>NC_136742.1:6622724-8062724 GCF_936440315.1 Barbus barbus
TTTAAGTATATATATATATATTTTTAATGTTTCCTGTGAACAAAATCATGCCATTTTTCACGTTTTAGGAGGATTTTTCTTTCGATGTAAAATATCTCTGGTACCCATCTGCTCCTCTCTCACTTTACATTATAACCAAATCTAGATCTTTAAAATGTGTGTAATACCAGAGTTAGTGCACTGTAGGGTTTAAACTTAAAAATACATACAAACCGCATAAATAAATAGTCTACAAAGAACTTTTCAACAGTAACATAAAAAAGTGAAAAGTAATTATAATTAAATATAAATTAATAATTTAATCACAATTAAAATGATTAGAATCTATTATAATCTATATTTTAGAAATATAATTACAATCTGTCTGTGGGAATGTGGTGCTGTCTCTTTAAGAGAGGGCAGATCCTGCCTTTTGCCTCTCATCTCTGAACCTGCTCGGATCCGCTCCAGTCTAAAGAGGAACCGAACCCGAGACCCGGAGCACGGAGCACGGCAAACCCCTTCTGATCTGATCTCTGGGGCTCCCGATGAATTTGACCCTGAATGCAGGCATGTCTTTGATGAAGGCGCTGTTTATGGTTGTTATTTGTTTAAATCCAGCTCTTGAAACCTGTAAGATCACGATTATTTTCTTGAGGAAACATTTACAATGATGCTCGTGGACTTGTATGTCACGCATATTTTATGATATTTAAATGCACGCATGATTGTGAAGTTATCGGTAAGGTGAAGGGTTGAAAATACATTTGTGTGGAATACAAATCAGTTGCATAGTCTTCCATTGTAAAAGAATTCCTGTAATTATTTATGAAACTTATTTAATTATTTAATGCGTGATTGGAGCGCAGCGCTATGTTGAATATTTAACCCTGAGACTGTTCCTCTGTAAGCATCATGATGGCAAAACATTGTCCTAATGATGACCTGAGTAAGATCTCTGATGAAGAACTGGTCAGATGGAGCAAAGAGGACTTGATTAAGAGACTGAGAAGGGCTGACGGTGAGAAAATGAACCTAATGCTAGAACATGGGAACATGATGAAGGACGTCAACCGCAGACTGCAGGTGCACCTCCATGAGATCCGTAATCTTAAGGAGATCAACCAGAAACTGCAAGACGATAACCAAGAGCTCAGGGAACTCTGCTGCTTTCTCGATGATGATCGGCAGAAAGGTAAGAAGCTGTCTCGGGAATGGCAGAGGTTTGGGAGGTATGCGGCCAGCTCCATGCGGAAGGAGGTGAGCACCTATCAGCAGAAACTCAAAGAGCTGGAGGTCAACCAGGAAAACGTTTTCCGGGAGAATGCAGAACTAAAGGAGATCATTCTCATGTTGGATGAAGATAGGAATGGCGCAGGATCTAGGAGCTCTATAGACAGCCAGTCCAGTCTGAGCAACCTGAATGGAGGTTCTGGGATTGTCAGAGATGTTGGAGATGGGAGCAGTACCTCCAGCGGTGGAAGTGCTGGCAGCCCAGACCATCTTCATAATCATATACACAAGACTGTAGAAACCAAGATTGGCACCATACGACGATCAATGGATGATCTCTCTGCTCCACATCATCACAGGAGCATTCCCAATGGACTCAGTGGTGAGTAGATGACCATTTTTGCCGCCATCATTGTATAAAAAAACAGTGCAATCAAAATTGGAGTTTTGTGGCTTTTAATGCATGTCTTTAAGGCCATTCATATATTAGTACGCTTTTAAAAATTTGACATCATTAATTTGTGTCAGGTATACATATAGTTCACCAAAAAAATATAAAATAAAATGTCTTGTTAATTTACTCACCCTCGAGATGTAGGTGACTTTCTTTTATTTTTTTTCAGTAGAACAGTAAAACATATTTTTAGCTGAACCCATGGTCCTTAATAATTCATAAAATGCCAATGACTTATAAAAAGTCAACGGCTGTCGTCACTTTGAGAGTCAAAAATAAGATAATACTGGTTCAAATAACTGATTGACCAGTTTGCATAACCACATAATGAGATAACATACATAATTATATTATTAAAACACCCAATAATTACGTGAAACGTGGATGTTTTACATGTCTAAAGCCTATAAAATGAATTGGCCTTTTTAGATATACCTTGAGAAACCATAAAAACATTCAAGTGCTTGGTTCATGCATACTTGTAGCAGCAGCTCACCAGTAACTGGAGCACTGAACGAGTTCCATGGATCATATACACCTGTATTTTGCTCTGAACATGAGTTTTGATTGAGGATCTTGTAGATCTGTGCTGTTTGAGCCGTGAACTGTTTCAGACGGTTCAGTCCTTTTTGGTGAACTGGTTCATCCAGTTTCTTAACGGGGTCATCGGATGCCCATTTTACACGATTTGATATGATTCTTTAGGGTCTTAATGAAAAGTCTATAACATACTTTGGTTAAAATTTCTCAATGGTAGTGTAAAAAACACATTCTTTACCAAAAAATCAGCTCTGTTTTCATCAAGCCGTTATAGTCCATGTTGCTTTAAATGCTGATGAGCTCTGCTCGCCCCGCCCCTCTCTTCTGTGGGGTGACGAGCAGTACTGTTTACTTTAGCCGCGAAACTGGCTAACTAGCATGTTATTAGAAAAGGCGATTTGCAAAGATTCACTTCTTCTGTAGATAAAGCTGGATCAGGAATGATTCGCGCTAACATAGGCGCATGTACTGTATGTAGATCGGGGATCGGTGCAATCCCTTCAAAAACTAAAGTAACATTAATCCTCTGTGTCTTCAGCGGCTCAGATGTCAGGAGCAGTGTTGGGTAAGTTACTTTCAAAAAGTAATTAATTATAGTTACTAATTACTTCAATATTGTATTTAAATTACTTTACTAATTACTCTGTCTGAAAAGTAACTTAGTTACTCAATAAGTAACTTAATTATTCAAATTGCTAATTAGGCTACATCTTAAAATTCATACAAACCTTAATAGAAATTAAACTCTTTATTCTTTTAATTTGAGTCAAACATAGAATAGTTTAGCCTTTTAGCTTTAAAACAACTGTAATACTTAAACTTTTTTTATGTAACCTTCTTTGGATAACAAATAGAAATCCTCAGTTCGGCAAGATGTTCAGGAAAAGCCCAACTAGTAAAATATTTATGTAAAAATAACGTTAACCAATAAGAATAAATGACAGAAATGATCTTCTCTGCTGAATAAAGCCATGTCAGATCGCGCTGTTATTATGAGGTAAATTCCTGATAGTGGGTCTTCTTCCAAAAATGATGAAAATTAGATGAATCTTGATTATATTTTTTTGGTATCTAGGTGAGGGCGTTTGTGCGCAGGTGACTACATATAATGAGCTCAGATACGGGAAAGACTGTACTTCAGTTTCATAGGGATTACATAATCAGAAATATTAGTTTTTGATTTTAATTCGTTCATTTAAAAGTAGACACTTCAGATACAGGAAAGACTGTACCTCGTTTAGTTTCATACGGATTACATAATCAGATAATATTAGTTTTCGATTTGAATTTGAACAGTAATCCCTTACTTAAATTTTTGGTGGATAAGTAATTTAATTACAGTAACGCGATACTTAGTAATGCGTTACACCCAACACTGGTCGGGAGTAAATGACGACTGCTATATTCATTATTACATCCAACAACAAAACACGTCAATTAATTAACACTTAAATTAATCGCTTAATCGGAGACATCTTGTCTTCCCCTGCACCGGAGTCGATACAATGGCGGACAGCTCTCAGCTCACTCAGGGCGGGTCTAAGGTAAGACGGTCTTGTCAATCAACTATCGGGGGAGTGGTCTGTACAGAACTACGTCATTCTGACAGGAACCTCAGAACAGCCTGATTTGAGAAAGGGGATTTTAAAACTTACTTTACTTTTAGTCATTTAGCAGATGCTTTTATCCAAAGCGACTTACAAATAAGAAAAAGTAACTAAAACTAAAAGTCAAAACTCTGTAAATACAATATACACGTATTTAAGAAAATAAAGAAATTAAATAAAATTGACAAATGCATACAACAACATTTCAATACTAAAGATTTAAATGAAAACAAAACAATAAAATAAGCTAAAAACAATTCAAAATATTAAAACAACAAAAGGTATGAGTATAATAATGCTTCTAACATAACACTAAGCCAAACAACTACATGTGTATGAACAGCCACATACATATAAAAATAAATTCAATATATATATTATTATAGTATGAAGTACTAAAATAACTCAAATTAAATAAAACTATACAGACATCAACACTGAGCCAACACTGAGTTTTAAAACTTACTTACACATAGTAAGAAATGGTTATAAAAACTGAAATGGAAGTGAAACAAGTTGTAGGAAAGAGGAAAAATAATACTTATATCCTCTGCCGGTGTCCCTGTCCGGTGGAGTCACACGGTAGAGTCGATGGTCTTTACACTTTTTACTTTTAGACATTTAGCAGTCATTTAGATTAAAAAAAAACTCTGGGTGGATTTTTATCATTATAGGATGGATGTGTACACACACTTCAAACACACAGTTATGTTGAAACAACTTGAAAAGTGAATTTTGCATTCGATGACCCCTTTAAAAACAACCAGTTCAAAAGAATTGATTCTTTTGTGAACCAAACCAGACTGTTTACTTGAACATTATTTACAACATTATTGCCTGTAATCAATAGTCTCATTTTCTTGCACAGACTGATCATTTTGCTTCATAATACCTCAATATATCGCTAAGAGCCACAGGTATTCATTTTATATCGTCTAATATGCTTTTGTGACTTTTAAAGTGATGGTAGCCTTTGACTTTATGACATTTTATTAATCACCAAGGATCACGGTTTCAGCTAAAATAATTGTTTACCGTTCAAATGAATAAAAAAGTCATCTACATCTTGGATGCTCTGAAGTTGAGTAAATTAACAGCAAATTTAGTACTTTTTTTGTTTTTTGTTTAATTGTTTGGCTGAACTTTGAAAGTTTTTGTCTGACAGGAAAACAAACCATAAATACTAATTACTCCTCTTTCACTAACGGGCATGTGCAAATTTCTTTCCACACATTTAATAAACAACTGGACTTTTCATGGCATGGTCACTGACGTCACTGTGCCACCATATTGCCACACATTCTACAGTCTTAAGTAGAGATAGTTTGAGTTAATGTGAGTTAAAACAGTAATTGGAAATATGTAAACAGAGAAAACTGAACTTGGTATGCCATTTCATGGGGTTTTAACAGTATTGCTCATCAATCTACTAATTGTAAATATGTTGGAGGTTTAAGCAGTTTTAAGATGCTCCTGTGAAACTAAATTTAATAACACTTAGGCTACAACAGTGAAAGGCTTAATAAAGACTTAATTTCAAAGAGCTATACTAAGATTATAAGGGTAATCACTTTCTGATGCTTTCGTTTTAAGTCCTGTACGTGATATGAAACTAGAAGAATTGATTATACTAATTGATTATACTTAACAGATAACAGTAAGCGTAAGAGTTTAGGTCTTACAATATTACTGAAGATGTAGCTAATCACTCCAGTGCTAATTACCTAAATCACCTCAGATCTATAAAACAACAGTATCGCATGTGAGTGTGGCCTTGAGTGAAGGTCCCGTGTTAAATCGTGTATGGATTTTGGATTTGCTGATGGTCTTTGTTTTCTCGTGCCGTGGAAGGGCTCACAAAAAGAAATCAATGCGATCACCCTATTCAAGCCCTAAAAACCCACATGAGCTGACTGTTTGATTACTGTAATGAAATGGCATGTTAAGCCTGGCTTTAGCTGCACTTCAGCAGCACCAGGATTTCAGATGAAAGGACAGTAGTATTGTGCTGAACACAGGCTGTCCTGACTCTCAGTTTTGAAGTGACAACTGAAAATGCTTCCTGATGGGTTGGCTAGCTTTTGTCTGCGCAATTGCTTTTAATATATATGGCAATTGGCAATGGTTTGTAAGTATAGAGTGACCTAACAGTGTTTAAAACCTCAGCGATTATTTGACAGTGTATCATTTTTAGGTCTCACGCCTGCTGTCTTAGGCTTATGGAGTCACATTTCACCCCAAAATCAAAATAAATGTATATATATGTCACCACAATGATAACAAATATTATTATTATTATTATTGTTTATTTAAATTAGATACTTTCTACAATTTATTATGTTGCTCTTAAAGGGTTACTCCACCCCAAAATGAAAATTTTGTCATTAATCACTTACCCCCATGTCGTTCCAAACCCGTTAAAGCTTCATTCGTCTTTGGAACACAATTTAAGATATTTTGGCTGTCCCATTAACTGCCAAATAACACTGTCAAGGCACAGAAAAATATGAAAGACATTGTCAAAATAGTCCATCTGCCTTCAATGGTTCAATCTGGTGTGGCTGACACAGAACAGCGTATGCAGTTTGCGTTCAGTGGATATTCTCCAAAATGGCGCTACGGTGGAGACGAATTGTTGAATAAAGTCGTTATTTTTGTTTTCTTTGCCTACAAAAACTATTCTCGTCACTTCATAACATTCATATTTAGGGCTGTGCGATATGACGATATATTGGATGGACGGAATAATAAGTCTATCGTTTCATATTATGTTCTATCGTTTATTTCGTGGTGTTGCAAAATACATTGTTTACGATAATACTTTTTCATCGTTTAGATGACTGCGATCTTTACGTGCCACCACGGTGCGTGTAGGGGAGACAGAACCAGATGGAGAACGACCAGCCAGAACAAAACAAGGAGTTCGTTCCTAAACGAGGGACCAGATGTAGTATGTAGCGTGGGCACACGTTTTTAAGCACTGCGGTTTTAAAACAACCGATTTTAAGCCGTTGAAACACAAACAACAGAGCTATATGCGTGCGCCATCTCTCTTTCTGTGTGAGAGGACTGTGCTTTTTTTTTCGCTTTATTGGCTTTGAACGATTGCATAAACACACTTATATGCATCAGAATCCCCGTCTTTGCAAGTATCCTCATAAACACAGCGATTTAGGTCTTAAGAGAGAGTAAACAGCTGAAAGACAAAACGCATATATAACAGTATATTGGATCTGGACTTCGGTGTTAGCTGTCCAATATTTGTTCTGTCTGCCTGTGGCGGGAGGAGCAAACGACAGACACAGTGGGCGTGGCGTCAGGCCTCGGAGAGGTTTTTATTAAACAAAAAATATTAAAATAAAGTGTCCAAAGGGGGAAAAGTGTCCAAAATAAACAGGGGATCTGGTGTCCTCGTCGTGCTGCGGGGCTTGTGAAGGACTGCAGTGTTCAAGAGGGAAGGGTCCAGGGAAGGGGCGGAGTCCGGTGGCCGCACGCGCTCCCCTCTCGGGTCCAGGAGCGAGTGGCGGCGGCTTCCTTCAGCGGCGACATCCTTCTCCTAAGCCCCCGGAGCTTCTGGGGGACTCGACGGCCCGGCATCCTGGCCCGTCGGCCGTCTAACGGGTGCGGCAGTCTTCCTACTCGACGCTCCCTTCCCGGACCCACGAGGACACCAGCGTGCATGCACTGGGAAGAGACCGGTCTCCCGAGGAGAGGCGCGCTCGGCATTTAAACGGCGGCGGTGATGAGGTTCTATTCACATCAGGTGCGCCTCATCACACGCCGCCAGCCCTGGCTGTTTCAGCGCCCCTCCTCTCTCACACACCCACTCCCGTCGGGAGCCTGGTGAAGGGCGGCGAATACGGGACGGGGTGGTGATGATGATAAGGGGGGAGGCAGCCGACTCGTCACACTGCCATTCATATTAATCATAGCACATTGCTAGAAAATCTCTCACTGCTCTTGACTAAATCAGTTTTGTATCTTTAATAAGAAGAAATAAAAAAAATAAT
The DNA here is from genome assembly GCF_936440315.1 of Barbus barbus. Classification (NCBI taxonomy): domain Eukaryota; kingdom Metazoa; phylum Chordata; class Actinopteri; order Cypriniformes; family Cyprinidae; genus Barbus; species Barbus barbus. The sequence goes on from NC_136742.1 coordinate 6,630,548, forward strand.
TATAATAATGACACATTGATATATATGTATGGAATCTATACATAATACATGTGTTAATTATATCTATCATAGATAGATAGATAGATAGATAGATAGATAGATAGATAGATAGATAGATAGATAGATAGATAGATATAATTAACACAGTGAAGACGAATTAATTTACACAATGTATGTTGCGTTTCTTATTGTAGTTTTTTGTCCTATTGCTTGCAATTAGTTTCTCATCCTTATTTCATCACTGACTGTTCATTTATCTTCAGTGAGCTTGTTTTGTTTTTGTTGTCACTTTTTAGGCTTGTATTAGTTTGATATTGACATTGGTGACAAGGACTATGAAAATTCTATGGTATCAAAGATTTTAATATCATAATTAAAAACCTTTTTAAAAGAAAAAAAATACTATATTGTGATGTATATCGTTATCATAATATAAAATTAGTCATATCGTGATATAAGATTTTGGTCATGTCATATCCCCCCCCATTCAAGTTGAAGCACTGATGGCAGATGGACTATCTTGACGATATCTTCCATATTTTTCTGGGCCTTGACAGTGTTAATTGTTTGGCAGTCAATGGGACAGTCACAAGCCTCCTGGTTTTCATCCAAAATATCTTAAATTGTGTTCCGAAGACGAACAAAGCTTTTACAGGTTTGGAACGACATGGGGGTAAGTGATTAATGACAAAATTTTCATTTTGGGGTGGAGTAACCCTTTAATCCTCTACGGTACACAATATGATATCAACGAGGAAAAAATTATTTGTGATGTTTAAAATTGGTCACTATAACAATATCAATAAACATTTTCATTAATTTTTTATTTATTAATTTTTTTAAAGTTTGTTGCCTCAAGGCAACATTGTACCACAACAGACAAATTTAAACATTTGACATTTTCATACATAAAAAATCTATATATTTATTGTTAACAATTTTCTTTAACCAAATACTTGAACAGTTAGTTTTATCTAGATTTGAATGTATTGCATATCTCATATTTAATAAAATGCAATTTCATATCCAGCTGTTTCTCTCAGGCAACATTGTACCATCGTGGATCACAAGTATAACCAAAACATCATATCAGTTATCATATCAAAACATTACAATCAGAGTTGTTTCAAGGTAAAAAATAAAAAATCAGCATAAACTTATCCTAATATGCACCTTATCCTTACAAGCATGCACACACACACACACACACACACACACACACACACAAGCACATGCATGTAAAATCTCCTTCCTCAATAATGACACCTGACTGCTTGAAAGCAATTCCTCTCAACAGAGAAATCATAATATGTGCAGATATAATATCTGAATGACTATTTTTACAAATGCATTACAAAATTTTGCAAAAATGCAGATACATTTACATAATTCTATCTCTTTTCTTTACTAATATCATATACTTGTATTATAACCTAGCAGGCCTGCATGGCCTCATGTGATTCCATTAAGGTACAATGTTCCCTTGAGGCAACATGAAGTTTTTTGTAATTTCCTATAATACATTTTATGATATATAAATGTAAAGTTTTTGAAAATACTTCTTTACTTACTAATGAAGGTGACTCAGGTTTTTTGTAGGCGATTATATGGATAAAATTGAATGATAAATGCACTTTTCATTGGAGAAACTAGGGAGTCATGTGACATGTGCACATGCCCTGAAATTGGAAGCAAAATGGACCCCTGCGGGTCATGTGACCACTTTTGAGTTCTACTACCCTGAGATAGCATTTATCAATTAAATGGGTGTCTCATTTTATTAAGAAACCCTAAAATAAAGTATGTTGCCTGGAGGCAACACGGTACCATAGAGGGTTAAGACTGAACGTAGCTAGTAGGTTTTAAGCTCACAATGTCTAGTTGTATAATATGATTTTTAGTTTCAACAATCCACAGCTTTCAAATTAGTGAGCAGAAGTTGTGAAACGCAGTGAATTTCATTTTATTCTATTGAGGTTGATTCTAAGGTCTTTTGCCTCACATAAAACATGAGTTTATAAATGCAATGGTGCAAAATATTTAGTATATATGTGCACCGTGTCGGGAAGGTAATAGGTTACAGATTGCAAGTTACCCTATTTAAAATGTAATAAGTAGTGTAAGTGTTCAATTACTTTATTAAAGTACCGTAATGTAACTGATTACAATTGCATTTATTTTGTAATTAAATTACGGAATTCTGTTACATGTAACTAGTTACTCTCCAACACTGTATGTGCCTGAGATGTAATGTTACTCCTAGCTAGACTAATTTGTAGTTTATGCACATATTAATACAAAATTTGATGTAGAGACAATTTTCATTCGCCTAACACTAGCACATTGAATTAAATGTGCAATAGGATTTTCTTGTAAAACATGATCCAGTACTCTAAACTCAAACCAAGTAAATAAATTAATGAATTAATAGTTAAAATGATTCAATCAAAGTTGAATTGGATTGAATTGTTGACAGGTTTGATGAGATTTCCACCCTAAAAAACCCTTCATGGCTTGTGCCCAGCATGGTGGTCTACTTCGAGCTTGTCCGATCAATGAAATGAATTTTATCATGGTTAACTCCCCTGGGGTCAATGTGTGTGGCCTGGATTCAGTGTCATTTAATAAGACGGTCAAGTTGAGCGCATAGATGTTCGGAGTGTGTATCAGACTTGCTAACAGCCGTATAGGAAGGTGATAAGTGAGTGAAGTGGGACCTGTGGAGTTATTTGCTGAGACATTGGCTAGTGGTAAGGCAAACAGAGAGTGTGTGTGTATGAGGTCCCCTGCTCTCTTTCCTCCTTAAGGGGTCTCATCAATCAGTCGAGCCGTTGGCCGTCCCAGTGCACAGATGGTGCTGCGGTAATCATCAGAGACAGGTTCATATTTCATGGCAATGTTCGATCCCAAGCTGTGTTGCACAACTGCTCACAACTCTATGGTTTCAGAGTTGAAGCCTTTACACAGACAGGAAGTAGTGCTACATTACTAGCATATTCTATCACTGGTTTATGTGGGCTGCATATTTAAAGTGATCTACATTTTGTTTGTAATTCAGATTTCGAAAGTAAAACAAGATTATGTGAAGCACTGTCCAACAAGTGTCCTGTTGATCATCATGCACTTTTGTCTTTTTCCAAATAATAGTGTGCTCTGTTTTTGATTCCGAAATGCGGATGAGAATTGGAATTTTCGAACCTTAGGTTCCCTCTGGAATTTCAAAATAGTTTTTACAGTTTGCAGTGCCAAATAAAATAGGTCTGTTGTTAACTTTCTGTTTTGAAACATTCCTACCTCAAATGTGACCCTGGAGCACAAAACCAGTCTTAAGTCGCTGGGGTATATTTGTAGCAATAGCCAAAAATACACTGTATAGGTCAAAGTTATTGATTTTTCTTTTATGCCAAAAATCATTAGGATATTAAGTAAAGATCATGTCCCATGAAGATATTTAGTAAATTTCCAACTGTAAATATATCAAAACTTCATTTTGATTATTACCACTATTTGATTTTCAAATAGTGGTATCTCGGCCGAATATTGTCCTATCATAAGAAACCATACATCAATGGAAAGATTATTTATTCAGTTTCAGATGATGTATAAATCTCAGTTTCGAAAATTGACCCTTATGACTGGTTTTCAGTGTTGGGGAGTAACCAGTTACATGTAACGGAATTACATAATTTAATTACAAAATAAAAGTAATTGTAATCAGAAATTTTTTTTAATTAAAATTACAGTTACTTATGAAATTGTTAAGGATTACAAAGGGGGTTACATCTGATTTTTTTCACACACACTCCCACATAGACTTGATTTCTTTCATAAATTGCAGTGACTGCTCTAAAATATGAAACGCCAATGTTTCAGAAGTTTATAGCATGCTTATCCGATAACTCTTGTATTTCCTTTATGGGTTTATGTATATGCTTTATTTTTTTGATTAACTCTTTTTTTCTAAGGCATTGTTAGATCCAGTGTTTCCTGTGATAGCTATGCAAAGATTTGATTTCAAAAACAGTATCATAGCTATAAATTATTTTTTGTTATGATTTTAAATCTGTATTTAACTTCAGCATAATTTTAAAGTAAGTCTGATTTTGTGGTGGCTGTGCTTCAAAGGGGACATCGGATGCCCATTTTCCACAAGGTGGTATGATTCATAAGGGTCTTCTTGAAATGGTCTCAGTGGTCGTGTAAAACAACATCCTTTTTACCTTGCCAAAAACAGCTCTGTTCACAGCAACTCGTTTCGTTATCTCTTTACATGATAAAAGTGAAGTGAAATGACGTGTGGCCAAGTATGTTGACCTACTCGGAATTTGTGCTCTGCATTTAACCCATCCAAGTGCACACACACAGCAGTGAACACACACACACACAGCAGTGAACACACACACACACACCATGAACACACACCCGGAGCAGTGGGCAGCCATATTGCTGCGGCACCTGGGGAGCAGTTGGGGGTTTAGTGCCTTAGTCAAAGGTCTCACTGGTTAACATGCTTGACAATGATTAACAGTTGAAAACATTAGAAATTTAGAAAAGTAATCAAATGTAATCAGTTACATTACTTTAATAAAGTAATTGAAAAGTTACACTACTTATTACATTTTAAGTGGGGTAACTTGTAATCTGTAACCGATTACATTTCCAAAGTAACCTTCCCAACACTGCTGGTTTTGTGGTCCAGGGTCACAAATATGAATTTTGAAACCATTGTTTGGTTAAAAAAAACATACTTTGGTATTTGCAGTCCTTATTAGCAAAGAAGTTTATGTACTTGACAAATTCGACAAATCAAAGTTGTAGGAATTACATTTTATATAAAAAAAAATTGGAATTATTCATCTTGGACCATAAAGGAACATGTTTTAAGAAAGTAATTGAGACAATGTTTGCAAAGTTAATGTTAATGTTTATGTTTGTGTACAACAGTCATCAATTCCATAAGCCTAAACTTGCTTAAAATGCCTAAAATTTTACCATGGTAACTTGTGCTTCCATCAAAATGTCACAGTTATTGGAATTTCTGTTGCCCTTTCCCCATTTTCTGTTTATTAACTTAATTTAATTGAATTATTAATATAATATTAGTAGTTATTAGGGATTCAAGCATGTAGAGCTGAAACACTATTGTAATTGTAAGAATTTTTATTCTTCTTCTTCCCTAAAACTGATCATGCAGACCAAACCATAAGGCCTAAAGAGCTGAAACTTGGTAATCCTAGTAAATCCTAGTAAACGTAGTAATCCTCGCTACTCCGATCCAAAGACTCGCCCCAATCGGCCCATGGGGCACTACAGCGCTAAAAACTAAAATTTCAGACATTTTTGGCAATAGCTCATAAACCATTTTCCATAGACTTAAGTGTCTTATATCTTTGGAATCCTTGGGTCAAACCAAACAAATCTGTTTTCTGGAAGTCCGCCATTTTGGATTTTCTGAAAAATTTACTTTTTTTTAACTCCTCACATGTGTCCGAATCACTCGAAACTTGACATGCATCATCTAGTGACCCACATGGCAAAAAGTTATCAAAAGTATTTTGATTAGTGATTCACGCTTGCGAGTAGGCAGGGCCACTTTTACAAAAATGGCTGTAACTCTTGAATGGAATTAGATATTTTCGCCAAACTCAGAACACATATGAATGAGCTCAATCTTTGGCCAAATTACCAAAATTGGGGAGTTTGACCTCTTGGTGGCGCTATTACATGAAAAAAACATGAAAATTGTTGTTTGGGGTTGTTGTTTTTCAACACTTGGGGTTGTTGTTTTTCACTGTTATTGTAAATGATCTATTTTAGGTCATATCAATTAAATGAAAACACAGCAACTACAGTTATTAGCAGTAAAGGTGAAACTATGGGTGCTTTATACCCATATATTTCAATTTGAGGTAGAAAATTGCAATGGGATGAGTGCGCAGTGGGTATTATCTGACCAGTGGGGGTCCATCTGTTCTGAGACTCTAGGGAGATAAATGAAGACAGGCAATCTTGTTTCATCAAGCATGTGAGTTATTGTGTAACTTCTGAATGAATGTGGGAATCTGGATATCATTGGCTCATGGAGTTCCCATGATAACATAATCTTGGTCTCAAATCTGATTTCAGTTTAAAATTCTGCCGAATTAAACTTAAGCAGCAAATGTCTGCATCTCTTAAATACCTGATGGCATCCTACAGCTTTAGAAATACAATTAGGGCTGTACAAAACAAGTAATCAAAAACAAAATTCCTGTCATATCTAGGAAGCAACTTTAAATTATTTACCCAAATGTTTGTCATATTACAATTCAAATCAGTTTTTAAATGCAGCACTAGAAGTAATTTGGCTGCTATCTGAATTGATGTGTTATGACTGATAACTTGGTGTTTTGGTTTATCCTGATAGATTAAGTTTAATCCTAGCAGGTTAAATTGGGCTAGTTTTATGTGGCATATGCCAGTAATGGCTGAGCTTGTTAAGGATGCAAATTATAAGGATGCCGTTTTTCACCCAGCTTTTTTAAAAAGTGCAAAATTAATTTAAATTTTAAAGTCTACTTAGTTATTTTTCATAAAATCATTTCTTTTTGTCTGTTTTTTTACTGTCTGTGACATACAGTGGGTACGGAAAGTACTTAAGAAAATACTCTTAACTTCACTCTTTGTTATATTGCAGCCATTTGCTAAAATCATTTAAGTTCATTTTTTTTCCTCATTAATGTACACACAGCACCCCATATTGACAGAAAAACAGAATTGTTGACATTTTTGGAGATTTATTAAAAAAGAAAAACTGAAATATCACATGGTCCTAAGTATTCAGACCCTTTGCTCAGTATTTAGTAGAAGCACCCTTTTGATCTAATACAGCCATGAGTTTTTTTGGGAAAGATGCAACAAGTTTTTCACACCTGGATTTGGGGATCCTCTGCCATTCCTCCTTGCAGATCCTCTCCAGTTCTGTCAGGTTGGATGGTAAACGTTGGTGGACAGCCATTTTTAGGTCTCTCCAGAGATGCTCAATTGGGTTTAAGTCAGGGCTCTGGCTGGGCCATTCAAGAACAGTCAGGGAGTTGTTGTGAAGCCACTCCTTCGTTATTTTAGCTGTGTGCTTAGGGTCATTGTCTTGTTGGAAGGTAAACCTTCGGCCCAGTCTGAGGTCCTGAGCACTCTGGAGAAGGTTTTCGTCCAGGATATCCCTGTACTTGGCCGCATTCATCTTTCCTTCGATTGCAACCAGTTGTCCTGTCCCTGCAGCTGAAAAACACCCCCACAGCATGATGCTGCCACCACCATGCTTCACTGTTGGGACTGTATTGGACAGGTGATGAGCAGTGCCTGGTTTTCTCCACACATACCGCTTAGAATTAAGGCCAAAAAGTTCTATCTTGGTCTCATCAGACCAGAGAATCTTATTTCTCACCATCTTGTGGTCCTTCAGGTGTTTTTTTGTGTCTTGCACTGAGGAGAGGCTTCCGTCGGGCCACTCTGCCATAAAGCCCCGACTGGTGGAGGGCTGCAGTGATGGTTGACTTTCTACAACTTTCTCCCATCTCCTGACTGCATCTCTGGAGCTCAGCCACAGTGATCTTTGGGTTCTTCTTTACCTCTCTCACCAAGGCTCTTCTCCCCCGATAGCTCAGTTTGGCCGGACGGCCAGCTCTAAGAAGGGTTCTGGTCATCCCAAACATCATCCATTTAAGGATTATGGAGGCCACTGTGCTCTTAGGAACATTAAGTACAGCAGAAATTTTTTTGTAACCTTGGCCAGATCTGTGCCTTGCCACAATTCTGTCTCTGAGCTCTTCAGGCAGTTGCTTTGACCTCATGATTCTCATTTGCTCTGACATGCACTGTGAGCTGTAAGGTCTTATATAGACAGGTGTGTGGCTTTCCTAATCAAGTCCACTCAGTATAATCAAACACAACTGGACTCAAATGAAGGTGTAGAACCATCTCAAGGATGATCCGAAGAAATGGACAGCACCTGAGTTAAATATATGAGTGTCACAGCAAAAGGTCTGAATACTTACGACCATGTGATATTTCAGTTTTTCTTTTTTAATAAATCTGCAAAAATGTCAACAATTCTGTGTTTTTCTGTCAATATGGGGTGCTGTGTGTACATTAATGAGGGGAAAAAAATGAACTTAAATGATTTTAGCAAATGGCTGCAATATAACAAAGAGTGAAAAATTTAAGGGGGTCTGAATACTTTCCGCACCCACTGTATGTTCCTGAGATACCTTATGAGGATGTTTCACCTTATGTCAATGGGTTGTAAAATCACAGAACCCAGTGTAAGAATGAGGGCAGTGACCCAATGAGGGTCAAAGTGAACCTGTTAAACTTGTTCAGCCCATTTGCCAAGACCACAGATTGCATCTTAGTGTGATGACGTTGTATAACATTCATGGAATTTCAGATTTTATTTTTTTTAACTTTAATTTGTTTAATTTTTCATTTTCATATTTTTATTCTTTTATTATATTATTTTTAAAGCAGGGGTTTCCAAACCTGTTCCTGGAAGGCCATGTTACTGCAGATTTTAGGTTTAACTGTAATAAACACACTTGATCGAGCTAATCAAGGACTTCAGATGCACTAGAAACTTCCAGCCAGGTGTGTTGGACCGAAAGTTTGCAAGAATGTGGCCTACCAGGAACAAGATTGGACACCCCTTAAATATTTTAAGTTCAAATTGCCATCTAACTTAGCAGAGTTCTTTAGTCAGGCTTGTTTCTTTTCATTAATATATTCTACAAGTGTATTCTACAGTTTAAAGGGTGTGCCACTTTGCTGACCAGTGTAGGAAGTGTTGATGGATTCCCCCGTGTTCATGTTCATTTTGTGTGGTTTTTGAAACATCAACTTTGAGGGACCCATCCACCTGCATTATGCACTCAGAGATGGAGTATTTTTCTAAAAATCTGTGTTTGTGGTCATGAGAAGAAAGAAAGTCATACACATCTGGGAGAGCATGAGAGTAAGTTAATGATGAGACAAGTTTAATTTTTGGATAGAGCAATGTTTAAAATAAAAAAAAATAAAAAAATGCATCTCAATACCCCAGTGTTCTGTTCCATTCTAGTTGTATTTGAACACAAGAACATGTCCTCTTCTCCTGTCCCTATAGAAATGTGTCTAATCGCAGGCCAGGTGAACCCAAAACCAGCCTTATAATTCTTTTTCAGAGCTTCCTAAAGACCAACTAGCTATTCAGGCTACTCACCGCTTATCGATTGTGAAAATAGTTTTGCACATACCTATTTTTTACCACCTCCATAAGCAGTGTTTATGACCGGAGCTTGTAGAGCCATTTGTAGCATTAATCTAGGCTTTGTCCAGGTGGGAATGCATTGATTATCCATTTATTTATTGCTGCCTAATGAAATGCTGTGTAATGAAGTTGTTAATGAAGCCATCAGGTGGCACACTGGTAGGGCACTAGCTGCTCCAAAGAACACAATCAGCAATCCAATTCTGTTGACGCAAACTGTGACCTTCATATTGCGTCAGGCAAAACTTAACTAAAGTGTCCCCAATGTCATCACAGGCCAATTTGGAGGGAGATTTTCCTGTGAGCGTCAGCCGTTTCTGCAATCTGCCAGGAGAGGGTATTCTCTAAACAAATTCACACAGTGTGTCTCAGTCTTTCACCTTTGACATTTTGTCCTAGTGTCCCATATGTTAATCTGATGACTTTGTCCAGTTTGTGGCATGTAATTGTTGGACCTTTTTTCTTAACATCTGTATTATTTTCTTGATTAAAATCTTTGTATTCGACTATTTCAGTGCTTTTGCAAGTGGACACAAAGGTTTTGGAGGATCACAATAGTTTTGCGAGAGAATGCAAAGTTTCTTGGAGGAACGCAGTGTTTTTGCGAGAGAATGTAAAAGTGTTGATTTATAATTTTCCTCCAAATCTTATATTTTTCTATCACTATTTCCCATTAGAGCCGGTGTCCTGCAGAGTTTAGCTCCAGCTTGCTTCAGCACACCTGCCCGAAAGTTTCTAGTATGCCTAGTAAGACCTTGATAAGCTGCTTCATGTGTGTTTAATCGGGGTTGGAGCTGAACTCCAGCCCTCCAGGAGCAGGATTGGACACCCCTGACTTAGGGGCTCCATGCCTAAAATCCCCAAAACGTATCTTCATATTTCCTCTTGCTTTTGGACAGCATTGGGGACTGCCTTTTCATGGCTATAAAGAAGTGGACCATCTCGAAGCCTGAATGCGCTTGACATTTCTGCAGGCAAAAGAAAAACCTTCTGAGTTAAAATGCCTGTCCTGTAGACTTTTACTCCTGATGGGGGGTTTTCTGTCACATCATTCGGACAGGACTCTAATCCCGTTGGTGTCCCAGTCGTAACGTGAGGACAGGATTGGAGGAGTGTGTGTCCTCACCAGTTCAACTTTGGTCTTATTTTTGCAAATCATGGGATCTGGAAATATGCAGCGCTTTCTGCAGAATTGTGGAACCGCTGAATTGTTGAAAATTAATGCCCACCTTGCAATTCGGCCATGACGCAAATGGTATTTAGGTTTTCTTCCCTAAAATATTATCTTACCTTAATGCTTAAGCGCCCTGCTTTGAAACAGGCCAAGCCACTGTTTATAGTTTGGAAAATGTAGAAATTGCTTGTCATCAAATTTTCTTGACCACTGTCTTGCTGTGGTTTTTGCTAAATTCAGTCTCCAGCAGTCTGAAGAGCTTATCTAAAAGCCAAGACTTTTATTATATATCTAATATATGTGTGCAAAAGAGGAGAAGTACAAACAAATCTGCAATCAAGTAATCATAAGTCTGTTTTTTCAAACAGCTTTAGTCAAGTAGCTTACAGACCAGAGAAAGATCTGAGCAGATTAAGCTCTAGATGCATTTCTGGAATAAAGTGAAACCCTCCAGCATCAGTCTCCTGTTGCTAGGATACCATTTTTTGTGTTTTTGGAGTGTGGGCTATCCTCTTCTGTAGTATTGTCACTTTGCTATTTTTTTTTACTTTAAAGGAGGTCAAGGCTCGTTTCAAAAATGCCATCTATCCCCATTCACCAATGAATTAATAGAACAACAGTTGTTTCTCAAACAAAGTACATTTCTTGCTGGAAACAAGCCTGAAAACAACACTGCAGCACACGTCAGATGTCTTTTCACAGAAACTGTCCTTACTCCAGGGACACTGTCCCTGCTGTTCGGAATACTAGGAATGCGGATGTTACGTAATTGGGAAAATCATGAATCCGGTGGAAGATATCACCACTGGTTGAGCTAAGTTTTTTCTTCACCACAGATGTGTCAGTCAGGGCTCTGCAAAAACTGCACTGAAGCCGTTTCCATCAGATGAAGTCAGAGCTTGCCTGAGGTCTCCGCATTGCAGTTTCATCTCTGGCTCCATCAGCGCCCAGTGGGACCAGTGAGCTCTCGGTGGTCAGAGATTACACAGGACACTGGTTCAGTGGTAGGTACTGAGATGGGCGAGAATGCATTTGAATACGACTTCAGGTTTCTGCAGGAACTCACAGACAGGTCTTGAAATGTCACATGGATCTGGTGTAAGGAAGAGCCATGCAAAATTCACACTTTCAGACCACAGAAGCAGAAGTCATACTACTGCATGCAGATGCACTTTTATTTTCCGATAGACCGTCAGCCCTTATGGAAAGACATGGCTTGGAAAGCGAAGCTGGCATGGTTGTGGTTCATTAGCATGTTGAAGTAATGTTTTTCCAGGGTCAGTTGCATAATGCGGGAAGATAATAACAAGGAGACCTGACCATAGAAGCATAAACATGGCCGCCATTAAATATGCCCAAACCAAAGCCATAGGTTTATGATATTTTGTAATCTAGACTTTAATACTATTGTAGAAAAATGTTTATGACTTTGAATTCTTTGAAAAGATTGAGGATTGTGTAAAAGACGCACCCTCTAAATAAAACTGAATTGACAGGCCAGCATGGATTCAGCAGAAAACGGACCTGTAGTTTTTGCTTTCAGGCAGGTGATTTCTTGAGTGTACATAGTTTTCATAATTACCATATTAAAAGAAAGGCAATGCCTGGTTGTTCAGACCTTATGTGGTACGTTAGAGATGCCAGTATATCATGCAGACTGATTAAATGTCAACATTTGATATTTAGTTGTCTAAAAGTATGATTTAAGTGTCCACAAGCATTCACATTTTTAGGACCATGACCTTGCACACCTTACAGCCTTTTACAATGAGCTGCTAGTCTTCTAAAGTAGCTTTCAGATTGTCTCCACTGAACTCATTCAGAAGGCATGTCAAGTTGTGCTCTCAGTAGCAGTTCCTCTGCAAAATATGAATTATTTACTTTTCTACTTTTGCATTTTTGAAAGTTTGTTTCTTTCTTTCTCTAAATATCTTTCATATACCATACTGCCGAATGATATGAGAACAGTGGTAGAACTTGAAAATTCCCCAGTTGCCTTGTTAACTTTCTTGTGAAACATCTTCAGTCCACTGCAAGCACTACACATTATAAATAGCACTTATAATAACTGTTATATAAAACCACAGTAGACACCAAAATGCTCTGAATTATTTTGACTAAGAACAAGGCTTAAAAATAGACATATTTGTACAGGTTCACACGTTGTTCTGACACCATGTCAAATTCCTATGAGCTGTTGAGAAGTCAATTCGTTAGTTTTTTTTGTCTTCTTTTTGTGTCTCATTGTTTCTCTTTTTTCCCCCTGATACTATTGTCATCTGCCTAATCTGAGAAAGGGTCAAATCTCATTCTTAATTTTAGCAGAGATTTAGAAGTATAGTCTAAACCTGAATGATGTTAAGACTAGGATTAGTCAGTGTCAGTGAATTCTATTCTTATGGAGTGTATTAATCTATTTTTATGTACAGAAAAAGAAGGCGTTGGAATATGCCTAGTTGGTTTTCAGAAGTTGAAAACTGAATATTTAATTAGCATATGATATGATTGTTTATTCACACTTAAATGAGGTGAGTGGAGATCATCACAATGCTTCACGTGATCATTTTTGAGGACTCAACAGAAAAGGCTGTCTGTCCTAATATGATGTCAAATTTAATTGTTTTCTCATAGCTTTTTTTCTTTACATTAAAACAAAAAATTGAAGGATTAAAACCTTCTGAAGCCATCATTTTGTGAGGAATAGATCAACATTTATTTTCATATTGCATAAGTGGTAATGGAAGAGATTTTCACTTATTTAAAAGTAGACAAATCCCACATTGTCAATAATCTTTTTGTACATGATTAAAATTTGTTCAATTGATTTTGATGGACAACAGTTGTGCTAATCTACCAAATAAAATTTCACAATTTCCTGTAAACATCTCATGAGCAAACTCCCTGGCACCTCAAACTCTAAGATCATGGCTCATATGGAGTCTGTGGGTCTTTTTGACTTTCTGCATCGCATCCGATAATTGAGGTTCATGTCTTCCTAAATAAACACATTGACGTCTTGGGTTACATAAGGGTTCCTCTTGCCAGAGGTGAGATCACACCATTCACCCGGCTTAGAGGATGCACTGAAAGCTTGTGGTGTCAGCGTTACTTAAAACTGTGTGGAATCCGCTAGAATTGTACCGCAGGCGCTCTGCCTGCCACCCACCAGCTTAAATACTCCAGCCTGCCCTGTGTGTGTTTGTCTGCTTTCAAGAGAATTAAAAGTTGAAGGCTAGGCAAATCCACATGTGAGCATAACGGATAGGCAGGTGACTTTTTTAAATATTTATTGGACATTTGTAGTTGCTGTGATGTGCTCAGCTGTGCCTCTGAAGGCCATCTGATAATGCGATGTGTCTTCTGTCCCCGAGGAAATGTTGTTGCACCTCTTGCTGTGGTCTCGTGACAAACACTTACATGGTCATGGAGCTAGAAGGCCTGAGGGATAATGGGATAAAGGTTGGATCTTATTTTATGTTTCTAACCACTATGTTGTTGGAAGACAGTTTGATTATGGACTTTGAGAAGCGTCTAATGACAAAGTCTTCAAGTTCCAAAAGGGAAACCATTCAAAAGATGATGAAGCATCATGAAAATCATGACCATATGTGGAATGCACAGTGTAACAGTAAATGTTTTAAACTCCCTAATCAAACACACTTGATTCAGCTCATCAGTTTATCAGTTGATGCTCCTGTGATCTACAATGGTTATGTGAGATATAGAGACACCCTAAATGTGATCAGGTTTGGGAAGCACTAAAAAAAAAACCTTCACACCAGCTAAACAACCAAACCGAACTCCGGCATCAATTAAACTTGTAAAAAGATTTATTGTGAAAACAGTTTCTGCAAAGTTCCAAAAAGCACACACTTCTTTTGACTTTTTGTCCAGTTGCAGTTGGGATGGGATGGTCTGATCTTAATAGTTTCTTCTCTGTTGCATCATGTTTTTCACAGTTGACTTCACATTGCTTCTAGGACAGATCAGAGCTTTACCAATGTTTGTATAATCTTTAGCATCTTTCGTCCTCCTAGCAACTTGATCTTAAAGACAACAGGACTGATATGATCGGTTGTGTCAGTGACCCCACATAGTAAATGATTTCTTAGGCAGTCAGCTATATTTTAAGCCATCCAACACAGACAGATTAAAAATAAACATGTCATGTTACATTTAAAAAGTACATTTGGGTTGACTTCAACACAAGGCAATGAGAACAAGAGGTTGTATTTTCTGAGAGCACCATATATAATTAAAAAGGTCTGGGAGCTCAAGCTGGTAAAGCAGATCAGTGTAACAGTTTGAAAACTTGGCCACACACATCTTAAAGGATCATGTTGTGTATTATTTCTGCATCAATTAGTGGCAGTAAAAAAATAACGACTCTTTAAACTCCACCCATCTGCCATTTGCTGGAAAAAAAAAGTGATGTTGGTCTGGACAAACAGTTTTAAAAAGAACATTCAAATTCAGAGATATCAGGGATATTGGCAAGAAAATTTTAACTAAGCATTATTTAGTTTAGGGTTTGTATATACATAATCCTAGCTCCTCCGGTTTCCCTTCGTGAATGACGAATACAGACTACTGCCATCTTCTGGTTTGGAGATACTGTATATTTACTCTCTCAAAGGTGCAGAATGCTCACGCTAGTTTGTTGTTGGCTTTGTGGTGTCTTCAAGTGCAACTTTTTTAACCAGCCTATGTGAGGCGACACCACAGTTGGCTGTCGTCGCCGCTAGTTCATTTGAGGTTTGGTGTGTCTGGACCTTATGGGATTTTCATCTGTTTTATCATTTGTCAGGTGAAAATTGTTAAACAGAAAAGTGATATTACAACTCTCCTCAACAAATAACACAATTGAAATATATTGTACATGTTCCATTATTAAAAAAAATGAGTTTGTTCAAATCCCTAACAGAGCAGTAGTGACCGCAAACACCATCAATAGGAGTCCAATCTAGAGCCTGAGCATGAACTCACTATCCCAATATGACTATTCCTGTCTTTCTCTAACATTCTTTGTTTTCACTTCTCATCTTTTCTTACTTTCCCTATCCTCCGGTGAGACAAAAAAGGTTGTGCAGACTTTTAAACAAGTTTTTTTTCTGACTTTCTCTTTAGCCAAGTTTGAATTCTAAACTCAGACAGAGTGAATTTAATTTTTTTTTTCCTATCTCCGGTCTCTCCCGCCTCTCTTTAATTTAAGTTTCATTGTCTGCCATGCTGTAGTTTTCTAACAGAATGAGGTCAGGCTGTATGGAATGAATTATTGTAGGGACTGTTGTTTCTGCTTGGACTGCCTCATCTTGCAGCAATTGATCCTGCAACTTCATGCACACACCCATTTAAAGCTTTCGCTTGGAGTTTTTTCCTGCAAGTTTTTCTTTTCTGCTTCTCTCCAAGACTTGGAGTCATTCACACACACACACACAGTTTTTGATTTGTATTTCAAACACATGCCCTCACACAGTAGGCAGCGCCCAGTGTGTTGCAACAGATGTTCAAAGGAAACTGAATGACAGTATTTCTGTAGGCTTATCAGCGTGTTTCCAAGAAGTCGGAATTCATCTCAGATTTCTCTGAACAAACCCTGCTGCGTTTGTGGGTTCGGGTGTGACTGCTGTTGGAAGGGGCTGCTTGTGATGTCATGAAGACTGCTTAACAGTCGCTGCCCATGTGGCCTATGCTGAAGATTCCCACGTAAGCCTTGTGCCGCAGTGGCGGCTATAGAAGTGGGTCATGGCATTGCTGATGCGATTGGAAGCGACAAAGCGAGAGGGACAGACTCGCTACCCCACCCCCACACGCTCATTCGCGTTATGCCGCCACACATATAAACATCCATGTCAGTTCACTGAGCTAACTTGCACAAATAGCTGATCAGCACATCAGATTTATTTGATTATTGTGCAGTGTTGTGTCTGAATACAATCAGAATGGACTTCTAACTGAAGAATTGGAGTCTAACTACAAGATGCTATAAGTCTACACTGTGTGCTAGAAAGGAGAACGGCTCACTATTTCCCTTATTTAATACTGTAAAGCTACTTTGACACAATCTGCATTGTAAAAAGCGCTATATAAATAACGGTGTATAACGGTAAATAACACAACCATAAAACAGCTATTTAGAAGTTTTACAAGTGCAGAAGAGTTTAAATAATGGCCAAAAAATGTTGGTACAGTTATTGAATTTGACACATTGTATGTAAAGTGTTTAAAAAATACTCACATCACAATTTGGAACACATCCACTTTAATTTACAATGCAGAAGTAAGCTATTACATTAAGTAAGCTAGTTTTTAGTGAATGTGCTAGAATTCCGATTAATTTGCCATTATAGATAAATAACTACAAGAATGTGCGCTAAACTGTAAAATTTGATGCTACAAACCTGTGCGTTTTTAAATATGATGAATGAAAATAATATGATAACAAATGCCAGTCTGTAGTATGAAGCAACATAAATGACTCTTTTTGTACAGGTAAAGTAACTAGAAGTGAATGACAACAAAAAGTTAAGAATCTTGCGTTAAAAATAAGGTGGATATAACAGTTAATGTTATTCGCGCACCGGCATGTGAATTATTATTTATGGCATTGAATCCTAAAATGTATTCATTTTAAAATTCAGTTTAAAATGTACTGTATTACTTAAAATCAGTTATGAAATAAAAAAAAAATTAAAACCAGTTTTGAACAATATGTTGGATCTGCATGCTATGTCATGGAGTAATGTCATTTAAAAAAAAAAAAATAACTTTTTAGCAATTTGGTGTTGTAGCCCGATTATATACTTCACTGTATAATGTATATGCAAAACTACACTGTATTAGTTTTAAGTATGGAATACTGAATACTGGATGTTATCTAGGATCAGGCCCATTGAAATGTGAAAAGTTATAACATAGAGGTGTTTCCGTGGACGTTGTCCTTTGGAGCTGTGTCTTACAGCTATAGGTCAGCTATGTTGTCCTCACTCCACCAGATCTGATGACTACAGTTGAGTGGAAGTCTCTTGTGTGGCGAGTTATGCTGACAAGAACATTTAGCTCCCTGGAATGATGGAAACTCAATTGCTTTGGGGTAGTGGAGTCATATTTCTAATAGCTGGTTCTGGTTGGATTGATTTGTGGTAGTGGATGGATCTGGGCTGGTCCAGGGGTTTTGTGTATCGGAGTTAATTCTTAATCGGCTTGGCCCGTGCCCATCATCGTTCAGTCAGCCAGATGAAGTTAGATTAGAGTGTCACTAGGGATTTGCAGCCGCCCTGCACTGCCTCACTGTCCACTGCTGAGGGCTTTACTCAGACATGGCAATGGGTTTATCTGTTAGGCTAATAACTAATGCCGCCCATTGTCTACATCATGCCAACACAGTCATGTCTTACTTAAGCAAATCAAATTACTCTTTTATATCAGAGGAAATATGAACCACATTTTTGCATGGCTTTAATTTTTGCTATTTTCATAAAAGTTCTTAAAAACTTCTTGCTTCATAAGGAACTTTTGGCTGTAACAGTTTCCCAGCTAACTCAGCACATGTTTTTACTCTTTGGATAACCAAATTAATCAAATGCATGCATGCCTTAAAAAATAAGTTTCAAAAAGATAAGTTAAAGTATGTGCTTTATTTCATGGTCTCCATTGTATCTGGTAGGAAACTCAAGAAGGTCAGAAAGCCAGGTTGGTCAAATGTAAAATTGCAGTGTAATATATTGTAAAAACAGGAAATATTTTATGGCAGTGTAAAGTCACATTTAGTGGGTGCCCACATCTAAGGGCCTGTTGCAATGCAGTTAAAATGGTAATTTTCAATGAATCTATTCAAAACTATAATTTAACAATTTGTTTGCTTCATTACTCAAAAATGTTCCCCTCTGTTTTTAGGTTACGTACTGCAGTACAATAGTTAACATTCACTTAATCTGCGACTTTATAATTCAATATTTTTTGGCATATTCCTTGATTTTTGTTTCAGTCGTGCATGTTACGAAGTCTGTGATGAGATGAGTTTTCCAAGCATTCTTGGCCTGAATCTTGATGCCAGCCGAGAATTAAAGGAGCAGCAGTACACATCAATTGCTAGTGTCCAAAGTTACTGGCTCGGTACAGACCACATCAAACCATGAATGATGCTTTTGGTCATTTGAATTCTTTGACAATGTGTATAGAGAAAACAGAAATGATCTCAACTGTGTTATCAGAAGGGAAGCTCATTTTAAGCTTAAAGCACTGTGGGATTAAATTAAAATCACATATGCATGAGAAATCAAGTTAACTGAATCAAAACAAACCCAAAAATAGATCACAGGCTGCATTCTCAAGTCTTTAATTAAGGTGAAATTTCACCTTGTGATAGTTAGTGGTCCAAAATATCAAAGGTGTGTGCATTTTGGGCCAGAGTGACTTCAGCATGCTTCACCTGGTGTGCCAATTAGTGTTGATGATCTTGAAAAACAAGATGTCATGTTTAGGGCTGAAAAATAAGTTAGTATGGAATTTAACAACAAAAACCAATTCATTCATTGACAACAGAAAATCACTAGTTCTTACACTCTAGTTTTTTTTTTTGTTCACTTTAGGATTTTAATTGATCTCATTCCTGTCTTTGTCTTGCAGATGCTTCCTCAAACTATATTCGCCAACTAGAAACCAAGGTCCGGATTCTAGAGGACAATAACAACCAACTGCTCTCACAAGTAAGGACTGAGTTAACAACATGCTTTCTTTTTCTAAAGCTCTTGAAAATATGAGTAATCTAGACCTAGATTTGCCATTGGGTGCCAATATTAGTGGTGGCAGTTTGGGGTTGCGAAAAAGGCAGCCAATCTTTAATTCATGGTGGGTCAAACTGTGTTAAACTGGCACACAGCATCCCCTCCGGCAGGAAGAAGGAGCAGCTTACCGTCACGCCGGGATTGTGTGGGCATCTCTGAGCGTCTGTGGCCTCAATTTAACCTCCCTTGTGGAGAATGAGTGGGTTTTACCAACCGAAAGAGCATTACAAGTTCACCTATTTATCCAGAAGGCACCACAGTCAATCTGCCTATCACCGAATGTCACAAATGTATTCACCCACCATAGTACAGACATCTACAACAAAACACTTACCGTGAACCCATCCAGCAGAACAGCATTACAGCCCACTCTCCTCAGCACTTGAATAGGATTTCGGTAGTTCTTTCACCTCCAGCTTGTGTAGATGTGTAGGTAGGAATAAAACGTTCATATTTGGAAAAGTGAGGGGCAATTGCATCTACATAGCTTCACAGAGGTTCCTATTTTAAAGCTTGCAGGTAAAACAATAGTTTACCCAAAACTCTAAAACTTAACTGTACTCTGATGACTAGGGCTGCAACTACTGTAATAACTGTTGTGAGAATCAGTTCATATGTTGATTATTTCTTTAATCAATCAGCTGGATAAATAGCTATTTACTGTATATACCAGTCAGCTTACCAAGGCTGCATTTATTTGATAATTAAAAAAAGAAAAACCCGGGAAACCGAAATATGGTAAAATAGTAGTACTGTTTTCTATTTAAAAATTTTTACAATGTAATTTATTCCTGTGATGCAAAGCTGAATTTTCAGCATCATATCCTTCAGAAATCATTCTAATATGGTGCTCAATAAACATTAATTATTAATTATTATTGTAATTATTTTCAACATTGAAAACAGCTGCACTATATTTGTGGAAACTGTGATACGGTACCATTCAAAAATTTGAGGTAAGATTAAAACAAAAAAAATATATATATATATATATATATGTTCGTCCAGCAAGAATATATTGTGAAATATCATGTGACCCTGAAGCCTGAACAGTATTACTTTTATACTTGTACAATATTAATTGTAACAATGTTACTGTATTTTTGTACATATAAAAGCAGCCTTGGTGCGCGTGAGACACTTCTTTCAGAAACATAAAAAAATTCTCAAATTTGAATGGAAGTGTGCATACTGTCATTTATTTTTGGTTTGAATATAAGGGTTTTTGGTTTATATATATATATATATATATATAATTACAAAATAATACATCATTATTATGTAATTATATATTACAGTAATTATATAATTGTGGAATTTCAGTGAAATAATTAACATTTTAAGGAATTTTAAGAATGAATATTTTATTCAAATGAATCTATATCAAGTTCTCTGATGTGCTTTGTGTGCCGCATCCATTCAAACATGTTGCTATTAGATCTCAGGTTTGACCGTCAAAACATAAGTGTGACCTGCACGGCTGTGCTGTGGATTCATTAAGCTTGGAATATACTGCACAAGCCTTATTGACCATTTTTGACATTCCAGATCCCCTTTCAATTTCATCATATGTAAAAGAGCAGCTAGAACATTTTTTAGCATTTAACCTTATGTATTCCTTAGAATCAAGAAGGTCACATTGGTTCAGAATGACATGGTGATGCATAAGTGATGACTGAATTTTCAGTCTCCAGTGAAATTGAAAACACTGTGTGGGCACTGGAAATACTGACTACAAAGCAGTTCTTATGAAGGCCTTTGTAGGTAGCATTCATCACACAGTATTCAGAGAAACAAAGCCGAGTGTTGGCAAGGTCACAGGCTTGAAAGAGTCCTTGGATCTGCAATAATTCTCTCTTTTAATCATATATCCTCATTAAGTTTTCATTGCCAGTCTCCCTCTGTCTTGCATTGGATGTGGGTGTACCAGACGGTGGTACGCTTAAATTGTTGTACCTTTTCGAGGCATATCTATTTGAGTCTCTTTCTCTGAACACGTGGAACATAGTGCATGGAACGTCTGAAAGCATTTTATCCCCAGGATGGAAGGCACTTTGTAAAGCTATGATTAAAATGCAAGAGAGTTACTTTCTCCCTCTGGTCAAATAAGAGAAAACGGTTAGCGTCTCATCGCTGCAGTCCTCTGAGAATTAGTGAATTCACTTGAAGCATGATTAATTCAGAGGAGAGCTCAATCCTTCAGAGAACGCTGTTCTGAGCGCACATGAACTGGGCTGATATCTTGATTTCCCAGGATACCTAGGCTAAGCCTTTCCTAAAAGCCATTTCAGCTGTTGTGATAGATGACGCTTTGGTTTGCTTACTTTAAACCTACATGACCCTGAGAATGAAAGGTCCAGAAAGTCTGACAAACGTTATTCATGACCAGGTAATAACTGGTCACACACCTGATCATGTACTGTGATTTTTGCCAGATTGTGATCTAGGTTTGGGAAATGCTTCAGCTAATACAATGTGCAGTGCAGGTGCGGCAGTGAGTTTAGAAATGGAAGTGTTGTTCTGCAATAGCTTGTAGTTTTTCAGCATTTCAGCACTGAATTTCATTTTGATTAGCAGAAGCTGAAATTGAAGGCTAGCTGCAAATCAAACACAAATAACATTGTACTTGTGTGCACAATTTGGTTTGAACTCGGAGCCCAATAATCGGTTAACAATTTGCATTAGAAGCTAAATTTGGTGAAAGTTCACCCAAAAATTAAAATTAGATGATTAAAAAAAAATATCCTGGCTTTTCCAAGATTTGTAATGGCAGTGAATGGGGGTTGAGATTTTGAAGCCCCCAAAAAAATCATCCATCCATCATAAAATGTGCCCCACATGGCTCTGGGTGGTAAGTGAAGCGATGACATTTAGCGGAATCTAGATTACGATTTATAGAGTATTGAATATGGATATTTTTCTAAAACAAACACATCACTTCAGAAGAAATTTATTAACCCCCCGGAGCAATGTGGGACACTTATGATGGATGAATGCACGTTTTTGGCCTTCAAAATCTCAACCCCTATTCACTGCCATTATAAATCTTGGAGGAGCCAGGATATTTTTTAATATAACTCCAACTGTATGCATCTGAAAGATGAAAGTCATATGCAGTTAGGATGGCTTGAGGGTGAGTAAATCATGGGGTAATTTTCATTTTTGGGTGAACTATCCCTTTTATGTCTAAATGGCATTTTAAAGAAATATAACACAAACGCTAAGCAGTTCATTATTATCTTATATTATAGATGCTTTAGTCAGTTTCTAAACAAGTGCACTACAAGGCAGAATTAAAGACTTTAAAGCCAGAACCTCCATGAATAAAAGCATTTTTTCTTCTCTTACTGTATGTAAAATCTGTTTAGTTATAACAATATTTACTTGTAGTAAAAATCCACTGGCTTTGTTTACTTAAAATAAAAAATCCAACAGGTGACATAATAATTAGGCCCGATTTTAGGTCTCCAACTAAATATTTGATTCTACACTGAAAAATCACAAATCTATGATGAAAAAATCTATGGTGCCATTTTACAAAGTTAAGACAAATGAAAGATTGCATTCCAAAAGGATTTGCGTTTCATTCAAGTGTCAAAATTTGAATCTAGTGATATCAGATGACAATCTAATGTTGAATGTCCTGCAAAACCACACATAAGAAGTCCAAACATTATTATCTTACAAGATTGATCGTAGCTCCATTGGTTTCAATGGGTCTACGATGTACTTAAGCTTACGATGCTTTTGGGAAACGCAGCCCTGGTTATGATAGCCCTAGTGAAGAAACTGTATGAACATGTACTTGTATTTGTTTAATTGGTTTGTGAAATGTGTTTTGTGTTCTCCAGCCCTGTAGCCGTTATAGCTTATCAAAGCTGTCCATGAAGGTAACTTTACCACACTTTTGCTCAGTGGTGGTGGAGCTCAATGTCCTATAGCTCTCTTCTTGCTTGTTTCTTATCTTTACATTCACTTTCTTTGTTCAGAAGTTGTTGTGTACAATGGCATGCTAGGCTAAGCGCTTGTGCTAACATGCTGGGCTGTGCTCGGGGGCTTCTGGTGCATGAGCTCATATGCTTGTCCCTCTGTGTTGAAAAGTGTTTCCGATCTTATCATTTATTCAAGCAGCACAGGTAGTGCAGCGTCAATTTTTCATGTCTGACAAACTGATGGATGTAAATATGAATGTGAACATGTTTAAATTTTTTATAAACACCCACTTATCTATCTTGGGTATCGTCCCAAAACTTCTCTAAGAAAATGCACCACTCTGTGTTTTAGCGCTGTCTGTTGTGTTTAAATCCAGTCGAATTGCTTAAAATCATATTTGACTGTGCAGCAAAATAAGGTTGTGCATATTTTCAAAACTGACTAGATTTTGGGTTGTCTGAATGATTGAACTAGTCGGTTATAAAGAAACCCTGTAATTAGGGTCCATCATACACTCTCAGAAATAAACTTTTTCAGAAGGTACACATTTTTTTTAACCTACTTTACCCCTAAAGGGTGCCAATTAGTACCTTAAAAGTACATATTAGTGCCGAAATTGTACATATTAGTACATTTTGAAAAGATACCATCCCAGTGACAGTTTTAAACCTGGCAGAAAATTACCGGTGAATTTTCCAAACTGACTAGTCTGTTGTTGAGTGATAGGATTGATCATATCCATTCCTAGTAAAATGGTAATACATGTGCGAAACATTTACTTGTCAGAGCAACAATACAGTCAGGTGAGGAATTGTGGTCCTTCAAACAAGCTGCATTTCAGCAATTCCTGTTGCCTCGGTGATGAAAAATAACATCAGTCCACAGGAATTCTGACACTCCCTCAGTGCTTTCAGGTTCATTTCAGAAGATAACATAACAACATAAAAGCACTTTTGACTTCTGGAACCCATTGTATATAATTTCATTATATAAATTGAAGTGAACCATACAGTTTGTACAACAACCTTAAATTTGACAAACACTCACCTACTTCATAAGTAAACCCTCAGGTTTTTATGTCCTCTGTCTTTGTCAGGAAAAATACATCTCTGTCAGAATTGTTGGAAGAGAGCTGTGGTACAAACTGGTCATTTCTCAGCAAACAGTCATAATGGAGGATAGAAAATATGAAGGTAAAATAATGCCATAAAGATTTGCATACGCAGGGCAAGAGTTGTGGAAGTGTACATAAGACTGTAAGCGTAAATTAAATTTGCATGCGCAAGAGAAGCTTTGTAAAGATGTAAATCGCGTTTCAAGCGTAAGAAAAAATGATGTGCCGCATTTGACTGTTACTCGTAAGTGTAATTCATGTAGTCTATTGTGAAACTGCAGCTTCATGCTAATGCAAAATAAATATGATATGCATTCTTCTGACTATTTTTCCACGTTCACACGTTTGGCACGTTGTTTTCACTAAAATACGGTCAAAAGTACTGCAAGCATGTAAACAGTGATTTGCAAGCGAAAACGACAGTTTAAAGAACTGCAAAACGGATTGACTGCGTAGAACCAGTCTGTATGTGTAAAAAAAACAAACTTGCAAATGTCTAAATGACTTGTTGTGTATGTGGGGCAAAAAGTTCTCGAAATAATCCGATATGTACAACGTCTTTCTTTTCTCTGCGCTTACAATTTTGGCACGATTTGAGTTTTCGCTGAGTTTTGCAAGAGTGAGGGGGAGGGAGGGTTTTAATTAAGTTGTTATTTATTTATTTATTCTTGATGTATGTGTACGTTAAAAGTACCATTAAATGAAAATGTTTTATAAATACATACATACATACATATGATGTGTTTATTGAATCAATCAGAAAAGAGTAAATGGAGAGTCAGCGAGAGCCTCATTTGATTGGCTACAAGACGGTGGTGGACCCTCCCTCCCCCTCACTCTTGCAAAACTCAGCGAAAACTCAAATCGTGCCAAAATTGTAAGCGCAGAGAAAAGAAAGACGTTGTACATATCGGATTATTTCGGGAACTTTTTGCCCCACATACACAACAAGTCATTTAGACATTTGCAAGTTTGTTTTTTTTACACATACAGACTGGTTCTACGCAGTCAATCCGTTTTGCAGTTCTTTAAACTGTCGTTTTCGCTTGCAAATCACTGTTTACATGCTTGCAGTACTTTTGAACGTATTTTAGTGAAAACTACGTGCCAAACGTGTGAACGTGGAAAAATGGTCAGAAGAATGCATATCATATTTATTTTGCATTAGCATGAAGCTGCAGTTTCACAATAGGCTACATGAATTACACTTACGAGTAACAGTCAAATGCGGCACATCATTTTTTCTTGCGCTTGAAACGCGATTTACACCTTTACAAAGCTTCTCTTGCGCATGCAAATTTAATTTACGCTTACAGTCTTATGTACACTTCCACAACTCTTACCCTGCGTATGCAAATCTTTATGGCATTATTTTACCTTCATAAGAAAACTCTCCAAGGATAATGTGTTACTCTCTAGTGGGCTCTGGGCCCCTGATCGAGAGTCATTACCCTAGGAGGTCAGCAAGTTATACAGTATGTTTGTAAAATAATGAAAATATGTGTTAAAATACAATAATAATTAACACCAACTAAAGCATAGCATGCAACTAAATGACTTATTGTCCCTCCCACGCTGAAATATATCAAGTAAAATTAAAATCAAGTGTATGTGTACCTGGTTGTTCCCTACATTATGGGGACCAAATGTCCCAAAAAGTATAGTAATACCAGTCAATTTTGACCTTGTAGGGATTTTTTTGGTCTCCATGAGGAAACAAGCTTCCTCGTACAGAATGAAGTTTATTAATAATGTGAAAATACAGAGAGTTTATGTTGAGGTTTAAGGATGGGGTTAAATTAAGGAGATAAATAAGCAGAGAAAATACAGCTTGTACATTATAAAAACCATTACGCCTATGGAATGTCCCCATAAAACATATGTGTGTGTATTCTTCATTAAATTCTATAGAAAGTGCATACAAACAAAAGTGTACTTATCTACACAAGTACATCAGTCCTTGATCAAGGTGTCCTAAATACAATAGATGGTTATTGAGTGATCCAGTATGTTTAGGTTGCAGGGAGATGTAAAGTTCACATCTTCCTTGCAGCCCCCTTAAACACAGTTTCTCTTCTAAAAGAGCGTGACAGAGTTATTTATAGGTCTTTCTTATAGTGATCACATGCATTCAGGGAACATGAAAGCAAGACATTGAAATGTCATGAGGATCACTGGTGATTAGAGATGATGCCAGCTGGAGCCTGTGGGTGTCTTTATTATAGCAGCATGAAGAGCTCACTTTCTATGGACAAGAATACTTAAAGGCGGCCAGGAAGCTGTGTGGGAGTTTGTTTTGGTGCTGAGATCCATTCATCTGTGAAACTCTGAATTTCAAACTTCACACTTGGGAAGGTGCAACAGAACGCAACTTTGAAGTCAAACTTCCTATTTTGAAACTTGATCTGATTTTATCGATATGCAGGTATATGTGCATTACACAAACAAAAGAAGATATTTTGAAGAATGTTGGTAACCAAACAGTAGCTTGACGGTAGCTGTCGACTTCCATAAAATACTATGAAAGTCAATGGCTGCCGTCAACTGAAAGAAACTCACACAGGGCTGGAACAACTTAAGTGACAGATTTGTCTTTTTTTTAGGGTGAACTGTCCCTTTAAAGCAGCTTCTCTCCTCTTTTCTGTGATCTCCAGCCTTAAAAAACATTCTTACACACACTTTTTTCACAACTTTTTCTTGGAGCTTTCATTTTCTTTGAGAACAGTAAAGTATGTTTAATTCAATGGGATGTTTAATAATGCCTCTCTTTCCCTCTCGTGTCATTCGGCAGTGTAATCCGGGAGACCTGCGAGCCCTGCGGAAGGGCATGACCCTCTACCGCTCAGAATCACAGCTGTCTTCCCTCCCGCAGAGGCAGGAGGCCCTACTGAATGTGAGTGATCCTCAGAAACTCTACATACTAATCAATCCAAGCATATTTTAGCTTGTTCATTTGCCGTATTTTCCATTTTTTTAATCATCTGAAATTTGCTGCGACTAATAAGCGACGTAGTAATGCGAATTGAGAAAAAAGTGCATGAGGCACACATATTTGAAACGATAGAGGTTTCCCACACATCCATAGTTTAAGTTTTGCTTGAAATAAATGAGTTTAGACTGTTTATAATGTTTTATAAAGGATGTCAGTATAAGTTATGTTTGTTTTATACTTATTCCTGCTCCGTTTTGAATACCAGTAAATTTAAAGGATTGTTTGTGGAGTGAGGGGAACACTAAAGTGTTTATATTTGTAAATGATTTCTTTGGTAACACTTTAGTTTAGGGACCAATTCTCACTGATGTATTTGTCTCAACGCAAATGGTTTAATTCAGTTAAGTAATCAGCATGTATGATCATTAAGTTAATTAGATTTAAATTTGTTATCAGTTGACAGCCCGAGAAGAAAAAAGAAACTAGATATCATGGGACATTATTCCAAAATGAAAGCTCAGCCTAATCAGTTCGGCTCTATTCAGCAACAATGTGGGAAAAAAGGAGATCCTTGTTGTGTCAAATCTTTCATCTGGTATAGACTGCAATAGGCTTTTCCAGTATAGAACTGGAGGCACTTTTCCTACCTTTGAAAACTTTTTCCTTTCATTTTCCCTTGGAAAATTAGCAGACCTACTGAAAATACGATGGATGAATAAATGGAAAAGCAAATGCGCCTTTGAACATGTAGCCTTCAGCCAGTGCACAGGAAGCCTCGCCACTGTGTGTTTCATGTTGCATGCTTGCTTGAGAATCTTGCTATTGTCAGCTGAAAGTCTTTACAGCATTAATGTTTTGACTCAGCGTCTCCTCTGAGAAAACAGGTCAAGTGCCTATTTATTCCATTTGATCGTTCGTGTTTTATAGATTTTTGGTGTCACTTCTAAGCAGTGAACAAAGGCATCAGACATTAGCATCACATATTGTACTGTGTGTAAAATTAGCCAATGATTAGGTACAAAAAATCATTTAAGACAGCTGATTTAGTTCACTAATGGTTTAATTACTTTTCATTGCGTAAGCAATTAATGTCTTCACTTTTAATTTGACAAAATTATGCACTTGCACTCGCATGCACTTTATTTTAAGGTCCAATTCCCGCCATTAACAAACCATTAAATAAGACTTTTGCCTCAATAAACTCCTAATTTGCTGCTTATTAACAGTTAGTAGGTAGTTGTGAAGTTTAGATATTGGGTAGGATTAGGGATGCATATGGTCATTCTGAATATGTGGTTTATAAGTACTAATAAACAGTAACAGTAAGTACTAATGTGGTTTTTGAGGACACAAATTTGTATAATGACATGGGTATGACAGAGGTATTACAATATGAAGGTGGTTTATGAGGACACTGCCTATGTCCCCGTAATTCAAAAGGCTTAAAAAACATACTAAATGGTGTTTTTTTGAAAATCTAGAAATGCACAAAGTCTCCTGTGAGGGCTAAGTTTAGGTGTAGGGTTGGTGTAGGGCAATAGCACACACAGTTTGTTCAGTATAAAAACCATTACGCCTATGGAGAGTCCCCATAAACCACAAAAACCAACGTGTGTGTGTGTGTGTGGGTGTGTGTGTGTGTGTGTGTGTGTGTGTGTGTGTGTGTGTGTGAAAACGGCAAGCCACAGTACAACAGACCAAATTTTAATGAAATCTTTTAACATGACAATATTTGTTAATTTACATGTTGAACATATGGAGGATTTATGAATATAATTATCATACAGCATTGGCTATTGAATAAGCATGTGGCAAGTAAACAGAAGTTTTAGCTTTTTAGAAGTATTTTGTGCTTTAGAGACTTTTAGTAATATGGCATAATGTACATTGTAAAATGTTGATGTTGTGAATATTGTTGATAAATCTCTTGCAAATAGGATGTGTTTGAGTGAAGTAGTTAACCTGGTAGCAAAGTGATATCCCTAGTGAAAAATAAATATACTAAAATGTGTATTTGAAATACAAGTATACTAATACGTTTACATATTTATGTATTTAATTAAAATATTCTGCTGTTTTATGTTTAGTATACTAAACTGATGTACTTGAAGTCTGCTAAATTGGAAATTGAAACTTATTTTGTACTTTAATTGTGCAGAAGTTGTGTTGAGGTCCAGCTAACAATATACTGAAGTATATTTAATTTTGCTAAAGTGGAACTATTGCAAGAATACTACAGGTGCGCTTTAAATATCTCACATTTAAACACGGATATTATTCAATAAAATACTCCTAATAAAGTTTAATCATAATTTTTATATCTGTAAAGGTTTTTTCGTATTCGTCAGCCTTTCCTATCAAAATGCTTGCTACAGACACGAAAACGCAGGAAATTGAACCCTATCCGAAGTTTTGACGACTGATGAAAGTTTCAGAGGCAGTGTATTTATTTTTTACATTTTTATTTTTTATTGTCATATCTTCATTATCGGAATCAAAATCTCTTTGTTGACAAACTGACAACTGACTTTAATTTTCAAATTACATTAAAATTGAAAAGTACATTATTTTCTACTTATTAGAACCATGCAAATTGTATTGAAACCGGGTTTTGCTGTCTAAGGATTGAAACTAGAGTTTGTCCTCTTTAGTCAGGTCTAAATAGAGTGAGAATGACTTTGTTCAAGCATTTAAATATAGATTTCTGCATGGTGTTTCTATGGGAACCATCTCAAATTATGAAGAGTTCTTCCTTCCAGAAGCTTTGATTGATAGGCTCTCTTATGAAAGACATAGAGAGGTGTATTAGATGCATATTAGATCCTCATGAACACGGCACACTGCGAAACACACAAGTGTTTTTAAATGGAGTGTTTTGCAGTCATCATCAGCATGAATGTATGCGGATCATGTCCGGCTCTCCTTGTGCGGTATCAATGATTAAACACAACCAGGGGTTTTTGTCCTCCACAGCTGTCTGGGCTGCTGTGTGCGATGTTAAGCAAAAATGAATGGAACATAGTTTGCATTATGAATGATCCTCATATCTCTGAGTTAAGACAGATAATTAACAATGAGAACAGGACTGCATGATGTTATTAATGCATATGTGCTGGTTAGTTTTTTGGTGCACAATGATCTACCAGCTCAGCTAGTTCTCTGGTAGCTGCTAATCTGGTAAACAAAACAAAAAAAAGATGGTGATGGGAAAATATTCTTTAGGAGAGCCAGTTCACTCTGCAGTCATCTTGGCTTCTATGTACATGAATGAGCAATCATCAAATTTCTCTTGGTAACATTTACCTCTCTGTCCTTCCGCTGATTGACCATTTAAACCAAACTGGACCCACTAATGATCAGCTATAAACCAGCTACCATGTTTCAGTGGTTTTAGATGATGTTTTCCAGCCGGATGTTTTTATGTTTCTACTTTGTGCCCTAAGCTTTTACAACAAGGCGTAGGTTTGGTTTGAAAAGTGGTTACAGGGAGGCAGGAGACAACCCTGGAATTATAATTTTTCAACAAACCAGCAATTAAATCAGTGAGTCACAGAACCTGGATCATATTCAAAATGTTGGAGTTGAAAAAATAGTGAAAAGAAGTGTGGTAATATAGGGATAATAACATATCACATACCTCATATCATAAGTCACATTTACTATACCTGCTGTGTCTGCCTCACCATATTAAAGGGGTCATATGACGTTGATTATTTTCCACATACTGTACATTATTGTTGCTCCTCTATGCTCCGCCTTTCTGAAACGCGCCGATTTTTACAAACCTCATCGTTCTGAGCAAGGCATGCTCTGATTGGCCAGCTATCCAGTGCGTTGTGATTGGCCGAATACCTCAAGCGTGAGACTGAAATGTTAAGCCCCCTTACTGTATTGTGATGCTGTGTCCCAGCGCGATGACATAAAAACAATAAAACCCATTACAAACGGGGCATTTGTTGCATCCAGTGGGGACATAATTACTGATTATAATGACTTCTACTGTCTTTTTACGCGTTGCGTTGCATCGCGCCACGTAAACATTACCATGTCTGCATTTGTGATTGGAAAAATGACAAACAACAAGCACTACTCCACACAGCTCAAAACTCGCGTTTGAATCGTCAGTAGCAGAAACATACTTACAGGCTGAGTCAGAAGCGTCAGACTGTCCTTGCAAAACGATATGTTTTCCAGCAGGATGTTTGTGCCCTTAGCCTTTACAACAAGGCGTAGGTTTGGTTTGAAAAGTGGTTACAGGGAGGCAGGAGACAACCCTGAAATTATAATTTTTCAAACAAACCAGCAATTAAATCAGTGAGTCACAGAACCTGGATCAACCTTTTACTGTCACTTTTGATCAATTGAATTCATCCTTGCTGAATAAAAGTATTAATTTCTTTCAGAAAAAAATCTCCAGACTTTTGAACAGTAGTGTATACTTCTATGATACCATATTCCCAAACAAATAAAATAAAAGGAATATGGTCCTTTTAACCAGTATGTTGGCAAGGAGCAAACTAACATGTGTTTTCTTCTCCAGGGGACTGGAAGGCTACAGACCAGTGAGTCTTCTCCTTCCACCGGGTTTGTCTCATCTGTACAGAAACCTGAAGCTGTGGTTCATGCCATGAAGGTACACACATTTTCATATGTTATCAAACCAAATAGAATGTATTTAAACTAGTGCTGTCAAATGATTAATCGCTATTAATCACATTCAAAATAAGTTTTAGTTTACATAATTAATATACACAGAATACACACATATATTATGTATATATAAATACAAACACATGCATGTATATATTTAAGAAGATATGTTATGTTTATATATTAAATATACTTATATAAATGTATATACATATAAATATTTTCAAAATACCTACATGTTTGTATTTATATACACATAATAAATATACACAGTACACATACATATATTATGTAAATAAAAATTGTTATGCGATTAATCGTTTGACAGCACTAATTTAAACATTAAAAAACAGCTATATAGAGGTTTTTAATCAAAACGTTGAACAAACAGGTTACAATTGATAAAGGGAAAGGGAAGTGGTGTGTGGCTAAGTATGGTGACCCATACTCAGAATTAGTGCTCTGCATTTAACCCATCCAAGTGTACACACAGTAGTGAACATACACCCGGAGCAGTGGGCAGCCAATGGGAGCAGTTGGGGGTTTTGGTGCCTTGCTCAAGGGTCTCAGTTGTGGTATTGAGGGTGGAGAGAGTGTTGGTTATTCACTCCCCCACCTACAATCCCTGCCGGACCTGAGACTCGAACCCACGACCTTCGGGTTACAAGTCCAACTCTCTATCCATTAGGCCACGATCCATTTGATAAAACAGTAGATATACTGTTCAGAACTAAGCGTTTGAACATGTTCTGCTCAAATGTCAGTGGAATATGTTCATAGTCATTGTGATAAACCACACCTGTGGTTATTCTGCTAGGACACCTGTGTAAACTGATGAACTGAATTCATAAATCAGAAACTGAATTCATAAATTCACAAAAATCACCTTGATACCAATTAGTCATTGTTTTGTTTTTCACAGAAGTAAAATAACTTTTTTTAGTTATTTCAATCTCTCAAAAGTTAAATTTGCATATAGGCTATATAGGGAGGTTTCTTGAAGCATCTTGGAGACGTTGCCACAGTTCTTCTGGATTTAGTCTGTCTCAGTTTGTTCTGTTTCTTCATGTTACTCCAGACAGACTGGATGATGATCAGATCAGATCTCTGTGTGGAGCACTGGCTGTTGTCAGACTCCTTGTGCAAACAAAAATCTCACTGGATTATTACAATTAATAGCAAAATCAATGTTTGGAAATGTAAACTGATATTTCCTACTGACACATTACAGGAAAACATAGAAATAACTGACTTAGCTGGTGAAAATACTAGTGTTTTAATAATTTTGGCCATCACTGTATACACACTTCATTTCAAACCCATAAGATTTTTTTTTAATTCTCTCATCATTTATGAAAGTCTGTGCAACCAAAATTCAAGCTTCATAAAGTTAATAAAAACAATGTAAACATAATGCATATGAATCAAGCACTTTAATCCAAGTCTTCTGAAGAGACACAATTAATGTTTTTTGATTATTTGAAAATAGATTTATGAGAACTTGTTTCTATCTAAAATCTTTATTTATTTAATTATTCTTTTTTTTTTTATCAGCATAACAATTTAATGTTAAATGCCAAATAAAAAACTTTTCTTTGTCCTTCTTTTTTTCTGGAAATTGCAGTTGTACAGTACAGTATGACTGTTTGAGCTGGTTTTAAAAGATGCTCTTGACCAT
The DNA here is from genome assembly GCF_936440315.1 of Barbus barbus. Taxonomy (NCBI): domain Eukaryota; kingdom Metazoa; phylum Chordata; class Actinopteri; order Cypriniformes; family Cyprinidae; genus Barbus; species Barbus barbus. The sequence goes on from NC_136742.1 coordinate 6,664,095, forward strand.
ATACGGCATTAACAGGTTCTGGAGGTCCATGATAATCTGGACAAGCAGCTTCCAGAAGAAAGTGAAGAAGACCTGAGTGAGAAAGAGAAAGCCATAGTGCGAGAGATGTGCAACGTGAGTGCTTGTTTTGATTTTTGCAATAAGTCTGTCATGCTAAAACACATGGTGCACGATCCAAAGATTTGATGTTCCATTCATTCAGTTGACCCTTTGCTAGTTCAGCCTTAAAACATTACTGATCAATCCTATCAACTTTAGCAGCTGTTGCTGTACACCATATTAGCTTTTACTTGTTTTAATGTAAATGCATATTCCTATTTGTTAGATTTCACATTTTTAAATAGAACTCTATAGAATTTATCTCAAAACAAGGCTGTTGCTATTGTTGTCACGTAATCATTTTCAAATTAGGCTTTTCTCTGGGGATGCACAATATATTATTATCATCAGCCAATATTAGAATTGTTTATTTTTTAAAAGGTTAATATTAGTCATTTAATCATACATGCTCATTCCACCTTAGATTCCATTACATTGTGTATTACATTTGATTGCATTTTCCATCATCTAATGCTAATTAAGGACACTTAATTAAGGACATTATGGATTTACTCACAGTTTGTGCCAGTGCAAACTCTCTTCTGGCATTAAAGAAACTACTGTGAGAGGTCACACCTTATTTTAAGGTCCAATTATTGCTGTTAACAACTCCTAATGCCTCAATAAACTCCTAATTTGCTGCGTATTAATAGTAAGGTAGGTAATAAATTAGGTATTGGGCAGGATTAAGGATGAAGAATATGGTCATGCAGAATGTGCACTACATAAGTATTAATAAACAGCCAATATGTTAATAATAGGCATGCTAATAAGGAACTAGTTAAAAGTGAGAATTGGTCCCTAAACTAAAGTGTTACCCTGTGAAGACTTACTAAAGACACGCAGTGAAAAATTAGCAATGAAAAGGAATGGACGGTTATTTTTGCAGCTGACCCTTTATGCGTTTGTTGCAAATGGAGTTTCCCTTTTAGATGCAAAATGTATAAATATATCATGCAACTAAGGTTTGCAGTAATCAGTTTACTGGTTTTTGAACTATTATTTAATGCCCAAAACCCATTTTGCTCTTGACATGGCTGCAATAGTTGCTAATTTGCACCGCTCTTGGTAGATTGCATTGGTCTTTCATTTGCACATTGTCAGTAGACCAACAGCAGAATTTTTAAGTTGCAGGTTTTGCACTGACATACAGCATGTAAAAGTGGCATAGCTGTTTTTTTGACTCCGTCCCTTTGTGTTCAGGTGGTGTGGCGAAAGCTCGGTGACGCGGCAGGATCAAAGCCATCCATCCGACAGCAGCTCTCTGGGAATCAGTTCAAAGGTCCTCTATAGCAGCTCTAACACATGAGGAACATCTCTACTTCTGGTCAGCCACCATGAAACTCCAGCAGGACCAAACGGAGAAACTGCTCACGGCATCAACAGCACACACAAACACTTCTGTCCACTACCATCATCCATGTCCATTAACAATGGACCGCTACACTCCAATTTTCAGTGAACGTGTAAAGCAATAATCCGCATTGAAATGACATTGACATTCTTTACTGTTGTTGGGTCCATCAAACTGTGGTTAACTCCTTTGAGTGATACCAGATAATGCTTACTCCCTCCACTGTGTTCTGGTACCCTTCCTGTGCAAGTAATGTACAGAAATGACTCTGAAAGACAATGTAAGATATGTACAAAAGTCACTTTATTATGTTGTCTTTTTAAGTGTTTTTACTTTTTCTAGTAGCTGTTTTTAATAAGCACCAACTTAACAGCGGATGGGGTTTCTTAACATCGCAACACTTTTTGAACAATGCAATTCAGGCACAAAACATGCTGAATTTGATTTTTCCCTGTTCCCGTATGAAAAAAAACATGGTGGTCACAACTGAAATGAATTGTTTTTGTATATTTAAGATGTCAAATTTTAAAACGGTGTGCTATGCATGCTACACAAGACAATCACGTCTCTCAGGTCTAGGGAAATGGCATCATAACATGTCTGAAACTCTCCTTTTCCAGCGTTTTTAAGTGCTTGATTGACGCGTTAGCAGTCAAGACTGGTGCATTGGCTGAAATAATTGTGCTAAACTAATATTTTAAGGGTCTAGGCTATCTGTTTCAACCCTAGGAGTTTACCTACAAAATGTCAATCTTCTGAAGGCCTTTTCTCATGATTCAAAAACAAACAAACATGCAATGCTCCACTTTGGCCTCCACATGAATGCATGACAGATGATGGCAATGGGGTCAAAGTTTAAATTAAAGCAGCTTTGTGTCTCAAAAACTGGACAAGTCCATCAATGTATCCTGCCCCAACTTAATATTTCAGTCCGTGAAGGAAAGCTGCATCCATCAAGCAGTTTCATGGCATTTATGGGACGCAAGTAAGTTGTTGCAGGGGATTCTCTGTCACTGTTAGTTATTATTATTGTCGTTTGTTTTGGATGAAAAATGATCACAAGCCCTCATGGAATCCATTAGAAGCTATGCATATTTCCCACCCCTTGCTTGTTCATTTATTATATATTTGGGCTAATTTGATCATGCTTTCAGTTATCAAAAACCACTTTTAACACATTTTATGTTTAAACTCCTCACATTTTCCCTCTAAGGTCTGCAGGGCCTGCTATTCAGCAGAGAACTACTGTTAAACATTCATCTTGAATAGTGATCAAGGTCTGTATATAGCAAGTGATGTTCAGCTAATTTAAATGCATGTCAGCAATAGTTTAATGTATGCGAGTCTCTTTTTCTTCTTTTCAATGTCAAATAAACCGCTGAGTTCAAAAACAGGCATGCTTATAAATGAAATACTACAGCTGTGTTCAGGAATGCATAACTAGCATATTATTGTGCAATATATGTAAATAAAAGAAACAGTGTAATACAGCACACATTGCACAACCGTAAACAGTAGCATTGTCTTATTAAAAAGTCAAGAAATATTTCAAATTCAGTTCATTCTATCGTCATACTGAAGGTTGAGCACACTGCATTGTGGGATACAGTATTGTGCAATATATTGTATGCTGCATCTTTAAATTTAAAGAAAAATTTGAACATGAATTAGCCAGAGGTGTTTTCTCTATTAAGAGTGCATTTGATTGGCTGGCAATGAGTTTTGACCCACCTGTTACAAACATGAGACGTTGCTATTGTTGTTAATGAAAGGAGTTGCAAGCAGATCCTTTACAGAAAAAGTGCCGTTTCTCTTTGGAAGCGGTCTGAACACAAAGCCTTGATTTTTTGGGGATGATTTGATTTGGCATGTGCTGCCTGTTTTGTGCATGGGGTTTTATTTTGAACCTATGCAGCTACTCCCTGTGTTGTTTTCTTGTGTAGGCCTAAAACCTAAAACGAGGTTTATCCTGTCTTCAGTGTTCATAGCTTGCGAGCATGACTGCAGGAGACATTGTATGGTAAAGATGTAAAGACAAAAGGTGTACAAAGTGAACCAGATGATTTTGTCAATAAACAAACTATTGCTTTATGTCGTCACTTTTATTTATATATAGCAATAAAGCAGCTTTACAGCAATAAACAGGAGAATAACTTAAGATAAGTTAAGTTAGGTAAGATTTTGCTAAATTAGGCAATCTCAAAACCCATAAACAAAATGTTAAACATTTTTTACCATGCAGATTGTGTCAAAGCAACTGTGCAAAATGCAAAATAATAAAGTAAATGTTGGAGAATTGCGCCCCCTAAATGACTCCTTTTTACACTAATTTCATCTCATTGATTCCAATACGTTAGGGTTTCATTTGTGAGCTTGTCAATGTATTGTGACCACACTTTTACATATATTATACATTGAATACTTGGCTTCGCTTGCAAAGCGCTTAATAAACGCCTACATTTTAAAATAAAATAAAAATAGCATTTACAGCAGTGGATGTTTATGGGACATTCCATGTGGTTTAAATCTTATATTTTTTGTTAGAGCATGTTATTTAGTACAAACTTAATACATTTGAGCTTGTAAAGTTTTCTAGCTGCAGGGCTTGTTTGCAGTTTGTATGCATGTAGGTTAACATCACAATACATAATACATACTGTATGCACAATTTAATATGGAAATACAAAAATGTAATATGGAAAAGACAACGTTTTCTGATAAACTGTTAATATTTTAAGCTAACCAAATAGAAAGTTTGTTAATTTACTGATAATGTAAATATGTGACCCTGGAGCACAAAACCAAGTAGCATGGGTAGCCTATATTAGTAGCAATAGCCAACAGTACATTGCATGGGTCAAAATTATTGATTTTTCTTTTATGCCAAAAATCATTAGGATTTTAAGTAAAGATCATGTTCCATAAAGATATTTTGTAAATTGCCTACTGTAAATATATCCAAATTTTATTTTTGATTAGTAATATGCATGGCTAAGAAATTAATTTGGACAACTTTAAAGGTGATTTTCTCAATATATTGATTTTTTTTGCACCCTCAGATTCCAGATTTTCCAGCCAAATACTGTCCGATCCTAACAAACCATACATCAATGGAAAGCTTAATCTCAAATTAAAAAAATTGACTCTTATGACTGGTTCACATATAAGAATAAAACCTAAACATACAATATATTTTAACTAATGACCTGTTTACCATTACACAATATAATGTAGTTTATTAATGTGATTCAAATTTTAATAAAATGTTCATTTATAAATGTATACTGGGATATATTTTTCCACCCAGGAGCTTGTTTGTATCATTTTGAAATAGCACAGGCAACATTTGTAAGCAACTTGCCCGCAATATTCTCAAGTTAAACCATAGCATTTTTAAACCTTGTGTAACTCAATGTGTATTTAATTAAAGACTAAATTATTTTCTCTGATAATTCATTGCCTGACAGTGATGCAATTTAAAACAAGACAACCAATTAAATGCACAAGGGGAAAAAGACTTTTATTATCTGCCTAAAAAAAAATCAACAGGCAAACACAAGGTGGTTGAGCATAGCAAGTCCTTTGCAGATTAAATACTAACCAAACTAAGGCACATACGGGAAACTATAGAACGAACATGTCCATCAATCAACGCACTTGATCTCAGGTCAGTCAAAGATGCCAGAAACGCATCTGAATAAAAGGACTGCTGAAGATGATTTGAGGAATATTTTCCCCAAGAAAATAATATGAATTCTGCAACACACCAACTAAAAAGCAAAGCCAAAGGGCACTGAAAAAAGCTTCTCTAAAGATAATACAGAATAAATCATATGTACAACCAAATATTCATAATTCATTCACAGAAATGGGTTTGGAATGTAAGTGATGTGAACGAATTTAAAGGGATAGTTTCCCCCAAACAGAAAAACTCTTTATTTATCCACCCTCATGCCATTCCAAACCTGTATGATTTTTTTTTTTTTTTTTTGGAATCTTTAAATCTTGTCAGATCTTTTCATGTAAAAACCATTCATATTGACCAGAAAAAACTATATGAAGTAATCCTTACTACTTGAGACCTAAAACCACATAATAGAGCCGTTTTCATCTTTTTTCAAAATTATTATGACTTCAAAAACATCATATGGACCAAGTCATAGATCGCAAGTTGTATGGTCCATTTTGTAGATTAACCAACCATGCTCAATGTGAGCCACTGTATGGAAAATATCCATGAAGATATTTCAAAATTCTCTTTTGCATACAGGTTTAGAGCAACATGAGGGAGAGTAAATACATCAGCTTTTCATTTTGGGGTGAACTATCCCTTCAATTCACATCAGTGGATATAAAGTCTACAGAACAGAGAAACCCTGAACCCAAGCAGAAGTCTGCGGTATTTCATGGACTCCCAGACACTCTAATTCAACCAGCGCTGATCTCGGCAGCTGAAATGTCTGTACCTTCCTGTGAAACCTGCATCAGAATACATATAAACCCGATACAGACTGTGTATATTGTATACAGGCACATGTATCGTTGGCCTAAACCAAGATGTGAAGGACTGATTTAATCATCTCTCATCTCATCCAAGCCCCTCTGTTCATTCCTGCCACAGGCGGCATGCCGTGGGGCGGCAGCGGCACCTGAGGTTGGCCGGGTGGAGGTGGGTACCCAGCGGGCGGTAAGCCCATTACCGGAGGGGGCACATTGTGCCCTGGTGGCATACGCGGGGGTGGAGGGGGGTAGCTGGGGTTGTAGCCTGGAGGGGGGTAAGATGGGGTGGGTGGAGGCAGATTGGGAGGAGGGTAAGAGGTTGGAGGCGGAGGGCCTGGAGGCGGGGGGTTTGGATGTGGATAGTGGGGGTGCGGGTGGTACGGCAGGCCGAACGAAGGAGGCATGGGCGCGTAGGAGGGCGCTTCGGTCTTCATCATGGACTGCAGACTCTGAAATCCTTCACCGGACATGTACGAACTGGACGTGGACATTCCCATGATATAGCTGGAGGGAGGAGGGGGTGGCGGGCGGTGAGGTAGAGGGGGCGGGGCCCCGTGCGGCAGAGGAGGAGCCGGGCCCTGTGCTGGATCCATGTCAGCTGATGTGGCCGGTTCCGCTTCAGCGGGAGGAGCTGGGATGACAGATGGAGGCTTGCGATCTATGTGTGGACAGAAGTCATAGACGTGTATCAATTATATACACATTTAGTATAATCACTTTATAATAGTTTTCATTAACAAACATCATTGCATTATGTGTATTTACACTACTGTTCAAAGGTTTGAGGTTGGTAAGATTTTAGGGTTTTTGAAAATAATTGTCAGGGCTGCATTTATTTGTTCAAAAATAGTGAATTACAATACAATATTGTGAAATGTGATTCCATAAAAAAAAAAAAAAAAAAAAAAAAAAACTTTATAATTTCACAATGTATTTCAGTAATGGATCATTACTCCAGTCTTGAGTGTCACATGATCCTTCAGAAATAATTCTAATATGCTAATTTGATGCTCAAGATACTTTTTATTTTTAATTAATAATGTTGAAAACAGTTGAGCTGCTTAATATACTATAATATAATATATATATGACCCTGGACCACAAAACCAGTCATGTGTGTCAATTTTTCTATTTCTACATCATCTGAAAGCTGAATAAATAATCTTCCCATTGGTGTATGGTTTGTTAGGATAGGACAATATTTAGCCGAGATACAACTATTTGAAAATCTGGAATCTATTTCAAAACACAGAAAGCCTCACCTGGGGGTTGGGACACAGGGAGAGGGGGCATAGGACTCTCCAGGCGTGGTATCTTAGACCCGACTTGCTCTGTTTCAGAGACAGAGAGAAATTAGCACTTGATACAACAGGAAATTCATCATCTCACAATTGACATTCATTATTATGACACTATAAAAGTGTCCAGAATGAGTTACCTGTTGGGGCTTTAGGTTCATCTTTAGGAGAGACCTTCAAAAGAAAATAAAACGTGAGCCCAAATTAAAGTCAGGGATGAATGGCTGTGTGCCAGGGTAGTGACTTGAAATAGTTTTTGGTCACAAATGTGAGTTATCCATAATATATCCAACTGCAAATGCTTTACTTACATGTTGGCGTTTAATCTTGGCGGGTGGGCTGGCCTGGGGGGAGTTTTTCTTGGAGGGAGGTTGAGCAGGTGGGTTCTGCCCCCCTGACTGGATGGGCTGGGGGGCAGGAGGGGGTGGCGGTTTCTCTTTGTCCTGTATCTGAGGCTGCTGGGGTATCGGCTGCTTACCCTGAGAGTACAAATCCAGAATCTGGTGGCAGATGTCTGAAGAACACAAGACAAGGGATCATGAAATGCTGGAAGAGAGCAGTACATCATTACACGAATCATTAAAACTAGACTACTAGGGTTATTTTTCCTATATCCAAATAATTATTTTGGCAGAGAGGCATAGAGAAAGTTTGAAATGCACAATGTCAAATATTAATGTGATTACCCTCCAGCAGCTCCACCGGCACATCCTGTACAAACTGCTCCCACCAGCGGCGAGACGACTGCTTAGACGTCCACTCCTGAATGTCAAACTTACACAGCCGCCCAGCGAGGTACATGACTGCCACTGCTATGATCTCTGGCTCCCACTGAAGGGACAACATTGTGCAGAGGCTAGAAATACACACAAACATGTAATTAACTGCAGAAGGATCAATGATGTCAAATAGTTTCCTTGTAAAAAGAGGCCTATTAAACATTCTTTTGTTTTTGGTGCAAAAGAGCAAAATTAACTAGGTTTAAATGCCTAAATATTAAAAGTTTTAAATGTCACAAACTGTGCATCCCTGAACAATTTCTCATAAATTTTACATCCAAGAAGCCTCAAGTTCTCCATGCATGCACACACACACACACATATATATACAGCAGTTAAAATGACTATTTTAACAGCTATAAGAAACACAAATTAACTCATTTGAGGTTAGTAATTAGGACTGTACTTACATTTGATCTACCTATTACAATAGTCCCCTTACAAGTACTGCTATCATAAAAATACACTTATATGTAGGTTTAAAATTCTACAAATGCAACAAATATTTTAGCAAAATTAATGTTTTACTCAGAATTATCGCGCTCCATCTGTTAAGCGCATGCGCACAGCAGCGCTCGTTGCTCTCCTGACAGCAAAATGGATATGTTTGCATGACTTTCTAACATTTACAGAAGAAACATAGGGACACTGAAGACTGGAGTAATGATGCTGAAAATTCATTTTAAAACATCTTGAGAAATCGGCAGTTTTCCTTTATTTCACAAAAGTATGTTTTGTTTTTTATTGTGAATGTACACAAATAAAATACATATTTTGAATAGTTTTGAATAACGTCTTACTCTTATATGACCACAAATGAAGGAGTAGGCTAGTGCAAATCGTGCCGGCGCCTCACGCGCAGTTAAGCACAGCCTCGCAGCCTGTTCATGTCATAATAAAATACAGTCGGCCAAAAATATTGAAGAAACATGAAAAATATATTTTATTTCCCCTCACTCCACAACAAATCATTTAAATTTAACAGTAGAAAGAACAAAAAGAATAAAAATATAAGAAGCTAACAAGCCAAAATTAATTAATTTAAACTTTTGTACTTCACGTTCATGTAAAACAAAATGTGCTTGCCATAATATCACGGCGTTATGGTGGTCAAGCTGAAAGGCACGGACTACAGGCTATTTAAACTGAACAATGCACTGCAAAAAAAGGAATAATAATCATGTAAACGTAGGCTAGCCTACTAACACCAAATTAAGATGAGTGTGTTTGAGAGGTAACTCGTCTTTTTCTTACCATATGTAAAATAATTTTAGATACAATTTAATAATATGAATATGATTTAATGCGCTTTTGAACTACAGGGAAACGGTGCTTTAACGTGAGCAACACCATGAACACGAGCTGCCTATAGGCTAATTCTGTCATGTGACTCCACATTTATTTGCGTTAAAGCCCCTTTTCTCGACAAAAAGTGTTTCCAAACTAATTTTTGCGACATTTGAAGTATCGATATGGAATTTATGCGCTAAAGTTAAACGGAAAAAGATTTTGTCGACACATGAGAAATTTAATCGATAATTGGCATTTCCATCAGCTATATCGTAAATATATTAAAGCGCTAAATATTTTTCCGCAAAAAAATCCTTGGATGGAAACCTGGTTATTGACGAGCACTTTTGAGCTGCTGCACTGAGCCCAAGCACGCTAAATTAATTCAAATTTTTTTAATGAAGTGGGCCGCGCGGCCGATGGAATGATATACGTACATTTACTACAATCTATCTCAAGAGCTTGAGAGGAGAAGAGGCGAGGAGAAGAATGGCAGATAATTGCCAAATGCTGATGAGAAAAGCTTGTCACATCAAACAAAAAATACTTGAGACTGTAAAGGGACTTCAGCTAAATATTTAAAGGTGTGAATACTTATGCAATGTACTTATTTCAGTTTTTTATTTTTAATAAATTTACGAAGTTGTGACAATTCAGTTTTTTCTTTGTCAATATGGTGCATGGAGTGTAGATTGATGTGGGGGGGGGGGGGTAATTTAAAGCAGTTAAACATAAGGCAGCAACTTAAAAAAAAATGAAGGGGTGTGAATATATTCGCAAGGCACTGTAATATATATATATATATATATATATATATATATATATATATATATGTGTGGTCATTAACTAAGAATTTTAGTACATCACGTTAAATTAAATGAAAATATGTTGCTTTGGCAATTGAATAAATTTTTTAAAGTTTTAATAATTTTGAAATACTTAAAATAATTTTATATTATTTCAAGTACAAAAAATATTTTGATGGTTTTAGTTAACAATAATAATACTGATATGCATGTATGGTAAAAACTGAATGACCACAGAATTATGGGGACAAAAAAATATATACTTTCTGATTCAAACAGTACCACTGTTGGAAATGAACGAATTAATAAATTACAGTCCAACCTGTCATTGACAAAGGTCCACGCCATCTGCACAAGCTTCTGAACTTTGTTCTTGTCACCTGAAAAAGCAAAGCATGAGATGATTAACATCACAACAAAGCAATATTATACAGGTCCTTTTCAAAAAATTTGCATATTGTGATAAAGTTCATTATTTTCTGTAATGTACTGATAAACATTAGACTTTCATATATTTTAGATTCATTACAACACAACTGAAGTAGTTCAAGCCTTTTATTGTTTTAATATTGATGATTTTGGCATACAGCTCATGAAAACCCAAAATTCCTATCTCAAACAATTAGCATATTTCATCCGACCAATAAAAGAAAAGTGTTTTTAATACAAAAAAAGTCAACCTTCAAATAATTGTTCAGTTATGCACTCAATACTTGGTCGGGAATCCTTTTGCAGAAATGACTGCTTCAATGCGGCGTGGCATGGAGGCAATCAGCCTGTGGCACTGCTGAGGTGTTATGGAGGCCCAGGATGCTTCGATAGCGGCCTTAAGCTCATCCAGAGTGTTGGGTCTTGCGTCTCTCAACTTTCTCTTCACAATATCCCACAGATTCTCTATGGGGTTCAGGTCAGGAGAGTTGGCAGGCCAATTGAGCACAGTAATACCATGGTCAGTAAACCATTTACCAGTGGTTTTGGCACTGTGAGCAGGTGCCAGGTCGTGCTGAAAAATGAAATCTTCATCTCCATAAAGCTTTTCAGCAGATGGAAGCATGAAGTGCTCCAAAATCTCCTGATAGCTAGCTGCATTGACCCTGCCCTTGATAAAACACAGTGGACCAACACCAGCATCACTGACTGTGGGTACTTGACACTGGACTTCAGGCATTTTGGCATTTCCCTCTCCCCAGTCTTCCTCCAGACTCTGGCACCTTGATTTCCGAATGACATGCAAAATTTGCTTTCATCCGAAAAAAGTACTTTGGACCACTGAGCAACAGTCCAGTGCTGCTTCTCTGTAGCCCAGGTCAGGTGCTTCTGCCGCTGTTTCTGGTTCAAAAGTGGCTTGACCTGGGGAATGCGGCACCTGTAGCCCATTTCCTGCACACGCCTGTACACGGTGGCTCTGGATGTTTCTACTCCAGACTCAGTCCACTGCTTCCGCAGGTCCCCCAAGGTCTGGAATCGGTCCTTCTCCACAATCTTCCTCAGGGTCCGGTCACCTCTTCTCGTTGTGCTGCGTTTTCTGCCACACTTTTTCCTTCCCACAGACTTCCCACTGAGGTGCCTTGATACAGCACTCTGGGAACAGCCTATTCGTTCAGAAATGTCTTTCTGTGTCTTACCCTCTTGCTTGAGGGTGTCAATGATGGCCTTCTGGACAGCAGTCAGGTCGGCAGTCTTACCCATGATTGCGGTTTTGAGTAATGAACCAGGCTGGGAGTTTTTAAAAGCCTCAGGAATCTTTTGCAGGTGTTTAGAGTTAATTAGTTGATTCAGATGATTAGGTTAATAGCTCCTTTAGAGAATCTTTTCATGATATGCTAATTTTTTGAGATAGGAATTTTGGGTTTTCATGAGCTGTATGCCAAAATCATCAATATTAAAACAATAAAAGGCTTGAACTACTTCAGTTGTGTTGTAATGAATCTAAAATATATGAAAGTCTAATGTTTATCAGTACATTACAGAAAATAATGAACTTTATCACAATATGCTAAATTTTGAAAAGGACCTGTATATTTAAAAATATATATGTCTTGAAGGGGTCCTATTATGCTTTTTCACTTTTTGAATTTTAGTCTGTGCAGTGTGTAGGTTTGGGCATAAAAAGATCTACAAAGTTACAAATCTCAAAGGGAGATTTTTTTATTTTTTTTTTAAATCCCTTTTCAAGAACTACAGCGAACGGCTCATTTGGACTACAAAGTTGTTTTCCTGTATTTATGAGATCACAAAAATAAATCCCGCCTACGGAAATTCGAATGGGTGGGGAGAACGATTGGTTGAGCACTGCACGTTTCAAAATCAAAACCCGGTGCGGGTGTTTTTATATCACTGCATTTCTGAAGGAACCCGACTGTCTTCAGAAAATTTGGAATGTTATTTTCATAATCTTGCATGTAATGTCTGATAAAGTAGCGTTTGTGAGCGCAGCGCTGCTTTGTGCATCGCTCCCGCTCCAACAGCGCCTCCTGCTGGCAGAGAATTCATTTGCATATATGCCGCCACAAATAGTGTACGTCTGTGGGACTATGGTATAAATAAACTCAATTCATGTTATAATGTTAGAATTAAAGAACAATAAACACAATACATATTACCGTTACATAGTAAATGCAGTTATTTTTAAGCTGTTGTTGACATCCGATCTAAAACGTGATTTAGCCAAAAAAAAAAAACAACAATAACGTTACTACTTTAATATCTCTTGCAATATCGGTGCATGCAAAGGTTCTGAGCGCAATCCTCAATATTCTCGGGGTCTGAATTGATATGGCAATATTGACGAACTTGCTGTTTTGGCGAGGGGCGGGGCAGTACTGAAACACCGTCTAAGCTGTTCGCCAATCACAACACACCGGGACAGCTAACCAATCACAACACATTTCGTTTTTCAGAAGGCGGGCCTTCATCAAACCCAGAACTAATCAAGTCCTTTGTGTCAGCCTGGGGAGAAAGGTATTGTAATAATGTAAATTATGTGAAGCAATTAAATTTTCGAACCACCAAGCATGAGAGCATGTTCTAGTACACCCCCAAAACCAAGACTTTGTAAAAGAGCATAATAGGACCCCTTTAAACCTATTAATACCTTTGAGCTGTTTAGCATAGCGCAGCAGAAACTGGTATGGGTGCTCAACTTGTAAATCAAACTTGATTGTCTGGAGTAAAATTCTTTCCAGGACCATGACCTCTTCCTGCGGAGACATTCCATGATGTTTAATACAGTAGGAACATCACAAGAACGAGAACTTGTGTTTTGAATGGATTGCAAACCTTTGGATCATCTCCAAACTGTGCAAACTGCACATCATTGAGCAGACTCCGAGCCGTTTTAATGATGTCTTTACACTTCTTAGGGGTTTCTTCCACTTTACCAGCTAGGAAAAGACAACAAGCCCCAGTCACCTGTAGAGAGAAACATAAAACTTTTAAACACGACTAAATTTAGAGTGTGCTACATGCTAGACACTGTGTTTACTCAGTCCCTTTTGGTTTTTTCCCTCCTGGCACAACAGAATACTGTTTCGACATTTGAAAACTTTTTCCTTGAAAGCCATCAAAATGATAAAACAGACTAGATAATCATAACTTGGACCGAGCAGCGATTTTTTTGTTTTGTATATTAAATAGGTTTAATTCAAAGTATGACTCAAGATAAAACAAATGACTTTATTAGAGAATATCAATAAACAGTGATATATAGTTAAACATATAAAATAATAAACACTAATAATAATCATTAAAAGGCCCTATTCTTTGAATTCATCTAAAAAAGAACTGGAATCGTAATTCAAATGATTTCAGAAAATTCTGATATTACAATAAATAAATGATACATTACCCCAGTTACCGCTATACACAAAGCAGTGCTATATGTATAAGCAATTAGGCATTATATGGTAGGATCAAAAGAAAATGCTATGGATGAAATAATCAAGATTTTCAAGAGCATGTTGTACTTACATATCTGGGAAACTGTTTGAAAGAATGAAACATGTAAAAACGATGAAAGTATGTTATTCCAGTTGCCAGAGTGTCATAATGTCTTAAAAATTGGTTAAGGATAATATAAATATCCTCTTAATATTTAAAAAATCATTCCTACACAGAACTGAAACTGAATTTGGTAATAAGTTGTAAATGGCAGCATTAGAAGGATACAGTCCGAGACGTGTCCCGACGTCGAATATGAACCGGGCTCCCTCTCGTCTGTACCGGGCTTCTGTGGCTGGATCCAGGCCATCGGACTGGGACGGGGTGTGGGCCAGATCCTTCTTGTCCCAGTACCAGCATGGCTTTGTGTGGTCCAGATTTGTGGCAAAACTTCCAGCAGCGGTGTTAGAGTTCTCCTTGCCGTCCTTCATTTGCAAAAGACTGAACATATCTGTTAGTTAATTACTTTTTTTGGACATTGTTATCACATAACACTTCAAGATGATTTCAGATAAGCATGTGAAGTAGACAACTAAATGTAAATGGTGAGTAAAATAATAATAATAATAAAAAATCTTGAAAACATAAATGAACACTTCCCGGGATCTTTTTTTCTCACTGTAACATTATTTTTATTGCAATTAAAAATTAAAACGTCCTGCGTTTTTTTTTACTTTATTAAGTCTGACTCGAACCATTATTAATTTCATATAATAATAAAATGCAGACAGCTTTAAAATAGTAAGAATGTGTGGAGCTGAAAACAATTCGATTCTAAGAAACACTAAACATATTCTTGATTTAAAGCAAAACATAATTTTTCATGGTTATTATGAGGAAAATCATAGCAAATAAGATCCCATTCGAGGCCGTTAATCACATTTAAAGCTCTGTTTAGAGTCATTTCGCTAAAGACCACACGGAAACACCAAATCTAGGACATATCTCTGATCACATATAATATTAGTAGCTGATTATGCAGTAAATCTGGTGTTTATGTGAAAAGAGCAGTTTGATCTTTTATCCCTCGGTTCAGTTTGACAGTGCGATCAAAACCGCTCGCGGGAGATCAGATTAATTATAAAACAACGCGTAACTAATCGGTAATCTTACCGTTACGGTATATGATTCGATTATGATCTCGATGAGTTGAGCAGTTAGACAAAATTGAAATTTTTGTCAGTCTTCACATTCACGACATGGAGGCAGCCATTTACAGCGCGTCTTCTTCTTCTTCTTCTTCTCAGAAGCGCTGTTGCGCCGTTAAACCCACTTCAACCGCATTAGCGCCTCCTGCAGGCTTGGAGGACAAACACACAACAGATATAAAATCACTGAACCTCACCGTGAGCAATAAATGATGTAATAGATAAAAACATTATCTACAATGACCACTCAACTCATGGAGTTAGCCAAAGTATTAATGGTTGTATGTTTTGTTTTACTTCATATATTTACATGAATACGTATTAAATTATGTTAACTTTGAGGGAAAAGACCGATGATGTGATTGCTGTGAGAGATGGAAGGAAGCCATGCTGATGACACCTACTAATATTAGACAAATATCAGATATTTGAACACTGTAATGTGTCATGTGGGTTACTGATCTAATACAAATGCATGCAACAAAGCAAAGTAGCTTAAGTATGCCTGCTCTTATGCTGTCAGCAGAGGGCAGTACTGCTTAGTAGTTAGCATTGTGGCTTACAAAACTGCTGAAAGAGCTCCACCATCACTTTTGATCAGCCAATGAACAAACAGTTTAATGTAAACACCACCATATACTCATCATTGACTAAGTCCAGTGTTGTTCTGGACCCCATTGACTTTAGATGCATGGAGAGAGAAAAAACAAACCATTATTCTGAATAAATGTGTTTGTATTCTACAGAGAGGTCACACAGGTCTATCAAAAACATATCTTTTATTATTTTATTTTAATTTATGAAAGAAGATTTCAAAACAGACAAGTGAGCAGCCTTTTGAGCCCATAGCTTTCTTACAAACAGCAACTCACCCTTTTATCGACACAATTACAAATCACCAGCTGAGCTTAATCAAGGAATTACAGTCCAATTTCAAATATTATACAAAATATGATTAAAACCTCCAACAGAAAATTACAAAAATACATAATCCCCCCCAAAAATGAACATTGGAAAAAGAAAAGCACAAAACAAAACTGAATTAAAGTTGACCAAATTCCAGTAAACTCTTCCTTTAAGACAATATTTATATAAAAGCCCTGTATTTTATGCACATTTTGATATTGCATAAAATGTTGAATGGAAACATAAAGACACCAATAACATTTATAAAAAGTGCATTTAAAATGTATATGCTCACTTTAGATGATACATGTTTTTATTCAATAAGAATACACATAACTATATGATGGAAGCATAAATACATTTCTAGATAAAGTCATGTCACTAAATTCAATAAAAGAAAAAAATATCAGTTACAAGAACAAATTTTATTTTGGTCCTCATGCACAATTTTTCATAATAAATTAAAAAAAGATGCATAATGACTGAATTTGTCTACTCTTTTGACATATTTATCTAATAAACGAAACATTTCCCAAAAAGTACACATTTCAAACATTAATACAACAGTTAATATGTTACATACACAAATGATTCATATTGAGTTACAGAATTATTCATCACCCCATTAAACATCAAGTTTATCAGCACTCTACACCTCAGGTTTAGTAATGTATTATATTTAGTAAAAAATATTATATTTATCCCCGCTATTTTTTTGTCAGGTTTCCTGGAAGTTCTCTTGATTCATCATAAAATTCTGCATAATATGCAAATTGTTTGAGTTATTTCGAATTTGGACATATTCACACCTAAACATTGCTCTTCTCATTGCGTGACATAAATACACTTGTATTATATTTTTGGTCTGTTTTTCCAAGACAGCAAATTAAAATAAATAAATAAATACAAGCATGTAGATGACATCAAGTTTAAACATTCCATATTCAGTCCCACAGATATCTCTTCAATATTACTCTTCATACTTGCAAAGGGGACAAAAGACACATTTCTTTTGTATGTATTTCCATACTATCAGAAAACAGTTTCAATTAAGATTAAAAAAGATCCATGCCTTGAATAGTTGCTTGAATGTGTAACACCGGCTGCTAGGCAACCATTCATTAGCACAACTAAAGAAGACCAAGTTATTACTTAAATAATTCATAATGATCAGGTAATTTAGTGATTGCTATCATTACGCACCGTCCTCTGCAGAAACTGAAAACAGCCAAAATATACCATAATGCTGGCTAAAATGTGCACTTACATCAAACGCTTATGAAAACATAAGTAGTTTTTATAGTCAAAGCAAACATACACAGTGGACCTAAATTAGAGACTCATTTATGTCATCATATCCACCAACACAATTACTTACGCTCGCTATAAAGTTGGGTCCTCTTGTAAACAAGAAAATTAAGAAGAGCTTAAAGACTGCTCCAGTGCTGTCAGAGACCCAGTGGAATATAACCGCTGCGGTGTGATTATTAAAATGAGAATCTAATGATTTGCCTCTGCCAAGGTCAGACGAGGCTTAATTAGGAAAAATGCAATCAGCGACACCGTGCCTTGTTCTAAATGCAGTTTGGGCCGGTGCCAGCTTCAGCTCAAGACACAGTCTTTAATAAAGGACGGTTGCCATCTTGTGCTGCTGGTTGAAATGAAGCCATGATGGGAAGCTCCTGGGGTTGAAGTGAACAGGAATTTCAACAGAGGAAACATTACACTAAATACATTTACATTTAGTCATTTAGCAGACGCTTTTATCCAAAGAGACTTACAAATGAGGACAATGGAAGCAATCAAAATCAACAAAAGAGCAATGATATGCAAGTGCTATAACAAGTCTCAGTTAGCTTAACACAGTACACATAGCAAGGTTTTTTTTATTATATAATAAATAAAAAGAAAACATAGAATAGAAAAACAATAGAGCAAGCTAGTGTTAGAGGCCTTTTTTGCTTTTGTTAGTTGTATAATAAATAAAAAGAAAACAAATAGATAGAATGCAAAAAGATTAGAAAAGCTAGTGTTCGTTAGAGTCAGAGGGTCAAATAAAGATGGAAGAGATGTGTATTTAGCCGTTTCTTGAAGATCATTCCACCAGGAGGGAACATTTCATTTAAAAGTCTGTGAAAGTGATTTTGTGCGTCTTTGGGATGGCACAATAAAGCGACGTTCACTTGCAGAACGCAAGCTTCTAGAGGGCATATAAGTCTGAAATTATGAATTTTAATCTGTTTTTGAAGGAGTTACGGTTTATGTGCCTAACTGGATGGTGAAATTGTGTCAAAACGCACCCGCTTCGGATGTTATCAAAACGATGGGTTTGACCACAAGCAGTTCTGTCTTAGCAAGGTTGAGTTGAAGGTGATGGTCCTTCATCCAGCAAGATATGTCTGTTAGGCATGCTGAGATGCGAGCAGCTATCATCAGATCATCAGGATGGAACGAGAGGTAGAGTTGAGTGTCGTCATCATCATAGCAGTGATATGAAAAGCCATGTTTCTGAATGACAGAACCTAGTGATGCCATGTAGACAGAGAAGAGAAGTGGTCCAAGAACTGAGCCCTGAGGCACCCCAGTAGTTAGATATTGCGACTTGGACACCTCACCTCTCCAAGGTGCCTTGAAGGACCTATCTAAGAGGTAAGACTCAAACCACTGGAGTGCGGTTCCTGCCCTTTTCCAATAGGGTTGACAGGAGGATCCGGCGGTTAACCGTGTCAAAAGCAGCAGACAGATCCAGCAAGATTTACTGAAGATTTGAAGTATTGAAGATTTGGAATCCGCTCTTGCTTGTCTTAGGGCTTCAACAACTGACAGCAAGGCAGTCTCGGTTGAATATCCACTTCTGAAACCAGACTGGTTGCTGTCGAGGAGGTTATTCTGTGTGAGAATGGCAGAGACTTGGTTGAACACAGCTCGTTCAAGTGTTTTTGCAATGAAAGGAAGAAGGGAAGTCTGCAGTCTGTAGTTCTCTAAAAAATATGGGTAAAGGGTGGGTTTCTTAAGTAGTGGGGTTAAACGAGCCTGTCTAAATGCTGAGGGGAAAAGTTTGAAGCATTAGAGGCATCAAACGCCATTGGTTTTTGTTTTTCTCACGACCAAACGTTATTGAATCACCCCAGCCATTTTTAGAGCTACTGTAGAGGGCTGCAGATCTGTTCCTTGCAAAAATCACAGGGCTTCAAAAGACTTGAATCACAGTGCATCAGTGGACCACTTTACTACGAAAAATGTAGTATTGCACTTATATGATAAATTTTTCACCTTTTACACATAAGAAAGGAAAAATAGCATTTTAAGTGTACCAGCTATTTTTAAGACAGTTACTTTAAGACAGATAGTTTAGATTTAGATTAGTTTAAGATCTCTCTGTGTGGGCTCATAACCACTTAAATATGACATTTTAAAGGTCAAGTCAATACAGATTGCTTTGAAGCAGCCTCACAGTAATAGAGTAGAATATAACAGTATTATTATGATTCAACTGTGAATTGAATATAATTTTAGCTGTGAAGCAGCTCTAAAAAGACATTAGTGTCATTATTCAGCTCAAGTCAGTTTAGCCCACGCACAAATGTAATTTATGTACATATATCAAATTTCCATTTATAAAATATATTGTCATTTTTAGTAAAAACATACAAACAAGCTATTAGAAATTGTAACAATTTTATATATACCCATACACATATTTATGTCTCTAGTCCATGCTGAATAATTCAGTCCGTCATTTGAATGACCTTGAAAGCATAAGACTTTCTGTCGTTTACTACTTTGTATTAGAATGTGTTGCTTTTCTATTGTGGAGAAAACGCTTGCAGTGTCACAGCATCACTCTGGAGCTAAGCCTGACTGCCTGAGTGTTTTTTTTTTTGTCTGACCCAGTTTCTGTGCTTGAGCTGCTGCCACTGCTGCTGGGGGAGGTCCTTTCACATCCTGTTCATGCTGAACAGGCCGAGCCATCCCCAGAGCAGGCCTACCTCTCCCCCATACACATACCACCCCATTAAAGAGCTGTCATTTTAGAGATACAGCAGTTTAAGCAATATTCCAACAATTTGTTGCTTGAGGGAGAGAAGCTTCCAGTATGTATTGTTAATGGTGAGATACAAATCTGCAAGTAACAGAATTGGTTACTGCATGAAATTAGCTGTTCTTGCCGCTGCTCAAAACATCATAAAACTGAATTAACAGCTAAATAATATAGCAAAAGCACAATATAATATTTTTCCTGTGAGTTTTCTAGAGCACGGAATG
Source organism: Barbus barbus (assembly GCF_936440315.1). NCBI lineage: Eukaryota > Metazoa > Chordata > Actinopteri > Cypriniformes > Cyprinidae > Barbus > Barbus barbus. The sequence goes on from NC_136742.1 coordinate 6,684,480, forward strand.
ATATATCCTGTGATTCAGTCCAAATCTGTGTGATGTGCTGGGCTGCAGAGAAATGGATTGAGACCAATTCCACTGCACTGAAGAAAATCTGGCATGGAATTGTTGATATTGCTGATTTAATGTTGATGACTGAGTTAGAAATCAGAAAAATGCTACCTTTCTGAGTGTATACAGACATAGAAGGGCAGCAACGAAAGCCAGAATACAATGTCTGTGTAACATGTTTCTATTAAGTGGTTAAATGATTCACTGAATTTACTAAAAAAAAATGTAAGGTAAGTGGTTGCAATCAATTTACTTTAGCTACATTTAAATAAATTTAGTTGACTAACTTTCAACATTTCTTTTTTTTTTTTAAATGTAGCTAAAATAAATTGTTTGCAACCACTTACCTTAAAAAAAATTCATTTTTTTCAGTGCAATGTGTAGCTTTACCATATAACCATAATATCTCACAGTCCCGTGCATATAAATCAGCAGTTGGGGGAAAGAATAGTAATAGTGCAAGTCATAAATGTCATTTTTGTTTTGTTTTTATTTAAAACTTATTTTTGAGTTGTATTTAACACAGTAGTCATTATCATATTTCTGAAGCTTACTTGTATTTGTTGTATCAGGGGTCTCCAGACCTGTTCCTGGAGAGCTAGCATCCTTCAGATTTTAGCTCCAACCCTAAACAAACCTGTGCTAATCAAGGTAGGTTTAGTGTTAATTAATATTTACAGGCAGGTGCGTTGGAGCAGGGTTAGAGCTGAAGTCTGCAGGACAGGAGCAGATTGGAGTATACTATAAAGCAAGAATAGCTTTATGTGTATAGCTCTGCATGCACTGGCAACCCCAAAGTAATAAGTTCAATTCCTTAGGAAATGCAAGGACAAAATGCATATCCAGAATTTGCTTTGGAAGGAAGCATCTATCAAATGCATGAAGGTAAGTGCATACAAAACTATGGCTATTAACAGCATGTTTTAAAATTCCATTATTTCTTTTAAATGTAATGTTTGCATTCATCATTATATATTTACAACATTAATTCCCTGACATTATTTCTATATTTGTTAATGCATTTGACGCCTCTCCACAGCATTAAAAAGTAAATGCACCATTTTGTAGAAAATAAGCCACGCATAGCGTCCGCGGCGCCTTTGCAGTGTAACGAACGAGCTATAGTTTAACACATTAACTATTTAAAATGGGATGAATTAAAATGTAAAAACAGAAATCCTAAAATTCCGAATAGCCCGGTCCGTGTTTTCCAGCGGACTCGGCGCAGAGCAGAGAGCTGGAGGAGATGCTTGATAATGCCATGCTGGAGCAAGGGGGCTCCGGTAGGGGTCTTGTGCACATTTACACGATCACATTTGCGTCTGTGAGAATTGGAAGTTTGGCAGGCTATTGCAAATAAACTTTTGAATATGTGAAAATATATCAACGCCTCTGCTCACCCCAAAACACCACCAGTTAAACGCATATGTCAGCATATATATATTTTTCTCCGTTTCAACGCCTCAGTAATTGTTATCACAGCTCGTGCCCATGCAACACACAGTCATCCCCTGACAGGACAGTGCTGGCAAGGGCTCCATCCCCGATCCCAGATCTAATGGTGTGAATGAGGAGGAATCGGTGTGATGTGGGGCTGTGCGCTGCCTCAGTGAATAATGTAGATGGGCATCAGCATGCGTCTATAGTCTCTGCGAAAACACGAACGCTGAGAATCAACGCACACAGCCTTTTCTGCTCATTTAACCGCGACTTCGAGTATGGAAACGGGTCTGGTCGCGAATCATCAAGTGAAAAATGTTGGAAGCGGAGATCCCCCTCCTTCGCCTCATCATCACACACCTCCACAGCAACAGTCGCAAGCATCATTCCATCAGCAGCCACAGCATCGAGCCGTGCACAACAACACCAACCCGACACCCGTGCGCGGAGATCGACAGCAGCATGGAGGGAAAGAAAACGCTCTGGAGACGCAGGTCGATCGCCATCCGCGTTTGCTGAATACAAGCGACGAGGAAGAGCGCTCGTCCAAAACCGGGGGGAATCGGATGGGCAGCAGGTACGAGCACTCCAACTTTGGACCAACGAGCAACAATAACAACAACAACAACAACAGCGGCGGCAGCAGCGCGTCCCAAAGCGGGAACAGCTCCGTTTCTGAGTTTAATAATTATTACGGGAATGGAAGAGGAGGGCCTTGCTTTGATCAACATGGCGGACAACAAAGCCCTAGGACGGCTTTAATGCATCAAGCACAGGGCAGCATGGATCAAGTGCAAAACTCCCACGAAGGGTACCATAATAATCCGTACAACCACTATCCCAACTACCGGCCGGGGTACGGTGGCGCTGGATACGGTATGATGAGCCCATCGCGGCAGGGGAACATGATGGGCCCAGGTACCAATTCGCCTACTGCCGCTGCTGCTAGTCATGGCAAGGCTGCTATGGCCTCCCCTAACGTTACCCCAGCTCCCGGTGCCAACGTTGGGGGCTTTCAGAGGTTCTCCGGACAAAACCAGCAGCACCCTTCTGGAGCTACACCCACCCTAAACCAGCTTCTGACATCTCCGAGCCCGATGATGCGCGGATATGGCAGCGGTTATCAAGATTACAGTAACCCGCAGCAGCAGTCCGGGATGGGTTTGGGCAAAGACTTGAGCTCCCCGTACAGCCCCGCTGCCAGCCACGGCTGGGGAGCACAACAAAGAAACCACCCGGCCATGAGCCCCGGGAATAACGGGAACAGCAGAGCTCAGGTGAACGTTTTAGCTTGCGTGTGTGTGTGTGTGTGTCAAGTTTCGCATGCAGCTCTAGCCGTGGCCTGATGCTACTCGTAGCTTACAGTGTAACGTTACTACTTTTATATTTATCGAATGCAAATTATCGGTGTAAATGGTGGAGTAGAATGCCGAGTTTGTTTTCTCCTGTTATAGTTATGATTATCCCGGGGTTTGGGCTTGTGTGCGGATTGACAGGCAGGAGAACATGTCAAGTTCTGCCCAAGGTGACTGTGCTAACGGTGTTAGCATGACAGTTAGCCTGCGCTGAGACTTTCATTTCTGCTTTAAGAGATGCCCGATGCAGCGAAACGATATGCTGGGCTGCTTATATTCTTATAGACCGTGTAATAATGCAGCATTATCACCAAAAAGTCAGTGTCATGTTATTGAATAAATGATCGGTCGTGGTTTCGATAAAGAGCTCGTTCGGTGCCATTCATATCATGGAACATTCTAGCATTGCGCTGCTGCTAAATAAATTCGCTGCTTTCGTCCCCGAGATCAGTTGAAATAAAGCGATTTTGTGCTCTAATTCTACTTTCCAGATAACATTTCGATTTCGTTTTCAACGGTTGGTCAACAGTAAGCACCGTCTGTCTGAAACGAAAGATGTTTTCAGTTCACAGCGCTACTGATTAGCATTGTTAGCTGGTGCTAGCGCCATTGCGCCCGTCTGGCTTCATTATGCAGTAATTAATGTTTTCACATTCACCTCACATTCACTAGCTATATTTTAAAATGTTATCCGTTCTGGTTGTTTTAAACACAACATATTTAAATTGAAAGAAATTATAAGGTGAGGTGATGACTAAAGCCTGATGATCCCAAAACCTAGGGAGCACCATAAAGACCTATTTTTGACTAGGTAGGTGACATCTATGATACCCAAAATGCTGTCTAGGTAGGCTGTGCTTTAGCTTTTGAGACGGTAATACCCAAAATTGCTTTCTCGGTAGGAAGCCCACTGGGTTTTAAGAATATAAGGCCAGAAAATCCTATCTTGGTTGGCAGCTCACTAAGTTTTAAGACTATAATGTTGAAAAATGCAGTCTAGGTAGGCAGCGTACTTGGTTTTGAGAGACAACCTTGGATTTCACAGTCCAGCTGGCTGAGTTACAGTTTTTCAAGTTCGATTTTAGTGATAAATTGACTTTGCTGCTTAATATATTTTTATGCAGGTCCAGGGGGGAAAGCTGAGGAATCCATTGGAATAGTTTAGCATATATTAATATTCAGCCAGCTAAATGCTTTTGTCTTTGTTAAATGGTGAAAGCTAATAGTGTAACAAATTGGTGTAACAATGTTTTGACTTTTTCTTTAGTTAGTTGTTTACAACCAGTATGCACACAATTATGTGCTTTGTCTATTTTGAGTTCTAAATCTGCATTTGTAGACAAAAAACAGTGGTAAAATACAAGTTTTTATTTTTTCCTCGTATGGTTTATCATAAGCAAGAGGCAAAAGCTGCCTGCTTTCAGTTCTCCAGTTCTGGATCTCTGCAATCAGATGCTTTTTGGCTCTGGCCCTTCTCTGATTGGATGAGCAGTCCTGACCTTCACACATGCAGATTAGCCATGCTTTCATAGTGGCACATGAAGGATATTTGTGTTGGATTGCCCAGGGTAATCCCAGGAAACATGACTGGAAGAGATGCCAAGACACCCGATAGCCCTCACACCTTCCATTCATTCTTGACAAATTTTGTATGACGCCTTGAGAGCATTTAGCTGTACTTTAGCAGATTAAGGATTAAGGAAGTCTGTTAATAACGTTAAAATATATTTTCCTGTTTGACTACAGTTAATTTAGAGAACTCAGTGTGCCGCTCTCATCGTGTCCTCATCACATAAACTAAAGAAATGCAGCCACATTCTTCCATGCTTACCCCTGCACGCTTTTGGGTTTATTATATCGATTTTATTTTATTTGTTTGCTATACTGATTGGAATTGTTAGCTTATTTTGAAAGGAATTTAGATTAAATAGTTATAATTCATGTTAAATGACACCATATTATAACACTATAATAATAATCATATGTTTGTTGCACCAGAAATGTTAAAATATGGAGCCCCACATATAAATAAACATTCAGAGGTGCCTTTGATCAGGAATAACGGTTGGAATAAAATTGCCGACTGGTTGAATTACATCAATGAGTTCGTGTTAGGCTATGTGTGACAGATTTCAATTCTTTAGATGTACACGAAGATGATGTTGACATTTATGCTCATTTGCATTTTTAGAGAGAGGCTATTATAAGAATAACTTGAGTTGTTAATGGCTTATCTTCAGCATGAAGCCCATTTAAGCTGTGCACTTTCCCCAGGCCTCCAAGTGTGCGTTGCTCTGCCACTCTGGCTCCACGCAAAATGTAATTAGTGACAGAAATTCACCAATTTATTATATGTTGTGTATATATTTATATATATAATTCACGCAAGCAAAATCTGCGCAGGTTTAACGCAAATACTGAACTCGTGAGACATCATGACATTATCGAGTATATTGCAAAAACCAAACTACAACGCATTTAGAGCGTTCTTTCACTGCATGATTAAGTCTATTAATATGCATTAAGAATTATCATAATTCAAGATAAGGGGGCAGAAAATGTATATATTTATATCAATTTATATAGTTAATCAATATCACACGAAGAGTGCCGTTTTTTCTTTAAAAATCAGCATGGTTACAAATGTGATATTGATTTTATTCAACAGTTCAATAAACAATAAGTTAATATCAAGAGACTTATGTTTTAGCCACCATATTTCCTGTTTTTGTGCTATTTCGACAAGAAAAAATATTCCACACATCGAGCAACATGATGGTGTTTCGTTCCTGAATGAATCTATCAATCGTTTAAATGATTCGGTTCAATCGCAATGACTCACTTATTAACAGTGACTTGATGCCACCTAATTTCACATTTACAGTATCTTTTAATTTTTAAAATAATTTCAAATATCAGTATTCAACATTTCATGTTTAAAATATCAAAACATTATTTATGCATTTGTAATGGCAGGTTAAAGCATTCCATGTGTAAATGCATCTAAATGCCACTTCATATGCATCTTCTGTAAAGATGAATTTTATTGATACTGATTTCATTTGTTTAGTAACAACCTAAATGTATTATTATAATTGACTGATTAAATGTAAGAATTTGACTCAAAAGATGATGCACACTTTTAGCAAAAAAAGTTTTATTAAGGTAAAAATGCCCATAAAAGGTAAAAATCAATTTCAACTTATTGGAAAAGATTAATTTCTATCACTGCTGTGAACTGATTACACAGAATATGAAGAATATCAAAAACTTCAGGAGCCAGCTGTTCACAACAGTCCTTAAGATACCAGCACAATAACACACTCAGCAAAATATCATCTAATTATCTTTATCGATAAAATCCCAGAAAATGTTGAGATGATTTTTTGTTAGTATTGCACCCCTAGTACTGACACAAATCCAGTGTAGACAGCCTCGGGCTGTTGGTTTATTTCTGTTGTTTTTTTTTGGCTAGTAGAATTTATGAATGGCCGGTAACTTAAAAATTTAGTAGCCAAATTGGCTGGTGAGTGAAAATGTTCAATCCCTGTGTGTATATATATATATATATATATATATATATATATATATATATATATATATATATATATATATATACACTCACCTAAAGGATTATTAGGAACACCATACTAATACTGTGTTTGACCCCCTTTCGCCTTCAGAACTGCCTTAATTCTACGTGGCATTGATTCAACAAGGTGCTGAAAGCATTCTTTAGAAATGTTGGCCCATATTGATAGGATAGCATCTTGCAGTTGATGGAGATTTGTGGGATGCACATCCAGGGCACGAAGCTCCCGTTCCACCACATCCCAAAGATGCTCTATTGGGTTGAGATCTGGTGACTGTGGGGGCCATTTTAGTACAGTGAACTCATTGTCATGTTCAAGAAACCAATTTGAAATGATTCAAGCTTTGTGACATGGTGCATTATCCTGCTGGAAGTAGCCATCAGAGGATGGGTACATGGTGGTCATAAAGGGATGGACATGGTCAGAAACAATGCTCAGGTAGGCCGTGGCATTTAAACGATGCCCAATTGGCACTAAGGGGCCTAAAGTGTGCCAAGAAAACATCCCCCACACCATTACACCACCACAACCAGCCTGCACAGTGGTAACAAGGCATGATGGATCCATGTTCTCATTCTGTTTACGCCAAATTCTGACTCTACCATCTGAATGTCTCAACAGAAATCGAGACTCATCAGACCAGGCAACATTTTTCCAGTCTTCAACCGTCCAATTTTGGTGAGCTCGTGCAAATTGTAGCCTCTTTTTCCTATTTGTAGTGGAGATGAGTGGTACCCGGTGGGGTCTTCTGCTGTTGTAGCCCATCCGCCTCAAGGTTGTGCGTGTTGTGGCTTCACAAATGCTTTGCTGCATACCTCGATTGTAACGAGTGGTTATTTCAGTCAAAGTTGCTCTTCTATCAGCTTGAATCAGTCGGCCCATTCTCCTCTGACCTCTAGCATCAACAAGGCATTTTCGCCCACAGGACTGCCACATACTGGATGTTTTTCCCTTTTCACATCATTCTTTGTAAACCCTAGAAATGGTTGTGCGTGAAAATCCCAGTAACTGAGCAGATTGTGAAATACTCAGACCGGCCAGTCTGGCACCAACAACCATGCCACGCTCAAAATTGCTTAAATCACCTTTCTTTCCCATTCTGACATTCAGTTTGGAGTTCAGGAGATTGTCTTGACCAGGACCACACCCCTAAATGCATTGAAGCAACTGCCATGTGATTGGTTGATTAGATAATTGCATTAATGAGAAATTGAACAGGTGTTCCTAATAATCCTTTAGGTGAGTGTGTATATATATATATGTATATACATACACACACACACACACACACACACACACACACAGACACACACACATGTGTATATATATATATATAATATACAGTGCCCTCCAAAAGTATTGGAACAGTAAGGCCAATTCCTTTATTTTTGCTGTAGACTGTAAACATCAAAAGGTGAATATGAGATGAGAGATTAACATTTCAGCTTATATTTACAGGTATTTTCATCTGGATCTGATACACAACTTAGAAGATAGCACCTTTTGTTTGAACCCACCCATTTTTCATGTTACCAAAAGTATTGGAACATGTGACTGACAGGTGTGTTTTGTTGCCCTGGTGTGTCCTATTAATTGATTATTCAAATAATAAATAGCACTGAATGTCTGCGCTCAGTTTCAGATCCGTGCAGACTGCATTTATAGTTAGACGTGTAACCAACATGAAAACAGGAGAGGTGTCTATGGATGAAAAACGAGCAATTGTGAAGCTGAGAGAAGATGAAAAATCAATCAAACCATTGCACAAACACTGGCAATAGCAAGTACAACCATTTGGAATCTCCTGAGGAAGAAAGAAACCACTGGTGTACTAAGTAACACACCTCAAACGGGTAGATCAAGGAAAACATCTGCAGTTCATGACAGAAACATTGTGACAGCTGCAAAGAAAAACCCTAAAACAACTGTTAGTGACATCAGCAACAACCTAACAGAGGGCAGGAGTGGTATCACAATCTACTGTTCGCAGAAGACTTCATGAACAAAAGTAGGCTACACCAGAAAATGCAAACCACTCATTAGCAAGAAGAATAGGAGACGAGCCTCAAAAATTCACCAAAGTGATGGAAAGGCTAAAGTTTGGAGAAAGAAAGGATCTGCTCATGATCCCAAACATACAAGCTCATCTGAAACACAGTGTACACAGGTGTACATAATAGTACACATTACACAAGTAATGTAATGGCTTGGGCTTTCATCGCTTCTTCTGGGACAGGCGCATTAATCTTCATTAATGATGTTACACATGATGGCAGCAGCTAAATTAACTCAGAAGTCTACAGAAATGTTTTGTCTGACAATTTACAGAAAGATGCAACCAAACTGATTGGGAGATCCTTCATCATGCAGCAAGATAATGACCCAAAACATAGTGCCAAACAACAAAGTAGTTCATCAGGGGCAAGAAGTGGAAGGTTTTAGACTGGCCAAGTCAATCTCCACACTTAAACCCTGTAGAGTATGCATTTTACCTGCTAAAGAAGAGACTGAAGGGAGTAACCCCCAAAACTGAAAGAGGCTGTGGTGAAAGCCTGGAAAAGCATCACAAAAGAAGAATCCAAAAGTTTGGTGATGTCAATGGTTCACAGGCTTGATACAGTTATTGAAAGCAAAGGATTTGCAACTAAATATTAAGTCTTTTTCACTTTAATCTGTTAATTCTATCTGTTCCAATACTTTTAGAAACATGAAAAATGGGTGGGTTCAAACAAAAGTTGCTATCTTCTAAGTTGTGTATCAGATCCAGATGAAAATACCTGTAAATAAAAGCTGAAATGTTAATCTCTCATCTCATATTCATCTTTTGATGTCAAACCCAAATGTTTTCAGTCTACAGCAAAAATAGCCTTACTGCTCCAATACTTTTTGAGGGCACTGTGTGTATATATATATATATATATATATATATATATACAGTGGTGTGAAAAAGTGTTGGCCCCCTTCCTGATTTTTTTTTTTTTTTTTTTTTTTTTTTTTGCTTGTTTGTCACACTTTAATGTTTCAGATCATCAAACAAATTTAAATATGAATCAAAGATAACACAAGTAAACACAACATGCACTTTTTGAATGAAGCTTTTTATTATGAAGGGAAAACAAAATCCAAACCCACATGGCCCTGTGTGAAAAAGTGCTTGCCCCCTAAACCTTATAACTGGTCGGGCCACCCTTAGCAGCAATGTTTTGTTGCTTAAGAAAACTGAATGTTTATTATTTATTTATTTATTGTTTAAATATCCAATTTATACTAGTTGTAAGAAATCTTTTCAATTTCTTTGTTGACTAGTAACTTCAACTGAAGTTCTGAGCTGCTTACAAACTTTAGTTGTACAGTAGTTATTAATAAAAGAATGTAAGCAATAAAGTAAACCATGCCATGGTCACTTCCCTATGTAATTTACATATCAGAGACTACACCTATATTATCGGAATCATGAATTTGTTTAATAAAATGCCCTATTGGATATTTGTGTCTTTTAATATTTGTGTTATGTATGTAGTAACCATTTTATAAAGAAAGAAAACACTCTGGGCTGTACTATTTTGTGAATATAGTCACTCTGCTGCACATAATGCCAACAAAGTCATTTAGCTGTTACTATTTTCACAGCATAGCATGACCTTGCATACCTAATTAGTGATTTAATGATGGACTTGAGCGTAGTGCATCAACGAGGAGTGTTAGGAATAAATTAGAGGCGGAAATGGCTTCTGCTTATAAATCAGTAGACTCGTCATTGATGACTTCAGTTGTTCCTTGAGTAAGAGTGCCCTGGAAATTTCCAACAATGTTCCACTACAAATTCTTCAGGCATGGCCTAATGGTACACAAACTATTTTTGCTCTAAACTCTAATTTGACAATATAGTTGTCTAGTCAGAGAAAATGTGTGTGTGTGTATGACAGCAAAGCACTCTGGCATGACTGCTGATGCTTAAAATGTTCATTTATAGTGGCCTCCCAGGCTTTTTCAAATTGGTCATATTTTCTGTAAGTGCTGCTTCAATTGGCCTGAATTTGGCAGTGACATGAGAAGATTAGCTTGGATGGCTCTCAGTCTTTCTGGCAAAGATGAGACACTTGAGAGAAAACCTGACACCCCCCCCCCCCCCCCCCCCCCCCCCCATATCAGTCGATGGCACGTTGCCCTGAATCTCTCCATTTACTGAACCGCTCAACCTTATGATTGCTATTTGTATTCCAGTCTGCTCAGGCATAATAGTTGTATAAATGTATTCACACAGACTGCCATATGTTGGAAATCACAGATATTGCTGTTCTTTATGCTAACATGTTGATTCTCCTCTCAACAGGTGGCACCCATGGACCCTATGGCCATGAAGCGTTCTCAGATGTATGGGATGGGCAACAGTCCCTACTCTCAGCCGGGCGGAACATATCCAGGGCAGCCATACGGATCACCCACTCCTCACCGATACCCAATAGGAATGCAGGGGCGTGGCCAAGTGGGCATGGGAGGGATGCAGTACCCTCAGCAACAGGTAGAGCTAATCATTTTCAGTGTTGCAGAAAAAGTCCCCTTCAAACGGAAGTGTCACATGCAGCTTTGATTTCCATGTGAAAAGCTTTGCAGATACCATCATGGAAAGGCAATTTTTACATGGTTGATAGCAGGAAAGCTGGATATTTTTGGTTGGTTTTTGGCCAGGCACCACCCTCGTAATGTCATGTGCTTGACGCTTCAGTCTGTAGAGCTCAGTGCATTGGGAAATGTTACAGCGAATCATGTGAAAGAGTCTTTGTTATCATTTTTAAATGCTCAATAAATCACTTATAACCAGGCTGGTGCTAAATTCTATTGAATGTGCCACAGATTTCACCGAATTCACATACATCTACACTTCTAATGTGTCCTTTGGATGTTCGTTTATTAAAGACCATATTAAAATAGCTTGATGGACGCAGTTTTCAGTCCTGTGTTGACAGATTTTCTATTGAAACAGGAAGTTAGGGGTGACATTAATTTACATCACGTTTCGACTTTAATTTATGTCACATTCTTTAACCTATGATTTGTTATTTCTAGGCAGAGGCTTTTAATATTAGTGGGAGGCATATTCTTATAGATGGCAACAGCCAGGTTCCAGAATTAGAAATTCTAGGGATGCACCGAAATCAAAATTCTTGGCCGAAACCGAACAAAATGAAACACTGGGCTGAAGGCCGAATACCAAACACGGTTTTTCGCATTTTTTTCCCCCATGTATTTTTCCAGTTTTTTTTTCACCATTGCATAAAGTAACACTGAACATTTTTTTAACATTCTAGCAGACATTATACTAACAAAGCACAATAAAAATGATACTGGGCAGCTGAGGAGTAACGCTGTTTCAGCTTAGATTTTCCTTGCGCTTTGGTCTGTTCCTGTCTGTCGTGCTGCTGAGAGGTTTGCGATTGTAGCTCCGTGTAGCTTCGCTTTTCTGTTGAATCTCTATCTTACTTTCACTCTCTGTTGTTTAATTGCCACCATATTTCTGGTATTATCTATCAAACTAATTTGATCGTTCGCTTTTTAAAACAGTGCGTGCAGCGCGTTAGCATTCGTTAGCCGGTTAGCTTGTCACTCGTGGTTCCATTCGCATTTCTATTCGCACCTATTATTGTTTTATTTTTTCTCGCTCCGTTTTTCACAAGTTCATCAAACAACAGTGGTAATCGAATCATTCTTCAATCACGGTGAGTAATGGCTTCTTCTCTTGCTATTGTTGTTTGCACTGTTTGCCACATGTACAGTTTATCTCTCTCTGTCAGCGATGAGGGATTCACATGTGATGAATGCAGGGAAATAGTTAGGCTGACAGAGAAGGTTTCAGAATTAGAGACACGCATCCAAACTTTAGTTGAGGACAGTAAGAATATGAGGGCTGTAGATACTGCTTTGGATGCGACTAGCTCAGGGAGTCCTGTACATTGTTCGGTTGTGGTGGAGCCCGTGCAGCAGGGCAACTGGGTGATTGTGAGGCGGCCTAGTCGCGGGTCAAAACACCGCTCTTCCATTCCGATCAAAACATCAAACAGGTTCTCAACCCACTGAGAAACCTGATGAAAGTGTGCTAGTTATTGGCGATTCTATTGTACGGAACTTGAAAATAGAGACACCAGCCACCATAGTCCAATGTTTACCGGGATATTAGAAAAGGTATCATCACAACTATGTTCCTTCTTAGAGAAAAATTATATATGTTAAGATTTCCGTTTCGGTGCGTGGAAATGTCGCCACAATAACAGACCGGTGTATAAAACTCTCGTATTTTAAAGATTCTATGCCGCAAATTTTAAATATTTCACATACTTTTGAAAATCCAGCGTTTAGTTGACCCTCAAAAGCACTCGTCGTCACATTTGTAAACTCGACGGCTTTCTTATTTCATGAGGGGGTTTGGCATCACGGCATTTTTTTTTTCAGGCGGAACGTTAAAGAACGCGACGCACACGTCTCCCAGAAATCCTGTATAATCTAACCAATCCGACGATGACTTCAACACTTCTGAAGTCTTTCCAGATAAGTGTGCCATATGCATCAGACGTTTAGCCAACGGTCCATGGGCGTGACGTCTGAGGCTGAGACTACTTCCACACTGCCGACATGTGTGCTGCATTAGTGTGCGCCTCTGTTTGATCGCGTCACATCATTGTTCGGTAAAATTTATTCGGTCTTTCCGCTTGTTCGGCCGAACACCGAAAGAGCTTAGTTTCCTATCTTCAGCCGAACAATTTCGGTTGCCAAACATTCCGTGCATCCCTAAGAAATTCCACTAATTTTCTCGACAGGGGAATAGATTTTTAAACTACAACAAATTTTTAAAGACAGACCTACTGTGAGCTGCAAATTTTTAATTGATAGTTAATGAAGCTTTCAGATTTCATTATTACTTTATAAAATGGTTACTACATACATACCACAAATATTAAAGACACAAATATCCAGTAGAGCAATTTATTTAACAAATTCATGATTCCGATAATATATATAGGTCTAGTCCCTGATATGTAAGGTCCTCGAGTCGGGATTCGAATTCGGGACGCCTGTAGCACAACGGCCCACAAGGCTATCAGCGTTGAATAAAACCCATCATTTTCAAAGAAATTTCCACCAATCAGAGAATCAAAACAAGTAAATCGCACCAAATGATCTGTTTAGTGCCTGCCTACTCCCATGAAGCACTGTGAATGACTTTATAGTCAGTTTCCCTTTGCTCTCAAATTGCTTAATATGCATATTTTGCAAAAAACTTCAAATATGTTTCTTATATACAATAAACATGCTTTGAGTGGTTTTATATTTATTTGTCTTGACAATTCAGTTGACATTTGTAGTGCTTCATGGTATTGTTTTTGTTTACAGCCTTATACCATATACTGATTTTAAAAGTTTTGCTTCAAATCAAAGTTGGTAATGTTGTGATTCACAGTGTGGCTTATAACTCTTTAACAAATACTTCCAAAAAATCCCTATGGGAAAAATGAATAGGAAAAATACTTCTGGAAAAAGGGCTGCTGAAAAAGTGGACTCTATTGTAAACCGCATGTAATTGGACAAAAAAATGGATATAGCCATTAGTTTTCATTTCATGTTTTGATATCATGGGGGCTTTAAAGAAATCTGAATTTGCTTTCAGAAACCAAAAAGTGTTACGCTCCCAGCTCCGTTTAAATCGATTTTGCAGAATTCCACACATTTTCCTCACATTCGGCACGTAAAAAAATGCGCGTGGGCCTAGTTATGCTACCTGTCTGATGGAAGGGCTCACTTTTTACCATGCCAGAATATTTTTACCCACCCCAGCTGGCTGCCACATGGGGGACTATCCTGCTACGATATCTACATTCTAAGCACATCTACCTTAGACTAACAGAATTAGCAACACTGACTCATAGCTCTGCAAGCGGTGCTCTTCATGCTGTTGAGTCCACAGAAAACTGAAATGTCCCACAGGCCGGCGGTCTGAACAGTGACAGCCCGGGGGGGAACACAGAGTGTGGTGCAGAAGGAATGACTCTGTTGTGCCTGTCAGCGTGGAGCGACAGTACTCCCAGTGTACCAGAGATGTTGACAGTCTAATGTGTCGCATGTCTGTCAGAAGAGCTTGGCAGGCAGTCTGGTTGGGCTGGGCCGTCCTATTCTGGGTACAGACTGCCCTACTAAATTTAGACTCGAAAGCTGGACTGTGTTAAGTTCAGTGCCACTGCCTTTGAAATAACTGTTCTGCTGATGTAACCAAGGCCACATGGGTGGGTCAGGGACAAAAGAAAATTAAGTCGGTAGTACTGTAACCAAACATGTTTCACTTTCTACCACATACTTTATGTAAACGCAGATGTGAATGATTGGCTAGCTGCTGAATCTATAATGACATGTCAAAATAATTCATTTTTAAGATTGCAGTCAGATACAAATGCACTGAGATAAAAGGACTAGAAACCTCAAAGTAAATCAAAGCAACACATTTTTTATTGTGTGGTCTACACAGGCTGCATTCATAAATTTGCAGCGCAACCAGCGTAGTCCGTTTTATGTACAAATGGCTCTAGGTGATTCTTTTAATAATTTGGCTGAAATGACTTGCAAACCATTTTAAAGGGATAGTTCACCCAAAAATGAAAGCTGTCATTAATTACTCACCATCATGTTGTTCCAAACCCGTAAGACCTTCGTTCATCTTCGGAACTCAAATTAAGATATTTTTGATGGAATCTGAGAGCTCTCCTACTCTCCCATAGACAGCAACGATATTACCACGATCCATGCACAGACACGTAGCAAGGACATCAGTAAAATAGTCCATGTGACATCAGGGGTTCAACCGTAATTTTACGAGAATACTTTTTGCGTGCAAAGAAAACAATAATAACATAATTTATTCAGCAATTCTTCTCCCCGAGTTACCGTCTTCCGCCATTTTTGAGAGTACCCCAGAACATAATCAGCATTGTTTACATTCAGTAAAAGTGCGAGCATGCTGAACGTAAATAATGCTTATTACGTTGATTATGTTCAAAATGGCGGAAGACGGTACCACGGGGAGAAGAATCGCTGAATAAATTGTTGTTATTGTTTTCTTTGCACATTAATGACCGAATTTTCATGTTTTGGGAAAACTAACCCTTTAATAATTTACCTTTGTTTGTGTGTGTGAATTTGTGCAGGTGATATCTAGTCATTTCAGTAGAATCCACTCAATCTGGATTCAGTTTTTGTGAGGTCAGGAGATTTTTAAATGCAGATTTCACAAAAAGTTGGTCACAGATTTTTGCTAATCAGTAGTATTTAAATGAAAAATTGTGCTATGATTTGTGTAGCTAGTTGTTAAAATGTTGGCAGTTTACCTACTGTGCTAGCTGAGCAACTACCAATGAGATACATGGGATTGCTAACAGATGGACTTCTCCAGCTATTGTAGACCTCCTTATTCTGACACATTTTGGAAAACAGTGACGCGTGAAATGGAGTCTGCGTGGCTGGAAGTGTTTGGGTTCACATACTCAAGTGTGTTTTGGACCTTAGAAACACAAACTGCTATTTCAGCTATCAGCCACTTTCTTTTCATTACCTCCAGATCCATTACACTGATCTTTGGTCAGCTATACTGACACAAGATCAGCAGGACAGCAGTCGTGTGCAGTTTCCTCCTGTGATTGCCCCTGGGTACGGACGTGACCTTTTTAGAATGAAAGATCAGGATCAGCAATCTCCTCCTGGCACGGTGGAATGTAGGAGAGGCACTAATCAAGAAAGACATCACCGAATGCAGCCAGCACATAATGAGATCATTACAGGAGAGAGTTTTGGGGTAATCTCTAACCTGAAGGGGTGTGCGGTGCATTTCTGCAGCTGTTAGTTGTCGCCAATCTCAGTCGAGAGGGACCTTATAATGACTTTTATATACCAGGAGACCTTAGATGACCAGAGGACTTTTTTTTTTTTTTTTTTTTTTTTTTTTTTTTTACAACCCTAACTGAAATGGGATGTTTCATCTGATCTGATACTTCTGTTTTGGTCACATAACATTTTTACAATAAAAATAGAAGAAGACAAAGCTTAAAACTCAGGGGAAAGCACCATTTTTAGGCAGAGGAAAAAGAAGACACAATGTTAAATATACTTATTTATTTTATCGACTTGAGGCAAAATTCTCCATTGTGGTGTTGAAATCCAAAGAATTTCATTTTGCGTTTTCCACTTACTGTCAGAAAGAGAATTAAAATTTTTGTTCAGCCCATCTGCCATTTTTGTTCAGACCAGTTACAGCCTATATAATATACATACATCATTTATTAGGCTGAAAGTTGAATTTTAGGATTTTATAAAACTTCAACTTTTGTCAAAAACTGTAGTATTTAAACTGGAGAGTTGTTTTAATAGTAGTTTTAACGGCCATTTTACACAGTTGTTGTTGTTTCAAAAGAACGTTGCTGCATAAACAACATGTAGTTCTACTCTAAAATTAGAATTTTCCAAATCTATTTCAACTGCCGATTCAAAGAAATTTTTAGAAGAAAAAAAAGGAGTGTGCTGATGACGTATCATGTCTGCGTGAACAGGGTGGTATGCAAATACATATGTTGACAGGCAGGTAAGACAGCCTATCGTAGCCCTCAGACAGAGTGATATGATTGGATGAACATTTTTTGGTCCCACGTCTTTAAATACAGTTAGACCACTTAACTTAGTGAATTGCTATCAGGATGTGAAGAGACTTTCAACCAGCATAACAAATAATGTTTTTGAGCCAAATCACCTACCCTTTTTTTAAAGGTGCATTCAGTAGTTCTCTTGTTAGCATTAGCGTCACTGCTAGTACGGATACCACAGTGTTGTTAAAAACTGTACATCCCTGATTTTTATGTAAATTACACTGATATTACACAGAGTTTTAGATTAGTGCTATACAATAATTTATTCCCTTACCTATCTATCGAAACAGTAGCAACTTGGGTATCGCTAGTCAGTGTTTTCTCCATTATTTAATTTTTCTACCTTGTGTATGTCGTACCAATGGTTAAGCATGTTTTTTGTCTTTGTCTGTATTCAGAGCTTTTCTTCTTCTTCAGCCACATAGCTACTGATTCTTCTGTTATTTCTGCTGATGAAGAACAATGAAAAGTCTATATTATCCATTGTCTAACTTTCTAATTTAGGTGTGTTTAATGAGCGTGTGTGAGCTCAGGTGGATGCGGATCAGGTACGTGGCAGGGGGCCGCAGGTCCTGACGGGTGTTTTGAAGGTTCTGTAAGAGGACAGGTCCTATCACAACACAATCAGCAGAAGCCATCAACCCCCCCGAGGCACTGCTGCTGACCATCTGACCGCCTCTCACCTGCCCTGCTGTCCACGCTTCTGACAAGCACAATACATGGCAGGGAAATGGATTAAATGTGCAGTTTGTGATTGGACACAATCTCTTTGTAGGATTTTGAAGCAGTTGCGCGCTGTCCTCTTAAATCCCTTTTGTTATATCAGTGATGGAAAGACTGGAAATGCATGGCAGTTATCCTTTTACATTCCCCTCAAATGCTCTACAGACAGTTACAAATCCGTAAGAAAGGGGTCAGAATATTTGTGTATTGTGTATTAGGCCTACACTGCAAAAAAAAAAAATTCTTAGTATCTTTAAATAATTAACTTCCATTTTATTGCATGAAATAAGTATTTGATCACCTACCAACCAGCAAGAATTCTGGCTCTCACAGACCTGTTAGTTTGTCTTTAAGAAGCCCTCCTATCCTCCCCTCATTACCTGTATTAATCGCACCTGTTTGAACTTGTTACCTGTATAAAAGACACCTGTTCACACACTCAATCAATCAGACTCCAACCTCTCCACTATGGGCAAGACCAAAGAGCTGTCTAAGGACACTAGGGACAAAATATAATAAAATAATGTAGACCTGCACAAGGCTGGGATGGGCTACAGGACAATAGGTGAGAAACAGCTTGGTGAGAAGACAACAACTGTTGATGCAATTATTAGAAAATGGAAGAAATTCAAGATGACTGTCAATCTCCCTCGGACTGGGGCTCCATGCAAGATCTCGCATCGTGGAGTATCAATGATCCTGAGAAAGACGAGGGATCAGCCTAGAACTACACGGGAGGACCTGGTCAATGACCTGAAGAGAGCTGGGACCACAGTCTCAACGGTTACCATTAGTAACACACTACACCGTCATGGATTAAAATCCTGCAGCGCGCTCAAGGTCCCCCTGCTCAAGCCAGCACATGTCCAGGCCCGTCTGAAGTTTGCCAAAGACCATCTGGATGATCCAGAGGAGGCATGGGAGAAGGTCATGTGGTCAGATGAGACCAAAATAGAACTTTTTGGTATAAACTCCACTCGCCGTGTTTGGAGGAAGAAGGATGAGTACAATCCCAAGAACACCATCCCAACCGTGAAGCATGGGGGTGGAAACATCATGCTTTGGGGGTGCTTTTCTGCAAAGGGGACAGGACGACTGCACCTTATTGAGGGTAGGATGGATGGGGCCATGTATCGCTTGATTTTGGGCAACAACCTCCTTCCCTCAGTAAGAGCATTGAAGATGGGTCGTGGCTGGGTCTTCCAGCATGACAATGACCCCAAACACACAACAAGGGCAACTAAGGAGTGGCTCCGTAAGAAGCATTTCAAGGTCCTGGAGTGGCCTAGCCAGTCTCCAGACCTGAACCCAATAGAAAATCTATGGAGGGAGCTGAAACTCTGTGTTGCCCAGCGACAGCCCCAAAACCTGAAAGATCTGGAGAAGACCTGTATGGAGGAGTGGGCCAAAATCCCTGCTGCAGTGTGTGCAAACCTGGTCAAGAACTACAGGAAACGTCTGATCTCTGTAATTGTAAACAGGTTTCTGTACCAAATATTAAGTTCTATTTTTCTATTGTATCAAATACTTATTTCATGCTATAAAACTGGAAATTAATTATTCAAAAATCATACAATGTGATTTTCTGGATTTTTTTTATATTCTGTCTCTCACAGTTGAGGTGTACCTACGATGAAAATGACAGATCTCTCCATTCTTTGTAAGTGGGAAAACTTGAAAAATCGGCAGTGTATCAAATACTTATTTGCCCCACTGTATATGTGTGTATATATATATATATATATATATATGTGTATATTAGTATATGTAGTTTGATATAGTTTTTCTGTTTATTGGACACTGACAGTGGAGAGAGAGAGGAAGCAATGGGAAAAGATAAAGGGGAACAGGATCGGGAAAGGACCTCAAGCCGGGACTCAAACTTGGGTCACCCGAGGCATTACTGCTCACAAGGCCATGGTTTCGACTTACTTTCTAATGGAGAACTGATTGAGGAAATTATTTTTGCAGTGTAGATTAGGGTTTGTCCTTGCTTGACTTACGTTTCCTCATTAAAGAAGCTCAGAGAACACAGCTCTCAATACAATTCCCATCTGAGCCTCGTGAGTGTATGTGCACGTACCGTCGCTGACATACTTCTGCATGTATTAGAGAGATGAGCGGGAAAAACACATCATCATGGTTCGTGGATTTGTTTTCTGTTTGGTATGAATGACAAATGAGAATTACAGCGGATGAAGGGAGCGGGTAACGGGGGGCTCAGATGGGAGGACAGCGTGCCAATGGCAGCTGTTGCCTTGAAAAGCTCTTACATAAGAGCATCACAATAACAGCTTGTCGTGAATCAGAGGAGGGGGAACAGTTGTGGATTACTAAAGCACTAACACACCCACGGGGACCCTCGGTGATCACATGTCTCCCATCATCCCTCACTGGCTATGTTCACACAGCTGCAGAATACAGTTGTCAGTCCTGTTTGGAGTGCTAAATATGAATGTGTTCAGACACCGTTTAGTTTTAAAACAGACTGTCAACTAGGACTGTCAATTAATTTGATGAAAAATCCCAAAACCTACTAACTAAAAATTTTAATAAATAAATGTTTATGCATTATTTAAGGGGAAAAAAGCTTTGCAAATAATGCTATATTATACAAATGATGCTATGCATAAGTTTAGACACCCATGCTAAAGTTGACTAAAAAGAGAAATAAAAAATCATCTTTTGGAAACTGAACTTAATGCCTTAATTAAAAAAATTTGGAAAAATCCAACCTTTAAGGACACCAATTTTCTTTGTCAATGAATAATGTATCGTAAATAAATAAATGTTCTTCCTTAAAATACAGGGTGCATAAGTTTGGACACCCCTATGTTAAATTCCCATAGAGGCAGGCAGATTTTTATTTTTAAAGGCCAGTTACTTCATGGATCCAGGATACTATGCATCCTGATAAAGTTCCCTTGGCTTTTGGAATTAAAATAGCCCCACATCATCACATAGCCATCACCAAACCTAGAGATTGGCATGGAGTACTTTCCATAAGATCATCTCTCAATGCAAATCAAACCAGCTATTAGGCTAACTGAAATAAAACCATGCCACAGCTTACACAGGCTACCAAATTTGAATGAAAAATGATATTTTATTGTCAATTAGTAATTGTAGACCTACTCTCAACTGGATGCACAACTCATATGGGCTGTATCAACATCAATGCTGTGGACAAATAGATGCCTGTTTTCTGATGTAAGCATTTAGCAGGATATTTTTTTGCTGTCAATCACTAATGCTAGGGCTGTCAAACTCTCTCAAGCTGAAAAATGTCAGAAAATAGCAGCATATTGTGGTTGGAGAGCAAGACTAAACACCTGTTAAGTGTCTGGCTGGAAAAATCCAAACTGGGTGGATCCAGAGATATTTTGACCAAATATCTGAGCGAATAAAAGAGTTAAAGACACAATACAAACAAAGTGCTGCACAGTAGATCTTAATGATATTGGAAAACCTGATGTCGTATTTTATTGTGATATGTGGAAATTTTTATAGGCCACATTTCCACTGTTTTTTGACCAATTCATCAGACTGACTATAAAATAATTAAATAAAATCATTAAATAAAATGCAATAATACTATTATTGTAAACAAAATGAGTATTTAATAAAAATAATTACATTTTAAATTATAGTACAACTGTACAATTAGAATACTAGTAATTACATTTTAATTTCTTCTTTTTCTAACATTAAACTATCCAGCTTCAATTTTGGCAGTTTACAGGCACATAATATGTGCACTGCTGGTTTCAGAGCGAAACGCGTCACCGTCTTCCTCATTTACACACATGCAACTCATGATATACGGTATTTCAGCATAATTCCCAATTCACAGTCAACTTCCTTCTCTCATGCCTCAAGAGTGGTCAGATGATTTAATAGCATCTTTAAACGGTCAGTTTTCAATCAATTCATCAGTTTGCATCATCCCAGGTGTGTTCATGGAAATACTCGAGATGCATTGATTTAACTAGAATTATACTGGGTATTAAACATTTTAATTTGAATTGGCAAGCAGTGGCTTTTTTGTGTGTCAAAATGATGGTTACTCAGGGTAAAAAACATTTTAGACACTGAGCAATATATTGAATATCATCAAAAGGCACATAAATGTTGTATATGTTTTTTTTAAAGCTACAGTGACAGCTCTACACTCTTAAAATTAAAGGTTCCAAAAGGGTGTTTTTGCAGTGATGCCATAGAAGAACCAGTTTTGGTACCCCAAAGAACCTTTCAGGGAAGAGTTCCTAAAAGAACCATTTTTTTTACTATAAAGAACCTTTTTCTGCATTTGAAAGGTTCCATGGATATTTAAGTTTTTTATAGGACCATTGATGCCAATAAAAGACCCTTTATTTTTAAGAGTGGACTATCTGTTCATGTGTAATGCGATCTGCCTCTGTCCTGTATGTAGTACGGGGTAATTTGGTAGTCACACCTGTTGATAAATATGGTTGTCAGTCCCAAACACCGCCTGTTCCAGCACTGTGAGAATCTTTTATTCCTGACTTGAGACGTCACGCCCCAGACAGGGAAGTTTCAGATCGGATTAGCATTGTAAAGTAGTCAGTTAATGTTCCGGGGCGGATCACCATTTAAAATACTTCACAGATTAATAATAATCGTCCTCCATGCCGAGACATGCCATGTGAAGCATTTGAGAATGTTTGTCTATGAGTGTGTGCTACGTCTCATGTTTTTGTCCTTGTGTTGCTCAGCAGATGCCAGCTCAGTACGGGCCACAGGGAATGGGTGGCTACTGTCAGCAGGGTCAGCCCCCATACTTCAGTCCTCCACAGCAGCAGTCTGCGGCCCCCTCTCAACCCCCCTACATGCAGCAGCGCGCTCCAACACAACAGGTAAGCATTAAGGCTTCTAAATGGGTACTAAAGGGTCCTTGTCCTCATCTGAAGACCCTCAAAAGATTTTCACTAGATATTTTTTTTAAAAAGAAGTTCACATTGTGGGGAAAAACTTCCACAAAAAAAACAAAAAACTCTCTGACCAATGAGATATCAGATTTTGAATCATGTGTTCCACAACAATATTCCTGATGTACACTGAGCTTTGGATATTATTGATAGAATCTCCTGAATGTCATAAGAAAGAAAGAATATTTAGCATAAAGAAAATTAATTTATTTTCATGCAGTTCATTTCAGCCCCAAATTCTCATTATTGTAATGTGAAAAAATCACACACTTTATTTATTATTATTTTTAATGAATACCAACATAAGGCAGTACAACCCTTACTACTCTATATAAATATAAATATGTTTTTATAATGGATAATGAGGATGCCATTTTTCTGCATTGCGACAAGGAGATTTTTCTGCATTAAAGTAATAAAAAATTCAATTCAATTTATATTTCTTTAAGTCTGCACAATATAGCAATTAGCTCCACCCCTTTTATTTTCTCACACTCTCTCTCTCTCTCTCTCTCGCTCAAATGGTTGAGTATCTAGAGAAACACAGCTTCTCTCTTGTCTTTTTTCTATTACACACAGCTTGTACTTTAACAGGCTGCAGCACACACACTCCAATAGTTTGGAGAACGCAGTAATAAGAAACTGGCCTTGAGTGGATGTCTCAGGGGTGTGTGTGTAATATCAGTGAGGACAGCACTGCCGTGCGCCTCATATTGCTATCACACTCTCTGTTTATTCCCTGGACCTTAAAGGCATTATTTTCATTTTCTCTTATATGACACTGAGGCTGATTGAGAAAAACGGTTTCATTTTCTTCCTCTGTGCCATTGCTTCCAGTGTCTCTGACAGGAGAGATTGTGGGGAGGAGAAACACTGCAGCAAGTGGGAGATACTGTGGGCTCTAAATGTCTGAGAGAACATTCAGAACGTTTTACAATTTTCAATTTAAACCGAAAAAAAGTTACTTAACTTGAAGATGAAATAAATACTATTCAGTGCTAATCAAATAAGAGAATTTATGACACTGATCATGTGAACTCCTTTGGACAAGAGGAAGTTCATGCAGCTTTTATTGAAGCAAAAAGGGAAAAACCCAAATAATAAGACATCCATGTTTTGAGTTTAACTTTTTATTGAAATTGTCACACTGAAAACAGTTTGTAACAGAAAAATTTGTATTAAATTAGAATAGAATGCAAGACAGAAGCCTTTCCACTAGTGGTCTCAGACTTTTGGAGCTGCCGTATTTTCAGGTCTTTTTCTTCAGGCAGAACTTTGAACTCCAAAGTGTTAAGAACTTGGCCGTGTCCCAATTTGCATACTACTACTACAAGCTGTTATCCACTGATGAAGGGAAAGTACATTCTTTTAAGCTGTGGTTGCATTTACCGTTGCTCATCAAAATTTCCCAGGCGAAAGAAAGCGGAACTGGGCTTCACAAAATGCGATGAGTAGAGAGAATAAAATGAATAATAAACATCCTATAACATAAGCTATTCTGCCAGCTAGCAAATTAACTAACCCTAAATAACCGCTTTCCAAACATATTTTATTGATCATTTTATAATATCAAAGTGTAATGTTATACAATACTGCCACCAGAATATAAAAATTCAGTTTTCCATCACAAAATTCCGTCTACGTTTCACTGATCCAGACCCAGCTAAATTAATTTTATTTAAATTCTAAGTTTATTAATTATTGACTTAGTGGGAGAGAACTGTCACAATATTAGGGGTATTAGGGGGCAGTATTAGGATGCTTCCATCCTGGAGTTTATGCCAGGGAATGCTGCCAGTCCATTGATTTTATTTGGGGTTTTACAAGGACGTAGAGAAAAATCACAACGGTTTGCAAAAGTAACGCTCCAGTAGTTGAGGAAACTTTTGCTGCAGAGCACATGTAGACATCCGGAGCCGGTTGCACCAGCTTTGCATAGGTTACAACTTGGCCTAATTTTGATGTAAATATGCACTAAGTTACAATTTATACAAACTTTATTTTTTATTAAAACTAAATATTTTTGTGTCGCACCGTTAAACTGAGTTGAAATGTAACAGTATGCATAATCTAAATATTCACCGAAGCCTCTGACCAGGAGTAACGGTCCAAGAGCACATTTTAAAGGGATAGTTCACCTAAAAATGAAAATTAGGTCGTTAATTACTCACTCTCATGTCGTTCCAAACCCGTAAAATCTTCGGAACACACATTAAGATATTTTTCATGAAATCCGATAGCTCTCTTATCCTCCATAGACAGCAATGTAACTGAAATGTTCCCAGACCCAGAAAGGTAACAAGGACGTCAGTAAAATAGTCTATGTGACAACAGTGGTTCAACCGTAATTTTATGACGCTACGAGAATACTTTTTTTGTGCAATGTAAACAAAAATAATGACTTTTATTCAACAATTCTTCTCCTCCATGTCACCCTAGTGCCATATGTGAGAATATCATGACGCATACGTGTGCTCTGATCTGCTCATAAACAACGCATGCGCATGGTGCTGCTGACCTAGAACACACATGCACTGCGCAGAGGAGAGCATGTGAATGCATTGTGATACTTTCCAAAATGGCGCTAGGGTGACACGGAGGAGAAGAATTGTTGAATAATGTCATTATTTCATTATTATAATTTATTATTATTCAATTCAATAAATTAGCAACTGTTCAACACTGCCTAAAAACCACACCTCTTTGTGCATCGAGTTGTGCATGTGAAATAAAATTACAACATAACAAACAAAGGTCATTTCTGATGTTTTTTTTATATCTGTATTTATTTGAGCTTGATATTTACATATAAAAATACCCGTTATGTTAATTACAATTACGTAGTAGCATATTTCAATGCACTACGTGAGGCAAAAGAAGTTAGAATTGAGGATAAACTGAAATTCACAGCATTTCAAAATAGCTTTGCATTACTTTAAAGAGAGCTTACATCCTACTAGCTACATCCTGAAAGCATCTGAAAGCATCAGGGAGCTGCTATTATGCCTGACATTGAAACTGCTTTTTGCGCAATCGCTTTTTAGTTTCACTTTCGAGATTCATGATCGCACTCTGTTTATACTATGGAGCGGCAGTATTTAGCACACATTTTACAAGATCAGATGTTTGTCAGTTGTGCTCGGGATCTGCAAATCATTTGCCATTGTCTCAAGCTGGTCGCACACTGGATGAGAAGCTCAGTTTGGCCAGTCTGTCTGCTTCCTGACCTGGGCCCCAGTTAGTCAAGTACGAACTCTAAGACCATGTGCCATATTTCTAGAGAGAAGAGCGGCACCACCCCAGGAGGGATGAACACCATCTCTTTTCAACAGGTCAGGTCTGCCCCAAAAACTCGTCCAATTGTCTATAAAGTCTATGTTATTCTGCGGGCACCACTTAGACATCCAGTCATTGAGTAACGACAGTCTGCTATGAATCTCATCGCCACGGTAAGCAGGGAGCGGACCAAAGCATATTACAGCCGAACATCATTAGCGCCGACGTGAATAACAATCTTACTGAATTTACGTTTAGCATTAGCCAGCACTTTTAAATTTGCAAAGATGTCAGGTGCTCTGGCTCCCGGTAAACAATGGACTATGGTGGCTGGTGTCTATTTTCACGTTCCGTACAATAGAATCACCAATAACCAGAGCACTTTCATCAGGTTTCTCAGTGGGTGCGTCACTGAGGGCGGAGAACCTGTTTGATGTTTTGATCGGAATGGAAGAGCGGTGTTTTGACCCGCGACTAGGCCGCCTCACAGTCACCCAGTTACCCTGCAGCATGGGCTCTACCGGAACCGAACAATGTACAGGACTCCCTGAGGTAGTCGCATCCAAAGCAGTATCTACAGCCCTCACATTCTTACTGTCCTCAACTAAAGTTTAGGCTTGTAACGGTATGACATTTTCACAGTATGATAATCGTCTCAGAAAATATCATGGTTTCACGGTATATATTAAACAATAATTCTTATCAGTAACAATGACTCTTAAAAGAATAAGAACAAGTTATTTGAGTGAACAAATCCTTTATTACAACAAACTTGAACTCATTTTAATGAAAGTAAGCCTCCCTTCTGAGGAAAAAAAACAAAAACAAAAAAACAATGACAAAATAAAGCCCATAAGCCTTATGTATATCTATATCACACTTTAACATTTTAATTAATGTTTTAAAATGTTATCAAATTAAACTTTAACAACACTTATTTTTGGCAAAGTGCTGCACAACAGAGGTATTCTAAGTTAAAACATGGACAAACATGATATTCCTTAAAAATAATGTTTAAATTAATTATTATAAAGAATATTATTATTCTTGTCATAACTTTCAAGTACATTGTACAATGCTAATTTATTTCTGTCAGGACTTCAAGTTAAATTGAACTTTTATTTTGACGGAGCAGACCTTTGAGTTTAGTGTATTTGACAATGGTTTTTCTCAAATAAAACTGGTTTTCTCTCAGAGCAGCTCTGCTGATGTTCATGTTTATATAGACGCTGAAAACACCATTAGTGTCATGCATGCATACTTCAGTATGTAGTAGATATAACGGCGCCACTCATATCTATTTTTGATTTATCCATCCATCAGATTGCGCGTTTTAAGTGACAACCTCGTTAACGTTATACTGTAAATCCCATGTTCACGACTGCACCGGGATTCCCTCTGCATCACGGAAATTATACGGCCTTATAACGTGTTATAAATGCGACATACCTTTATCTGCACGGAGGGATGATGTCCGCGAATATGAGCGAACATGTTGGATGTATTGCCTGCTTTTGCAGCCACTTTGCGTCCACATTTTTTGCAAATTGGAATCGTCCTCAAGGACAACCCCACGTTCGTGTTTTTTTTTTTTTTTTTTAATATCCAAAGTATTCCCATACTGCAAATTTAAGCTTTTTTTCAGTGGGGGATGGAGATTAGATACAATCTCTGTGTCTGTCATTTCAGCAGAGTGAAGCAGCCGAAATAAATTGCATACGCACGGGTGAGATTATTATTATTATTATTATTATTTTTATTATTATTTTTTTTTAAACTGTATATGCAAATGGTTACGGTATGATAACCGTGTACGTTCAAACCGCGATAGACCGTCATACCGGTATATCGTTACAACCCTACTAAAGTTTGGATGCGTGTCTCTAATTCTGAAACCTTCTCTGTCAGCCTAACTATTTCCCTGAATTTATCACATGTGAATCCCTCATCACTGACAGAGAGAGACAAACTATACATATGACATGAAGTGCAAACAACAATAGCAGAAGAAGAAGCCAGTACTCACCGTGATTGATGAATGATACCAACTTAACTTACCACTTACGTTTGATGTCGTTTGATGAACTCGTGAAAAACGGAGCGAGAGAGAAATGAAAACGGAGCGAGAAAAAAGAAAACAATAATAGGTTTTGTTTGACATATTACTTAGGATGTTGTATGTGAATTACGATGCGGCGTTCTTTTCTGCAAATGATGGTTCATCGCCTGAAGGCTGTTTAATGTTAGCTGCTAATGTCACCGTCCTTAGTCTGGTTAAAATCAGTCGTTAAATCAAAGCACTGGCTTTCATTAGAGCTTCACAGAGTGGTCTCATAGTGACCCCCAGCCTGACGTTCTCCTCCGCTTGGCTTCAATTAGCACCATGTGCTGGCCATGAAAGGTACATCTAGCTGACCCAGTCAGTCTCACAGCATCTGCTGACCATACCATTTATAAAAGTCTGGCTGGTTTCAGGACAAGGGTTTTTGTGTGTGTGATTTAAAGGCAAGACAACATGAAAACAGCATTCACAATTACTGGTAGACCAATTTGGGTTTTAAAAGGATCACTGTTAGCTGACTGTGATATTACTGGGTAATTTTATTGTTCTCTTCCCTCATGGCCTTGGTGACAATCAGCAGGAAAAAAAAAGTAATTTCTGGGAGAGAGAGAAAGGCATTACGTTTTAATGAAAGATTATGAAAATTAACTTTTTTTCTTTACAATAACATGCACTCATGAATCAGGCGCAATAAGACCAGGGATGTTTATTAAGAAAGTAAATACTGTCAAATTTGGTTTCATGTTGTCTTTAAAGAGACTATATGTCCCTCACGCGCTGTCTAAACATCAAACTGCTCAAGGATGATGCAATTTCAGACAAGCCATTACAATAGGGCATTAATCACACTGAAGGGATGTTTTCCGTTTTATCTGAAGCTCAAAGAACGATCCGTTAATCATTGTGCTGAAACCGTGGAGCCACAAGGGACTCAAAAACCATAAAAAGATGGATTTGATGTTTTCATGGACATGTTGAGTTTTACGAGTCTCAGATGTGTTTGTCTTCTTACAGCGACATTTTCATCTAGACACACCCTGTGTAAACACGTCTCGTTCAACACAGACCCTCGGTTTAAAGAAAACATGAATTAAATGAAGAAATTAAGCAGAAAGCTCTGACTCAAATCAGAACATATTAACCTCGAAACTCCTTCCTGAGGCAACTGGAGCTACTCCATTGATGTATTTTTATGTTTTTATTTTGTAAGCCTATCAAACATCCATAAACAGAAAGAGAGAAAAGTCCCCTAAATGAAAAGTCCCCCCCCCCCCCCCCCCCCACCAAAAGGCTACATAAATGAAACACCAATAAAGAATTTTGTTTACTCTTCTACTTATCATTTTTAGTTGCTTGTGAATATTGACATAACTGAAAGTATTTTATAGGTGATCACACAACCTAGTTAAAATGCTATTTTATTAAAAAACTAGATCCTTCTACTAAATATACAATCCCTAATATGTTAACTGTCTATTTTGTAAACTCATATTATAGGTTTTATTGTGAACAATTCATCCATGTATATGTATACTTTAAAGGGGACCTATTTTGCCCCTTTTTACAAGATGTAAAATAAGTATCTGATGTCCCCAGAGTGTATGTGTGAAGGTTTAGCTCAATATACCCAACAGATCAATTTTTATAGCTTGTTAAAATTGCCACTTTTTGGGGTATGAGCCAAAACGCGCTGAATTTGAGAATGTTGCTTTAAATGCAAATGAGCTGTTGCTCCCGGAGAAGAGGGCGGAGCTTCAAGAGCTCAAGCTCCGGCATTAGCAGTGCTAGCCTTTGCATATAAACATTGCACTATTAATACAAGCCTGTTATCGTTACAGAAAACATACTCCGTTTCAAAGTCAGTCATCTGATTATACTGTGCATAATAAATTTGCCTTTATAAATTACACAGACGGGGAGCACGGTGGGATAAAAATAACAGCATAACAATAAACAATAACAGCTGGTCTCATGCTATCACAAACGTTATAAGTCCCACTTCTGATTATGAGCTCGACAACCTCAAGCAATCGACTCACATTGCTTTCATATGCAACTTTTAACTACCACATTTCTATTCACGATCATTCTGACAGCGCTTGAAGGCAGCATCAGTGAAAACAGACAGAGACAATGATAGCTTCAGCAATTAGCCTTACAGAGTGCCATGACGCTCTTTCAGAAAGGCAATTTGGAAAACAAACGCGTGATACTTTGTCTGGAGCTGACGTTCGTGCACGAAGCGTTGGTATTCATTCCTAAACATTTAGGGGACTTTACCGCAACTTCTCACTCAGGGCTGGATTTATGCTAATAGGAGTTTTAACATTATAGGCCGTTTGTTTTCACACACTGCGGCCACACAACTGTGTTCAAACACCTTATAAAAGTGATTTTTGCATAATAGGTCCCATTTAATATTTGTAATTTATTTGTGTTTAATCAGAATGTCGTAACTCGATCTTCCAGTGAAAAAAAAAAAATCCCGCCTCTCCACAATTGACTTCAAGCTCGTATTCATTTTTGAATGCAACACCCACATCTCAAAATCCAATCAACAACTGATGCATATACAAGCAAGTCCCCTCTCTACATTTGTTTCTTTTTCAATAATCCATTGCTTTGGAACGCATTTGTCCATCTCGAATCACGCTCACGGAAAGCGCTCGAGAAACAGTATCTCTTCCACGGCTCAGTACACTTTCAACTCGTTTTTTTTTTTTTTTTAGTAAGAGCGAGACTGTACGACATTCACGTTACATGATTTGGCTGAAGAAAGAAGAAAGAAATGTTCATTCATGTTTTTCATAACCGGTGGCCAAATTCAAAAACAAAACTAAAATTAAAACATCTTTGAGAGCATGGGGGCCCCCTGGTGTTTAGGGGCCCCTACGAAGCTTGCGTATTCTGCTTATAGGGAGGATCGGCTCTGTATACACCTGTATTTAGCATTCAATCAGATAATGTTTTAATTTAATGCAACGTATTAATATTTAACTAGGAGTACGTTTAATGGACATTTTGCAGTGATATCGAAATCTATATAGCAAGTTTAGTAAAATTCCCCCAGCATTTTTATTGACTACTGGAATTTTATTATTGTGACCGCGCTAAACGGCAATTTTGAGTATTTGAGAGGAAAAGCATGTGTCACACGGGAGGTATCACATAGTTTTCTTGTGACGCTGTGAATCTCGGAGGTCTCGCTTGTCCGTTATTGCAGTGGAGCAGCTGTTACGGTTCTGAATCAGCACATGCCTGAGCGGTGATGTAATGGCCCAACTGTAAACAGGCGTCTGTGTGTGTGGCCTGGCCATGACCCAGAGTCAACACACACACACATGGTTCCGTCTGGCTCGGGAATGCCCCCCTTCTTTTTTTCTTTTTCTTTTTTTGCCCAGTGTTTTTTTCCCACTGTTGAATGAAGTGAGCGAGGAGGGAGTTCTGGGTGATGTTTGTATACATGAGTGAATTGCAGGCAGGGCGACCTTAGTTGGCCCACTTTCAACCTCTTTTTTCAAGCCTGTTTTCTTTTCTGAAGTGTATTTGCTGAGGGAAGTCAAGTATCCACTTTTCCTCAAAAGATGCTGTAATTAATTTTCTTTTGGCTTGATACCCATAGTGTTATTGGGATATTGGGCCCAGATTGCTGTAGACTTTAAAGGGATGGTTCAAACCCAAATAGTTGTTTTCTCCTTCTGTAAAACATTTTGTCTTGAGATTTAGTTGTAAATTTTGCTTGTCAACTTTCAGGTAGGTAAGTTGATTTGGCTGACACAGATGAGGTTTTGTTAGTAATGTCTACCGTATTGGCCATCATTTTACAGCAAAAGTGTTTTGGAATTTATGGTTTTTAAAACCAAACGTTTGGAATAATTAAAAAGTAAAGTAAAGTAAAGTCGTGATGTATTGTCAAGTATGGTGACCCATACTCGAAATTGGTGCTCTGCGTTTAACCCATCCAAGTGCACACACACAGCAGTGAGTAGTGAACAAATGCACACACACACACACACACACACACACCGTGAACACACACCCGGAGCAGTGGGCAGCCATGCTGCAGCGCCCGGGGAGCAGTTGGGGGTTCGGTGCCTTGCTCAAGGGCACCTCAGTCGTGGTATTGAGGGTGGAGAGAGCGCTGGACATTCCCTCCCCCCACCTACAATTCCTGCCGGCCGGGGGCTCGAACTCGCAACCTTTCGATTACGAGTCCGACTCTCTAACCATTAGGCCACGACTTCCCCACTTTTACACAATTAGGCTGCAGTCTGTAAGTTTTGCCTCTTTTGCCATCTCTGTTTGAAAACCTGGAATTGCAGCTCTGTGCGGAATTATCTTCCGTGCGTGGGGTTGTGCTCCGGCACGGCTCCAGCGTGGATGAATCTAATGTTTTGAGGAGTATGTGTGTCAGTCTGTCAGTCACCGCACCGGTGTGGATATTGTACTTAGGAATCACAGAATCTAGCCTACGTCTTGGAATATATGAACCAAATAAGAATTTTCACCGTATATTGTCATCTGAACAAGTAAGTAACAAGTCTGCCACGTTTGTTCTGACCAACTGTGGAAAAAAGCATTACCATAAATTGCGCTAAATTAACGATCGGTTAGCTCATATCACATCAAACCATGCAAAATATTATTATTGTTATACTTTATTCTCAACATAATCAACAACATCAGCGTAACTATGAGTAATAGTGTGTATTAGCGTGTAGATTTCAATTTCTGTACAGTCTAATATCTAATTGTCATACCATTCGAATTTCATATTAAGAAATTCTTTTAACCCAAAAAGCAAACTATGCTCCCTTCAAACTGGTTTTCTTTAAAATACAAATCTTGTGTAAGCCCAGACTATCTGTAATCAGAAGCACATTTAAAACTGGAATATAATTTTATTCACATGTGTTTCATAAACACATCGGTTTTGGATTACAATCCGCCATAAAAATGATGCATTTAATAATTCTAGCTTCTGTGACAAAAGGCTAAACGATCCTCCACCTGCAGGACCCTCACATGCGATGTAGCCTAGTAGCCGAGACAATTTATTTGTTTACAGATGTGATGTAATGACGCAGTGCCATGCTCAAATTTTCCGCGAAAACCTACCCGTACCACTCAAATTAGAAAACATTACTATAAGCTAACCATTGTGAATCGGGCTAAAGTAAGGTGATCGTTTTGAACACTGGCTGCTTATGTACTTGCTCAAATATTGATTTCGGATAATTTTTCACCAAAAAAAGTTACGAACTGCAACTTTAAAGAAGTCTCTTATTGTTATATATTATTCTTGGGAGTGATTTGTTTGTTAAAAAAATGTTAGGCTACCTTATTAAAAGGATTGCCCTTAACAGACCTCTGTGTTTTGTATCACTATTAGTGCAGTGTCCGTTCTCAGACCATATAAGCCCTGCCCGTGTGAGGCGCGCCGCTTCTGGCTCGTGCTGTTTAGTAGTTTATTGAAAGTTTATTAATTCTGAACATGTTGCATGTCCATATTGCACCAAAATGCGACACTGCACTCTCTTGGGTCCGCAGCAACATACACGCCACACTTGAAGTCGATTGGATGAACGGTTCTCCACATAATAAAAATGCAAACAGACACACAGAGATTCCTGCCTTTATTAGAGAGAAGAATATGTTCAGCCCCCTCCCTCCGAAGCTTCGAATATTCAGTGTTGATTACTACCAAAGCTTCGAAGCTCAAAAAATGGTATTCGGACCAGCCCTATTGGACAAACCCTCAGAAAGACATTTATAATGTTACAAACATTTCTGATTCAAATAAATGCTGTTCATTGAACTTTATAATCAAAGAATCTTGAAAACTGTATCATGGTTTCCACAAAAATATTAAGCAGTGCATTGTTTCTTGAGCACCAAATCAGTTTGATAGAAAGATTTCTGAAGGGTCATGTGACACTGAAGACTGGACTAAATTTTGAAAATGTATTGAAATTGAAACTAAATTGTAATAATATTTCACAAAATGACTGTTTTTGCTATAATTTTTCTAATATCTTTCTTGCAGTTCTGTAGTATCACGTCTAATAGAACTGTTATCCAGTTATTGACATTCAGGCTTCAGAATTCAGAATTGGCATGAGGGCCAATAAATAATTTTCAGGTAAACTATTGCTTTAAAGGGTTAATCCACCCCAAAATGAAAATTTTGTCATGTTAATTGTTTGGCAGTCAATGGGACAGTCTCAAGCCTCCCGGTTTTCTTCCAAAATATCTTAAATTGAGTTCCGAAGACGAGCTAAGCTTTTACGGGTTTGGAACGACATGGGTGTATTTTCATTTTGGGGTGGAGTAACCCTTTAATGCATTTTTTGATCCCCTTACGTGGATTGCGTTCTTTTACGGTTGATATCAGTGCACAGTCTGCATTTTAGACATGCCTCAGCATTTCTGCGTGAACAGCCGTTCTGCTTGAGTGAATCACAAGCAAAATTATGGGCTGGTGTCATCATGCTGTCTGCAACTGTCTAATTACCTTATTCTGTGTGAATCAAGACCTGCTAATGTACAGTACCATGACACAACTGTCTGGTCGGTTTGAGCCCTTCAATAACTGCATGATTGTTTTATTTTTCTTGCTTAATTTAGTAGAGGTTTTTTTTTTTTTCACGAGTCTTCCTGTCTTTTCTCCATAGGAGACTCTGCAGGAGGGATATGGTAGCAGGGGCCAGTCTGGGAAACCAAACCACGATGAGATGGGTCTTACTCAGCAGGACCGCCCGTCCAGCCTCCCGGTGAGACATTGCAGTCCAAAATTAGTCTGAGATTTTAAAGACTGTCTGACCTAGGTGTTTGATAATGACTTATTTTATCTACAGGGTGGGCCATTTATATGGATACACCGTAATAACATGGGAATGGTTGGTGATATTAAAGTCCTGTTTGTGGCACATTAGTATATGTGAGGGGGCAAACTCCTCAAGATGGGTGGTGACCATGGTGGCCATTTAGAAGTCGGCCATCTTGGATACAACTTTTGTTTTTTCAATAGGAAGAGGGCCATGTGACACATCAAACTTATTGGTAATGTCATAAGAAAAACAATGGTGTGCTTGGTTTCAACGTAACTTTATTCGTTCATGAGTTATTTACAAGTTTCTGACCACTTATAAAATGTGTTCAATGTGCTGCCCATTGTGTTGGATTGTCAATGCAACCCTCTTCTCCCACTCTTCACACACTGATAGCAACACCGCAGGAGAAATGCCAGCACAGGCATCCAGTATCCGTAGTTTCAGGTGCTGCACATCTCGTATCTTCACACCATAGACAATTGCCTTCAGATGACCCCAAAGATAAAAGTCTAAGGGGGTCAGATCGGGAGACCTTGGGGGCCATTCAACTGGCCCACGACGACCAATCCATTTTCCAGGAAACTGTTCATCTAGGAATGCTCGGACCTGGCACCCATAATGTGGTGGTGCACACCATTGTTTTTCTTGTGACATTACCAATAAGTTTGATGTGTCACATGGCCCTCTTCCTATTGAAAAAACAAAAGTTGTATCCAAGATGGCCGACTTCTAAATGGCCATCATGGTCACCACCCATCTTGAGGAGTTTGCCCCCTCACATATACTAATGTGCCACAAACAGGACTTTAATATCATCAACCATTCCCATGTTATTACGGTGTATCCATATAAATGGCCCACCCTGTAGAAATACTTTTAAGAGTTCCGTATATGTATTACTCAAGTGGATATAGTAGTATAATGTAGAGATATCACAAACACCCTGGTACGTGTGGAGAAAATGCCCTTTTTGCTTCCACTTGCACATACAAAGGCTTCTGGTTTTAAGTTGCACTGTTTTTTGCCTTTTCAGAGCTCTATTTTTCAGTGCTCTGGTTGTGACTATTTATCAGAATTAGATACTTTTCCAAAATCCTCTTTTGCGCTCTGTTGCATCGAAATTGTTCTCAACTGGTGGGTCATGACCAAAAATGGGTTGCAGGTCTGTTCTGACGGAGTCCTGGACAGTGAGGAAAAGCAATGCTAAATGCAAATAATAGAATGAAACTTACCATATAATAATGCATAGTTGGAATAGAAAAATAAATAGGCTTATCATCTTTTAAAAAGGAGGAGAAAGTGTTTTCCATACCATATGCTGTTGACAAACAAACTCTTTTTCGCTGGATTATCAACAGGCAGATATTTATAACATTTTAAAATGTTTTATTATTATTTATTTTATTGATTAAATATTTTGTTGATTCATTTTTAAGTTTGTAAGATGAATATGTTATTGTATTTTTAAGCAGCATTTTACCTTCTATTAAACAAACAGTTCACTTAAAAAGAAGGTTATGTCATAATTTACTCTTTATTAAGACTTTTTCTCTTTGGAACATGAAAAGTGATGTTCAGCAGAAAGTTCATGTTGCTCATTTTCATAGAATAAATACAGTTAGTGGCCAGTGACTATCAAGTTTCAAAAATGAACAAAAAAGCACCGTTAAAAAAAAAAAGGTCCTAAACCAAGACTTTCTTTTCTCTATGGAACATGAAAAGAGATGTTAAGCAGAATATTCATATTGCTCTTTTTCGTACAATGAACGCATTTAGTGGACATTGACTGTTCCAAAATAAACAAAAAGCCAAAAAATACTATAAAAGTCATCTTCACTGTGATTACGTTGCGTGATTACACGGGAACCAGTGGCTTGTCATTGAGGTTAGGTGATATGGAACTTCACTTGACAAGCAGGAATCACTTGAGTTTTTGTTCCACGGAAGAATGAGGTCAGATGTGTTGGGAACGACACAAGGGTAACTTAATTCATTTTGTAAACTATTCCTTACAGTGCGATATTGTCCTTTATTCACTGATCCGTGAAGATATTCACAAGGCTCAATTGATTTATGAGGATTTCCAAATTGCTAAAGTAATTCCAGTTACCATCCATTTCCTAAAAATAGTCAATCAGCCCTGCTGCGCTTATAAAGCTCTCAGTGTTTCCAGTGAGTAGAGAGTCAGAAGAAGCTGCATGGGCATTTAAACGAGTGGAACTGCAGTCTCTGGTGCTGTCATGATGGCTTTCCCGCAGGGGTTTGATGACTGAGGTAATGTTGTTTAAAAGCCCCAGGCGGCTGCTGGTATCATGCCGGCAGACCTATTTTTAGATGTGTCTGACACAATGGCCCAGTGAACTCTCAGCCAAGGACAAAGAGAATAACAGCAGAAGGAACGGCCAGTCTGCACTGTGTGTGTGTTTGGACAATTATCTCAAAGCGTCTCTCACATAGTAAAGTACTACACAAGATCAGTGGAAAAAAAAGTACAAAGAAAAAACAGATGTTCATGTTGTCAGAGAGTCACCACCGTCTCCACTAACGACACTCACCAGGTCCCAATCCCCTGATTTCTAATCACCATCACCTGTCAGCACTCATAAACAGCACTATATCCCTGCACTCCTCCCGTTCACTCACTGTCTGGTCTCAAACATTGCATGTTGACTAACCTGACCCACTTACCTTTGTTTACTTACCAGTTGCTCCAAGTGTTCCTATCCCTGTTCTCCTACCGCTCCTGTTCTCCACCGTCTCCACGCTCCGCTGTTACCTCCGGATCCCCTGGAAAAGGAAAAAGGACATTCACACTCAGATAAGCCCCTAGAGACATTCCTATTCCCCGCCTGCTTACCTGGACATCCTGCTCATCTCATTCCCCTCTGCTGCTACTCAATAAACTATTGCACTTACCTCTGTGTCCTGTGTCTATCTGCTGACAGAAGACCAGACCAGAACCGACGACCAGAGATGGAGTTCCCGAACCCCGCCGCTGTAGTAGATCCCCCTCAAAGAGCTGGTCAGCGCTCTTCGAACAGCTCTCTGTCCGGTCACACACCCTCAGTCTGCCTCTGCCAGTCCCATGGCCATCCCTGCTAACTATTTGGGTGAAGCGGGTGAATGTAGTGTTTTTTTTACAAGTTTCCAAGTGCCCAAGTTTCACTCTACATAGAGATGCAATCCCATGGATTTTCCAGCGAACAGGCTAAAGTTGCCTTCCTGATTTCTCTGCTAACCGTACGGGCATTGCTCTGGGCACGAGTCATCTGGAACTCACAGACCACTATAATCAACTCTTTCGATGCTTTCTCTTCCCACTTCAAGGAGGTCTTCGGCCTATCCACTGGCTCGCTCTCCATTGCCGACCAACTCATCCGCCTCCATCAGGGAGATTCTTCGGCCTGTTACTATACCCTGGAGTTCCGGACTCTGGTGGCCTCTTGTGG
Organism: Barbus barbus; assembly: GCF_936440315.1. Lineage (NCBI taxonomy): Eukaryota > Metazoa > Chordata > Actinopteri > Cypriniformes > Cyprinidae > Barbus > Barbus barbus. The sequence goes on from NC_136742.1 coordinate 6,722,881, forward strand.
ATGGAACGAGGCAGTGCTACTCACTGCTTACCGTCAGGGCTTGGATCCACAGATCAGAGCCCAGATGGCGATCTTTGATGACACAGTCGGTTTGGAGAGCTTTATGCAGAAGGCCGTTAAGATCTCCCAACGTCTCACGGCTTGTCAGCCAGACATAACCGCTCATTTTCCATCCTCACCAGCTGCCTGTCCTCCGGTACCAGAACCTATGCAAATGACTACTAATCGCCTCTCACGCAATGAGCGTTCTCGACGTCTTGCCACGAGGCTGTGCCTCTACTGCGGAGTTCCAGGGCACTTCATTCGGGTGTGCCTCTCTCGTCCCCCATGCCCACCGGTGAGTACCCTCCAATGGGAGCCTGCTATCTCTACCCTACCACTGCTAACGGTACAACTGCTCACCCCACGTCATTTCATTTCAGTACCCGCCCTCGTGGACTCGGGATCCTCAGGCAATTTCATCTCACAAGCCCTCCTAAAACAGCTTGATTTACCCTGCCAGAGACATGCCGAGCTGAAGATCGAGGCCATACAGGGAAAACCACTCTGGTGTGGGCACATCGAGTTCTGGTCTCCGCCGGTCACTCTGCAAGTAGGCTGTCTTCATCAGGAAGGACCCACCGTCGATATCATCCTGGGACACCCCTGGCTATCTCAACATTCCCCCGAAGTCAGATGGGATACCAGCGAGAAACTCCGATGGAGTAAAACCTGCATCCAAAACTGTCTCTCCAACGTCCCTGTACCCCTGGTTAGTAACCCGAAGCTCCAAATTCATTCCACCTTAGTGGAGAGCCCCAAACCGTGAGGTTCCGACTATCCCATCTGACTACATGGTGTTCCAGGATGTGTTCAGCAAACAGGCAGCCACGAAGTTACCACCACACTGGCCATGGGATTGTGCCATTGACCTGCTGCCTGGAGCTATACTCCCCAAGGGTCGAGTATACCTCCTGTCCATCCCGGAGCGCAAGGCGATGGAGGATTACATCAAGGAGGCTCTCCAACAACAGTTAATTCGTCCTTCCACCTCTCTGGCGGACTCAAGCTTCTTCCTCGTGGGCAAGAAGCACGGAGGCTTGCGGCCCTGCATCGACTACCGGACCCTCAGTGATCACACTGTCAAGCTCCCTTATCCTCCTCCCCTGGTCCCGGCTGCCCTCGAGGAACTCCGTGGGGCCCGCATGTTCTCGAAGCTGGACCTGGACCTCCTATAACCTCGTTCGTATCCGGGAAGGCGACGAGTGAAAGACGGCGTTCACTACTCCCTCAGGCCACTATGAATATCGGGTCATGCCGTATGGCCTTTCCAACTCCCTGTCCGTCTTCCAGGGGTTTATGAGCGAGGTGTTCTGGGAGTTCCTCCACCGGTTTGTCATCGTGTACAAAAACAATATCCTGATCTACTCCCGGAACCTGGCTGAACATCGCCATCACGTGACGCAGGTCCTACGCCAACTCAGGAAACACCACCTCTACCTGAAGCTCGAGAAGTGTGAGTTCCACTGCCCCACGGTCCAGTTCCTCGGCTACATCCTCAGTGCGGATGGGATCCAGAAGGACCAGGGGAAGGTCCAAGCCATCCGGGACTGGCCCCAGCCTCAGTCAGTAAAGGAACTCCAACGATTCCTCGGCTTCACAAATTTCTACCAGAGGGTCATTATAAACTTCAGTCTCCTCTCTGCCCCCCTCACTTCCATGCTCCGTCAGAAACCCAAGTCTCTGTCCTGGAACTCCGAAGCTCGAGCCGCCTACAAGAAGCTCCAGGAGGCCTTCTGCACTGCTCCCATCCTCTCACATCCCGATCCCCAACTCCCATTCATAGGGAAGTAGATGCCTCCACCACCGGCGTGTTAAGTAAACCTACTGTATCTGAAAAATGAGTTAAATTTGTATCTCTACCATAAAATGAAAATTTATTCTAGTTTTTCCAAATTCAATCCTTGATTCAAATTTCTCATGAGCTTAATTGATTTGGTCTAAAGAGAGAAGAATTGATGACTATTTTTGTTAGAATGCTACATATAAAATAGCTACCAAAATAAATGTTGGTAACTGCAGTTTGACTAAAAGACTAAAAATAATGACTAAAAGTTAACAAAAATGCAATGACTTTTTGTTGACTAAAACTATGAAAGACTCAAATGACTAAAATGTGACTAAGACTATTAAGCATTTTCGTCTCAAGATAAAAACTAAGACTAAATAAAAAAAATTCCTGCCAAAATTAACACTGGTTTAGACCACAGATAACCTATCTTTCAGCTTAAGCTGTACTTGTATCCACCACAAGTCCACTTTTGCCTTAAAAACGGTTTGGCATAACAAAGGAAGACGGAAAACAGCTACACTCAGTTTTGTTCCTTGCCTCTGAGGACTTAGGGATGGTGATGGTGTTACTGTGGCAATTTAATGACTTACAGCCCATTAATATAAACTGATGTTTTACTGAATTATTCCTACAATTAAATTAAAAATAGAAGTAGGATCAGCATGATGGCAATAAGAAAAAATAAACTCTGTCATGAATGAATCAAGTTTTGGAGCTTCATATGTCAGATGCTGGTGGAAATTTGCCCTTTGGTCTTCTCCACCTGGTTGTGCTCCTAATTGTTTAATCCCCATGAAATCTGACATGATTTTTAAACACATTTGGCTCATTGTCTCTTTATTTATGAAAGCATAAAGTAATCCACCTTACTGGCACCAAAAAAACAGTGTGGGCTTTGCACGGCATAATCCGCTGTCATGCTTCCTGACTGCAGAAAGACCTTGAAAATTATTTTTGAAGTAAACATTTTTGAAGTAAGGAACGATAGTGGATGTTGACGTGGCCTTCAATGTGGCTACATTTGCCCTTGGAGATCTAGAGCTCCTGACATCTCATATAAAGTACCCTTTGAAATGGGAAACACCCTTGAAAATATGTGCTACAGGCAAAACTGTAAAAACATCTCACATGTGGATGTACAGTGTAGTTTATGCATTATGTATGTTAAATATGTTAAAGATCCTATAAAATCAAGCACGATTGCGAATGCAATATTGTTTTTACAATATCAATACTAGTTAACATACATTTTAGACGCAAGTTACATTGTCCATTTTTTTTTCTCTGCAAATAAAAATAGTACCAAACAGAGTCAACCACAGATGTGTTTTGTTCCTGAATGAATTAGTTGAGTGAATATTTCAATGACTCATTTGTAAAAGCAGTCACTTATTTTGGTCTCAAATCAGTGTTTTTGAATAAACTGGTTGAGTGAATGATTCAATGACTCGCTTGAATATCAGTATTGCTGGCACTAACCCCTAACCCACAGACTGTTCAGAACTTGCAAACACGGACAAGTGGAGCAGTGTGAACAGTGAAACTCTGCTGGACTAAATATCAGCACTCTTGGCTATCTAGACAGAACGTATGATGCAGTATTTATACACAATCTTCTGCTAATCTTAACCTTTTCACTCACTGTGCAACGTCACACGAGTCATGAATGGCTGTGCGAGTTGTCTCTTTGATGATATTAATTGTGATGGCTGTTTCGCATTGCGGCACTGCTGCTGGGGTAAACACGTCTAGATACTCCTGAATCATTTGTACATGACGTAGCTGCGGTTTTCTTCTTTGTTTTCTGTTTTCATGGGATTTATATATCAAACCTCCAGGAGAGATGATCCAGTATCGCTGTCTGAATGTGATTGTCCTTCAAAGTGTTAACTGCCCTCCAGTCTATCGCTCTCTGAGAGCTTTATGAAGACCCTGTTCAAGATCCTGTTTGTGAACTTCATCCGCTTTGTTGATTTTTATGGCAACACAGACCCCTGCTGATAAGCTGACCTTGTTTAGGTGCTTCTGTGCCGGTAGAGGCTCTTGATGGTTCAACCTTTCAGATGTGTCTGTGAGCTGTCATTTTTCCTCTCTGTGGGGTTTTATGTCTGGATTTATGGCTACTTCTCTGTCTTTTTCACTCTTTTGGTCATCAAAGGCTTCATTTGAACTGTTTACTTCACATCCTGTCATGTCAGATTGATTTGCCATCCTTGATATTGTGTCTGATAATAAATTCTTAGGGTGGAAGTTGCGATAACCCATACATGAAAAGCATAGCACAATTTTCTACTTCCAAATAATTTTTTTAGTTAACAAGAGAGATCTATCTCACTTTGTCATTTTAACAGTTAAATGTATTTATTAGCAAATTATGACAAACATTGACTTCATAAAGAACAAAGAAAACAAAAAGACACAAATGAAGATTGCAGTGCTTGAAGTTATTAACAAACAGCATCAGGATTTCAAGTAAATGTGCAAAAATAGATGAAAAATAATACAAAAAGAATTAATTATAAAATCTACTTAAATGGTTTGCATGGTCTTCGGGGGATAATTATCAGGTTTCAAACAAATAAAGGGACAGTTCACCCAAAAATTAAAATTCTGTCATTTACTCGCCCTCAAGTTCTGACTTTCTTTTGTTTATGGAACATAAAAGAAGATATTTTGGGACATCGTGAGTTTTTTGTCAATACAAAGCCAATGATGATGATACTAGTTGGTTACCAACATTTTTCAAAATATATTTAGCATTCTGTAAAAGACAGTCAACAGTTATTTTATTATTGATTCTATGCTGATTATTGAGAAGAAAGCTAATACTAATACAACCGATTTTTTTAAATTGTTTTATTTTTGCTTTTAAACACAATTTCTAGATGGTTATTATACTTTATTGTACTTTTTTATATATATTTTCATATCACTTGTAATGCTAATTTATATTAATTCTAAAATGCAAAATTATTTGTTATATTACACATAATTTGATAGTGTTATTCTTGTCATTTATACATTATACTAATGCATGTTTTTTTCAGTCTTTGTTTTAAGTAAGTGACTAGATATTGCTGTGAATTTTACAGAAAAATACACTACGGCATAATTTTATTTGAGCTAACCCTCTGAATGGTCATTTAAGATATTATTAAAGCATTATGTTTCTTTGAAGCTGCTTTGGAACTCTGTCCAATGTGAAAAGAACTGTATAAATATAATTGATTAGACTTGAATGCTATTTAAATGTAGCTGGCGTTCGTAAGTCACTTTGGATAAAAACTGCTACATAAAATAAAAAAAAATTAATTATTGAAACAATACATAAAACGAGTTACTTTACCTATGAATACTGTTGACATAGCTATTCTTTGTGAATACTGGTATGACGGAAACACTGATACAAACTCTATGTGTCTATCCACTTTTGAACACATGGCCATCTACACACAACCCCTCTCTGTTAGTCTATGAGAGAAGGATTACACCTCTGTAAAAGCTCATCACAGCTGGCTTATCTTTTGTGTTGGAGAGAGAGGGAGGTTAGAAGAACAACGTCAGTGCTGTTTATCTGTGTATCAAAGCTTCTGTCACCTGCAGTTTGCTCAACGCTCACCTCTGTGAAGGGTAAACGCTATTTCTTTGGCAGCCCTTGTGTTGCTGTAATCGTAAATGGCTTTGTCTCAGCAGCGGAGCCGTGCGCGCACACTCACACACACATTTTATTCATGTCTCCCCCTGTGTCATCTTTCTGAACAAATATTGCTTTGGTGTTCTGTTTTATTTTTTAAACCTCCTTTACGTGCCTTGGGTATTATGGGCTGGCGGGAATCTCTGTACAGTTGATACCTTTTTACCTGACGCTTTCAAAGTCTCTCTCTGTGCTTGCGTTCAGATCTTCAATGCATTGCAGTCGGGGAAAACTATAAGAGGTGAAATGCGTATGAGCGAGTGCGAGATTGATGGCCTGCGCTTCTCTCGTGGTGGGTTTTGCGCACTCTGCCTCGAGCCGTGGGCTTTTTCATCATCTTCCATTAAAGAGAATTTGAAATGCGCTTCCTGGCCTCTATTTATTTAATCAAGCACTTCCTTTAAAAGACGAATCAAATAAACATGTGCTGGACCTCGTAGACGTAATTAGACCCTTTTTGGTCTCTCCTAGTCAATTCTTCCTACTTTTTTGGCTTTTCTATTAGAGAAATTGGGTTTAGAAAAAGCTCTCAAGTTGTAGAATCATGGGATCACTGTTTTTTTCCCCCTCTATTCACCATGACAGCTGGTATACTGAAGGTCACAGAGGAGTTGGGTGGCTTTTAAAGTCCGCGTGAACTGGAAGTTGCTGCCGACTTTTTAAGTGTAGTGATGCATTTCCAACATAATATAAAATAAAAATCCCACGGCATACTGAAGCACTGAAATATAGGGGGTAAAAAAGGATTTTTTTCACTAATTAAACACTGCGTCCTCAGAGTTAGTATTGTGGTTTTATCAGACACTTGCACTTAACATTATATGACAATCAATCTCAAATGGGGTTAACAAGGTTTTTACCCAGCGAATGACAGAGATCTGCGGTTTGTCTGTCATTAGAACAGCTGTATCTGAGGCAGCAAGTGCATCACATTACGCTTTCATACAGGTTATATCCAGGTTATATGCTTTCTTACAGGTTACACTTACAACATTTATTGTAGCTATATGGGCGCTTAGTTTTTCTTATTTAATACACTTGGCCAAAATCTCATGATATGAAGCGCTATATGCACAGGATATTTAAAACGTACAAATGTATATTGGCTACAACTAGACGGCAAATGTAACTCTTCTCCACTCTTAAAACACACAAAAATGTGCCCTTACAGACATAGTGTTTAAGTAAAGAAAACGCTGTTCTTATTCAAGCATAAGTTATTTATTTACCCTTGCATTACGAACAAGCGGATATCTGTCTCCTCCAGGCTGTGCGCAAGGTTTTCGAGGTTTCGCTGATAGTTTGAGGATCCAATGGCAGTATGAAATTTTACTGACAAGCTCTCATTGGTTAAATATTTGTAAAAGCCTCAAACAGACATAAGGAAGACCAATAGCACTGATTTAAAATGATAATAACTAAATTTTATAGAGATATGAAGTTTGGATAATTTTCCACGGCACACCTGACTTGCGCTAACAAAAAATAACATTTTGATTTCATGAGGACTTCAACTTTCGAATTGTAAATCTGTAAGATTAAAGGGTAAATTCACCCAGATGAAGTGACCAGGTGGCATACACTACACGACATTTCAAATGTGAACAGATTTTTTAAAAACTAGGGTTCATAAACGTGCCGACTTTGTAAATAGTTACAGAAGAAAAACCTGCCATACAGTAAACGACTGAGGATTGCACACTACGCTTTCGGCAATTAGTCCAGACTGTAAATCGGGGGAAAATCGGGGCAAAAATGTATTACAGTGTATTACAGACTTTACTGAGGTTGAATAGTGTACTTAGATTTTAATTTTATTTGTGCTGATGCTGTTAGAAAAAAAAAAAATTCTTAACTTTATTATTTAAAAAATATTATAGAATGCAATATATCATTGAGCTCATTTACATGCACATCAGTAAACCGATAACTCCCAAATATCAGCTTATTAAAATAACCAGTTTTCACCATTTACATGCACATCAGTAAACCGATAACTCCCAAATATCAGCTTATTAAAATAACCAGTTTTCACCATTTACATGCACATCAGTAAACCGATAACTCCCAAATATCAGCTTATTAAAATAACCAGTTTTCACCATTTACATGCACATCAGTAAACCGATAACTCCCAAATATCAGCTTATTAAAATAACCAGTTTTCACCATTTACATGCACATCAGTAAACCGATAACTCCCAAATATCAGCTTATTAAAATAACCAGTTTTCACCATTTACATGCACATCAGTAAACCGATAACTCCCAAATATCAGCTTATTAAAATAACCAGTTTTCACCATTTACATGCACATCAGTAAACCGATAACTCCCAAATATCAGCTTATTAAAATAACCAGTTTTCACCATTTACATGCACATCAGTAAACCGATAACTCCCAAATATCAGCTTATTAAAATAACCAGTTTTCACCATTTACATGCACATCAGTAAACCGATAACTCCCAAATATCAGCTTATTAAAATAACCAGTTTTCACCATTTACATGCACATCAGTAACCTGACAACGCAAGTGAGCTGCGTTTACATGACTTTATTAATAAATCAGGTTATTTCCCTGTAGTGACGTCAAAATATAATAATGTGCATATCTGAATCCGAGTATTCCATACATTTGTCATTTGTGATGTTAAATTAAGCTTGCAACATGTCAGCAAGAAACTTACAGCTCATATATTATCCTCTCATGCAGTTATACCTGCAGCATTGTGACTGAACCACTTCTACTGCATGAGATGAGAACACATTTTTATCATGTTCTGAGTCATGAAAAAGTCAGCTTTTGTGATACATTTCCTTCTTTCTTTACTGCGAGACGTTTGCTCGGTCTAGATGCGCTTAAATCTGCACTAATGATGCGTTCCTGTCACACATCACACATGTGCTCTTCAATAAGCCGACAGAAAGCGGGTTATTGCGTTTACATGCTGCGTGAAATCGGAGTAAGAGGCAAAAAACTACCTGTTACGACCGTTTTATGCTTAAGCCGTTTATGACCTTACGCCGATAAAAGAAAACGGGTTACCGCGTTTACATGACCACATGCGTTTTCGGTTTATTAAGCATAATCGGCTTAAGAACGTGAACGCGTTCATTGTCATGAAGTAAAATTGCTTCTATTGTGATTTTAGATATTGGTCATATATCCCACCCCTAGATTTAATAGTTTATTAATGTAGCTAATATATTTTCCTTCACTTTCACATTTAATTTTTATTATCATTATTCATATTTTTTCTCATATCTCATAGCCTGGTTGCACTGCGGCAGTGACAGGAAACACCTTTTGTTACACATATGGTGTGCCTTTTTGCAGTCATTTCACCATAGTAACAGTAACAATCATTAACCATGTGGATTTTGTAGCAAATACATTTTGCTTCCTCTGTGGTAGTCAGATTCATGTAAAATATTAGTCTGCTTCATATCACAAGTAACAGTGGGAGAGAATTTTAATGAATGCATTTTTGTTGTGAATTTAGTTTTTCAGCTGATAGCTTTCATCCCTGCTGTACATGCCCAGTATTTTTTAAGGTTAATTGTTGGCGTTATGTTCCTCACAGCATTGTACACTCTCTTATCATATAAAACACTTAGGCCTGGTTTCACAGACAGGGTTTAGGTTAAACCAGGATTAGGCAATAGTTCAATTAGGACATTTAAGTACTTTTCATAAACATGCCTTTGAAAAAAAAACTATACATATGTGTATCTTGAAACAAAACAAAGGCACTGATATATTTTAAGATCAGTTAGAGCAAGTTTCTTTAAATTGAAACAGCTCAGATTTACATATTAATCTGGGATTAGGCCTAAGACTTGTTTGTGAAACCGGGGGTTAAAGTCTTCCTGTTTATTTCCAACACAGAAATACTTTTATCTCGATGAATGGCTCCAGTGAAGGTTTTGTGTAGTAAATTAACCTACTTTACATTTAAGTATCCTTATGGAGAGTTTGTGCAAACATCCACATCACTGTAGTCAGATGTGTTCTTAACTGCTGCTTTCTCACTGCTCAGCAACTTCAGGTTTGGCGTGTTTGAAGTGCTGTCTTCTCGTGAATTGCATCCAGGAGGGCTGAATTACAGTCTTGCGCTATAGCGCCACACTGGTCAAACTACATTATTGCAGGCTCTTACATTAGGTCACATGGGATCAAACGAGTACTCGACAAAAAAAATATTTTTTGACAATTTATTGTCGACGTTGTCTGTAATTTTGTCTAATCGTTTCAGCCCTGATATATGATGGAAATACCTGATTCTTGGCCTCTATCCACCTTTTCTCCTCATTCATTTCAATCTAAGCACAATAAACTGAAACAAGGTACACTGTGTGTGTTTTCATCACACTTTTCCTTTGACCACTTCTGTGTCCTGAGCTTTTTTTAAGACCAGAGATATGCCTCTTTGAATTGCACACAGTCTAGCCAACTAATGTTTATATGAGAGTCGGAGTGGAGAATTTAGAGCGGTTAATGAGAAAAAGCTGGGAAGACAGATGAGAGCTCAGCACGGCTTTCAGAAGCTGAATATTCAGAACCATAAATAAGAGGGAGGCAGAGCATAACTGAATCTGGGTTGGGAAAAAAAGGGAAAAGGTTTGTTCTAAAACCTAGTGAGCTGTCTTCTGTGGCAGCATCCAAATTGAAATATAACCTTATAGGTGACCATTTTGGAACACGCCACATGGACATGGTCATACAAATTGTGCTTCTCACGTGAATGGGACCATCAAGATGGTTTAAGATGGGTTAAGTCTTCAAGACTCACCCTTAAAATTAATCTAAAATCATCAAACTAGAGAAGCCTGCACCAGCAAATCAGCTAATTAAAGCTGTTTTTGCAACAGGGTACAATTTAGCGTGTAGCTTAGCTAAAAACACAACATGATTATGTATAATAAACCTTTCTCTCACTTCGTCTGCCATCTTGAACACTTTTTTTTTCACTGAGCTTGACGCAGTGCATTCTTTGATTGCCTTCTTCACAAAGGATGAAGCTGTCTTACAATTTGTCCTGAAGAAAAGCATCTTCTTTTTGGAACAGATTTGGTATTGGGGGCATGACTGATGCCTTAAAATTCTGCCTACGTTGGCAGCAAGGTTTTGGGGATTCACAAAGGCTTTTGCTATATCACTGTGGTGTTTCACTGATCTCTGCTTGGTTTGATCATTTCCACTCAAAAAAAGCAGCTCACTTTCTATCTCCTCTTGCTTTACCCTCTCTCATTTTAGTCCTGCTGTCTACCCTTCATTTGTTTTTGCCTGTCCTCTTGTCACAGACTGGCTGGAAGGGGAGGATTGTGTCTTTCCCGCAATAACACAGCTGCAGTGAGACAGACACGGCCGGCTCACTCTCACCACCGTTCTGCAGCGCTCTAATTTACTGAGAGCTTGAAAGAATCGTTGTTTATCCCCGAGCCCTGCAGGCTGATCTGTATCCTGTCAATGCGGCCCTCTCCCCCACCATTCCGACGTTCCTTTCCTTCATTCCACTCTGTCTTCCCGTGCTCCTTTGATTCCACTCCCTCTCTCTGTGCTCCACAACTTGTTCTCCATAATTATAACGAGCACGTAGGGGATGGAAAATGAGGGAGGGGAGAGAGGCGCCAGGGCCATGCTGATGAGGCAGACGAGAGAGCCGTCTGATTGGCTGAGCCGTTGGCAGGGGACGTAAGGGGGGATGGGAATCTGCGATGCCATTGGCTGAAGCTGATCTTCGGGGAGGAAGTGAAGGATAGATCGAGGCCTAACTCGGCTGTGTGTGTGCGTCTCGCGCTCGTTTTCTCTCTGAAGCCTCTACAGGGATCCAGGCTGCTCTCATCAACAGCTCATCAAATCAAGCACGGCCTTGCCGTTGTCTACTGTGTCTCACTCGCTCGGCAGACGCATACATTAGTCACTGCTTGCATGAGAGACGAAACACCAAGCCCTTTTATGTTTTGTCGAAATCTTTTATCTGTCCTTTTATTCTCCTTCATTAGAGACGTGCAAAACGAGCTACAAAATCAACTAGTCGATGGGTTGTGTGAACGGCTAGTCAACCCATTCGTCTTAAATAATTCTCCCCCATTTCAACCCCAATTGTACACGTTTCTTAGCAAGATTTGTGTTTAAAACTAGTTAGGTGGAGTGCAATGAAATTGTACTAAATGCTGAATTTTCTCGACATGCCTGTGGTCAAATAAACGACGGACATTTGCTGAATATGAACGTGTATGGCTGTAGCATCCACACGCTATGGTTAAATATCAAAATTAAAATGTACGACAAAAACTAGTCAACCTCACTAATCGACTATTCGTTGATCCATCCCTGTGTTTCCGCATAAATGACGAGCTGTCCCATTACAGCTTGTCAATAAGGAAAGATAATCTGAAAGCTGTTTCGTGCCTTCAGGCGCTCTCATTGCCCATATTAACGATGCTAATTGGTTCAGTGGATCCAATTCTTTTTTTAATTTGGGTTTTAAACAGTCTTGTTTTGTTAATTGATGATAAGGGAATTGTGGTCCGCCGTAGATGGATGACTCTCTGTGAAAGAAAGCGCCACTAAAGCTAAAATGCCAGTGGAAACATGCTCAATTTGTGACCTTCTTCAGACTGTGACTGTCTGGGGAGATATAAACCCAATGGGCCATCGTTCCTTGTACGGTCGCTTGAACCCCAAACCCTAGCCGCTCTCTCAAGCCAAGACCTTGACAAGGAAGTCGTTCAGCTAGCGAGACGTTGGAGCTTTGTCTCGCTGTAGCTTTACTCTGCAGACCTCTTGACTTTTGACAGGAAATGAAAGATTAATGTCTGCTTTTAACAAAGATCGGATTTGAGAATCACAGAGGGGAAGCTCTTGAATGTTAGTGTGCACACAGAAGCCCCCTTTCGTTGTAGTATTGAGTCTCAGAGCACCCGAGCTGGAGTGCGCCATGCAGTTGAGGTGAAGTGCGCTCGCCTCCATCTCTGTTTCCTTTCATCCGTTTATTTCTGTGTTGCTCTGGGGCAGAATAAAATTTGGCCTCTCAGGAATATGCATGTGCTTCAGATGACTATGATGCAGTACTGTCGCTAAAATTCACAAAGCCCAAAATTGGTTCGAGTTGGCCCCTTCTCTCCTGAGCCCGATGAGTGGGGTCTATGATAGAGCAGTGGTTCCCAAACCTGTTTCTGAAGCGCCCCCAACAGTGTAGCCTTCCTAATCAAACACTCCTTATTCAGGTCATCAGCTCGTTAGTAGAGACTCCAAGTCCTGGAGTGAGTGTGTCAGATAAAAAGACATTGACAGTGTGCATTGTTTGGGGGTTTCAGTAACAGAGTTAGGAACCACTGCCACCTAGCTCCTTAGTGGGCCCCTCTCAACACAGAGCCTGGATGTAACCATGTATAAAAACATTTAAAACTTATACATATGATAAAAACAAAAACCTAAATAAAATAACCATGTCATGTCATAAAAATATCAAATGATCAGATATTTTTATATCATATTATCAAATTTAATGTCTTCGTGCTCTTAAAACATGAAGTGTGGAGGGTCTTCATGGTCATCTCAAAGTTATTTTATGTTATTTTTTCATGTACATTTGTTGTACCACAGGAATTTGTTGGTTGCACTACATAACTTTGATTTGGACAAAAGTTGTATATATATATATATATATATATATATATATATATATATTTGTTTGTTTGTTTGTTTGAACAAATATGCTTTACTGTTTATGAAAAAAAAAGATTATGCCAAACAACTTTTTTATTCTTTTAGAAATGTCACCCTTTTAATGAGACTTTTTTCATTAGATATCAGCATGGGAAACAACTTAAATGTACACTATGCCTCAAAAAATAAATAAATAAAATTTCTAGTCATTTTATGTATGAATTGCATATTTTTGGGAAAAAGTAATAGATCTAAAAAAATGAATATCAAGCCAGTTTGAACCCAAGTTCACATCAAATCCTTTAGTGTGTGTGTTTGCAAATTTGTACTTTACAGGAACACGTTTATCTGTCAAATCCACAACAGAGACAAGCATTGCTTTGTGTTTTGAAAAAAAGCATTGTTTCAATGATAAAAGTTAATGTTCATTCAACATATTTTCTTTAGATATCAGAGGAACCTGCTCTAACTGATGTTTTTTTTATCCAGTATTAAAGCTGAAATTATACTTTCGGTTCCACTCACGGACAGTCTGAAAGTTATCCATCATCTGTCCGATTTCAGACAGGTTTTTGTGAGAATGATTTAAATGCTCAAAAACATCAATAGGGTATACTTTGAATGGCTTGTATGCAAAACCATTTACAAAAACATGGAAAACTAGGCATACTCTGCCTATTAGAGCTAGATTACGGTCGTTATGTGTATACAAGAGAAAACACATTTTGAAGACAGATGGTGCTTCCACCTTTGATTTGGGTGAAGAATGGAACATGTGCACCCCAGGATGTAGTTCATCAGCAGTGTCTCCCATCGCTAGACTCCCAGCAATTGTTACCAGACAGCAGACGACGCCCGCAGCTGGCATGATGCCACCTCCTACTGTTGAGGGTGGGATTGATTATTATTATTATTATTTTTTTTTTTAATCTAAGAGCAAATGCAGTTATCCTAATTTTTTTTTTAAAACTCAATGCCGTTCCAACTCAGCATTACAGACACCTTGTACAATTGTTGATAACCCTTTCACACACTCTTTAGTGGTAAATTACCATGTAGATATCATGTGTGAACAGGATTTTTTTCAAAAATACAGGTAAATCAGTTCTGTCAATTTTCCATTTTGTGAAGTTATAACATTACCAGTAAACATTATGATGCTATGTCTGAACAAAGCAGAAGATTAATTTATGAGGTCAGGATGGATGGAGATGACATGATTACTCTGTACGGTTACAGTAAGTTCCGTTGCTTTGTAATTGTTTTTTTTTTTTTACCCAAACGCCGATCTGACTGTTGTGACGCATTTCGCAGCTTCTTTTCTGTTCATCAGCTCTGCAGTTCTGCCTCACTCTTGGGCAGTTCTCATATTTTTTTACGAGCAAAAATACATTCTGTGTGATCATACTCTAACGCCTGTCACTCAGTAGTCAAAAAATGTTGTCAGATTGGACAGATAGTGAAAATGTTTGCAGATATTTAAAGGATTAGTTCACTCCAGTATTAAAATTTCCTCATAATTTCCTCACCCCAATGTCATCCAAGATGTTCATGTCTTTCTTTCTTTAGTCCAAAAAAAAAAAAAAGAATTCCAGGACAAACGGGTTGAAGGTCCAAATTGCAGTTTCAATGCAGATTCAAAGGGCTCTACACATTCCCAGTTGCCGAGGAGTAAGGGTCTTATCTAGCGAAACGATTGGTCATTTTCCACAACCACAATCGCTCGTCTTGCACACTAGCTCTGCGATGCGCGTCCACAACTTCACGCATTATGTAGTCACATTGGAAAGGTAAAGTATTTTTCCTAGTGGAAGAAATCTTTTAGGTTTGAACAAAGATTTAAACATCCAGGATATTTGTGGTAAAAGAGTGAATGAATTTGTATTTTTCTTAGAAAATGACAAATTCGCTGGATAAGACCCTCATCTTCTTGCAGAAACTAACAGTAGCCGTGATGAATGATCTCCTCACGCTTTGTTTACATTGGGCGTTCACATGTACGCGCGGCTCACGCGAGGGGACGGAATCGCATTAGAGATAATGAGTTAGATGGGAAAGACTGAACATCGTGTTGGTTTCATACGGATTACTTCATCACAAAATGCTTGTTTTCGATAAGACTTGCATTTAAAAGTAGACACTTCAAGCTTTCTATAGGTATAACTCCCATGTCTGTGTGTTGAGTTTTCGCTGAGTTACAATTCATTTTAGTGACGTGTTTCAAAAAGCAGTTTGCGGAGACGGAGAAGACAAAGAGCGCATCCAGTTTGTTTTCTTTTTTTGCATCTGATTACCCCTTTAATAAGACATTTCTTACTTGAATGCTGTTTTTAAATGCTCTAGCGTGACGATAAACATGGTGGATTGCTCACTCAGGGCGGGTGTTCCTCAACCGTGGTGGGCGGGGCTTGTAAAATGTGATGTCACATTGCACACGCTTGTTCTGAGACACAGCTTATGATTTATGGGGATTAAAAAAAGGAGCGGGAGGATTTTTATCATTATAGGGTGATTGTGTACACACACTGCCAACACAAATTTGTGTCCAAACAACATGTAAAAGTGAATTTTGCATAATAGGTGGCCTTTAATGTGCAAAAGGGGTTAATCGAAATCTAAAAATGTAAAGTCTTGTCTTCATTTATTTGCCCTTATATCGATTTTAAACCTATATGGCTGATTTTCTTTTGTGGAAGACAAGAGATGATATTTAAAACAAATGATGTCTTGCCAGCCTGTTGTAATGCCCAGCCCAGTAGGACAGCTGAAACAAGTGCAATTGTAATTCCAGTTTGTGCCAGTAGTGGAACAGAAATAAAATTGGAATGAAGGAGTGCAGTGTGTTTAAAGCCCATTTCCTGTAGCACAGAGCTCAGTGTGCAGGTTGAAGCCCTGCATGTGAGAGAGCGTTCTGGGTGAGAAATGATGGCTGCGACGACTTTGACAGGCCACCTGCTGAGCGAGTCTGATCCGCCATAGACGTCTCCTATCACTGCTGTCAACTGAAACACTGACATCAGCCACAACAGAAAGCCACTGTCACACTTCAGTGTTTAATGGGCTGTGAATGGGAGCTGCACACAGTGACGTGTGTGTATATGTGATGGTAGCAATTTTACATGCTCTATCAGACAGCTCTTTGATGCTACCACTGACAAGATGAGATATGATGAGGTGACGGGAGATATGACATCCGCTCTCTCTCACAAAACTCTGTCAGTTCGGTTCCTCGTACAGACACACTGAGCATTTCTCATTATCACGCAGTGCGGATAAAGTCATCTTTTGTTGTCCATCCTTTCTTGTTGTTTCGTTTTATCTGTGTGTCTTAAAAGGGAGGCAGCTTCATTCCTTTCTTCCTCTAACACACACACAGAAGCACACACTCTTGCTGTAATGATCTGACTGTCTCTGTCTCTACTCTCCTATTGATGTCCTTCATAGTTTTACCATTATGTATTTGGGATGTGTTGCCTTGACTATTTGTCCAAAAAATGACTAGTAGATAAGTTTGACTAGTTTTTAGCAGTGGGCTTTAATTAGTGTTTCGTGCTCTGCTTTAGATGTTAGACAGTTTGCACAGTTAAACCCTCTTGGGGAAATTTGCATCTGTAAATTGTAAAGCTCCTTTCATGCAGGCAGATACAGTATCTCTTGCCGTTGCATCCTGTCTTTTGTTGTTTCTTGAGCATCCCACCATGAGTGTTGCATTTTTAGATGTTTATGAAGTAAAAAGTAGTTAAACCTTATTTATTTTTAAGAAAAAAGCATCTTGCATTCTCATCCAGTCATCCAGTTTTTTTTTATGCAACATGTCCTATATAAGCACCTACTAAGAAACATGTACAATCTGTTCAGGTGAACCCAAAAAGAGGGGATCAATTAGGCAATTGGTCTCTTTCTTTGTTGATAGAATATGTTGTATTGCACATCCCTATTATGTAATAAAGTAGATCTGGTCCAGAATGTTAATGGAGTCATGCAGTGTTCAGCCAGTGCCTTTGTTATTGTGTCATTAAACATGTCAAATGTTGGACTATACTGCAATGATTTGTTTAAAGAGGCTTTTTAAAGTAAACAGCGAATGAAGTTCAACAGTGACCACACACTTTTTCTTAGGCCTTGGTTCTGGGAGTATTTTTCTCATTAATTTTCTCCGTGACGATTTCAAAACCATCAATAAAGGGTTGAACCAGCCTCAAGATTATTCACAACATTACAACATTTCATTAGAAACAAAGGAAGGCAAGAGTGCACAAAGGGACTAAACTGTATCTACCTAGTGTACGAGAGAATTAATGTTCTTCTATACCATAAAGCATAATGATTTTCACATGATGCTTTTTTCGTTCCATACAAAATCATTTCTTCCATTGGATACTTTATACACTCACCTAAAGGATTATTAGGAACACCATACTAATACTGTGTTTGACCCCCTTTCGCCTTCAGAACTGCCTTAATTCTACGTGGCATTGATTCAACAAGGTGCTGAAAGCATTCTTTAGAAATGTTGGCCCATATTGATAGGATAGCATCTTGCAGTTGATGGAGATTTGTGGGATGCACATCCAGGGCACGAAGCTCCCGTTCCACCACATCCCAAAGATGCTCTATTGGGTTGAGATCTGGTGACTGTGGGGGCCATTTTAGTACAGTGAACTCATTGTCATGTTCAAGAAACCAATTTGAAATGATTCGAGCTTTGTGACATGGTGCATTATCCTGCTGGAAGTAGCCATCAGAGGATGGGTACATGGTGGTCATAAAGGGATGGACATGGTCAGAAACAATGCTCAGGTAGGCCGTGGCATTTAAACGATGCCCAATTGGCACTAAGGGGCCTAAAGTGTGCCAAGAAAACATCCCCCACACCATTACACCACCACCACCAGCCTGCACAGTGGTAACAAGGCATGATGGATCCATGTTCTCATTCTGTTTACGCCAAATTCTGACTCTACCATCTGAATGTCTCAACAGAAATCGAGACTCATCAGACCAGGCAACATTTTTCCAGTCTTCAACCGTCCAATTTTGGTAAGCTCGTGCAAATTGTAGCCTCTTTTTCCTATTTGTAGTGGAGATGAGTGGTACCCGGTGGGGTCTTCTGCTGTTGTAGCCCATCCGCCTCAAGGTTGTGCGTGTTGTGGCTTCACAAATGCTTTGCTGCATACCTCGGTTGTAACGAGTGGTTATTTCAGTCAAAGTTGCTCTTCTATCAGCTTGAATCAGTCGGCCCATTCTCCTCTGATCTCTAGCATCAACAAGGCATTTTCGCCCACAGGACTGCCACATACTGGATGTTTTTCCCTTTTCACACCATTCTTTGTAAACCCTATAAATGGTTGTGCGTGAAAATCCCAGTAACTGAGCAGATTGTGAAATACTCAGACCGGCCCGTCTGGCACCAACAACCATGCCACGCTCAAAATTGCTTAAATCACCTTTCTTTCCCATTCTGACATTCAGTTTGGAGTTCAGGAGATTGTCTTGACCAGGACCACACCCCTAAATGCATTGAAGCAACTGCCATGTGATTGGTTGATTAGATAATTGCATTAATGAGAAATTGAACAGGTGTTCCTAATAATCCTTTAGGTGAGTGTACTTTATATCCATAACCTCAAGTGATAAACATTCCATTGCTTAAAGATGACATATAAATAAAAAAGTTTTCTATTATCAAGTCATCTCCCATATCAGTATTGGCTGAAAGAACTGTTAATGGATACTAATTTTAGGGCAGATGGGAAGTAAAAAAAAAAAAAGTAACTATTTTAATGACCATTAATATTTTTTTTTAATTGTTGCAAATATATTGTAAAATGAACATTTCTCATTCTTTGTTTCTTTTGTTATCTTATGTTTTGTACTACTAGCTTAGCGTAAACCCTAAGAAATGTAACTTAACACGTATTTATTTACCCAATTCATGACACCACACTTCCTGTTTACATGGTTCAAATAAATGCTGTCCTTTCAAACTTATTTTCCCCGCAAGAGCGGGACATTTATGGGATCTAGCTTCCGGTGTCATTCACTTCCAGCTATAACTGTACAAAACTGCTTGTTTTGCTGCTTGATATTGCAAACGGATGTATCTCATCATGTTATTTTAATGTATTATCTTAATTATGAACACACTGGTTTGTAGTAAAAACAGTCGTACTGTTTACTGCACTTTGTTATTCTTCTCTTTATTTCCCTATAGTGGCTGATGAACCGGAAATCTCGCATATTCATAGAAAGCGGCTTACATCCACATTGAAAAATAAGGTGGATTAATCAAAGAATGCATCAGAGTTTGCACAAAATGAAGCAGCACAACTGTTTTTCAATATTAATAATAATAATAAGAATGATTTCTGAAAGATCCTGTGACACTAAAGACTGGAATAATGGCTACTGAAAATTCAGCTTTGATCAAGACATATTAAATTAATCAGATATTACCACACACATATATATATATATATATATATATATATATATATATATATATATATATATATATATATATATATATATATATGTGTGTGTGTATATATATATATATATATATATATATATATATATTTACTGTACTTTTCATCAAATAAGTGAACATGTCTTTCAAAAACGTAATAATCTTACCAACCTAAACCTTTGAATGGTAGTGTATCATCATGCAAGGTCTATCTTGAAAGGTTTAAACTTTATCAGTAAAAATCAATTTCACTATGGAGATTTTGAATGACCTTTTTATTTCCTGAACCCCGCTGTTTTGCTCTGTTGGTGTGATCACACCCACTGTGGTTAAAGTCTTTGCCATTCACGCTTAGGCATGCGTCACTTGTTTTTTCCCAAGCACAGAGTAAATACAGACTTCATCTACCAGCCTACCAGTTATGTGAAATATAGACCTTTTTACATCAGAAGTCTAGAGCTATCTGTGTCACGGTGATTTTTTAGTATGAAGACTTATTATTGTTGCCTTCTCCTGTCAGAAAGATACATATTTTTTCCTCCATCTCTCTTGCGGTTGCTTAATCCACCTCCACTCCCGGCTCCAGCACGCTACTCTCTCTGTGTCTGGGGAACGCTCTCGTCAAACCCAATATGTCAGCCTCTTTTAAGATTGTCAGGCATCACAACAGGGGAAGAGAATTCCTCCATCAGTGCATTATGTGTGTGTGTCATGTGTACTCGTATTGCCTTACGGTCCCTCTCCCTCACTGATGTGTGTCTATCTATTGTCTCTTCTTATGACTGGCTGGAGCACAAAAGCCCTTAAGTGCTTTAGCATCCTTTTTTTGGATTTCTTCTTCTGGGGTTTCAACATCATCAGAAGACAAACATTATGGATGATTTCTGTGTCTTTTTTTTTGCTATAAAAGAAATAAAATCTTCCTATGCTTAATTGAGTCTGCACTATGCCCTACCTGAAATATGTTATAAACTAATTGTACCAACCTTATCACGTGGTACAGTCCACCATATGGTCTGCTTGCAGTACGTCTAGGTTAATCTTGTGTGGTTCTATTTACACTGTTAAAATAACAGGGTTTTCTGCTATTTATACTACTCATTGCAAATTGTGGCAATTATCTGCACCTCAGTATTGTAGTACATTATATAACAGTATGCAATAGTAACGTATTGAGTGTAAATTATCATTTTAATTCAAATTATTAAATGGATTGGGACAATAAAGCCCATTTCTACGCCTACCTTAACCCTACCTGATACTATATTTTACATTTTTTTGATTGTTTACTTCATTTTTATTGAAAATAAATACCTTTCCAATGTGATATGAGATTTGAAAAGAGAGGGGAAAAAAGTTTGGCAAAAGGCAGATTCGAACTCGGGTCGATTGCGTCAAAAAGTCTATTTGTTATGTACTGTTTGACAATCACCTTTTGTAGTGTTGACTATCCCAATCACACGTTGGTGGGCGTAGTTAGTGTAAATGGCGTACTATTTGCACTTAAGGCACACTGACTCCGAAACTTTCGTCCGTCATAAAAAATTCGGATCAGGTTCGATTTTCTGCGTTTTCACATGCGTAGCATGCATTTTGATAGGAAAGGATGATGAATACAGAAAAACGCATGCGAAAATGTTGGACTCAGTGTGCAATGACCTTTAGTGTAAATTAGGGATGCACGATATTGGAATTCTGCCGATATTCGATATGCCGATATTTTTCAACTCATTTTGGCCGATATCGATGCCGATACCGATATATTTCCTTTTGTTTGGAAACAACACCAAGTCTCTCCTGTGCAGAAATTATAAGCAAAATATTATTAATTTTGGTTAGTTTTTAACAAGAACTTATTTATTAGAATTAAATAAAAAATAAAAGGTTTTTTAACAGTACATTGAAGCTTTGAAAATAAATATAAATCAACTATATCAATTGCTGCATTTTTTCCCCCAGAAAGATGCAGTGTTAACCCTAATATTTTATTTTAAGATTTAACATTTGTAGATGGTCTAAAACAAAAGAGTTGTAAAAATTCTGAAAATCTTTTAGAGCTCATGATTTGTTTAAAAAATAAAACGTTACACATTAATGAATAAATCAGTATATATAAAATTATTTAATTTACAAGTGTCATGTTTGTGATTTTTTTTTTTTCATGTAAGCTATAGCTTCTGACCATTAAATCAAAACATACTTATTTTATTACATCAATTACTGCTTTATTTAATCAGAAACACAGTCTAAATGTTATTTGTGTAGGCTATTTTACTTTTAATTTAATTAGAAGTAGGCCAACAGCGCCCCTACTATTAAAACTACTTACTGAACGGGCATTAGGACCTGGGGGAGGCTGTCACTGCTGCCCCTGCTTGTGCTATAACTGTTTACTCTATCCCACACCGAACGCGTCATTCTGTACATGCCTTCACACATTAAATGCAGCGATCCAAAACAGTCAATCTATTCATCATTCAGACAAAACTTTGCTTCAAGAATGAGCCATATTGCTGACGTGATCTAATCGCTAGCACACCCTGAGCACATGCGAGTTAACCCCTTCCCCTTATCGGCAAGACATATCGGCATAATTTTGCATGTCAGGCCGATGCCGATATTTACATTTAAAGTCATTATCGGCCGATTTCGATATCAGTCCGATAATATCGTGCATCCCTAGTGTAAATAGACACTCCGATAATATATTTTTTATAATAGCACTTCAACAAAGCCCTTAAATCCAGGTTTTGAATTCTGAGCTGTTTTAAAGAGACCAGGCTTCAGATGGCCACGCCTGGCTCCCCAATTATCCTCTCATAATTCCTCCATGTTTTAATTGGCTTGTACGGATGCTGTCATGTGAAATGATGAAGGATGAGCGTTGGGTGGGCTGCATTACTCAATCTCACCAATCAGAAGAGAGAGACGCTGCATTCATTATTTAATTTTTTCTCCTCTGCTGAGATTTGGAGGGTGAGAGATGGAAAGAGAGGAACTTTGAAGGGCCAATGAGCCTGAATAATTGCATTCATCAATTAAAGAAGCCAGAGACTTAACGAATATAACTAATTATGGACATAAATCAAGCAAGCTCCAGCCTCGACTAATTTGTACAAGGTTGAAGTGGTTTGACTTCTACCACTAGGAGCTCTGCAAGAAAAGCTTGTAGAGATGAATACAACATGTCACCAAAATTAAAACAACAGAAGTTATTTATCCTACAATTTGAGATCACCCTAAAAAATTCTGTCATCATTTACTTGTCTTTCCAAACCCAAATGACTGAGGAAAGAATGTTTTTATAGAATGTTCTTGAAGCTCTTTTCCACAAAGCTCCAAAAATATCAGTGTCATAAAATACAATACATTCCGAAGCCATTCAATATATTTTTGTGAAGGAAAGATAGAAGTTCAAGTCTTTATTCACAAAAAAGCCACATTTTTCAAATCTCATTGACGTCTACTAATAATCAAATATCACATCAGTGATGTGAGTGTATTCTACAGTGGTTTATAACCAATCATGATGTGTCATATAGAAAAATTAGCATATTTACAATACTCCTGTTGAGAGTGGTGAAAAAGACAACCACAATTTTGGTCCATATTGCTTGAGATGAAACATTTTTCATGGCCGATTAAATTTTTTTTTTCTTTAATCAAACGTGTTTGTTGTTTAATGGCTCTATAACAGGCAAATTAGCCTTAAATATCTGTTGCTATTTGAAATTAGAAGCAACCACTGCATTTTAATCACAATCCAAAAAAAAGGCTACATCTGTAACTGTACATATAGCATAAGCTGTATGTTTTTTTATTTGTTTTTTGATTTGAATGAGATTGTATAACTTCAATATTTAAAGCAAAAACACAATGGTCTGACTTTAGCTTTGCTAAATTATACTACATAAAACACCAGCATGAAACAGAAACAGCAGACAGGTTGAATGAGGACACAAATTCTCTCTCTGACAATAAAGCAGCGCTGCGCTTATAAACACTACTTTAATTGGCTTTACATGGAGATAAGAGGAAAAGAAGATTTATGTTTAGCCTTTTTATTTTGATAGAACAGTAAGGTGACAGAAAGCAAACTGGGAGAGCGTGAGGGGGACGAAATTGGAAAAGTCCCCAAGCTGGGACACAAACTCAGGATGCCTGAAGAACAACGGCGCATGCTGCCCACAAGGCTATTATTACCGACAGATAAGAGGAACAGAAAATGCCGTTGAAACTTTTCTGAATTCCCTTCAGTGATCCATATAACCATAAAATATTTTATATCAAATATTTCGAGCAACAGTGAGCTGCTCTGTTTGCTTACAGTATTTGCAGTCTTCAGCATCTCTGGCCTCTGTTAATGTCCTGTTTACAGACTTTGTAATATTTCCACATAAATTACATTTTGGGAAATGATTGCCGTTTGTGTGCAATTCCAGAATAGAGATTGGCCAAACTAAAACAAAAAAACAGCCAGCTGCCGATCGTGGGTTTGGAGTAAAAACTGTCCGGTTCTGATTTATAGCCGGTTGACCGGTGCATCTTTTCTTGAAGAGTTAATTCACCCAAAAAGAAAAATTAGCCCATGTTTTACCCTCAATGCATCCTAGGTGTATATGACTTTCTATAAGCTTAAACATCTCCTTTTTGATGGTGACATTTTAGGTGAACTATCTTTTTAAAAGTACTTCTTATGAAATGTGAATTGTGACCATCCCCCTTTTTGAGTCATCTGGAAAAAGAATCCACAATAACATTAACAAGCTGTCTAGTGTAACTGGAAAAGCTGAGACTTTCCAGCGGAGAAAGTTACCGCCGAAGTAGTTGACCCAGTGCAGTCTTCACGACACTCCGTCATCGAGGCCGATATGTGCTATTGCACAAAGCTGAGCATATGTTCCTCTTCATCCTCAACTAGGTCATCACCATTAAGCCTGCAACGTGAACGTTAGTCTCTTCTGAAGACCGCCTGAGTTTCCATCACAATCATACATTGCTGCTCAATGCTGGAACCACTGGCTCATGTGTCGTGGAATTTAAGGCTTCATTGGAAAGTTTTGATCTATAAACTTCCAGCACAATTGGCCTGATGTAATACACGGCAAAGGAAATCGGTTTTATTTTTCCCATATTTGTCATAGTGTTTATTATTAGTTACAGAAAATTGGTAGTACTTCTGAAGGCCTGTCTTCCAGTATCATCAGTGTTGCTTTTGAGACCATGGGGAATAACAATGAGCAATCACTAAACAACCACTCTACTAAAGTTCCTTTGCTGCACTTCAGGCCAGGAGTTGTTATCACCTCAGCAATTGGAAACTAATTTCAGTTGCAAGGTTGATTATGATTATTTGCAGACATGAACTCAGAGCCTGTTGGCTGAATGCAGGATCACTTGTGGGGTAAAAAGGTCCCAGGCCCCCTAAGTGGTTTATTTATAGGGTTTAGATTGGCACTGGTTGTAATTTTGGCAGTATACACTTATAATTAATGCACTATGTTCAGACTGACCTGCAGTTTTTTAAGTAGAGTCTTTCCTGGTTTGCTGCTTCAGAACTGCTTTTGTCTGTTCATTTGCATTCTTCCAAATAAGATGTGACATCAAGTCCATTAATAAAATGTGACTATGGACCACAAAACCAGTCATAAGGTCAATTTAATGAAAATGATATTTATTCATCATCTGAAAGCTAAATAATTAAGCTTTCCATTTATGTATGGTTTGTTAGGATAGGACAATATTTGGTCGAGAGACAACTATTTGAAAATCTGGAATCTGAGGGAGCAAAAAAAGCAAAATATAGAGAAAATCACCTTTAAAGTTGTCCAAATGAAGCTCTTAGCAATGCATCTTACAAATCAAAAATTAAGTTTTGAAATATTTACGCTTGGAAATTGGCAAAATATCTTCATGGAACAAGATCTTTACTTAATATAGTAATGATTTTGGCATAAAAGAAAAATTTATTATTTTGACCCATACAATGTATTTTTGGCTATTGCTACAAATATACCCCAGCGACTTATGATTGATTTTGTGGTCCAGGGTCACAAATATGCTTTACATTACTTACTTCCAAAATATGTTCTTATGTATAGCCTGCTGTGCTGCTTGGCTCTTTTGGAGTCTTGAAAAATATGATAATGGCTCATTCTTCAACTCAAGTTTCTTGTGTTTGTGTACTTCAGGATCTATCTGGCTCTATAGACGACCTCCCCACCGGAACAGAGGCGGGTCTCAGTTCGGCCGTCAGTGCTTCGGGTTCCACCAGTAGCCAGGGAGAACAGAGTAACCCTGCCCAGTCACCTTTCTCGCCCCACGCCTCGCCCCGGGTCCCCAGCATGCGCAGCGGGCCCTCGCCCTCACCGGTGGGATCACCTGTGGGTTCCAGCCAATCACGATCTGGGCCCATATCACCTGCCAGTGGGCCAGGTAAAAGATTCTGTGTGAGATATAATTTTTTGATTTATTTTTTCAATGAGAAATTTAATATTTATGTGCTGTTTCAAGTTTTGTTTTTAGTTTGCTTAATTTATTTTAATCATTTGAAATACTATTTATGTAATAATGTTGAACTGTATAAGATTATTCTGTAGTAGAGATGGGAATTTTCAAGAATATTTATAATAAATAGAATGTCAAATTGATTAATCTTCAATCAATAATTTAATCAATTAAATATTAATGCTAATTCAATTAATAAAAGTATAAATATTTTAAATAAAATAATGAATTTTATTTAAAATATTTATTATTTTATTAATTAATTAAATTAATAATAAATATTTTAAATAAAATTCATTATTTTTAATAGTCTTAATATATATATATATATATCTATTTGTATGACCAAATCGTTTTACATTACATTCATTAATCAACATAAATAATATATATTATATAAGAAAATAAATAATTTTCATATTTTCATTATTATTTTCTGCCTATCAGTCATTGTACATGTTTGGGTTTTCTAACATTTCATCAGTGAAGTCTGCTGAAATTTAGCTGCTAAAAACATTTTAAATACAGACTGAAATTCTCTCTAACTTGGCACATATTCTTGATTTTCTGTTGTGAATATTTTGGGAAAAAACTTTATTCTTATGCTAACTTTGACGTACCCATTAGCTACAGCCGTCACATGCATGTCATTTAATCCTGCCACAGTGGAGCAGTCGGAGGCCGAGGTGTTTGAGCTCCAGACGGCAGTGGGTCAGCAGCAGGATTCAAGCTGACTTTAAAACAAGTCACTCCATCATTAAAATAGTTTTGAAAGTCTGTTAGCAGTTTGGAGTCACTTTGACACAATTACTGTCCTGCTGTGTGCTGCATTGTTAGCCGGGCAGCAGAGGGCTTTGTGCAGCTGAAACTGCTGTTTTTCCTTTCCCTTCTGAATGTCACTAACAAGGTCCACAGGAGACCGTTTACCCTGCTGCACACAAAACGGCCTCATCCCTACTGGGAGCACCGACGGCCATTAGCCGCATACAGGGCTGGCCCTGACATGTGATCCGTGTGCCATTACTGCAGATTGAATATCTCCGCTTTTACAAATATACACATTCTGTACATACAAGCACACAACTTGGCCCCTGGGAGAGAAACAATGAGCCTTAAACACCTCCCATGGGACGTGTGGTTAGATATTCTGCCCTCTAGGCTAATTTGTCTGATATTTATCGTGAAATGTAGCTCTTGTATGAGACCATTAACTGCGTTTGTGGTTTTGTGCATGTGCACAGCAAAAATATTTTTTTATAATCAGTATTTTTGTCTCGCTTCCCAGTAAAATATCTAAACGGAAGATGATAAGATTATTTTCCAGAGTTTTTAGACATACAGTAAATGTAACAAAATTACAATATCATTTAAATTGTAATTTATATAATTAAATAATTAATTAATAAAATAATAATTATTTGTTTATAAATATAAATAATATATAAAATAAATAATATTTAATTAAATAAAAATAAAAAAACATTAAAAACAGAATCTGAAAACAACTCTTAGTATCCTCAGAATTTTACTTTATTTTACTGGTAAACAAAAATACTGATTAAGAAAATAATGTTTGTACTAGGGCTGGGCGATATGAGCAAAAAATCATATCTCGGTATTTTTTGGCTGATTTGTATACGGTATATATATATATATCTGGGTATTTTCTACGCTTTTGTATTTGGATTAAACTAAATCAATTCTAACATTGTAACATTGCAATCTAAAAAGAAAAATAATGCTTTTAAAGCAGAAGTTAAATTTACTAAACTGAAAATAATAACGCTCAGACGAATTGAGTAAAAAGGCTATTTTGATAACGCAATTACAGTCACTTTACAGTTAGTGCTATCATACAAATACACTTAACTTGTAAGCTTAAAATTCTACATATGTCACATTTATTGTCCAACTACAAATATTTCAGCAAAATCTATATTTTAGTCAGAATTATTGTGCTCCTATTTCATTGAGCTCCGTCTGTTTGGCGCGTATGGGTTTTTAAAGCCCTCAATATAAAGCTTGTCACATGTTTAGAACAAGTCTGTGTTCTCTGCTAGATATTTTTTCCCAGATGTGCTCATTTCAAACATAGGCTTCTGTATCGATATGGTATTGCCTCATATCGTACAAACTCGATATACCGCCCAGCCCTAGTTTGTACAGTGAAAGACTGTGGGTTTGTGCACACATGTACATGTTTTTCCCACACACAGGTACACAGATGGCCCCTCAGACCCCTGGGAACGTTCCAGACGTGGGCTCCCATTCCACTCACAGTCAGTCGCCCATGTCTCAGGAGAGAGGTGAGTTGATTTCCTGCTGTAACATTACGGCTCACACTGCCTCTATTTACAGCTATCAGGAAGAGGAAGAGGTTTGTCCAATAAAATGGACGTCAGCTCTTTCCAGCAATTCCGGAGTCACTTCAGATGAATGAACACGATTATATGATGTGTATTAACACATGTTATGGATTCCACTAACAGTGTGATGCTGCAGAGCCATTTTCCATGAGCAAACCAAAACTATTAAAGCATTTTGTAAATGTCAGCTATTTACCCTTTGCAAGTGTGATCACAATTAGGTTTACATACTCCAGAAGGTAACATAGCCTTACGTTTTTTACATTCTGAATACACATTTTTAGTCTTGCTGTGCACAATGTATGCACCTTGTTGCATAGAAAAT
This sequence comes from Barbus barbus, assembly GCF_936440315.1. NCBI lineage: Eukaryota > Metazoa > Chordata > Actinopteri > Cypriniformes > Cyprinidae > Barbus > Barbus barbus. The sequence continues at coordinate 6,751,753 of NC_136742.1, forward strand.
CGTTGTAACCTTCCATCACAATGTAAATGTGCATTAAATATTAACCATCAGATTACAACAGTCATAACAAATAAAGATTTGGTCCTTCCGCCTCCATGTCCAGCTCCAAAAAGTTGGTGGTGGCAGTGCTACAGGTGGGCAGTGGTCCTCCACAATCCATTTCAAAATGACATTTAGGTCTGGCTTCAGTTTTGTAAAGAATGCCCACTTCTGACAGTCGAGTCAGTTCTCTTTCAACATCTTTACTTGCTCATTATTCTGTTTCACTAGGAAATATAACACATTACAGAAATAAAATGGGTTGTGAATAGCCCTTTTTGTTATGTAGCCAGTGTGATTACTTGTAAGGAAAATTGCAAAAGATATTTCTTGGTTGTGTCAATAAAATGAAATATTGTCTGACTTTTAATGATCAAACATCTGAGTATATAAGTAAAAAGACTTTAGCATGAATAAAACTACAGTATGTTGCCTGTAGTACAAGAAGGGCTAGAGTGCAGCTTTCATTCCAAAACAACATCACAGTTTTTCCTTTTCTGACATAAATAATTACATAAATACAACTCAGCTGAGAAATTTCATTGGTCAAGCAAGTTTTATTAAACATTAAAAATGACTAATTATGCCTTTTTTTTTTTTAAACTGACAGATGAGTTAACCAGTTATTGAGTCAACAACACAAGGTTACAAATAATATATACATATATATATATATTAAAACAAAAATGTAATTCAGTTTTTTTTTCTGTACTGGTAAATGAGAGCGGTTTTGAAATTGCATTTTGAACATTGATTATTAATAGGGATGCACTGAAATTAACATTTTTGGCCGAAGCCAAACAAAATGAAACACTGGGCCAAAGGCCGAATACCGAACACTGTTTTTCACATACAGTGGGTACGGAAAGTATTCAGACCCCCTTCAATTTTTCACTCTTTGTTATATTGCAGCCATTTGCTAAAATCATTTAAGTTCATTTTTTTTCCTCATTAATGTACACACAGCACCCCATATTGACAGAAAAAGACAGAATTGTTGACATTTTTGCAGATTTATTAAAAAAGAAAAACTGAAATATCACATGGTCCTAAGTATTCAGACCCTTTGCTCAGTATTTAGTAGAAGCACCCTTTTGATCTAATACAGCCATGAGTCTTTTTGGGAAAGATGCAACAAGTTTTTCACACCTGGATTTGGGGATCCTCTGCCATTCCTCCTTGCAGATCCTCTCCAGTTCTGTCAGGTTGGATGGTAAACGTTGGTGGACAGCCATTTTTAGGTCTCTCCAGAGATGCTCAATTGGGTTTAAGTCAGGGCTCTGGCTGGGCCATTCAAGAACAGTCACGGAGTTGTTGTGAAGCCACTCCTTCGTTATTTTAGCTGTGTGCTTAGGGTCATTGTCTTGTTGGAAGGTAAACCTTCGGCCCAGTCTGAGGTCCTGAGCACTCTGGAGAAGGTTTTCGTCCAGGATATCCCTGTACTTGGCCACATTCATCTTTCCCTCGATTGCAACCAGTCGTCCTGTCCCTGCAGCTGAAAAACACCCCCACAGCATGATGCTGCCACCACCATGCTTCACTGTTGGGACTGTATTGGACAGGTGATGAGCAGTGCCTGGTTTTCTCCACACATACCGCTTAGAATTAAGGCCAAAAAGTCCTATCTTGGTCTCATCAGACCAGAGAATCTTCAGGTGTTTTTTAGCAAACTCCATGCGGGCTTTCATGTGTCTTGCACTGAGGAGAGGCTTCCGTCTGGCCACTCTGCCATAAAGCCCCGACTGGTAGAGGTTTTTTGATTTTTGTCAATTTGATGATTGACTTTCTACAACTTTTTCCCATCTCCCGACTGCATCTCTGGAGCTCAGCCACAGTGATCTTTGGGTTCTTCTTTACCTCTCTCACCAAGGCTCTTCTCCCCCGATAGCTCAGTTTGGCCAGACGGCCAGCTCTAAGAAGGGTTCTGGTCGTCCCAAACGTCATCCATTTAAGGATTATGGATGCCACTGTGCTCTTAGGAACCTTAAGTGAAGCAGAAGTTTTTTTGTAACCTTGGCCAGATCTGTGCCTTGCCACAATTCTGTCTCTGAGCTCTTCAGGCAGTTCCTTTGACCTCATGATTCTCATTTGCTCTGACATGCATTGTGAGCTGTAAGGTCTTATATAGACAGGTGTGTGGCTTTCCTAATTAAGTCCAATCAGTATAATCAAACACAACTGGACTCAAATGAAGGTGTAGAACCATCTCAAGGATGATCCGAAGAAATGGACAGCACCTGAGTTAAATATATGAGTGTCACAGCAAAGGGTCTGAATACTTACGACCATGTGATATTTCAGTTTTTCTTTTTTAATAAATCTGCAAAAATGTCAACAATTCTGTGTTTTTCTGTCAATATGGGGTGCTGTGTGTACATTAATGAGGAAAAAAAATGAACTTAAATGATTTTAGCAAATGGCTGCAATATAACAAAGAGTGAAAAATTTAAAGGGGTCTGAATACTTTCCGTACCCACTGTATATTTTGCCAATTTTTTTTCACCATTGCATAAATTAAACTTACTGTCTTGTCTAGATTTTCAAAGAAAAAATAAATTACAAAACAACAATTTAAAAATATTTACTTAACACTGAACATTTTTTTAACATTCTAGCAGACTCTATACCAACAAAACACAATTTAACTTAAAATTAATAAGTTAGTAAAATAATATTTTTTGGCCATTTTTGAGACCCCCTTCTTGTATCAGTTATGTATTAATGCCGCCTTGCTGAGCAGAAGATAATTCTTTTAAAACATTAGAAAACATTACAGATCCCAATTTGAACACTATGTGTGTGTTATAATAAATGTATTAATAGAGCTGTTGCAATTATTATTATCATTATTATTGTCTTTTCTTATTTTGTTTTAAAAAATGCATAAAAACGTTACTGAGCAGCTGATGAGTAACACAGTTTCAGCGCAGATTTTGCTCACGCTTTGGACTTTGAGCCATAGCTAACAAGCAGATAGTGTCGCAAGCTTGTGCAGCGCTGTTTGAATTCATGCAATCCATGCGTGTATTAGAAAACACAACGTTCTGCAGTTTATTTACTAATCGTTTGAGGCCATTGCACGATTTCAATCATCATACAGTAACTCTTCTCATTGAAGACGTGATGCAGTATGGCAAGCCGTTTTGACTTTTATTCATTCTCAGGATATGAATACTTGATGTCAACAATTCAGTTTTTACTAGTGCGATACTTTACTAGTTACTTGAAAAAAGTAATATTATTACGTAACTCACGCTACTTGTAATGCGTTACCCCTAACACTGGTCACTAGTGACAATTAAATATCTGAAATCAAGAATAGACATTTTTACTAGTAAGAATTGTATTTCTGTGAAATTGGAATTTCAACTAGTAAGAAATTAATTCTTGGTATCAACAATTGATTTTGAATGGCATCCTATGGTGACATTTAACTAGTGAAGATACAATTACAGATATCAACAATTTAATTCTTGATATCAAGAATTGACATTTTAACTAGTGAAAATTGAATTGTTGAAATCAAGAATTAACATTGTTACTAGTGGAAATGTAGTTGCTGATATCAAAAATAGCCATTGTTACTAGTACAAATCTTAATTCCTGATATCAAGAATTAGCATTTTAACTAGTAAAAACTGGATTGTTGATATCAAGAATTCATATCCTGAGACTGAATAAAAGTCAAAACGGCTTGCCATAGATGCAGTACTATACAGTCTCTCGCTGTCAGTGCTTATAAAGATTTTTGCGTCTTTCTCTGACATGTTTGCTGCATTAGTGCGTGCCACTATTTGATTGTGTGACGTCATTCTTTGGTACTATTTATTTGGTCTTTTTGCTTATTCGGTTTGCCGAACATTCTGTGCATCCCTAATTATTAATTTATGTTTATATATTAACTGGGACTGTCCCATATACTATTAGAACATACCTTGCTTAGTTAATTAATTCTGAAAACGTATATGCAGAATGCACTGAATAATACTGAAAAAATGTATTATTCAAAACTATACACAATAGTTTGAATTTCAGCACTAAGCCTTACATCACCTATAACCAATTTCCTGGTTGTTATGGTTAATCTCTTTTGCGGTTTAACTTTTTAGGATTTGCACCTAACATGCAGCGCAATGCACCTGGTCCCCAGTTTGGAGGCCAGCAGCCTGGACCTTCTATGTCTCCACACTCCTGTCCTACTGGCCCTATGCAACATAGTGTGAGCTCCTATCAGCTGGGCTCCTCTTATGGGCCCCAAAGTGGCCAGTATGGCCCTTCAGGTAACACACACACATCCCAAGCTCTTCCGCATGAAAACATTTGACATTTTTATGTAACGATTTTCTTCTAGTTGTCTTGTGTGAATTTTTTGTGCTCCAAATTGTTATAACAAAACACTATAGACCCCTCACTCATTCTTGAGTTGTTCCAAATCATTTCGCCTTAAAGCCCATTCACACCGTGGATGATAACTATAACGATAAAAATCAAGTTTTTATGTTGACAAAACTATAACCACACAGAGGAAGGATATTGTTTTAATCAGTTTCAGAACATTTATTTTTTCCAGCTGAAGAACAATAAAAACATTGACAGCCAATGAGAATCCACCCAACACTAAGAAGCTTGAGCATTTAAAGCGACAGACAACAAAATAAACACACTTATACACTTATAATAAACAATGTTATTGTCTGTTGGTTGTTATTAGTTGTTATTATTGTTGTAGTTTTTAAAGATGCTGCTCTTTCTGCTCTTTAGTGACGAAGGGCTGATCAAAAAAGAACAAAAAGTACAATAAAAATAGTGGTCCATACGTCTTGTGCAAGTCGAGCCACCTTTATTTCTATAGCGCTTTATACAATACAGATTGTGACAAAGGAGCTTCACAGAGATATACAGGAAAAATAGCAGAATCAATTATGGAGACAATTCAGATTCTGCCATAAAACAGCTTTAAAAGACAGTGGTGCTAAAGTTAGCTAATGTTGGTTCAGATCAATAACAATGTTCACTTAGCTTAATTCAGTTCAAGTTTTGTTCTCATCTGAAGGTGATAATCTGTGTAGTCACATCGATAAATTACTGAAAGTTAATTGTCTTTCAGACCCCAACTAAGCAAGTGTTCAGTTCAGTGTTGGTTCAGATCAATAACAGTGTGAAGTTCATCAATTTGAAATGAGCCCAGTTCAGCTATAGGCAGTTCTGCAAGATAGAGCAATGTCAATATTTAGCTTGAGCTCAGTTCATTCAATTCAGTTCAGTAACTGTCATTGTTGCTAGATGCAATTCAGCTGTAAGCAGCTCTACAGAAGATGATGATACCATCATCCAGCTTAATTCAGTTCAGGTTTTGTTCTCATCCAGTGGTGTCAGTGTGGTCATATTGACCATTCTCTGAAAGTTAAGTGACTTTCAGACACCAGCTAATCAAGCCAGAAGGTGACAGTGGCAAGAAACCCAAACTCCATCCTCTGACAGAAATGGAGAAATAACCTTGGGAGAAACTCATCCCAGTCAAGCGAACAGTTCTCCTCTGACCTAAGCCCGTGAACATGGTGTGATTATTGACGGAGGTACATCACACCAGCATTAGGCGGGAAAGAGTTGTAGTCTGTTCAGAAGGTTTGAAAACATGAAGGTAGAGCTTCTGTTTAGCCAGTAATAAGACAACTGGCTTATTACAATGAATTGATAAAACTGTGCACAGGCCCCAGTTTATCCTGGCATGACCCCATAGCTGGCTGTAGGGATCTGTGCTGAGGGATCATCAAGTCGCTTTGCTGAGCATCTGTCCTGTGGGCCTGTCTCATCGAGGTCTTCACTGGCAGTGAATTGCTGTGTTGTGGTCGTTACTGGGTGCAGATCCACCATGATATGGATACAGGCCGAATTGGCTATGGTATCCTTGGGATAAGGGAAAATCAGACAGACTAACATAAGCATTCTTCTTATGATGTAACATATTGAATTGCGCCTTGTTTGTAAACGAATCTGTGGTAAAAAAAATGAAGTGAACAAAGGACCAAGTTCTTACTGGTCTGGAGCTTCATTAAAAAAAAGTTCTTTACATAAAGTTTATTATTTGGTTTCTGCATAGACTTGCGTTTGCTGCTCTTGTCAATTACCTACTATGTGCGCGAATGGGTGGGCGGGGCTAAACAGGCAGTGATGCAGAATCGGTGGGCGGGGCTAAACAGGCAGTGATGCAGAATCGGTGGGCGGGGCTAAACAGGCAGTGATGTAGAATTGGTGGGCGGAGCTAAACAGGCAGTGATGCAGAATCGGTGGGCGGGGCTAAACAGGCAGTGATGTAGAATCGGTGGGCGGGGCTAAACAGGCAGTGATGTAGAAGCTGGTGTTGTTCTTCTGCAGAAGCAGTGCTTATCCACACTATCATAGAGTAGAACATTCCATAAGCTGTCGTTTTGGCAGACTGGCTTCAATAAAAGCTGTTTTGAGTTCTGAAACTTGCAGGATGTTTTTATAGCACAATGAACTCATATATCAAAAGATGAAGGGAATTTTGATTTCTCAGTTCATGACCCCTTTAAAGGAAGGGTCTTTTAATCTAGATTGAAACTGACAGAGTGTCTGCCTCCTGAACAATGCGAGTTTGGGAGCTAAACAGGAAAAGAATCTACCAGCTGCAGTCGGTCTTGATATTCTAGGAATTATCAACTGGCCAGGATTTTGAGAACGCAATGAATGTGGAGGAGATAAACCATTCAAGGCTTTATGTGCACTATATTGCAAGTTTTCTGAAGTAGCTTTGTGTGAGGAACACACAAATTTTGCCCTCTGCTATACCTCTCAAATTTCATTTTTGTCATTACTTTAACATCATGCATATTCATACATACATGGTGTTGTGACCGATCACATGCAAGAACCATATCATGTCAGTCAAGCCTAGTGCAATAGTTTTAGGCCCTGAATATAAATATGTAACCATGGACCACAAAACCAGTCATAAGGGTCAATTTTTCGAAATTGAGATTTATACATCATATGAAAGCTTTCCATTGATGTATGGTTTGTTAGGATCGGACGATATTTGGCCGAGATACAACTATTTGAAAATCTGGAATCTGAGGGTGCAAAAAAATCTTAAATATTGAGAAAATCACTTTTAAAGTTGTCCAAATGAAGTTCTTAACAATGCATATTACTAATCAAAAATTAAGTTTTGATATATTTACAGTAGGAAATTACAAAATATCTTCATGGAGCATGATCTTTACCTAATATCCTAATGATTTTTGGCATAAAAGAAAAATCAACAATGTTGACCCATACAATGTATTTTTGGCTATTGCTACAAATATACCCCAGCGACTTAAGACTGCTTTTGTGGTCCAGGGTCACATATATGTATCTCCTTTCGTGTTCTCAGAAGAAAGTAAGTAATCTGGGTTTGAAAGTGTGAGTAAATGACAAAGTTTATATTTTTTGGTGAATTAATACATAGTGTCCGTTGTTGTTTCAGCTGTGTGCCTCTGTGAAAGAGACCCCATTAACAGGGCTCAGCAGCAATTCATCATGAATGTTATGGCGTGCTGGTGTAATAAATGAATAGCTGCTAAGCGTGCCTTTATAATGTCATGGCCTCCACTCTGCCTGATTGATAGTCCCTGTTGTCCTGTACTCTCATTCAAATGACTGACAGCCGGCTCAAGACAACAGGGGAGCAGCCGCCGTTGCAGGCCTGACACTGACTGAGCTATAGCGGCAGTCGACCACAGAATTGTGTACACAGATTGATAGGATCCATGAATAGACGCCTCAGTCAATTCATAGTTTGGAACAGCATAAAATGTAGCATTTTATTGTTTCCTGAAGTCTACTTACAATACAGACATTCATAATTCTTTTTTTTTTGACAATTTTCCACACTCTCTCTGACTCATACATCTTGTTTTACATTGATTCATTTTGGTGCCCATATTAACAGGTAACAGGGGTCACACATCAGTTGCGTGCTGCTGCATAACATAAGTAGCACTGCAACAGAGTTTTGGTGATGGGACTAGTTTTGCTGTGCATTAAGCCCAACGTATACTTCGGCAATTTAAGGCAATTTATGTAGATTACCTTTTTTGATTGGCTAACCTGTTTGCATATGAATCTGACCATTGTAAATTACACTGTCATTCATCAGGGCCACCAGTTTTACTAGGGGTTGTCCATTTTACTGCGGGTTTTAGTGGGGGTTGATATGTACAAATGTCTAACTAGTCGACCCAAAACAGTTATTTTGATGAGAAAGAGAGTTGTCTCTCCTGCCAACTGTTTTTGATGAAATCTCGCCCTCTTTTGTTGAAGGTGTGTTAGATTTGGCAATCAAGAATGGCAGAGGGATGAAAGTCTTTGAGTTTCAAGCAGGACAATGGCTTGTTGCTTCTTCAGAAGCTCATTGGTCAATGGTCACTGCCAGAGCCAAATGAACGTTAATTTTGAATGAGACGGAAGTTGATTTCTAGTCAGTAAGGCTATTAACTCAGCAGGGAGTTGAGTCATTGCGGCTGTTAAGGCTCCCCTGCTGAGATCTGATTCTCCATCAACTATGTAAATGAGGATTATGATTGAAAATCTGCTGAAAAATCAGCCGGCATAAACATTGACCGTCATGCAGTGCACTCAGAAAGTATTTTTTAATTTTTTCCCACTTCAATCTATACTCCAAACCGCAAATAATGACAATGAAAAGCATTTTTGTTATAACTCAAATGCAAAATTATTACAAAGGAAAAAACTGAGAATGTCACATTGCATATGTACTCAGTACTTAGTTAAAGCACCTTTTGTAGCAATTACATACTCAAGTCTTTTTGGTTATAAGGCAACAATTTTTCACATCTGGATTTGGGGTTTTCTGCCATTCTTCACTGAAGATCCTCTCAATCTCATCTATGAACAGCCATTTTCTGGTTTCATGAGCGATGTTCTATGTGGTTCAAGTCCAGCTCTTGCTGGGCGACTCAGGGACATTCACAGAGTCATCCCTATAAGCCACTCTTGGCTTGTCCGTGTGCTTAGTGTCATTGTCCTGTTTGAGAGTGAACCTTAGGCCCATCTGTGGTCATATGGTCCACACAGGACCTCTGGAGCTTGGTCACCAAGACCCTTCTCCCCTGATTTCTTTTGGCTGGATACCCAGCTTTAGGAAGACTTCCAAACTTTTTCCATTTACGAATTATGGAGTCCACTGTGCTAGTGGGAACCCTTCAGTTCAGAAGAATGTTTTTGTAACATTCCCCAGATCAGTGCCTCAACACATTTTTGTCTTTGAGCTTTGCAGGCAGTTCCTTGGACCTCGTGGCTTGGTTTTTGTTCTAATATAATGTATTTTTTTAGCTGTCGGACTAATTTATACAGATATATTATGTCCAATTGATTGAATATTGCCACAGAGGGAATCCAAAAGTGAGGGAACATCTCAACAATAATCCAGAGAAATGGGATGTACCTGACCTAAATTGTCTTAGCAAATGGTCTGAATACTTTTGTCAGTGATATTTCAGTTTTATCTTTTTTATGAAATCTGCCAAGTTAGCACAAATCTATTTATTTCTTTGTCATTAAGGGTGAAACGATGACTGGGCTATAATGAATTTAAAGTGTTTTTGATCTGCAGAGTTTCAAACGAGCAAGGAAAATCCCCTTTTCCATGATATATTCCCTTTAAACAGAGAATTGTCTTTGACTCAAAGCTTACTTGTTGATGTGAATTGAGTTGAAGGCAGGGAAGTGGGAAGCCTTTGAGTCCTGTTGTGTCAGAACAAGCTTTGGCGTTTTGTGTAGCTGAATTCCAGAAATATGGGGGTCACTGAAACAAGGTGAGATACACATCTTTTTAGCTCACAGTAGGCATCAAATTGTGTTCCCATGTCCCAAACCCTCTGTCATCTATGCATCTCTCACGGCACTGTCAGAAGGGCAGCCGGCTGCATCCTTCACATTCATGTCACCTTTCCCTCTTTCTCACCTGAGGGAATGTTGGGATTAACAGGGCTGGAGGAAAGTCACCACAGAGTGTCTGACAGCAGTACGGCATTTCTGTGTAATTGGCATTGCTCCTGGTCCACGTCAACATCCTTGCAGGCTGGAGTGCCCATCCTCCCCACCGTGAAGGAGCTTGTTAAGGGTCTCGATTCAGTGTAACTACAGAACGGGGGCAAAAAGCCAGCATCCCCCAACCTGCTTCATGTGATTTTGGAATACATTTTTAGTCCTTTTTTTTTACACTGGGAAAGAGGAAAACATGCCAAGACTCTCTGATTTCCACAGGGAACTCTTGAAACCTGAATGAGCCAGAGATCTCAACGTTTCGACAGCTTGAGGAGTGGAAATCCCAGTTCTAATTGTGACTGAAATGCTGCTTGGCAAACTCTTCCTGCCAAGTAGTGATCTGGGCACGATAAAATTTATGCCCATTATGCACATCAGCACGTTAGACGGAACTCCACGTGGTGAACATGATGTCTCGTCCCCTGAGAAACTTGACGAGAGAAACTTGGCGTCCAGTGGGTGTCAGGCTGAATTGAATGTCCTCAGACGGTTGCTCTTGAAACATGTCATGAGGAGACATACTTCATTAACAACGGGCTCTCTGATGGCCTGCTGGGGCTTTGGTCCCACACTAGTTTTGAAAAATGTCAATTTGGCTGAAATGTGTCCAGACTTCACTGCCTTCTGCTCTCCCACAAAGATCTGATCATTTGACTGCCTGAGAAGAAACAGAGAAAGAAAAGAATGATGTATGCAGAATTTAGACTGGCTTTTAGCTCAAAATGGACTCTATTTACTTTTTACAAAAATTCAGTTATTATTTACACACCTCTTTTGGACCATCCTGTGCATTAAAATGAATAAAATATGGCTATTCATTAAGGCATTCAAACTGTAAATTGGCCAAAATCAAGATTTGAAAACTGAGTAACATTGCAACATTGATTACATTGTAAATGCTTTTTCTGGGTTGTGTTTATGATTGTTTGGAAACACAGGTTTTTTTTTCATCAAGAGGAAGCAAATATGATGGAATGGAACAGAATGCAGGGATCTTGACATGTTTTGTCAAAACGTTTTTAACTCTTAAAGGGGTCATGCATTTTTTTTGTAATGTTTCTTGAGTTGCACTTTTTATGTTATCAGGGCTTTTACATTAGTCTTGTTTATCCCTAGGTAACTACCCACGCCCTCCTAACTATGGTGGAGCACCAGGTGCCAACTACAGCGGCCCTGGCCCAGGCATGGGCAACAGTCTTGGCATGAATGCCAGCAGTCCAATGCACGGGCAGGGTCCAGGGCAACCATGTGGGTCTGTGACCACGGCTCAAGGACCAGGGCATCCAGCCGGTGGCCGGCCGTACCCAGCAGGCTCCAGCAGTGTGGCTCCAACCTCACCCAACATGCCTCAGTCTGCTGGCCCAGGAATGGGTCCACCTCCTCCCAACGTCAATCGCAAACCCCACGAGGGTGGCCCTGCATCTGGCCAGCAGAACCCAGTCCCCTCTGGACAGCCCAGGTAAATCAGAGCCTTAATTAAGTCTCCTCCTGCTTTAGTTGAACAAGATGTCATGTTTGGTCTAGATTGCATAAATATTTAAAGGGATAGTTCAATTCAAAATGAAAATTCTGCCATGCATGATTTAAATGGCATTTTATACCTGTATGATTATGATGTTCTTTCTCCAGTGAAACACAAAAGAAGATATTTTAAAGAATGCTGGTAACCAAACAGGTTTGGCTTCGTTGTATGGACAAAAATCTGATAAAATATTTTTCAAAATACCTTCTTTTATGTTCCACAAAACAAACCGGTCATACAGGTTTAATTCTGGGGTGAACTATCCTTTTAGGTAAAGATAAAAAAAAAGCATGAAAATATGTTGTTGTTTTTTAATTAATTAATTTAATTCCATTTGGGGAAATCCTGTGTTAATGAAAAAAGAGACTCAGTTTAACATTGCAACGAGTAAAGTTTTTTTTTTTTTTACGCCATACAAAACGAATAATATTTTAGACAAATACAATTAAAATCGTTCTGTGTTCTCTATTTAGATTGTTATAGCCAATACTGATATCTTGATTTCTTGTCACATGATCGGTCGATTTCAATTCTGTTTTCTCAAGAGCTGTATCAAAACCAATTAAGTAAACTCTCTGCTCATGGTAACTGTTAATTGAATTAAAATAATGCCAGCTGTTACTTAGATTTTGTTGACAAAAATACTTCAGCTTAGTTAATTGATGATCAGATAAACAGGCATATTATTTATTCACAAAACAAATGCTTTAATAAAAATAAATAAGCAATAGATATTAAATACAACCATAACAAATTAAATACAGGTGTAATCAAAATTAATAACAATTTTGTGTATTTATTCATTTTGTCATGTTTAATTATTATTACTCATTGCCATTTGTTATTTAAGAATGAATTTAAATGTCTAAATACTGCATATTCAATTATTTATGATAGCATCCCCCACATTTTCATTGGATGTTGGTAATATTGATTGGTTTTCCTGGAGTTTCAATGAGAGGACCATGTTCTTATGTGAGGCAAGAGTGGAGAGAGAACAGCAAATGTGTGTGGGCTGATTTGGTACCACTGTTAAGGGATAGTTCACCTAAAAATGAAAATGATGTAATTATTTGCTCACGCTGAAGTTGGTCCAAACCTGTACGAGTGTCTTTCTTCTGTTGAACATAAAAGAAGATATTTTGAAGAATGTGGGAAACCAAACAGTTGCTGGTTCCCACTGATTTCCATAGGATGAAAAATGTATACTATGGAGATCAATGATGATTCAAACAGGAATTAATCTCATACAGGTTTGGAACAACTTGAGGGTGAGTAAATAATTACAAAAATTTTGGTTGAACTATCCCTTTAATGACATTTATGCAGATAGATATTTAATAAAGATATTTGAATTAAGCCCCACCTTTTTACTCACATTATTATGTTGTCATATTCACCATACCTTCCTAAAGCATCAGTCAATGGTCCCCCTTTGCAACTTTTATGCATGTTCATTTTGTCATTTTGCTTATGCCTCACTTGTTGGCTACTACTCAGCAGTCTATTTGGCAGTAGGTCTCCTAATAATGCTGAAGGCGGCATTTGGGACAGGGCCAAACATGTAATGCACCTTTGAGTTGTCATCTCTGTTGAAAGTGAACAAGCACCAAGGAGACTTTTATGCTCTTCCCCCTGCTTCAGGCCTCCCTTTGGCAGGTCCCCTGTATACCCAGGCCTGTCTGGGCTTGGGGGACGGCCAGCCTCCTTCCCTATCCCTCACCCCCATCACCCTCACCACAGTTCTGGGCAAGGCCAGGGGCAGCCTCACGCTGAGCTGTATGGGTAGGTTCAAATTCAGACCCCTGACTGGATGGCTTTACTCTGCTTGAGTCTGCTCGCATCCGCTAGAAATGACACAAGCCAAGCGCTCTGCATAAGCCTCTCCTTTCTCCTCCACCATGGCTGTGTTCTACTCTGAGCATTTAAGAAATGTAATCATATAGTTTTTACACAGACAGGAGAAGCATCCTCTGGAGAGAACGTCAAAACGTTACGAGTTACAGTGAAAGAGGAAGGCTGGAAGTTTAAATGAGTAGTTCACCAAAAACTAGTCTTTCTAAACCTGTATGCTGTTATTTTTTCCTGTTGAACACAAAAGGGGAATTTAAAAAAAGTTTAAACAGCCCTTTTCCATTACAAAAAAAAACTGTCCCGTTCCAAAATGGACAGAAAAGAGCAGAAAGTACCGTGTAGTAATCATCATACAACTTAAAGGGGTCATATGATGCGATTTCAGGTTTTCCTTTGTCTTTGGAGTGTTAAAAGCTGTTTGTGCAAAGATAAGATCCGTAAAGTAGCAAAGAATAAAGTCTCAAACCCAAATTCTTTATAAAAGTCAAGACTCGTCCATACAGAGGAGTCACGTGACGTGCTCATGAACCTAGTCGGACTTGAGTAGAGCTCCGTACGTTTGGCCTCTTTTTGCTGATTTTTTTTGTTTTGTTTTAAGTTTTATTCATTGGTTGTGCTAGTTGATGGCGATGCGGAACGAGTTCCCTTCTCACGTGCCAGTTGTTCAGTCGCTATGCTCTAAACTTGATCTTCTTACAGCGGAGATGAGAGAACAAAAGAAAGTTGTTGCAGATCATGATAGGCGCGTTGCCGCGCTCGAGCAACAGGTTGTGGACTTACAGGATCTCAATAGGCGCAGCAATCTGCGTCTGGTTGGATTGCCTGAAGATTCCGAAAAGGACGACCCTATGGGCTTTTTGAAAAGATCGCTACCGACGTGGCTCCCGTCTCTGGCGGGCAAAGAGATTGAAGTGGAGCGAGCGCATCGCGTGTACACAAGGCTCTCCTCAGATCGCATTAAACCACGGGTTTTCATTTTTAAACTGCTGCGGTACACGGACAGGGAGCTTCATGCCCCTGTGAAAACTTCCAACAGAGCAACGCTGTCTTTCTTTCCAGATTTTTCTCCGGTCACAGCAAAAAGAAGTGCATTTGCGCCAATTAGGAAGGAAATGAGAGACGCTGGCATCCAGAATTTTCTCCTTTATCCTGCAACGCTGAAGGTCATTCTCAGTCAAGGTGAACCTAACATGCTATATTCCCAGAAGAAGCAAGAGATTTTCTCAGATCCCTTTCATCCACCAACTCTCAGTGAGCTTCAGCTGGACATTTGCTGTCTAATCGGAGAAGAGATGCTCTAAATGGTTAGGTGACTGTGTCTTTTAATGTTCACTTCTCTCTTTTCTTTCTATCTTTTTTTTTTTTTTTTTAATAGAAATACTACCTAGTCAATATGTGACTATGGGGCCAAATGTTGGTGCTACAGTAATGTGCAGGGTTTTGTTGACGCCACGGACCATATTAAGGGGTGCTGGTAGATCAAGGTTTGTTCTTGGTTTGATCTACCATAGTTCATGGGAATGTGTTTGTTTTTTTGAATGGTAACGGGGAGGGTGGGGAGTGGTTTAATGGTAGACTCAACTGGTTTTATTTTCAAACTTGTATTTTGTCTTAATATGCAGTGATTCTGTTTGATCTCTATGACTGATCTTAATATTCTGAGTTGTACTATTAATGGCCGTGTTCTGACAAACTTCGGCAATGTCTTTTACTTTTTCACTCTTTCACGATATCTCTTCCTTATCTTTGTCGGATCATGATGGAAATTTGTGCAGATTATCATTGATCCCTCGGCCATCTCGTGCCACTAGATGGCGATTTAACCTTAAATTGTTACAGGATGAACATTTTTGCAGTCAATTCAGAAATAAATTTGCTGAGTTTATTGAAATTAACCAAGGCTCAGTGGATGATCCTCGAACAGGGTTTATAAGGAATAAGACAATATTCACAGGATTTCTACAAAAAGATAGTTGAACTGGAATCACAGCTCCAGAATCTGACTAGAGATAATCAGCGTTGTTTCTCAGACAATACACTCAGTAAAATCCAGGGCAGAATTCCTGATCCAGGCAGAATTATTATTTTCAAGGGAGTTGACCAAGCTACCTTTTTTTGAGCCAAAAGACATTAATATCGCCTTTCACTCTTTTTACTCTAACCTCTATACTTCTTCTGCTGATGGTGACCCTGACTCTTTTGCATCTTTTCTGTCCAACCTTGATTTACCTAGGCTGTCAGATTCTGAATACCTGGCTGAACCGATCTCTCTTCAGGAGCTGGAGTCAGCAATTCGATCTATGAACAAGGGGAAATCCCCAGGCATAGATGGCATTCCAATCGAATCATATACTACTGATATGATAAATTTTTCAGTTACTCAAGGCTCATTTCATCCATCTATTAATATAGCTGTTATTTCTCTCTTGTTAAAAAAAGATAAAGATCCGACTTCCTGTTCTAGTTACCGGCCAATTTCTTTGATAGGGACTGATGTTAAATTATATGCTAAAGTACCATCTCGTCGTCTAGAGAAATGTATGAATGGGCTAGTTCATCATGACCAAACAGGATTCATTAAATCTCGCTCCGCTTTGGATAATTTACACAGGTTATATCATATTATTAATTTGAAGAATAGTTTGTCCTCCCCTTGCGCAGTATTATCTCTAGATGCGATGAAAGCTTTCGATCAGCTAGAATGGAACTATTTATGGGCGGTTCTACAGCATCTGGGTCTGGGATCGAGTTTCATAAATATGATAAAAGTTCTGTATGCCAATCCAGCAGCCACTGTTCTCAGAGGTGCTGTTCGCTCGAACCCATTCTTTATACATCGAGGTACTCGTCAGGGTTGCCCGCTGTCTCCTCTGTTATTTGCCCTATCCTTGCAACCCTTAGCTCAAATTTCTCCCATAAATATACGGAATACTCATCATCATATTTCTGATGATATCTTATTGTTTTTGGAGAAGCCGTCACATTCTATTCCTCGTGTGCTGAATTTATTTGATCATTTTGGATTTCTCTTAAGGTTTAAAATTAATTGGAGTAAGTCATGTTTACTTTCCCTCAATTCTAAAATTGATTCCATGTCCCTTTCTATATCTATTCCATTGGTTCAAAACTTTAAGTACTTGGGGATAGATGTTTCTCCTTCCCTGCAGGAAATCGTCTCAAAAAACTATAATGGTATTCTAGCCAAAGTATCCTCAGATTTGGAAAACTGGTCTCGTCTTCCTACTTCTTTTCAGGCCGTATATCGGTGATTAAAATAAATGTTCTCCCACGTATTAATTTCTTTTCTTTCATGATTTCTCTCGCTCGTTGGCTACTGGAATAAACTAGATGCATGTGTTTCACGGTATATATGGGATGGGAAATGTCCTCGTATTAAACTGACTACCTTACAACGATGTAGATTACATGGAGGTCTTTCTTTCCCTAATTTTAGACTGTATGCTCAAGCCTTTTCCCTCCGCCCTTTAGCAGTTTGGTTTGATCCTGACGCTTCTGTGTCTTGGAGAGCAATTGAGGAATCTATTGTTTATCCGTATAAATTGAAGCATCTTGTTATTTCGGGAGTTCCGCTTAAGCAGTGTACATCTCGGTTTGGTCCCATTGTAACCCACCTCCTCTCAACATGGAGGGATGTTGAAAGACTTTCACAACTAGTTACAAAATGGCATAGGCATTCGCCTATTTTCCACAATAATAACCTTTTGTCAGGCAGTACTCCATTTCATTGTCCGCAGTGGACTCATAGTAAAGTAAACACTCTGGGAGATATCTATGATGATAGTGGTTTAAAATCCTTCCAGAATCTTAAAACTCAATATAATCTGCCAGGCACCTCCTTTTTGTATGTATTTGAGCATTAGATCGGCCCTACAGGCATATGGGATGCCTTGGAACTCTCAACTGCCTGTTCACCCTTTACACAAACTAATCCTTCCTTCTGAGGAATCTCCCTCCTCTGCTTCAGTCATCTATCTCTTTCTTCTTGAGCATTCATACAAACCTTTATCTATTACTACTGTTTGGGATAAAGATCTTAATGAGGATGTGCATGTTTTATTTTCCGATCAGGTATGGGGTATGTTTAAATTGTCTTCTAAAAACCCTAATCACCAAATGATTCATTGGAAATTGCTGCATAGGGTTTATTTGACTCCAATGAAACGTTTTTATATGAATCTGTTGTCTTCTCCTCAGTGTAATCTCTGTTCCCAAGGAGTTTTAGGCACGTTTTTGCATTTTTTTTTGTGAGTGCCCCTCTCTCACCTTTTTGGACTCAGCTCCATCATATTTGTTGGTTACTGAGATATGTTTGTCTCCGCGCCATTTTTTCATGAATGACTTTTGGGACTTCACCTTGTCCGTCCAACAAAGATCTTTACTGTTAGCTGCTCTCACAGCAGCAAAAAAATTGCTGGTCAACCATTGGAATCCTCCTCACACAATGGACTGATGAACCTGGACTGTGTATTTGTTGGACATTATCTCGATGGAACTCTCTACTTCTCGTATACATGGATCTAACGTGAAAACTGTTAATTCATGGCATTCAGCTTTTAATGTTGTCTTCTTTTCTAAAATCTATGTAAAAATAATTTTATTGTTATTTATTTATCTATTAATATTAATTAATGTGTTTATTATTTGTTATTTTATTTATTTATTTATTTCTAAGTCTACCGAGGGTTGGGATGGGTTTTAATTTTGTACAGCTGATTTTTG
The DNA here is from genome assembly GCF_936440315.1 of Barbus barbus. NCBI lineage: Eukaryota > Metazoa > Chordata > Actinopteri > Cypriniformes > Cyprinidae > Barbus > Barbus barbus. The sequence continues at coordinate 6,769,979 of NC_136742.1, forward strand.
TTTTGTACTACTGTTCCACAAAATAAAACTCAATAAACAGTTAACAAAAATAAAAAAAAGACTCGTCCATACCTTCCTAAAACGCCTCATTTAAACACGCCCCCACATCTACATCACTGTGTTAGAAGATTTGCATAACACCGCCCAAATGTTTACGCAAAGAAAGAAGGCGTAACTTTTATTCTCGCTGTAGTATTGTCAAAGCCACTTTGCAAGCCTGCAACTTTTCGCCGAAAAAGCGTAATGGCTAATGCTAACGCTTCCGCTTTGGCAGTACGTGGGATAGGAGACAGGGGCCGTTTTCTTTTTTTTTTTTTTTTTTTGAATGAATGAATGAATTAATGAATGTCAATGCAAGAGAGGCTTCAATACGCTAAATAAACTGCTTTTTAGAGAAAACGGCTCATCATTTATTGAATCGACAGCCTATCTGCTAATCTTCAACATCTTTTACACCAAACAATACTTTTGGATTGAACTATATTCAGTTTACCACGAAAAAAAATGCAAAAAATAAGAGAAGTCACTGACTTTTTGCAACAGGTGGGATTCTTCTCACGGCACTTTTAATTAATTCCTATGGTATCCGTAAACGGCGACTGAGTGTTGTACAATTCCGACTAAAATTCGTTGACTTCAAGGCTGTAATGTGATTGGTTATTAAGGCACACGTGATCCTAGTTAGCCGTTACGCTTTCTCCAATAGTAAGTAAACCCTCTCATCTCCCTCTAGTAAAATAATCTCTGGTGTTGCTGCCGCTGCCATGTCGTGGAGACGCTGTGTGTTTCCAAATATGGTAAGGGGCGTAACATTTCTGTCACACGCTTGAGGTATTCGGCCAATCACAAGGCACTGGATAGCTGGTCAACCATAGCACACCTCGCTTTTCAGAACGATGATCTTTGTACAAATCGACGCGTTTCAGAAAGGCGGGGCAGAGAGGAGCAACAATAATGTTTTTTGAACCTTAAACCGTGTAAACACATTGCATTATTTTTAGCATCATCATATGACCCCTTTAACATTATACAACTTAACAGCTGGCCTCTGTTGTTCTGAAATCTGAATTTTTTACATTAAGATTTTAAATTCATCGACGAGCACATCAAGTCACAGGATTGACATCATATCTGCCAAAACAGCATTGTTTCTCACATATGTTGAGAAATGGAGAATAGGATTTGAGAGCTGTGGCAGAACAGAATATTTTCATTCAATAATGACTTATATTGTTTCCACATGAAAATTTCACAAGACGTGGATTGCAGAGAAAAGCTGTGTGAAGATTCTTTAAATGTTTGCTTGTGTTTTCCATTAAAAATATAACAGCATATGAGTTTGTACTTGACCTTTGAGATATAATCAAACTTATTTATTGATTATTTTATATATATATATATATATATATATATATATATATATATATATATATATATATATATATATATATATATATATATATATTTACAGCTCTAATCCATAAAAAAAAAAATATATATATATTATTATTTTGTTAAAGAATACTACACATACAGTATTTCACAATAATGTGTAGTTCCCAGTAGGACTTACTTTTTGCAGTTCAGGTGTGATCTGCAGATGACGATCGGACGTTGGCACACATGAATGTGACATGTGGATTGTTTCTTATTTAACACTTAACGTCTTTTTTAAAATGTAACATGGCGTTTAGACAACACAGAAATCACTTCTTTTCCCTTTGTGTATTAATTCTGAATGTCTTAACCCTCTCTACTGTCCCTGCATATTTATTGCTTGCCAGCTAAAAGAAAATAAAGAAGAAAAGAAAATAAGTGTACTAACACCTCATCAATGAACTCTTCACATCTTAAACAGGCTCTTAAGCTTGGTTGGTGTCCTTATGTTTGTGCGCTGTTGTCCATAGGCCAGGCGGGTATCAGGGTGGGCCCCACATGCTTGGAATGGGTCCTGGAGGCCCCTACAACCTTCCACCGAGTAACAGCTCAGCCAGGATGACCCCTCAAGGACCGTCCTACAACACAATGCCCACAGGTGCGTGTTTAGAGTTTAGAAGTACAAATCTTGCACAGTTTTTCATGAATAAAGAAAATGAATAATTATTTTACACTATAGGTTTTTTAAATGTTGTCTCACTAAGCATAAGACATTTATTTGACTAAAAATATAGTAAAAACATTAATATTGTTAAATATGATGCTCAAAAAAACTGTTTTTGTTATTATCAATGTTGAAAACAGTTACCTAATATTTCTGTGGAATTCCTGTTTTTTCAGGATTCTTTGGTGGATATAAAATTCAAAATAACAGCATTTATTTGAAATAGGAATGTGTTATAGCATTATAAATGTCACATTTGGTCAGTTTTATGCATTTTTTCTGAACAAAAGTATACATTTCTTAAAAAATGTCCTTGAAATGTAGTGTATATCGAGCATATTCTATAAATCTGTTTCACAAAGTATTTTATTTTTAGAGATATTATATAATGCTAGGCATTTGCATTGCACCAAGTTATAGATGTGCTGTTACAGGGTAGCTGCGTATATACCTTTGTTTGGAGGGTGTTGTGCATATCTCTGCAGTCTAACTGTCAGAATCTCCTATAGGGCCCATGACAGGCTCAGGGGACAGCATGATGCCCACCGATCCCAAACAGAGAGCTGAGCACAAGGAGGAGGGCAGCACACCCACCACAGAGCCTCCTAAGCCAAAGGTATGAACAGATCTTTCTCCCTCAAACTCACTTAGCATGTCCAGAAGATGCTCACAGATAACTCTGAATTACAGCACTACTCTTAAACCTTCTTTGTTGCGTTCTACGCACAACCTCTTTATTAATATCTGCAGGTGTAAATATCTGCATCAGTCTGACATCCTACCAAGGAGTGATGTGATAAAATGTAAATGAAATCTGAATCACATACTTGTATATTAAATACTGACTATCTTCTGATTGGCTGTGATTGTGTAGAGTTGTGAAGCATTGTTGACAGACAAATGACTGGAATTTAAACACTTTAATTAAACTGGTTATAGTCTAATTGCTATTATACCATTACCAAAATCTACGAAATTTAGATCTATTTGTATCAGAAATTTAGATTTAGATTTGTAAGCACTAATATGTTTTATGGAGCATAATCAGAAAATAATTGACATTTTTATAAATTGAAATCTATTCAGAATGTGACCAGATTTCAAGATTATTTTTGTGACGAATGTTGTGAGAGGAAATATGTACATTTGTTACAATATGTACACTCTTCTGATTTATCATTTTGTTATTCATACTCCCTCAAATGAGCACTGAAAGTATGTTGTTCTTCAATAGTGTTCCTTTTCAATGTGTTATTCAGTAAGCAAAGGAATATAATTCTCTCGTGTGTCCTAATGAGAGCTCATGTAAGCTCTGGAAGACCTTTCTTCTGCATAACTCCTTCTTTCTCAGTCATTGCCCTTACTTTCATCAGAACTTCATTGTGTCATTAAGTTCAGCTTTCATTTGATTGGTTGAAATATGGCGCACTGGCAGAGCCGTTCTCTCTGAACTCATCTCTCCATTCTCGCTTCTGTATGTCATTTTTTTCTGTGGTTTTGTTTCGTCTGTAATTCAACGTGATGTTTTGTTTTGTCCCCTTACTGATTAGAGGGAAGTTGTTCTGTCACTTTCAATAATTCTTAAAGAATTCCCTCTGTTTTCATCCTGGTTCACAATAATCTCTCTCTTTTTTTTTTTTTACCTCGTGGCATCATTTGGGAGCAGAGCATGGCTTTTAATGAAACATGTAGAAAACATCACAACAAACAGAAGTGTCTTCAAACGATGACCTTTACATCCTGTCCAGCTGGCTGCATTACAAGCTTTGTGTTCTTCCTATTTCTGCTGAATTTCTTGTGTGTGTGTGTGTGTGTGTGCGTGCTCGTCTGTAACAAGTATAACAAGTCCTGACATATAACACAGAGCTGCTTGAAGGCATGAATTGAGCTTTCTTTAGTACAGCTCAGAGTGGTGCCACCTTCAGCAAGAGCCGAGCACAAAAAGAGTGTGACAGAAAAAGATTTGAAGTGTTATACACTAAGTTTGCCAGTCTTTCGCCAAACTTTCTCAATGCTTCTCATGCTACAGACAGTAGACTCACATAGGAGATTTTTAGGACAGTGAATTGCAAGAGAATGTTTTTCAACCTATAGGGATCAAGCTATCCTTTTTCACTGACAGGGTGCCAGTACTCATGCTAATGCGCATTTCCACTATCCACTGAGAAAAAAAATTAAAAAAAAAAGTTTCTGGGCTGGTAAAATTGGCTCTGTACCGGCCCCCTAAACCTGCTGGTCCTGAACTAGAAGCTGCAGTAAAAAATCCTCAGAGTGCAGTTTTCAGAAGCTCTACTGATCATAGCAAATAATAGTGCACATCATTATTACATTATTTGCTTGGAGATGCAATAAAGCAAAATAGACAATATTGTGGAAATGTATGTTACTCAGTATTACTAATTTATTTGAGCTGTTTTCTAAAAGCAATAACCCACTCGCAGTCATGCTGTTGGTAAATTTCCTGCTATAAATTTGTATTTGTTTTATTACATCAAAGGCAGCTTGTGATGGCATAAACCTGAATAAAATAACTTTTTAGTAAAAAACAAAACATAGGCTTGGTTCTGCAAGAGTATTGTGCATCAATTATGTGGTAAAGGTGATCTGAAAGCTGTCCCTCCATTAAATGTGTCTGTGGGTTTCTTTTTGTTCCCCTGTGTGTTCTCCATCACAGGACAGCTACGGTTCTCAGTGTGTGTCCCAGCCTCCCACCCCGTCCCCTCTGTCCCCCAGCCCAGCTAGTCTGTCCTCTTATCAGGGGGACGACAGCGATAGCATTAGCAGCCCTGCCTGGCCAAAGAACCCCAGCAGCCCTGTAAGTGCCTCATGCACCTTTTCTATCTTCTCTTTATTTTCCTGGTTTTCCTCCTCCTCCTGTGGTTATTTAGGTCTCCTGTTTGATGGTGTGAGCTGTTTTGACCTCAGATATGATGTAATGAGATTTTCTCTTTATGATACTCAAGTGGCTACCGCAAGATTGTTATCCTCTGCCCAGTTTCTTTTCAGTAATATCCAGTGTTGTGGAAGCTATTTTAAAACGGTTCATAATAAGAATTTCAAGAAGAAGAAAAAAAAAAGAGGAGTTGGCTACACTTCAGCCTGCTGCATAATGGGATCATTATGTTATTATATATATATATACAGTGCCCTCCATAAGTATTGGAACAGTAAAGACTAAATTGCTCTGTTGGCTGTGGAGTCAATACATTTGCAAATATGATTAAAAGATGAATATGAGACAAAACTACAGAATGTCACATTTTATTATTAGCCGTTTCAACACATAGATGTTTTACCAAATAAAAAGAACAGCACTTTTAGAGTTCATCCTACTCATTGATGTGAGCAGTATTGGGACAGTTGAACATAAGGCAGATATAAAAGATTAAAAGCTATTATTTAGCTGCAGATCCCTTGCGCACAATCACAGCAGTGAGTCTGTGACCCATAGACATCACCAGACTCTTGGTCTCATCCTTTGAAATACTTTTCCCAGTCTTTAATGCAGCCAATTCCAATTGTTGCTTGTTTTGGGGAGTTTCTGCCTTTACTCTCCTCTCCAGCTGGTGAAATTCATGTTCAATCGGATTTAAATCTGGAGATTGACTTGGGCAGCCTGAGATTCCTTGACTGAACTGGAAGGGTGTTTTGGGTCATTGTCCTGATGCAATATGAAGCACGTCCCAATTAATCTGGTGGCATTTTCTTGAATATTGGTAGGCAAGATGGTTTTGTACCCTTCCAAATTCATTCTGCTACTGTCATCATACATTAAGTCATCAGTAAAGTTGAGAGGGCCTGTTCCAGAGACAGCCATGCATGCCCATACCATGACACCACCTCCACCATGCTTTACAGATGAGGCTGTATGCTTGGGATCATTTGCAGTTCCCTTTTTTCTCCACACTTTTGCTTTCCCATCACTTAGATAAAGGTTCATCTTTGTCTCATCGGTCCATAAACACAGTTCCAGAACTCTTCTGCCTCACCTTTGTGCTTTTTTGCTAACTCTAATCTTGCCTTTCTATTTTTGGTGCTGGTCAGAGGTTTGCATCTTGCTGTGTAGCATCTGTAATTCTGTGTCAAAGTCTCCTGAGGACAGTAGATTGTCAGAGCATCACCCCAGCTTTCTGGAAGTTGTTGGTGATTTTACAGACATGTCTTTTAGGATTCATTTTCACAGCTTTTATGATTTGTCTGTCATCAATTAGTGTTGTTTTCTCAGCCGATCAGGTTGTTGTTGGTTGCTGGTGTCTCTGGTGGTTTCCAAACTCTCGATTTCTCCACGCCCTTTGTTTTTGCTAGAGCTCTAACTGACTTCCTCTTTTCTTTTAGCATTTTAGCATCTTTTCTCTCAAAGTCAGCTCCCTCGTCTTCATCCTGGTTTGTGTGTGTCATCATCGAATGCAAGATTCAGAATACAGAAGTAATGGATATAACTGATACGACACATTCCCTGTTTTTAATATCTGAAGAATTAATGCAACAGGACACAGCTGATCACTTAGAAAGACCTGTGAGGCAACTGCTCCAATACTTATGCTCACATCAGATAGAGGGATGAAACTCTAAAAGTGCTGAACTTCTTAGCTGGTAAAACATCTATGTGTTGAATCACCCAATAATAAAATGTGCCATTCTGTAGTTTTGTCTCATATTCATCTTTTAATCATATTTGTAAATGTCTTGACTCCACAGCCAACAGAGCAATTTTGTCTTTACTGTTTCAATACCTTTGGAGGGCACTGTATATATATATATATATATATATATATATATATATATATATACACACACAATCATATAATTTATAATTTAACCAGGGCTGCTTTTCCCAAAAGCATCATAAGCTTAAATACATCGTAGACCCAGTGAAACCAATGCAGCTACTATTAACTTAGGCTTGCGATGCTTTTGGGAAACGCAGCCCAGAACCGTATTTATGGCCCAGAAAAGGTTTTTTAATGATTGAATCCCAATGTGGGCAACAGCATTAAACTTAAAAGATACATTTACAGTAAATACATATATGTAAATAAATAAATGCAGTAAATAATATACTGTATAGCAGATATGAATAAAAAATATTTCTAAGAAAAAAAACGTCCTTATAAAAATGTCATAAATTGGTTACTATATGAATTGATTCACTACTGTAAATGCAACACTACATTATGAGAGAACGCAACGTTTATTACCTCTTGATTTCATTGTTGAGTTATCAGCTATTAAGCTGAGTGCACAATCCAATGTGACAAAAAATGTGAACAAGTATCTAGTCACTAACAGCTAATTGATTTTATGAACAGCTGAGATACATCAGTGTAGTCATTAGTTTGTTTTTCTCTAACACTGGTAACTTTTTCTTTCTTGTAATACTACTGCCAATGTTTTTAACTTTAAATTATGACATTTTATTCAGAATCAATTCATTTTGCGGTCAATGCTAGATACCTAGGTAAAAGGAAATATCATCTTTATGAAATGTATTTGCGAAGAGGGATTAGGGAAGACTTCACAGATAACTGGTACATGGTGAATCCGATTTTCAGGAAAGTTTTAATGAGAAATCAATTATTATTGTTTTGTGAGGATTTAAGCCCCGAATCATAGAAATGTTCAGCAATGTGGTGACTCGAACTAATGTCAAGCTAAAGTGTTGCATGTGCATAAGTCAAGCTTCGTAGTGTAAAGTTAAACCACTTTCAACCTGGACACCGTCCGCCGTTGACTTTTCAAAGCACAGCCAGGGACTGTTACTTGGCTAGTGCCACCTTAAAAACTGGAAACACATTTAAGGAGTTTCATGGATTCTTTGTACAATCCGCATTAAAGGGTGTCTTTTGATTTTATTTAAGGGATAGTTCTCCCAAAAATTGAAATTCTGTTACTAAATTGCAAATCCATTAGTCATGTCATTTCGTTCATTTTCACAACACAAAAGAAGATATTTTAATTCAACCTGAGAGATTTCTGTCCCTCTGTTGACAGTCCATTCAACCAATACATTAACACTTCAAAAAAGTGATCCATATGATTTAAAGCGTTTAATCTAAGACATGATTATGTTATATGGTGAACACTTTTAATTAATCTGCGTTTATTCACATATAAACATTGATCAGTGCACATACATATATAGTAAACGGAAGTTCAGCTGTGTTTGCTTGATGCATGAAAACAACTTTCAATTAAGCGACAGAAATTTTACAAATATATAAATTTGTGTTTCAAAGATGAGTGAATGAGTCTTGTTATATGCCATGAGGGTGAGTAAATGCTGACATACATTAAATTTTTGTGTGAACTAACCCTTGAAATCCGTTCACAGTTTTAAGCATTTTGCAAAGTGTTCACAGTAATAGTAGTTCCAGTCACAGTGCTGATGCAGAGTTGGGGTTAATGTAGTGATACTTGACCCTGCCGAGTAATATAATGGCGACTTTATGCTTCAGCAGCAAACACTGCAAATGCATTGATTTCAGTGAACATGGTGCGTCGCACAGACATAGAAGAAAAGAGTTTGTGATGATCTTCCATCATGCAGCCAAAACCTTTAAAAAAAAAAAAACTTTTGTCATTATGCAGTCTATTGTAGGCACATGTTAACCAGTGAGAATCTCAGAAAAATGTGTTTTCAGAAGTCTATATCCATCAGAGCTGTCTCTAGTGTATAGACATCCTAAATCAATGAAGTCACCTGCTTGTTTACTTGTACTTAAGATACCATTGACCAATTGCACACATGCATTGTTCGAGTAAACGGTGCCATGATACAAAATACTCATGCCTGTCTAAAACAATCAGTTTCAGTGCAACACAATCTGTACTTTCTAGGTAGCTGTCAAAATGGGACATATTGAGCAATGTGGATAGCATTTACTCTTAGGACAAAGAATGATGGGCTCACAGTATGCGTGCGGGGTGTCGGTGGCGATACATCTTACTCTCTTCTGTACCCATCCACTCTAGAAGCACAGCTCGGGGAACATGACAAACGAGAAGATAACACGACTGTACGACATGGGCTGTGAGCCGGAGAGGAGGGCATGGGTGGATCGCTACATCGCCTTCATGGAGGAGAGGGGCACGCCTGTCCCCAACCTGCCTTCAGTGGGCAAGAAGCCGCTGGATCTGTGCCGCCTCTACCTCTGTGTTCGAGAAATCGGAGGCTTGGCTATGGTGAGTGAAGTCTTTTGGGCTCTGTGAGAGTACTGCTGTGTGATCGTGCTGGGGTTTTAAAGGAGCAGAGCTTTGAAATGCATGTTAAAGAACGGCAAAACCTCTCATATCCTTTCTCATATCTGCCTCAACCATCAATCACAGACACCAAAGAAACATAGGGGGGTTAACTGAGAATGCATTGCACCTGCTGATGGTGTTATTTATTTGCACATGCTTTCTGCATTGTTTTAGCACCCTGGATCTCACACAGGGTTTGTGAAAGAACAATATTCTACACACAAAAGAAATTGGCCTGGATACAGTGACTGCTGCCAAGATCATAAAATACACAAACTTCCCTTTATATCAGGGGTTTGCTACCTGGTTGTGAGTGTTACACTTTATTTTAAGGTGTCCTTGTTACAATGTAATTATACATTAAAGTACTGAGTAATATTAATTAACTATATCTACTTATTATATGGTTAGGATTAGGGTTTGGCTAATCGCGATTATGCATAATTTATTGTTATTATAATAGTAAGTACATGTAACGTGTAACAAGGACACCTTTTCGATGAAATAGTAAGTACGTTAATTAATATTACTCGGTATTTATTTAATTACATTGTGACAAGGACACAATAAAATAAAATGTGACGTCATAACATATTTATATTATTGATGCACAATGCATAAGTGCCATATTGGTTGATTTTGAATATTTAATTATGCACGCTCATTTCCTCTATTTTTACACTTACATGTATTTTTTGCTGTTATATTGAATTTTTACACACATCAGGATGCTAAGATTTTTATAACACTGTTGAATGTAATCTTAAATATGAATATTAGTTTGAAAAATGTTAACTACTTACCAGTATTGGAAATAATTTGAATATCTGTGCGTCACTAATTTATATAATTGATGATGTTTAACTGACAAAAGCATTAAACCGATCTTACATTTTAAATGTACTGTTTACTGTTACATTTTAATTTAGGGGCGGTGAAACATTTAGTTAAACTTTAGCTTCTCTAGCTTTTAGATTAACGAATGCATTTTTTAGCAAAAAATATGTTTCAAAGAGATCAAATAACAAGTAGAAGTTTCTACAGACCCCTGTTAAAGACCCCTACTTGAAATAAAGCTTTTGTTTACCACCAGCGTTCTGTGGGCGGTAATAACAATGAAGTTTTGTGAATCCTGGGCATTCTATAATGAGTCTCATTTACATAGCAAAGAGGTATGTTTATCCAAAAAAGAACTGATTTTAATATATAGCGACTGGTTAAGTCAAACTGCTGGTGGCACATGAATCAGTCACATGGTTAGATGGAGGAACTGCTTCGTGAATTGATTGCATCTTAAATGGTTTTGATTGAAAATGTCTCCTCGAACAGGTAAATAAGAACAAGAAATGGAGAGAGCTGTCCACCCACCTGAACGTGGGGACATCCAGCAGCTCTGCCAGTTCCCTCAAGAAGCAGTACATCCAATACCTGTTCGCCTATGAGTGCAAGGTGGAGCGCGGAGAGGAACCCCCACCCGACGCGTTCACCATGGGAGACAGCAAGAAGCAGCCACAGCAGGCCAAGATCCAGCCACCCTCACCTGGTGAAGAACTTTACAGTATTACTATGGAGAGAACAAACTGTTAGACTTTAGAAAGACGGCTTATATCCATCAAATCACTGTTAACTAGGCGTCATGTTTTATGTTGCAAAGCCCACGAAGTCATAGTTTACAGTGATTTTAAAGTAGCTAAGCACGACACCGAGCAGAGCTAAAAGCCTCTTATAGTTGTTCCAAAATCATAGTAAAAGAACTGGTTAATTGCTTTTATAAGAAACTACTATATATTTGGCAAAGTTTAATAAAATAAACACACAGCAACAAAAATATATTGATGATTAACTGATGTAATTAGGTCACAGGTGTGTTTGTAGAGTATTTCACAGAGGCTTCGAGCATGGTTCAGCCAATCATAATCAAGGAGCAAAACTATGTTTTATAATAAACAGTTTATTCTTGTAACACCCTGAAATCAACTTTATTTTAGCTTTAGTATTGAACTTAGACAAACTTTTTAATGTGATGCATCAAATTGCATGGTTGTAGAGGATAATTGATCAATTATTACTATTACGAACAAAACAAGGGAAAAATCCTATAGACTTACATTCACAGACCTGAGCTGTTTTCTAGAGAACAGAATATCATGTGGGAACACTTAACAATAAGGTTCATTAGTTAACTTGAACAATACTTCTACAGCATTTATTAATCTTAGTTAAATGTTAATTTGAACTTTTACTAATGCATTATTCAAATCAAAAGTTGTGCATGTTAACATTTGGTAAAGCACTGTGAATTAACATGAATTAACAATGAAAGACTGTATTTTTATTAACTAACATTAACAAAGATTAATAAATACTGTAATAAATGTACTGTTCATTCATGTTAGTTAATACATTAAAGCTGCAGTCCGTAACTTTTTTTCGGTTAAAAATGATCCGAAATCAATATTTGAGCAAGTACATAACCAGCCAGTGTTCAAAACTAACGGCTTACTTTACTTTCACAATGGTTAGCTTATAATAATGTTTTCTAATTTGAGTGGTTCGGTAGGTTTTCGCAGGAAATTCGAGCATGGCACTGCGTCATTACATCACATCTGTAAACATAAAGAAGTTGTCCCGGCTACTAGGCTATATCGCATGTGAGGATCCTGCAGGTGGAGGATCGTTTATAGCCTTTTCTCACAGCAGCTAGAATAATTAAATGCATCATTTTGATGGCGGATTGTGATCCAGAAAGGATTGTGTTCATGAAACACATGTGAATGAAATTAAATTATATTCCAGTTTTAAATGTGCTTCTGATTACAGATAGCCTGAGATTACACAAGATTTGTATTTTAAAGAAAACCAGTTTGAAGGGAGCATAGTTTGCTTTTTGGTTTAAAAGAATTTCTTAATATGAAATTTGAATGGCATGACAATTAGAGATTAGACTGTACAGAAATTGAAATCTACACGCTAATACACACTATACTCATAGTCGAGTGTGGCGGGAGGAGCAAACGACAGACACAGTGGGTGTGGCGTCAAGCCTCGGAGAGGTTTTTATTAAACAAATAAAGGGGAAAAATAAAGTGTCCAGGGAAAATACAGTGTCCAAAGGAATGGGGAACCTGGTGTCCTCGCTGTGCCGCGGGGCTAGTGAAGGAGGGTAGTGTTCGTCAGGGAAGGGGCGGAGTCCGGTGGCCGCATGCGCTCCCCTCCTGGGGCCGGGCGAGCTAGTGGCGGCGGCGTCTCTTGTGCGGCTCCTTCCATCTGCTATGGTCCCGGCGTCTCTGGGGGACTCGACTGCCCGGCATCCTGGCCCGTCAGCTGCCTAACGGGTGCGGCAGTCCTCCTCGACGCTCCCTTCCTGGACCCACGAGGACAACAGCGTGCATGCACGGGGAAGAGACCGGTCTCTCGAGGAGAGGCGCGCTCGGCGTTTAAACAGCGGCGGTGATGAGGCTCTATTCACATCAGGTGCGCCTCATCACACGCCACCAGCCCTGCGTGTTCAGCGCCCCTCCTCTCTCACACACCCACTCCCGTCGGGAGCCTGGGGAAGGGTGGCGAATACGGGACGGGGTGGTGATGATGGACGGGGGGAGGCAGCCGACTCGTCACATCAGCAATGCTGATGTTTTCAACATTAATAATTTGAGAATAAAGTATAACAATAATAATAATTTGCACTGTTTTGTGTGATATGAGCAAACTGATCTTTAGATTAAATCACCATTGGTAGCATGATTTATGGTAATGCTTTTTCCCTCAGTTGGTCAGAACAAAGTGGCAGACCTTGTTACTTACTTGTTCAGGTGACAATATACGGTGAAAATTCTTATTTGGGTCATATATTCCAAGATGTAGGCTAGAATCTGTGATTGCAAAGTACAGTAAACATCCACACCGGTGCAGTGACTGACAGCTACACATTCACCTCAAAACATTAGGTTCATCCGCGCTGGAGCCGTGCCGGGTGACACAGTTCACGCAAGAAAGATAATTCTGCAAAAAGCTGCAATTCCAGGTTTTCAAACAGATGGCGACAAAGAGGCAAAACGTACGGACTGCAGCTTTAACTAATGGAACCTTAATTTTTTACCTATTTTAAAGGCCTTAAAAGTTGAGCAAATTATTACAAAGTTGTGTAAATTTGGAAAAGTCGTGGAAATTTCTGTAGGGAGAATCTGTTTCTGGGTATTTTTAGCGCTAAAATATTAATTTAGGTAATAATCGTCTTAACTGCATAGGCAGGACTGTATTTGTTCACAAATCGAACATCACTATGTCTTGCAAGCTTGTTATAATCACTCAAAAACCATTCCTACTTTTCTCTCAATGAAAAGTTCTAGTTTTCTCATTCTACTTTTTTCTAAATGAAATGCGATAGTGATGTTCTGGAGTATCTGTCAGTGATGCTACTGGAGTATAAGTCAAGTCAAGTCACCTTTATTTATATAGCGCTTTTAACAACACAGATTGTGTCACAGCAGCTTTACAGTATAAAATAGGAAAAATAGTGTGTAATAATGCAAAAGGACAACAGTAAACACTAGGCACGTGGCACGGTACATGTAGACATCTTGGTTCGGTGCATGAGGCCTTATGACGAATACAGACAAATCATCCCCAATCCAGAAGGGGGTGCCCGCAGTAATGCAACGATGTTTGATAACTGCCAGCAGAAGAACAGCGAATGCCATGTGGCACCATACGTATCCCTTCTAGACTTTAGAGTTGCGCACTTGAAAACAAAGCCCACTAGACAGTGACCATGTGCTGAGTATACTTGCGCACTCAACTGTTTGCGAAATGGTGCTTTGTGCTCGTGTATCCTACCTCACCACATGCATGTATATATTTTCAAAATATATACATGCATGTGTGTGTTTATGTATACATAATAAATATACACAGTACGCACACATATATTATGTAAACAAACATAATATATGTTTTTATTTTGGACAGCAATAAAATTAAGTGATGGAGATTAATATTTTTCTGCATCACTCGCATGTGGCTCTGGTCTGCCTGCCCTATAATGAATGCAGAGCGTCTCTAGACAGAGCTATAAATATCTGACAGGTGACTGAGTCAAACTGAGACGGACGGGGTCGGGGGGAAGGGGTGAGAATGAGAGCTGTCAGGCTGCTGGCTTAAGGATTCCCGTCCCCCCTCTTCCTAAGGCTAATGACTGATGATGTCACAGGAAGAGAGAGAGAGAGAGCTGTCACACAGCAGGGGAGGGATTCCCTCTGAGAAGATTAATGGGGGAGGAGTGTGGGATAAAAACAAAAGTGACCTCAGCCTGACCCCTCGCTCAATGCAGACCAGTGAGCCAGCACTTTTTCCCCCCTCTGTCTCTCTCTCTACCGCCCTCTCCGACTCTCTAAATATGCGTAAGGTCATTGGCGGTCACACAGACTGGAAGTGTTACAGCATAGCACCGTGTATTGTTTACTTTCAGTGCTGAAAGACGATTTTGTGGCTGGCAGCAGATCAAGGACATGTAAAGCAGACACTCTTTCATTCCCTCATTCTTTCATTCTGCCCCGATTCTTTTTGTTCCATGCGCTGAAATCTTTTGAAGTACCTTTTACTGCTCTGAGCTGCGGAGGAAAATGCAAATTGGTTTTATTACTTTGCATCAACTGAGCCGTAGAAATTTCAGACGTTATTAGGCTGGTGTCCTTTTATACCATTGCATTTCTATGGAAATTAATAACTAGTGTATTCAAATGTTATTGGATTATGGAAATGCAGTCTGGGGATTGTAAGATTTTGGTTTCTTTCCCTCGAGCTTGCAAGAAGTGATTAGGACATTGTCATTTGCTTGTAGATTTATAAAACTCCATTTAAGCAGAATCGGAATATTATTTCTTTCAAAAAAGGGTATTTTAAAAAAGGCTGTTTTATATGTTTTAATGAGGCTTTTACATTATTTAAATTGAGGCAATATGCAGTTCATTGTGTCACTAAGAATCAGTGATTTAGGGAATTGCAAAGCAGTTAAAAATATTTTCAATGCATCTCAGTTTACTATTCAATTAATTAAATAAAAAATAAAAAAAGTGTATGAATTTATTGCAACATTAAGAAAGCATCGACATGCTAAATGTTTTTTCTAAACCTTACTTTTCACCCCAGAAGTTAAAACTCATTTTTTGCATATAATAATTCCTTCATATAATGTACTCCGTTTGTGCTGTTCAACAGCAAACTCGGGCTCTCTTCAAGGGCCGCAGACTCCTCAATCTACAGGCAGCAGCACTATGACCGAGATGCCAGGGGACCTAAAGCCGCCAACACCAGCTACCACACCCCACGGACAAGTGACCCCTCAGCCAACTGGCAGGTGGGCTAAATTGCATTATATTATATAGAAGATGCATTATATTTTAGTGTTCGTTACTCGTGTGTGTGTGTTTGTATTCATTTGTTGTCCTTGTTTTACCCCACATCTTTAGAAACAGTGGTGTTAGTGTGCAAGATCCGTTCTCTGAAAGCAGTGACCCAGCTTTCCAAAAGCGAGGCCCCATGCATGGAGGAGGCAGTGGCGATGCCACCTCTAGAATGCAGTTTGACACCAGTAAGGATCCCTATGGAGCTGCTAGGAAAGGTGTGTTGCTATTACAGTTACCACATATGGGGCTGGTTTCAGATTTCTTCTGTCTGCTCACTGCTGCCCCCCCCCCCCTGTGTTTTTCTTTTTTTAGAGGTGCATATAAATTATTTTCTTGGACACTGCTGCCATCTAGTGTCTTGCAGGTTGAAGCCAGCATAAATACTAAATCGGCCTAGTTTACTTTCTTTATAATGCATGTTGCTACAATTATTGTGAATTCATCAGTGCACTTAATTCTAGGGAAAATTATTATATTTGCACATATTATTTTTAATTAAAACGCAATACTTTGGTCCTGTGAAATGACTTTTTGCATATCCCAGTCATCATCTTGATTCTCATCGGACACGGGCTTAAATAAATATGACCTGATTCCTAGGTCAAAGTTTTTATCACCTCCAAAACTAAACTGGATTAAATTTGTAATAATTAATTTAGTTTTTATTGCAGCTTTATTTTAAATTGCTTTTCACTATTAGTTATTTTAGTCCGTTTTTTAGTATATTTATTTTAATTTTAGTATTTTAAGACCAACGTTAATACATTAGTAATTTAATAAATTTAAATGTTTAAATTGAATAAATGAATACATTTACTTTTAATCTGTTCTACTATAAAATACTAATACATTTCATACCATGTCTCAAATCCTTTTTCTTTTGTTAAGTTTGTAATGTAGGCATGAAAATAGTTCAGTAGTTCAGCTTCATTTTCCCATCTGTGTTAGATTTCATTTTTATTTCAGTTTACAGCAAAAAAAAAAAGTTTTTTGGTAACAATAATAACACTGCAATCAACTACAAACTGGGATAAAGATCTAGCTCCATTCTGATATGAAACAACCTCTTTTCAGTGTACAAAAGACCCAATGGATAAAAGAAACATAAAATGTTACAATGGTTTGTGACTAATCTTTCATATTGTTTTTAGTTCTGCCTATTTTTTTTTTCCTTGCCGTTTAGTGTTAATTTGTTTTCAGGTGTCTCTGAGCCCTTCATGCCAGGGCAGATGCCAGGCAGTGGCATGCAGGATATGTATCCACGTGGACCGCCCTCAGGGATGGGTATGGGCCCACGACCCCAGTACCAATACAACCCTGGTTTTGAGAGGAGGTAGGCCAGAACACTTTAACATCAGTTCATGAACTGAAAAACAACAAGGCAGAAATCAAAATCAGCATGTCAACATTATTTAATGTTTATGTTCACAGGCCAGACCACGTCATGGGTCCAGAGGGGGGAATTGCTCCCCCTGGAAATCAGAACAACATGGTGCCTTCCAATAGTGATCCCAGCATGTTCTCAGGCAATAGATACGCCTCTCATCAGAGGTATAACGTGATTGCGGTTGACTAGTATATGAAGGTATTTGGTGTGTGGAGCTAGAGTATAGTAATTTCTGTTTTACTATAGACATGGACATGACGGCTATGGGCAGCAGTACCCTCACAGTATGTCATATGGTGCACATGGGATGTATCCCCAACAGCAGGTCAGTCATCAAATGTGATCAAATTTCATCCCTTTTGAGATTTCATTACCACACTGTGATAAATACTTGTGATTACTGCTGTATTTTTAAACTTTAAACGCTTTATTTATTTTCACAGGGTTATAAGCGGCCTGGGGAAGGGATGTATGGCCCTCCTGCTAAGCGCCACGAGAGTGAAGCCTATGGTATGCAGTACGGTGGTCAGCAGCCTGACATGTATAGTCAATATGGTTACCCAGAGCGCAGGCCCATGCAAAGCCCATTCCCCTATCCATATGGGCGTGATCGCATGCAGCCAGGTGGGCAGGGACCTCCTCAGCACACCATGATGAGTGGTGGACCACCCCCATCCTCCAATTCCAGCGGTGGGCCTCAAGGGAACATGTGGCACACCAGGCATGACATGAGTTATGCTTACCCCGGCCGGCAGGCTCATGGGACCCCCTACCCCTCCATGAGCCGTGGAGATGATCCCGAAGTCAGGGTCAGTCAGGACAGTCAGTGGCCTGGTCAGCGTCAATCCCCCTACCCACCACACTCTTCGTCCTCTTCCAGCTCCATGCCCCCCATGGCTATCAGGCAACCACCTTCTTCCTATCAATCTCCTCCAGCAATGCCAAACCATATCTCTCGAGTCCCAAGCCCTGCACCATTCCCTCGGTCTGTGGGTGGCTCTATGTCACCCAATAAGGCTCATATGATGGCCTCTATGAAGCAGATGCAAAAGCCGGGTGGCCCAGGGTCGATGCCAAGCTCTCAAAGTAGTGGTCTTCCTGGGCAAGGCTTCCCGACAATCCATCGGGAAGTCACTTACCCACTGGACTCCGTGGAGGCTAGGCAGCCTCAGCTTAAACATCGCCGAAGGTTAACATCCAAAGAAATTGGTAAGAAACTCTCTTCCATTAATAAACAACTTCTGAATGGTATGGCTATGACAAGGCTTTAACCATGCTTGTGTATCTTAAGGCACACCAGAGGCTTGGCGTGTGATGATGTCCCTTAAGTCTGGTTTGCTTGCTGAGAGCACATGGGCCCTGGATACTATAAACATCCTGCTTTATGATGACAACACAGTGTCTTCCTTTGGCCTGTCTCAGGTAAGTGTGTACCAGGCACTAATGGGCTGCAAGGCTTGGGTTCAGAGGGTAGAAAATTATTGCAAAATTCTTCATGCTTTTGCAATTTTGTGGTCGTATTTAATAGCAGTTTCTAAGAAAAGATAGGTGTTTATAATTTGATAATGAACGTATTGGGTTTTGTGTCTTTTCCATTTTTTAGATGCCCGGTTTCTTGGAGCTCATTGTTGAATATTTCAGAAGGTGCTTAATAGAGATCTTTGGGATCCTTGAAGAATATGAAGTTGGAACAGAGGGTCAGAAAACTCTTCTGGGTCCATGTTTGGAACCCACAGAAAAAGAGCAACCTTCAAATCAAGACTTAAAAAGCCAATCCAGTACAGAACAGGTGGAGAGATTAGATGTGGAGCCTGAGAAACCTCAGCCGAGCAGCTCAGCAGCAGCACTCAATATGGAGAAAAGGGAAGACTCTGCAGAGGGTAAGGCCGACACTGGTAAAGAGCCATGTCCTCCAGTGGAGCCCAGACCCAAGCAAGCCAGCAAGCATGACAAACTCCCAGTGAAAGTTGAGGAGAGAGAGGCTGTGGCTGATTGCGTGGAGGATCGATCAGAGCTGCTAGGCCTGGCCGGGGAGTTCACCAGCGGGCTTCTGCATTGGAAGGCAGGTGGAGGGGACTCCACTGCCCACATCCAGACCCATTTCGATAGACGTAGGGAAGAAGAAGAACAGAAGCCCTCAGAGAATCAGGAAGGTGCACATGCACCTGGAAAAGAAATGGTTGAAGAGGAGCACGGGAGGGAAGAGGAACTGAAAAGAGAGTTTCCAGGGCCCTCAGAGGAGAACTTGACAGCCACTGTGGATGACATGCTAAGTTCTCGTCCAGGGTCCTTATCAGGAGGTGAAACTCAGACGTCATTCCCCTTCCACAACAGAGAGAACCAGAGCAGCATTACTTTGCTGGAAGATGAGCCCCGATGCTGGGATGAAGCACCTCTTTCCGTCGCCGAGGGCTGGCAGGATGAGTTGGCCAAGCGCTGCATCTGTGTGTCCAATATCATTCGTGGACTCTCCTTCATCCCAGGCAATGACAGCGAAATGGCTCGGCACCCAGGTTTAGTGCTCATTCTCGGAAAACTTGTTCTTCTGCACCATGAGCACCCTAAAAGGAAAAGGATGACACCGACCTACCAGCGAGAGGAAGAGCGAGGTCTGGCTTGCAGCAAGGACGAGTGGTGGTGGGACTGCCTTGGTGCCTTGCGTGAGAACACCTTGGTCACCCTTGCCAACATTTCAGGACAGCTAGATCTGTCCATCTATCCGGAAAGTATCTGCCTTCCAATTCTGGACGGGCTGCTCCACTGGATGGTGTGCCCTTCGGCGGAGGCCCAGGACCCCTTTTGCACAGCAAATGGCTTCTCCTCGCTCACACCACAGAGGCTGGTGCTGGAGTGTCTGTGCAAACTGAGCATCCAAGACTCTAACGTTGACCTTCTGCTGGCCACGCCTCCTTTTAGCAGACAGGAGCGCCTCTTTGCCACATTAGTGCGGCACGTCGGTGAGCGAAAGAGTCAGGTGTGCCGCGAGATGGCCGTAGCCGTTCTCTCTAATCTTGCACAGGGTGACCCCACAGCTGCCCGAGCCGTTGCCCTCCATAAGGGCAGTGTGGGAGCCTTGATAAGCTTCCTAGAGGACAGTGTTGCCATGGCACAGTATCAGCAGAGCCCTCACAGTCTCTTGCGCATGGGACACCCCACCCATCCCGAGCCGCCCAGCATCAACATGATGTGCCGGGCCGCCAAAGCCCTGCTGGCCATGTCCCAGGTGGAGGAGAACAGACCTGAGTTTGTGCTCTACGAGAGCAGGCTTCTTGATATCTCGCTGTCCTCCGTGCTGAACTCTGGCGTGGCGGCCATCCTGTGTGAGGTGCTGTTTAAGCTCGGTCGCTCGTGACAGGCACAAAGGAGCGGGAGCCTCGAGTGCCATCATGGGAACGTACAGTACGGCTGAGCTGAGCCACAGAGATCACGCAGAACTGTCGGTGTTATATTTTTATTTAAGGAAAAGAACACAAACAAAAATCGTTTTTACATACAAATGAATATATAGAGAATATATATAGCTCCTCTGCCCCATTTCCCAGTTTTCATTTTGGATTTTTAAATGATTTTAATACGGATATTTAATACTTGGTCTTTTGGTTTTTTTCTATTCGTTTCATTTTGTTTCATCTGTGTATTTTCTTTCGTTTGTTTTAACCAAAGTTGGCATCTGATACCGTTTGTTTTTTTTTTGTTTTTTTTGAGAGTATTTTGCTCTCAGAATGTTTTGATGCAGTGTTTTGTTTGTTTTCTTGTGGGACTTTGTTTATTCGGGGAATGCAGATTTATTTAAATTGTGAGACATGTTGTAGATAGAATTTCTCTTGCAATGTGTTGCGATAAAAGAAAAAAAAAAAAAAAAAAGATTTTAAGACATGTATACAGCTCTGAGAAAAAAAAAGCATTGTGCAATAGATTTAGCTGGCTCAGAGGGGAGATTATGAAATGTGAATGACCACAGGCAATGTTCTGATCTGACCACCAGTATTGCACTGTTTCACCACACCAGTATCTGAGGGTCAAGCGAGTGTTGGTTCTAAACTGACTTGCTTCCACAGAGGGACGGCGAACTCAAAGTGCTTCGGTTACCCCTCTTCTCTATTCTATATCCACGGGTCGATTTGTATATAGGAACTGTACATTAAATGAGCCCCTTTTCACGTTTTGTTTTTCCTCCAAGAGATGTGGTATTATACAAAGTGAGTAGTTTATGCTACATGCTATTGACATTTTGCAAATAAATATTAAGTCATTGTATTCAGGTGAGGATCGTCTTGAAACGTGTAAGGGGCTGTTCACACAGGGTGGGCTCTTGCATCTGATATGCGCTATTTTTATTTAATTGTTGGTCATACGTGCACAACAGACATTATTTGCCGATTTTGGTGTCTTTCAAGATGCCGTTGAAGTTGAAATGCATATTTTGAAATGCTGCACTGTAGAAAACATGTCGGTTTTTACAAGAGTAGACCAGTCTGGAAAAGCATCTCCTGTGGATCGAGCATGTATATTAGCAACCGTATATGGGAACGCGTAAACGCACCACTTCAGTTCCCCTGTTTTTAATGCAAGAATTTGTCCTGTGTGAACGCCCCCCAAAGACTTTCCTGTGTGTCCTATAATGGAGTTCTGTGTGACAGAGATAGCAATGGCTCCCTCTAATGGCCTTAGATTTTGGAAAATACAGGCTAACTGAAAGACGTCCGATGGCATAAATGTAATTCAATGTGAAAGTTACCCCAAAATGACTTAACGATTTTAACAGAAAATATGTACAACTCTTTATGTAAGCTCTTTTTGCTCCATATGATTTGATGACCATTGTTTATTCAGTATAAAGTCTTTATACATGTTCCACATGTTAAAAGTAAATGTACATGAAATTTGTTTGAGCACTGTGAACGTTGTTTTTCAGTGTTGTGTCCAAAAAAAAAAAAAAAAGTTACCGAACCATGTATATCCTCAATATTGTAATATTTTTTAAAAACGTATTGGTAGTTAAGGATGATCGGTAAAAAAAAAATTTCCGTCTACCCATGCAGTGCTCTGTGCTGCTTCTGTCACATCCAGTTTAACCAGATTACGTGACCCTAAATGCACAGGAAACACTCACATTGACGCACACTGAGGGAGGGCTGTTGTTCTGGAGCTTTTCTTTAGTCACTGCAGGGCACATGTCTCTTTTCAGGGACAGCTTGAAAACAACTTCCACAGAGTATTACAAGATGCTTTTATTAGACCAGGCAATTTAACACAATAGCTGCTTTAGTTTGATATTTAATGTATAAACACCACCAGCCAATGGGCAGTGATGTTATTCACTAGGCTCACACAAATGTCCAAAATGTATGGTTACCAAAAAAAAAGCTAATTAAATAACAGATAGTACAGTATGTACAAACATAATACTCT
Organism: Barbus barbus; assembly: GCF_936440315.1. Lineage (NCBI taxonomy): Eukaryota > Metazoa > Chordata > Actinopteri > Cypriniformes > Cyprinidae > Barbus > Barbus barbus. The sequence continues at coordinate 6,792,525 of NC_136742.1, forward strand.
CACACTTGTGACTGCAGATTCAGAGTCAAAGCCTCTTGGCTCAGGCCTTGTAAATTCCAGTCTGGCACAAGAAATTAAGGCAGACAACTGAGTTAAGTCTTCATTGAGGCATTCTCCAGTGCTGTGACCACACACTTGATATCGAAAATGGCTCACACTTGACAAAGCTGAAATATTCTTCCCAGACAAGTCAGTTAAGGCTATCCGTTTTTGATAATAGATTGTAAATTCTTCTCAATTTGACTTGAAGATGGAATTCCAGTCAAATGGAGCAGAAGCCTCTTCATTTTTGGGGATGGCGGGGAAAATGGACTGCATTTTCTGACGAAATTCCTTCAGCTGCCATAGAGAAATTATACATATCAAACAGTAGTTGCAGATTATAGTGAGAAATAGATGAAAGAGGGCACGTGGCATTTAAAAGCATCGCTTTAAGGAGGTACATACACTGTGGACGCCCAGGGCCTTCCAAACGGTGAAGCTCAGGAGACCAACTCCACACCAGGCGTAAAGTGAACCCCATCCCAACGCCCGCAATGCTAACGACGCGCCGCTTTCTGGCACCACAGCAGTTCCTATCACACCCTGAACACATCAAGAGAAAAATGAGGGTCATTTACGGCAGATCTTGTATTTGTTCAGTAAATATTAGTGTATATTATATCACTAAATACTACTTAGGGTCCAATGAAACACCGTTCAGAATTCATTTTAGTTCTGTAGTCTGATGCATTATAAAGTGAAACAGGAAAACATAAGGAGGACATTGATCTGTCAGACTTTAATTCATTTAGATCACGGAAATTAAGAATTCATTGATTCATAACATTCGAACAGGAAGTCATTTCAGAGGAAACGGAGCATAAATACTTGAGATATATTATGTTTTAGATATTTATTTATATAACCGATGCTGTCTAAATTTTCACAACCAACCAGCATTAAAAAGTAAATGGGGTCAATTCTGAATTTTGGATTCAATCATGACATAACCCCATTTCTTCTCAAATTTCAGGAGTAAAAAACATTAAATAAAAAAGCAAGTATCCCCCCTCCAAAATATAAAAGGTTAAAAAATCTGATACTTTAGAGGGAAAAAAAAAAAGGTCTCTATATATGACTTGAGTCCCTCCTCCAGTGTTAGCTTATTTCTGTCTGCCTGGCTAAATCTAATCCCTGCCTCAATCTAATCACTTAAGGGAAAAAATCTATATCACATATATCCTCAACAAGCTACACATTTTGAGAGATCATTCATGTCCATACCACAAACTCCGCAGGACAAGCTGATACTGTGATACAAAGTGACATAACAGGTCTAGTCAAGTGATTTGTCATCAATGGATCCGGGCAAGACATATGATCCGTCGCGCCGCTGACCTCATATTGGATTTAACCACTTAAAAAGCATTTTTGGCAAGACATGTGTTTACTGATGTGAGAGAGTGGTCTAAAAATAGGACAAAACAAAAACAAAGAGCCCTCTGTTCATTTATGTTCAAAAGGCATAAACTGGAATCGATGTCAGCATTTCCGCAGTGTAATTCTGTGAAGTTAGCAGACATCAGCCTGCCATGCTCTGCTGATTAGATGAAAAAAAACAGCTTCCAAGAAAGAGGACAAAGATTTCTGTAAGCAGAGCAGCACTATGATGTCACATTTTTTAAATATTTTAGGACTAGGACTAATATAACACACTAAATGGGACTATTTGCTCACAAGTTTTCTTTGCGTTCACACTGCAATTGAAAGTGATTTTTTTGCTCCACTAAATTGTGGCAGGGTCACTTTTCATTTCACATGTACATTTTTGTAGCATTATTTAATATTACTGTTCATAATAATGATAATTATTTGATTTTTCTTACATTTAACCCTCGTGTACTATTCAAAAACAAGTGACTTCCTGTATGGTCCGGGTCAAATTGACCCGTATTGGATTCCACAAAAATTACGACATATAAAAAAAAAAAATCATACAATCAATAAACTTTTAATATCAGTACTTTTCACACATTTCAAAGAATTAATTTCTGAATTTATAAAAAAAAATGTAACCACTATTGTGACTGCAACTCCCCCAGACCTGTGAGATGTTTGCGATTGCACACTGTTTAACGATAATATCTTGGTCTAAACCTAAAGTAATCTTGACAAATTATCATTTGAAAGGTTTTGGACTCTAGTTTTCATATTTGGTGAGTGTTTTTCAAAGAAATGACAGAGCAATAGATAAATAGCGATAGATTCACTTTTATTCTATGCGTATGTTTTTATGCGTTTTAGAGAGAGAATTTAAATCAAATATTACAGTCCAAACTATTTCTGAATAGGATGTCTACTTTATAAATATTTAAAAAAGTATGGAAATATATAGTTCAGAACACTTAAACAATAAATGGAAATCAAGAGTCCCTGTGTATCACCTAGTGGAAAGGTTTGGTACTGCATCCACAAACTCGTACTTAAAGTTCATTTTTTGAGATATCAACCTAAAATTTGGCACAAAACTTGTTCAGATGATTGGCTTTGATTTTCTTGAAGATTTGGTGGTAAACATGTTTTGTAAAACTGCTATTTTAAATCAAATATAAAAATACATTTTCATACATTTAAAGTACTATAACGTTTTATAAATTTACTTTTATAACTGTTTTTATAACTACAATAACCTGTGATGTTTCACTTTAAAATGATACCAATCTTAAGTCTGTGCTCTGAAGTATTCACGTTTTATAACAATTTTATCCGGAAAAGTCATTTTAATGTCTAGGCTCAAAAACTGTGACTTACAGTTAAAAGGCGAAACAGTTTTGTTTTCACAAACTTTGAAATTAAAAAGTAGTTAAACTCATCAAGACACTGACACTAGGAGGCACTTCAGGACTAGAGTTGAGCTCTGAAATACAACAAAGGAATGTTTCAGTTGCTTTTGAATGGATGCCTATGCGGGTCAAATTGACCCACGAACATCACAAACGTGTAACAATTATTTTGGACATGTCAAAACACATCAGCGTGTTGAAACTTTGCATGCATGTTCATGACCCTAAATGAGAAAAGGTCACAAAATTTCAAGAAAAAAAAACGTTAACTGATATTTCTGACAACTCAAAAATCAAAACGAGTCAAATTGACCCGGAACAGTACATGAGAGTTAAAATGCCACTTTTCACCTGGACTTTTTAGAACAATATTCTGCTTAATTGTGAGTCATAGCCGAGTTGAATATTATAGCTAATGATGATGATGATGATAATAATAGGACTTCTTATTCCTAAAATAATAATAATAATAGCACACTGTGTCAGGGTCACTTTTTTGGAACACTGTTGAGTTACATTTTACTAAAAAAAAAAAATATGGTAACACTTACTTAAAGCCTTTATGTACAATGCAGTATATAAGTAGTTTTAATGCATGAATTATGCCTTGTAAAGCACCTTATAATGCATTACAACATTTAGTAGTAGCCCTTGCATTATACATAATTTTAGTAACACTCAGTCTTTATTTTACAAGAGCTGTTGTAATTTCTTCACTTTCATATGGCACTGTTGATTTTCAGTGTATAGTTGATGCATGCTAGTACTAAATGTCAGTAATGTATAGCAGACAATCTTGATACCTTATTGAACCACTCAGGACTCTTCTTCTTAGCCATGGCAAGGGTGGAACCGAACCCTGCAATCATACCTGCGGTGGCTACAGTAGAGAGGAAAGCACCTCCTGAATAAGAGACAACAGACCGAGGTGAGCATTTTAAAGGAACATTCATAGTTCTGAACATGACAACACTGTCTGCTTCCACAGCAGTCTGGATAACACTGATCCAAAAGCTATTGGATTAAAGCTACAGAAGGAATCATGTACTACAACATTTAGTGAAATACTTTGAGGCATCAATAACTAACACTGCAGCACATTTAGTGTTTGTTGGCAGAGAGTGTAGGACCAGAGCCAGACTCATGCAATCATCTTCTACAGACCACATGAAGTAACAGCACCATGACAAACGCATAACAGAGCAGAGGACCATAGAAACTGATTTTAATGAGGATGCTTCAGTGATTGATAAGTTACTCTATCATGATCCTGAGGAGAGAGTAAATGTGACAGTCAGAAATTAACTAAACAAAGGCACTGAAAATCTTACCAAGAATTTATTAGAATTTGACATAATATAAACAATACAATATTGTAAGATTAAATTAAATAGATGCTGATAATACACCATTTTTGGATAAAAATGCCTTAATGAATGCAATACCTAAATGCAAATTGTTATATATATATATATATATATATATATATATATATATATATATATATATATATAGTTTCTACCAAACAACTATACAAACAAAACAAAATAAAAGTTTGAATTGACTGAAAATGTTTAATTTGATATCTGAACTCAAGCTTATTTCCAGTCGATTTGGAATAATCTATAATCTTTTCGTACATTATTTGTGTCCCTGGAGCACAAGCCAGTCTTAAGTCTCTGGGGTAACTATAGAAATATTGTAGAAATAGACAAAAATACACTGTATGGGTCAAAATTATCCATTTGTCTTTTATGCCAAAAAGCATTAGGATATTAAGATCATGTTGCATGAAGATATTTAGTAAATGTCCACCCGTAAATATATCAAAACTTAATTTCTGATTAGTAATATGCATTGCATTTGTCATTTGAACAACTTTAAAGGCGATTTTCTCAATATTTTGATTTTTTTGCACCCTCAGATTCCAGATTTTCAGCCAAATACTGTCCTATCATAACAAACCATACTGGAAAAATATATTGTTATTATATGATGTTTAAATTTCAATAATAAAAAGAGACCCTTATGACTGGTTTTGTGGTTACATCTGACATTTAAGTCTAAGTTTCTGCTTTAATGTATGATTAATCAGAATAAGGTCAGTTATGCAAATGCGTGATATCGACGGATAATTCATAAATGGCCGAATATGTTATTAAAATACATCAAACCTTTTATCAAGTATGATTTGTCGTCTTCGGTGTCATTGACCCTCGCGCTCTGCTCCACTGACATCCTGAACAGCTCCGACTGACACAGACATCCGGCGGAAACACGTCATAACACAGAGAGCAGCAGTGGAAATGATGCACAGATCTCACTATGAGCGTGCCTGCTGTTATATTCTTACTCTTAAAGTGCATCTATAATTGAGACATAATTATAAATAATTTAAATTATAAATTCCATGTTAAATTCAAATAATCTGTTGTGCTGTAGGTATATATTGTGTTTTATTTTTCATCATGATAAAACAATATCTTCAAACTCATAATAAAGTGAAATGATATGGAACTAGATGTGTGTCTGTGAGAGGAGGACTGATTCAGACACTACATAGACAACACTACATAGACAACATACGGGGCATCACAGACTGAGAGAAAGAGCTGTCTGATATTAATATTCAGTTTTGCCTTTTAAAATGCTTATGTTGTTATGTTTTTATTATAATATTTCAAAACATTAGATATTTTCTTATTTTATTTTGTTAGTATTTTTATAGATGATACAACATAAGCACCACTATATGCTGTCTATATAGGCAACTCTTCACTCTGTCTCGAGACACATTTATAAATTTGTCTATTGTGGTTTTGAAATGCATGCCTATAAAAGGAATGTATGCAGGCAATTCACTCTTTTGAGACATGCTCAGAAATGTTGTCTATATTATCAGCTCGCTAGGTTTTGAAATACCCTGTATGCTGTCTACCTAGACAGCTGTCTGTGATTTGAGACGGCGCCGCTGGTCACCGTGTGTTGTGAGCTCAGCTCACGCGCTGATCTATCTATCCTGCGCACGCTCTCGCTCTCCTTCATCAAGATTAAACACCCTCCTCTGTTTGTTTGCTGTTGTGATATTGTGCATGCAGCGTCAGGACAGGGAACGGGATCACGAGGACATCGGAAGGACGTTTTTAACGTTATGCTCCAAAGGTTTTGAGTGGATTTGATTTAATCGGAGCGCTTCTGAACCGCATTAACGGAGTTGCAAGCTTTAAAACGCCAGCAGACAAAGCGACATTTCTGGGCATGAGGTCCACATGCCTCTGTGTCCTGGAGCGCATCCTGTTGTGTTGAGGATAGACATCTGCAATGAAGGAGTTCTCCAAACAAACATGTAAACCAAACACGCGGATCTTATTTCTCTCCCATCGTCTCGGATGCAGATATTAGCGTTTTTAAAGTAATGCATTTAAAAGATTTCAATAAAACATGGAGATAAGAAAACGGTTCCACGCTTTTCTTTGACTGGGTTGTGCAATGCTTCCTCCTTCAGATCAGAGATGTTTCTTCAAGATCCAGCTGTCCTTGAGGACATTTGAATTCTGATTCAGTTGTGTTGCTTTAAAGTTTTAGGGTTTTTTGCTGGTGGGTAGATGACAGGCAACATGCATCTTGGGGTAGAGGAGCCCATCCGAGAGTGCCAGTATAATCAGATCTGCACACATAACTCCTCACCCATGGACACCCCACACACCAAGAAGAAGAAGATCAAAAGGAAATGGCAGGTTTTTCCTGGCCGAAATAAGTTTTACTGCAACGGCCGGATCATGATGGCAAAGCAGACTGGGGTCTTCTATCTTACCATGGTTCTCATTTTGGTGACCAGTGGCCTCTTCTTTGCCTTTGAGTAAGTACATTGATGCACTGGAGAACTCAGTGGCTTCTATCTACTCCAGACATTACCAAAAACGTTTTTAGGCCATATACATTCTTAAAAATAAAGGTTCTTCACTGGCATTTATGGGATAATGGAGAATCTTGAACACCCATGGAACCTTTGCATTGCACAAAAGGTTCTTTATAGTGGAAAAAAAGATTATTAAAAGTTCTTCACACTAACAAGAAATGGTTCCTTAGGGAACTCAATAGGATTATTTAATGGCATTGCAAAAGAAGCTTTATTTTTAGGAGTGTCCCCCATGAGAAAATGCCTGCTATTTTTGGAAGCACATCAGAGCAATACCAATCATTCAATGCCGATATTACCAACTGATACTACACTACAGTACTGTTTTGTGTTTGAAGTGGTCATTATGATTACTGATGATAAAATGGGTAGTGCTTTCAAAATTTTACTAGACACTTGACATTAATGGTGTGAGACCATAACTAGCTTTAAAAGTTCTGTGTAGGTTCCTCTTCTTGATTACTCTGGATAAAGAGTCGTTCTGTGCTTCATTTATACCTGGGCATTTGAGCAGCAATTGAATGTGGTCTGGGATCTTGAAGTGCAGTTCCACTCAAGCCAGTGCAGTAGTTTAGACCCTCTCACTAAGACTGAAGGACGTTTACTGAAGTGGTAAATCTGGTGTAATAGAATTACTTCAGTCCACGTAACTTCCAGTGCAGCTGTAAGGAACCCCTTGTGTTTTTAGGTCAGGTGAAGTTGAACATTTGGATTCCGAAGATCTTCAGACAAGAAAGCCTTGTGCTCAGTGGGGGTTTTTTTTTGGGGGGGGGGGGGGGGGGGGGGTAATGCTCTGCATTACTCGAAGCACATTACTCGAAGCATGCTTGCCCAGAAGCCTCCACTGGTTGTTAGAGAATCTCTGTGTGATCCTGAGGTGGCTGCTTTGGAGAAGGGGACGTGTGGAGCGGAGATTTTCCAGTGTCCCATCCCCCATCACCGAGCCCCATACATTCCATACCACAACTTCCAAAACATAGTCGTGGTGCGGCCCTGTTTCCATGGCGACGGGTTCCCTTTCCCGATCTTTGTGTTCTTTTGGAACAGCCTGTGTCTCCTAGGAAACAACATGAGGACTCAGCCCACAGTTGTATTTTTCTTTGCTCTAGGGTTAGTCTTGTCATGCTTTTTGAAACGATTATAAAGTCATTACTGAGGTTTTGTGATCCATTAAACACAGAGAGCCGAAACCACAGACGGAAACACATTAGCTGCACTGGTGAGAGGCAGTTGGTTTGTTGCGCAGTTCAGCACAAAATGTTTACTCGTAAATCATTTCAAGCAAAGAATGATGGTTATATTGAATGCAAAACACCCTTCTGAATGCATTCAGCTTGTGTGCCAGAAGCAATAAGACTTACTGAAATGAAAGCAGTATGCAGAGTTTAAACTGTACTTTGTAGATAGTTATATCACGTCTCTTTCTGGTATCCCTGCACATAAAATGCATCATAATATTATCATGTTTACCAGCTTAACATGGTCATGAAGTTGAAAATTCTATATATAACTTGTAGAACTTCCCCTACAAGTATTAGTAGCTATACAAGTGATTTTTATCAAACTAGCCTTATATGTGAATTAGTTAAAAGGATATTTATAATTTTATTCAGCAAGGATGCATTAAATTGATCAAAAATGACATTAAAGAGATAGTGTAAACTTTGTATTCATCAAACAATCCTGAAAAAAAAGAAAAACGTATCATGGTTTCCAAAAAAAGATATTAAGCAGCACATTTTTCAAATTTGATAACAATAAGGTGTTTTTTGGGCATGTGACACTGAAGACTGGAGTAATTACGCTGGTGATTCAGCTCTGCATCATGGGAACGAATTACATTTTAAAATGCATTAAAATAGAAAATGGTTATTTAAAATTTTAATAATATTTCATAATATTACTGTTTCTGACTGTATTTTTGATCAAACAAATGCAGCCTTGATAAGCATTAGAGACTTTTTCAAAAGATAGATAGATAGATAGATCGATAGATAGATAGATACAAAAGAAACGTACCAATTCCAAACTTTTGAACAGTAATGCATAATATTTTAGTCGTGTTGCTATACTTCTAAAACAATGTGTAGTTTTTGTTTTCTTTATCCCAGTGTAATGTTTTTTTCCATTAGCAATAGTAATAGAAGTGGTAATCGATATCACAAATGCTGCCCATTGTCCATATTGAACCTGAACATTCCTTTAAAGAGAAATAATATTATGTAATCCGCTGAACATTTGTCTCTAGCAGATAAAAATATAGAACAAACAATGTGGAGTGGGATAGACAAATCAGTTTTGAGTTTCTTGACATCTCTAAATTCAGCAGCACTGTTCTAGACTTTAGACTTTTGAGTTCAGAAACCTCAATCTCCATTTATAAAATGTGACACTGCAACTCGTGCCGCGGTGAAAGTCCTTGTGTGTCAGGATGCAGCGACCCTGTAACCTCTCAGTCTATCATAACAACCTCAAAACTGTTCCTTGGAGACCACTTCACAAGGAATCTTTAGAGCTGTAAAGCTGACAAGGACATTAGAAGCAGTGGTAAACACAATAAAGCTTTCTTAAAAGGTCCCTCAGGGGATTGCTATGTTAGCATGCTATAGTCGATAGCATCTGACCATATTGGCTAATTCAATTGCTCTGCCTAGTTGTGCTTAGCCAATTTAGCAGCCATCAGATTGCAGTGCAGACCATTTTGAAATGTTTTGGAGTCTGAATACCATTAGATATTATGGCAGGCAGATTTGGGGTCTTGTACCACAGACCATTTGCTTATGCTTCGAAACAGATGGTGGTACATTTCATTAACTTCTAAGTGTACAAAGCAGCTAGTTGGGATTCATTTTTTCATATTTTTATCCCAAATCCCCCCAAAATGCATTAGATTATCATGTTATCATTCATTGGTGAGATTCACACTCTGTTATTTTATCACCCCTGTGTTTGATACCAAGCTGACTGTCACTTTGGATAAAAGTGTCTGCTGAATGCATAAATATAAATGTATTGTCTATTATTATTTATTATGAAACAGATGGGTAACAGTTTATTTTAAAGTGACGTAGTTGCACGTTATATGTATAGTAATAACAGTTAATTAAGCATAATTACAAGTAACCAGTGTTGGACAGTAACTCATTACTTGTAACTTAGTTACTGTAATAATATTACTTTTTGCAGTAACTAGTAGTGTAACTAATTACTAATAAGATTTCAGTAATAATATTACAGTTACTATCCATAAAACATAAAACATCTTAGTTACTTTTGATGCCTGAACCCCGCTGATTTAAAATCTAATAATCAAATAATTCCTAGATTTATTTACATAATTGTCACGACTCGCACTTGCTTGTGATGTCTCCAGTGCAGCAGGCAAGCTTGGAATATGGAAAAGCTTACATTCAGCAGATAGAAATATTGCATTATATTGATTTAGTCAGATCTGAACACTGTTGTGTAAGCTGTGGCTTTACTTTACTCTGGCATTACATCCCTCTGATCAACAAGTACATTATATTACTATAATTAAACATCTTTTTAGAAAATTAAACAGTTTCTTACAAACTTATGTCATTTGATAAGTACTTAATTAATGACAGTTAATGAGATTAATACAACACTTCTACTTGAATGTCACTATCAATCACTTTTGAGTGTTTGTAATCACTTCTGACTGCGATCCGATGTGGATTTTGGTCAAATGATGAGGGAGAAATATGTTATTAGTAACATTCTAGAAGAATTTTATGTGGAAGATACCCAGTGAAGAAAAAGTAATGTAACTAGTAGTGTAACTAATTACTGTTGCCACAAAGTAATAAGCACAATATTACTTTTGAAAGGAGTAACTAATGAGTAATATATTACATTATTTGAGTAACCAGCCCAACACTGCAAGTAACTAACCCTAACCGTAACCTTAACCCTACAGTAAGTACATGTGGTTAATTAATGATATTATCTTGAATTTGGGGGATATTTTTATTCATTTTGGTGGCTCCAAGCCCCAGATCATTTCTGATTCAGTACTTATTTTTGTATTTCGTAAAAACTTGGCCGACAGATGTTCTTGTCCACAGCACCCGGCACAACTATTAAAATAACTGTACACATCTAAGACTAAATGTCTAGCTGAAGAATGCATTTGCTTAATAAAATATGATTTTAATTAGTGCTAAACTGTTATATGGCCAGATTAATAAATCAGCCCAGATTTGGCCATTTTTAGATGATCAGTATTGGCCAATAACTGTTTGCTCAGCTGGTTTAAAATTAGCAATGGATTTCTTTTGTATCAGATCCAGAATCTATACCAACAGCCTTGCAAATGAATAATTCGCAATTTCTATTTGAAATTTTCTGGTGAATTAAATTTTTGCAACTATGGCCCGGTTTCACAGACAGGACTTAGACTAAGCCAGGATTAGGCCATAGTTCAATTAGGACATGCTTAGAAAAAACATTACTGGGGTGCATCTTGAGACAAAACAAAGGCACTGATATATTTTAAGATCAGTTTCTTTCAGTTGAAACAGCTCAGACTTACATTTTAGTCTAGGACTAGGCTTAAGCCTTGTCTGGGAAACCGGGGGTAAGAGTCTCAACTGTTTTAATATACTGCATTACCCTGTATCTCATATATATCGGCCATATGTGAGCTATTTATAGGCTGCTATAGACTAATATAATGTTAGTTATAATGTTATTTCATAGTAGACTGACTGTTAATGCTTCTGTTTTTGCTACAGTCAAAAGACAGGATAATTAAAAAGAGTTTTGCATGATCATGAGCGTATGTTTGTTGCTTCCCCTTAATATCTCATGTATTTACTACTGGTGGGATTTACTAGCAACACAACATGACCTTCACAGCCACTCCCTCTTTTCCAGCTGCCCATTCCTGGCATCAAACCTGACCCCTGCCATTCCGGCCATCGGAGGTGTGCTGTTCGTCTTTGTGATGGGAATGCTGCTCCGGGCGAGCTTCAGCGACCCGGGCGTCCTGCCCAGGGCCACACCAGAGGAAGCAGCCGACATTGAGAGGCAGATAGGTGGGAGGAAATGCCAAGATGATCGCTCTTCCTGTTTGTCTTTCCTCATTCTGTTCTTTTCACATTGAGCTGAATATGCAGCCTCCGGTTGCAGGTCTGTGGAGTGCGCGACAGAGAATTCTCAGAGTAAAATGAGACAGAGAGCATTTGATGTTATTCTCTCCTCTCTTTTGACATGAATAATGCATGCTCTCGCTCAGGTTTGCTGTCAGCCCAGAGTAATATAAAATCTGCTGAAATATTCATCCCTAGCAAAGATTCACGGTCTCTCAGAGTATTTGTTCATGCTATTCAGTCTGATAGTTTAATCAGTCATGAGTTAATGGTTGTTCATAGGTTGGTTTGGGTTGTATTAAAGGGCCAGCAAGGAACGCACCCAAAGATTTAACGGCAATTGCATTCAGAATTTAACGGTGAAATCACTGCAGGCCAAGCCATTTTATGCCATAACACTACAAATTAGTGGACAATTTCCACAGTGCGCAGGTTGATTTAATTCACTCGCATATGAATTTACTGGTTATAATTGAATGGAGTCACTGCTATAATGAGTTTGCTGGTTTCTCATTGAGACTGAATTTAGTGGACTCCACTGGTGAGAAATTGAAATGACTGGTCCTGAGCCAGGAAGTGCACTTTAGCTCAGGTTTGTCAGATCGGGATTTGGAGTTATGTGTCCCTGCTGTTCGTATGAATAATGTAGTAGGAAGTAAACACTGCTGTTAGGCCCAGCGGAGCTGTGTGCTGCTTAGAAGATGCATAGCGTGTTGAGGGTCACATAAGATGTGAACCCATTAAAACAAAAGTTTACTCAAAATGAAAATTCTTTCATAATTTAGCCTTACTTTCAGCCTTAAAACCCATGTGAATTTGTTCTGTGGAACACAAAAGGGAAGTTTTGAAGAATGTCTGTAAATCTCCAGTATGGTAATAATAAAACCATAAAATGTGTCCTTATATGACTTGTGCACGGTTTTCCAAGTCTTCTAAAGTCATATGATGGCTTTGTGTGAAGCACAGACTGAAGTTTAAGATATTCATATTGATCATCTTCCTCCTGACCTGACAGCAGAAAGGGACACCACTGAGGCCAAATTCCATTGGTTCTTGTGTATCTTGTGACCAAACATCATTGCCATCAATAGTGCATTTACTGCTGTTTAAAATATTTAGTTTTATATTTTGAAAGAAGTCTCTCATGCTCACCAAGGCTGCATTAAGTACAGTTAAAACAGTAATATTGTAAAATATTGTTACAATGTTAAATAACTCTTTTCTATTTTAATATATTTTAAAATGATAATTATTCCTGTAGTGGCAAAGCTGAATTTTCATCAGTCGTTACTCTAGACTTTAGTAATTATTCTAATATGCTGATTTAGTGATCACATTTCTTATTATTATCAATGGTTAAAGCAGTTGTGCTTCTTAATATTTTTGTGAAAACTGAAAAAACAATTCAGGATCTATTTTAAATATATATATTTTTTGTAACAATGAAAAAGACTTTTCTTTCACTCTTGATCAAGTTAATCAATACTTGCTGAATAAAGCTGCAGTTCAGAGACATTTTCGGTGAATAACGATTTTTAATTTTTTAACATAAAGCCATCGTTTGGCTTTATAAAACTTACTTTTGGTAGTTGATAGTTTTGTAATACATTAATAGTGAATTTTTTATTTTTATTTTTGTGTGTAATATGGTAATACATTACATTTTATTTTATAATATGGTTTGGAATAAAGTTCAAGTCAGGATTTTTGGTCACACTTTATTTTAAGGTCCAGCTATCGCCATTAACAAATCACTAACTACAACTTTTGCTTCAATAAACTCTTAATTTGCTGCTTATTAATAGTTAGTGAGGTAGTTGTTAAGTTTAGGTGTTGGGTAGGATTAGAGATGTAGAATATGCTCATGCAGATTATGTGCTTTATAAGTACTAATAAACAGCCAAAATTTTAATAATAGGCATGCAAATTTTTCAGGTTCAGTATCTGTGACATGCTGTCAGTCCATGATTTATTTAGTAAAAACAATAATGTACAGTAATGCATGTATAATGTCTATAGGCCAAGACGAAATGATCAATGAATAAATGTAAAAAAAAATTGCAAATATTGCTGTTTTGAAAGTACAGCCACACTGTAAAAAATGACCATGATTTTAACGGTAAAAAATGGTGAAAATGCTACAGTAAAAACCTGTTAAATGTTAACGGTAAGTTCCCCTACTATATACAGTACAGTGAAAAACTGTTATAGACATTTCAGACAATTTTACGGTAAAATACAGTTTTTGGAAGTGAAAGAAAAATAAAAAATTTACAGGGAAAAACCGTAAATTGACATTCCCAGAATTCCCTTCGTTGCATTTCAAATTTTATGCTTTTTCTTTTAAATAACTGTTTCTTCTTAGCTTTCCTGTAGCTCAAATAGTAGAGCATGGCGCTAGCAACGCCAAGATCATGGGTTCAATTCCCAGGGAAAGCAAGAGCTGATAAAATGTAGAAACTGTAACTTGAATGCAATGTGAGTCACTTTGGATAAAAGCGTCTGTTAAATGCATAAATGTTATCAGTAATGTTTATTAGGGTTGTATGTTCCATCTAATGTTGTTAAATTTATTGCATATTTCAGTTTCATGAGTTGTCACCATGACAGTGTTTAGTGTTTGTGTGAATGGCATTGTGCACCTTCTATATATATTAGTATTGGCCTTCTCAGCTTGTGGTGAGCTTTGGTTCATCATGTGACTTTCTAATCACCACCTGATTTTGATGGTTATCGGTGTAGGTACAAAACCGATTTCAGAACTTCAATAGGTATATTAACATTACATCAGTTAAAGGAACGTTCCACTTTTTTTGAAAATAGGCTAATTTTACAACTCCCCTAGAGTTAAACAGTTGAGTTTTACCGTTTTTGAATCCATTCAGCCGATCGGTAGCACTTTTAGCTTAGCTTAGCATAGATCATTGAATCGGATTAGATCATTAGCATCTCGCTCAAAAATGACCAAAGAGTTTCGATAATTTTCCTATTTAAAGCTTGACTCTTCTGTAGTTACATTGTGTACTAAGACCGACAGAAAATGAAAAGTTGCGATTTTCTAGGCCGATATGGCTAGGAACTATACTCCCATTCCGGCGTAATAATCAAGGAACTTTGCTGCCGTAGCATGGCTGCAGCAGGCGCAGTGATATTACGCAGTGCCTGAAAGTAGTCCCCAGCTAGGTAACTAGATATGATATAGCTGGGGACTACTTTCAGGCACTGCGTAATATCGGCTGAATGGATTCAAAAACGGTAAAACTCAACTGTTTAACTCTAGGGGAGTTGTAAAATGAGCCTATTTTCAACAGTTCAACAGTACAGTTTTTAATTGTAAATCTGTAAACCCTAAAATGTTGCTGTTTTTATGGTAATGTTCTGGCAACCTCAACTGTCGTTTTTTTTACCGTACATTTTACAGAATTTTTATTTTTTTTACTTGGCACAAAACATTACATACACATACACAAGTTATATATACACTCATAAGCTGTACACACATTTGCATGAAGTAATGGGATTTAGACAACTCATAGCATTCAAACGCTCTGAAACGCCTTGCCAGCATTCTTCCATTGCAAGTGCTTTACTGTCTGTAAATACCAATTTTGTTTTTACAAACTGAAGGGCACGTCTAAATTATTTTCTGCTCTAAACAGCATGACACAGATTTTAAACTGACATAACATCTGTTTTTAAATTTTCTGCAAGATTGGATGTCTGACTCGGTCTGTTCTGGTTTCACAGATGCAACCAACGGCCCGAGCGGCCCAGGCTACAGACCACCACCCCGAACCAGAGAGGTGGTCATTAACGGTCAAACAGTCAAGCTAAAATACTGTTTCACCTGCAAGATCTTCCGACCGCCGCGGGCCTCGCACTGCAGCCTGTGTGACAACTGCGTGGGTAAGCGTCTGTGTATACTGCAAATACGTTTATATAATTGTCAGCATCATGTAAAGAAGAGTTAACATATGATTTTCCTGGCTGTGTGTTTCTCCTCAGAGAGATTTGATCATCACTGCCCGTGGGTGGGCAACTGCGTAGGGAGGAGGAACTATCGCTTCTTCTACCTGTTCATCCTCTCACTCTCCTCCCTCACCATCTTCATCTTCGCCTTCGTCATCACGCACGTAATACTGAGTAAGAGTGCTGATCGCCTACTTTCTTATATAACTTCACCCTTCAGTCCCAAAACACATGACAGATCTTATCATACCTTGTCTTGTTTAACAGTGTTCAGCAAAACAACTCAGTGTTTTTGCTTTTTCTAAACCAGGATTTGACAGCTTGGGGGTTTTTAGGATTGTCATAGAAATGGCTTTTAATTACAAAGATAATATGAGGATTACCACTTGGTCTTGCATATATGTACTGTTTATTGCTGAAGCAACCAGTTGGTCAAGTCAAGTCAAATTTATTTGAATAGCGCTTTTCATACACATTGTTTGAAATCATGACTTTAGTGTTCATAATATCTCAATATCTTCATGCATTACAGTCGCATTTAGCAGATTATTTAGCTGGGAAAAATGGTTTGCATTTTGTGACAATTAATCAAGCTGTTGAGATTTGCTATATGGAACATGTCGGGCATGTTTACATATAAAGTACACAATTATATAATAAAAAAAATTAGTCAGTTATAGTATGCATCGCTTTACATTAGTGCGCTGTATATATGCAAGTAAAGTTGGATATAATATGTATGCTATTTTATATCATTGCAATTTACATTTCGTGGTGATATAAACAATCATGCAGCTGAAAATTGATATGTAGCCTAGTAAATATTGTTTTTATGTGAGTATACTGTATTTATGCAGGAAAAATAGGATACATTATATATACAGTATATATATTCAAAAACAGTATCATAGCTACTAAACTATTTATTGTTATGGTTTTAAATGATTAACAGTTGAAAACATTAGAAATTTAGAAGATTAATCAAAGGTAATCCGTTACATTACTTTAATAAAGTAATTGTATACTTATTACATTTTACATAGGGTAACTTGTAATCTGTAATCTATTACATTTTACTCATCTCACCTGCACAAAAACAGATTCAGTATTCCTCAAAATCATTAAAAATCAGTGAAATGCAAACTCAGAATATGACACAAACCTGCAATAATTAAATATGGTAAATAACACAAATATCCTTTAAGTATTTGAATCCCATTTTACTAACCAATGTCTTTACTGCTGACCTTCGATGATCCAGTGCAAGCATGCTAATAAGCAAATATGCCTATAATTTTTTTTAAATTGCTGAAGAGTGTTGAACTTTCTTCTATAGCGTCCTATTCTTCATGCAATCCAGAATGGCAGCATTGTTTGAGCTGTGCTTTCTACCGTACATTTCCTTCAGCCTGCTTATTCAATTCTCTTTTGGTGTGAAAGGGCTTTTACTTGTGCCAAAAATATTACTTTTTTTTTATATTAAAAACAAGCAAGCAAGTCCAGCCCAAATAAGACAAAAAAGTAACACAAAAGTAACACAACATTACTTTCTATAAAAATCAACTAAGTAACGCAATTAGTTACTTTTTTAGGGAGTAACACAATAATGTAATATTGTAATGCATTACTTTTAGAAGTCACTTTCCCCAACACTGGTCATATTCAACTTGTTTCTCTTACAAAACATTTCAGTTATACAAATATATTTGGTATTTATGGTGTATTTGCACCAAAATGCCCCTTTACTCCTACCCAAAATGAAAATTTTGTCATTAATCACTTACCCCCATGTCGTTCCAAACCCATAAAAGCTTTGTTCGTCTTCGGAACACAATTTAAGATATTTTAGATGAAAACCAGGAGGCTTGTGACTGTCCCATTGACTGCCAAACAATTAACACTGTCAAGGCCCAGAAAAGTATGAAGACATCGTCAAAATAGTCCATCTGCCATCAGTGGTTCAACCGTAACGCTATGAAACTACGAGAATCCTTTTTGTACGCAAAGAAAAAAAACGACTTTATTCAACAATTCGTCTTCTCTGTGTCACCATAGCGCCATTTTGGAGAATATCCGCAGTCACAAGCCTCCCGGTTTTCATCTAAAATATCTTAAATTGTGTTCCGAAGACGAACGAAGTTTTTACAGGTTTGGAACGACATGGTACCCCCATTGATTAATGGCAAAATTTTCATTTTGGTGTGAAGTAAAACTTTAAGACCTAGTACTGGTTCTTCATCACTGTAATGTATGATTCAGCGCCCCACCATCGATCGGCTCCTCCTCTCGGCTGATGACTGGCAGGAGGAAACCACGAGGCCACTGACAAAGCAGTTTCCTCCCTGGGCAAAGTGATGGAGAGCTCAGCGCTGTTTACTGCACAGAACTGATCAATCGGGCTGTGAGGGCAGGGGTACTCTGGGGTTGCTGTAGTGACAAATGGCTCCTGTAAGATGTTTATTGGACAGGGAACACTCAGTGCAGCTTTATTTACCCACGAATCTCTCCTCAGATGCCCTCCGGATGCCATTAGTATTAAACACAGTGGCTGACTTTGAAGCAGTCCAGAAGGTGATTGCATTGAGAGTGTCAGGACAGTGGTTTAGGGATTGGTGCACCATGGGACAGTGACGGTAATTGTAATATCATGGTGATTTCAAAATAGCACGATACTGAACAATTTTCATGCACTTACAAATACTCGTATGTTCATGTCCATATGATATGGTAGTTCATAATACCATGGTATTACATCAAAGTAGTGGAAAACATGGTATTATCATGTTTACTATGTGTTATCCAGAATATTAAGACTGGGTGAATGCATCTTGAGGAAAGGGTCTCTGAGTATGTGACTGCATGCATTGCTTACGACATCAGTGTGTTACTGCATGTTAAAAATATAAAAAAGCACCACAGCTCAGCGCTTTTGCTCCAAAAATAGCAGTGCTTTGTCCAAGATGCATCAGGATGCATTAGCATTAAACTACAAATCCGACATGGCCTTACTGACCTACCTACAGTACGTGCGGTTTGAGTTTGAGGGATTGGATCACAAAATTGCATTAAATCACCTTAGATAAAAATTAAATACCATCCCTTGTGAAAAAAAGTTGTGTGCCTAATTGCATTTATTGTAGAGTACTTCAAAATTTAAAAAGAATATTATAAAAAAAACTGTGCTTGGAGATAATATAATATTAATAAACTAAAATGCCACTTAAAAAAGTACATGACTGACTTGTTTTAGAGTACACTTATTTTGATTGTTTTGACTGACAGTACTAAAGTAAAAATTACAAGATGTAAAATAAGTCTTTGATGTCCCCAGAGCCCATATTTGAAGTTTTAGCTCAATATACCACCACAGATCAATTTTTACCGCTTGTTAAAATTGCCACTTTTAGGGTGTGAGCCAAAACACGCTGTTTTGAGTAAGTTGCTTTAATGCAAATGAGCTGTTGCTCCCGGAGAAGAGGGCGGAGCTTTAAGAGCTCCAGCTCCACATTAGCAGTGCTAGCCTTTGCATATAAACATTCCACTATTAATACAAGCCTGTTATCTTTACAGAAAACTACTCGGTTTCAAAGTCAGTCATCTGATTATACTGTGCATAATACATTTGCGTTTATGAATTACACAGACGGGGAGCACTGTGGGATAAAAATAACAACATAGCTGGTCTCATGCTATCACAAACGTTATAAGTCCCACTTCTGAATATGAGCTTGACAACTTCAAGCAATCGACTCTTCAACTTTTAACTACCACATTCCTATTCACGATCACTCTGGTAGCACTTGAAGGCAGCATCAGTGAAAACAGACAGAGACAATGATAGCTTCAGCAATAAGTCTTACAGAGTGCCATGACGCTCTTTCAGAAAGGCAATTTGGAAAACAAACACGTGATACTTACTTTGTCTCGAGCTGACGTTCGTGCACGAAGCGTTGGTATTAATTCCGAAACATATAGGGGACGCTACTGATTTTTTCCGGGATATTTCCTTCGAAAATGACATTTAACCAGTTCGGCTCAGATGAGGGGAGATTATGGCGTTGTTATGTTCATTAGTGCATCCCAAAACACAACACTTGTAAAGCCTCTTTGGAGCTGACATTGTATATAACTCCAGTAATGGCGGACCTCAGTTCCTTACTCAGGGCTGGGCGGGACTTTTTCCCCTCGGTGACGTGAACAGTGGGAGAATCTGAAACGGCTCGTTTGGAGAGACGTTATGATTATTGGTTTTATAAAAAAATTAGTTAGTGGATTTTTACCATTATAGGCTGGTTGTTTTCACACACTGCGGCCACACAACTGTGTTCAAACACCTTATAAAAGTGATTTTTGCATAATAGGTCCCCTTTAAATTCTGGCAATTTTGTTGACTTGATTACACAGATACTATTTGAACTGAGCTGGATGATGACATCCCTGAATCAACAATGAACTTTTAAATTTAGTGTTTCCTATCGTCCTCTTGCATAATCGACACACTATTTTCCTGTTTAAAACTGTAAAGCTCCTTTGACACAATCTGTATTGTATAAAGCGCTACATAAATAAAGGTGACTTGACTTGAAAGCTATACTATAATTTTAGTATTTAATATTAAATATTTATTTAATATTGCATTTAAAGTTTAAATGTATTACCAACACGTTCTCACTCCCAACGCTTGGTCAGGACCCTTTGGCGTTGCTTTCTGATGCTCAAGGTACCCCATTAGCGTCACTTTTCGAGGTGCAGGGTCCTCCATTGTTTTCAGTTGTTTGTCTTAATTTAATGGTTTGCATGCATTTGTAAAAAGTAGAAATAATTTTCTATAAATTTATACTTTCATTGGAGCATCTAACCCCACCCCTACCCTAAACCTACCCACTTCTGAACAATATAAAACCCGTAGCAGGCAAATATACGTACAGTCACAGGTATTTATTGTAAAAACTGACCAAAAAAAAAAAAAGCAGTATAAAAGCATTTTAAACAAGTCCTGTTGCATTCCAAGTCTTCTGAAGACATGCGATATCTTTATGCGAAGAACATAAGATTTTAATCACTGAACATGATCCTGCTCCGATAATGCGCTCACATCTCATTCAAAAACATGCTCCCATAGCATGACACAATTGGTCACAAGATACACAAGAGCCAATAGCATTTCACAACCAAGGTTGATGTGAGGCTTCTTCTGGTGGTATTTTTGGGAGGTTTTTTGCGGAGACGTCTATTCCTCTCACAAATCAAAATCATTTAGCCTCGGAAGACTTGGAATATTGATGCTTTTTGAATAAATTATGACTGTAGTTGTATCTGCCTGTTATAACTTGTGTTTTATTGACAAATGGTAGGTTTAGGGGCAGGGGTTGGGTTACGTATTGTTACGGCAATATTATTACCCAATATATAATTTAATCATAACGATCAAATTCCCAGTGTCTTCGGCATATTGAAACCAAGAGTTTCTTATTTAAAGCAACGGAGAGCCCTGCACCTCGAAGAGTCCTGACCAAGCGTCGATATGTGACGAGTTGGGAGTGAAAATGTGTTGGTATTACATTTTAAATAATTAAATGTTAAATAAAACATGCAATTCAGTGTCCAAAAACACTACATTCATTTCACACTTAAGTATATTATTTTAGAGTATACTATTTCCATAATAAATATACTTTTTAAACCAAGAGACTGCGAAGAGTATGCTCGCATGTTTTCTTAATTAACGATAGCTGCTAATGTGGCATCCATGTATTTGATAAAACTAGGATTTCGAGTGCCTGCAAACATCTGTAAGACAGCAGCTGGTTAATTTCTTATTCCAGTGATTCTTTGCTCAATATGCCACCTGCTTATGAGACTTGTGTTTCATGTTTCTGTGACAGCGTTTCTTTGTTACATAACCAGTGCTTTTCCTGCAGGATCCAACAGGACTGGCTTTCTTAGTGCTCTCAAAGACAGCCCTGCTAGATATCCTTTCACTAAAGTGTGTGTGTGTGGGAAGAGGCTGTGCAATAGGAGTCTATTTCTGGTTTTCACACCTCTGGAACACAGTTGCAGAAAAGCAGCCCACACTGACTTTCTCTACATCTTCATTGCTATGTGTCTGTACCCCTCTCTTTTCAATGGAAAGAACTATGTTATTAAATACGGTCTGTGGGAAGTCTTTGCATATCTGAGATTGGCTTGAGAAGGAATCTTCTGTCTGAATGCACAAATATGCAGAAGAGAGATTTGTATTAGCAAAGGGATGTCTCGCTGTCGTGTTCATTAGCGAGACCGGCTTCCTGCTCACGGTCAATTATTAGCTTGTCATGCATCTTTTATTGCTTCATGATAGACTTAATCTAATAAGCAAGCAAGTCAATGCTAGTGCCAGCAAAAACATACTTTGCAAATTGTTTTCTTAATCAGTATTTTTGACTTGTTTTTTAGTTAAAATATCTAAATATCTTTTATAAATGTAGATGTGCAGCCACATTGCATAAAACCGTTTATTTTAATTTATCGTAAATGCTTTGCAAGTATACATTTAACAGTATACTTTAAGCATAAGACAGAAAGTCCAATTTAAGTGAGTCAAAATGTACTTTTAAGTTCGTATTTGTAAATAATATATGAGATGAAAAATA
The DNA here is from genome assembly GCF_936440315.1 of Barbus barbus. Lineage (NCBI taxonomy): Eukaryota > Metazoa > Chordata > Actinopteri > Cypriniformes > Cyprinidae > Barbus > Barbus barbus. The sequence continues at coordinate 6,814,984 of NC_136742.1, forward strand.
TATTTTAATTCTATAATTTAATTTTGAATAAAATTGCATAAAACTTTTTCAGAAAATATATTTATTATTAAATATAAAATGTTTATTTTTTCTTGTATTCAGCATAAACCTTACAAAATTTTATTAGATTTATGCTTTGATTCATTTTAAGATTTATGCTTTGAAAACAAGTGCACTATACCGTTAAAAAATGTGAGGTTAATAAAAAAAAAAATATATATATATATATATATCATTTGACTGTAAATTTACTTGATCAGAAGTCACAGCAAAGACATTTGTAATGCTACAAAACATAATAAACAATTTAATCAATTTAAATTGAATTTTGCCACAAAAATTAAGCAGCACAACCGTTTTCAACATTGATACTAATAAGAAATGTTTCTTAAGCATCAAATCAACATATTATAATAATTTCTGAAGGATGCTGAAAATTCAGCTTTGCATCACAGGAATAAATTACATGTATATATTTAATTACATTATTATATTTTAAATGTAATAATATACATATTGTCATTTGTAATATTTCACAATTAATCAAATAAATGCACCCTTAGTGGGCATAATGATATTTCTTAAAACATTTATTAATTAAATAAAGTAAGAATATTTTTTATAGACATAGTAATAATAATAATAAACATTATTATTAGTTTTACAATATTTTTGATGAAATAAAAATAAAAAAAACTTTTTGAATGGTAGTATAAATTAAACTCATCAAAGATGCATCTTATTGGCCAAAATCAGCGCTGTTTGTTTTTGCACTATTAGCACTAGCAGCGGTTAGTGGATTTTTTGTCTATTAAAGGTTTGTGTACAGTTTCAATTAATTTTCTGGCAGCAGTGATTCATAAAAATGACAAAGAAAGCAGCTTTAACCGGGCACATATTCAGAAGTGTGGAGTAGTCGGGCGCACTTTCAGCATTTTAAAGATCAGGTGTCTGGATTGCAGTGGTGGAATGATGCTGTACAAATCCAATATTTCTAGCATACTTGAGTCATTTGATGCGAGTCCAATTTTCTGAAGCCATCAGGCAGCTTTTATAATAAGTGGATGTATAGATTTCTATTTTCCTTGACGGTTGTACTGTTCTGGAAGTGGTGGTGTGCTTTTTCTCCGTCTGGTCCATCGTGGGACTGTCAGGATTCCATACCTACCTGATCAGCTCCAATCAGACCACCAATGAAGACGTGAGTACCTATCTTTCACTATTAACATTTGACTATTAGAATATCATCTCAATATTCATTAACTAATGAATGTGATGTGATAATTGACAATGTTTTATAATAATACACCCAGGACTGTATGTTATACACTATGCACACCGTTCAAAAGTTTGGGGTTGGGAAGATTTGTTAATATTTTTGAAGTAAGTCTTTTATGCTTCGCAATGCTGCATTTGTTTGATTAAAAAGAATTATGAAATATTATTGCAATTTAAAAAAAAAATTTTTCCTGTGATGGCAAAGTTGAATTGTGAGCAGCCATTAGTATAGAATGTTTCAGGAATCTTTCTGATATGCTGCTTTTGTGCTCAAGAAACATTTCTTATAGTTATCACACTTGAAAATGCTTGTTCTGCTTTGTTGTTGTTGTTCAGGATTATTATAAATTCACAAGAACTGATTTTATTTGAAACACAATTTAGTCACTTTTGATCAATATAATGATTTTTTGCTGAATAAAAATATATATATATATATATAAAAAAAAAACTCTTATCGACCCCTAAGCTTTTGAATGTATGTGAAAAAATCTTTTTTTTTAGAACGATGGAAACCGAATATCAATTGAGTATAGAATATTGTTTGCTGTTTATAAATATGCAAGAAATAAACAGATATGTAATTCCATTTTCAAAAGAACATAAATACATTTTCACGGCCATTAGGAAATCTTTACGAGCAGTAAATTTTCTCAAATCACCCGACTGCAGGTTAATTTTGGACCATGCATACAAAGTTTATTTCAGTTTGTCCCTCTGGGTCTAAGACTGTGAGCCAAGATCAAAAGAGATGCTCGGAAAGCCTGACAAGCCGTAACAGGAAGACAATTAATGAGCACTTCAAAAGACTAGGTTTGAAGATCAATATGTTTGGTGGTATTTCTCACCGTAGCAGGAAGCAAAATATAATCAAGCTAAAACTCTTTTCCATCCTCACCCTGGTTCATCACTGGGTTTATTAAGGCAGCCTGTCGTCTCTCAGCGTCTCGCTGTCTGCTCTGATGTTGGCAGCTTGTCCCTCTCAGCTACTGTAGTTCTCAACGGTCACATCACTGTTTCAGATCAAAGGTTCATGGTCATCCAAACGAGGCAAAGGCAACTATAACCCCTACAGCTACGGAAACTTCATCACCAACTGCTGCGCTGCACTGTGTGGACCTCTGCCACCGAGGTGAATGCAGCAACTTTATGGTTTTGTCCTTTTGTTTTTGTCTTATGTTCAATGTCTGTTCAAATGGAACGCAGTGCTGCATACTGCACAGTATTTACTGTATACTGCGTACTACCTTTAGGCCATTTAAACTTGATAAACTTCTCAATCAGTAATATTCTATATTGTTGTTAACGAATTATGTAGTGTGTTTATGTGCCCAATTACAATCTTGAAAATAACTGGAGATATTTTAGATGAATATATTAACAAGTTCATAAATAGTTAAATCTTTAAGAAATTTTAAAATGTTGTCATGCCTAAATTTTAAAACAGATTTTAGGCTATTATTAATTTTGATTAAACATTCTATAATTTTAATATTGGACAAATATTAGTTATTTACGGAGACCCTAAGAGCTCATGGTGGTGGAAAGATTTCGGGGTGGGAGGAAAAAATTTGGGGTGGGAGGAAAAAATATTTTTCAAATCTTTTGCGTTCTCTCGCAAAGCAAACATCTTTGCGAGAGAACGCAAAGTTTTGCGAGGGAACGCAAACATCTTTGCGAGAGAACGCAAAGTTTTGCGAGAGAACAAAAAGTTTTGCGAGGGAACGCAAACATCTTTGCGAGAGAACACAAAGTTTTGCGAGAGAACGCAAAGTTTAGCGAGGGAACGCAAACATCTTTGTGAGAGAACGCAAAGTTTAGCGAGGGAACGCAAAGTTTTGCAAGAGAACGCAAAGTTTAGCGAGGGAACGCAAAGTTTAGCAAGGGAACGCAAACATCTTTGCGAGAGAACACAAAGTTTAGCGAGGGAACGCAAAGTTTTGTGAGAGAACGCAAAGTTTTGCGAGGGAACGCAAACATCTTTGCGAGAGAACACAAAGTTTTGCGAGAGAACGCAAAGATTAGCGAGGGGACACAAACATCTTTGCGAGAGAACGCAAAGTTTTGCGAGAGAACAAAAAGTTTTGCGAGGGAACGCAAACATCTTTGCGAGAGAACACAAAGTTTTGCGAGAGAACGCAAAGTTTAGCGAGGGAACGCAAACATCTTTGTGAGAGAACGCAAAGTTTAGCGAGGGAACGCAAAGTTTTGCAAGAGAACGCAAAGTTTTGCGAGGGAACGCAAACATCTTTGCGAGAGAACACAAAGTTTTGCGAGAGAACGCAAAGTATAGCGAGGGAACGCAAACATCTTTGTGAGAGAACGCAAAGTTTAGCGAGAGAACGCAAAGTTTTGTGAGAGAACGCAAAGTTTAGCGAGGGAACGTAAACATCTTTGCGAGAGAACGCAAAGTTTAGCGAGGGAACGTAAACATCTTTGCGAGAGAACGCAAAGTTTAGCGAGGGAACGTAAACATCTTTGCGAGAGAACGCAAAGTTTAGCGAGGGAACGCAAACATCTTTGCGAGAGAACACAAAGTTTTGCGAGAGAACACAAAGTTTAGCGAGGGAACGCAAAGTTTTGTGAGAGAACGCAAAGTTTTGCGAGGGAACGCAAACATCTTTGCGAGAGAACACAAAGTTTAGCGAGGGAACGCAAAGTTTTGCGAGAGAACAAAAAGTTTTGCGAGGGAACGCAAACATCTTTGCGAGAGAACACAAAGTTTTGCGAGAGAACGCAAAGTTTAGCGAGGGAACGCAAAGTTTAGCGAGGGAACGCAAAGTTTTGTGAGAGAACGCAAAGTTTTGCGAGGGAACGCAAACATCTTTGCGAGAGAACACAAAGTTTTGCGAGAGAACGCAAAGTTTAGCGAGGGAACGCAAAGTTTAGCGAGGGAACGCAAACATCTTTGTGAGAGAACGCAAAGTTTTGCAAGAGAACGCAAAGTTTAGCGAGGGAACGCAAAGTTTTGCGAGGGAACGCAAACATCTTTGCGAGAGAACACAAAGTTTTGCGAGAGAACGCAAAGTTTAGCGAGGGAACGCAAACATCTTTGTGAGAGAACGCAAAGTTTTGCAAGAGAACGCAAAGTTTAGCGAGGGAACGCAAAGTTTTGCGAGGGAACGCAAACATCTTTGCGAGAGAACACAAAGTTTTGCGAGAGAACGCAAAGTATAGCGAGGGAACGCAAACATCTTTGTGAGAGAACGCAAAGTTTAGCGAGGGAACGCAAAGTTTTGTGAGAGAACGCAAAGTTTAGCGAGGGAACGTAAACATCTTTGCGAGAGAACGCAAAGTTTAGCGAGGGAACGCAAAGTTTAGCGAGGGAACGCAAAGTTTTGTGAGAGAACGCAAAGTTTTGCGAGGGGACGCAAACATCTTTGCGAGAGAACGCAAAGTTTAGCGAGGGAATGCAAAGTTTTGCGAGAGAACGCAAAGTTTAGCGAGAGAACGCAAAGTTTAGCGAGAGAACGCAAAGTTTAGCGAGGGAACGCAAACATCTTTGCGAGAGAACGCAAAGTTTAGCGAGGGAACGCAAAGTTTTGCGAGAGAACGCAAAGTTTAGCGAGGGAACGTAAACATCTTTGCGAGAGAACGCAAAGTTTAGCGAGGGAACGTAAACATCTTTGCGAGAGAACGCAAAGTTTAGCGAGGGAATGCAAAGTTTTGCGAGAGAACGCAAAGTTTAGCGAGAGAACGCAAAGTTTAGCGAGGGAACGCAAACATCTTTGCGAGAGAACGCAAAGTTTAGCGAGGGAACGCAAAGTTTTGCGAGAGAACGCAAAGTTTAGCGAGGGAACGTAAACATCTTTGCGAGAGAACGCAAAGTTTAGTGAGGGAACGTAAACATCTTTGCGAGAGAACGCAAAGTTTAGCGAGGGAACGCAAAGTTTTGCGAGAGAACAAAGTTTAGCGAGAGAACGCAAAGTTTAGCGAGAGAACGCAAAGTTTTGCGAGAGAATGCAAAGTTTAGCGAGGGAACGCAAAGTTTTGCGAGAGAACGCAAAGTTTTGCGAGAGAATGCAAAGTTTAGCGAGGGAACGCAAAGTTTAGCGAGAGAACGCAAAGTTTTGCGAGGGAACAAAAAGTTTTGCGAGAGAACACAAAGTTTAGCGAGGGAACGCAAAGTTTAGCGAGAGAACGCAAAGTTTAGCGAGGGATCGCAAAGTTTAGCGAGAGAACGCAAAGTTTAGCGAGGGAACGCAAAGTTTAGCGAGAGAACGCAAAGTTTAGCGAGGGATCGCAAAGTTTAGCGAGAGAACGCAAAGTTTAGCGAGGGAACGCAAAGTTTTGCGAGAGAACGCAAAGTTTTGCAAGGGAACAAAAAGTTTTGCGAGAGAACGCAAAGTTTTGCGAGGGAACAAAAAGTTTTGCGAGAGAACGCAAAGTTTAGCGAGGAAACGCAAATATCTTTGCGAGAGAACGCAAAGTTTAGCGAGGGAACGCAAAGTTTAGCGAGGGAACGCAAAGTTTTGCGAGAGAACAAAAAGTTTTGCGAGAGAATGCAAAGTTTAGCGAGGAAACGCAAATATCTTAGCGAGAGAACGCAAAGTTTTGCGAGAGAACGCAAAAGATTTGAAAAATATTTTTTCCTTCCCCTTTCCTTTTAATTTGTTATATAATAATAAAATAAAACATTAAAAAAGCGACCCTTGCTACATGTACTGCGTTAGACTAACTGAGACTTGTTATAGCACTTGCATATTATTGCTCTTTTTTTTATTTTGATTGCTTCCGTTGTCCTCATTTGTAAGTCGCTTTGGATAAAAGCATCTGCTAAATGACTAAAAGTAAATGTATTTATTGGCTTGTCAGAATTTTTAAATAGGTGGATCCCTAAATGTCACTTTTTTCATATTTAAAAAAAAAAATGTTGATAGATGTTACTAAATTGTTAGAGAATTTGAGTGATTTCTTGTTAAAAACTCACCACCATAATGCGAAATTATGTTATAGATGCTTGCCAGGACTTTGCTGATTGGTTTCTAGGATGTTCTGGATGGTTGCTTTCTGGCCCACCATGTAAAAAGAGGCCACCTTTAAGATGTACCTCAAGATGGCTCAGATGTACCTCAAGTTCTTGAATGCAAGTCTGTTTTGCCAATTTTGTTGTCAAAAAAGTAAAAAAAAAAAAAAAAAAGCAACAGCACACTTTTTCCTCAACACCCACGATGTGCGATTTAAGGCTTAGTTCACTCAAAAAAAAAAAGATTTTTTTTTTTGAAAAATCTTAAGACTAACAAAGATATTTTCGATCAAATTTGAGATTTCTGTCCCTCAAATTTGAAGCATTTAAGCTTTAAAATATTTCTAAATAAATTGTTAAAGTAATCCATATGAATCAAGCAGTTCAGTCTTTGAGAAGTAACGGTGTGTTGATCAATGTTTATATGAATGAAAGCCTCAATTAAATCTGTTTTAAGTTAAGCTTTCATTCATATATAAACACAGAGCTCATCAAATATGGTAAACGGAGGCTCAAGCATGCTTGCTGGAACCACATGAGGTTAAATAGCCCAATTTCACACGAATAAATTACTTCTGCAGTGTCTTTATTAACTTTTTGAAGTTTGAAAGTTTTGGTGAAATTAACTTTCATCAGAGGAACAGAAATCACATTTCAAATATTTTAATTTGTGTTTTGAAGATGAATTAAAACCTTTCGGGTTTGGAATGATACAAGGGTGAGTAAATGATTCTTTTTTTGGGTGAACTGTTCCTTTCGTGTCTCTAGCAGAAATATTAAATATGTTAATCACACTTAAGTTCATTACTTAATTTAAGCAAATAATCTCATGGAGTCTGCTCTTGTTGGTATAATGCACATTTTGACAAATGTAGCAAGCTATCTTATATGCATACAGAAAACTATTCTAAAATTGCCCAACAAAACTCTGTCCTTTACATCATTCATATCTCTGAATCAGAGAATTTAATTGCGGAAAAAGTCCATTTCAAATATGATATTAATCAGCTTCCTCAGAAAATCATTCTCCAGGCACGTTATCAGCCAAGAGATCCATGCTGATCTGGTAGAAAGATTGGTGACCTCAGCAGGTTTCTCACTCATTCATTTAAACATAAGAGGCAAAAACCAATCAGCATTCTCACTCCGAGAAGTGCGAATATCTTAGATAACCGAGGAACGTTCCTGAATCGCTTCAGATGGTGCGTGAAGAGGCTTGCTGACGTCAAAACCTGCTCACACACCCACACAAGAGTTCCGCACGCCATTAATGACTTTCTCATGGAGCCAGGAACACAAAGCAGAAGTGGGCACAGCATCACTGGCTGCCATCTGCTCTGTATGTGGGCATGTTGAGTTGGAGGAGGACTCCGTGCGCACACACACACACACAGATCCTCTTCTCACCGCCTCCCTCACCCACGTTCCCTGACTCACGGTCGGAATCTATTATCCACTTCCTTTCTCTTTGCAGTTTGATTGACAGAAGAGGTTTTGTCCAACCAGACACTCCGCAGCCTGCGGCCCAGACAAACGGCACCGGCGCCTGCCCCTCCAATCAAGTCCAGAGTCACATGGTAAGCCGGCCGTGTTCTGACCTCTCACTGTGTGTGTGTGTGTGTCCAGTCTGTTGTACTTGAGCCGTAATAATGAAGCCATTTATGTTCAAACCACTTCAAGGTTTCTGCAAAGCTGTAAACAGTGATTTGAAATATATAGTGGCGTCCAGAAGTCTGCGACACACTGAAAATCCGGAATTCAGAGCTTTGCACAAATTGCTGAATGCTGCTGTCGATAGAGGGGGACGCAATAATAATACATACATTTTTTTAAATAATGAAAAAAGTACACTACCGTTTGGGGTCGGTAAGATTTTTGAATGTTTTTTTAAAGAAGTCTCATACTCACCAAACCTAGATTTATTAAAGATGTGAGTAAAACTGTAATATTGTGAAACATTCTTACAATTTAAAATATAGATTTTTAAATATATTTTAAAATGTAATTTTCAGCAGCCATTACTCCATGAATCTATTCCAGTCACATGATCCTTCAGAAATTATTCTGATATGCTGATTTGATGCTCAAGAGACAATTCTTATGATTAATTTTGAAAAGAGATGTGCTGCTTATTTTATGGAAACCGTGAACCCAGGTTTCTTTGATGCATAGAAAGATCATATGATCAGCATTTATTTGCATTATATTATTATTATTATCTTTACTGCCACTTTTGATCAATTTAATGCATCCTTGCTGAATCGAAGTATGAATTGTTTAAAAAAATTATAATTACCGACCCCCGAATTTTGAGTGGTATAATAATAATAAAAACTTTTCTAATAGTTTTTTTTCTAAATAAATATACTTTAATGTATTTGAAATACATTTATTTCATGCTAAGTATACTACAAATACAATTTTATATTTATGTACTTATGAAATGCCCTGCAATTGTACTTTTAGTGTACTATACCGGTATACTTAAACTAATTTTGTACTTAATGCACTTTAATTGTGCGGAAGTAGTGCTGAAGTCCAATTAAAGATATAGTATATTTGATTGTGCTAAAGTGGAACTATATACTTTAGGCGCACTTTAAATATTTTGCATATTATACAATCCATTAAAACACATTTTAGGCTTATTAATAAGAAATGTGCATTGTGCACAAGTAATACTAAACTTTTTATATCAGTAGGTCTCGAGTTATGTCAGTAAATATGTTAATAGATTTGAACTATATACTTAGTATTTTTTTCTTTACTAGGAGGGTGTTGTTAATTTTTCTAGTTTCTAACATTTTCAACACAAGCTGTCATGATTTGTTGAATCGTTTCAGCTTAACACACTGCTGGATGTGAAACACCTGTTGTTGGCACAGACGTGATCAGTGATGTAATTCTCTCATCCGTCAGACACACATTGACACGGCAGCATTCATGTGATTGAGAGACGACGTGGGCTGTGTGAACAGATCAGCTCTCATGAATACTGATGCTCTGTCTGGATTCAGTTTCATCAGCTTAACGAAACACATCAGCCGCTGATTTGATGCCAATTATTCAGTCCCTTGAGGGATCCAGATGTTTTTAAGGGATGATTATGTTATGTAAGCTTTCAAATAGGTTTTAAAATCTATTTCTTAACATAATATTTATGGAACGATTCACCAATCCATTAGGGTTAGATGGATGAATCTCTCACTTAAGTATCCAGGTCACATTTCACTTTAAACAAATGAACAAATACATGAAGAATGAAAATAAAGCCTATTTTATGGACAATTCTCTTTTTTTCTGTTGAGTTTCTTTTCATGATAATTAAGCACATTTCATATATTTATTTTTATTTTAAAATCTATATTGATTACAGCAATACTTTTATTCATCAAGGATGCATTCAATTGATAAAAAGTGGCAGTAAAGACTTTTATGCAGTTCTTTTGAAATCAAAAAAACACATTGATGATAAGAAATGTTAAGTAAGTCATTGATTTCTGAAGATTTCTGACACTGAAGACTGGAGTAATGGCTGCTGAAAATTCAGCTTTTCCATCACAGGAATAAATGCCATTTTTAATATATTACAATAAGTTAAAAGTTATTTTAATTTGTAATATTTCACTGTATATATATATATATATATTGCCTTAACAGCTTAATTTAAATTACATATTTTTTAACAATATGAGAATGGGGGTGCTTCATTTTCATGAAAATAATATTCATCTTAATAGTCCAAAAATTTATTTTTCCAAAAAAAAAAAATTTTTTTGAAGTGAAATATGTCCTCAACATGTTCTTCACAGGTTTGGTGATATTTACCCAGATATTATTAACGTCTAACTTCTTTTTCTGTCTTTCTTTATACTTCTGAGCAACACACTCTCTAACCTTTATAATCTTAACCTTCTAATTGTTTTGTCATTCTAACCACCAGAAACTAGTCTTATCTGACCTAGGGCTCCAAAACAAACAAACCCTACACATTTGTGACAATAATTCAAAATGCAATTGCCATTAGTATATAGATGCCCATTCAAAAAAATGATATTTTTGCGCAAATTCATTTGTCACTTAGAAGGTTTGTAAATAACACAGATGGCAACATGGACAGGTTGCTTGACATGTCCATGAACAAAACCACGCCAGCAACTAAAACGCAACATATGCTGGTGTCTAATAATACTCTATGGACTGCCAGGTTAAAACTGTAGTAATCACAAGCATAACAGCAGTCATCAGCAGTATGGAGCCCTGTGACGTGTTTTTCTGTAACATTTTATTCTTTGTTGGGTCTGACTTCCTCCTGGCTTTCCCTTTTCTCTCTGTCCTTCGTCCTTCCTCCCAGTGTGCTCAAGACCAGTGCATTCAGAGCACCAAATTCGTTTTGCAGGCCGCTGCCAACCCGCTGCTCCACAGTCAGTCCATCATTCTGGGCGGAGGCGCGCCCCTCCAGGCCAAGACATCTCTGGGTGGGCCGTGCTCCACTCTGGGCCCCTCTCAGCCCTCGCTGCCCTCCTCCATCCCAGGCCTCAGTTGCGGAGGAGAGCTGATGGCCCTTCGAGACTCTGAGATCCACTGTCACCATCACCTACACCATCAACATTTCATCAGTCCGGAGGAGACGCCCTCCCCGCCCGCAGCCCTGCCCTGCGCCACCCACCTGGGTCATCACGTTCACACGGCGCAGCTCTTCGACCCTGCCAGCCAGGACTCGCTCCATGAAGACTCTGTGCGGGGTTTGGTGAAGCTGAGTTCAGTGTGAGCTGTTTTGAATGCCGTCCTGCTGAACCGGACCACAAGCCATACGGTACTTAACAGCCTCTGCTGGACGTTTCTGATATGTAATGGAGTAGCTGCCCCGAACTATTTCTGGAGTACCAAGTGAGGACCAAAGCTAGTCTTCCAGCTCTATTATTACTCAACCAAGCAATTTTTTAATTTTTTTTTAATGGAAGCTTATTTCCACTACGGATTAAAAATATTTTAAAAAGGTTAATGTGACCTTTTCTCTCACGAGTCTGACTTTTTTCTTGCAACTGCGACTTTGTATCTCACAATTTGGACTTTTTTTCTCAGAATTGCGAGTTTATGTTTTGCAACTGCGAGAATAGATCTCACAATTCAGATTTTTGTCCTCAAAATTCTGCATGTGCATGTGGTCAGGTCAGGTGTCTAAAAATGTGAGAAAAAAATTGCAAGATGTAAACTCAAAATTCTGAGAAAAATTCTAAATTGTCAGATACAAAATCGCAAGTTTGTAATTCACAATTGGAAGAAAAAACGTCTGAATTGTGAGATGCAAACTCACAATTGCAAGTTTAGAACTCAATCCTATGGAGAAAAAAAAAAAGTCAGAACTACATACAAATGTGCAATTCTGAGAACAAGTTAAGAATTTAGTCAGATTTGTGAGATACAAACTTGCAACTACAAATGTGTAATCCACAATTCTAATAATAATAATAAATTTTATTTGTAATGCGCCTTTCTTACACTCAAGGCGCTACAACAGTATAAAACAACAATAAAAGAAACAACTACTCCATAATAAGATTCTATGAAAAAAGTCAATTCTGAGATACATAAAGTTAGAATTGTGAGATTAAATTTTAATTTGAGAAAAATCTAAATACTAAGATGTAAACTCACAATTGCAAGTTTATAACTAACAATTCTAAGAAAAAAAAGTCAGAATTATGAGATCTCACAATTTTTTTCATAAGAATTATGAGATATCTCAGAATTATGAGATCTCACAATTTTAAAAAAGTCAGAATTATGAGATCTCACAATTTTAAAAAAGTCAGAATTATGAGATATCTCACAATTTTAAAACAAAGTCAGAATTATGAGATATCTCACAATAAAAAAAAAGTCAGAATTATGAGATCTCACAATTTTAAAAAGTCAGAATTATGAGATCTCACAATTTTAAAAAAGTCAGAATTATGAGATCTCACAATTTTAAAAAAGTCAGAATTATGAGATCTCACAATTTTAAAAAAGTCAGAATTATGAAATCTCACAATTTTAAAAAAGTCAGAATTATGAAATATCTCACAATTTTAGTCAGAATTATGAGATCTCACAATTTTAAAAAAGTCAGAATTATGATATCTCACAATTTTAAAAAAGTCAGAATTATGAGATCTCACAATTTTAAAAAGTCAGAATTATGAGATCTCACAATTTTAAAAAAGTCAGAATTATGAGATATCTCACAATTTTAAAAAAGTCAGAATTATGAGATCTCACAATTTTAAAAAAGTCAGAATTGTCAGATATAAACTCACAATTGCAAATTTATAACACAATTCTAAGAATAAAGTCAGAATTGTGAGATATAAACTCGCAATTGTGAAAAAAAAAATCAGAATTGTGAGCTGTCCACTCAAAATTGCAAGTTTATAACTAACAATTTTAAGAAAATAATCAGAATTGTGGAATGTAATCTCACAATTCTAAGAAAAAAGAAAAAAGAAGAAATTTGTGATTCTGAATTCTAAATTATGAGATATGAACTCGCAATTCTAAAATTGTAAGATAAAAAGTCACAATTACCTTCTTACCTATTTAGGCAGAAACGAGCTTCCATAGCCTCTCTAAAAGCAGCTCTATAGAGCACAGCAGTGGCCAAAGTATTTTCCCCATTCATTTCTCCAGAAAGTTCTCCAATAAAGAAAGCCTTAAACTAAACCAACCAGCTCTGATACGAATCCTTATAAACTCAGATTTGAAGAAAAAATATTTACAAGACAGATTTTCTGAGGGCATGAACTGCTCATCCCATGAAGCATTGTGAATGGTGCAATCAAATAAGAAACTACGGTTCAATATAAAACAATATATTTTAAGTATATTACAAAATATTGTCACTGTCATTCACAGTGCTGCATTGCAGTGGTCGATCGTTGCTGAGCTCTTTTGCAGTGATTTATGTTTCCATAGTAACAATGAGTCTTCTGATTGGTTTCTTTCCAGTTAAGATTATGGTGTAGGGAATGCAGCTTTTAAAAATATCTTTAAAAAAAGACTTTGAAATCACAGACTTATGGTTTTTACAGCAGCCAAGCCTCTTAAAATGTGTGCGCTATTGGGGTTAAAATTCAATTAATCTATGGAGAAAGTAAATGGGATTTTTACTTATGGAAGCTGACTGTTGTGCTCTAGAAGTGGGCTTTGCTGGGTTTTTTAAGCTGTCGGTCAGCCAATAAATGGGATCATTTCATATGGACAGTATTCTTGTGTGATCTGTTCATTTGTGGTCCTCCAGTAGTATTACCTGAGCTGGTTAGATGACAGAGAATCACTTCAGTGTTCGTCTGTTTGTACAGCCTGTGAATCAGACTCTCACAAACTCATCTGTCCCAAAGTCTGACATGTTTGGTCATTCAGTGATAGAGACAGACAACTTTAGTGCGACGTCACTGCCTTTATCTCTCTCTGGAGTTATGTCGATGATATTAGTGGTATTATCTATGATAATTATGCTTTGGTTATATATTTGGATATATATTGCATCAAATTTAAACCAGGTGCCAACACATTACGGTCATGTGATTATGTGCCAAAAAACAGTTTCCTGGTTTTGAGCTACAAAAGTGGAATATTGTGGATGTTAATAAATTCACAACTTTTAAAAAAAAAAAGCTCTTTGTGATGGTCTTTGTTTACATGCCTCATTAAAATTCATGATAAAAGAAATGTTTTACTTATTCTAATTTACAGATAACTTATAGAAATAGCTTTCTTTGGTTTCTGAGACGATTCCTAAATCTAGTTTGTGTAAAATAGTAATAATAACTCACAAAACACAACAATAATTACTAGACAATGTAAAAGATATTATATATTTTTTATAATATTGCTTATAATTTAATGCATTTATCAACAGATATCAGAGGAACAAGACACAAATAATATATTATATATATATATATATATATTAATATCACAAATTACCAGATCATTCTTAAAACTAGTAGTAGCAAAAAGCAATTGAGGCTGCTGGAATGTTGCATAGTTCTGTTGTTAACTATAATAAAAAAGTGCTTATCTTTAGTTCTGGAACCTAATGGTGAACGTGATTATTGATTTGATATTCCTATAAGGCTATCATGCCAAGTCAAATGCATTAAAGCAGGCCTTGCATTAGCAAATCATCCGCTTGTAATTGACATATTTTAAGAAACTCCACTTCAATTATTATACTCATGATTGGGATGGTTTATGGTTGGGTATGTTTTTCAGCCCTGTTTTTGCCCTAACAGTGTAAAATTTAAATGCTTGGAATTAGCTTGGAAAGATTCAGAAAACAAATGGCTAGACAGACAGTACAATTACTGTCGCACAATCATTAACATCCTGCCAGATGGTATTTTTTCCGTCCATCTGTTATGTCCGGGGTCTGCAACCTTTTTTGACCCATTGCAACCATGTTTAGTTTTCTTGTTCTACACAAGAAGTCATGGAGTCAACTGCACTTCATTCAGGCTCAAGTTCAAATCATCTCCAAATCTCCTCAACTAATAATCAGCGAATGGGGTTTATCTTAGTCATGGGTAACTTCTGCCTACCTATGCCATTCAGATCACACCTTATCAATATTATAATAAACTGAAATTTAACACTTAAAACAAAGAAGCCAACAAAACAACAAAGAATAAAAGTTCAAATGTGCTAACTGTTAGACAAAGTGGTTGAGGAGTATAATATTCAGTCAGATGAGAACGCCCACACCAGATCTAGCATTTTAGTCCAAATTCAAATTATAACTTGATTAAGTTGAAATAGTTCAGATTAGCTTCAGCTGTAGGAGTCTCAGGTTGATTAAATATACTTGGTTGGAGGAAACACGGGAATGGTCGTCAAGCTGGAGCTGCTCACCAGATCTTCACATCCTTAAGCTCTAGATCTCCCACAATCTCTATCACATCCACGCAACTTAGATCCTGCACACGGTGCTTGTAGTTCAGCTGGTGGAACCCGTTTACTGCCACTTTATACTCCTGAGCCTCACACAGGATGATCATCTGCCATGGAAAAACATGAGGTCAGAGGTCACAGCAGATGCCACTCAAAAACACGGCAAGAATGAATAAAATGCACATGCAGGAACTGATTAAATAT
Organism: Barbus barbus; assembly: GCF_936440315.1. Taxonomy (NCBI): domain Eukaryota; kingdom Metazoa; phylum Chordata; class Actinopteri; order Cypriniformes; family Cyprinidae; genus Barbus; species Barbus barbus. The sequence continues at coordinate 6,830,366 of NC_136742.1, forward strand.
TTAACCCAATCATGGCCTCCATCCTGCATTGTCAGCGAAACACACTAAAACCAAGCCATCATTCTCTAAAGTCAACATGAATTTGCATTTGTAAGCCATTTAACTTATTTGACATATTTCCAAGTTGGATAAAAGGCTCAGTTTTAAACTAAATATTTGAATACTGCCATTTAAAATGGTGATTCTGGTCTCCAAACAAGGTTTTACTTTTCACATAATGCACCCAATTGATATATCCTTCCAATTAGAATAATTAACTAATTAATCAAAATTAGTTTTAATTATTAACTAATTTGAATCAGTAAAAAACTAACATTCCGTAAAAAAATCCTTGTTAAAACCAATAAAATAACTGGACATTTTTACAGCATGATACAAAGTAAATATAACATTGCTGTAACATGCATTTCCATTACTGTAACTAATTACCATTTTACAAATCAAATGATGCCTAAAAAGCTATTACATACAGTATATATAAATTATCACCATTTACTCACCCCCAAGTTGTTCCAAACCTGTATGACAAACACAGAAGATGATATTTTGAAGAATGTTGGGAACCACATATTTGCTAGTCCCCATTGACTTTTACGGAAAAAATAAAAACTATGGAAGCCAATGGAGACCAGAAACTGTTTGGTTACCCGCATTAATCTCCTTTTGTGTTCAACCGAAGGAAAATTCATACAGGCATGGAACAACTTGAGGGAATTTTCATTGTTGAGTGAACCATCCCTTTATTGTCTTGATTCCTAGGCAGTTAATGTGACGTCAGCGAACAAGAAAAGTCACTTCAGAAGTAAAGAAAGTTGTTACATTATGACGAATAATTTCTCTTTGGAATAATGCAAATTTAATGAACCAGAAATGTGCATTAAGAAAAAGAAAATTTGATTTCATGTTGACTTTAAATTTCAACAAATGCTCTCATTTAGTGACAAAAAAGGTCTTGTACCTCAAAGTATTGCCCGGGTGAAAGGGGAAAGCTGGGGAGGGAGGTCTCCTGAACCCCCCAACAACCAGACAGGAAAGAGTTTCTAACGAAGGAACTCGTTTTGAAACGAGGGTTTAAGTGAAAAGCAATGTCCTCCGAGTTACTGATGCGCAGGTTTACAGCAAAACTGTGGGGATAAATTGAAGACATCAATACATTATTAAAAGAAAAATGGGTTAAATGACAAAAAGCATGTATTATAGATATCTAGAATATTCCGGTGGGTTTCCTGATGGTCGTTTTCTTCTCATACCTCTCTGGGAAACCAGAGATCTGCCCCTTGACCATAATGGAATCTCCTGGACTCAATCCTTTCGCAAGTTTGCTCTTAAATGGAAGACTCTGGAACGAAAAAGAAACACATCTGACGATGGTTTCAAATTCAGCACGACAAAGACAACAACCACAATAATAATTCCCAGCTATGGTATTGCGATGCAGTCATTTAAGGCTGGTACACACTACATATCTTTTAAATCGGAACAGATTTTAAACCACTAGGCATATTAGACACTTGCTGGCTTTACGGTTACAAAGAAAATCTGGGCATTACGCGCTAAATGACTGAGGATCACACACAGACTTCGTTCCCGAAGAAGAAAAACACACAAAAATGTAAACCTCGTTACTAGGAGATGCATGAAAAAATGAAAACAATGTTTGTTCTAAAATTGACTCAAAATATCAAACATACTTGAAATCCTCCAACTGGATGGGATCATAGGCTGAAGCTGTACCAGTACCAATCATACACAATGTCATTTTCTGTCAAATCTGTCAAGCTCCAACTGCCTAAAATTTGCATCGACTCATCCAGATGGCAAATCGGGGCACAAATCTGTGCAAAAGTTGTGAGGTGTATTCTAGCTTTAATGTGTTCAGAATGCATTGCGATACTGTATGATTGCCAAGGTGTTGCTAAGCCAGCTGTTAGGGTGTTATAGGTGGTTTCCAGGGCATTGTTAGCTAGTTTTCAGATAAAGATTTTATGATAAGTGAAGAAACCCAGAGAAACACTGTAGAAATAGAAACCAAGCCATTGACAAAATGTCCTTTTCCTCATCAGGCTTGGTAAGGACTTACAAGATTTCCACTCAAATCACATTTCTACCTAACGAGTTGAACATTTTGAAGACTTTCTTCTGCATAACACAAAAGAAGAATGTTGGTAACCAATAGTTTTGATTACCAGTGACTTCCAATGTATGAACAAAATAAACAACTTAAATATCTTCTTTTATGTTCCACAGAAGAAATGAACAGGGAAATTAATCAGGGGGAGTAAATGACGATAGAATGTGGTCCCACTTTATATTAGGTGGACTTACTATGTACTTGCACCAAAAAAATAGTACAATGCAATTGTTGTGTTCGTTGTATTGCAAAACACTTTTGCTGCTATTGAGGTGGGATACGGGTTAGGGACAGGTTTGGTGGTATGCGTAGGTTTAAGGTGTAGGAGATGGGTCAACAGTGTATTTATAAATGCAATTACAGATGTAATTACATGCAGGCATTTTTAAAATATAATTACAATGTAAAAACATGCATGTACACAATCAAATTATGAATTTAAATGCAAGTACATCGTAATTAAGGCCACCTAATATAAGGTGAGACCCAGTATTTTTATTTTAGGTGCACTATTGCTTGTTTGAAATATGACTCCTAATTAATAACAGTTATAGTGATGCTTGACTTAGCAAGCGCCATTAACAACAAGCCACAATACACTATTTCTCCTTGTACTCTATACCTACAGGTCTCTAATCAGTAAGGTGCTTGCTGTAAAGGCCTGATTTAAGGGTCAAAGTGACCAAATAATGCCATTGTCCTGGTTTCTGTCCAGACTGTGAGGCACCCAGTTCAAATTGATTTCAATTATTCTGAAATTGAATTATCCAGTTTTATGCTGCCACATAAAAACTGGTGTCGCATGTGAAAACAATTTACCCTTGTTTGCCCTTTAGGAAACTGTTCAGCCTAACATGTACTCACCTTGTCACCTGACTCCGACATGACTGACTATTGGATGAAAGAGGAGGGAGTGATATAATTAAACAGTTTCAGCTAAACTATGTATTTTACTGCAAAATATAGATACACATCAGTTCGCTAACAATATATATAATTCTGAATGGTAAAACTTTGAACAGTACTGTATTTTTCATACATTTAGAGAGAGCGCATACATACACTACTGTTCAAAAGAGGTCAGTAAAGAATACTTATGTACTTTTGAACATCCTATTAATCAAAGAATCTTGAAAAAATATTATTAATGTTTCCACAATAATAATAAGCAGCACAGCTGCTTTCAACATTGATACAAATCAGAAATGTTTCTTGAATACTGAATCAGTATATTAGAATGATTTCTGAAGGATCATGTGACACTGAAGACTGGAATAATGATGCTGAAATTCAGCTTTGCCATCACAGGAATAAATTTAAAATACAAAACATTACTTGGTGAGCACTACAAAAATCTTACTGTCCTCAAACCTTTGAACAATAATGTGCATATACTGAATATAGAAAAAAGCAATATCAGAATAGTCACTTACATGAGGCTGTGATCTTTTGCTTGCAACTGCATTTGAAGGTGTTATGGAGCTCTAAAAATACCAAATGAACACATTTATCTCACAAAATGCAATCCCAGCCACATCATGACAAACAGTAAACATACTGGGCTGCGTTTCCCAAAAGCATCGTAAGCCTAAGTTGATCGTAGCTCCATTGGTTTCAATGGGTCTACAATGTACTTAAGCTTACAATGTTTTTGGGAAAATTTAAAATGCAAATCCAAAATCGTTCTTAAAAGGATTCAAACATTTAGGCCCGGTTTCACAGACAGGGCTTAAACTAAGACAGGAAGATTAGGCCATAGTTCAATTAGGACAAGTAATTTTTATAAACGTACTTACGAACATTACTGGTGTGCATCTTGAGGCAAAACAAAGGCACTGATATATTTTAAGATCAGTCAGTGCAAGTTTCTTTCAGTTGAAACAGCTCAGACTTAGATTTTAGTCTAGGACTAGGCGTAAGCCTTGTCTGTGAAACCAGGGGTTAAAGTTTTAATAGATAAACAGTTACCTTGCTCACTGAACTGGGAATAAACCCAATGGCTTGAATCTGAACCTTCCCTGATATGGCCAGGGTGTCCACCTTCTTGAGCTCTAGCCTGTGCCTGTACTCCAGCAGGTGAGAACCATTTACCGCCACCTGGAGGGAGTAAAACAATGTATATCTTAAGCGGTATAACAACAAGTTACTTGTGAAATGATTGGAATTTGGAGGATCAAGGGAAGAGTGTGTAATTTCTGCTCCAATCAGCATCACGAAACAGATCTGTAAAGATTTTTTTCTGAACACTTACTCTTGTGCCCATTTGATGGATAAACACACTCAGACCAACTCATGCTTAAGTGGCATCAACTAAAAGCATGTGAACTAAAAACACATTGGGAAATTACTTACTGACATCATAGATCTCACTGGCGTAGAACTGTGACATTTTGTTCTTATAACTAAATCTATTTATCTTTAGCACCTAAAGGGACAAGATGATGGACAAAACACATTGAGTCCATTGTCAGAAAGGCCCAGCAGAGGTTGTACTTTCTTCGCCAGCTGAGGAAGTTCAACCTGCCACAGGACTTGCTGAAACAGTTCTACTCTGCCATCATTGAATCCATCCTCTGCACCTCAATAACTGTCTGGTTCAGCTCAGCTACCAAATCTGACCTCAGAAGACTACGGAGGGTAGTCCGGACTGCTGAGCGAATCATTGGTACAGCCCTCCCCACTCTCCGAGAACTGTACTCATCCAGAGCAAAAGGGCTGGTAAAATCACTCTGGACCCCTCACATCCAGCACACTTCCTCTTTGAACTGATACCGTCTGGTCAACGCTACAGAGCTCTGTGCACCAGAACGGCCAGACACAGGAACAGTTTCTTCCCTCAGGCAATCCATCTCATGAACACTCAACAATAAACGTTGAACACACACTATTATACATTATTTATTCATCACACATACTTATTTTAATTTCAAATTTGCACATATCAGAACTGTACATACATAATTGTCTATATTATATTATATAATGTGTTTTTGCTATTTTGTGCCTATTTGTATTTTTCTGTCAGGACCACTATCGCCAATATGACTTACGATTAGCATACATTTTAGGTTGGGGGAATGGTTCTGTTCTGGGCAAACACTCCCTGCCCATCCACGCAGCCTAGCATGGATAGGAGCAGGGAGAGCAGAATACCCCCCCCCCCCCCCCCCCCTAGGGTAACAGAACAGAACCAACATCAATGATAAATGTAGCAGATACCATTAATGTTCTACGTGATTATTTTAACAACATGATTCAGTGGTCTGACTCAATGATATATTCACTGCCATGTCCTGACTGGACGAGAGGAGGAGCTGGGGATGGAGGTGGGTGATTAGTTCCTGAGCGAAGCGATAGCTGCTGAATAATGACTGAAGGGACCTTATGAAGGGAATTATGATTGGTGTCGTGATCCTATAGGTAGACGTGGATCAGCTGATGTAAGCTTGACTAACATGGCCTGCCAGAACTATCACTATGCTCGATTTGTACTTTTATTATCTGTGTCCTGTCCTGTTGCTGTCATTCTGTTGCACTGTGGAGCTTCTGTCACTATAACAAATTCCTCGTATGTGTGAACATACCTGGCCAATAAAGCTCATTCTCATTAAAAAAAAAAACATATATAAGAGGAAAAATTATACTTCAACACTCACAAAACTCTTGCATTCCCTCAAGAAACACTGCACTGGCTCACAAACCTTTTAACTCTCTCTCACAAAAGTATTGTGTTTCCCTGAGAACTCACAAAAACACTGAAATTACACATATTATTTCCAACACCAGTTTTGTTTTTCGTTTGCAAGAATGCAAAGTTTTATGAGCGAATGCCAATCATATTTGTCATATACATCCCTTTAGGGGCTTCTAGGAATGATGCAATTTGGATCATATTTTGGAAATAAAATAATGGTCAAGATACGATTCAAGATTATTACAGAGTTAAACTCCTTCACATCCTTAGGGCTTGTGGGAAAAAATTGGTTACACTGCGTTAGGTACAAAAGCAGCAGAATTTCAAATGCAACTATTTCATCTGAAAAAAAAGAACAAATGCAATATCTGCTATTGCTCACATGGATCTCTAGTCTATACCACTATGAAGTTGTTGTTTTTTTATTCCTCCCCTGACTGCAGCTGCCTACTCTCTTCTATATTCAAGGCCAGTCATGTGGCATCTCAAACAAGTCAACTGTTTTTATCTACAGAGCCACCGTGTTTACACTTTTGGCGGCAGCTTGCTTGCAGCATATTAAGGACAAATTATTTCATCATCCAAAAATCGCACACTTCACCTTAAACTTTCTAAAAACAGCTAACATAAAGTCACTTATGTTGTATAATTTTAAGCAAGAGAATGAGATTAAAGTTGAAATCATATGGAACAGAGATAGATGCCAATAAACAAGAGCCAAACTGATAGAACTCAGGATGTTTATAACCTTGAACAAATCTTTGTGCACGAGTATGATGATCTCAAAAGCAGCTCCGTGTCTGAAGGGCATCAGGTAGTGGATCTCCTCTTTGCCCCAGCGCTCCTTCTGCAGTGTGTTACAGACGATGTAGGGAGACCGCTTGAAGCGAGGATTAAAATGAAAGGCCACGTCTGCCCGAGGCTTCATGCTGCTCCCGCAGGTCAGGTCAACCTGAAATCTACAAGACATTTCATTGTTTATCACTGTCTGGACTGGCTGCGGACAAAATTTTAATGTGATATAAATACAAACCCGATTCCAAAAAAGTTGGGACACTGTACAAATTGTGAATAAAAACAGAATGCAATGATGTGGAAGTTTCAAATTTCAATATTTTATTCAGAATACAACATAGATGACATATCAAATGTTTAAACTGAGAAAATGTATAATTTTAAGGGAAAAATAAGTTTATTTTAAATTTCATGGCATCAACACATCTCAAAAAAGTTGGGACAAGGCCATGTTTACCACTGTGTGGCATCCCCTCTTCTTTTTATAACAGTCTGCAAACGTCTGGGGACTGAGGAGACAAGTTCCTCAAGTTTAGGAATAGGAATGTTGTCCCATTCTTGTCTAATACAGGCTTCTAGTTGCTCAACTGTCTTAGGTCTTCTTTGTCGCATCTTCCTCTTTATGATGCGCCAAATGTTTTCTATGGGTGAAAGATCTGGACAGCAGGCTGGCCATTTCAGTACCCGGATCCTCCTCCTACGCAGCCATGATGTTGTAATTGATGCAGTATGTGGTCTGGCATTGTCATGTTGGAAAATGCAAGGTCTTCCCTGAAAGAGACAACGTCTGGATGGGAGCATATGTTGTTCTAGAACTTGGATATACCTTTCAGCATTGATGGTGCCTTTCCAGATGTGTAAGCTGCCCATGCCACACGCACTCATGCAACCCCATACCATCAGAGATGCAGGCTTCTGAACTGAGCGCTGATAACAACTTGGGTTGTCCTTGTCCTCTTTAGTCCGGATGACATGGCGTCCCAATTTTCCAAAAAGAACTTCAAATTTTGATTCGTCTGACCACAGAACAGTTTTACACTTTGCCACAGTCCATTTTAAATAAGCCTTGACCCAGAGAAAACGCCTGCGCTTCTGGATCATGTTTAGGTATGGCTTCTTTTTTGACCTATAGAGTTTTAGCCGGCAACGGCGAATGGCACGGTGGATTGTGTTCACCGACAATGTTTTCTGGAAGTATTCCTGAGCCCATGTTGTGATTTCCATTACAGTAGCATTCCTGTATGTGATGCATTGCCGTCTAAGGGCCCGAAGATCACGGGCATCCAGTATGGTTTTCCGGCCTTGACCCTTACGCACAGAGATTGTTCCAGATTCTCTGAATCTTTGGATGATATTATGCACTGTAGATGATGATAACTTCAAACTCTTTGCAATTTGTCTCTGAGAAACTCCTTTCTGATATTGCTCCACTATTTTTCGCCGCAGCATTGGGGGAATTGGTGATCCTCTTGCCATCTCGACTTCTGAGAGACACTGCCACTCTTAGAGGCTCTTTTTATACCCAATCATGTTGCCAATTGACCTAATAAGTTGCAAATTGGTCCTCCAGCTGTTCCTTATATGTACATTTAACTTTTCCGGCGTCTTATTGTTACCTGTCCCAACTTTTTTGGAATGTGTAGCTCTCATGAAATCCAAAATGAGCCAATATTTGGCATGACATTTCAAAATGTCTCACTTTCAACATTTGATATGTTATCTATATTCTATTGTGAATAAAATATAAGTTTATGAGATTTGTAAATTATTGCATTCCTTTTTTATTCGTAATTTGTACAGTGTCCCAACTTTTTTGGAATGGGGTTTGTATATAGCAGGGTGTTTCTTCAACTTACACTAACTAACAAATTTCATCTTTATTGATTGTGTTATGCGGTTGCTAACCATCTTGCAAGTTTTCATCAAGCCGTCATTATTTTTGCAACTTTTAGAATACCTTAAGGCAGTAGAGTACCCCTTGAGGCATTTACCATCCTTCTGTGTACCCCCTCTCTTCCACTTAGACTGCACCTTTTCTATTAAAGAACGATATTTGCCCCCTAAATTGACTTTCCAGTGCATTTTTTTATCTTTATAAAATTAATAATACTAAAAAAAGTTCAATAGAGTAATATGCAATGATAAAGTGACCGGGAGGGGACGTCTGCGGTTCACTTAGTTAAGTTGTGGCCACGAGATATTAACTCGTGGGAACGTGATATTATGTCGTGGCCTCGAGATGTTAATGCGTGTCTGTTTACGAGTTTAATGCGTAAACAGACCTAAGTGACCACAGCAACCCGGGATTATCAGAGATGGGTAAAACATTTTTATTAACATTAAACACTTCATTTAATATTTGCATATTATTATTATTAATATTAGGTTATATTAACTTGTTAGGACTATATTTTCTATATTTATATCATATAAATATAATATTTTTATTATTTCCCCTTTCAATTCGTGTATCACTTTACCTAATTAACGTTCTGTATAATTATGCTATTTGCTACCATATATTTTGCAAATACTGTAAACGCCTGACAATTATGCCAATACTTTATGATTGTAGGCTATTTATGCCAGTGTTCCTCAACGAAACACTAGACTATAATATTAATAATTATTTAATTCGCAGAAAAAAAAAGGTAAATGTTAAATTCAACCTTTAAACTGCATTTCCAATAGGCTATAAATTCCAGTCAGCATAATCAAAGCTTTATTGGCATGTCGAGCATTTACAGTAGGCTTATTTACAAAACTAGTCAGAACGTTATGCAAAGTGGATTCTGATGTTTTCCTGTTTATCTCCGTGAAGCTGCTTTGGCACAACCTGTATTGTTTAAAGCGCTTTAGAAATAAGGCTGACTTGACCTCAAATGTTACAGTACTACCTCCCGTCTAGGGAAAGCAGTGAAATATGTGACCCTGGAGCACAAAACCAGTCTTAAGTCGCTGGGGTATATTTGTAGCAATAGCCAACAATACATTACATACATATAATATGCAATATTTAGATGTTATGTATCCTCATATTCCAAATAGTATCTCAGCTAAATATTGTCCTATCCTAACAAACCATACATCAATGGAAAGCTTATTTATTCAGCTTTCAGATGATCTATCAATCTCAATTTTAGAAAATCGACCCTCATGACTGGTTTTGTGGTCCAGGGTCACATCTGTGGAAAGAATGACTCCAATATGAAACCAAAACAAAGCTTTGAGTCTCTGACCTGTCCGAGTCACTGGGAACACTGCCCTGAACGAGCACCATCTCTCCGGGCTGAAGTCCGCCCAGGATGGTCCCAGCATAAGGAATCGTCTACAGGCAGAAATTAAAATCATGAGACACACTGACTCAGTTTGGCCTGCCTTATAGGTCTACAAGATATAACCATTTACACTTTCATCCTGCAAAACAGAAAACGCATTAACAGATCAGTCTATTACTAGAAGCACTGGCCCATTAGAAAAAAGTGTAACGTTAAGTAGAATAAATCTTACTGGATTCATTATCGTTTGTTTCGGGTTTCCGACAGACATATTGGCGACGCTGTTCAGAAAGTCTTTTTATATGCTGTTATTACGAGTTAATCACCAGCTTCGAAAGAAAACAAACGCTTTCACTTCCGCATGTGAGACGCGTTCAGTGACCAATCAGTTTCGATTTGAGCACGATACGTTCATTTTTAATTTTATTATTTTTAATTTTTTTATTAAACATATAACAATCACAGGGGATACAGTCAAATATAAAAAAAATACATACACAACCAGAATATAAAACAGTAATTACATTAAGCCAGGGTTTCCCAAAGTGGGGTTCGCGAGCCCCTGGTGGTTCGTGAGGGAATTGCAGGGTGTGCCTACGAGTGTTAGGAACTAATAATAATAATAAATAAATCAATTAAAACGTTTTTACAAATAAATGTTACGGGTTTATACAATTGTAATGTAAATGTAAAATCTTAAATGTATAAAAATAACTCTTTTTGGAAAATCCTGTATTTAAACAATTATTGTGTGTGTGTGGGGGGGGGGGGGATAATACATTGTAAATTAAAGCAATATGCATTTTTTTAATTTTCTGAGTGTAATAATAACAATAGCTATATAAAAATGGCTGAAATTTAAAACGGATAAAAATAAATGTTTTTGAAATTAAGCATAAAAATGTGCCATAGATTATTGAAATATTTACTTAAATACGTTAATAATTTATGTCAAAGGGTTTGAAAAAAGTTTGAAAACCCCTGACATAAGCAATACTAATAACAACAGAGAAATATAAAGAGAAAAACAAATAAATAATAGTTACCATAAACATCTTTTAAAATAAATAAATTAATTAATTAAAATAAACTAAAATGTAAACGACTACTCAGGAGGTAACCCTTACAACAAAGTCGCTATTTTTTTCATCAATACGGTTGTTTTAGCAGCTTTCTTATTAAGTGATGAGCAGAGAGATTCATAAAATAATTTCAAATCAATACAAAAAATCCTAAAATTGGGCATACGATCAGTAACTTTACATTTGTGAAGATGAAATGGACCACAAAGAGTTAACAGTTTTAAACATATCATCCAGCTCCTTTGATCCTGATTCCCAAATCAAAATCAGTCAATTAATTATTTCAAAACTAAAGTTTATTGTAAACTCAGAAAACAAGACATTTATTTCCATAAATATTTGCATAATATTTATTTATTTATTTTTTTAATGCTGAAAACAAGAACATACAAAATGCAGAATATCCACATAACACTTGAACGGACAACAACAAAATAAAACAGTAAAAAACACAGAAAATAAATCAATTAAAATAATAATAACAAATGCAATAAAGGGCCATTGTTTCACATAATATTCCCTACACGAGAATATTCTCGCAGTCTTCACAGCTTTCTTATTATTAGACACTGAAATCAGATGAATATAATTCTCCCATCCTTTGCATAATCATGATATGTTCAGTGGCCAATCAGAGCGCTTTATATTTACTGAACTGCTGTTCAGTGGCCAATCAGAGCGCTTTATATTTACTGAACTGCTGTTTTGTGTTGCTTTTCATTCCAAGAATGGATATGTAATGCAACTTTTTACAAATTTTTACATGTTTGCATGCGTAGTTCCTGAACTAATGATATCACTTGTTACCCCTTGCATGTTTGTATAAAGAAGAGAGGATTTTATTCTTATAGTGACAGATGAATATGCGTTTCACATGAAGTTGAGTCGGAGCACATGGTATTGGGTCACATGAGCTTAAGATGTTTGGCTTTTAATTATGAAAATGCATTGAATAACCAGATATGCGAGTTTGGTTTTATTCAGCCCAACTTTGGAGCTTCATTGCACATGTTAAAAGTAGAAATAGGAGGCGATGCTCAAACCACAGGTAATATTGTCTATGTGTGTCTGTCTATCTTGTCTGCATCTATTCATATATTCAATAATACATTAAAAATGCAATTAATACATTCAATACACCCCTTCTTTGAGCATGTTTTTGAATTAATAACATTGTTTAGCTGAGCCAAGCAAACTTACAAAAACAGCCCATCTGGTAACAGGAGCAGGAAAATGAAGAACATATTCTAAAAATGGAAATCCAACATATGCATAAACATTCATAACTGTGTCTCTTTTCCCAGAACTGCAAGGATTCTTTACTGATAAGCAGGTTCAGTATGGTTAGGAGTAGTTGTAGGAGTGGGCTTTCATATGCACTGAATATATTGCTATCATTGCATTTTATATTGAACTACAGTACACTGAGATACAAATTGTATTTAACACCATTGACACTTAAGGGCAAAGAAAATACTGCTGTTTTCACTAAAAAATACCCTCTGCTTTATGTATGACTTTTTAAAATATTTTTTTCCCCTTTTCTGTATTTTGGAAAGACTGACATTGATTAAATTACTTGAGTTTGCAAGTCTCTGAGTGGTTTTCTAGTAGGTGGTCCTACTCGGTCATGCTATCTAAATGTATCAGGTGGTGGACCATTGATGGTAGCCGCTCATTTGCATAAAGTTGAGCTCTGTCCAAATATGAAACATTGCCAACAATCGCTGACGCTCATGTTGCAGGAGATTGCCAACTCATAGAGAAAAAAAATAGCTGTCAGGTTGCTTTGTCGTAGCGAATCACTAGCAGTGTCAACCCATTTTTTATAGCAGTGTGGGAGTTATTAATACAAAATAAAACATAAAAATAGAACAATTACAAACAAAATGTATTAACTTTATGTTTGGGTCGCTAAAGGTTATTTACTTGTCTGTTTGACAGATGGCACAGAACCCTCTCACATGCACAGTAAGGATGAAGGCATTTTTTTTCCGTGGATATGAGTGGTGGCTTATGAAAGAAGCCAAGAAGAGAAATCCAAACATCAAGCTGATAGGTAATCGGTTTGTGCCACACTCCGTTTGCCATTTATATATTGAAAGACAGAAATAATCTTGAGACGATGACAGATATCTGACTTGATTCAAAGCTTTGATTTTGAAGGTCTTCCCTGGGCATTTCCGGGATGGGTTGGAGAAGGAACCCAATGGCCTTATTTCTTTCCAAATGTTACTGCCGACTATGTTGTTACATGATCTATGGAGCAAAGCAGCATCATAACCTTGACATTGATTATATTGGGGTATGTATGCACTAGCTAATAGTGCAAATAATTATATTTTAGAAACTTTATTTGAACTTCTCTGTTTGATCTTTTTTGGAATGAAAAAAAAACCGATACATTAAGGTAAAAAAAAAGTTAATTCTGTAATCTTCGTTCCAAACTGCCTAACTAAATTGGCAATAAGATGTGTCTGTCTGTCATTTACCTAGGTGCTGAGAGATACTTTGGACAGAGTTGGTTATACAAATATCGGCATCATTGCTGCAGATGGAGACTGGTTCGTTGCAGCTGCAATGCTGGAGGATCCATATCTGAATGATGCCGTTGAGGTGATAGGGTGAGCAGTTTGCTTTCTTTGCCCTTAAAACCCAACTGACAAGCTGAGCTCTTAAGTGTAAACGAAAGTATAGTTAAGAGTTTAAAGTCTTTACAGTGTCCACTACCCAGGCACCAAAACTGTGAAGGAAGCTCTCTTAACGGAGAAGAAGCTTTGGTCCTCTGAAGAGTACAGCACCGTCAATGACGACATCGGCGCCGGATGCTGGGCTCGTATCTTAAACCAGAACTGCAGAATGACCTCGTGAGCTGTTTACAGACACCTATCACTTGCTCTGCAATATACGTCCTTATGCTAATGTAATCAGAGTAGGACTGCTTTGTTTTAGGACTATATCCTGGAATTTGATAGCAAGTCACTATGAGAATCTGTCCTTTGGTGGAGATGGGCTGATGACAGCCGATGAGCCCTGGAGTGGACATTATGTAGTGGAATCTCCGATATGGATGACTGGTAATGTGCTCCTAACCGTCTGGCCAGTTTTTGGGTCAACCCTTCAAAGCTTCTATTTCAATTTTTAGATTTTCCTTTTTTTTTTGGCCTTCTTTTCTGAATTGCCCTACTGTTTTCAGATCATGTTAAAGGGGTCATCGAATGAACATAAATGTGTGTTGGAAGTGTGTGTACACATCCATCCTATAATGATAAAAATCCACCCAGTGGTTTTTTTAAAATCCCCTTTCTCAAATCAGGCTGTTCTGAGGTTCCTGTCAGAATGACGTAGTTCTGTACAGACCGCTCCCCCGCCCTGAGTGGGCTGTCATCCGTCCGTCATTGTGCCGACTCCGGTGCAACGAAAGACAAGATGTCTCCGATTGAGGTGCTTTGTTGTTGGACGTAATAATGAATATAGCAGTCATAATTTACTCCCGACATCTGAGCCGCTGAAGACGCAGAGGATTAACGTTACTTTCGCTTTGAAGTGAATGCGACGATGTTCGCGCAAATCATTCGTGATCCAGTTCCATCTACAGAAGAAGTGAGTATAACTTTTTTTTATGGATCTTTGCAAATCGCCTTTCCTAATAACGTGCTAGTTAGCCAGTTTCGCGTCTAAAGTAAACAGTACTGCTCGTCACCCAATGGAAGAGAGGGGTGGGGTCAGCAGAGGTCATTAGCATTTAAAGCAACTAAACTAAACAAAAAAACAGCTTGATGAAAACAGAGCTGATTTTGACAGGGTAAAGAAGGTGTTTTTTACACTACCATTTAGAAATTTTAACCAAAGTATGTTATAGACTTTTCATTAAGACCCTAAAGAATCATATCAACTTGTGGAAAATGGCCATCCGATGACCCCGTTAAGATCATGCCTGCAAAAAGGGCTATTTTTCTTGATATACCAAACCGGGTGTAGAGAATTGTTGGCATGCCTTTTTTAGGCATCTAAATTACTGCCTCCTGTCATCTCTCTCTCTCTCTCTCTCTCTCTCTCTCTCTTTTCTTGGATTAGTATAGATACAGTATTAATTGAGCAGACTTTTATTAAATTCCTTAAATATTTTAAAGGAATAGTTCCCCCAAAAATGAAAATTCTGTCTCCATTTACTCACCCTCATAATATTCCAACCACACAAGGCTTTGTTCGTCTTCAAGACACAAATGAAGATGTTCTTATTGAAACAAGAAATCTTATTGATATTTCTTTCCCTTCATTTAAAGTCCATTCTAACATAACATTCAAGCTTCAAAAAGTATGAATTAAGCTGTTTAATACAAGCCTTCTTAAGAGATGCAATTGTTGATGAATACATTTAATTTAGGCTTTTATTCATGTACTGAATAAAGATTGATCAACGCCTATACATTGAGTATATTAAATATGGTATATGGAACCTCAAAAACCTCATTGGTTCTCACGTGTCAAGCAAGCATGTTGGAATGAGAATGATCGTTGTAGCCAATGAGTGAATGAACGTTATTTCATGAGTGTTAATAAATTGTATTTCTTTTTCCTGTAGCACACACTACTCCGTTTACACAGCCAGGCTGGTTTTATCTGCAGACTGTAGAGAATCTCACCCATGGAGGAAGTTATGTGGCTTTAACGGACCGTAAAGGGAACCTCACAACTGTTATTGAAACCATGGTGGGAGCTTAGTTATTTTCTTATGTCTTGTGAACGTCGCAAGTTTTAGTGAATCATTGATTTTGATCTGTATGCACACTATGAACACTCCTCCCTTCTTCTTTTTATAGACACACAATCACTCTCAATGCATTCGACCTCCTCTACCACACTTTGATGTCTCTCCACATTTCAGCTCAAAGGTTCTTTTGTAAGTGCAGTTCTGTCTGTATTTGATATTTCTTAACCTTAAGGCTTAATATTATGTTTCTTGTGCTTTCATCTTTTATCAGGCACATCTCACTGGCCTTGAAGTGTGATTCTCAAAACTGGATTTTGAGACCAAAACGGATACACTTTGTCAGCGGAGCAGTCCTATTAAGGTATATTTGAATCAGTTCACTCCATATTTCATGTCTCTACACACTGTGGAATGAATAGACAATAAAAGAACCTTCCTGTTTCCACACAGGTCTATAATGGTTCATTCACTTTAAAACTAGATGTCGATGAGGTATACACAATTACAACAGTCAACACTGGACAAAAAGGCGCCTACCCAGAGCCCCCCAAATCCTGCCCATTTCCAAAGAATTACTCTGATGACTTCACTATCGGTAATGGATATTAGTGTCAACAGAAAACTATCGGAAGCACTGACTCAACTGATGTTCATTACAGCATTTCTTTTTGTTCTTAGATAACCCTCCATTCTCCGAGGCCCTGTATTTTGCTGATCAAACCGGTGTGTTTGAGTACTTCAGAAATAGCACAGATAATGGCTCGCATGCCTTTACCTTACGGCAGGTGGTCACCGAACGGCCGGTCACCTGGGCTAGAGATGCCGACCAGACCATCAGCATCATAGGAGACTACAGCTGGTATGATTGTCCTCAGTATTGTGATATTGTGCGAGCAATACATGGGAGAACGTACATTTTGCGGAGATGTTTTAATCAATACTGCAGTATTATAGTAAATGACATTCACATGTAACCAAAATCCCCTACTTGTCAAACTAGGACAGACCTCAGTGTGTCCTGTGATGTCCTAATTGAAGCTCCCGTCACTGGAGGCTTGTTCCTGGCGGCCCGGGTTGATCAAGGTGGAGAGTCCGTCAGAGAAGCAAAGGGTGTCTTTTATTGGATTCATGCAAATGGAACCTATAAAGTGACAAATGATATAGGTACATTTCTATTTCTATTTACATTAAGGAATGTAAGTGTGAAGTGTTTGTCTTTTTCAAAAAGGGATGCTTTGTGCCAATTACTGTAACTGGGCTGTGTATGAATGACAAATGACCAGTTTGGACATATTTGATGGAGTTAATGTTTTATATGAAATTGTGTAATAGTAAACAGAACTAAAATTGTGGGAAATATTGAATGAATAGAAATGACTCCTTCAATACTGTTTAAAAAGCATCTTGGATGTACATCATAAAAGCAAACTGATGTAGGCCAAGTGCATAGACACATTGATGTTCAAGAGGTTTTTTCAAAAAGTATCTTCAACCTAAGACTGGGAATATCATACATAACTTTAAAAAAGATGATCTTTTATCGTGAATGCGCATGTATCATGTAACAAGCAAATACCTGCTGACTTCCCCTATAGCTTACATGCATTACTCTTTCCAATGCTCTTCTTTAAACAATTTGCAAATTAAAGCAGATCATCAAAATAATATACAGCGATGACACTGGGAATACATTTTAATGACATAAATTACTGAAATGTATTTTTAGACTCCAGTCCTGGTGCTTCTTGGAGACCCTCATCAAATGAATAGCTCTCAATGATATATTCAGATTAGCAAGAACTGTCATAATTCTTAGGGTTTCTGGATTGTTGGCTGATAAAGTTATTAAAATAATAAATTACAAATCAAAGAGAATATGTATAGGCTACACTAAATCTGGAGTCAGAAATTACACTTGGAGATTTGTTAATGGATCGGTGGATGTAAAGAAAAGAAGAAATACGTTTATAATTGTATAAGGGAATATTCAAGTTTGTCCTTCTGAAAATTACCCTATAGGCCAAAACATAAACAGTGCGACATGCATAACACACCTCCAAACTCAATTACACTAATTAACAATTAATCGACTATTACATATAATTAGAGTATCCTAAACAATCATAAAATTAGGTTAGTTGTTAAATGTCTTAAAATAAGTCGAACACGAGCCGTCTTCAGAAGCCGCGCATCGGATGAATATTGGGTTAGTTTATCATTTCTTTTGTATTATTGGTGTGTTTTTTAATTTCTCAATTAAAATTCATTTTGATATTTTTGGCAGCGTAACATTGAAGAAACAATAATTAAAGGAATGAAGGCTGGTTTTGGTATGTTTTATTTATTTATGTTTATTATTTAGTAGAATATAAGAAATAAACAGTAGACTAAAGCAGTTTTGTTAAACAATTATTAATATTTGGAAAACGTTTGTCCACCAAAGTCATGTGGTGCAACCATCATGCAGAAAATGATAGCATATAATACCCTGCAGACCATGACCTGATTTATAAGTCTTTATAATATAATATATAATAATATCACGTTTTATGACTAGGAAACTATTTTTTGAGCTCCTGCAGTGTCTGATGCAGTGTGATGTTATTGTGTATAATGTCACTGAACACAGTGATCTCATAGATGAGGCAACATGGGTCATTTCAGGTAATAATTCCTCAAATTTCCAACCTACTTATGGCTGTATCTGCAAGTGAGACACATTCAGACAAAAAATGGCAGCTTGCTAGGTTTTAATACCATTAGTCTTAATGTCATTTCATTTCTTGTCAGTTTTTTTGTCTTTATTCAAAACGAATCTATCATACTGTGTATTAAACCTGTATTTACCATAGCTCTGCACTCTGAAATTGAACATTTTGGGTCCCCAAAAATATTCATCCTGCTGTCAACGATCATGACATGGGCAATGACCAAACCAGCTGATCCTGTGAGTCTTGCTTTTAAACATACAACAAGGTCCACTTTGAGACCACACTGAAAATACATATATATTTTTAGCTCAGCTCATCACTTAAAAATCATTATGTTGATATTATCAATTGGAATGCAAAAGATTTGTGTTAGAAAGTAATACAACGTAGAAACATTTTACTAGTGGTCTCAGACTATTACAGTGACCAGACATCATGCTCTTGTTACATTTTCTGATTTTATCTTAAGGATGATCCTGACATCCCTTTGACTGAAGATGACTACAAGAGAAGAAGACCACATCCAAACTATAAGGAACACACCAGCAACGTCTACATTTTGCTCAAGACAGCTTAGCAGCGTTCCTGTTTTTGGGCCTGGGACAAATGTCATTCCTGCCATTCACATCCACGACCTTGCAAGGTTTGAAAAATTGCAGTTATGACATTTTGTATGATGTTGATTGATTGGTGTTTTTTTTTTTACTTTTAGCTTCATTTTTGTCATCATTTGTCTTTTTTAGAGTGGTCCAAAACATCATTGATCGTCAATGAAACCATCAATGAGAAAATCAGACTGTTGGTGAGTGAGATCTACATAACGTCTACATAACTTTTCAAAATAGGGCTCTGTACGATTAAGTACACAATAAAAGTTTGTTTACATGTGACGGGTAGAGACGGGGCTGTTTTCAATTGACAATAAGCACAAAATTAGCACATTAAAATGATTTCTGAAAGATCAAGTGACAGTGAAGAAAAATTCAGCTTTGCCATAATATGAATAAATTGCATTTTTAAATATATGAAAATAGAAAACAGTTGTTTTAATCATTTTTTTAAATATTTCACAATTTTACTGCTTTTACTTGTATCGTTAGTCAAATAATTGCAGCCTTGGTGACTTCTTTGCAAAAACATTTAAAAATCTTTTGAACAGTAGTGTATGTTATATGAAAAATATTGTCGGACAGTTGCAGGACTTAAAAATGCAAACATTTTTTGCTTTGTAGAAAACAGAAGCATTTTCACTAGCACAAACCTTTTGGCCCCTTTCTATGAAGCGGTCTTTTGAATGTACAGTAAGTGTTTTTCAGGAGGAATTGCTTGAGGGAAATGAGAAGACAAGTGAGACAAGACGAGCATAGATTGATGTAACAAATCTGATATAGCCAGCGTTACTTATTCCAGTTTTTGTCATGTTTTCTGACAGGCCAGTTGGACGATCGACATGCATATCATAAGAGAGAAGCTAAACTCAAAGCCTTGCAGAAATCAAGGATTTGTTCTGGATGGTTACCCAAAGACCTATACACAGGCTACAGAGCTTTTCCATGGTCAGCTATATTCTTTTAAACAAAAAAAATACTTTTTTCAAAAACATTAAATAATCTTTCCCCAAATTTTTTAATGGCACTGTACTATGTGTCACCTGATGGAAGTAAAATTGGGTTGGCGAATGCTGTTAACCACAGGTCTTTTCACCTACAGAGTTGGTTTTCTCACTGGATGCCACTGATGAGTTTCTGAAAGAGCGTGTTCGGAGTCTTCCACAGAATGTGGCAGAAGAGATGCATTACACTCAAGATGAGTTTACAGGGAGTCTTGATAAATTTAGGGAGACTTTGGCAGAAGACGAGTCTTTGCTTGACTATTTCGATTACCTGGAAATCCACCCTGAACACATTGGTTAGAACCCAAACTAAAATACTTATTTTTGTGCTCACATAAGTACAATTTTCTCTATTCAAAGTGAATTGACAAATAAGCTGATTTTTATGAAGCAGGGCGGTATTGTTATTGAAAATAGTATTTTCATGTTGTCATTTTGAGACTGTGAGAATGTGAACACGGTGAAGAAGATCGTTAAGACAGTGGGGCGGCCGAAGAACTATGGTCTGAGTCCAGAGGAAGAGGAAAGAAGATGAACGGCACCTGCAGCTGAAACAGGAGGAAGTTGAGAAGGAACTCAGGCAGAGATTGGAGAATGATAAAATGACTGCTCTTTTGGAGGAATGGATAAATTTGACGCATATGTTGAAATCCTTTACACTCACCCTAACACTAGTTGACCCACAAAATATAGTAGAAAAGTGAAGTTCTCCCAGGAGAATTCAACAGTTTTTTGTCCTGTAATATTTATGTATTGGTTGTAAAATATCAGTATTTGGAGACCACGTTACATCACATTCACTATTGTTCAAGGTTTGGGGTCAGTAAGATTGTTATAATGTTTTTGAGCAAAGTCTCTTATGCTCACATTGGCTTTATTTAAAGGAGTCATCGGATGCAAAATTCACTTTTACATGTCGTTTGAACTGAAATGTGTTGGTAGAGTATATGTACACAACCACCCTATAATGATTAAAATCCACCCAGTGTTTTTTTTTTTTAAAGTGCCCCTATTATGGGTAACGAAAGGTTCATATTTTGGTTTTGGGAGTCCCCAATAACAGGTTGACATGCGTGCAAGGTCAAAAAACACTTTCATTGTCTTATAATAGGCATTTATTTTTATCTTACTTGCTCAACGACTCCCAAACAATTCGTTTAATGAATAATTTTTCCAAACTCCGCCTTTGCGTGAGGCTAATCTGCAGTGATTGGTCCGATCGGTCTCTTTTTCATTTCATCTCGCCTGTAATGCCTGATAAAGCAGCGTTTGTGAGCTCAGTGCTGCTTTAGATACAGCGTTACCGGGGAAACAGCTATTTTATGGCTCCAAAAGCGGCACCTAGTGGTAAAGAATGAATTTGCATTTTCATTCAGACCAACACTAAAAGACCAACAAGTGGGCGGGCAATATGCTAATGTTTCATGTTGACGTCAACATGAAACAGCTTGGGATTCGTTTTAAAAATGACTCGTTTCAATGATTCAGAGTCGACTCTTTCTTTTGAGAGACAATAACTTTATACACGGTGCACTTTCAGATTTAAAACTCTGCAGGATGTTTTCCTTCACTTAGAGCTGTGTTACACACTACATGAAAGGTCATTTTCAAAAACCCAGATAAATAATATCCCCTTTTTCAAATCAAGCCGTTCTCAGATTCTTGGCTGTGAGACGTCACATGGACCCAGCCCCCCCACCACGATATTTGGCACGACCGTCTTAACTTAGACCCTCCCTGAGTGAGCTGTCATCAGTCCTCCATTGTTTCGACGCTGGAGCAGGTGTAGACCACAATGACTCCTAAGCGATTGAGGTGATTTGTTGTTGGATGTAACAATGAACATAGCAGTCCTCATTTACTCGATCTACCTAAATGCATCTATGTTCGTGCGAATCATTCGTGATTCAGCTTCACCTGCAGAAGAAGTGAGTATAAGGTTTTCTTAATGAAACTTTGCTAACCGCCTTTCCTAATAATATGCTACTTAGCAAGTTCTACGGAAGAGAGGGGCGGGGTGAGCAGAGCTCATTAGCATTTAAAGGGAAATGCACTGAAACAGCTTGCTGTGAAAAGAGCTGTTTTTGACAGGGTAAAAAGGATGTTGTTTTACACTACCATTGAGAAATTTATCCAAAGTATGTTATAGACTTTTCATTAAGACCCTAAAGAATCACATCAACTTGTGGAAAATGGGCATCCGATGACCCCTTTAAAGCTGCAGTCCGTGCGTCTTACGGAAGAACATTGTAGCCGGAGCTACTTCTCTCGGTTTATGACGAATTACGCAGGTACTGGGCTACTCCGCAGGGCTCCACCAGTACCAGTCTGAAATAGTCTGAATATAAAAACATACATCCATACGTGCACTACATATCTGAACAAAGTTCAGCAATAGATTTCCATAGAAGTCCATACAAACAAACTAGCATGCTTACTATGAGCCCGATCTGATATAGGTGCACCGTAGTGATTCAGGATAAGCCAAAAACACGGTTTGGAAAATGGATTCATGATGTACTCGCGTATTATATTTTGTAAATTTTGAACACAAAAAAAGTTACGGACTGCAGCTTTAATTATTTAAAGAAACATTATAAAGTAATATTGTGAAATACTAACTCTTGATTCCTGTGATGGCAAAGCTGAATTTTCACCATCATTACCCCGGTCTTCAGTATCACATGATTCTTGAAATCCTTCTAATATGCTGATTCATTGCTTAAAAACATGTCTTACGATTATCAGTGAAAACAGTTGTGCTGCTTAACTGTTTTTGTGGAAACCATGATGCTTTTTTTAGGATTTAGGGAAACTGATACCTTTTTTCAGGATTCTTTGATAGTTAAAAAGAACATTTATTTGAAATATAATTTTTTGTAACAATGTAAAAGTCTTTTTTTGTAACTTTTGATAAATCGAACGTATCCTTTGCTGAATAAAATGATTAATTTATTTAAAAAAAATAATAAATCTGACCTCGCACGAGCAAAAGCATTCTGTTACCCTTGTAACGACTACATTGTTCAGCTTGTTGATATATATTTTCAGAACAAAAACATGGTCGTGGTGAAGAAGCAGGAATTTGAGCTATTAGAGACACGATCTGAGACACTACCTGATGAAATATGTCATGCCCATCATTGTTTTTTAATCACTATGGAAGTGAAAACATTAAAGAACCACCTCCTCTCTGGGAGTCACCTAAGGGACCAGATCACATGCTCAGCTTTGCTTTGTAATTTGACCAAGTTAAGTTCATAATATAATATATAATTTGGTACATTTCCAGTGGTCAAGCTATTTAAAAAAATAAACACAAATAAGATAATTTATTCATTAATATAAAATAACAATGTAAATATCACTGAAATCTGCTAATAGAAAATATATTTTAATTTGTAGACTCACAAATTTTCCCAAAACTGCTGAATATTTGCCTACTTATATATGAAACAGTGGAAATGTTCTTATGGTATGATGAATAAAAATAGTTTTTTAAAACCATTAAAATAGCTTATGGTGCAGCTACGCTACGAGGAATAAAAATATTACATATAATTTAATGAAGAAATGTTTTGTGACAGTGATATTGGAAAATATATGTAAGATTTTTATCTAGTTGCTGCCCCTTTAAATAGAATTCTTTCAAAACAGGTTAGAAAAACAAGACGCAGGTCAGCGAGCGATGCGTCATGGCGTCACTTCCCGTAGCAATTGGCAGTTGCTGTCGCCGGAGCGCCATGTTGGTTCAAACAAAAGAAACAACTTCATTGCCTTCATAACAGTTCATAACCGCCTGGAACGCAATGGCGGAATATATCCTGCTTCTCAGCTTCTCATAAGCCGGAGATTTTCACAATGCCTTTGTAAGTATCTCGTCGGAGTTTGAAGACGAGCGTGATCAAAGCAAGCGCGAGGTCCTGGGCCTTCTGTCACGACACGTTTATCAAAGCATTTATTTAGTTCTTGAACTAGATCACATTGCATTCGTTTTGAAATTAAACGTGTCAGTATGCGTTTGGTAACAGATCAAATGGTCAACAGACGTAGAAATCGGGCTCATAGTAAGCACGTTGGTTTGTATGCAAGTTATGGACTTTAAATGTAAGTTATATCAGATAATGTAGTCCATGTATAACCTTAGATGTAGTTCAGTGACTACAAAACCCGTTCTGGGGTACTAAACAACTAACGTTAGACGAAGCGCAGCCGAGCAGAAGCGTTTATAAAAGCTGAACTGTTTTTATCATGATATGGCGATTAACAGCGAGGCGTGACACATAAACAACTATTAAAACATGCCGCATCACACGCGAATAATCTGCAATAAATACAGTCTTCATGCTAAATATTTGTTATATACTCTGAGCCGTTCACTCAGGACTCACAAAGTGGTCGTTTACATGCAAACGTCACCTCCAAACTAAGTTTTGAGTATAGAAAACAAAAACAAATGGATTTCTGTGTTTTCTTGCGACGTATTAAAGAATTAAAAGCATGTGTAAAGGTAGCTTCCTAATTATCTTGAACTTATTTTAATTGATATTTGTGTTTTTTGACATCACCATGGTCAGGTGTTTGGATGCTGAGTTTTCGTAACGCTCCAGTAATTTATAATCAGAATAATTTTGAGCTTGACGGAGATGTGAACAGCTCCTATGATCATATTCTATTACTACAGAATATGTTTTGGTTGAATCTGATATTTCATGTTTGACCTTTTCACAGTCCAATTACCGGTCAGGTGCAAACAGCCCAGAAGACCCCAAAGCATTATGGGATCACTTCTCCTATCAGCTTGGCACTGCCTAAAGATGCCGATCTGGTTCTCACACAGAAGCTGACGGAGACGCTCCGACCTTTCGGCGTCTTTGAGGAGGAGCTGGAGCTGCAGCGGAGGTAAATCAGATACTATTCACAAAATCACACGTCTGTGTGGTTTTAGATCATCAGCTGGTTGGTTACTGTTACTTTTAATGAACGTGCACGTCCATTTCTTGGGTTTTCCCATTAAATTGATGTCACTTCCCAGAGGATTATGTCACTAAGCATTGATTAGTGAGTGACTAAGCGTTGACTCATCAACAATGAACTGAAAAATGTACTCTTATTGTCCTAATGCATTATCGGCAAACTATTTTCCTGTGTGACACTAAAACTGCTTTGATGCAATCTGTATTATATAAAGCGCTATATAAATAAAGGTGACTTGACTTTTGTTAAAGAGATTTTTCAAAAGTGTAAAATAATTTAAAATCAAATACAATTCTTCAAATATTTGGCAATCGTAACAGCCTTCCCAAGAAAGCATGATTTGTTTGCAACTTTACAAAAAGGACAAAATGAAGAAAAAAAAAAAAGTGCGTTCACTCGAACTGATTTGCTGAAATCAAAGCAGGTACGATAATAGGTGAGCACCAGCCAATGAGATTGCCATTTGCACATTAGTTCCGCCCACTCCCGGAAAACCCAGCAGTTCTTAAAAGCTGAAAAAATCCAAAGCAACTCCGTTATTTTGACAGGAAAATACAACAAAGAATATCATTTACATGTAGCGTGTCAATTCTGTATGCAAGTCTCTCTCTTGCTCTCTCTGCTCTCACCAAAGCGACGGCGAGTCGTGTGCCTAGAGTTCACGGTACATCAAATACAGGTGCGCTGGGATGAACTGAAAAATAGCACAGATCGCTAGACGGAGAGTGAAACTCTGAAGCGCTCAGTCAGTGTGTTCGGCGAGTTAAAATATGTGTGCTAAACTTATATTTAGCCTCCAACTCACACACTGGTGAGTAAAATCTGAGAATTTATTAGCCATTGGCTAATATTAGACAACATTTAGTTGCCCAGAGTGAAGATTAGTGTCACATGCGAGTGATTTAATCGCAATGTAGAGGGTAGTGAAATCGAATATAATTCCCTTGTTTTGTTCAATATATTATTCCGGACACACTATTCCATGAATGTGTACAGCATACTCTTGACCCAGCTTTAGTCTTCATCATATTGCTTTTGTTTATAGATGTTTCTTTTGCCCACAGAATCCTAGTGCTTGGGAAACTAAATACGTTGGTTAAGGTGTGGATCCGTGAAGTCAGTGAAGTTAAGGTACCTTATTGGCCTTTTAATTAAATACAACTTCTGAATAGCTGCTCACAGATAACTAACTGTTATATATCTTCATCTAATCGCAGAATATTCCAGCATCAGTGATTGATAGTGTTGGTGGAAAAATCTTCACGTTTGGATCCTACAGACTTGGAGTTCATACCAAGGGTACGTTTTATACACCAGCTCTAGATAGATTTATACGTGTACTTCACATAGTCTCTGTGTGTCTGCAATATCTCATTCACTAACCTAATTGTGTAGGTGCTGATATTGATGCTCTCTGCGTTGCGCCCCGTCATGTGGAGAGATCAGACTTCTTCTCCTCGTTCTATGAGAAATTAAAGGAGCAGGAGGAAGTCAAAGACCTGAGGGTATGCTGTTTTTTGCGAGTGGTGTACATATACAGTGTTTCCCATACATTGACTTATTTGTTGCGTTGTTGAACAATATCAAAATTGACCACCACAAATAGATTTTCCAAAAGGCTTTGAAACATGAGCACTGGACGTTTAAAAATCAAAATCCGGTGCGGGTGTATCACTGTATTTCAGAAGGAAACCGAATGACTTCAGAAAATTTTCGATGTCATTTTCATTTTATCTTTCATGTAATGCCTGATAAAGCAGCATTTGTGAGCATTTTCCGCCACAAATAAGAGTGCAAGGCTGTGGGAAACACTGCAGTATACATCTTCTCTGCAATATTTGTTAGGCTTGATGATTGATTTTTGCTTTTGCCTTCTAGGCGGTGGAGGAAGCGTTTGTACCAGTGATAAAGCTGTCTTTTGATGGCATTGAGGTATCTTTTTAAAAAAAATTTTTTTAATAAATATCCTTACATATAAAGGAATAGTTCATGCCACTATTGTTGTTTTCAGGGGTACAAACTTGTCACCTTTCGGCGAAATTCGCTGTTTTCACCTTGAAATAGGTCATTCATGTGAATAGTGTAGATCTGTAAAAAAAATAAAGGGAGGGGGGGGGGGGTCGTAGTCGTCATCGTATCTGCGAGTCATCTGTCACATCACCTGTAGCGTTTTTTTTCCCCTGTTGGCAAAGGAATGGACACGCACTACTCTGCCTCTGATTGGCTTGCCTTAATGTTCTTTCCCTCATCCAACCAACCTCGCGTTTAGCCCGTCAGCTGCTTCAAAAATTTGAGTGCTGAAATGAAGATTTACAGTGGTTTATTTCCCCTGACTAAGCGTAACATCTTAGGCCATAGTTGTCGCTCAAACGTCTTTTAATCATATAAAGGTGTTTATCCTTGAATGGTGCACTGCAAAACATGCTTTACTACTTAGTTTTTGTCTTGTTTCTAGTCCAAATACATCTAAAAATTCTTAAACCAAGAAGCATTTTCTAGACAAGTAAAAATTGACTTGTTTTCAGAAAGTCGAAATTGAGTTTTTCCTTAAAACAATCAAAATAATCTGCAAATGGGGTAACGTTAAGCAAAATAATCTTATTTCAAACTGAAAACTGTTTAGTTTGTCACCTTTTTCACTCCTGACGAGTTTGCACCCCTGTACCCCCCCCCCCCCGCCAATGTTGTTTTAAGTGTTATTTTTTTGTAATATGTTGATTGTAGATTGACATACTATTTGCCCGACTGGCACTACAAGCCATTCCAGAGAACCTGGATTTGCGAGGTGATGGCTTACTAAAGAACCTTGACATTCGCTGCATCCGGAGTTTGAATGGTAATTGGTCATAATTGATTAACTATGTTGGGGCTGACGGCTGAGTATTGACATTTTCAGAATTGATTCTGATTCACAAGATCTCAATTTTGATTCAATATCAATTTGTTTGGATATATATCATGTCAGTTTATCTAAAGAAGAACAATCTCTCAACAAAACTATACAAGGAACCCTGTCAGTTGGTACATTACCTTATTTTAAATGGTAATTAAAGAGTCCAACAAATTATATTGCTGTTTAATTTGAGATATAATAAGCATACAAACTTTTAAATTGCTCAAAAGGCAGTTTTTAATAAACTTTAATGATGTAATTGTTTCTACCCTAATTCATTGTTGAAATACAAACATTTAAATGATATCTAGTAAATGTTTTCATGACAGATGAATTTAAACACAATATATGAAATGTCCTTTACAAATTTAATTTTACAATGTAAGCTGGTGTTTTTTTTTCTTGCTAACTAACAAGATATGAACATTTAATGTGTTTCCTGAGGTAAATGCAGTCTTGGATTACATTGTTTACAAGCTGATTTATTGATGTCTTTCTACAGTTGAAACATTGAGCGATTTCACAAAACATGATGGATTTCAGTACGTTGAACTTTCTTTCAACACCACCTGATGTTCATTCATGTTTATTTTGTGCTATAACTAATAGTAAAGAAGAGATGAGGATTGTTTGCATTTTGCAAAACAAAAATGACAGTTTCATAGCTGAGACATTTCTGTGTCAAAAGTAGTAGTTCACAAAGGTTATCGTGACTATTGGTTGGACTCTGCACTACAAGCAGAGTTGGGTATAACACGTTACTGTAATCTAATTACTTTTCCTGGTAACTCAGTAAAGTAATGAGTTGCATTTTAAATTTATGTAATTTGATTACAGTTATGTCAATAAAATTATATTACTTAAGTTATAAATGTAGTGTTAAAATAAATGAAGTAAAAATCATGTTTTGTGTGTCAGTATGCCCTTTAATAAATCACCGGAGAATGCGAGCTAAAATGCAGACGAGTCCTACAACATTTAGATGCATATTTCAAAATGTTGCACTCGACATATTTTAGTCTGGCTTGATAGTTTGGGAAAAGTTCAACAAGTGAATGTGTAAGGCTACAAGTTAGTCACAGTAGCCCTACTATAGTAAAAACAAATGACTCATCAGAATGAGATCATCCACTGGGTTAAACCGCGTCGCCATCACAATTCAAGTCTTATTCCTCTCAGCGCGTCGTCTTCCAAAAATGAAAAGTAGCAGAGATGAATCTTTCTACAGAAGTGACGTGAGCATTTACATGTTTGCTTGGTTTCGCGTGGATGATTATCTTATAGTGTGTGGGCATGATCACATTATAGGTGAGCTCAGACAGGAAAGACTGTACCTCCCGTTGGTTTCATACAGAATTTTTTTCAGAGAATATTTGTTTTCGACATGACTTCATTTAATATTAGACACCTCAAGCTTTCTTTAGATATACTGTATGTCTCATGTCATTTTCGTTCATTTTAGTGACTCGTTTCAGGAAGATATTCACGGAGACTGAGAATGCAGAAAGCGCACCCTATTTGTTTTCTTTATTTTACAAAACCAAAAAAAAGAAGTTTTGTTGATATTGGGAGTGAATCAGGGTATACAAATAATAGGCCTACATATGTATTTTTCAGTCAATATTAAATTAAAGAACTATGAGTTTCTCTTTGAAGTGTATTTTTTTTAGGTTTGATAACTTGAAAAGTAAAGTAATTAGTAATCTGATTACTTTTTAAATGCAGTAATCAGTAATGTATTCAAATTACTATTTTAAGGAAGTAATTAGTAATTTGTAGTGGATGACTTTTTTTAGTAACAACACTGACTACAAGTGATGTTTAGTAAACCACGCATCAACAGAAAACAGCAGAGACCAAAAGATTGATCTTGGAATTTAAGAATCTTTATCAGTTCATCAAAATGAAGGTTGATTAAAGTCTATTAATTGATAGTCAACCCAGCCCCAAATTTTGTTTGCTTGTTAAGTTTTCCCCTGGTAATCTTGATTTATGTACTTTTTCATTTTATTTTTTTCTTCAATCTGCTGATTTACAGGTTGCAGAGTTACTGATGAAATTCTTCACCTAGTGCCCAACATAGAGAATTTCAGACTGACTCTAAGAGCCATCAAACTGTGGGCCAAACGTGAGTAGTTGCTTGTGTGTCAGCTTTGCATTGTACTCTGTTTGTGGAACATGTCACAGCTTGTCTTATGTGAAAACAAACTCCACCATGACCTGATGTGTTAGTGGGTATTAGTGCAGTCAATGAAAAGCAACACTGCAGAATTGTGCCTCAGGAGATGCGTTTGGCTTGCATTTGCTACCTAGCAACCAGTACATGCTCATGTTTGCACTTTATTGAAAAACAATCGATACTTGATTTCCATTTGGCTTTTAGAAATGCTTCATTTGAACTTAGTCAGGATGTGAAATTGAAAAAAATGACAGATCCGTTCATTTATGTGGTTGATTTGGAGGTTTACAGAAATAAATGACATTATTATTTGATCAGATATAAATGACATTAAATCTCTTACAGGTCATAATATCTATTCAAATATCCTGGGTTTTCTGGGGGGCGTATCGTGGGCCATGTTGGTTGCAAGAACCTGCCAACTCTACCCCAATGCTGTGGCATCCACACTGGTCCATAAGTTCTTCTTGGTTTTCTCAAAGTGGTGAGTTTTTCCAACTGCCTTCGGCACCACTGGTTTGAAGTCAATGAGATAACATCGAATATGAATACAAATTTCTGGGGCCTGTACCATGAAGCCGGATTAGCTGGCTAGCCAGGTAAATTTCAGTTTAGTTTGCACCAATCCTGGGTTTTGGGTACCATGAAAGTGGCTTGGCTTTTAGCTGCGTTCATTGCCATAGTAACTTACACTCCACAGCTAACCTGCTCTGGGGCAGGTTAAAACTGAAATTGGACCAATCAGATGTGAGTAAAGTGAAACATGTCTTACACTCCCCCAGTTTCTCTTGCTCCAAATTAAAGGTCACTAGTACTAAAAAAAAATTGTCTGGCCAAAACCAAAAATTTAGTTATTTTATGATTTATATTATTATTAATCCATTACACAAAAGCAATTTTAGTTTAACAGTTTTTATAAATCATTTATTTTAAATGAATGTTAATATATACAGATCGTATATAATATAAATAAGCTGTAGAATCAATAGATAACGCTTTAAAAACAACTTCATGTGACCTTACATGTTCGAGTCTCTATCGCTGTATATTTCCAACTATATAAACTAATATAGATTGGCTGTT
Source organism: Barbus barbus (assembly GCF_936440315.1). Taxonomy (NCBI): domain Eukaryota; kingdom Metazoa; phylum Chordata; class Actinopteri; order Cypriniformes; family Cyprinidae; genus Barbus; species Barbus barbus. The sequence goes on from NC_136742.1 coordinate 6,861,515, forward strand.
CGCCAGTGATGTCACACATTCATGTACATGTGCTCCACAAACTCAGGATCAAAGCCTGAGTTGACAAAGAAAGTTGATGATCAGCGTCATGGTACCACAGCAAAGCTGGATTGGAGTGGTTTGGTTTTGTCAACTCGAAACTAATCCTGTAACTCTGAATTTGTTCATCTACCATAATGGTACAGGCCCCTGGTCTTGTTTTCTGGTTGTTTTCAGAGACCCGTTCTCTTTAGATTAATTTATTCATTATTTTCTTCCTGACTGGTGTTTTCAGGGAATGGCCAAACCCAGTCCTTCTCAAGCAGCCTGAAGACTGTAATCTCAACCTCCCAGTCTGGGATCCCAGGGTACTTATTCATTGATTTATCTGACGGTTTATTTGTTTTGTGATGTAAGGCTATGATATTGATATTTTTTGACAGTATTCTGTATTTGTATTGCCAACAAAACATTTAAACCAAAAAATCCATTGTTGCCAAGGAAATTTCATGTTAGAAGTTCAAATAACCAAGGCATAGCAATGCATAAATACCTGTATATATCAGTAAATAACAATTTTCACCTATGTATAATTTGTTAAAATCTGTGTAGGTAGAATTTAAAACATGTAGAACTTGTGGAAATTGAGACTTCCAATGACATTTCTAGTATTTGAGGTTGCAAGATTATTAAACACTTTAAGTGATAGATCAAGCAATGTTTTGAGAGCACCAGACATTAAGATTTAGAGACTATTAAAATGCCTTGATTACTTGCTTAAGTCTTGATATAGGTGATGAGTACAAAACTGACAGTCAGGGAATGTATTGAACTAATAAAAACCACAAAATCATCACGATATTCATGGTGCTGGGTAATTTTATATGAAAATAATATTGAACATATTCAGAATATTGCTTTCTTATTTTGCTGTCATGTAGTAATATACTAATATTTTCATCAGACAAATCTTACTCAAGCTTTCTGTACAGACCTCTATAGACACCACATTTAGCATGTCTTTTACTAAAAGTACAATGATTTTCCTGTGCTGTCTCAGTTAGATTATTCACTTCAGGCTATGTGAATGAATTGTGATTTATTGCACTGCTAATGTGTCGTTGTTCCTCCTAGGTAACCCCCAGTGACCGGTACCACCTCATGCCAATCATCACACCAGCTTACCCTCAACAAAACTCCACTTACAATGTGTCCGCCTCTACTCGGGCCATCATGGTGGAAGAGTTCAAGCGGGGTCAGTCTCATTTAAAGATCCCTAAAAATATTCTCATAGAATAATGAAAATAATAACTTCAAAAATGAAATGTCAACGTTTTCTCACCCTCATGTCGTTTCAAACCTGCATGACTTTCTGCAGTGTAACACAAAATGAAACATTTTACATTGTTCACCTTGAACTTTTCAAGACTGTGAAAGTGAATGGATGCATGGTCTGAAGTCCCCAAAAATTACCATGAATATTATGAACCATTTAAAGGGTTACTGCACCCCAAAATGAAAATTGTCATTAATCACTTACCCCCATGTCGTTCCAAACCTGTAAAATCTTTGTTTGTCTTCGGAACACAATTTTAAGATATTTTGGATGAAAACCGGGAGACTTGTTGTGACTGTCCTATTGACTGCCAAACAATTAACACTGTCAAAGCATAGAAAAGTATGAAAGACATCGTCAAAATAGTGCCATCAGTGGTTCAACCGTAACGTTATGAAGCGACGAGAATACTTTTTGTACGCGAAGAAAACAAAAATAACGACTTTATTTAACAATTAGTCTCCTCCGTGTCACCGTAGTGCCATTTTGGAGAGTATCTGCTGGATGCAAACTGCGTACGCTGTTCTGTGTCAGCCGCACCACATGGATATGTTGACTATGTGTTTCATATTATTTTTTGGGCCTTGACAGTGTTAATTGTTTGGCAGTCAATGGGACAGTCACAAGCCTCCTGGTTTTCATCCAAAATATCTTAAATTGTGTTTCGAAGACGAACAAAGCTTTTACGGGTTTGGAACGACATGGGGGTAAGTGATTAATGGCAATTTTAATTTTGGGGTGGAGTAACCCTTTAAGTCTATATTACGGATTACGTAACTATATTGAAGTCTTCTGAAGCTTTGTTTGAGGAACAGACCAAAATTTAAATTGGCTGAAAATCCTTCCCTCTGCAAAAGCTCTTAAATATCATTTTTGTTCAGGTATATTCAAATATGGCTCTTGGTAGTGTATAAACTACTTTCATGGTGCTGTTTTATTTGTCCTTTAAGTACAGTGTGCAACATCTCCTTTTGTGTTTCACTGATTAAAAACCAAGTCATGTAGCTTTGGAATAATGATGGAAATTATATTTTTAGTTGAGTGGTACTTTTTAAGCTGAAAAGACACTATTACGCCGATATTACTTTTGTTTGACTCCCATTTCAAATGTTAAACTCTTCACAGGTCTTGCAATCACGGATGAAATATTGCAGAATAAAGCAGATTGGTCCAAACTATTTGAAGCACCAAACTTCTTTCAGAAATACAAGTATGTATTAAGCTGCATATCCTGTTGGACACTCATGGTGAGATTTAATCATTTCAATAAAGATTTATTTCTCAAAACTGCACCCACACACATTTATAGGCCTTTCACAATTATTATTTTATGTAATCAGTGTCCTCAGTTTGAAATAAAAGAATTTTGCTTACTATTAGTTTATGCGTATGGAGTACAACACAATGGCTTTTATGGTACTTCAACATTTTTGACCATTAAAATGTGTAGAAATTACGATTGTAGAGCATGCCTGAAATGTAAGCAACTTTTTTTTTTATTTTAAGAGATGGTTAAATTAATATTTTTAGAAGGTAGGTATTTAAGTTTAAAATGCTTTTCTATTTAAAAAAAGAAAAGAGGTTTTACTGGTTTTCTTGTGCTATATTAATTTGTATACAATTCAAAAATAAAATGTTTTAGTTCACAATTTGTACAATGTATTTCTTGTTAGTCTGTGTTTTCATAGTGCTTCTAATTTTATTTTGTTTTTAATTTCCGTCAGTGTTTAGCATTTAGTCTGTCTGTGCTTTTGTTAATTTTAATTTTTTATTAGTGTGGTGTGAAGTTCATAATGGCTTGAAGTCAATATAAAGAAACAAAATTCTAACCAAAGAAAAACGACTTTTGGATATTTTTAATGGTTAATGGAGGTCTAAAGCCTTGCATTGCTTTGTTTTTCCAGTCAACAGTTTTTTGCTAGTGGAGGTTTTTAACCAATTTGAACTCGTTTGAACCTTTCTGAAAATCCTTCACTGTACGACACCATCTTCTCACACCACACGAGGATGCAGCGACTGTATACAGGTCATCGTTGTGCTCAGAATTCACAATCACCATTATTTCTTCCTTAAAGACAATGTAGCAATTAGCTGGTTTCAAAGAAGATATTAAATATGATTGATTTGCAATATTGCATTCTGTTCTGTCTGAAATGAGCCCCTAATACGTAATGTTCAAAGTGTGTTGTTTTGCAGAAAAATCCACAATGTTAACATTTTAATCTAACGTTAACTTTTAAATGGCAAAATACAGATATCTTGCTTTTGCATAGGTCTCTATTTATTTGAGATATGAGAGGATATTCCACAGAAAATCTTTTTTTTTTTTTACAATATAATGTTGAAAGTTTATACATATGACCTTCTGTTCAAATAACAAGTAACCTGCATTGAGTCACTTTTATAGGTCAAAGTTAAGCAGTTTTGATAAATGTGTTATTTTTTGGGGGAAACAAGATGCGCTAGTTCACCCAAAAATGAACATTTTGTCATGCACTTACCCTCATGTTGTTTCTCTGTTCTGTTGAACACAAAAAGATATTTTGAAGAATGTTGGTAACCAAACAGTTGACTTCCATAGTATGGAAAAAATACTATGGCTGCCAATGGCTACAAGCATTAAGAGAAGAAAGAAACTTATAGAGGTTTGAGAACTCGAGGGTGAGTAAATGACAGCTTTCATTTTTGGGTGAACTATCCCATTAGGAACATTATTTCTCAGCTTGATTGATGTAAGTGATCAGCGTTTAGATCTTTGTGTATCTGATCTACTGTAAAAGATGCTGTAAATCTGCTGTTGGAGTTATGTTATAGTGTGTGTGAAGTGTGTTCTTGGCTGGATGTGTGTGATCCCTGCTGTGTTGAGTGAAGAGAGATTTGTCTTTGGAGAGAAGTGTGTCGGGGCGGGGCGGCCCTGTAGCTTTTGCCGGGTTTGGTTGAACAACTCTTCGTCTAAAGGATGTAATGGCATTGTTCTGTCTTTTATGTCCCAAGGCATTATATAGTGTTGCTTGCAAGTGCACAGGCAGAGAAGCAGCACTTAGAGTGGTGAGTACAGCACTGTCACATGCTTTATCGGACCGATGTTCTGCTCATGTCCCCTGCATCTGTTTAAAAATGTTGTGGACTACGACAAAATATGCTGTTTGTCTTCCAGGGTGGGCCTTGTGGAATCCAAGATCCGAATCCTGGTGGGAAACCTGGAGAAGAATGAGTTTATCACACTCGCTCATGTGAATCCACAGTCATTCCCGGGACCAAAAGAGGGAACTGACAAGTGAGTTTCAGATGCTTTTGTCCTTTCTTTTATTGAACTTTAACAAAGGCCTGAAACCAGCCTAAGAAAGGAAGGGGTGGCAATAGGAAGTGTCTTTACTCGCTCTTTCCTTTGTGTACAAACAGGGAGGAGTTCAGCACAATGTGGGTAATAGGTATTGTGTTCAAGAAAATGGAGGGATCAGAAAACCTTAACGTGGACCTGACGTTTGACATCCAGACCTTCACAGACACCGGTACGATTTGGTTTATCTTGGCAAGAGAACACAAAGGAAGTGTTGGCATTGCTTTTGTTCTCTGGATGTTTGCTAGTATTGTGCTATGATTAAACTGCTCTCAGTAATCAACATGTGTTCTCTGAATGGCTGTAGTTTACCGGCAGGCGATCTCTAGTAAAATGTTTGAGCAAGATATGAAAATCACAGCCATGCATGTGAAGAGGAAACAACTGCAACAACTACTGCCCAAAATCTCCATTCAGAGGAGCAAGAGAAAGGCAAGCGTTCATTCAAATAAAACAAATATGCTGAACAATCGTTTCAAATTGTAGAACAAAAAATGCATGTGCCAAGTTCTTAGATTTATTTTTTTTTTTTTACATTTTTGGTAATGATATCCTTTTGAAGTTTTTAGCTTCTTGCATGTTTTTTTTTTTTGGTTTTTAAAATGCCAAATACTATAAAAATGTTATGCTAGTTTCTTTACTCTAGGAATTTGTTCATATGAATTTTTGTTTTTAGCATCTAATTGTTTGTTTTCTTAATATTTAAATACTTTCTATGGCTCAGTTTAGGACCGTTTTTTTTTTTTTACTTTAATTTTAATTTTAAATACATTGTCAACTTTTTATTTTTTATTTTTTTGATATTTAGACATTTTGTCATTGTAGTGACTAGTAATGAGACCTTTCTCTCTCAGTAGACGTACTAATGCATTTTGTGAACTCTTGTTTTTGTATGTTTTCCTGTAGCTTTCATCTGAGGGTCTTCGTGCGATGAATGATGGCAGTCTCGACTTATCAGTTGACAGTGACAACAGCATGTCAGTGCCGTCCCCCACGGGCCCTTCGGCTGCCAAGGTCGCTCGTGCCTCCAGCCCTCAGGGGTAAAACATCAAACCATTTTCACCTGGTCACCTCATTTGTCATAACTTTCTGTAACTCCTATCTTTTTTCCTCCTCTCCACTCTATCTGACTGTAGCTCCACTGGGACTGCCACAAACACCTCAGATTTGCAGGACAAAATGGACACTTCAAGTGAAGGCACGCTCCTAGCAGGTGGTATGTCTACTGGGGTCATAAACTCACTTTAAAGTAGATTATTATTATTTTTTTTCATTTGATGGAATAGTTCACTGAATGAAGTTCACTTTCATCATCTCTTACCTCATTCCACAGAACACAAAAAGATGTTTTGAAGGATGTTAATTCTGTTCTTTCCCAAAAGATTTTTTATTTAATGAAAGTCATCCAGATCTCTCTTTTTTTCCTGCATATTACTTCAACCGTATTTTCTTACGACAGAGGTCAAACCTGGTGTGACATGGCGAATGAGAAGTGGCTTAAATGTCACAATGGAAAAGAACAGCATGGACATTCTTCAAAAAAATGTATTTTGTGTTCCACCAAAAAAAAAAGAAAGTGTTATATGGGTTTGGAACAACATGAGGGTCAGTGAATGATGACAGACTTTTCATTTTTTTGGATTTTAAAAATAACTTTAACCCTTACATGCATGAATGTTTCGCCAATCATTATTGGATATTCGGGTCTTTAGCGACCTGGACCTATATATCCAGCACAGATGGATCTCTAACTGCTGCAATAGCAAACATTTCTCTTGATATTTTAAGAACAATTACAGAAAAATAAAATAAAGCATATTTCGTTACCTTTTGAAACTTTGTTCAATTTGAGATGATTTTACCATCGCTGTCATCATCAGAGCACACTTCCACAATACATTCAGCATCTGGCTATAATTTTCATTGACTTCTGGCAGCTTATTCAACACAACCATCATCAAATGAAAGTGACATTTATATTTCATTGCATACAGTAATTGCTCCGTGATAAAGCCATTCAAACAGTTAAATTTTTGCTGCTGATTCTTTTGTTTTATGCCTGTTGTAATTGAGTGAAACATCACATCGTCATTGTTTATCAAACAGTGCCACCTCAAGGAATAAAGATGCATTGCACGTATGGAGTCATCACATATGTAAATTGTGCAGGAAAAATCTACTTACACATTTACGTACCACGGGTCTCTAGCGACCTATGCATTTTACAAAAAAAATTGATCCGAAAACAGGCCTTTTATTTTTTTGGTTCTATTGTTTATAGTGAATAGATTGAGGAATACTAAGAAATCTGAATCTTTAACTTAAAAAAATGAAGGAGGGAGAGGGTAGTGAATGATGTTTAAGGGTATTTGTGTTTGTTTTTAATGCTAATACTGATTTTGTTTTCTAATCATTGCAGTGGATGCCACTAAGCCAGATAATGTTGGGAATTCCAGCAACAATGCCACGCGAAAGGATTCAGCTCCACTAAAGCAGCCCGCCTCACCCATTCAGCATGACTCGGAGAGGAAAGCCGAAGTGGACGGTGTACAACAGGACCCTCATCCCAGTCCATGTTTATCTGCTGGCCCTGCCATAAGACCTGCCTCACCCCTTGAGAATGAGATGTCCATGAAAGCCAAAGTAGAGGAGGTAAAGTCTCTCAGTATTGTGTTAATTTTGTATTCTACTCCTTATTCAATCCAATCATTAACGTTACATATAAAGTGTGGATGGTGTCTAAAAAGTGTAATTAAATCCTACTCTTCCAGCTCTCAACCCCAGAAGCAAAGTCCTCAGGTGAAACTGATGGCCATGTAGCTGTGGATCCAGCGGTAATGGCTATTTGTTCTTTCTTTGTTGCAAAAGTGCCCTAATTGTTCTTTGCATCCATCCCCTGAACCTGAAGAGGCAGTAATCTTCATGTTGTTCATCGCTCAGTTTCAGTGTTTTTGTCATGATTGTTGCATTATTATTTTTTTCAGCCAAACGTTGAAGTGATTCCTTCAGAGGGCGACTCTAAAACAGAGACAGAATTAACGGTAAAGCAATGATGAAAAAGGGTATGCTAGTTATAATGATAAATGGAAGGGAATATGTGAGAAGGCGAAATGCTGATGTTATTTCCTGTCATTCTCAGGTGGTGGACACAGCAGAGCAGATATCGCCTGCCCAGGTAAGGACATGATCAATTATTACACAGTAATCGTTATCCTATTCAGGCACAAGTTAATTTTCTGTTCTCACTGAAAGCTTAATAATCACCAGCCAAACAAAACTATTTCTAATCTCTTTTGTTTTAATAAAATCTTTATTTTAAGCAGCACAACTGTTTCCAATATTGATAAGAAGAAATGTTTCTTGAGCAGCAAATCATCAGCATATTAGAATGATTTCTGAAGGATCATGTGACTGAAGACTGGAGTAATGATGCAGAAAATTCAGCTTTTAATTACATTTTAAAATCTAATTGAAAAGTTACTTTAAATTGTGATATATCTCAATATTACTGTTTTTACTGTATCTTTGATTAAGTGCAGCCTTGGTTGGCTTCATGGCTTTTCAAAAACACAAAATCTTTGACTAAATATTTGAGTCGCTAATTATGATTCCCAGAGCTTTTAACATTGAGCTTTTTACTTTTTAAAAATGTTACTGATTCCATCAATGTCTGAGGTATTTGAAGGACTGATGTTAGGCTTTAATTTATAATTGTGAATTAAGTTTATTCCAAATATCAATCGTTTGATAATCAATGTTGTATTTGAAATAGTGTTTAGAAGAGCTGAATGGACATTTCTATCACAATAGCCAATGAATAAATGTATGGTGTCCGTTACATACAGGAGAAATGTATCTTCAAAAAAACACTTTTTCACAAATAAAAGTCTGCATAGTTGCAAAAAGAAATCACTGTGATTTGATTTGTGTATTGTCTTATTGTTTGTAATATATATTTTGAATAATAAAAAAAAAAACTCAACCTCCAAACTAAAAAAAAAAATATTAAATTAGCTGTTGCATCACATAAATGAACTGCAGAGAAGCTGCAATGAGAGTGTTCTGGAAAATGTATTTTACGTTTTTGTGTTTACACAGCTTTACACAAGCTATTATATATAGGCCAAAACAATGGTCTGTTTTTTTTTTTCGGTAAGATTTTACTGTTTAAATTTAGCTGAAAGCCATTAAATGGCCTAACTATACTTTAAATAGATGTATAAAAAAGTGTGTTCATATCTTATTCAGTATTGTTGGCTAATTTTCAGACAAAAGTATTCTTCTCTAATCAGTTTCAGTATGCCCTGATATAGGTGTTGCGGAAAGAAATCTCCAAAAACACAAATGAAGGAATACTTTTATTCAGGAAATTGAGTCATTGTACTTAGTCTGTGGTGAATTTTGTTCCAGTGAAATTTCTGTTGATTGCCCAGGGCCTGCAACGTAAATCTTAATGTCTTATTGCAGTCACAGCTTGTTCAAACAGAAACTTTTACCATAGAAGAGATGATTCATTAGTTTGTATCACTTGGTTAGGACACGCTCACGATTATTCCCATTCTTCTCATCAATCTTGTTTATGTTCCACAGAAAACTTCTAACGCTGATCTGTCGGATGTCCAGATGCTCCCGGCCAACCCCATCTCCGTGGTCAAGAACTCTATCAAGCTGAGACTCAGCAGGTAGAACCGGCTCAGTCTTTGGTCAGTCTCATACTCAGGAGATGAAAATCCCTTTGTTTCCTGCCCATGTGCAACACGGCTCTCCACAAGGGGGCAGCTCTGTTCTTCCACAAACTTCCCTGTGCTCTCTCCCTCCCTCTTTCCCTACAATGCAAAAAAAGAGATGTCATACCCAAAAACCTCAGTGTGGTTTAATGTGTTTGTGTGATTTGGTGCAAATGCTTTGTAAATCTTATCACATTCTTCTATTTTGACCTGAAAGACAGTGAGGCTTCATGCTTTTTTGTTTTTTTTTTCCCTTTGTAAATCAGTAAAGAGGCATGTAATTATATTCCAGGTTACAGTTGGTCCATTGGAGACCAGTCCACCATATTGTACAGAGCTGAAGGTGTAGATGAGCATCAAAGCGTGCTCAGTAGCTGGAGATGCATCGAGTCCGCGTGAACTAATGACAGTACTAATCTGACATGGAAAATGCGCAGCGGAGCACATAGCTAGCTCATCCAGATGATTCTAGCTCACTAATGCAGCTGTAATTTAACCAAATCAGTCTCAGATTAGTGTAAACGCCATCGTTTCGCTCTGCCGTCTTAGCAGGGCATTAATTATGGGTGTTATTAGGAGCTCGTATATATAGCTTGTATTCCCAGCATGCTCTGAGGAGACCAGTGCTGGCCGTTCATTTAGGATTGTTTTACCATGTGTGTGTAATATATATTTCATTAAAATACACAACAATATTGAAACTTTTTTTATTTGCTTTGAACAGCTTAGTTTTCCTATGATATGCTGGGATTTTCCTAACGTGGAAACAACGGTGCGTTTCGAATGACTATTGTGGTTAAAAATGGCGGGTCATCTTTTCGCTGTTGACCTGATTTTGAGGATGTGGATGTGAAAATCGAAATGATTGATTTGAGTTTCAAACGAATGATGGGGCAGGAGAGTGATTTTGTTTATTTTTGAAATCTGTACAAACTTTTCTTACTCTGTTTTGTGTTGACTCTGTGGATTCGTGTTACGGTAACGCTGCCGCCCCAGGAACAGTGTCGTCACAGCACAGATTCACTCCTGTGAATGAACCGCTCCTATGGCCTTGCAATGTTCTTTCAGTTCTTTCATACGCTTATTTGTAAGGACAAGGTATTGTACTTTTTCACAAATAAAAGTCTACATTGTTGCAAAGAGAAGTCACTGATTGATTTATTTGTTTTAACAGCAGCAGCATTGTTCTGATGCAGTGGTTTATTCTTCACATTGCACACGTATAACAACTGTTTTTAATATTTTGTTTATAAAATGTACACAATATGGTCAAACGTATCGGGATACCCCCCTTCCAATGAACAGGTTTGACTGCATTAAGATTTGTACTCATGGAAATTACTAGCATATACAGTATATATGATATTCTAAGGAATTGTGTGCTGCTCATTTTATAGCAGCAGTTTGGACAGGATCCTTTTCTATTCTAACATGACAATGCCTCAGTCAGTGGAGAAGAACTTGAATTGTCTTGCAGAGAGCCTGGTCCCAGCTGAACACCTCTGGTGTGACTTTAAATGCAGACCTTGAGCCAAAAACTCATCACCAACACCAATGGCAGCTTGTACATATGGGTAAAGTCATTTTAGACACTTCCAAAACAGATGGAAATACAATTTTTAAATACATGAATTATGTTTCCATCTTTGTAGCCACAGTTTTGGAAGTACCTTTTTCTGTTTTAAAGAAGGGGGGTGGGGGTCCCAATACTTGTGTCCTTCTATATAGTGTATGTACAAGTCTTGATTGAGATGCACAGTAATCTTTATCCTATTCAGGCACAAGTTAATTTTCTGTTCTCACTGAAAGCTTAATAAACACCGGCCAAACAAAACTATTTCTAATCTCTATTGTTTTAATAAAATTTTTATTTTAAGCAGCACAACTGTTTCCAATATTGATAAGAAAAGTTTCATGAGCATATTAGAATGATTTCTGAAGGATCATGTGACACTGAAGACTGGAGTAATGATGCAGAAAATTTAGCTTTTAATTACAAAAGTTACTTTAAATTGTGATATCTCTTCAATATTACTGTTTTTACTGTATTTTTGATTAAGTGCAGCCTTGGTTGGCGTCATGGCTTTTCAAAAACACAAAATCTTTGACTAAATATTTGAGTCGCTAATTATGATTCCCAGAGCTTTTAACATTGAGCTTTTTACTTTTTAAAAATGTTACTGATTCCATCAATGTCTGAGGTATTTGAAGGACTGATGTTAGGCTTTAATTTATAATTGTGAATTAAGTTTATTCCAAATATCAATCATTTGATAATCAATGTTGTATTTGAAATAGAAATTTCCATTCAGCTCTTCTAAAGACTATCACAATAGCCAATGAATAAATGTATGGTGTCCGTTACATACAGGAGAAATGTATCTTCAAAAAAACACATTTTCACAAATAAAAGTACATAGTTGCAAAAAGAAATCGCTGTGATTGGTTTATGTATATTGTCTTATTCTTTCAGTATGCCCTGATATAGGTGTATTGAGGATGTGGATGTGTCCCAATACTTTTGTCCATGTATGGACAAGTCATTGGTGTTTGGTGATGAGATTTCGGCTCAAGGTCTGCATTTAAAGTCACCCCAGAGGTGTTCAGCTGGGATCAGGACTTGGCTTTATGCAGACCAGTCAAGTTCTTCCACACTGACTCAATCAATCATGTCTTATTGAACCGTGTCTTATACACAGAGACACTGTCGTGTGAGAATAGAAAAGGGTCCAAACTGTTGCTATAACATTAGAAGCACATAATTCCCTAGAATATCATTATATGTTTGCCCACATAGAGTGTATGTCAGTGTGAATGCACTCAAAAGACTTCACTGCATTTTGGGTAACACATTAGTAGAATAGTGACCAATTCTCACTATTATCTAGTTGCTTATTCGCATATTGGCTGTTTATTGGTAGGCTGCTTATAAAGCACATAACCTTGTTCTGAATCCCTAATCCTGTACTTAAACTTAACTACCTGACTAACTGTTAATTAGGAATTTATTGAGGAAAAAGTCGCAGTTAATGGTTTGTTAATAGCAAGAATTGGACCTTAAAATAAAGTGTGACCGCAGTTTTTAGTTTTTTGATTGCTAGCTAGTTCAATAAACTGCTAATCAGAATTCAGCCACTTTTTTTTCCTTCTCATTTTCTTAATTGTTGTTTGGAAGTACAAGTACTCAGTTACACACTTTAATTTGTTGTGCTGTTGTTGTTGATTGATCTGTAATCATTATGGTCAGCTGAGCGTAATGATGATGGCTTACCTATTGTACAAAACAGAAAAAGCTTTGTGATCCTTATTTAGTGTGTATTTGTGTACAAGTGTTCTTGAACCAGATAAGGATGAGTTTGTCCCAAAGTGCCTGCTTTTAAAAGTTACACCACACGTTTGTTTCCAACACAAGGTTTAATTCTATAATTGTTATTTAGAATATATTCATTTCTGTGATCTCAGCAAAATTTTAAAGGGGGGAGGAACGTTGTTGACGTCAAAAGCCGTGTCCAATCATACTCTAGTGTCTTGGGACACTCACTTGTTAGAAAAAGCATCTTAAACATCTTTGTTGAATAATATTATAATGGAATGAAAGTGTAAATGCAACATATTTGATGAAATTTCATTAATCATTTGAGATTACTCCCAGTGTCTGTGCCGGATGTCTGTTAAAAATCAAATACCCTTTCCAAAGTAAAAAATAAACATGTGTATGAATCTGAGTGGCCTGCAATGTAAGGTGTAACAGCTTATTTCTCATTTCCCAAAAGTAATACAATTGCAAATAGGAAAATTAAAATGATTTTAATTGCTACCTTAACTGAACTCTTTCCAATTGTCATCACAGAACATTATGGACAATCTCAGAGAAAAGTCTGGTATATTCGGAAGTCGTGGCCTAATGGTTAGCGAGTCGGACTCGTTGCGGGTTCGAGTCTCCGGCCGGCAGGAATTGTAGGTTGGGGGAGTGAATGTCCAGCGCTCTCTCCACCCTCAATACCACGACTGAGGTGCCCTTGAGCAAGGCACCGAACCCCCAACTGCTCCCCGGGCGCTGCAGCATGGCTGCCCACTGCTCCGGGTGTGTGTTCACGGTGTGTGTGTGTGTGTGCATTTGTTCACTACTCACTGCTGTGTGTGTGCACTTGGATGGGTTAAACGCAGAGCACCAATTTCGAGTATGGGTCACCATACTTGACAATACGTCACGACTTTACTTTTTTTACTTTATATTCAATTATTTAAATATGGGACTTCTTTCCTGTTTTTACTTGGGGCTTCCAAATCTCTAAATTCACACCTGGTTCACTAAAACGAATAAAACACACGTTTGTGCCAACTGCAATATGTTTTGTGCGCTGAATTTTTCAATTAATCAAGATTCAAGAAACATTTAGAATGTTGAGTTTTAAAATATTTGACGAGTTTATTTGCAAAAACATGTTTTATTATGTTAGTTAGCTGTATTTTTTAGTCGTTTTTCATCTAATCAAAATAACCTAACTGCAGTTTGATTGAGATGAAAAAAACATGATTTTTGAAAATTGTTAAAAAGGAGTTATCTGGTTTTGTAAATGAACTTCAATGATGGATTTTCTTTTCTTTACTTTTAAATTATTTTGGTACTGTGTTCAGTGCCATCTGATATCCAATTATATCCTGAAGCAAAACCAACTGAGCTTCATATTGATGTTGTGAGGAGAAACTCAAAATATCTTATCTTGTGAGTTATCTTATTAATCATTGTAGCTATATCCTTTTTTACGGAAATTTCTGTTTGGCAAAAGTTCAGGTTTGTTGAATTAACTGTCGGCCTACTTTTTGTTCTGAGCAGTGGAAGTTGTTGGTCACAATTTGGTGTAGCTAATTACACAAATAAGTGTGCTTACTATTTATTTAAGGTTAGGGTTTGGGATATTTCATATAATTTTATTAAAACAACAAATTGTTTTTGTTAAATGTGTCCAAACTATTAGGCCTATATGGGTAACCTGGACAGCAGATTGAGGGCATTAGTTTGCTCGACTACTAGCTCTTTAGATACTGTCCAGTTGTCAACAAAACAGACAGGATCTTCACCGATCGACCCAATGGGACAGTTTTAGCTATACATTTTACAGCAGGACCAGCTCCCATAAGTAGCTGCTTTCCTTTTCAGCTTCTGAAGAGCTGTTAATACCTCAATGCTTCACTCTGTCCGTTGCTTGCAGTTTTGTTGTTTCCTCTTCCAGTAAGGCTGTCTATCTACATTATCGTGCTGTTCTTCACTGACGGCTCCAGCTCAGGTGATAAAAGCGTAACTTTCACGTTAATGAAATACAGTAAAACATTGCTGTGATCAAAGTGCGATGCCATGTTCATGAAAGGGCTGTCTGTCTGTCTCATTCAGATCAAAAGCTTCAGAAGTTAAAAACACATTGTACCATTTCACTGAGAATCCAGGCTTTTAATGAGAGCAAAGCACTATGGGTAGAGGAAGGGCTCGTTTCATTAAGTTACTAAGCTAAGTCCGGCAAAGGCCTATGCGGAGATGTTTTTTTCAATTTAGCTCAATTTTGGTTTTTTGCATGTTATTATGGATTTTCTGAATCTCACCGAAACTAAACATAAAGTGGTGAATGGATTGGTTCAAATGCTGTTTTGTAGGTTCAAGGCTTTAGTATAGTTCACCCAGAATTGAACACGAGTCAAAAATGAGTAATTTCTTATTTCGTTTTTGTTCTGTTGATGAAGACACGCCACACTTCTTCACCACAGAAGAAAGAAAGTTGGAACAAACTGAGGTGAGGTAGCCATATTTATTTATTTTTCATAAACTGTTAAAGTTACTACGAGGTTTTTCTATTCTTTATTATTTCAACAGCTCTACTAGCTCAGGATTGATCGATAAAATGACCCATGACTGTATTTTAGCAGAACAACTGGTATAGGTGTCGCTGTCAGTTCTGTTGAAGTACTGCTTCTATATCTTCAGGCAATGCGACCTTTTCATGTTCACATGAAATTCCATAGAAAAATGGACTTTCTATAACTGTAATAAATACAACAATGTTTATAACACCTACATAATTCATAGTAACGAAAAATGACTAGACGTTTGCTTTTTGAGTGGTTTTCTGTTAGTGGCAAGCACCTGCTAAGTGCTGGATATTATTTAAAAATGGCATGCAAATTGGCCTTTGTTAGCTGCTGATGAGGAAACATTTGAATAACAATATCCTGAGTGCGGTGATGTCTGCTCTTCAGGTGTTTCTGAGCATGGCAGGGCTTTATGAGGAAGTATAATTCCAGTTTTTGGCACGGACACAACGTGGTTTGTAAAAAACACCACTAGTCAGTTTACTAAACCTCCTCTGCCACTGAGCAGAATCAACTCTTCTCAAAGTGTTTGTTTTTCAATTAAAAATGAGGTGTGTTCCAAGTCTTAACGAAAGACTGCAATGAAAGTAGGCCTACATGTTCATGCCCCAGTAGCTAGGCCTAAATACTGAATAAAACCACATTTTATAAAGATAGAAATGGCATTACCCCTTTTTTAATGAGAAAATCCAATTAATTAAACACATAATTCTAGCAGATGTTGCAGAAGTTTGATTAAAACATAACCCAGGTTTGTCTTCATTTGACATGCTGAAATGCTTCAAACTAAACATGTTTTCTTGGAAGTATTGCTTGAATTGGTTTGTAGGATTTTCCCTTGAACTAAAATGCAATTGCTTAATGACGTCATCCTTTAGGAAGCGACATCACATTTGACAAAATTACAGAAATTAGAATTTGAAATTGTCAAACGATGATTAACCAATATCAAAATTAAAATGGACATGCAAATAACATCTCTAAAGGACTCATGCTATCCACTGTTTGGTTAATTTAATTAGATTTAGCGTCCTTTCATTTTTCTTTTCATTGTATAAATCAGGTTTTCCCAAACTTTTTGTAATTGGTGTAAAATACTTGGAATACCCCTGAGATATTGTTAATATTTCAATAATTCAACAACATATTTGCTCACATTTCTCAGAAGTCAGTAAAGGGTGCATGCAGGTAAGCAAATAAGACATTTCATATTAGTTTTTTTTTTTTTTTTTTTTTTGCTAATTGTTATTAATACAATTATTTTAGCTACAAATTTTTTTTTTGTGATTTATTTAATAACTTTCCTCTAAACTCACATACCCCCTTTAGTCTCTCACTGGTGCAAATAATGAAGTTGTAGCTTAATTAATACAATTTAAGCCTGAGCTTGACTGTATCTTTTTATAGTTGTAGTTCCTTCCATTGCAACACATTAGGTACTCTAGAACTTTACCCACAACCCATTTCTGGATGAGTGCCCCCACCATCTTGCCTGCCCAGCCCAGCCCAATGCCCCCTGGTCCCACTCTGCTCTCTGCTCAAAGGGCAGTAATTAGCGGCTGAATATGCAAATAAGCACAGCTGGCAAAGCGTGGCACTTTATTACTGAAATGCGTCAGGAGTTCAAATGGTGCTTTGGTTCAGTGGTGAAACAGCTTTAATATATACAGTGAGGTCAATAAGTATTTGATCACCCTGTGATTTTGCAAGTTCTCTTACTTAGAAATCATGGAGGGGTCTACAATTTTCAGCATAGGTGCATTTCCACTGTGAGAGACAGAATCGAAAAATAAAAATCCGAAAATCACATTGTATGATTTTTTAACAATTTATTTGTGAATTACTGTCAAATAAGTATTTGATCACTTGCTTATCCGCCAGATTTCTGACCCTCAAAGACCTGTTATTTTGCTTTTAAATAGTCCAGCTACACTCTGCTCATGATTCTAAATTAGTAGCAACTGTTTGAGGTCGTTAGCTGTCATAAAGACACCTGTGCACCCCACAATCAGCCAAAGTCTAAGTAGCAACATGGGCAAAACCAAAGAGCTGTCAAAAGACACAAGAGACAAAATTGTAGACCTTCACAAAGCTGGAAAGGGCTACGGGGCAATTGCCAAGCAGCTTGGTGAAAAAACGTCTCGGTTACGTACGTAACCCTCGTTCCCTGATGGAGGGAACGGAGACATTATGTCGTGACGACATTAGGGGATTTACTTGGAAGCCCCGACTGCCTCTGATAAGAGAAAACGCCAATGAATATTGGCTAGGGGATTTTGCATACCTGAGCCACTCCCCGTGCATACGGGTATAAAAGGGCGACAGGTGCATCCACTCATCAGGTTTTCCGCTGAGGAGCCGAGAACGTGTCCCTGGCAACCAGCGATGGTTCAAGATTGTGGCATGGGGACATAACGTCTCCGTTCCCTCCATCAGGGAACGAGGGTTACGTACGTAACCAAGACGTTCCCTATCTGTCGGTCACTACGAGTTATGTCGTGACGACATTAGGGGTCTATGGAAAGCGCCACAACCTGAACCCCGTCAAGACCTTATGGCATGCAGATGTTGACAAGCTAGCGCGTGACAGACAAATGCCATGCGAAGGTCGCAACCTTCCCACCGCCCCAGCGCAAATTTGCTAACCTTGGCGCCCGCAGGGACCGCTGAGTACATTGCTGCTGGAGATAGCCAAGCCGCTGTTCCTTTTCCCAGAAATCGGAAGGGATTTCGACCTTCTATGAAAGACCGCTTCAAGTCTTTCCTATTTGTTGTTACAGCTTGGCAGTAACGATGGGGAAGCGAGCCTTCCGGAGAAGGGCGCTACGGAGGCCACAACCTGCCCGAAGGGAGGTAACATGTGGAGACACTGGTATGGACTGGCCCAGGCATGGGGCAGTGCTACATACGCCTGGACCCTGGGGCAGATCCTACCTAGGAGTAGGGAGGAGGGCTGCCAGCAGGGTCTGACAGAGCTCTGTCAAAGGGAAGACACGGGTTTACCGTGAGGGAAACCGTACCGTGGATGGATACACGTGTGGGATCACCCGAAGGGAATCAGGCCACACGGGCACCTAGCCGAGTACAGGGGCTGACCGGAGACCCGGGCAAGCTAACACCGGTACTGGGCCTGGCGTCAGGCTGCTCCGCCCAGTCTGACTGCCGGGGGTGCTGGAGGAATTCCGCCAGGGTTCGCCGTCCGGGGAACTAACTGGAGGAGAGAAACAGGTGCTCATATCCCCGGGTAAGGGGGAATGGCGCAGAAAGCGTGACACCGGCCAACTCTTCCCGCCACTTACCTGTTACCCCACACACGGGAAGAGACTGGCTCAACGCGGAGACTGTAAAATCTCGCGAAGGTGTTCGGTGTCGCCCAGCCCGCAGCTCTACAGATGTCTGCCAAAGAGGCGCCGTGCGCCAACGCATAGGAGGAGGCAACACTCCGTGTGGAGTGAGCCCTCACCCCGAGGGGGCACGGGTCGCCTTGGGATTGGTACGCCAAGGCGATGGCATCCACTATCCAGTGGGCCAACCTCTGCTTGGAGACAGCCTTCCCTTTCTGCTGACCTCCGTGGCAGACAAAGAGCTGCTCAGAGCTTCTAAAGCTCCGTGTGCGGTCCACGTATATGCGCAGCGCTCTTACGGAACACAGCAACGCCAAGGCTGGGTCTGCCTCCTCCGAGGGCAGTGCTTGCAGGTTCACCACCTGATCGCGGAAGGGCGTGGTGGGAACCTTAGGCACGTATCCAGGCCGGGGTCTCAGGACAACGTGAGAGTAGGCCGGCCCGAACACAAGGCACTCTTCGCTTACCGAAAATGCTTGAAGGTCCCCGACCCTCTTGATGGAAGTGAGCGCGGTCAGGAGCGCTGTCTTCGACAGGATTTTCGGCTCGACTGAGTCCAGCGGCTCAAAGGGACCCCTCTGAAGTCCAGCCAGTATGATAGAGAGGTCCCAGGAGGGCATCAGGGGTGACCTAGGGGGATTCAACCTCCTGGCACCCCTCAGGAACCTCACGATGAGATCATGCTTTCCTAGGGACCGGCCGTCCACTGCATCGTGATGGGCTGCGATAGCAGCCACATACACTTCCAAGGTGGAGGGTGACAGCCTACGCTCCCACCTTTCTTGCAGGAAAGAAAGCACTACTCCAATCGTGCATCTTCGGGGGTCTTCCCGGCGAGAAGAACACCAGTTCGCGAACAGACTCCACTTCAGTGCATAGGCTTGCCTTGCTGAAGGAGCTCTAGCCTGAGTGATGGTGTCTACCACGCCTGTGGTAGACCACTTAAGTCTGCCGCGTCCCGTCCAGGAGCCACACATGGAGGTTCCACAGATCTGGACACGGGTGCCATATGGTGCCGAGCCCCTGAGAGAGGAGTTCCTTCCTCAGAGGGATACGCCAGGGAGGGGCTGTCACGAGCAGAATGAGTTCGGGAAACCAGGTCCGGGTGGGCCAATAAGGCGCAACCAGCAGGACCTGCTCCTCGTCCTCCCTGACCTTGCACAGTGTCTGTGCGAGCAGGCTCACTGGGGGTAATGCATACTTGCGCAAAGCCCGAGGCCAGCTGTCTGCCAGTGCGTCCGCGCCGAGGGGACCTCGGCCAGGGAGAAGTACAGCTGGCAGTGGGAGGACTCGCGGGAAGCAAACAGGTCTACCTGAGCTTCCCTGAATCGACTCCAAAACAGCCGGATCGTCTCAGGATGGAGTCGCCATTCTCCAGGGAACGTGAGCTGTCGTGAGAGCGCGTCGGCTGCACGATTGAGCTCCCCAGGGATGTGAACGGCACGCAGCGATTTGAGCTGTGACTGACTCCAGAGGAGGAGATGGCGGGCGAGCCGTGACATGCGGCGTGATCGTAGACCTCCCTGCCGGTTGATGTACGAAACAGCCGCAGTGTTGTCCGTGCGGACCAACACGTGCTGGCCTAGGAGCAGTGGCCGGAAGTGCTTTAAGGCCAGATGCACTGCCAACAGCTCTAGGGAGTTGATGTGCCAAAGCAGTCGAGGCCCCGTCCAGAGCCCCGAGGCTGCCTGCCCGTTGCATGTAGTGCCCCATCCCGTGCTGGAGGCATCTGTTGTGACAACAACGTGCCGGGACACTTGTCCTAAGGGCACCCCGGCCCGTAGGAACGCAAGGTCCGACCAGGGGCTGAAAGAGCGGTGACACGATTACATGATGGTCACACGACGTGTCCCGCGGCGCCATGCCCATCTCGGGACCCGTGAGTGTAACCAGTGCTGAAGTGGTCTCATATGAAGCAACCCGAGCAGCGTGACTGCGGCTACGGATGCCATATGCCCCAGGAGCTGCTGAAACTGTTTCAGCGGAACCACTGTCCTGCCTCTGAAGGAACTCAGCACTGTTCAGCACTGATTGGGCACGCTCGTCCGTGAGACGTGCCGTCATACTCACGGAGTCTAACTCCACACCGAGAAAAGAGATTCTCTGCACAGGGGAGAGCTTGCTCTTTTCCCAGTTGACCCGAAGCCCCAACTGGCTGAGGTGCCCGAGAAACAGGTCCCTGTGACCACACAACTGTTTCTCGTGACCGGGCCAGGATGAGCCAATCGTCGAGATAGTTGAGGATCCTGACGCCCACTTCCCGTAACGGGGCAAGGGCGCCCTCCGCCACCTTCGTGAAGGCATGGGGGGACAGGGAGAGCCCGAAGGGGAGGACCCTGTACTGCCATGCCCGCCCCTCGAACGCGAACCGTAGGAACGGCCTGTGTCGAGGGAGAATCGAGACATGAAAGTAAGCGTCCTTCAGGTCGATCGCTGCAAACCAATCCGCGGACTGCACGCTTTTGACGATGTGCTTCTGTGTCAACATCTTGAACGGGAGCTTGTGTATGGCCCGATTCAAGACTCGCAGATCCAGGATTGGCCGAAGGCCACCGCCTTTCTTGGGCACGATGAAGTAGGGGCTGTAAACCCCTGCCTCATCTCGGCTGGAGGGACCGGCTCGATTGCGCCCCTTGCCAGAAGGGCAGCAATCTCCTCGCGCAAGACAGGTGCATCTCGGACTGCCACCGAAGTCTCGAAGATGCCACTGAACCTGGGAGGCCGCCTGATGAACTGAATAGCATATCAGAGTCGAACTGTGCGAATGAGCCAGCGAGACGGGCTGGGAAGCGCAAGCCACGCCCCCAGATACCGTTCAAGTGGCACCAAAGGCACAATCGACGTGCCCGCAGTGGTGCAGCGAGGGGGAGTAAGGCTGGATGGAACAGAAGGTGGTGCGTTCTGACTCATCCCCACGATTGCCCATCCCCCGATGCCGCGATCGACATCTAATCCTCTATCGGCGCGCCGAACGAAAATGCTGGGCACACGGTAAAACGGCACAGCAGATTCATCGGGGAGCCGCACAGAACAGCTGCTGCAGGAGGAGTGAAAGGTCCGTGGGGACTGGCCCGGCGGAAGGCTCTCACTGTAATCCTCAGATCGCCCAGAGCACTAGCCGATGGTTCTCTGCTCGGCAGAGAAGCCAGCGTGGGTAGTGACAGAGGGAGCCCCTCCCATCCCGTGAGGAGAGAGAGGCGCGATCGCAGCGCTGCTATGGTTACACACTCAATGAATGCGTAAACCATCCACGAACGCAGCTTCAGCGTGCTGGAGCCCCAGACACTGAAGACAACGATCGTGGCTGTCGACGGAGGACAGGAAACGATCGCAACCAAGAGGACACGGCCGGAACAGTGTCTTTAAAAAGACGTGAACCGACCATGATTTGCTCTTTTAGGAAATTTGCTCTTTCAGTTGAAGTGCCCAGGGGAATCGCTGCAGACAGGACACCGCTGTTCGCACCGTGACGCCAACCAGAACAGCTTCCAGACAGATGATGAATGGCTTTGTGGAGATCAGCACGTTCATCCACTCGGCTCCGAAGCAAAAATCTGATGAGTGGAAGCACCTGTCGCCCTTTTATACCCGTATGCACGGGGAGTGGCTCAGGTATGCAAAATCCACTAGCCAATATTCATTGGCGTTTTCTCTTAAGTCAGAGGACGGTTGGGGCTTCCAAGTAAATCCCCTAATGTCGTCACGACATAACTCGTAGTGACCGACAGATAGGGAACAACTGTTGGAGCAATTGTCAGAAAATGGAAGAGGCTAATGATGACTGTCAATGTCCCTCGGGCTGGGGCCCCACGGAAGATCTCTCCTCGTGGGGTATCAATGATGCTAAGAATGGTGAAGAATCAGCCCAGAACTACACGGGAGGAGCTGGTCAATGCCGTGAAGAGAGCTGGGACCATCTGGATGATCCAGAGGAATCATGGGAGAAAGTCCTGTGGTCAGATGAGACCAAAGTAGAACTTTTTGGTCTTAACTCCATTCGCCGTGTTTGGAGGAAGAAGAATGATGAGTATCATCCCAATAATACCATACCTACAGTGAAGCATGGGGCTGGAAGCATCATGCTCTGGGGGTGTTTTTCTGCACAGGGGACAGGACGACTGCACTGTATTAAGGAGAGGATGAACGGGGCCATGTATTGTGACATATTGGGCAAAAACCTCCTTCCCTCAGTCAGAGCATTAAAGATGGGTCATGGCTGGGTCTTCCAACATGACAATGACCCAAAGCACACAGCCAGGAAAACCAAGGAGTGGCTCCATAAGAAGCATATCAAGGTTCTGGAGTGGCCTAGCCAGTCTCCAGACCTAAATCCAATAGAAAATCTTTGGAGGGAGCTGAAACTCCGTGTTGCTCAGCAACAGCCCCGAAACCTGACAGATCTAGAAAATATCTGTATGGAGGAGTGGGCCAAAATCCCTCCTGCAGTGTGTGCAAACCTGGCGAAGAACTACAGGAACCGTTTGACCTCTGTAATTGTTAACAAAGGCTTCTGTACCAAATATTAAATTTTTTTGACTCAAGTGATCAAATACTTATTTGACACAGTAATTCACAAATAAATTGTTAAAAAATCATACAATGTGATTTCCGGATTTTTATTTTTAGATTCTGTCTCTCACAGTGGAAATGCACCTATGCTGAAAATTGTAGACCCCTCCATGATTTCTAAGTAAGAGAACTTGCAAAATCACAGGGTGATCAAATACTTATTGACCTCACTGTATATATATATATATATATAAAATTAAGAAAACTTCTAATTCTATTCAGACTTTTAGGTTGTCAACAAATGATCAATTAGTATCACAACTAATTTAATATATACATGTACACACCATAAAAAATGATTTTTCACAGTTGTAAATATTATTATAGTTCATTTTCAGTAAAATATTATTTCAGATTTTCTTTATCCAATATATTATATACATATTCTGTATATTTAATTAAATTTATATATATATACATAGTTGTGCTCACAAGTTTACATACCCCTTGCAGAATGTGCAGAATGTTAATAATTGAAACAAAATAAGATATAATATTTTTTGATTTAGTACTGTCCTGAATAGGCTATTTCACATAACAAATGTCAGATGTTTACATATACTCCACAAGACAAAATAATAACTCAATTTATAAAAATAACCCCGTTCTAAAGTTTACATACCCTTGAATCTTTATACTGTGTGTTGTTTCCTGGATGATCCACAGCTGTTTTTTTTTGTGATAGTTGTTCATGAGTCCCTTGTTGGTCCTGCTGTTCTTCAGAAAAATCATCCAGCTTCTGCACATTCTTTGGTTTTTCAACATTGGAGGACAATTGAGGGTCTATTACAAAAGGTGGAAACATTTACTGATGCTCAACACATTGCATTAAGAGCTGGGAGGTGTAAAAACAGTAGTGGATCATCCAGGAAACAACACAGATTATTAAGAATCAAGGGTATGTAAACTTTTGAATGGGGTAATTTTTTATTGATTTCATTTTTGTTTGACTACTTGGGTCAACATTTGGGGGAATTCTTTTGGTCTAATCTTGAGTGTCACACAATTCAAATTTCTTAGTATTTGTGACTGAAAAGTTCCCATTAACATTAAAATCTGTACTTTTATTTGTAGTGTAACCACGTCACCTGAGCTCTCTAAATATCGGAACATATTGACGTCTGTATCATGGTAAACTCGTTCTTGAACCGATTGTCGATGACGCTTGATTAAAGGACGAAGAGAACATTAAGACTCAATAGCGTGGACAGCTCAGTGAATCAGACTACACAGTCAATTAACCAGCTGCCGAACATCAGCATCAGAGAGCTGATCTCGGATCAGTTCATCCTCGCGTTCAGCTGAGGTGGGCCGCAGAAGAGAGAGACGCCTTTTCAAATTTCTCTGGCTGGATAATAAAGGTTAATAACAGTCCTTTCAGTGTCATATTTGACACGACCAGTCATTGCAGTAATTACAATCATTACGAAGGATGTCGTCTTATCCTTCTTAAACATAGAGCGTGCCAGAAAATCAATTATTCAATCAAGAGGGCACCCCTCCTTCACTCTATTCAATAGTGGTTTAAAGGAGTTGGTTCACTTGATTTCAGGTCCAGAGAGAATAAGTTTGACTGCAGAGACCTTTAATTTCAGACGTTCAATGGGTATGTTAACTTTCTTCACACGATCAGTGAACAGGAAGTTCTGTGGGATTCAGCGGGTTCCTTTTTTTGTTTTAAACGCGAGTGGTGGAGATGTCAGACAAGTTACACTTTCTTGCACACATTCTCTCTCTCTCTCTCTGTCCTCTAATGCATGCTGGGATTGTCAGGATGTAATTTAAGTGCATAGGCACAAAGACCAAATGCCAAACAGACAATGACGATGCGTTCGGCTTTAAATGTAGCCGCTCTCGGTTCGTTTGAGGTGTGTAATTAGGATCAGTGTTACAGAAAAGAGTCAAAAAATCACAATGTGCTTTAGACACACGATCAGGGCAAATTAAAGAATGTGAACCGCGATGCTATAGTGTCGCAGATAAAGTGGTTGCGTTAAAAGCTGACCCACAAAATGTTCACAAAATCCAGTGAATTTTAATATAGTTGAAAAAACAACAACAAAAGAATTACATAGAGGTAGTCATGGAAACAGCATACCTTCATGGCTCTTGTTTAGGTTCTCGTTTATATTAGATACACACTTCATCATGTAACTTCAGTTGTACTTGAGCGAGTTTGGAAGAACAAGGGCAGTTGTAGAAAAGGGCAACTGCAAAAGTTTTTCAATCACAAATAAGTTAAGAGTGATGACATTTATTCAGCACATGCACGAAAAAGAAGTGTGATCATTTCACTTTGATGCAAATAAAACTGGTTGTGAGGCGTATTTAGTTTTTCTGCTAAGTACTGTACCGCTTTGATGCTTTTGATTTGAACTAATATCTATGTTATCTCTAGCTTGCTGATTATGATTTAACATTAATACAGCATGCAAACACTTGCCACTATATGAGGAGCAATTTCAACATGTTATGAATTTAAAAATGTGTGACTGAACTGAAACGAAATCTTTAAAATGTGTCAATTTATTTAATCAGAATATCTAGTTCTTAGCAGCTGATTAACATCCTTATTTAACTCCTTTTATATCAATATAATGCATGAGAGTTTTGTGTGTTAACAGCTAATTGTATAATAGTACAAAAACTATTGTGTTATGTTTGATATGTGCTGTCTGAGATACAGCGGGTTGATTTATTATTATATGAAACTTGACTTATTTTTACAAGTGTTACAATTGGCCTCCATCCCTGTTACGACTTGTATTTAATTCAGTATTACAATCTAATCTATTTCATTACAATTCTATTGGCACATGAAAATCTGGTAGATTTGTACTGGTGTGTGAGATCTAAAGTGACTGTACACTTCATTCACCACATCTAAGTAAACCGAAATAAAAAGAAAGTGCTACATATAAAGTAAGACAGACTGTCCTGCTCTTGCTGCAACTGCTGGGCGTCTCTCTGTTCCTGTCCGCTCAGAGCTTTCTTCCGTTTAATTAGATTTGTAAAAACAATTTTTGGAGAGCTTTATTCTGTAAAAGCTCTCAGGGGTTAAAATCAGCTGAGCACTTCTTTTCAGATTCTTTTCAGCGGTGAAGCATAAATTATTTAAAATTGTGCGACCTTTTATCTCACCCCCTTTGAAGGCAGCAAATTAAAAATGTAAATGGCATCCCTAATTAATATGCAAATGCATTCATTCCCAGTTAACAATTAGCAATTAAACCTGCACTGTCTAGAAAGAGCACTGACAAAATTAGCAACTTATTTTTGCATTTGAAAAATAACGATGGGACACAAATGTTTTGTTGAACAAAGTGACTTTTTGAAATGTTTTGGATCAGCTGGTCAGACAAATGCGGCAGATTGGATGGTCACATACAAATCATTTGACCTTCTGAGGTTTCTCTTGTCCTTTTTTTAGAACAATTGAGTTTTTAGACGCTTTTCTTCTATAATATTTGCTTAGAGATTCAATAGCCAATAGAAAAGTCAGAAATCTCAGGGTTGATGATTTGCATTGCTAAGGTATGCTGCCTTTCACAAGGCTTGTAGACAGAATAATGATGGTCACTATTCAGACTATAGACGAGAAGGTTCTTCATCACTTGACAGTGGGCCCCACATTCAATGATAATCCCATGTACAGCTCTTAACACTGAAACATTGAATCGTTAAGTGTTTAAATGTAAAGACTTGCATTGTAAATATGCCAAACCCTTTGGGACTGAGGAATCTCCAAATGATTGCTAAAACACTTCAAATACATATACATCTTATGCTCTGTTTGTACTGTATTCTTCCATTTAAATCTGTTGCATTTTTCACTTTTCATTAATGTGCTTTGTTAATAATATTGGTATTAAAATCCTTGCCCTTGCAAGCTCTGAAGTATTATTCACTTGATGATTCTAAAGGGCTTGTTTGTTTCTGTGTTGTACTGTTCACAGTCTTAAAATAATAGTGGAATAAAACATATTACTATGTGATAGTGTAGCAGAGTAGTTTGTTTTGTGGTAGTTGTCAAATAAAATAAATTTCATAAATCAAGTGACTCCAGAAGTGTGACATGAATTTCATCTAGCGACAAACATTCAATGTAGCCTTTCAACCAATATGAGGCAATAAAACCTGTAGGTACGATAGTTTCAGATGAAATATTTATGTTGTATCAACTACCCGTTTACTGTTCTATTTTATCACGTAAAGCAGGCATATAAGGTACAATGTACAACCATCCAGGCGTTATTGCAAAATAAAACCCAGATAGGGTGATCAGGATCTGGCCCTGAAGGGGTTTATTTTGTGATAACAACCATCTGGCTGTACATTATTCCATTTATTACATGACTTCTTGCCACATAAGTAACCTAACTGAAAACAAAATACTGATTTGAGTTCACTCACTTGTAACTTCTGCAAAGAAAAACTCACTACACTAAAACAATTACAGTAATATTAATACTGAAGTCCTCCAATTTCATTTTCAATACAACTGATAACTGAGACGCGAGATGGCATCAGTTGCATTTACATTAAGCCATTAGGGCCACCATGTTGAATTCACATGACCAGCGACTTGCTTTATCTCAGTAATTGCCCTGTTATTATACAATTTCATTAATGGAAAATTAATCACAGTTGATAGTAAATAAAGTGTTTCTGCAATTGCATTGGTAAATGAAAACCTATTAGCTTATGCACGATGTTGCCTTCACACCAAGTCAAGTCACTTTTACCACTAGGTGTTAATCCAAATGTTAAACTGATCAGAGAGAAACAAACACTTAGTAGCACTTTGGGGTTCTTTGTGGTTGGATATTGGTTATTCTACCAGTTCAATACACAGATAACAGAGCACCATGTCTCTTTGATAAGAAAACTTGCATTATATGGACAAAAGTATTGGGACACCTGACTGGGACTTTTGCATTCTAAATACATAGACATTAACAAAGATTAATGTTGTTCCCCCCTTTGCAGCTATAACAGCTTACACTCTTCTTTGAAGGCTGTCTGGGAGTATTTCACTTGGCATTTTTGCCCATTTATCTAGTAGATAATTTGTTAGGGTTAGGTATTGATGTTGGGCAAGAAGGCCTGGCTCACAATCTCCATTCCAGTCCACCCAAAATTGTTCAATTGAGTTGAGGTCAGGGCTCTGTGTGGATAAGGTCCAGCCATGTCTTTTATGGACCTTATTTGTGCACTGAGGCACAGTGATGCTGGAATAGAAAAGGGCCTTCTCCAAACTGATCATACAAAGTTGGAAGCATATCATTGTCCTAAATGTCTTGATTTGCTGAAGCATTAAGATCTCCCTTTGCTGGAAGTTAGAGGCCTATCCCAACCCCTGATAAACCCATTGTTCTTTCTCATCCAAAATTTACAGTTGGCACAATGCAGTCAGACAGGTAACTCTTCCAAACCCAGACTCGCCCATCAGACTGCAAAAGAGAGAAGCATGATTCGTCACTCCACAGAACAGGTTTCCACTGCTTCAGAGTCCAGTTGTGGCGTGCTTTGCACCACTATATCTGACGCTTGGCATTGTATTTCGTGATGTGAGGCTTGCATGCAGCTGCTCGGCCATGGAAACCCATTTCATGACTCTTCCACTGCACAGTTATTGAGCCGATATCAATGTCAGAGAAAGTTTAGAACTCTTCCGCTATAGAATCAGTGTTGGCCTTTTATGCACTATGAAGCACTCGGTGACCCCACTCCATGACTGTGGTCTTTCACAGTCCTAAACCCTTCCACTTTCCAAAGACACTACTTACAATTGACTGTAGAATATCTAGCAGGGATGGAATTTCACAAACTGACTTATTGCAAAGGTAGCGTCCTATCACAGAACCATCCTTGAATTCCGTGAGCTTTTCCAAACGACTGTTTGTAAATGCAGACTGCATGTATAGGTGCTTTATTTTGTTGTGGCAATGGGTCTGACTTGGTGTGTCCCAATTCTTTTTTCTGTATATGCAAATAAACTCGATCAGGTATGAGTTAGCTTAATCAGTATTTCAAGTCATGTGCAATTAACATGCTTGTTTAGTACAAAATCTAAACCTGTTATATAAACTTAAGTTTTATTCAATTAAATTTTATGATGACCTTTTTAGAGTTCTGCTAACTTAGGGTTTACAGTGTAATGTCATTTGGGGACAAAACATCCATGTTTAATGATCAAGAATTAATATGAAGGGAATTTGCACACCATCTCATGTAATGTACGCTTTAAAAGACAACAGTGGCAGTACTGCTTTCCCGCAGCACAGTAGTTCTGTATTCCAGACACACATCTTTTCACACATTTTCAATCAGGTTCAAAGGCTCTTGTTCCATGATGAAGGTAAATCGAGTAAAATTGAGTGAGGACATCATTTCGTCTGAGGACCACCTGTTGCTCCAGGTATGAGCTGAGTGTGTTTTATGTCTCTGGGGAGCTGTGAAAGAGAAGAGCCTGTTCTGGTCGTAATTAACACAAGCCTGTTGATTCATGGATAATGAAACAGAATTCATTAACACTCCTTTAATTGCCATCTAGCTCTTACAAAGTTTTCACTCAGTTCGAAGAAGGAACAGAGAGGTGAGAATGAGCAGCTCGTCCTTACAGGAAGCCGCGTGACTCTCTAAATTCACTGGCATTGAGGTACTTCAAGTCTCACTTGACAGCAGGGGTTTATGTCCGGTCCCATAACCCTTTGTGCTTCAAAGTGAGAGCCCCTTCAAACATCATGCCTAATAGAGCCTTTGAATCTATCCTTTATAGCCAGTACTCTTAAGAATATTACAGATAAATTGTCTCAAAACAGTTTTTTTCTCTTTATGTAAAGAGGCCATATTTCTAAACTGTAAGCCATATTGTCTCCAAAAGGGAAATCCTTGCTTAATAATGATATTAGTTTATTGTATATTAATATATATATATATATATATATATATATATATATATATATATATATATATATATATATATATATATATATATTATTAATACTAAAATATTATATATTATAATTTAAGGACATTTTGCCATATACTGCACACAGGCCAAAATAAAAATAAATTGCTGGTCAAAATTACCACTTCATACTTATATTATATTACATTACTGTAGAAAAGAAAGAAACATAATAAGATGACATTTTCATTCATACCTAATTGGGATTTGTTCTTTGATTATTTGATTTTATTAATATTTGATTTTGCATTAGGGTGTTTAAATATTATGTAAAACAGGTCTGGTCTGAGAAATACTAAATGAGAAACTATTATTTATTTATTGGCTGGAAAAAATGAAACCCTGTACAGAGAACCCTATAAAATGAAAAAAAAACTAACTTATTTATAATGTACTTTTAGTTAAACACATCAAGGCACACATCATTTGTTTTAGAGAACCTTGAATGTTAGCTGTCACATGACTATAATTATCAAAATATGATTAGATCTTTATCTCTTTCCAGTGCTCCTGTCTCTACCCTTATAGTCTTATAATTCATACAAACATGCAAATGTAAAATGCTTTTTTGTGAGATTGGGTTGGTTTTGTCCTACAGTACCTTTACCCAGTAGTGTGTTTTAAAAACTACCTAAATTATGTTGTTTTTAACCCAGTATTTCAAAGTTTCAAGTCAAGTCAATATTATTTGTATAGTGCTTTTAACAATGCAAATTGTGTCAAAGCAGCTTTACATCGGCTTGATCTAAAGCTGGGTGGCTTTATATCAGCTTTACAGTATTTAGACGGGGAAATAGTTTGTGGAAATAGTGTCAGTCTCCTCTGGCCAGACAAAATCAGTAGTTTAAATCTAGGCTAAAGCAGAGTCAGATTGTGCAAAGGACTCATCTGGTTCCTGTGGTCTTGTCCCGATGGCCGTCTTGGAGACAGGATCTTCACTGGGGATCAGTCTCTGGGGCTCATCTAGGTGTCCTGGCTGTAGAGGTCATCTCTAGGTGCTGATCCACCATCTGATCTGGATACGGACTGGATCCGAGTGGCTACGGAATAAGAAAGAAACAGACTAATATTAACGTAGATGCCATTCTTCTAACAATGTAACAAGTACATCAGGTGTTTTGGGAAGTGTTCCCGGTTCAGGTTGACCTAATTAATGCAGCCTAACAATCCTTTAACGGATGTGAATTATAGAAAAGCGATAGTGTATTATGTGTAAGCCAGGTTAAAGAGATGGGTCTTTAATCTAGATTTAAACTGACAGAGTGTGTCTGCTTAGGTAGATTGTTCATGAGTTTGGGCGCTAAATAGGAAAACGATCTCCTGACTGCAGTTGATTTTGATATTCTAGGTATTATCAAATGGCCAGAGTTTTGACATTGCAGCGGACGTGAAAGACTATAGTGTGATAAGAGCTCACTCAAATACTGAGGTGCCAAACCATTCAGGGCTTTATATAATTAGCAAGTAAACAAAGTTTCAACAAAGTAAAGAGATGGTCAAAGTGGGGCCAACACCTAAAGTATATCATTGACAGGGGCTTGGCATTTTCTTTTCTCAACTTCAGAGTCAGTCAATAATAAAACATCACTCATTTGACCATTTAGCTATAAAGTGACATTTCCATATGGCAGTGCTATAGGCCTGATTTAGTATCCAAGTACATTTAATATTTTGCACCAACCAAATCTTGTGAGAAAATGTCATTTTACGAGGTGTCAATTCCGTATAAATTCATACAATATGATTGTACAACAATGTACAATATTTAGAAGAAGCACGAAGCTCCACCTCTAACCCCACCCCTAAACCTAATGGTCAATGGGGTGGAAGTACATTGCAATAAACATTGCTGTGAATTGTGTTGTCTGGACACACAATGATGGCGAATTCTCAAAACAGCAGCACGGTATACTGATGAACAGTACGTATGCATATAAAACAGGCTTTCCTTTTCTCTGGTTTGCCGTGTTGTGAGCACTTCTAAGGTCTGTCAAGCACCACATCAAAACAAACGTGCATCTCACAGTCTCCGGGGAATTCCACGACACCTCTTCCCAGTCAAAGATACGGAGAGACAGGGATTTTTTTCATCTCCTCTAATGTTCCCTCTTCCCATCCGCTCTGAGACAACCGCTCCTGCAATGATGAGTTTGTTAGCTCACACCGTCAATCAAAACACGAGGAGAGATATCAGTCCTACCTTTTACCTTTGAAAGGCATCAGTACTGAGATGAAACACCCTGCTGATGGTGGAATCAAAGCTGCTGGTCCACCCACAGGCGGTACTCCAGAAGCTAAGACTGTTGTGAGAGTCTGGACCACTTTGACAAACTGTCATTGGTCCGGTGAAGTAAAACGCCCATGTTGACCTTGAAAAAGAGTGACAACTGAGACAGCTTGATAACTTCCAGCTTCCTGCGAGTTGATTGTAACCTCATGAAACGTTCTGAAAGAAAACTCAAGGCCGCTC
The DNA here is from genome assembly GCF_936440315.1 of Barbus barbus. Taxonomy (NCBI): domain Eukaryota; kingdom Metazoa; phylum Chordata; class Actinopteri; order Cypriniformes; family Cyprinidae; genus Barbus; species Barbus barbus. Next base: position 6,894,115 of record NC_136742.1, read on the forward strand.
ACATTCACCTATGAATTTCCACAATTAAGCCTTTGTTTACATCAAAAAGTCATATTAGAAGCGACGAATTTGCTGCAATTATTCATAATTCCAACAATTCGAGAGAGTAGCTTCCTCATTTGCCTGCCTAATTCTGCCTTTTAATTTCTTGCATACATTTGCACATTAATTTTGCCCATTGTCTGCTGTGAGAGCTTGTTTATTTTAAAAAGAGATTTCCTGTGTGATGTTTTTCACAGGAGTGGATCGCGGTTGGTGGCGTTCCAACTGTGCGTGCTGATCATTTGTTTTGTCCTCATTTACAACCCACTGTTTTAACACGTTCACGGCCACATCGCAGAGAGAGAGAGATGTCTACTCTGAGGCAAATGATAACTTCAGCTTAGGTTAGTTAGTGAGTGTCAGTACAACAGTCAATCAAATTGGTAAGATAGATTGGCTCATTAAAGGGGATGTGTGTTAGTTTTTTACGATAAAATACCTATCCCCATTTAAAATCTATAAGTAGCCATTTTTAGAGAAATTGTTCCAAAACATGTAAACACTGTGGCTACATGATGCTATAAGAAACATTACTCTGTTTGTTTGACCATCCCAGGAGGTCACATTGTTAAAACTCTTTCCCCGCCAGCATTTTTTTAAAAAGAAAAGTTGCCAGCCACCTCCAGCATTTTTGATCATTTTCACAAAGTTTTAATGCCCCCCAGAATATTTTGTTGTATGAATATTTGAACATGCAATATACCAAAACAAAGAACAGAGCTTCTGCTTAAAAATATATATATATATAAAAATCTAGCTTCATGCAATGTTTTTTTTTTTTAACAACACTTCAATGTAAGTTTCACGAAAAAAAAAAAAAGCAACATTTTCAACAAAAAGCTGTGAAAATCACGTTTTTGTAAAAGTCTACGTCTGGATCATGAATGAAAATCAAAATATAGATGGTGCAGCATGTTTTCATCAACACATCCAAAGCTTGTAGGCCCTGTACCACTTCATGGATTGACATTTCATTCGGTACATCTACGGAAGTTCTAAGCAGCCATGCATTATTATAATTTTTCTGTCTTGTTTTCTCTTGATCACGACTTAATTTTCTCGTGATCACGGCATAACGAAAGTTGTTTTGTCGTTATCCCGACTTAATTTTCTCGTGATCTCGACATAACGAAAGTTGTTTTGTCGTTATCACGACTTAATTTTCTCGTGATCTCGACATAACGAAAGTTGTTTTGTCGTTATCACGACTTAATTTTCTCGTGATCTCGACATAACGAAAGTTGTTTTGTCGTTATCACGACTTAATTTTCTCGTGATCTCGACATAACGAAAGTTGTTTTGTCGTTATCACGACTTAATTTTCTCGTGATCTCGACATAACGAAAGTTGTTTTGTCGTTATCACGACTTAATTTTCTCGTGATCTCGACATAACGAAAGTTGTTTTGTCGTTATCACGACTTAATTTTCTCGTGATCTCGACATAACGAAAGTTGTTTTGTCGTTATCCCGACTTAATTTTCTCGTGATCTCGACATAACGAAAGTTGTTTTGTCGTTATCACGACTTAATTTTCTCGTGATCTCGACATAACGAAAGTTGTTTTGTCGTTATCACGACTTAATTTTCTCGTGATCTCGACATAACGAAAGTTGTTTTGTCGTTATAACGACTTAATTTTCTCGTGATCTCGACATAACGAAAGTTGTTTTGTCGTTATCACGACTTAATTTTCTCGTGATCTCGACATAACGAAAGTTGTTTTGTCGTTATCTGGACATAACGAAAGTTGTTGATCTCAACCTAAAAACCGTTTTCTCACGACGTAATTGTAGCTATAGTGAGAAAATCAGGGTCGCTATATTGTCTTCGACGATAAAGTTGCAGACCCGACAGCCTCCTTCTCAAGTGTCGAACACTTATGTGTAAGTCGTCAATCACTGACAGACACAGAGCTAAAATGGCCGAGTATGAATATGCATGACAAGTATTCTATCATGGATCAATGTAGTCGGTCACACACACAACACCTTCAATATTTGGGATGGTACTTATACCATATTTTTATTTTTATTATTTCAGTTTGAGTGAGTCCCTGATCAAAGTAAAAGCGAATACGATCATCCATGATGCTGCTTCTATAGCATTTTCTCATGCCGAATACACAGAGAAAATTAAGTTGTGATAACGACAAAACAACTTTTGTTATGTTGAGATCACAAGAAAATTAAGTTTATATGCACTTATTTCTTCTTCTTCATCATGTTTTGATCCAGATGTTCGGTATTCTACCAGAAGATGTGCAATAGTGCCTCCTACCATAAACCACTGGAAAATTCCATCAATGGCAAAGGTAGCAACATTTTAAGTTTTACAGATTGAATTTATGTTTAAAAAATAATAGTAACTTCATTAAAATAATGTGATAAAATATAAATGAAATAATGATTTACCTTAATAATATACTGACAATCATTTTTAAAAGCTGGTAAAAAGATAGACAACTAGTTTTTCCAGCTACAAAACACCATCATTGTAACACATGTGACACTAAAATAAAACAATAGACATTAATTCAGCAACATTAGATGTAACAATATATGGTCACACTTTATTTTAAGGTCCAATTCTCACTATTAACAAACGTAGTTGTTAAGTTTAGGTGTTGGGTAGGACTGAGGGATGTAGAATATGGTCATGCAGAATATTTGCTTTGTAAGTTCTAATAAACAGCTATTATGCTAGTAACATGCATGCTAGTAAGCAACTAGTTAATAGTGAGAATTGGTCCCTAAACTAAAGCCTTAATATACAATAGCCTAAATGATTTTTTTTCAATGAAAAAAGCATCAAATGTGAGCTGTCAGGCAGATATTTCTGGGAAGGTAAATTTACATTTTATTCTCTGTACTTTCTAAGATGACTTGCTCTTTTTCACTTCCAAAAACTGTACACTTTAACAGTATTTTACTATAAAAATGTCCCACTAGATCTATTACACCTTTTCCCCCCTTATAGATATGGGAACGTACTTTTAACCAAATAACAGGTTTTAATCTTAATATTGCCATTTTCCATTAAAATTACAATCATTTTTTTTTTTACTTTGACAATTAACCCCTGGCAGATGCCATAACTGCACCATCATTATGGGGGCAAAAAGCATGTATCTCTTTAGAGCCAATATTTTTTTCACCTAATCTAATTCACAGACATTTCATTATATTATAATACACATTTTACCAGTGACTGGCAATTTGTGTGGACGATTTTCTTGCTCGCCTGTGCTCTTTTCTTACTGTCCTGTCCGAGCAGAAGACTGTTCATCTAAAACCATCCCGCCGGTGACTGTGGTTATCAGATTTGCATAAATAACCTCCCAGCATGCCTGCACCACTGCCCAGGTGCAAGGACATTTGCATATAGAACTGCGATAGGGCTCCCAAGAGTCCCCTTAGCAGCCGCTGAGCGAATAGGGGGTCGGTGGCGGCACAAATGAATTCGGAATTAAAATCCCACATGTGTGTCCTCTGTGAAGTCGTAGAGGTGTTGACCATGGAGACCTACACAAGAAAACCACTGTTTAATGAGAAAGTGATTGATTCCTACAAAGATTAGTTAATTGATATATTCATTTATTTTGGACAGACATTTTTACTGCAGACAGTAATGACTAAAAAGACACATTAAATCAAAGAGATAATGATTCACACAAACACTCAATTTACCCAACACAAATTAAGATGTGTCCACTACTATTAATGTTTTTCTTTCAATCTTACATTAATCTAATTACTGCACATCATCAGACTATTCAAATGATGTAGGTCAGCATATCTAATTTAAATGACATCCCATTCAAATTTGATCTAGCGAAGAATTCAAAACATTAGGTTATACCAAAGCAGCTCATCTATATGCAATTCAGACTACAGTATAACCAGTTTATTTTACAACCAACTCATAATATATCCATTTTATTCTAAAACCAATCAAGATTGTAAACTACTCATTCTATATTTAACTCAGATTAACTATCCTTTTTTTTACAGTGTATAGAGCAATTCATTCTATACTCAACTTTATATTCACATCAGCTTTTTATAATACTAGCTCATTCCATTCCTAGCTCAGAATATAACAAATGTATTGTATACCTAAACAGATTTAAAGCAACTCATTCCCTACTCAATTACATTCACTTATCTATACCATCTTATTATATACCTAACTCAGATTACAACCAGCTCTTTCAAGGTGTCCTTGTTACAGTGTAATTATGCATTTCAGTACTGAGTAATATTAATTAACTACATAAATTTACTATATGCTTGTAGGGTAAGGATTAGTGTTTGGCTTAGGGTTACTTACATGTAACTATGCATCATTTATTGTTATTATAATAGTAAGTACATGTAACATGTTTAACAAGGACAATGTAAAATAAAGTGTTACCTCAGATTGTAATATATAACCAATTTATCATTCTATAACCTGTGTTGGGGAGTTACATGTAACCGAATTACGTAATTTAATTACAAAATAAATGTAATTGTAATCAGTTACAGTTACTGAGAAAAAATTACAATTACTTATGAAAATGTTAATGATTACAAAGGGGGTTACATCAAAATTTTTACACGCACACACACACACACACACACACACACACACACACAAAATGCAATGACTGCTCTAAAAAATGAGACACCAATGTTTCAGGAGTTTAGGACACGGAATAGGACAAGGCATTTTGAGATGGCAGTGTTTCCTGTCAAAGCTATGCAAATATTTAATTTTAAAAACAGTATCATTCCTATTAAACTATTTCTTGTTATGAGTTTAAATCTGTAAATAACCTCAGTATCACAATCTAGTGTTCGCAGAAGACTTCATGAACAAAAGTACAGAGGCTACACCAGAAGATGCAAACCACTCATTAGCAAGAAGAATAGGAGACGAGCCTCAAACATTCTGGGACAAGTTTTATGGACTGATTTTATGGACCAAAGTGATGGAAAGCCTAAAGTTTGGAGAAAGAAAGGATCTGCTCATGATCCCAAACATACAAGCTCATCTGAAACACAGTGTACACAGGTGTACATAATAGTACACATTACACAAGTAATGCAATGGCTTGGACTTTCATCGCTTCTTCTGGGACAGGCTCATTAATCTTCATTAATGATGTACCACATGGCAGCAGCAAAATTAACTCAGAAGTCTACAGAAATGTTTTGTCTGACAATTTACAGAACGATGCAACCAAACTGATTGGGAGATCCTTCATCATGCAGCAAGATAATGACCCAAAACATAGTGCCAAAACAACAAAGGAGTTCATCAGGGGCAAGAAGTGGAAGGTTTTAGACTGGCCAAGTCAATCTCCACACTTAAACCCTGTAGAGTATGCATTTTACCTGCTAAAGAAGAGACTGAAGGGAGTAACCCCCCAAAACTGAAAGAGGCTGCGGTGAAAGCCTGGAAAAGCATCACAACAGAAGAATGCAAAAGTTTGGTGATGTCAATGGGTCACAGGCTTGATGCAGTTATTGAAAGCAAAGGATTTGGGACTGAATATTAAGTCTTTTTCACTTTAATCAATGTTAATTGTATCTGTTCCAATACTTTTGGTAACATGAAAAATGGGTGGGTTCAAACAAAAGGTGCTATCTTCTAAGTTGTGTATCAGATCCAGATGAAAATACCTGTAAATAAAAGCAGAAATGTTAATCTCTCATCTCATATTCACCTTTTGATGTCAAACCCAAATGTTTTCAGTCTACAGCAAAAATAAAGCAATTGGCCTCACTGTTCCAATACTTTTGGAGGGCACTGTATGTATGCATGTGTGTACCAAGAGCACCTTAAAAACCACAACAAATTCCTTGTGTGTCTGCGCACACTTGGCTAATAAAGCTAATTCTGATTCTAATTCTGATTCTGATAATGACCAGTTCATTCTATAACTCGGATTATAAACAGCACATTATATAACCAGACCAAATATTTACCAGTTTATTCTATGCTAAACTCTTATTTGAACTATAGTTCATTCTACGCCTAACCCAGGTTAAAACCAGATAATTCTTTACTCAACTCATTTTATAACCAGCTCAATCTATAACCAACTAACCAACCGAGATTTAAAGCATTTTATGCTTTCCTAGGTTATAATTTTCTTATTTTGTAACCAACCCAGAAATGCATAGAAAAGAACCAACAGCAACGACTGTGACGTACATCTGTCATAAAAGACTCATAATCCTTGATGATAGTGAACGCCTGGCCTCTTAGCCTGCAGCAAATTCATCACAGCCCGGCCCGTCACAGCCATATGACACTCGTTAGAGATGTCAAAAAGACTCAGACGCTTAGTCATTTCACATTTGCAGGCGGTGAACGCGAGACACGAGTTGAACTAGCTGCCAGGTTGGCAAGCCAAGTCTGTAGAGGATTCCCATTGAAATGTTTACCCTGATTCCCATCTCAGGAAATGGGGGGATCATCTCATAGACGAGCCCATTAACGGATGTATTGTGCCCAGCCACGTTAGCTTTGGAAAGCACTGAAGAGTGGCGCGTGCCAAAAGAAGCAAATAGCACCATGCCAACAGGAGGCCCAACGGACCTGCACGCGGATAGAAAGCGATAAGAGTCATTAAAAGGCAACTGAAGCATCAGAATGCCTGTAAACAGCGTGAAAAAATTCCATGAAACACATGTTTTTTCAGCTACAGGTCTTTTATGTCTCAAGGATTTATATTTTTATTCTAACTTATTTTTCTCACAGTAAAATCGTCTTGGAAACTGTTTACCATGCTTTTGGCATTTATTTTTGCTACATTTCAAATGCTTTAATGCATTGATTTTATTGTTACTCTTTTGCCAAACCAAGATTTGGTCAATTTTAAACTATAAAAAAATCAGTGTTATTACATTGTAAAAACTATAATAATCAAATAAATAAATATAATTTGTTTTCATATTTATTATGCGAAATTTTTTATTTAAAAAAAAAAAACAATTTCAGCATTATTTCCAACATTTTCGCCCCTAAAAATGTTTACCAGGTGTACTTGTTTACCAAGGGGACAACTGTACAGAGCATACCTGAGTTGAAATATTAGACATGATGTGTGAAGAAAATAATGATAAGTGTCATTTGTAAACAGACAACTTTTACAGTGCGTCATTTCCAATCAAGGTTTTTATTTTTATTTTGTCATATTATGCAAAACATTGTTTAATTGTGTTTATTTAGCTTACATAAAATGTTAGCTATGAATGGCCTTGGCAAGACAAAGGAGTCAGTCAAGAATGTTTCAAATGTCATATCCATCACAGAATGTTATCAAACAGAATACATCATTTGACAGATTTCTCCTGTGATGTATGTAGAGCACACTTGGACATTGTTAGTAGACAAATTAAATAATGTATCGAGAAAGTGAAAAGCATGTTGGAGAGTTAGGTAACTATTATATTGGCTGTTTATTAGTACTTATAAAGCACATATTCATGCTTTAATTCTGCATGGTCATTATTCTACATCCCTTAATCCTACTTCCCCATACCTAAACTACTACTTGAATAACAATTAATAAGCAGTGAATTAGGAGTTTATTGGGGCAAAAGTTATAGTCAATAGTACGTTAATAATGAGAATCAGGTTATACTTTATTTTACATTACATGTACTTAAAGTGTACATACCCAAGAAAGTACTGGGTTAGTATAAGGAAACTGCATGGGTTAAGGTTAGGTTTAGGGGTAGATTCGGGGTTAGTACCTAGTTATTATCACCCAGTTATTGCAATTGCTATAATAAGTACATATAGGACTGTAAAATAAAGTGTTACTGAGAATTTGACCTTAAAATAAAGTGTTACCTAGTGGGGTAATTTTTCAAATGTGTGAAAAGGGACCAAAGTGGGACCCCCCCCCCCCCCCCCCCCCCCCCCCCCCATTTTTATATTTATTTTACAAAGTTACCAAAAGTATCTATCTGTGATACCATTAAGAACCTTTATTGTCCATGGATACCTTTCATCGGACAAAAGATTCTTTAAAGGTTCTTTAGATTCTTAAAATGCTCTTTAAAATAAGAAAAATGGTTCTTTAAGAACTGAAAAGTTCCTTGGGCAAACAAAAAATGGTTCTCCTACAGCATCGCTGCAAAAGCCCCCTTTATTTTTTAAGAGTCTAGGTGACGAAACCCCCGAGTAAATAGACTTTTACGGCCCACAGCGTGATTTGGAGCTGAGATTCTGCAGAGAGGGGATGGGATTGAGAGGAAAGAGTCTTGATTGCTCCTGAGCTGCGGGCTGAGACAGAGGCATTGATATTAACGACATCGGTCTCTGAGCGTGGGCCTCTGGGCTCATGTTATTTGCCTAATATGTTCTGCTCGAAATCTGCATTGTGCGGAGCCATTGAACTGCATAGAAAAGAGAGATCAATATAATACGTTTGGCATCAAGCCAAAATGATCCAGACAGTGCCGGAGACGGGCATTCGGATTCAGCCGTGCATATCGTCACAATTTTTTTGTGGGGGGGGGGGGGGGTGGGGGGGAATAATTCAGCGTGCATTGCCAGAAAGCAGGAGGCGCGCTGCCTGGGCCTGATGGGTTGGGTGCCACATGGGCTGGCAAATTGGCTTGGCGATCAGACATGGAGCTCCATTCAGGAGCAGAGATGAAAGATTGACGAGATGAAGAGCACTAATTTCCCTAACCTGATGAGCTCTCTGGGGTACATGGTGCGCTCCGGGCCTGGGCCGTGAAGGAAACTCACCTCTCATTACCATGGGTGGAACTGCTTTTCCTTACCAACATATTATTTTTTTGGTAAAGAACAAAATTACTTGTCCATTATACGTACAAAATGTTTTTTTATATTAACGGTTCATTACCTACAATATGACAGCTTTAGGAAAAGCCGAACATTCCCAAGTATCCACCTCCTCAACCACCGTCTTCGCCTCTGGGAGTTCGCTAATACGCTCCTTTCCTCTGATAGGTCCATGCTAATTGAATTTGTTACTCTAAAATAAAAGACATTCAAATTACAGTTTAACAGCTGACCCTACTGGGTTCTTTTTTTTGTTGTTGTTGCCCGAGACTTTCAAATGTTGTCTTGGACTGTGCACAAGCGCAGATTAATCCATCAGCAGGGGCCCTGTCAGAGCGAAACAGTTCGGGAACGCTGTGTGAATTCTCGTCCCAGCACTCACACACCCACCGGGCTCCCCGCAGCCACTCAGAAAGCCCCGCAGGAGAACCAGATTAAAAATGACAATCACCGTGTGTGTCGCCTCCCTTCGCAGGAAATGCAGGTGTCTTTGTTGAAAGATGCTCACGCTACAAAAGCTTCTAATTATCTGCAGTTATTTTGTCAGTTGCTGGCGTGACACAGCTCTCTTACCAGGCTTTCGCACTCTGCGCCTTGTTTTTCCACGTATTTTGAGAAATTCTTAACATCTTGGAAGATCGAGGCATAAATTAGTTTTACTAAAGACATCACTGCATAAATACAGTATGTTATTTTGCATGATCTCACAGTTTAGTACAGGTCTAAGGACATGGGCAGTACTGCTGATCATAAATTTAGATGTTAAACATATATACTTTTTGATTATACCAGAGGACATCTTTGAGCATTTAGCTCTGATTGGTTCATATCAAATAATTTATCATTTAAGCGATATCACATAAGTGAAAGTGCTGTTGAACTCGTGTTGTAGTGGTGAAATTATGGTCAATACTGAGTAGCTTCTTTTTCAGAGAGATTTTGACCTATTAGTCTGTTGTATACTGCCCAAAAGGCTGAGGTGAGAGTCACCCCCCCCCCCCCCCCCCCGCTAAATTAATAATTATTTAGCAAGGATGCAGTAAATTGATCAAAAGTGACAGTAAAGAATGTTACAGCAACAGACTATTCTGACTATTAGAATTTATTATTTTTTACTTTTACAAGATATTGTGCCTGCTAACCAGAAAATTTACAGTGAATCATAAACCATTCTAGATCCTAAGGTCACTTTAGTCACCTTCTTTCATCTCAGCCGTCCTCTAAGTGTGCAGTGTTCCTGATATACACACTCTGACATACAGTTTATTGAACTATTTATTAAACATTGTTGTCTTTTTTATATTGCTGTTATAAAAGCAATAAGCCACACGAGGGTGTGATTTACAGTGATTGTATGCGTCACGCTTAAGAACACCTCTTACCTGTGGTTAAATCATGCACGGTGTCCAAATATGCCTGCTTTCCTACTCCACAGTTTGTGAAAAAACCTGTTAAATTAGTAAGTCTGAATTCATAGTATTCATAAACAGAAAAGATGAAAAAGCCCAGATGACCTACAAGCTACTAGCATCTGATGGACAATTTACTGTCCCACGAGACCATGCGAAATTGTGAATGTAATGGTGGATGTAGTATGTCAGGGTTTCACTGATACTATACATATTTTATACCCTATAAAATGTACTTTTTTAAGATTCACAAAGCTTTTTCCTTATTAAATGTAGTATCTACTCAGACAGTATGCAATTTCAGATAGTAATATAGCTTGTGAGGCTTTATTCTTCTTTATCGTGGCTCCTGAAAAAAGCCTGACATATGAAAAAAAAAACAAAAAAACAAAAATGAAATGCAAAATTATTGAACCTTTTGACAAATTATTTGAATATATATATATACAGACCTTCAATTGGAAGTCAACTGTAAGTCTGCTAAATGGATAAATGTAAATGAAGTATAAACACACACACACACACACACACACACACACACTCACACACACACATACACACACACTCACACACACACACACACACACACACACACACACACACATATATATCAAATATAATATTCGACAAACACACACACAAACAAACAAATGTAGTACATATATATATATATATATATATATATATATATATATATATATATATATATATATATATATATATATATATATATATATATATATATATATATAAATATATATATACAGACCTTCAATTGTAAGTCAACTGTAAGTCTGCTAAATGGATAAATGTAAATAAAGTATACACACACACACTCACATACACACACTCACACACACACACACACACACACAAGATCAAATATAATATTCAACAAACACACACACAAACAAACAAATGTAGTACATATATATATAATATATATATACACACACACATTTATGCTCATACTTGAGGGAGAATCATTTTTGGTTCAGTTGCTGATTCTGATGTTCTAAAAAAATTGACTACTTACATATAGAAATATCGCTTGCCGCTCCATATCTACAATAATATTTCTTTGTAGGATGGTATTTTAATGCTTAGTTTTATGATTAAAGCTCTGTAGTTTTTATTGTAGCAGGCAAAACATACTGTATATGCAATACAATGACGTTTGAGAGATAAACCTTCCTCAAAAGCCTGATAGAAAATTTGCATATCGAATATGATGTAGCAGGCTTTACAGGGTTAAATTATAAAATGTTTGCTGGGAAGAAAATGTCTGGAGCATTTCAGACTGGACAAGGAAGTTTAGGTAAACATCTAACCTATGAAGAATTTGGCATCAGTTTATGTGAACTTTAAGAAACAAAGAAGCAGCTCAAGTGAGAAAGCTCTATTGTCTCCTAGTCTGGACGTCAAACACACAAACCTCCGCTCCTCCGCTGTAGCATCTCACTTCTCCACAACTTTCTCATTGGCTTTCTGTAAACTGCTCTCCCGCTTGTCCCAGGGGAAATCAGTTTAACATTACTGTCAGTGTCGTCCTTGGAGGGCCATGGAAGTGGGCCCCTACCCATATGCAGATGGCTAATGCAATGCCGCTAATTCACTCTCAGTGTCATGCAGTCCCCCGGCGTGACATTGGGGGAGTGCATTGGCCTGCAGGAAGTGAGGAACTTGTCATTGGGATGAATAATAGAATAGAGGGGCATCTTTACATGGTGTACTTTTTCGTTCCCAATGCAGGGTTTCTGCGCTCACGGGGAAGAGGTTTTCGACGCGGCCGTAGATGTCATGCTGTGTGTGTGGGTCCCTGATCAGAGATGGCACAACTAGGGAAAGTCTCTGAAACTTGCAAGTATTGTCCTGCCTACACTGGAGAGAGCAGCAGTGACGAAGAGAAGATGTAGCGGCCTATAGGGGGTGCTAGAGTACACCATTTGAGTGAATCTTGCAGAACAGTTGATTTAGTTTGTAAAGCACTGAAGACATAAATCTTCCTCTTTGAAAAAAAGCAGTTTTTATGCATTCCCCTTTCATCATCTAACTCTACATGGCCCGTCAACAGGTGAGAAGTCATTCTCTATACAGTTACAGTCGTAAAAGTTCGCTTATTTGAAGAAATTTATGTTTATGTGCTCATGCACTTGTAATGCTTCATACTTACAAAAGACATGCTGTGCTTTTATGTGCTATGATTGTTTTACTGTAGCTTATATCAGTTTGTTTCATTTACTTGTTATTTGAGCCTCTGTAAGGAAATGACACCTTTTTCCTTCTAAAAAGAGGAATCAATCTATTAAAATCTTTTTAAACCTCTTTTTAAATTAGAATTCTGTTTAAAATGTCTTTCTAGATAAAAAAAATATTGTCTACTGTTTTTATTATACACATTTCTTTAGCTTCTGGGCTAAAAATCTGTATGAATGTTCTGGTGCACCTGCACAAACGAAGCAAAGTATTTTCTCAACCATGTATTGCAATATCGTCCTTTGACTTTTCATATTAATAATATAATATAATATAACATTAAAAAAAAAATCAAGCTGGAAATGTTAGTTTATGGGTGTTTCTTTAACTATGGGCACTTTTTGGCAATGCAGATGTTTAGCAAATAATCTCTAATTAATTTATTTTGCCCACTATCACTGTGAAACAGTGGACAAACATGCACCAAATAAGAATTCTGTCATTATATTCATTTATTCTCACTGTCATTAACAAATGTAATTTCCACTACATCTGAAATGATATCTTGTAGTGTGTTTGATAACATTCAGTGCTGGAAATGGCATTTTAAATATTTTTTTTTGTATAAAATGGCAAACTTGTTTGTCTTGCTAGGTTAATTTAACAGCCAGAAATGTATATATCTTAAATAGACACTGTTAACATAATATTATTTGGTGTTTTTGCATAATTTGACAACATTTATTTGGAATGACACCATCAAAATAGTCGTAATTTAAGTGATATTTACCATGTTTTTCACACATAACATGTCGTATATTAAACATGCTCTGTCACCTTAATAAACACTAACTTACTAACTTTTGAAAGCACTTTATTAGAGGTAAATTCTTGTTTTGAAAAGCACAGAAACAGAAACAATTGAATTTATGTAAATATGTGTGTCCAAAAAAAGTTTATTTTATAATTTTAGATGATCATAGTTTTTTTTTTTTTTAATGGGATTTCCATTTTTCAAATTCAAAACGGATCAGGGACATAGGTAAAATCTATACATAAATAACACATCATAATAAAATGTTTCCAAGAAAGTTTTACTGTGACCTTCACATACCAAAAAAAAAAAAAATGGTAAAAATGCCTCAAGTTGAAGAAATAGGCTTAAATCTGTTCACTGAATCTGTAGCCTAAAACTGGCCAGAGTATGAAAATGAAAGGAAACAATCGCAGGTGGGACTAAAGTAACTGTGGTCTTGTGGAAGCCATTGTGAAGGTGTTAGCGCGGCCTGAGCGTGTCTTATTTAAGATGAAAAGGAGGATGTGAAGCAGAAAGGATGCAGCCCCCAGCAGAGAGCTGCTCTTCTACCATCATTTGATCTCATATTGTAATCCCAGGTGTTTTGAATAATTTATGGAATACGGTTTCTCGTTAAACAGTAATTTATATGTGTCGCAGAGAATAGGTTCTGCAGCCGTGCACATGTAAATAATGAAAGCTAAACTGCTTTGTGCTGGAATTTGATTAATAATAATAATAATACATTTTAAGCATAGATAAGCACAGAATTGTATTGTTTATATATCAACATTTTAGATACATTTTCAGGTTTGATATTAAAAAACTGAGAGGTCTCTTTGCAGTGGTAGTCATTTGAGCTTATTCATAAACTTTCAAATTTAATCGTATATGCTGAAAATGGTTTAGAAAAAGTAATGTATCAGAACTAATCATTATCTGGTTGTAATTCTGTTCAGCTTTTATTTTCCCGAGAATGCACTCATAAAAACTTCTGACAGCACATTTTCAGATTAATGTGTAGTGACTGTTGCACACAGAACAGAATTAACAGAGATCAGAACAGATCTTACTCCAGCAATCAACACTAAGCGCTCTCACCATGTGTTTTTCAGAGATGAAGTGGGCTGTCACAGGAAGACAGGGGTGCAGGTAGTCATGGTGTGATATGATGGGGGGAAATCACCAACTCTCTCAGTAGGGCCATTGGCACAACATAAGTGAAATTCTTTTATTTTGTTTCACTTTCTCTTAAAAGGAAGCTGTTGATGACTTTTCACAGCCATCGTGGAGGATGCCAGTAGATGTTTTTAATTGTTTTTAAGAAACACATGATACTACAAAAGCAGAAACGCAAAATATTTATCTATCTATCGATCTATAAATCTAGTAATTATTTGTAGTTTGTAATCTAAAGGTAACTGCTGTTATTATTAGTTCTGAAAATAATCAAATTATCATTATGTTTCATGTACAGGCTTGAAAAAGGGCATCCTCCAGTTGTGCAAATAAAAATAAAATCAGAGATATCCAAATGATAAAATATAGATTAGCATTTTGATACTGTCTGGTCTGGCTCATCGTTTTGCTTCAAAGAAGAGGAAGATAAATGATGATGCCATTAAAAGTGAACTAATTAAGGAATGCTTCTTTTAAAAACTCATTAACGGCACCCTCATTTACATAATGATGCATATTAATTAAGTTTTAATGAATCCTAGCTTCAATCAAGTCACTTTTTGGCTGTGAAACAATTTTGACGAATGAAAAAAAAAAAAAGAACAATGCTTCAACTTCAAATAAAAAACTCAAACGCCACCTTTGCTTTTTTGAAAACATAGCATTTATGTCTTAGTTATTGTCAGTCCTAGTCTTGTATATTAATTTCGTTCGCAGTAGAAATTTCCATGAGCGAATGCAAATACAGAGGAATTCTGATATTTGAGTGAAAATGTGTTATAGGCTGTACTTCCATGTGAACTAAATTCAAATTTTTTAAAAATGAATTTGAATGAAAGATATCAGTGATTTAGGCATAACTTCGAAACACAGTCCATTTCCAGAATTCACCTTTTTCAAGAAAATCCTCGTAATAAAAGGCACAAAAATGAAGCGATGCATCTGTCACACCTATGAAATACTTTGATGAAAAGCTAATTCCCATTGGAGTCTGTGCTTTTGTGGCCCTTGATAAGGAGTTTGATGTAAACTTGTTTTTAGCTGTCTCGACGCAGAGTGCTGTTTGCGGCCGCTGTCTCTGCCGGGGTCAGGGGTCGTGGAGAAGCGTGTAAATGAAGCAGGAAAGCAGATGCTCGTTAATTAGGGGAAAATGTGAGTGACAGGATTTGATGAGCAGTGCTACACGCGTCCCCTGCCACACAACAGCTGTTGTCACCCGCCTCGCTGTGGGCTTCGCTCTCCCAGAACCCCCTGCGGGGTCGCAGTGCCAAGCCCAACCCAGAGCCAGTGTGCCAATAAACAGGCTGCATACTAATAACCAAACACGCTGCGGAGTACGTCACATTACTCTCCCACCTCTGACACTCACTTTACTTATTGCATGGGACTGTTTTATGTGTGTGACATTTTCTATGTGTACCTGTTCTATGATTATTATTATTATAGCTTCATCCTACGATCTGTTTCAAGCATTTTTTATTTATTTATGATAGAATAAAAGCAGTATTAATTCTGGCCATCATGCTTGTTTGGTTTTAAAGCATGATGTTAAAGAATTAATGCAGTTTTTATCAAGGAAGAAAAATGTAATGCTCAATAAGACAATAACTTTAATATTATAATTTGTAAGCACAGTCCACAAGCTCCTCCCAAAATTGGTAATAATTTTAGTTTTTAATGCTTAACAAGGTTAATAATTAAAAAAGCAAGTAAAGCAAACATGCCTTCCTTACTACATAAATATTTCCTGAAATGTAAAAATATTTATAATAAATAATATGCAATATATAATTATAAAATGTTCTCTTTCAAAATATACGAGTTTGGTATCAGTATTACAAAATGTGATTATATGAACGTAACAGCTGTCTTATTTTACATCTTTAAGTGTTGTATTATTGTATTTCACTGATGTTATCTATTAAAAAGTGTTTATATGAGTAAAATATGTATGATTCATTATATCACGTCTGGCTTGCTGTGTGTTTATTTAGAGTCTGATGTCACTGTTAAGGTTCATCCTTCATAATTTTAACATGTTGTGCATATATATAAATATACATATATATGAAAAGTTTATTTGCAAAAACAGATAACCCAGTTTTTATTAATTTTAATAAATCATGTTTTTATTGTGTTATAATGTTTTTTTTTGTGTTCTACTGTGTTAGTTAGCTGTGTTTGTTAAGTTATTATTATTTAATCAAAACAACCCAACTGCAGTTTGATTGATATTTATTGGAATGCTGGAAAAACAAAAACAAAACATGATTATTGAACATTTTTGTACATTTTGTACATTTTTTGAACAGTTTTTGCAAATGAATATAATATGAATATTCAAATTACACAACTTTTTCATTTACCGTTACATTTATTGCATACAACAGCATGGGTGTTATGAATGTAACGTCAGTCTTTATGAACTTAATTTTGCCCGATTAAGTTAAATTTGAACAGACTGACTTCTAATATGTCAGTGATGTTTGAGGTAAAATCAGATGTTAAGATGTTCTGAATAAATAAGCAAAATGAAATAATCTCTGCTTTCCCTCATGTTTTTCCTAAACACCTGCATGTCAATAGTCATTAAGCTAATTGCTTAACAAAAAGTTTCCAGGGTGTCTCCAAAGGACTTGCCATATTTTACTCAGTTCAGTAACAACTAAAACTTTCATAAAGAGAGAAAGAGAAAAGGAATCGCATGTATGATGATCCTGAGGGTTATAGCACACAGATGCTCCTTGCTCGCCTCCTTTGAAGCATTTAAATAGGCCAGGCGTGTCTGTCAGTCCTGCTCGCACCCCCTCACACCTGGGACTTAAGGTGTTTCAACAATAACGTACCACAGGAGGAAAAAAAAAGAACCACTTTTTTCTTCTGCTGAAATCCCACCAGAGCGTACCAGAGGTATCAAAAACCAAAAAGCTGGAGAGAAATAAACCCAAATGCTTGCCTGATGAATAATTTGAATGAAGAAATGAAGCTATGTGAAGTGATAGCGCGCTGCAAAAACATGAGGATAAAACTGGATACAATTAGGTCACCAAATAGAACAGCTTAAACCTTCTCCATTGAGTTATAATATCTTACCGAAAGGCAATTGCATTGCCGCTATTACAGATGGCAAATAAAGAGCGGTCAGTTAAAGTTTTGCCATTATTCAGTGACAGAAACTCAACACTCCACTGAAGATCATCACGTCTGGAAGAATTGTCTCCAAATAGGTGAACCTGAACCTCCAGGTGTTCCTGTGCATCCAGAAATCAACCGCTGGCAAATAATAGTCAATCATTTGATGTCTAGCTCCATACTTTATGCCAAAAGTGGTGTATTTGATTAATGTGAGGTGCATGATTGTGGTTGTCCTTGAAATAAGTGATAAAGGCACAGCTAATATTCAGTACAACAGCAATATTACGAGTGTTGGTTTTTAACAACTGCTCTATAAACCGTATACATTTGGGCTCTTGAAAAAGTCCCCCACAAAGCATATACAGGTCCTTTTCAAAAAATTAGCATATTGTGATAAAGTTCATTATTTTCTGTAATGTACTGATAAACATTAGACTTTCATATATTTTAGATTCATTACAACACAACTGAAGTAGTTCAAGCCTTTTATTGTTTTAATATTGATGATTTTGGCATACAGCTCATGAAAACCCAAAATTCCTATCTCAAAAAATTAGCATATTTCATCCGACCAATAAAAGAAAAGTGTTTTTAATACAAAAAAAGTCAACCTTCAAATAATTATGTTCAGTTATGCACTCAATACTTGGTCGGGAATCCTTTTGCAGAAATGACTGCTTCAATGCGGCGTGGCATGGAGGCAATCAGCCTGTGGCACTGCTGAGGTATTATGGAGGCCCAGGATGCTTCGATAGAGGCCTTAAGCTCATCCAGAGTGTTGGGTCTTGCGTCTCTCAACTTTCTCTTCACAATATCCCACAGATTCTCTATGGGGTTCAGGTCAGGAGAGTTGGCAGGCCAATTGAGCACAGTAATACCATGGTCAGTAAACCATTTACCAGTGGTTTTGGCACTGTGAGCAGGTGCCAGGTCGTGCTGAAAAATGAAATCTTCATCTCCATAAAGCTTTTCAGCAGATGGAAGCATGAAGTGCTCCAAAATCTCCTGATAGCTAGCTGCATTGACCCTGCCCTTGATAAAACACAGTGGACCAACACCAGCAGCTGACATGGCACCCCAGACCATCACTGACTGTGGGTACTTGACACTGGACTTCAGGCATTTTTGCATTTCCCTCTCCCCAGTCTTCCTCCAGACTCTGGCACCTTGATTTCCGAATGACATGCAAAATTTGCTTTCATCCGAAAAAAGTACTTTGGACCACTGAGCAACAGTCCAGTGCTGCTTCTCTGTAGCCCAGGTCAGGTGCTTCTGCCGCTGTTTCTGGTTCAAAAGTGGCTTGACCTGGGGAATGCGGCACCTGTAGCCCATTTCCTGCACACGCCTGTACACGGTGGCTCTGGATGTTTCTACTCCAGACTCAGTCCACTGCTTCCGCAGGTCCCCCAAGGTCTGGAATCGGTCCTTCTCCACAATCTTCCTCAGGGTCCGGTCACCTCTTCTCGTTGTGCTGCGTTTTCTGCCACACTTTTTCCTTCCCACAGACTTCCCACTGAGGTGCCTTGATACAGCACTCTGGGAACAGCCTATTCGTTCAGAAATTTCTTTCTGTGTCTTACCCTCTTGCTTGAGGGTGTCAATGATGGCCTTCTGGACAGCAGTCAGGTCGGCAGTCTTACCCATGATTGCGGTTTTGAGTAATGAACCAGGCTGGGAGTTTTTAAAAGCCTCAGGAATCTTTTGCAGGTGTTTAGAGTTAATTAGTTGATTCAGATGATTAGGTTAATAGCTCGTTTAGAGAACCTTTTCATGATATGCTAATTTTTTGAGATAGGAATTTTGGGTTTTCATGAGCTGTATGCCAAAATCATCAATATTAAAACAACAAGAGGCTTGAACTACTTCAGTTGTGTTGTAATGAATCTAAAATATATGAAAGTCTAATGTTTATCAGTACATTACAGAAAATAATGAACTTTATCACAATATGCTAATGTTTTGAGAAGGACCTGTATATTATAAATGTAGAACAAACAATAAAAAAAGCTTGTTGAAGTACAACTTAAATATTTGTTGTGACTTGTGAGTGACTGTCCAAGGTTAAAGAAAACAGTAAAGGAGGAATAAGTAAACATGAAATGAGAGACAAATTAGAAAGTAATTAAAATAAGACAACCCTGGCCAACACTATTTCCTATCCAACATTGAACAAATGGGATTTTGTGGGCTGATCTGTGGGTTGACTCCTGAAGAGTTTCCAGTTTGTCAATTTGAAACGCCACCCACTTTATGTACTGATCTGTTTGGACCAAAACCGTCTGCGGTGAACTACAAATAACCACAACAAATTAGTTATGGTTGCAACATACATGGGGTCCAAAAGTCTCAGACTAAAAGAGAAAATCTGGATTCAAAATCTAAATTAAACCTACAAATAAACTTTAAGAATTAATAAATAAATAAATGTTATGATATTTGAAGAACCATTTGAGATTCTGCACTTTCTTGGTCAATAATGAAATGAAAGAAAATGTGTGACATTTTAGATGCTCATGTTCATATCTTCATATTTACTTGCTTTCACTGACGATTTTTGGAACTCAAATCATGCTGAACAAGGTTTTGAACTTCATGTTAGATTAAGCCCTGCTGTCATTAAAGCAAAAGAGGAATATAACAAATAATAAGAAAATCATTTTTTTTTTCAACTTTTCACTTGAATTTTTATGCGGATAATATAGTTTGTAATTTAAAAGAAGAAATGGTCTCAAACCTTATATAAATATATATATATATATATATATATACACTCACCGGCCACCGGCCATACTCTTTATTAGGTACACCTGTTCAATTACTCGGTAACACAAATTGCTAATCAGCCAAACACATGGCAGCAACTCAATGCATTTAGGCATCTAGATGTGGTGAAGATGACTTGCTGAAGTTCAAACCGAGCATCAGAATGGGGAAGAAAGGGGATTTAAGTGACTTTGAACGTGGAATGGTTGTTGGTGCAAGATGGGCCGGTCTGAGTATTTCAAAAACTGCTGATCTACTGGGATTTTCACGCACAACCATCTCTAGGGTTTACAGAGAATGGTCCGAAAAAGAGAAAATATCCAGTGAGCGGCAGTTGTGTGGACGAAAATGCCTTGTTGATATCAGAGGTCAGAGGAGAATGGGCAGACTGGTTAGAGATGATAGAAAGGCAACAGTAACTCAAATAACCACTCGTTACAACCAAGGTATGCAGAATACCATCTCTGAACGCACAACACGTCGAACCCTGAAGCAGATGGGCTACAGCAGCAGAAGACCACACCGGGTGCCGCTCCTGTCAGCTAAGAACAGGAAACGGAGGCTACAATTCACACAGACTCACCAAAATTGAACAACAGAAGATTGGAAAAACGTTGCCTGGTCTGATGAGTCTCGATTTCTGCTGCGACATTCAGATGGTAGGGTCAGAATTTGGTGTAAAGAACATGAAAGCATGGATCCATCCTGCCGTGTCTCAACGGTTCAGGCTGGTGGTGGTGGTGGTGTAATGGTGTGGGGAATATTTTCTTGGCACACTTTGGGCCCCTTAGTACCAATTGAGCATTGTTTAAACACCACAGCCTACCTGAGTGTTGTTGCTGACCATGACCATCCCTTTATGACTACAGTGTACCCATCTTCTGATGGCTACTTCCAGCAGGATAATGCACCATGTCACAAAGCTCAAATCATCTCAGACTGGTTTCTTGAACATGACAATGAGTTCACTTTACTCAAATGGCCTCCACAGTCACCAGAGCGTGATGCTATCATGTCAATATGGACCAAAATGTTTCCAACACTAGTGAGTGTATATATATATATAATGTATATATAGTAACACTTTAGAATAGGGAACACTTATTCACTATTAACTATGACTTTCCCCTTAATAAATTCCTAATTTGCTGCTTATTAATAGTTAGTAAGGTAGTTGTTAAGTTTAGGTATTGGGAAGGATTAGGGATATAGAATAAGGTCATGCAGGATAAGGCATTAAAATGTGCTTAATTACTACTAATAAATGGCTAATATTCTATGAATATGCATGCTAATAAGCAACTAGTTAAGAGACTAAAATAAAGTGTTACCATATATATTCACACACACACACACACACACACACACACACACACACACACACACACACACATATATATATGGTCAGAATTATTGGTAAATATGATCAAAGAAGGCTCTGAAAATAAATCTGCATTATTAATCCTTTTGAACTTTTCTTTAAAAAAAAATCACAAAATCTAACCTTTCATTGAACTGAAACAATTGAAAATGGGGGATAATCTCATTATGAAATAAATGTTTATTCTCAAATACACGCTGGACACAATTATTGGTACCCACAGAAATTTTTATGAGTAAAATATCTCTGAAGTATATTGCCATTCATATTCACAATTTTGAGCACTCCAGGGTGATTATGAACATGAAATTATCCAGCCATGGCTTCCTGTTTCACAGAAATAGAAATAGGAGGGAAAACAAAGCCCAAATTCCCTTAATCATCCATTAGAATGAGAAAAACCGAAGAATATATTTCTGATGTGCAGCAAAAGATAATTGAGCTTCACAAATTAGTGAAGTAGCTTTAAGAAAAGAGCTAGAGCAGTAAAAATTCCCATTTCCACCATCAGGGCAATAATTAAGAATTTCCAATCAACAGAAAATGTTACGAAACTGCCTGGAAGAGGACGTGTGTCTATATCGTCCTAATGCACGGTGAGGAGGAGAGTTTGAGTGGCTAAAGACTCTCCAAGGACCACGGCTGGAGAATTGCAGAAAATAGTTGAGCCTCAGGGTCAGAAAACCTTAAAAACAATTGTCAAACAGCACCTACATCACCACATGTTGTTTGGGAGGGTTTCAAGAAAAATTCTCCTAGCTCATCCAAAAACTAACTCCAGCATATTCAGTTATCAGACACGACTGGAACTTCAAATGGGACTGGCTTCTATGGTCAAATGAAACAAAAAAAATTGCTTTTTAGCAGCAAACACTCAAGATGGGTTTGGTGAACACAATGAAATATATTGCTGTATTTTTGATGTTGTGGGCCTATATTTCTGCTGGAGGTCCTGGACATCTTGTATAGACACATGGCATCATGGATTATATCAAATACCAACAGATAAAAAATAAATAAGTGACTGATTCTGTTAGAAATCTTATAATGGGCCATGTTTGGATCTTCTAACTGGACAATAATCCAAACACAAACCTCAAAAACAACAAACATGGGTCACTGAGCACAAAACCAACCGTCTGCTATGGCCATTCCAGTCCTCTGACCTGAACCCTGTAGAAAATGAGTGAGGTGAACTGAAGAGAAGAAGCACCGTCATGGAGCTGGGAATCTGAAGGATCTGGAGTGATTCTGGATGAAGGAACGGTCTCTGATCTCTTGTCAGGTGTTCTCTAACCTCATCAGGCATTATAGGAGAACATTTAGAGCTGTTAAACTGGCAAATGGAGGTTTCAAAAAGTATTGAATAAAAGGGTGCTGTTAATTGTGGCCAATGTGTATTAGAGAAAAACATTTATTTCATAATGATATTTCCCCCCATTTTTAAATAAAAGATCAAAAGGATTAACAACGCAGATAAATTTTCACAGCCTTCTTTGATCATATTTAGCAAGGGTGCCAATAATTCTGACCATACATCTATCTTTAATTAGATTTATATTTAAAATCCAATAATTCAATCTATTTTATGGGAATTCCGTTCATCTTCATTAAACGTGTGGTATTTTGGAAGCCATCGGAATCTGTTCAATCAATGTACATATAGAAACAATTTTTTCAAGCCAGTGATGCAATAACAGATGTAGACACTTTAAATGTAACTAACACCCCGCTGAGCCTCTGAGGAACAGGTCTTATTCTGACACTTCCCGTGCTTGTGAGGAAGTAGTTGGAGGAAAACTTTCCTCAGAGCTCTGACAAAAGAGTAAGGCAAAGCGAGCGAGTGAGCGAGAGAGTCAAGAAGAAGACTCTATCTTTGAGAACCCAAACAGGAAGGAGGGCCTTGTTTTGAGAATGCAGTGGCACATCTCCAGGTGACAAATATGTCAGCGCCTAAAGCCCTGTGGCACAATTATGCCACCATTGCTCTGAGTGTGAGCGATAGACGGAGGAAGAGAAAGAGATAAAGAACAGAAGAGAGGGGGGTGCTGCTTTGGTGTGAGAAAAGTCATCACAGCCTTTGGCTTACTCTGAGAGACAGCCCTGGGGATGCAGTTTGCTCCCATAACAAAGCGCTCCTCCATTTTGAATACGGTTGAGAACATTCCAGCTAAATCCGCTGGGCGTGCGGGGCGTGTGCGTCCCCTGGCAGTTGCAACTTTCTCAGGGAGCTAATAAACACATTCACCACTGGCATTGTGCATAATGTTTACAATAAAATTGGATGTTGTTTGTACACAATTAAAACTAAGACCACAAAAGGAGGAAAGACCAAAGACGAAAAATTAGTTGTAGTTGGCTTAGTTGCGGAAATCTTTTGGATATTGATTTAATGTATTTCTCATCACTTGCCTTGGTACAGAGTCGTTTGTTTGTTTGTTTGGCAGTCATCTATATTCCGATAAACAATAGAAATAAGCACTGGGGACCCAACAAGGCGTAAGAAGGAGAAAGAGGAATAAAGGCTCTGCATTCGACTACAACTAGGTCAAACTGACTGAAGGAACAAAACATAATGGGCTGAGAGTTTGTAGGAATCTTTACAGGAAAACAAACTTGTCACTCACTTGACAGTCTGTTTTGCTTCCAAAGGAGAGAATAATGAAAAAAGCAGAATCTCCATTGCAAATCAGCATTGTGAAGTTCTCCATTTGAAATGCACATCAAAGCAGCAAAAAAAAAGCCGCCGCGTACCTCGTCAGTGACATCTGGGGACGTATGAATCTGGGGGTATTTGTTTCAAATGTGCGACTTGGGGAGAGAGGGGAGGTGGTGTCTGTATTGGAAGATATTCTAGAGGCTTGCATTCATAAAACATAAATACGACTGCTGTGTCTCCTAAAGATCCATCATAAAAACATCTATTACTAGGAGAACATGAGAAAAGTTACTTGGAGGAATTTTGCTGCGGGAGAACTGACCAGCTTTCTGCTGTAGACTGTACAACACAAATGATCTTTGCTTAGAGATACAACAGTTGGGCCTGCGTTATGTTGGTTTATGGATGTCTTAAATGCATAGGAACGTGCAGAGAGACAGTAGGGTAGCAGAAGAGAGAGGCTGGAATGAAATAGAGGACTGTTGCATGCCAGACTAGAACCACTACCACTACACCACGCCTCCGACTGTCAGTTGCATGTTTTAAGTTGAATTGTATTAAGTTGTATTAGTGCTTTTGGCTTTTTTCTACCCATGCTCATTGCAAATACGTGCCTCTACATTTCTGAAAAACTCAAAAAACATACCTATACATATGAATCCAGTTTCCTGCTGAAATGACCCAACTTTTATTCCTTTTAACACAAAGTACGATTTGCAGGGTCAGAGTTTCGACTAAAGCCCAATTTTCACACAATATTATGTTATGAATTCAAAACAATTTTAACACGTTGGATTTTTTGTATTTGTTAACCGTACGGGTAGGTTTAGGATTAGGTTTGGTATAGGGGGCATGTTATTTTCCAAAACGATTGAGCATTAAACCTTTTAGCAACACTCCCCGGAAATTCAAATTCAATACGTGCCAGTAATAAAAACACTGTAATATGTGCCTGTACCAACATAATAAAAATGCGATCACATATTGAATGCACGTTTTAGCGCCACGCAATGGATATTTCTCTTTGAAACTGCTACAAAAAATGCAGTAAGGTATAAAATATTGGTGTTGCAGAAATGTTGCCTCAAGTACGTATTTCCAATGAGCCGGGTTGGCTTTTTCATTGGCCAGAATTTAGTCAAACTTGATTTGAACTCATATACCAAACATTAGCACCACTGCACAACATTCTATATCACGCGTCCAGTAGGATCATGCTTGGTTTTTACACATTTGTACTTAGTTGCATGCATACTAAAAATATGTAAATGTAAATATAATTCATTCAGTAATGATATAATGCATGGATAGTATCACTCTACTAATTTAAAAAGAAATAGCTGAGTTGTGAATGTTACTGGTCTCTAATTCCAGTTGAAGATTTGATGAATTTGTTTTAGTGACCAAGGCCTGATGGTCTGGAAACCGCGGTGCATTCTGGGATGGGATGGGGGAGTGAGAACAAAAAGAAGAAGCGAGCAAAACTGAGAAGATGCGAAATAGAGAAGGCGCCATTTGCTGATTGGCGGTGTAGGGGAAAGTGACAGAGCACCTCACCAAGGTCACGTCCAAGGAGAGCACAGCCAATTACTATGCAGATCAGAGCAGGATGTGGTTTAGGAGGATTGCTCAGATGCAATAACATTAGCTGGCCAGAAAGGAAACGGCTGTCTGACCTCAATCACTTGAGGCTGGAGAAGAGAGGCAGGAGAGGTACTACATTTTACCTGCCTAAACCACCTGTCTCTCGTCTTCACAATAACGTGATTAACAAACCAAACATGTCAGTAAGTCTGTGTGCATGGGAATTAGAGAACGATACGAGCTTTGTTGGCTGGTCATGCTGTTATGTACAGACGTAATAATGCGTGTTTAAACCTGGCCGGATTGGAGAATATCACCCGAGGATGAAATGTGTTAAGGCTTGAACATAAACTGCTCTTTTTCATCTGGTTGCCCATTAGATTCAAGATGTCTTTGAGTAATTATTAGAGCTGGTTGAATCAGGGTGGCCAAGTGTTCAAAGAAGAAAGAAAGAAGCCAAAAAGAGTCTTTGTACATGTCCGAAATGCATTTTATATGGACTTGCGGTCTTGTGGTCTTTGATTGTGCACGTCCATGAAGTCCACAAGACCGTAGGGTGTCTTATTTGGAATTTTAGGCTGTTATGCAAACTCCATGTGACCTTTTGCCAAGCTTGCGTTGATGTGGACTTTGCAACGGGCTCTATTATCCAACGGTAGACTTGTGTAGACTTGAAGCAAGACTGCGAGAGGTGAGCTGATGTATTTGGGACAGAGCCCAAGACAATATATTTAAGGCATCATGAGCACTGACACAAAGATTGTTACAAAAGCTAGACAGCCTTCTAAAATACTAATCAAATTCTGAGCCAGCACTGCATGCGTTCTTCCTAAAGAAGGCAGTCCCACAATGAACTGCAATAAGTTTTGTGAAAACATTTTCTAACATGACGGACAATGCAAGAGTCTTGTTAAAATAATTCATTCAGTTGCAATATTCCATCCATGCTCCAAAAATGATTGTCCTATGTAGTGTCCCAGGGATTCTGGAGCCTATTCCAGCATCCTGGGACAAAGGAAGGACCTGGACACGTGGCCAGTCCATCAAAGGGTCAACACACCCAGACACCATTTAGTATCACCCATTCTCCATCTCTTTGGTTGTGAGGAACCTGGACCATGCAAAAAACAAGCAAATTCCACACTGAAAGGGACCCAAACCTGGACCTTCTTGCTGTGAGGCGACAGTGCTAAAGATCACCCATTTGCTAATTGTGCACTGATAAAAATATGGATAAAATATCTAAAAATTGACTATTTGACCCAATATTTGTGCATGCTTAATAGAGTAGCACTGGATTACAAACTAACGCCACACTCGATTGAAATCAATTTGTAAGTCTTGCATACACACTACACGTGAAGCACTAATTGTACGATACATGAATGCTCCAGATCGATCACGTGTGAGGTTTTATTCCAATTAGGATGATATTTTAGAAGGTAGTTGCCTATATAGTAGACAGCAAGGCTGCTCACTAGGTTTTGGAACACAGCCATTGTGTCCCATAATGGAATCAGCACGGCATGCATACATAAATCACAGCACATTTTCATATGCATAATGTTTCTTCATCCAGTGTCTTTGCAGGAGATGAGAACGGGACTGGGGTGGGAGGGAAAGAGAAATGGAAAGGGCTTTTTTTGTGTTTTACTCTCTTTTTCTCTTGCTCTTCAAGAACGACTGTCTTTAATGTCTCTAATCTATTGTGCTGACAGCATAGCACTGGTGAGATGCTGCAATGGGAGATGTCAAGGTGCCTGGCAGACAGCTGCACTTTCTCTACATGTTTGCGACTGTGTGTGTGCGTTTGAGAGAAAGCAAGGCAGCAAATAGAGAGAGTTTGTGCATTTCAAGCATGTCGGTGGGACTTTTGGGAGATTTGAAGTAGACAGGTTTTCTGTCTTCTCTCTCTCTCTCTCTCTCTCTCTCTCTTTCTGTCCCTTGCTCGCTCTCTCTCCCCTCTGGGGCTTTGTTATGCTAATGTGGAGGGATGTAGCGGATTCATAGTGATTTTTCATCTGGCGAGTGACGAGAGATAAAAAGGAAGTGACGAGGTGTCTTGATTGTCCTCAGTGTTTGGCTCTCGCTCGCTAACAAGCCGCCACATTGTACAGATGCCATTTTCAAACGCCCTCCATTTGCATCTCCAAGGCTGCACTCTATCGCAACCCCTCTAAAAGTTTATGCCCCCTCATTAGACGAAGCACTCGTCTAAGATTAAAAATGCGGGACATTTTTATTTTCAGCAAGCCCTCTCTTCTGCGCATAGTAAAAGCAGATGTTATCGTGCGGATGATGCTATATTTACGCCGCTGCTCCTCGGTGCCAGGGGCGTGTGCGAGGCAGCGGGGGTTTGAAAATGAGCTGCCGTATCAGTGCAAGGTAACTGTTTCTTAATCACATTTGCATTTTTATTTTGAGAGATTCTTCAAACGTTTGCGTTATTGAGGATTTATGGCGAGACTCTCCGCTTGATATTCCATCAACTTCACCCATAAAGGAGTCACTCCATAACTCAGCTCAAGATGAATCTTCCCGCCCCGCCGAATAATTAAGTAGTAGATTTTTGATGCAGAAACTTCAGATAAATCATTTGTTTATGAGTACCAAAGCCTTGAGGGCACTGAAGCCACAGTTTAATAGCAGATCACTTACGATACTATCTTATCCAGCACAAGTAAATTCTATTTATGGAGTTATCAAAAAATCATCCCATACTGATAAAACATCATACGGTTAATTGCCGCCTTCCTCGTGTTGTCTTTACTCACACAATATAAAAACAGAAAAATAATTGAGTGTGAATTTTTCTGCCACACTTTAGTTTGGAGGCCAATTTTCACTATTGACTAATTATTAAGTATGACATTTGCTTTAATAACCCCCCAATAAGCTGCTTATCATGTAGTTGTTAAGTTTAAGTATGGGGTAGGATTAAGGGATCTAAAATATGGTTTTGCAGAATAAGGAAGTAATATGTGCTTCATAAGGACTAGCCTAATAAACAGCCATTATGCTAGTAATATGCATGATAATAAGCAAGTAATAGTGAAAACTGCTCTCTAAACTAAAGTGTTACCTATTTATTTTGCAGTAGTATTTTCTCATAATTAAATGTCTTTGTGTTGTAGAATCATAATGATTATATCTGTTTGCAAGAGAGTAATCTTTTGTACATATATAGATTAACTGTTAGAATAAAATCTCCCAGCATGCAATGCAGCATGAATAATTTGTTTTGATTTGCCTGTTGTTGTTGTCACTTTTAATGACTTGTTTAGCAATATAGTTTTTTTTCAAAATTATTATCTAAAATTATGTTTGTTGATTGTCTCTATTGTTGAGTTTTGTTTCAAGTTCAAGCGTATTTGTATGGCGCTTTTTACGATACAAATCGTTGCAAAGCAGCTCTACAGGAAATTAAGTTTCCACAATATATTTCTATATTGCAGAACCTTAATATATTTAACTTATGGCAAAATTTGGTAATTCTGTATGTTTCTGTTTGGTGTGTGTTGTGTTAAAAAAGGTAATTAGAGATAACATTCTGGAGATACTCCGCTTAACGCAATTCTACAACTACCTGTCATCCTTAATTCTTTACATACTGTAAAATACAGCATTGCCACATATAATGTAGACTGAATGCTATTTAAGTGTCGATCACTAAGCTTTGGAAATTACAACTAGATTGGAAGCTGTTGTAAATATGAACATCAAATCATGCGTTTTCTGGGATTTGTGACTTTGGTATTGCTAGCGCTTGTCACTACTGTTTAAGCTAGAGGAACGCAACAACATAATGTGGGTTTGTGGGTTTGGAATGACATGAAGGTGAGTAATAATGACAGAATTTCGATTTAGGGTGACCTAATCCTTTGAGATACCCGTCAATTCTCAGGTTATTAGGGGATAAAGGAAAGATAGCATTACTGAAAGCATCTCGGAAAACCTAGCTCACGTAGACTTATTTTGCTATTAGTGACAGAACTTTAGCCATGAACATCTGAAGGATAAATGAACTGTTAAACAGGACATGAGGGATGCGTTCATGCTCAGTGTTTGCACAGTTAAACATCCAAACCTCTGAAACCCAGTCATCTGAGAGATGATACCTTTCAGCGCACAACCCCACCACTTAACGAGTTTAATTGTTTTAGCCAAGGTCCATTGGTTAACTTGCACATTGGTTTGAATCGTTAGCCCATCTCGGCTCTTCAGTGCAAAAATAATTAAACTGTTCCTCAGATTTGAGACACGGCAGATATTACATTCCCAGTTTGTGCTAGGTTGCTCACCGTTGACTCTCATTTGATCTGTTGATTTGTCCTGACATAAAGCAATGTCTTAAATAGACCAAACATGCAAAGCTGATTGCAATCTTTGCATCCACAAACACCCCCCTTTAAAATTCAAATCAAAGAAAAGATTCATAGATCATGCTGTGTTTTAATAGAGAGGATTGCAATATTCAAATTAACTCTGGACTGATCTTTTGTTTGAGTTGATCTCTGTTACTGGTTATTAACTCAAGAGACTAAAGTTTTCTTTATTTTTTAGGGTTGAGGAACAATTTCCTCACAATTGACTTTTTACACCAGAGGAAAATTTAATCATGTTTTGTTTACTCTGACTCATTTTCATTTAGTTCTCTCCAAAAATGTGGTTCAAGGTTTTGAGTAAACTTCAGGGCTCTACATATATTTTTGCAGCCATGATTGTGTTTACCAAGATATAATTGGGAACCCCCTGTGAAATCTGTATTCTGTGTTTAAACTTTACACTTTGGCAGAGAATATTTTTTGAGACATCAGTTTTGAAGAGGTGGGCCCCTGCCTGTCAGATATTCCTCTTTTGTTTTTAAGTAATAGTTCACCCATAAATGGAAATTGTATGATACGACATATGACTATTATATTATATTACAGTATATTATATTATATGCTGGCCTGTTTCTTAAAAAAAGAGCTGTAAATCGGACTTTCCAGAATTGTCCTTTTTGTGTTTCACCAAAAAAATTGTGGAGTGGAGTAAATAATGATCAATATCTATTACATATTTTGGATGAACTGACACAGCGAGGGATCTTTCACAGATGCCCCACACTGTACAAATAAATTCTGTACTTTCTACAAAATAATTTTGGCAGCTGTGCTTGCCAAATATCAGTTTACAGTTTTTGACTGTAAATTATACATTGATTTGATATTTTCTACTTCTAAAATTAACAGCATTATATTGTAAAATTACATGAAATGTCTAGTTAGATCTTTTACCGTTTTCCCTGTATTTACATAGTACGGGAACTTATCACTCTAAAAACAAATGGTGCACTAAAAGTGGTTCTTGGCTCGAAATCTTAGGGGAACCACTTTTCTTTAAAGGTGCTATACAGCACCTTTGTCAGATGGTGCTATGTAGAACCATAAGAGGTGCCATATTGCATTGTATTTCTTCAACAAAAAATGTGCTAAACAGCACCAACAGTGGTTCTTTGGCTTGTAAAGGGGCTTAACATTTACATTTATGCATTTAGCAGACACTTTTATCCAAAGTGACTTACAGTATATTACATGTATATTCAGGCTATACATTTTTTATCCGTATGTAACAGGTTCTGTATATGGTGGCGGTGCTATATAGCACTTCAGTCATGCCAAAGAACCGCTGAAGAACCATACAGGAGCTTAAAAGGTTCTGTATATGGTGGTGGTGCATTATAGCACCTCAGTCATGCCAAAGAACCGGTGAAGAACCTCTGAAAAACCACTGAAGCACCACGATTTGGTGCTGTACAGCACCAAAAATGGTTTCCCTATGATTACGAGCCAAAGAACCCCTTTTAGTGCTATATAGCACCATTTTGTTTTTTAGAGAACAGTTTTTTTTTTCTGTAGCGTTTTTACTAAATTTTACAGTTAAAATTACACTTATTTTTTTACAGTGCAGTAAAATCAAATGCAATGGCTTGTCAAGAAATATATTTCACCAATATACTGAACTGTATTTGATCATTGCTTGATGGCACCCATTCTGTGAAAAGGGTTAGATTTAGGGTTTGGAACATTTGTAAATATTTATTCTCACTGCTCTGAGACTCTCTTTTGAGAGTTGAAGGAGGTTTGCCCTTTATTCATCATCACTGTATTTAACATCACACTCTTTAGCAGCAAAATATGGAGAGTAAATTTAGCAAGGAAAACCAGTTCCCTACAATTTACATGGCCTGCTGTTACAGCTGCTCCACCGTTCATTCTTTCGCATCTAGATAAAGTGATCTTCCCCTGCAACCTACATTATTAGCCTGCACATTTGCATCACGATGTGTCCAGAAAGAAATAATGACACTCTCAGCCGGTGCAAGCTAGCAATAAAACAGACGGATTCCATTGCCTCCTGTTTTCCAAAGGATCAAGATTAGTGTCGTGTCAAACAAGAGGATATCTTGTCTTCGCTTCTGAAAAGAGTTAAACAAACCAGGTTATGAATTAATTGGTAAGAATATTGCTTTGTTGGTGTAGAATCTTACATTTCACAGCTTCTGCCCAACTGATGGTAGATGTGGGACCGGCAATTTGATTGATGGATAGTTATTTGCATATAACTAAAAAAATGAAGCCCTCCCCCCACATAGAAAAATAGAACAGAGACAAGGGGAAGGTGTTATTAAAGAGATTTATTTTCTTCTGGAAATTCTCGTTCAAGTATAGACCGTCTGTCTGTAAACTGTAAACATGCCCACTTTTATCTGCAGTTAGCTGACAGCTGAATCTGTCTTACTTTACACTCTTGTGAATAAAAACCGTGTTTGAACGTGATGCTTTTGTGTGTATGCGTCTCTAAATGAGCTCCACAGCTAAATACCACAGCTTCAGTGTTTCGTGTTTAGCGATTGCAATGTGTGTGTGGCAACAGCATTTGCCTTGACTTGATTAGAAATGCACAGTAATCGCAATTGTGCTCCTTGTAAAATGATTCTCATCATATTCCAGAGTGACTCGAAACACATGCTGCTTATTTCAGCGCCGATGTGAATAGAAAACATAAGAGGTCTAAAGTGTTCTCCTGTCTGCACAATAAGAGATGACCTTCACAGGAGAAGACAGAGAATGTACTGCATCGCATCTGCATTTGAATATTGATGTTTAGGGGTGATGGCTTGTCCCTGGGCAATGCGATAAGTAGGATATATACAAGCTCGCTGGTCAGACGGGCTTCGTCTCTTAATGAGAATGAGGCCCTCGCACATATAGGTCTTCTAAGTGCAAGTCAAGGGTCTCCCTCACCCACCCCAAATTCATTTGAATATGGGATGCTGATTTATGACCTTATTTGGTCTGTCTTCTGTATGCAGATGCCCGAGGCTTCTTTGGGTACATGCATAATGAGATTCTCAGGGTCATCCCTCTGGAGTGTCACCGCACTATAATGCTCTTCGGGGTGGGGGCTGTGGGGGAAGGTGCCCACGAGTTGTGCCCGGAAAGAGGTGAAAGCCGGGGTTGCCAAATCTGTGCTTTTGCCATGGAATTGGGCTACTGCTGCTGTGGGTTCTTATTTTTTGTTGGTCCTAAGGTGGACATATTACACAAATTACATTAAAATGCATGTATTTTGACCAACCAACAGCCAATTTTCAATTCTAAACCAGCACAATCTCAGTTCATAACTACTGTACTGTATGTTTTGCAGAATTGGTGACCAATTCGTACATTTTCATACAGTCTACTTACATACAATTTTTGAGGTCTGAGGATTTGACACATTATACAGATTACATTGGAATGCAAATATTTCAAGTATAAACCAGCACAATCCCATGGCAATGTCTAACTACTTTATATTTTGCTGAATTGGTGGCCACTTTATTTTTGTTAACAACTGTTTATTGAGTTTTATTTTGTGGAACAGTAGTACAAAACAAAAATCAGCTCTACAAAATTAAACCCCATCCCAAATGATCCCATTACACCCCCTGGTAGACTTAAAAATAATAATATAAATGAATAAAATAAAATATATAGTAATAAAAATATATGAATTAATATTAATAGATAAACAAATAACAATAAAATATTTTTTTACAAAGATTTTAGAAAAGAAGACACAACATTAAAAGCTGAATGCCATGAATTAACAGTTTTCACATTAGATCCATGGATACGAGAAGTAGAGAGTTCCATCGAGATAATGTCCAACAAATACACAGTCCAGGTTTGTCTATACATTGTGTGAGGAGGATTCCAACAGTTGACCAGCAATTTTTTAACAGTAAAGATCTTTGTTGGACAGAAAAGGTGAAGTCCCAAAGGTCATTCATGAAAAAAATGGTGCGAAGTCAAACATAAAAGAAGAAAGAAGAAAAGAAATTAATACGTGGGAGAATTTATTTTAATCACCGATATACGGCCTGAAAAGAAGTAGGAAGACGAGACCAATTTTCCAAATCTGAGGATACTTTGGCTAGAATACCATTATAGTTTTTTGAGATGATTTCCTGCAGGGAAGGAGAAACATCTATCCCCAAGTACTTACAGTTTTGAACCAATGGAATAGATATAGAAAGGGACATGGAATCAATTTTAGAATTGAGGGAAAGTAAACATGACTTACTCCAATTAATTTTAAACCCTGAGAGAGATCCAAAATGATCAAATAAATTCAGCACACGAGGAATAGAATGTGACGACTTCTCCAAAAGCAATAAGATATCATCAGCAAACAGAAATATGATGATGAGTATTCCGTATATTTATGGGAGAAATAGTTTCAGATTGTCGGACCGCTTGAGCTAAGGGTTGCAAGGATAGGGCGAATAACAGAGGAGACAGCGGGCAACCCTGACGAGTACCTCGATGTATAAAGAATGGGTCAGAGTGAACAGCACCTCTGAGAACAGTGGCTGCTGGATTGGCATACAGAACTTTTATCATATTTACGAAACTCGAGCCCAGATCCAGATGCTGTAGAACCGCCCATAAATAGTTCCATTCTAGCTGATCGAAAGCTTTCATCGCATCTAGAGATAATACTGCGCAAGGAGAGGACAAACTATTCTTTGAATTAATAATATGATATAACCTGCGTAAGTTATCTGAAGCTGAGCGAGATTTAATGAATCCTGTTTGGTCATGATGAACTAGCCTATTCATAAATTTCTCTAGACGACGAGATGGTACTTTAGCATATAATTTAACATCAGTCCCTATAAGAAATTGGTCGGTAACTAGAACAGGAAGTCAGATCTTTATCTTTTTTTAACAAGAGAGAAATAACAGCTATATTAATAGATGGGTGAAATGAGCCTTGAGTAACTGAAAAAAGTATCATATCTAACATGAGGGGGCCTAAATCCGACCAAAAAGTAGTATACGATTCGATTGGAATGCCATCTATGCCTGGGGATTTCCCCTTGTTCATAGATCGAATTGCTGACTCCAGCTCCTGAAGAGAGATCGGTTCAGCCAGGTAATCCGAATCTGACAGCCTAGGTAAATCAAGGTTGGACAGAAAAGATGCAAAAGAGTCAGAGTCACCATCAGCAGAAGGGAAAGGGAAGTGGTGTGTGGCTAAGTATGGTGACCCATGCTCAGAATTTGTGCTCTGCATTTAACCCATTCAAGTGTACACACAGTAGTGAACATACACCCGGAGCAGTGGGCAGCCAATGCTGCGGCGCCCGGGGAGCAGTTGGGGGTTTGCCTTGCTCAAGGGTCTCACCTCAGTCGTGGTATTGAGGGTGGAGAGAGTGTTGGTTATTCACTTCTCCACCTACAATCCCTGCCGGACTTGAGACTCAAACCCACGACTGCCCACTAGAAAAGTCCGGAGCAGTGGGCAGCCATTTATACTGCGGCGCCCGGGGAGCAGTTGGGGGTCCGGCGCCTTGCTCAAGGGCATTACAGTAAGCGATACTGTATGTACGGAGCTGTACTCAAGTGCGACTAGGTTCATGAGCACGTCACGTGACTCCAATTGGTGGCCATTTTATTCATAAAAATCACATTGTACAAATTCATGCAAAATGAAAACTGTTTTATTTTTCCTTTCTTTTTTGTTCTGAGGTCTGAGGGTTGGACATATACACAGATTACACTGAAATTCAAGTTTTTTGACCAACCAGCTGCCAATTTTCAAGTCAAAACCAAAATAATCTCATAGCAGTTCTTAACTATTTTGCAGAATTGGTCGCTAATTCATGTGATTTGTACATTTTTGTACAATCTGCTTACGCCTGCCCACTGATGGTAAGGTTTACGGTTGGACTTCATGATTACTTTTTTTTTTTTAAATCGTACGTTTTCATGCAGTTCACATTGTATGAATTCATAAGAAATCAACCCAGTTTTTCTGAAGTCTGAGGATTTGACATATTACACAAATTACATTCGAATGCAAGTATTTTCACCAATCAACAGTCAATTTCCAAGTCTAAACCAGCTCAATCTCTTGGCAATTATTAACTATTTCACATTTTGCAGAATTGGTGGCTAATTCATATGATTCTTCTTAAAATAAAATCTTCTTGTGCCGTACTGATGGTTAGGTTTTTCGGGCTAGACCTACATGCTTACGTTTTTCCAAAAAAAAAAAAACCTACATTTTTTGAGCAAATCATATTGTAGAAATTCATATGAATTTTTTTTTTTTTTTGGTCTGAGGTCTGAGGGTTAAACATTACACAAATTACATTTAAATGTAAGCAACTAACATCCAATTTTGAAGCCAAAACCAACACAATCTCATGTCAATTCACAATTACAGTGTTTTACATTTAGCAGAATTTGTGGCTAATTGTATGATTTTTTTTTTTTTTTTGCACAATGTGCTTAAGCCCCACTGCTGATTTGGTTTAGGGGTGGACCATGCTGACTTTCTTCAAAACAATTTACGTTTTTGTACAAATTACATTTTATGAATTCATACGGCACCTCATAAAATACTTACATTTTCTCATGACATTAGGTTGATCAAAACATGTAACATGGATATTGTCTTTTATAGAAACAGTCAGCTTCCTCTTAATAAAATGATAAAATCCAATAATAAAATGTAAAAGTATATCCAGGCTTTGTAAAAATTATTAAAATAGTAGTAATAATAATAATAAATTAAATATTGCTGTTTGTTAGTTAAACTGACCATACCATGTTGTTCAAAACCTGTATGCATTTTTTTTCTTTTACATTCAATGAGGTCCAATATGGTTTTAATATGAACAAAAAATGACACACTTTCCATTATTGTGTGAACTGTCCCTTTAATGTTGCGAATACATAATGCAGTGACCCTTCAATGAAAGGATATGCATAATAGGATATCTGTGGAATATATTTGAGTATTGGCCTGGTTTTATAAGGCTGTCTGTGTCATACACACACACACACACACACACACACCTGGCAAACGTTGTCTCAGTGGTGGGCAGAGGCCTCTCCACACCTCCCTTGCGTCCCGCTCCATGTTCACTTATTAACATCAGTCGCTCTCAATGCATGAGCTTTATTACGATCTCCTGCTAATTATGCCTTTGGTCTCTGTGTGTGTTTAATAATTGCCTGCTCTGAGGGCATTCAACGGCAGTCCATGCGGGACTGAAATTGATTTTTAAGACATTAACTGATTGCTGTGAGTACCCAGATCAGAGTGAATTTGAATAATTGTTATTCATGTCATCTTTATGGAGCTGTGACAGGTGGAAACAGAAGAGTCTCACTTACTTTTAATTTTTCCCATTATTTTCTTTCTTTTTTTCAGACAATATTATTTACTTCTTAATATGATGTTATTCAGATTTTTAGCTGGCATTTCAATAACATTTTTATTTAATGCCCATTAAAGGGACATAATTAAAGCCTGATCTACTCACTGCACTGGAAAAGTAAGTATATCTGCATTGTTCCAAATATTTTTATTGTTGCAGTGTAATTTATAGTTTGATTTTAAAAATAAGATATTAGATGCTTAATATATGAAAGAATGAGCTGTTTATTACTCTCAAGTTCCCTTCCAGGAACTTCGAGCTGCGTCGAAAACGCATAGGGGAACGCCTTCAGCGTGACCAGGCTCTGAATATGATGTGTAATCAGTCAAACAAGGGCGAGGCGTCACGGGCGGGGTGATGTCACGACCAGGAAGCATATAAGCACGTGCGGCGGAGCCGGCTTCAGCTTTTTGTCATTCAGCGAAGCGCTCTGTGTGTGTCAGTCTTATTTACTGTTGTTTGTCCTAGTTTTAAGTGGAAAGCATTCAGTATCATGCCAAAGCCAAGGGCAAGCTCAGGGGTGAAGCTTTCAGACCATGTTTTGAGTCGTGTGTGCATCCTTGCCCTCGCTATATCACGAGCGAGGACACACACGATTTGCGCGTGGTCTGCCTGGGTGCGGAGCACGCAAAATCGGTCTCCGCACCCGGAGGGCTCTCTTCGAGAAGGGAGCCTTCGCGAGCTCCCCACGCGGTGCCGGTCCCGCTGCTGCCGAGGCAGAGCGGCGGCTGCACTCGTGGGGCTCGCAGGCTGATCTGGCTGGCGAGTGTGAGACGGGCATGTCCCTATCTCCTCCCGTATCAGCCAGATCTGGCGCCCCGTCTCTCGGTGTGGAAGCTGTCTCTTCCCCGAGACGAGGGCTCAATGCTTCGTCTCTCTTCCTCTGAGGAGGTTGATGTGACAAGCGTTCACGAGGTTTCGCCGCCTCTGTCACCCCAATATGATATAACTATGAAAGCTTTGTAAGCTGCAGTGTTTGCACAAGCATAAAATGAATAAAGCCGGTCCCGCTTCTGCCTTTAAATCAGAAAAAAAGGCAGAGCGGCGGCTGCGCTCGCGGGGCTTGCGGAGAGTAAAAAAAAAAAAAAAAGACAAAAAGGCTGATCTGGCTGGCGAGAGTCAGACGGGCATGTCCCTATCTCCTCCCGCGCCTGATCTGGCGCCCCGTCTCTCGGTTCGGAAGCGATCTCTTCCCCCGAGACGAGGGCTTGACGCTGCGTCCTCCGAGGACGTTGATGTGACGAGCGTTGACGAGGTTTCGCCGCCTCTCTCGCCCCAGAGAGCTACTTCTACACAGGAGCCTTCCGTTTTCCCCGATCTCCTCACCGAGGTGTCGAGATCGCGGGTGAAATTTTTTCGTCCCGGCCAGTCGTTCCCGCGGGAACTGAATGAGCGCGGGTATGCGGCGATGATGCCGCGGGTTGAACAGACGCTTGCGAGCTATCTGTCTCCCTCCACGGCATCGCCTTTGAAGGCTCCTGCTCTGCTTACAACATCTTTGGTGGGCAGAGGGTATGCACGCTCTCTAAACTCAGGTGGCTGCTGGGCGGGCGCAGCCTCCTCCGCATACCAGCTCCTCGCGCAAGAGGTCCTGACGGGCGAGCCCCAGGACCGCAGAGGGCGACCCCTACTGGGGTGGAGTGGCTTGCACCGCCGCACTCGGTGACCACTTCACCTCGGTGCCCTCCAGGGACTCGTCTGCTGACCCTGCCGCTCAGTGGTGTAGTGGAGGGTATACGCAGGTATACGGCGTATACCCACTTCTTTATCAGTCGGCATTCCGTATACCCACTTCTAAATCCCCTCTGATGCGCACCATTCAGTAGTGTCCTGCATTAGCCAAATCACGACAGTCCAGCATATGAGTAACTAATCCAATCGCATGTGAATATGCGCAAATATTCTCTAAAAACATCCAGTAAAGACAGTGATGCGGTCAGGAATGAGACGTAAACACACTCATGCAGTGTATGTTTCATTTATACTCGAAGCCGGATATCCCTGAAACGGCCTCATAGAAGTAACTTACGAGTCACGACGTGTAAGAATCCGGCTATCGCTGTGGCCAAAGCCATCTCTACTGTAGCTAAGCTGAATAAAAAGAAACGTGAAGACAGTAAACGCATGATTGCGACATTATGGTTTGTGTGTGTGTTTCCAAGTCATCTACAGGTAATCAAAAACGGAGTGTCTATTTACACTAAGTGCAAATAGCCCATCTTGTTGGCAAAGGCTACATACACTAACTCCGCCCACTAACGTGTGATTGAGTTAGTCAAGAATAAAAAAAGAAGTTTAATTAACATCAGTTTCAGTGGCGTAGATGGTAAGGTGCATGCTTTTTGACGCGATCGACCCGAGTTCGAGCCCACCTTTTGCCAAACATTTTTTTCCCCTTTTCAAATCTCATATCGCATCAGAAAGGCATTTATTTTCAATAAAAATGAAGGAAATAATCAAAAAGTTGAAAATAAAGTATCGGGTAGGGTTAGGGTAGGTGTAGGGAGGGCTTTATTGTCCCAATAAGGTGGCATCCATTTAATAAATTTGAATTAAAATTACATTTACACTCAATACGTTATTATAGCGTAGGGTTTTATAATGTACTACAATACTGAGGTGCAGATAATTGCCACTATTTGCAATAAGTAGTATAAATAGCAGAAAATCTTGCTATTTTAACAGTGTAAATAGATTCTATAGCTATTTACACTTAGTGCAAATAGCCGCTGCCAATAAAAAAAGCATCTGATTCTGAATAAAGCAGTGCTAATCGATAGCATTTATTACACTTGGCAATAGATACAGTACTAGGCAATAAAATATAACTTCTGCCTTATTTTGTGATAAAAAAACAAAAATAAAAACAAAAAGTTATATATTAGGCTAAACAAATCATAAAACTCATTAGGAAAACTCTGGAAAAATATTAAATTATTGGTTATTGTCCAGCAGTGTATTTGATTTCTCAGCCAATTAAAAGCAAGTGGTAATAATAAATAAGCAATAATAATCAATAATAAAACCTGTCAATTAGACAAAAAAAGTTATTATATTTCTAACTTCTTAAATGATTGAGAATCATGATTTTTTGTTTGTTTCAAATAGGGATCACAATTCTCCCACAATTCTGAACAGACAACTAAACAAAATAGCATGTAATTTACTAGAGATTCTGACAAAATGTCAGTTGCTGCAGTCTATTTATACATTTGTTTTAATTGCAAAATCTGCACCTCTTCTGTGGATAATATTATTTTCATAATGATCCTTACTCAAGCAGAAGTAGTTAAGTAACAGAGTGCAAATATTACTGGCCCATTTTGGAGTGAACTAAATATGCAAGACTATTTTACATGTCACTGTTTTTGACACAGGTAGTTCATCCTTTGCAGAGCTGCTTAAAAAAAAAAAAAAAAAACTGGGGGCATAAATTAAGAGTATACCCACTTCTCCAGGCACCACTACACCACTGCTGCCGCTGTTCCAGGGCACGGCCAGTCCCAGCGAGTATATTTCTCAGGTTTGTCCGCCCGGCAGCGCGGAGCCGAGAAACTCGCCTCAGCCGCCAGATTACGCGTCTCATTCCGGTGCGCCGCATCGAGACAGCGGTCTGGCCGCTTCTCTGAACCCAGAGGTCAGTCTCGAGAGACTGATTCCCTTAGAAGATCATTGGGCAGCGAGCTGCCGAATGTGTCTCTTTGGGTCCTGCCTTGCAGGGTCTGGTTCGTTCAGAGGTCCTGACGGGTGAGCCCCAGGACTACGGAGGACGACCCCTACCGGGGTGGAGCGGCTTACACCGCGGCACACGGTGACCGTCTCCCCTCGGTGCCCTCCAGGGACTTGTCTGCTGACCCTGCCGCTGTTCCAGGGCACAGCCGGTCCCAGCGAGTATATTTCTCAGGTTTGTCCGCCCGGCAGCGCGGAGCCGAGAAACTCGCCTCAGCCGCCAGATTACGCGTCTCCTGCCGGTGCGCCGCTTCAAGACAGCGGTCTGGCTGCACCAGAGGTCAGTCTCGAGAGACTGATTCCCTTAGTAGAGCATTTGACAGCCTGGCAGCGGCTGCCGAATGTGTCTCCTTGGGTCCTGCAGACCGTAGCGAAAGGCTATCGTATTCAGTTCGGCGGGCCACCCTCGCCGTTCTGCGGGGTTGTTATGACTGCGGTCCGCCCCGGGCAGGCTCTGGTTGTGGAACAGGAAGTTGGTACTCTGCTGAGGAAGGAAGCCATCGAGTTGGTTCCTCCTCACGAGACCCAGTCCGGTTTCTACAGCCGGTACTTCATTGTTCCGAAGAAGGATGGAGGGCTGAGGCCCATACTGGATCTGCGTCTACTGAACCGCTCAGTCAGAAAGCTGAAGTTCAGGATGCTTACTATCAAGCAGGTCGTGACTCAAATCAGGTCCGAGGACTGGTTTGTCACGATAGATCTCAAAGACGCATATTTCCATGTTTCCATCCTTCCTTCTCACAGGAAGTTCCTGAGGTTCGCCTTTGGGGGGAAAGCGTACCAATATCGGGTTCTTCCCTTCGGCCTAGCACTTTCACCCCGCACTTTCACCAAGTGTGTGGATGCGGCACTGGCCCCGTTGCGGCTTCAGGGCATCCGCATACTCAATTATATGGACGATTGGATGATCCTCGCTCAATCAGAGCGGTTGGCGGTTCGGCATCGAGATGTTGTTCTCGCCCACATGAAAGAACTGGGGTTGAGACTGAACGCCAAGGAAAGTGTGCTTTCTCCGGTTCTGAGAATCACTTATCTAGGCGTGGTGTGGGATTCGACCACGATGCAGGCACGATTGTCCCCTGCTCGGATCGAGTCGATCCTTACTACAGTCAGGAGAGTGCGAGAAGGCCAGTCACTCACTGTCAAGCAGTTTCAGAGACTGCTGGGGCTCATGGCAGCTGCGTCCAGCGTGATACCTTCTGGCCTGCTGTACATGAGACCCCTACAGTGGTGGCTCAAGACCAAGGGGGTTTCCCTGAGGGGAAACTCACTCCGCGCTGTCAAAGTGTCACGCCGTTGTGTCCGTGCCTTCGACATGTGGAGGAATCCTTGGTTCTTGTCCCAGGGCCCGGTGTTGGGAGCTCCTTGTCGCCGCGTCTCGCTAGCGACGGACGCTTCCCTCACCGGTTGGGGTGCGGTCATGA
Organism: Barbus barbus; assembly: GCF_936440315.1. Lineage (NCBI taxonomy): Eukaryota > Metazoa > Chordata > Actinopteri > Cypriniformes > Cyprinidae > Barbus > Barbus barbus. The sequence goes on from NC_136742.1 coordinate 6,936,989, forward strand.
GTGGCCACCCTGCCCGCGGTCTGTGGAGAGGTTGCCACCTGACGTGGCATATCAATCGGCTAGAGATGTTAGCGGTGTTCCGAGCACTCAAGCACTTCCTCCCAGACCTGAGAGATCACCACGTGCTGGTGCGCACCGACAGCACGGCAGTGGTCTCTTACATCAACCACCAAGGAGGTCTGCGGTCGCGCCCCTTGTACAAGCTGGCACACCAGATCCTTGTGTGGTCCCAGGGCAAGCTCTTATCTCTGAGAGCTATGCACATACCTGGGCATCTCAATGTGGGAGCAGACATCCTGTCGAGGCAGGGGCTGAGGCCCGGGGAATGGAGGCTTCACCCCGAGGTGGTGAAGCAGATTTGGGGTATTTTCGGCCAGGCCCAGGTGGACCTCTTTGCGACTCAAGAGTCAGCACAATGTCCTCTCTGGTTCTCGCTGACCCCTCCAGCTCCTCTGGGACTGGACGCTATGGTACAGACGTGGCTGAGGCTCCATCTGTACGCCTTCCCCCCGATCGCTCTGCTCCCTGGAGTTCTGGCGAGAGTGCGCCGGGATGAGGTCAGTCTACTGTTAGTAGCACCGTTCTGGCCGGGCCGAGTATGGTTCTCGGACCTGATATCTCTCCTCGACGGCACTCCGTGGGAAGTGCCCGTCAGGAGGGACCTCCTCTCACAGGCCGGGGGCACCGAGGTGCACCCTCGCCCGGAGTGATGGAAGCTGTTGGTGTGACGCCCTGAGGGGGCACAGCTCATAGCTTCCGGTCTGTCAACCGAGGTTGTCGAGACCATCCTCCAATCCAGAGCTCCCTCTACGAGGAAACTGTACGCCTTGAAGTGGAGGCTCTTCACTTCTTGGTGCGGGGACCGCCAGCTCGACCCAGTCAACTGCCCCGTTGGTGCAGTACTGGAGTTCCTGCAGGCCCGTTTCTCCACAGGGGTAACCCATTACACTGTTAAGGTGTACGTGGCAGCTATTTCGTCATACCACGCCCTTACCGGTGGCCAGTCAGTAGGTAGACACCCCCTGGTTACACGTTTCCTCCGCGGTGCGCTGAGGCCTCCGGTACGATCTCGTCCCTACGTGGGATCTGGCTGTGGTTCTGGAGGCTCTGTGCAATGCACCTTTCGAGCCCATTCAGGAGATAACTGAGAGACTTCTCACTATCAAGACCGTTTTCTTATTGGCTATCACCTCTCTGAGGAGGGTGAGTGACCTTCAGGCCCTGACTACGGCCTCTATTCACTTTGCGCCCGGTTCGGCGAAAGTATTCCTCTACCCCCGCGTGGGGTATGTTCCGAAGGTCCCATCGGTCGTTCCACAGCCGGTCGTACTGCAGGCCTTCTGTCCTCCTCCCTTCGGGGAGCCAGACCAGGAGAAGCACAACCGTATGTGTCCAGTGCGAGCACTAGACGCATACATCCACAGGTCCTCCCTGTGGAGAAAGCGGACCAGCTGCCCGTGTGGTATGGTCCGCCTAAGAGGGGTCTTCCTGCTACGAAGCCCTCCTCTTAGTAGGTGGATTGTGGGTGCCATTGCTTTGGCATACGAGGCCTCTGAGCTCCCCCCGCCGGTGGGAGTCAGAAGCGCACTCAACCCGAGGTGTGGCGGCCTCCGAGGCCTTCTGGGCAGGTGTTCCATGCAGGACATCTGCAACGCAGCTGGGTGGTCCACGCCCCTGACTTTCGTTAGGTTCTATGACCTCGACATCCGAGCCACTCCCGGCTCCTCTGTCCTTTCGTCCTGACACCAGGCAGGGACTTGTCAGTCTGGCGGCGTTGGTATCTCGTTCCCCTATGCGTTTTCGACGCAGCTCCAAGTTCCTGGAAGGGAACGTCTCAGGTTACGTATGTAACCATGGTTCCCTGAAGGGAACGAGACGCTGCGTCGCGTTGCCACACTTCCGGCATCCCTGCCAGCGCTTGCTTCATGACTTGAAGCTGAAGCCGGCTCCGCCGCACGTGCTTATATGCTTCCTGGTCATGACGTCACCCCGCCCGTGACGCCTCGCCCTTGTTTGACTGATTACACATCATATTCAGAGCCTGGTCACGCTGAAGGCGTTCCCCTATGCGTTTTCGACGCAGCGTCTCGTTCCCTTCAGGGAACCATGGTTACATACGTAACCTGAGACGTTTTTCTTGTCACCTACAGGCACATGTCAGTCTTGCCACTTTTCATGCATTGAGTAAGGAAATAGTTTACAACAAAACAATTATTTTCTTTTCTTTTTTTAAAGCAATAAAGTCTTCATTAATGTGAAGTTTGTAAATAACCACAAATTAGTATTTGGTCCTAGTATGTGCAATGTAACATATATTTAGGCTGAATCTTTAGCTTGATACCCATTCTGGCATAATTTTAAATCTTAAGGATTTCAGTTATGTTTCTTGAATATTTATTCATAGTAAATAACATGTCAAAACTGTATTCAGACACATGAATTCTCATAACAGGGCTGACCTTCAAAAGTTTTCTTACATAGCTTTGTAATTATAACATGAAGTTGCATAAATGATGACTATATTTTCTGAAATGTTCTTTTAATTATTTGTCAGAAAAGACGAAAAATCTCAAGATTTAAGACCTGTTTTGAACCCTAGTTGAAAGTGCCTCCTTGTAAATGCTTTGTTTATATTCCTTTAGAAAATGAGTTAATATCTAAAGAAATGATTATACAGTATTTGTATGAAATGAGTAGGTTTTCCATCAAAGGTAGCTGAAGGAGCAGCTGAAGATCACAAGGCTTTGTTATGAGGGACTATAAGTAAATCATTTTGAACATTAGAATAATCTTGCTTGTATGTGGATCATTTGATGAAGGTTTGTAATAAAACGCTCTTGTTCTGCTGCAAATCTATCGCTTTAATTTAATCCGATATGCCTTGCGGTGATTTTAAGGAATATCCGTAGAAGCAAATGATCATTTGTTATTGTCAAAGAGATGAATCTTGTTACACATCAACATACTATCATGTCCACGTCGTCCACTAACTGCAGTTAGCAAAAACTTCAACCAGACAATTACACTCAGCTCCATTTATCAGATGGAGACCGTCAGGTAGTTAAAATATTAAACGTTAGAACATCCAGGACTGGGTTAATCTACCCCATCAATATTTAAGGCCCCTTTCTATGCATGTGTGCTGAATTGTCCAATTTCATTAAGGTCATTTGTCAGCCCTCGGGCTGTGGTCTCAGAATGGGTGGACCCCTGAGATTATCAGACTGTAGACCTGCACTCAGTCTCCCAGATTTGCCAATGTTGTGCTGACACACATTAAAATGCACAGAATATGGATTATTACATTTAGGAGCCATTTATTTCCGCCTGGCTTGCATACAGGCAGAACACACGCGCCGCCTGCGAATAATATCTCTATTTCGCCCTGTTCCATTCTACGACCCCTTAACGTCCAAATGATGATTGGCTCAGCGTGAACGGGGCAGCCGGTGTTGTTGAGCTTGGCATTACATCGCAGTAATGTCCATTTGAACAGGCAAATTGCCACAGTGACTCATTTAAAACACAAAGTAGGTGTTAGGGGTCATTTAGTCTTTTGTCTGGAGAATGGCTATCATTTACTTGCACACAAAGATGAACATGTGCCAAAAAGGAAAACAGACTCATGAATTATGACTTGAGTTGGAATGATTGCCGTGAACCCTTTAAATGAGAGGTGAGAGTGATTTTTAAAAATATGGAACCAATTCAAGCACTTCCACACAGCAATCCCAGCGCGGCCTTCCCCTCGGCGTCACCTTTTCTTGTTTGGCAACGCAGCTGATTGGGTACAAATCGTAGACCACCTAACGCATTCCTGAAAGACAATGTATTCTGGCCAAGGCGTGTTTTTTTCCCCGACCGATAATATGTCACCTTCATCAACATCTCCATTTTTTTTTTTTTGCGTCTCTTTCAGCCATACATCTGGACACCTGAAAGGCGTGACATTTTAACGGCTCTAATTCTCACGGTGCACGGCTCCATTTCCTGTTTGCGCTGAAGTGTCATTTTCATTCCGATCCTGAATGACCAATTTGTCTGTATATCGTACGCCATTTACATGGTCCCCCATTTTTTTATATGCAAAACAGACCACAAAAACACTCTGCTTTGCATGCCGACGCAGGGCCATTTCCCTGAATCTAATTTGATACTTTTGAGAGGAAAAAGGCCTCAGAGGGACGCTGCCTCTTGTCCTTCCACGCTTTATGTGACATCCTGATGACAAGTGTCTTTAATATGCATAAAGCAATTTCTATATTTCGTCCATTGACTTTTTGCATGTTGAACAGAATTGCAAATGGGATGCCATGAGTCGAGTCAGTTATATTAAAACATCTGTTCTTTATGATTATTGCTTTTTGAGCTACAATAGGCAGCGCTGGAAATGTATGTGCTTTCTTATGCTGTTATGTTGTATGTTTGTAGTTTGAGTTTGTGCATCATAGTGGGAAACAAGACAATAGAGCTGAAAGAAAAATCACAAATGTATATATATATGGGTGTGTGCATGCGTGTGTGTGTGTGTGAGCAAATGTGATCTCTTCAAAAAAAAAAAAGAGACAAAATAAGGCAAATAAAGAGGAAATGGTACAGGAGAGCTAGAGGTGGGGCGGAGCTAACTGGCATGCTTTGTGGCATTCGTTTGTGTGCTGTACATTTCTCATTTCCTATGCCTGCTTGGTCTAAAAAAGAGGATGAGATTTCTTTGCTTCTCCACTGATATTTACTGTACACTCATCTTTCTCTCTCTTTATTACCATTTTACCTCTGGCACATCTGTATATGCTTTACTTGTAGATGATTAATTTTCATGACTGTTGTCTGCCTCCTCAGAGGAGCATCTACCTTTGGTTTCTTGTCGTTGATGTTTCTTGCTTTTAAAAATTGAACGAGAGTGGAATATTATATGCTCATAATATGATTTATTCATTTTAGAAAGCTTAATGTCAGTGTCCAAAGTAAACTTGCCAGCCGAGCACTAAGTAAAAGAATAGTTTTTGTTGTTGTCGGTGCTTTGAAATGTTTTTATAGCTAATTAGATTCAAAATGATTTCATGCAAAAAGTTTGACTTATTTTTAATAGTTTTGTTCTTTTAGGTCTTAACATACATATAATTTAATTGCTTATATTTATGCTCACCATTATGTACACTCTAAGAAAAATCTAGGGGACAATACTGTATTAATTTAAAGAATTTTTCTGCATTTATTTATTTATTATATTTTTTTTTTACAGGTATTTTACTATTTTGAATTGTCTATAAAATTTATGGATAATTTCAAGTAATGAGCTGCCCTTACCTTTTCTGTTATTTTACAGATTTACTTACAGCTTACAGTGACATAATTGACAGCTGCCTATAATATCCTAGTAATTTTATACAAAAAAAAAAAAAATCCCTTGAATGCATTACATGACCTCGGAACAAAAGACTCAACCGTTATATTAAAGACACCTATGAAAATGAGAAGACAACAAAGAAAAAGCTAGTCAGCCAGAGGTCTAAACTGAAGATCTTTATTCAGATTACTGTAGGAATTGTTTATCAAGGTGACAGACGCCTGCCCTGGCTCAGATGAAGATGACGCTCTATCACGCAGTCCCTGACAGCAGGCGGACGCGCACCTCTGCCAAAAGGAACGCTGGAAATATTATTAATAGATGCTGACTTGATTTGCCACAATTGCAGGGTCTTCACAAGGTTTGATTGCAGCTGGTGAAGACCCGTCCAAAGGGGAAGCTATTATTCAAGTTTTACATGCACCCACCCCAATATAAAAGGTTGCCTTGTTTTCCACGTCCCCAACAGAGATAGTAGTTAACAGTATTTGGAAATAGCAAATTAAAAGTATCCACACCTGTTTTCAAATTCCTTTAGCTTTTCCAAAACCAAGCTACTTCTTCCAGAATGTGTTGTTGCACTACACAGCAATTGAAGCTCCTAAACTGTCCAACTTGTAAGTATCCTAGCTAGAGCAGCAAACCATTCTCCACACATGCAGTGTTGGAAATCAGACGATTCATGTGGCTCTTGTGGAAAATAATTTTGCTAAAGCAACTGTATGTAGTTTTGTGTGTTTTGCGACTTTAGAGCCCCCTACAGGTTTCTTCACCGCCTTATATATATATATATATATATATATCACTGACCTGAATACAGTGGATAGCTGTAAACATGCATTTGTTGCTGCCGTAAAGCAATCCACACCGAATTTCCATGACAGACGTTTGTGAGGGAAAGAAACAGAAGCCATTCACTTTATAAATGAGTGTACCATCAGAATGATTTCAAAACTGATATTTCAAGGTAAAAAAACTAAACAAAACAAAAACTTACATACAGTGGCTTTAATTGCTGTTGTTCTGTATTATTTCCAACTATAAATTAGTTTACAGTGGAAAAATATTTTGGAGTAATTTTCAGCGTTGCCACTATTTCAGAAGGTTTATGGTTACAACGGGCCTATCAGTCAAGAGTCTGAGCTGTGTTTGTGTATGTGTGCACACAAACTTTAAGTAACTGAGCAACACTCTTGATAGAAGTTTAGTTAATTTAATTAAAATGGAAATGACATTCAGAAAAAGAAAAAGCTCTGCTAGCTTTCAGCGACATAATGGCATAAATGCAGTTTTTGACAGAGTGAAAAGCCCTTCATCTTCACTAATACGGTCATGCAAAGCAATTCTCCATTCTGCACAAACATCTTACCGTATTTTAAATAAAATGTAATTATTACTTCATGACCTTTGATAAAAGCTCGCCTTGGTAATTTCAGAACAGTTCATATAAATAGAAACGTTCTTTTACAAAGCCACTCACTGATAAGAGGTCACCTCAGGAGGTTTGCAGAAGCGAAGGAGCGTAAACTATTACAATCCAAAACCACTGTCTCAACGGCAATACCTCAACCCTTGAAATGACATCTGATCTGATTTGACATGAGACCAGAGACTTACGGAGGTTCTCAAAGCATCTCGCTCTGAGGAGCACCTGGGCGTCTAACCGCACGCGCATCTCTGCCGACGTGTGGAGATGTTGTTAGATGTCACCCTCACACGCTGATCTGTAACCTGTTGTGTGGTTTTGCCTGTAGTGGTTAAAGTTTGGATTTGGCAGGGGTGTTACTGTTCCCAGACCAGCGTTTAAGACAACTGGCTGTGGTTAGCGCTATGCAGGCACAGAGTTTAACCTCACGCAGGAAGCGAGCTCACTTTATCTACCCGGTTGCCTGTGCCCTCCGCCGCGCAGCAGAGCGTGGGTGTGACACCTGCCTGAGTGTGGGGGGTGGTGGAAGAAGGTGAAAGAAGCTAGAAAATGAATGCGTAACAAGACCAATCGGGGTAAATATAAATAGCAAAGAAAACTTGAAAGGAAATGCAGAAAGAACGGATATATCAAGAAATTACAGATGAAATAACTTAATAATATTTCAGAAAAAGTTCATAAGGAAGACATATGAAATTGTCACCTGCTGAGGTCTTGACATCTAATACATATAGGTTGTCTTTATGAAAGAAGAGAATTTAGGTATCTTTAAATCTGTGTTTCAGTGAGGAATGCTCTGTAAAGTAATGCGGAAAATATCAATTCACATCAAATGCATTTGCAGTTTTGATGGTATATAATATTTCTAGCATGTGCCACAACAAGAAAAGTGCATTAACTTTACAGAATCAGGACAAATCCCAAGAGAGCCTTCAGGGTTTTTTTTGGGGGGGAAATAATATTTATTTTAAATTGCATTTGAAAGTACTTTTGTCAAAGTGCTAAAATTTACTTCACATACATAAAATAAAATAACATGAAATAAAATAAAATAATAAAATAAAATAAAATAAAACACATCAAGAATACCAAAAAGCAAAACAAAACTAAAATGAAAAAAAAAACAACAAGAAAGAATTAAAATTATAATCTGTAAAATATAAGGAATACAAGAAAAAATTAAAAAAAGATTAAAAAAATTATTTAAAGCAAAACCATGTACAGGTCCTTTTCAAAAAATTAGCATATTGTGATAAAGGTCATTATTTTCTGTAATGTACTGATAAACATTAGACTTTCATATATTTTAGATTTATTACAACACAACTGAAGTAGTTCAAGCCTTTTATTGTTTTAATATTGATGATTTTGGCATACAGCTCATGAAAACCCAAAAATCTAAAAAAATTAGCATATCATGAAAAGGTTCTCTAAACGAGCTATTAACCTAATCATCTCAATCAACTAATTAACTCTAAACACCTGCAAAAGATTCCTGAGGCTTTTAAAAACTCCCAGCCTGGTTCATTACTCAAAACCGCAATCATGGGTAAGACTGCCGACCTGACTGCTGTCCAGAAGGCCCTTATTGACACCCTCAAGCAAGAGGGTAAGACACAGAAAGAAATTTCTGAACGAATAGGCTGTTCCCAGAGTGCTGTATCAAGGCACCTCAGTGGGAAGTCTGTGGGAAGGAAAAAGTGTGGCAGAAAATGCAGCACAACGAGAAGAGGTGACCGGACTCTGAGGAAGATTGTGGAGAAGGACCGATTCCAGACCTTGGGGGACCTGCGGAAGCGGTGGACTGAGTCTGGAGTAGAAACATCCAGAGCCACCGTGTACAGGCGTGTGCAGGAAATGGGCTACAGGTGCCGCATTCCCCAGGTCAAGCCACTTTTGAACCAGAAACAGCGGCAGAAGCGCCTGACCTGGGCTACAGAGAAGCAGCACTGGACTGTTGCTCAGTGGTCCAAAGTACTTTTTTCGGATGAAAGCAAATTTTGCATGTCATTCAGAAATCAAGGTGCCAGAGTCTGGAGGAAGACTGGGGAGAGGGAAATGCCAAAATGCCTGAAGTCCAGTGTCAAGTACCCACAGTCAGTGATGCTGGTGTTGGTCCACTGTGTTTTATCAAGGGCAGGGTCAATGCAGCTAGCTATCAGGAGATTTTGGAGCACTTCATGCTTCCATCTGCTGAAAAGCTTTATGGAGATGAAGATTTCATTTTTCAGCACGACCTGGCACCTGCTCACAGTGCCAAAACCACTGGTAAATGGTTTACTGACCATGGTATTACTGTGCTCAATTGGCCTGCCAACTCTCCTGACCTGAACCCCATAGAGAATCTGTGGGATATTGTGAAGAGAAAGTTGAGAGACGCAAGACCCAACACTCTGGATGAGCTTAAGGCCTCTATCGAAGCATCCTGGGCCTCCATAACACCTCAGCAGTGCCACAGGCTGATTGCCTCCATGCCACGCCGCATTGAAGCAGTCATTTCTGCAAAAGGATTCCCGACCAAGTATTGAGTGCATAACTGAACATAATTATTTGAAGGTTGACTTTTTTTGTATTAAAAACACTTTTCTTTTATTGGTCGGATGAAATATGCAAATTTTTTGAGATAGGAATTTTGGGTTTTCATGAGCTGTATGCCAAAATCATCAATATTAAAACAATAAAAGGCTTGAACTACTTCAGTTGTGTTGTAATGAATCTAAAATATATGAAAGTCTAATGTTTATCAGTACATTACAGAAAATAATGAACTTTATCACAATATGCTAATTTTTTGAAAAGGACCTGTATATGTATTTAATTATTTTCTAATTTAATTCAATGTTTGATTTTCATTACAAATTATAATTATTACCAATTATAATTATAGTAACAAAAAAACAAATGAACTGAAAAATTTGTTTTTTTTTAGAATTTCTCAGTATTTAGTGTCAAACTTTTCCTTTAATAAAATCAGCCCTCATGACCCAATGATCATTGTATTCAATATGATTTATTAATTTTTAAAAAAGCATCTTCAATCTGAGCTTTTGTACACATAAGTTCACATGGTGAAAATCAAATTTGCTTAAGATTATTCATTTATTTATTTCTTCAAATTGTAAGACTTCAAAAAAAATCAAGACGTGGTCTCTAGATTTTGGACCCCTCTTTTTTAAAAGTGAAACGAAGCAGAAATAAGATTAAAACGAGTGTGATGTAAACCATATGGATAAGTGTCCTCAGTTCTTATATACTCGACTGCCTCTCATTGTTTCTACAGCCTCTAAATCCTGCATAGAAAACTCAACACTCTGACTGTGACAACAAATCTTTTGCTAATTTTTCAAAAGTGTTGGAATTCAAGAATGTGGAAACTTCACAGCTCTGAGAGGCCAAGCGAGCAATGTGTTTGGGTTCGTCACATCCATCAGTCATCCTAGAAATGATGAGATGAGCATCACGGCACAACAGATGCCTTATGTGGTCTACAGCGCTTGGCAGACCTTGATGTACGTCAACACAAAAAGCAAAGTGCTTGAATTTCCTCTCTGCGTCCCTCTTGTCTGGAGATATATGATTGTAATGTGCGGATTGAGTTTAGCGTGTGAACTAGGAGCCAGACCACATCAGAAGCGCTCTGCTGTGCAGGCGGACTGCGTGAAAGCATCTCCCTTTCTCTGACGCTCTGCCCATTGCCTGTTGATTCGATTGTAATAATTTATGGTCATTGTGATGACTTTGGGTTTCACATATGGAATAGCACGTCCTCCCTTAATGAGAGCTGGAAAATTTGGGATGCGTTTGCAAAAATGAACCGTCTTGGATAATACATGTCAGATGTCTTGGAAAGGTGTTAAAGTGTGATGAGAATGTTAAGGCCAGTTTGTACGGTTCTAACAAGCGCCAAAAACATCAAATTCCAACAGTTGGATCACGGTGCTGTTCAGGAAGTGTGAACTTGACAGTTATATTTCCTAACGCTCTAAAGCCAGCTTTGGTAATGTTGGTTTTCATAGTTCATCCAAATATGAAAACTCTGCAATCATTGTGACTCACTTTAACGCTTAATAATGCACCCAAGATTGTCAGAAAAACGTGTGTGGCTCGCTGATCATTTCCCAAGTGCTCTGATTGGTTTTCATGAAAAGCAACTCAAAATTTAAGCAATTTTTTCAACCCAGGCTCATTCGAAATATGTGCCTCTAAATACAGTTCTGGAGCACCGTTATTACGTACCTAGTCTCAGCCTCAGACGTCCTGGCCACGGAACGTTGGCCACACGTCTGATGCATATGGCACACTTATCTGGAAACACTTCAGGAGTGTCGAAGTCGTTGTCGGATTGGTTGAATTATACAGGATTTCCGGGAGGTGTGTGTGTCGCGTTCTTTAACGTTCCACCTGGAAACAAAGATGCCGTGGTGCCAAACACCCTCACGAAAGAAGAAAGCTGTGACGACAAATGTTTATCAGGATCAAATAAACGCTGGATTTTCAAAAGTATTTGAAATATTTAAAGTTCATGACATAGTATCTTTAAAATACATCCGAGAGTTTCACACTTTAGAGCGTCTGTTATTGTGGCGACATTTCCACGCCCCGAAACGTGACGCTGAATGAAATGAACTGTGATTGGTTGTTTGACAATGACATGTCGGTCAAACGGCCTCATGGGCGGGCCTTGGCCAATGAAAGTTACCATACATTCCAGACCTTCAGCCGTCAGTCTGAAGGTCTGGCTACTGGAGACTATTACGTACCTTACTGCACGTTTCGCGGCAGTTTCAAAATGAAACATCCAGTGAGTGGCGCTATAATATGTGGGTTCAATACGTGACCCTTGCTGTGTTTGTTTTACACTGCTTCAGGTATGTATTGTGGTGGTTCATAATTCAAATATGTGTCACTAAAAGTAAATGGAAATATCCCCTACACCAAACCCAACCCTAAACCTACCCGATAGTGTTAACAAATGCAAAAGTGATGTAAAAATGCATTTGTTGATGCAGCCGTGCTATTTTAAATTCCTTATGCTCATTTGATCTGTTTTGTTGAACTGTAGTTTCACGGGGTTCATACAGACCCAGCAGGCACCAGACGTCTATATAACGTTAGGTTGACGTTGGACATGACGTCGGACAGACATTGCATTTTGGTTGAAAATGAAAATCGGAGTGACGTCAATTTGACGTTGACTTAACGTTGGATTTTAGGTTACACAACCAAAAAACAACAAAATCTCAACGTCAGCTGATTTAACATTGACATTAGACATTGAATTTACATTGAATTTTGGTCACCCGACGTCACAACCAAAATTTTACCAAATATCACTGCCTTATGACGTGTGCCTGTTGTGTGCCTGCTGGGGAAGCTCAATCACCTAAGTGCAACGCCGTATCGCGTGAGCTACCGAGCAAACCTACTGGGTCAGAAAACTCAAACATGTGAAGCTGGATATGTGACGCTAACCCTAACCTTCAAATGCATCAGTTTTCAGATAGTTTTGAATTCATAACATAATATTCCTCAAGTAATTATGCAAAAATGTAACTTTATTAATTGAAACTGTGGACCTGCAAATCATATTTTGTGTGAAAAGTATGATTCTTCTTCATCAGTTAGGAACCTAGGTGTGCTGTTTGACAGCAATCTTTAATTTGAAAGCCATGTTTCTAGCATCTGTAAAACTGTGTTTTTCCATCTCAAAAACATATCTAAATTGTGACCTATGCTCTCAACGTCGAATGCAGAAATACTAATTCATGCGTTTATGACCTCAAGGTTAGACTATTGTAATGCTTTATTGGGGGGTTGTTCTGCACGCTTGATCAACAAATTACAGTTGGTCCAAAATGCAGCAGCTAGAGTCCTTACTAGAACCAGGAAGTATGACCACATTAGCCCGGTTCTGTCAACACTGCACTGGCTCCCCATCAAACATCATATAGATTTTAAAATCTTGTTAATTACTTATAAAGCCCTGAATGGCTTAGCTCCTCAGTACTTGAGCGAGCTCTTATCACATTATAGTCCTCCACGTCTGCTGCGTTCTCAAAACTCTGGCCATTTGATAATACCTAGAATATCAAAATCGACTGCGGACGGCAGATCCTTTTCCTATTTAGCACCCAAACTCTGGAACAATCTACCTAATACTGTTCGGGAGGCAGACACACTCTGTCAGTTTAAATCTAGATTAAAGACACATTTCTTTAACCTGGTTTACACATAACACACTAATACGCTTCTAATATTCAAATCTGTTAAAGGATTGTTAGGCTGCATTAATTAGATCAACCGTAACCGGGAACACTCCCCATAACACATGATGTACTCGTTACATCATAAGAAGAATGGCATCTATGCTAATATTTGTCTGTTTCTATTCTGTTTCTCAGTCCGTGTCCGGATCAGATGGTAGATTGGCGCCGGGAGATGATGTATGTGGCCCTGATCGTCGGCGGAGGCCGGACACCTGGAAGAGCCCCGGGAACACATGCCCAGTCACCGTAACCACCTGATCCGGTCCATATCCAGCCCAGATGGTCACTGCAGTCACCAGATCCAGTCCGTATCCAGATCAGATGGTGGATCAGCACCCAGAGACGACCTCTACAGCCCTGAACGTCAGCGGAGACCAGGACGCCAGATGAGCGCCAGAGACAGATCCCCAGTGAGGACCCCGCCACTTAGACAGCCATCGAGAAAGACCACTGTAACCAGTTGAGCTCTTACAATCTGACTTTGCTGCAGTTGGAATTGAACTGCTGGTTCATTTGGCCAGAGGAGAACTGCCCTGAGACTGAGCCTGGTTTCTCCCAAGGATTTTTTCTCCATTCTGTCACAGATGGAGTTTTGGTTCCTTGCCGCTGTCGCCTCTGGCTTGCTTAGTTGGGGACAATTCATTTCCAGCGATATCGACGACCTGATTGCAAAGACACTATTTAAACTGAACTGAGCTGGATGATGACATCACTGAATTCAATAATGAAATGCCTTTAACTGAAAATCTTTTTTTTTTATCTTTTCATTTTACATTATTGATACACTATTTTCCTTTTTTGATATTGTGCAGTTGCTTTGACACAATTTACATTGTTAAAAGCACTATATAAATAAAGCTGACTTGGCTTGACTTGACTTGAAAAGGAATAAAAGTAGTGGGAGTTTTACTGCCTCTAGTGTTCATTTCAACTGGAAACTGCAGCGATTCGTATGTATAAGTACGCGTTTTAGTTTTGCAGAAATGTAGGTAGAGGCACGTATTTCCAATGAGCCTATGTTGAATTTTTTACAACCCAGGCTCATTGAAAATATGTGCTTGTGGAAACATTTCTGCAAAACCAATATTACGTGTCTTATTGAACATTTCTTGTCAGTTTCAAAGTGAAATGTCCAGTGAGTGGCGGTAAAACACTCTATCGTGTTATAATAAATAACATACCACCAACACCAAACCTACCCGATAGTTTTAACGAAAGCAAAAGTGATATAAAATGCATTCGCTGATGCAACCGTGCTATGTTTCCTTCTACACAGGTTTGAGATGTTTTGTCAAACTGTAGTTTTATGGGATTCATACTTAAGTGCTTCATCTCAGAAGTGCAACGTTGTATTGCGTGAGCTACTTAGCAAACCTATTGCATTAGAAAATCCACATAAAGCTGTATATGTGATGCTAATATCAATTTTTAAATCTCTTGGCATATTACATTTGTTTTGAGGTCATAACATAACATTGTGCAAGGAATTGTGTGAAAATTAGGCTTTCTTAATCAAAACTCTGGCCCAAATCATACTTTGTGTGAAAAAGAATAAAAGTTGTCAGATTTTTTCTGCCTCAAGTGTTCACATCAACTGGAAACTGCAGCGATTCATATGCATATGCAATTTTACAAAACACTATTTAAGCAACTTCTACTGCTTCCCACTCCAGTCCAGTAAGTTGCACTAATGTGCATTACAGTCACAATGTACTTTAACTGCACTAAGATCACACTTCTGGGTATTCTTTGGTGTTGAGCAGAAGTAATATAGTCATACAGGCTTATAATAACATGAACAGTTTTTGCCTTTGGAAATTCTGTTTTGTTCCTCACTTTTGATGTAGGATGACATTATGGTGTTTTTGATGTATGACATTTTGGATCAAATCTTTGTTCCTTTTGTTAAGAAAGCTACTTTCCCAAAAGCTGCTATGTTGACTCTCAAACCATTTTCCAAACACTATTATATCTGGAGTCAACCAATCACAGCACGAGTCAGATGGTTTACCATTTTTACATCAGTGAAATCGTCCTGACTCATACATTTTTTTTTCCATTGTACAAGCCAGTATTTGGTGTTACTTCAATAGCTCACACCTACAGTACATAAGGTCACCAGTTACTTTGGGTTTAATCACCATGGCTGTAAGCAACTACTGTAAATTGTAATGTTCAGATGCATTCATGATGACAATACAAATTTCAAGCCCTGAAATGATTTATCACTTCTGGGCTAGCTTAGAAGCTCTGGGGTCCCTTCCCCCTCATTCCCTCACACAGAGCAGGGGTGCTGGGGTCGGACTTCGGCAGATCTGCTTTGAAAGCTAAGCCCTCATTTGGGCAGAGTGGATTCAGATGGCTTGGCCCCGGCTCAAAGGCAGCTTGCTCTCTGGGTCAGCTCATTACTTCAAGAGAGGCAAAGGGCTGATGCTCTCAAGTGTGGCGGCTTTCAGTCACCATCCAACAGCTCCATTCGCTGGGTCATGACATGTGAGATACATGGGGCAAAGATGACACAGTTCTGTTTGTTCAATGAGGTCCGTATGGCAATGACTGGTCATCAAACTGTATATTTAGGTATTTTCCATGATTTGGTCACAACATGGTGTCCCACTATTTTCTATATATTCCATATATTCCACTATATATGGTGTATACTATATTCTATAGCATTAGAACTACACGTTCCATTTACTTTGTGGAAATCTATTAGGTGTTTAGCCAAACTATTATCTAACCTAAAAGTAATCTATCAACACAGTTTTCTTTGCTTTGGACACCCCATGGTCTTTTAAATTGCTGATTTTGTCCCACTTTAGCAGTCTTGACCATCTCAGCAAATCATACAAAAATATCATAACATTATCTGTCAATGTGCCATTCAGTTAATTGTAAAGAATATATATATATATTTTATTTTATTTTATATTTTATTTAGACAAAAAACATTTTGCACACAACCCAGTAATATCGCTTGCATGATGTGATTTTATTTCTTTATTTTTTTTAGTCAAATTGTGTCATTGATTGCTTTTATCGAACTCAATCATTTAACATTTTCAAGTAAAAAAAAAAACGATGATCAAAACATAGATTGGTTAAATCATGTCCATCAACACCCCCAGTGCTTGTCCTATACCTCTTTGTTCAACATTTCTTTCGGTAACATGAGGCAGTTTTGATTTAAATGCTGTCTAATGTTTGATGATTGCGTTAGCTTACATGTGTGTAAGCTATGCTTCTATTGTTTGTTTCTGCTTCTTCTTCGCTTGTTTATGGATCCAGAGATTCTATACTATTTCAGATCAAGTGTAATAGCGCCCCCTAATATATAACAGTGAAAACATGGATTGTCAGAAATTTCCATTAATGGCAGGAAGCTTTGTGTCATTAATGATGGGGAAAGAGTTAATTAACTCCTTGAATTATGTTAACAAAGTGTACAGTTGAGTGTGCTGATTTTTACATTCCACGTTGTTGAGTAGGTTGAAAATTTACTCATAAGTCCCTCTGACACAAAGAAATAAAACAAGAATACAATTCAGCTTCTACTATAGTCCTGGAACTCATCTCTCGCTTGCTTTGCCCTCATTCATGCAAAGCCAATTTTGGCACACTGTTCTCCAGTATAAGCACAATACAAGCACATTTATATTTCATAGCCTCATTTTGGATCTAGGCCTCTAATAAACTACAGTATCCGTATGATAAACTATAGTATCTCTATTCACGAAGTGTACTTGCACGTCCACAAAACACTCAAACAGCCATTCAAAAGTTGATATATTTGATTAAAATATGTTTGACTCTCGGATACAGAATCTCTGCTCTCTAATTTTCTCATTCATATAAACGTAATTGGTTATGTTCTTAACATCTGCCGCCTGCAGGAATACATTTCGTGGCCCTACAGTTGTGTAACTCAAATCAAGTAAAACATGCCATTCCCTAACACGGTCTGGTGCCCACTCTTGCAACCCCTCAATTGGTTAATGTAGGGTTTAATGACGACCAATTAAAGCGGATCAGTGAGCAGGACTCACAAACAGCGTCATGTCACACTCAGCTTGGACCTCTGGACACAGTCCTGCAGCGAGCCCAATTACCCCTTCAGACCACACACATCTTGCCCCAAACGACTGAAAGCAGCCCTCTGTCTTTTATCTGAAGTGGTGATCTTCCTATAGATTCATATCTGCGATTTTTACAGGCTAATCCAATTTTGTGCGCTATCATCCTCTGGTCTGGTGACCACATGTGCCGTGGTGCTGGAGCGTGTGTTTAGAGGAATAACCTCAAGCACATCAAGTCGACGGTACGATCTGATGGCCAGTGGCTGAACCAAAATATAAAACAGCAAAAGTAAATAATCTTGACAAAAGCTGCCACGGTTGCCTCAGAGAAAACTCCGGCATGTGAATAAACTTGGCTTTGTAGTCAATGTTGTAGAGACAATCTAGCGTATTATCTAAAAGAAAGGAACGTGTCAAATGAGGCTAATTTCATCTAATGCATGCTTTTTGGGGACTGATTGTGGCAGCAAATTTGTCGTGATACATTGCAGTACAATCCGCTACAACCGCCTGTGGTCATGTGGGATAACAGCGCAGATTATCGTGAAATCTTTTATCCGAGAATGTGCGAGATTGTATGTCAGAGATAATGCATGGGGTGGTTTTCCTGATGAAATTATTAAGTCATAACATTGTAGAGATATTCAGACAGACGAAAGATTACAGGAAAAGTCTTTTGCAGACATCACTTTATTGGAGCCGCTGTGCCAGTAGCAATAGTCCAAGCTGAACACAATACCATTTGTGTGTATTTAAATCAGAGGCAATATTAGCATTTGTATGACATTGTATAGCTCTCTCATAACAAGTCAGTCTCTCAAGCTTTTTTTTGTATGGTATTTAACTGAGTTTTATTTCAACATGTGGACAATTGCTGCCCTCAAGACATGTCGGAAAGATTGTATTTATGAGTTGAGAGCATAGCACATGAATGGCACCACAATGTAGTAATTACCAGAGGGAAACTTTGGATTTTCTTAAACTCACAACTTTTTGTGTTTGGCATGTGTCAGAATAAATAGCGGAAACAAATTCCTATTGGTTATAATAAGATTTGGCTGGTTAGTATGGGTTAGTTTATGGGTTAGTTTACGCAAAGATGACAAAAAAGCACAATCTTTCTTATATTAATATAAGCCAGATTGTTATTAATATAATAATTAATTATTATATTAAATATTATTATTATTAATAATAATAATAATGAATGTAAGAAATACTGCTGCTGCACATATGACATATATGAAATAACCCCCACATATAACATGCATTGAAATTACCCCATAGCAAATCTAGACAGGTGGAGCTGGGGAAGGTGAAGCGTTTCTGCACGCTTCAACTGATACAGCAAACACTAGCCAAGTATTTGAGCAGCAATCAAAATAAACTATTAAACTGATTATATCATATTGAGCCTGCACCATCTAGAGTTTCATGACAGAAAATTTATATATGGCATGTTTTACCACAGATTATTAAATTTTTTTTTTTTAATTTACTTATATTTACAGATTTTTTATGGATTTTATCCAGTGTATGATGCAAGAGGTTTTTGTGACAAAACTACATTGTTCTTTGTGGAGGAACACCAACCCAAACATGCTTTACCTTTTTGTTGCAATAACACTGAAAAGCTTGGTGTATTTATGAGAATCTTTTTAATGCCAGTCCAGCATCTAGGGCTATATTCTTGGCGAGAACCAGTCAATACATACACAAATCTGTTTTTCACACTAGTTGGGGGAGGGACAATTTAGAATCTTCAATTGACCTAACCTGCATGTCTTTGGGCAGAAACCGGATTACCCATGTTCACACAGGGAGAACATGCAAACTCCACACAGAACGGCCTCCTGTCTCTGCCGGGGCTCAAACCGTAACCTGTGTATTTATACCAACACCTGTGTATTTATGAGAAAAGAGAGAAATAAATAATTGCCCAATTTGCCCATCATATTACCTCAAATTATAGCTATGCGAAAAGGTGGTTTCATGTGCTTCTTTAAGTGAATGTGTTATTCAATATTAAATTTAAAGTTAATATCTTTTAATGTACTTAGCTGCAAAGTCATCATTACAAATGTGTAATTACAGATAGGGTCTGATTCAGAATAATTGGGACACCAGTCATCTTCAGCAGTGCACTTTAACCATATTTAAAAGGCAATAGAAGTAATGCATTTTCTTTTAATTGTAATTTATATGCAATTAAGTGTCCGGAAACATTACATTAAATTTATACTTAAGTAAAACCTTTAAAGTATAACAATTCTGAAACAGGTGCTCTTTTTTTTAAAAGTATGCTGAAGTTTAATTCTTCACAAGGGAACTTACTGTCTTTTGAATCATGGTATTCCATAACCATAATATGTCCAAAAAACCTTTAATAATATCATGGTAAATGTTTGCTCTTCTGTTAGTAGAAAACATTGTGATCGTCTCGTTTCAGTGTTACATCTGGGTCCATCTGCAGGTCCATGCAGAGATCTGTGGTTCAGTGCCTTGGAGAGGAGAGAACAACTTTTAATAAACAAACTAATGGATCCCATACGCAACCCCTCACTTCTCTTTTTTTATTGCTCTCTCAGTACAAGCAGAAAGACTCCATTCAGACCATCATAATTAGAGAAAGGGAGAGAGACAGAGATGGATAGAGATCAAGAGAAAGGCTGAGAGAGATAGAGAGAGAGAGAAACCAACAATTAACTGGCGTCGCAGTGTTTATAGTTAAAGTTTGTTTAAGGGCGATGGCTTTCATAACTGGCCCTGACCTTTCAAAAGCATGTTCTAAATTAGCTTTTGATGCTGTGATACCACCAGGCCACTTGCACCAGCTGTAAAGCATGTGATCTGGATTGGGCAACTTTAATTTTAAAAGTCACAAGTCACAATGTTGGGTTATTCGTTCTAAAAGTAACTAATTACATCACATTGTTACTTTTTAAGTAATGCCTTGAAGTTTAGATTTCCTTAAGAGTGAAAGCTTGACTTGTGCACACTTCTTCAACTATTCTTTATTTCTTAAAGATCTTTTTTTTAAGTAAGTAATGCACGTTACAAATTTGAAAAGGTAACAGAAATTTAACATTTTGTCAAGCTAATTTCTAGTTCCCATCATGCTTTGCATCAGACTCTAGGAATTAATTATGAAATTAAGTGTTATTTTATGTGTTTTTGCACAAGATTGATACAGGGGGAGATCTGTTAGTATTTAATGTTCTGTTACGTTTGGTTTTAAAAGGGTTTCTGTTACGTCTGCAGGTTACCTCTGTGCTAAAGAGTGGAGCCAATGGTTAGGTCGAAGATTGAGCATGTGTGCAATTGCTAACTGAACCATTATGATGCTTAAAGCACTTAAATCGCTGTTTAAGTAAATTGAGAAATTCCAAGTTGCAATAAATGTTACATAAGTTAGCTCAACTTAATTGAGTTGTTTGAAATACACACCAAGTATCTTCAATTTTCAAGTAATTAATTGTTAAAACTACAGTAAAAAAGTTTATTAGGGTTAACTAATTAGATTTTACAGTGCAATGAAGACTATTGAATAAAAAGACAAATATGTGTTATCTTTTGGCCTCATTATCCTGCAACGACAAAACAAGTTTCTTTCATTGCGTGCATCTCAGAAATCCAAAATTTGGATAGTTCACCAAAAAAAAAAAAAGAAAAGAAAAAAAAGAATTCTGTCATTATCTACTCATGCATAAATTGTCTAAACCTGCATGTCTCTCTTTCTTCTATGGAATATAAAAGAAGTTATAAATGAAGGAAGACCACTGACTTCTTGTTATAGTGATAGTGATGTTTTAGAACAGTGGATTAATTGTGAATTGAAAAACTCACGACTTGACTGAGTGAATTATTCAAAGACTCACTTTCCCAACATTGTGGCTCAAAAATAACATTGCTTGCCATCACCTACTGGAGTAATGATGATATTCATAGCGTTAAATGACTTGGCACAAGCTGATTGGTTCACGTTGCGCAGCCAACAAGCTTTCTGCTTTACATTTAAACGGCTGGTTAGCATCCATTTGAGCATTTTGCAGCGCGCTTTCAAAGTTCCTCTGAAACCCTCCACCTTCCCTAGCTCCACCTGTATAGTTCTGCTATGTGTTACTTATTTTATATGCTATTTGTGCAGCAGCGGTATGTCTTAAATACTCACAGCACCGTATCACCATATGCATTGGCAGTAGCAAGTTCCTGTACTTGCTTGCAGCAGCAGCAGCAATAATCTACAACTACAGCAATAACCAACAGCAACAGCAGGAGCGTAGCAGATCTATTCCACAAAGACCAAATACATTAACATTGTCATATCGATTAGATTAGACACTGTATGTTCCAAAAATGGTGCATAAGAACACGCAAACAATTTAGTAAGTGTCAGTTTGGTTACACTTTATTTCTGTAGTTCACTTTAGACAACAATAACTTGAATGATATGATATATCAACTAACAGTTACTTTAGACTGTTAGGTTAGGTTCAGGGATAGGGTTAATAGAGTAGGTCGGCATGTAATTGCAAAGTTACTTATAGTCAGCTGCATGTCTGCTGGGGGACCATCAAAATAAAGTGTTTTAAATAGACAAATGCTATTACTTTTCTTTCTTTTTTTTAAATTGCTGAATAAAAAAGAATACTGTAGGATTTACTGTATACTATGGAGCACATTTAACATGCCAAAAGTAAATAAATAAAAACAATACTCTTTTGCCGTGGGCTTTTCTAAATAAAGTGCTACATTTGCATTCTGGATAGAAAAATCCTATTAATTTTCTCCATAGATTTATTTTTATTTTTTTCTACTGTGGAAAAAAGGTTTAATTGCACTTAAGCCTATTTGCTTTGATTTTTAAATGCTATTTTTTTTTTTTTTCAAATGTTCTAATCAAATCATCTAGCTGGTTGGTTTGGGTTGTGGCTTACAACTGTTTATTGAATCCCTGTGGAGAAAATGAATGGGAAAATTACTCCGGGAATCAAGGTCCAAGATCTCTATTCTGACGGACATGCAGTTTTTTGTTTTTAGTAGTATGTAGCATTGTAAACTAGCCTTGTGAAATATAAGTTATTGCAAAACATGACTGTGTTTTTGCGTGTTTTATGTCACACATATGCTACAAGAAACCAAAACACTCTTACACAAATTCTAAATAATGCCCTGTAGAGATTACATGGAAAATAGACTTATATGACAGCACATCACTCAGTACAATAACATAATTCCCATCTGAACTGACTGACTAACTGTTACAGATGACCACAGCTTTATTGCTGTAAAACCACTGCGTAACTGGCTGATGTGACTCCCAGCTGCTCAGACATGAGGACAGCCATGTATTTCTGTTATTGCTATGAGATTATTATCTCAGTTTATCCTTTCCAACTGTGACTTTCCAGTAAATTGTTTCATGATACACTGACTGTGTTTGTTTCTAGAAAGCTATTTGTGTACTTACCAAAAACATGTAAACAATACATTTCATCTACTTAATTTGCTCTTTTATTTGCATTGTGTTGCTTTAAATTGAGCAGGTATTTCCCAGTAATATGATTACCTGAGGCTTTGGCCAGACACTCGGATTCTCTTATGTAGTGACTGGCACCATCACGCGGTCCTTGTGCCAGAACATGCTGGAGGTCCAAACTGTATTTGCTTACTTCACAGGAATGCATCAGTCATGATATCCTTGTCATCAATGCTGATAATTCAATATGACAAAATAATGAAGACTGTGAAACATTATATGTGATGAGACTTCAGGATATGCTCAGTTTACCAAGAAAAGAGTTAAATCTTTATTTCATTTGTTTGAGTGGAAGCATTTATTTTATAAAACAAAAAAATTCCTCATGCTGCTTTAGAACCACAGCAGTCAATAGTTTTTCTCTGATCAAAATGCACTCTAACCACACCTCAAGATTTGAGTATTGTATGAGCTTAAATGAATTCTCTCCCTCCCTATTGCGCTCCCTCTCTGAAGATCTCTGCAGGGGTGGGGGAACGGGGCATCGCCTTACTGAAGACGGTGGGTTAATTAGTGAAACTCCACTCGAGGGAAGCATTAGACAGAGCATCCACGGTCAAACGGGAAACATTAGCTCCTGAACCCCCTGGCGCACCCGGGCTTCAACACTGCCTGGGTAATTAATAGGGCCTCAGTGTAAGTGGAGGAACACTCATTCACTACTCACAGCCGCAAATGGTCTGTAGTTCAACCGAGCAGAACTGGGATAAAACCTCATTTCGCCACTTGCCAAGTTAATGGAGTCCTAACTTGAAAAGCACACCAGCTTGGGAGTTATATTCTTTGGTGTTTAATGCAGCAATGAGGCGTGGGTAAGTTGTATTAAGACTGCTTTAAAGTCAACATGAAATGGCTTTCGCAAACACACTTTTGTAATGGGCCGTATGTCTGCATCTATTATGTTCAGTGCTGGGGTACTCCATGACCAGGCTCTAGATGGTTCATTAAGGGAACTATGAGGCTTTGAGAAATGTAAGAATGGAGAGTGAATCCCTTGTTTCTGTTGGTCAGAAACTACTGCATATAAAGGTCTGGGACTTAGATGGGTTCATTATTAAAACAATACTAGCTGAATTTAAGGAATGACATCACGATATAGTATTTTATGCTAGAAATCAATCTCATTAGTAATTAAAATTAAGCCATATCCTTATTTTTAAACACTGTTGTTTAATTGACTGCTTTGGGACTTTTTCACCACCGGCCATTTATAATACAATTGATGCTTCATTGATGAATTTTACACTCTCACTTACAACAAAACTGGCCATTATCTAAATCTCCTAAAAACATTTGATTGCTAATTGCTTGTGCAATCAAACTTTTCAGACTTTTTCAGAATATTCACCTTCGACAACTGATCATATTTTCATTAATAATTTTCGGAAGAATCGCTTTCTCCCCCTTAGAACAAAATCGGCCAATGTAATAGAACAAAACCAACCAACATTTAAATCTCCTGCAGAACTGATATATGTGCTAGACAACACTAAAAATACAATATAGCTGAATTAAATCCAGATGATCATTCATAATATTTCTATATATCATCAAATCGCCCAGCCCTAAAACTTGTATTATCATACTTGTAACAGTATGATGTGAATTGTGCAAAGTGCTATATAAATAAATTTGACTTGACACTAACAAGCTGTTGAGTTGAGTTTTAAGTAATATATATAAAAAAAAATAAACAAACAAACAAAAAAACACACAGGGGATGGGTCCCCAGGACTTGAGCTGCCTTGTACCCCCGGATAAGATGAAAAGTATCTAATAATGTCTACAGTTAGTCATGTCATATCATAAATCTCCAATATCTGATCCCCCACTTTCACTCCCACTGGCAAGTGGCAGCCTCCTCTTCATGCCACCTATTAATAGTTTAGGAGTTCTCAAGCCCCCCCCAATGCTACTTCTCACTCCACTGCATCGTCACATTTATTTGTATAGCACTTTACACAATGCAGATTATTTCAAAGCAGCTTCACAGAAATAAACAAGAAAATAACAGTGTTGCGAAATTCATCAATTATGAAATTACTTCAATTTCAGTTGTAAAGCAGCCCTACAGAAAACAATTGTCATTATTCAGCTCAGTTTAGTTCTGTGTTGATTCAATTTAGTTCAATAACAGTGTCAATGTTGCAAAGTTCATCAATTATCATCTGTTCATTGTCAGTTCATCACCTTTTACTCTGTATGTTACATCCACTCCGAACTTCACTAATGATCCTCTTTCCTTTTTTACTCACTTGAACAAGAATATTATCCTCACCAAGAACTGCAGAACCACTTTCCCTATCAATCTCATCCTCTTCCCTCAAAGTGATCTCCTCTGATCTTCAGCCCTACCTATTCCATTCTGTCAGCTCATTCTTATCTAGTGAAGTTGTCATCTCAGACTAAAGCATTCACATCAGACAACATTCGTAACTCCATACTAATTACTCTGCAATTGTCAGAATCATTGAATGCTGTCAACCACAAGTGAAGTGACATACTGCCAAGTATGGTGACCCATACTCGGAATTCTGCATTTAACCCATCCGACATGCACACACACAGCAGTGAACACACACACACACACACACCGTGAACACACACCCGGAGCAGTGGGCAGCCATTTATGCTGCGGCGCCCGGGGAGCAGTTGGGGGTTCGGTGCCTTGCTCAAGGGCACCTCAGTCGTGGTATTGAGGGTGGAGAGAGCGCTGGACATTCACTCCCCCCACCTACAATCCCTGCCGGCCCGAGACTCGAACCCGCAACCTTTGGATTACGAGTCCGACTCTCTAACCGTTAGGCCACAACTTCCCCCAATGATGTCTACAGAGAAGGTTACACTGTTCCTGCTCTACACTGCTGCCAGTGGTCCCACATCTATTGACCCTTAATCAAACAGTAATCTCAAATCCAGTTGCTACATCTGGGCCAACTCTTGCCATCAAGCCCACCCATTTCTACACATAAAAAATCCCATTTGATAGGGTCCACAAACTTCTTGACACATGGATCTCATTGATTAAGTAATTGACTCTCAAGCCTCTCTAGATCTCACTTCAAAACTCCAGATCTCTCAGAATCTCTTGCAGAATGACTTCTCATTATTCACTAACATTAAAATGTACTGTCCTCAGGGTGACAACTTACATCTAAGGACTCGTCTGTAGCAAATCTGTCTTTACTTGTGTTACACCAATCCTACCCAGCAGTGTAGCAGCTATCCTAATTTATTTTTGTATTTGGGGCTTACGTTTGCATGCATCATTTATTTACAGATTCTGTTAAAAATAGTGTACTAGATTTGCTCTAACTTTTGGTTTAAGTAAAAGGATCTACAATGAACATAAATGTGTACAGGGACAATATCTTGAGAGAGGATGCTAACACATCAATCTGTCTTTTTGTCCAGTGTCCAGTTTTGACTGAAGGCCAGGGTTTTATGGAAAACCCAATAAACCTGAGTTGAATGTAATTTGATATGTTGCTAGGTTTTAAATTCAGCAGACTACTGCAATCTGGCATATTTTGCAGGGTCTGTACAGTATCACCCCACTGCTGTGATATAGACACTCGAATTGTCTCTTTAAAGGGCTTAACACACCAAACCAACAACAAAGAACTAGCAGCAACAAAAGTGGACTGTGTCGTCTCCTAGTATCTCGTGCTTTTGGCCTAAAAAGTTGCACTTGAACATACTACTACAAGAAAAAAATAAAAAACTTACAGACACTACAATTACCCGACATTGGCATGGTGTATCACAAGAACAGGACATGACCCAGGATGGACTCGAAACCTATTCCTCACAAGCACAACAGCTCTTAATATGTCTGGTTCGAGATGCTGCCCTGTGCTGCAGCGCCAACAAACCCTTCCTATTTTTGGCCATCTAACTGAGATAACAAGACAATCAAATTATGCTTTTACTTGACTTTTACACTCAATGAAATCCAATTCAGCATAACATGTAATTGACCCTGTGATGGACTGGCCATGCCTCCAAGGTGTTTCCCTGCCTTAAAGCAAGAGATGCTGGGACCCTACATGGGACAAGCAGTTCGGAGAATGCTCTCTGTTTCTCTCACATGCTTAGCTGCCACTAAGGTCAAGGTCAAGACAACTAAGGTCAATCTTACACTACTATCAACTGTACTTTTAAAAGCTTTAGAGCTAATCTGCCCTACGTGAATTCAGCAATGAACTTCATATTTCACTCTCTCTTTCTCGCCCATTATGGGCTCCATTCAACCTGCTGAACATATGCTCAGGGAGCTCTTCCTACGCACAAATTTGCTTTCATTTGTGTTTGTGTGGTCAAATTTAATCAAGGAAGCATCTGGGCCTCTTTAATGGAAGTAATTGTCCTTTCTGCACGCCTGTGTGTGTGAGCAGACAGAGAGAGTGTGTAAAGCAGATTGTGGTGGTACAGTATGTGCATGCATGGACAGTGCAAGAGCATGTTTCAGCATCTATCTAAGAGGCCATTGTATGTGGCCACATGAAGAACATTCCTCTGAGGTTTGCTAATTATGCTGTGGCTTAACTTGGCACCAATGCGAGAGATCCTGGCTGAAGCTTTTAAATCTGTCCACAAAGTTTCGTCCTAAGACTAATAAGTACCCTGTGCACCAGACCTCCCAGGGGGACAAACAGCCTGGTCCATCATAACAGCAATTGCTTTACTGTATAGCTTGAATCTCACACCCACTTACGTACGCATGCTCCTTAGTAACAATTCATCTCAAATGGGTCTCCAGCTGCTTCAGTAGTGTAGACACCAAACTGTCCTTAAATATCAATGACGTCAACAAGCCATTTTTTACAATTCAAAATTTACAATAGACAACATTTATTCATATAGACTACTATTTTTGGTCTTTTTTGTCATTATACACAAAGATTCTTCATAAATTGCTATTTTGTGTTTGGAGAAAGTAACAACTTGAGTGTGTATGAACAGAAATGTTACTTTTGGTCATAAATAGGGTACTTTTCTGTGTCTCCTTTCCCTCACATTCCCTATTTTGTTACATAGAAAACACACATGTATAAATCTGGTGTCAAGTAATCTGACATTATAAGGATTTAATTTAATTAAGGCGCCAAATCTAGGGAATGATGTCATTTTGTTTATATATTTTAATTGCTTTTCTTAAGTCAGTTTTGTTTCACTGAGATTAATTTACCTGCAGGTATCATGAAGTTTTTTTTGTCACACCCACCTCTTCACACATATACTATTTCACCTCTTCCTCAGGAAACAGAAAGGGTGAAAGATGACTTGAAGCACTTCACCCCCTACCTGTGTCTTTTGTCTATGCTCTGTGGCATCTGGAGTGATTACACCTTCACTCTGTTTACAGTCAAGACAAAATTCACTTGCCACATGCTTGCAGGTATGAAGCCATAACTGCATACAGTCATCCATGCCCAAACACATATCCTTCCCCATTTAGATCACTCTGAAGCATACACCTCCTTCTTTTATCCCTCTAAAGAGAGAACCTGAAGCTTTAGACCCACTCAAACATGCCCTATCAAATTTCTGAACCAAATGGATTTTGAATGAAAGTTCAAAGAAACTTTGATCTTAACCTTTGATAATTAAGTTGCAAAAGTTATTATAGGTGTAATAGGTCTTTGTTTGTGTGTTTATGTCTAAATTTGGTCTGTCAAGTGGAGTCACACTTTCAGCTATCTGTACAGTTTATCTGAAAAATATACATATTAAATTGAATAAAATCTGTACTACAACTCTAACACAGTAAGTACATTTTGCAATGTTGTGCAATGCACAAGAACTCGTAGTGTTAATATACCTTGCACAGTCAGCAATGTTTTCCTGTCAATGGTACACACAAAAGACATTCAATCACAGTGCTCCTGGTTAAAGTCCAACCTGGGTAAGGTGCTGACCTCTTTCACCCCTATTTTCTTGTCTCCAGCCCATCCAAATGACAAAACCAGAATTGACCAGAGGCGTTGAGGTTTAAAAGCTCAGGTACACTGTACTTAATTTTCTATTTTCCTATTTTTTCATGCACAGTTTAGCAAGTAAGCCTTCCAAAGTATAACCTTTTGACCATAAACATGGATGTGATTGTGCATCAAGTGGACCATTCTTTTCAAGCGCTCAAGCCGCTCACACGTGTGCTGTTGTTCACATCCAAATCCACATGGAGACTGGACTGAATGCGGTCGGTGTGCACGGCCATCAGTGGACTGTAGTGGAACGAGGAGAAGGGAAGTATACTTTTGGCTTAAGGCCCTCTGTAGTAAAGTAAAGTTTACATGGGTGAAAGGCATCCTTGGCCTCATTTATTTCAACTATGGCCATGAGACAGACTTTTTGACATCAGTGGTCTTTATATTATACATCTTAAGACTTTGGTCACAACTTAACACTCCTGTTTTAGATTAGAAAACTAACTTGGAAAGTTATGATTTATTACATAGTCAGTGACTATAACACGAAGCGATCAAAAAAATATTTTCGACTCAAACTACAAGTCTTACAGGCCAAAATCCCATCAGCTTTACATCTATATTATATATCACCTAGCCTAACAAATGAGCCAGGTCTGCTTAAAAAAATTAGGTGCATGGCACCCATGGAGGGATCTGTCTATTTCCCCTATGCACTCTTCATTTTATCTTCGGTTTATCTTCCTCCTGTTCTCCTTCCCTCTCACTCATCTAGGTGGGCTGATTCCTTTCCATCTGCATATGCAGTACAAATGCAGCCGCAGCCCACAGAGGTCGATTAATATTAATGTCAGGCCCTCGTGAGGTGTCGGGGTCTAATTAGGAGGATCTTGTTACTGTAACGTGCTCACTGGCCTGCTGGGATGTGAGAGGGGACAGGACACCCACCCACCTCTGCGCCAGCCCCCGCAGCACTGCGCGTTTAGCGGGGCTCTGCGTGTTCCAGATCATTAATGCAAAAACCGGTCCACAAGCGCTCTGTGCTGTATCAACTCTGCGGAACTTTCCCGCTGTTCTGCTAATTAGACATTCTATTTCATAGCTGACTCTAGCGCCCTCTACATGGCTGAGAAATCCTGGTTGCCTCTGCTATAACTTGATCTCAAACTTACGGGCCTCCTCAGAAAACTGTTTTATTTGAACGCCTCCACATTCCCGCTCTTCTGCATGAACTTTGTGATTACAGAGCTGCGGCGACCTCCTCCTTCCCTCCCACCGCCTGAGTAAAGCTCCAGGCTCCTGCTGCTAGGAGGGGGTATCTCTCGGCTCCATGCATCGTCCCCTGCTTCGCTAACTCCGGTGGGAATTTTCTTCATGTCCTTGGTCTCTGATGCGATTCCCCACGGTATCCTCCTCTCAGCACCTGCCTCGTCTCTACCTCTCTTCCCTTTTCCTTGTTGTGCATATGCAAAGAGAGGCAGGCGCTCCCCTCAAATGAGCAGGGTCCCTGACAGCCTCATCAATGGCGTTGACAGAATAAGGACGAGGGGATGATGATCTGAGGAGAGCTTGGTGTTGAGGTGCAGCCTCCCCGTGGATTCATCAAGCCACCTGACACGCCTTAGCTGTGGCGCCAATTGCGGGAGTTATCCCGGGAGAGCTTTAGCCCTTTATCTGAGTGTCTCCATACCTTCCTAAGTGAATTTACATTTCAAAACAGCCGGTTTTCAATCACGCAGGATCAGTACAGGATCCCCCTTTATCATTAAGTTTACCATCAGTTAAAGGAGAGACTTACTTGACAGAATGGACGTGAAGTTTAGAGGGAGGAGGATTTTGCTCTTTGATGGCTGAGCGCGCTGCATTTTCTCTCTCAAATGAGCAAGTCAAATGGTCAAAAGTCTCTGCTGCAGTACTGAAGTGTTAATGATAACCAGCGCGGGGTTTTAACTTCAAATTCCCAAAACATTACAAAAATGTGTTGCTGCATATAAGAAGCCTAGGGAATGCTAACAACATTTCCCAAACTGTCGGCACTGTCTTTTTGCATGCTAAGCCCTTCAAGCGCTGAACTTCACATAGCATACAGTGTGTTTCACTGTATGTCTCAGTATAACAGACAGCCTGTGGGGTGGTGAGAGTTCCCACAGCGACAGCGGCTTTTATCTGATCACCCTGGCAGTTCCTTGATGAGATTATCAGCTCGGCCATTCATCACTCATGATCTGCCGATCAGCTGATCCTTATCCTCCTCCATCCGTGCCGTGACGGAGGTTAGGCTACATGCTCAGTCATCTTTACGCTATGTGCTATTTAAACACTACAGAAAGTAAAAGACAGCACAATCATTATGCTAAATATTAGCACAGGTGCCAGAACAGGTGTGTCTGAAGTCACTCCTATGGGATCTCTATATGTTTAACACCCTCAGCCAGAGACATGGATATAAGGGAAAACATATAAAATTTTATATGAACACCTGCATTGAATTCCTACTAGTGGTGGGGTAAAAACTGTAAAAATGTCAAGCAACAACCTACTCATAATTTAAAAATTCAGTGTGAAATGCAAATTTACCCTATTTTCTATCTTCTAAATGCATCTTGCATGATGATTAATGATGATTAATCAATCCATATGTTTCTTTTTTTTCTTTTCCTTTAAAATTTTGAGCTCAGAAATTTTCATCAAAATCCCTTTCATCTCACTCTATCTTCCTGTGAGATGACAACTTCACTCTGGTGACGTACACTGGACTTCTACTTAGTCCACTAGTCCATTTAGTCCACCTGTTTCATCATTTAGTCAAATTACTTTATTAAATATTATCACATTTTATTTGCAAAATAGAAAAGGCAAAATGTTCCCAAAGAGGGATCTAAATCAGTAAAATCTTTTATTAAAGGCAGGGTAGGAAATTTGGTTCAAAAACATTTTTTGTTACGCTGGTTGAAAGTCTCTTCATATTAAGCAATCACTAAGTTAAGAGGTCTAATTTATTTATATCATCTATGGATATAAAATGTTTGTCCAATCTACCTGCCTGTCAATGTATGTATTTGCATACCTCTGAGCACCTTGTTCACGCAGACATGATATGTCAACAGCTCGCTCCATTACGCTACAGCAGATCAAGGCATGAGGTAATCTGACCACGTTTCATTCAACCCTCCACCAATGCTATTTGTCATTGTGTTGCTGGTTAGCCTCTGCTCCACCTGAGCGCATTCATGTTTTGAAGGAGGCATGGCTTTGGAGAGTAATTTGCAGGGAGGGTGGGATCTTATGCTTTCAGAACTATTGCTATTGCTAGCATCTCCGAAATTACTAACCTACCTTTAACTGGTTCAACTACCAGTCAAAGTAATAGTAGACGGACTGTTTAATTTTGTTGGTCCCCCAACAGACATTCTATTGACTGTAAGTCCACATCCTTGGACTATTAACAGCAAAACGTTCATGTCTTCATAGAACTCAAAATTACAACTCATAAGCTGGGAATCTTCTGAGAGCTATAAATTGCACCATCTAACCGCAGATTAATTTAGGTGCTACTTAGGCGTTGATAGTGTTGATGTAGAAATATATATTTTCACATTCAAAGATGTGGACAGCTTGAGTAGTATGTCACTTGTTGTTATGGCGTGAACACTGTTTAAGTAACTTCACAAGTATATGTCAAGTACTAACTCAAATGCTAACCCTAACAGTTCCCTAATACTAATAAGAGTTAGCTGACATGTAGTTATTTGGTATTTGGTAGTATTAGGGATTTAGAATATGGTTATGCTGAATATGTGCTTTATAAGTAATAAAAAAAAAAAAAAACAGGCAATATGTTAATAATAGGCATGCTCTTAAGCAACTAGTTAATAGTGAAAATTGGCCTGTAACCTAAAATGTTACTATTACTTCAAGTTAGTAAAGTGGACCATCGGTTTTAAAAAGTAACCAAATTAACTTGTTAATGGAAAAACTAAGCTACTGTCAAAATATAGTTAGTGGCATCACTGTGTTAAAAGGTTGTTGCAAATGCACTGAGGAAAGAAAACATCTTTAAATGAAAATGAATCTTTTACACCCTCCTTTTTTTTTACAAAAAAAAAAAAAAAAAAATTTTTAAGAGAGAACTTGTAAATTTACATCTATTAATACTAACGCTAGACTGAACAAACCCACCAAACACAATACATTAAAGCTACCATATGTGAACTATTTGGAGTGACAGTAACAGTTGATTCAAGTGGTGTGCACTAATGTCCTCCTGAAGAGAGGAGCAAGAGTGAGAAAAAACAACGACTTGGCACAGCTGGAGACGCGTCAAGCATCATTTGCTTTTTCACATGATTAATTTGATTTTAATATCTCAAATCGAGGGCTGATTAATTTTGATCATATGTTAAAAACGATACACACTCCATTAATTAAAAGTTTTCTTTGAGTTGTTGGTGCGAAGTTTCGCCTTGTGGATCAATGTCGACCATGTGAGATGCGTACATGTTACTTTGTACTGCATGCACAGTCATGTTCAGTGCTGTTTTGAGGCTTCAGGCTGAGAATGTCACTCAGTTTTTCTAAGGGGACCCCGTTATAGGAGCGAAAGCTGACCTGAGGTGCTCTCTGACATTCCCTCCTACTTTAAGGCCTAAATGCAAATTTAAAAGCCAAGGAAAGTGGAGAGCTGTCAACACTGCAGGTAATCCTTCACTGAAGCTCTCGGTTTTGTCTAGTTTATGATGTTCTATTGGGGCATGACAGAGTAACTTTAGAAGATATATTGCAGGAATGCGCGATGACTGACATCCTTATTGCATTCAGAAAGAACAGGGCAGGCTTTAGGTCAGTTTGTGTTTGGAGCCTGAGGCTTTACGTTTGGGAGTAACACAGTCAGTAAAGAGGTCAGAAATTGTCTGATTTTTTAATTAATACATTTATTTTTATTATGCATACTTAGGTTGTTTTGATCTGTAATCTGATTTAATGTTTGGGACCTCAGTGGTGTTTACAATGATAAGGAGTGACAAAAATTAAGACAGAAAAGATTAAATGCTCTCTCCCATTTTTATAAAAAAATAGACTTGTATTTTTCTGTAATATTATATAATAAATACTGTAAAATAAAAATCTAAACTAAAATTACAGTATAGACCAACTCAAATCAGGGGTGCATTTCCTAAAAGCATCATTAGTCCTTTGTCAATTACTGTATGGCTGCAAGTTCCATTGTCAGAATCAGAATATTCAGAATCAGAATGAGCTTTATTGCCAGGTATGTTTACACATAAGAGGGATTTGTTTTCGTGACAGAAGCTTCTGCAGTGCAACAGAATGCCAGTGACAGGACAAAAACACAGATAATAAAAGAATAAAAAAATAGAACAAGTAAATAGTGAATAACAATATACAAATTAACAATTGAATGTACAGGTATATTATGTGCAAATTCGAAGTGTAAACTAAGTATGTATGTTAGATAAATAAGTGAAGTGACATTCAGCCAAGTATGGTGACCCATACTCGGCATTTAACCCATCCAGCGTGCACATACACAGCAGTGAACACACACACCGTGAACACACACCCGGAGCAGCCATTTTATGCTGCAGCGCCCAGGGAGCAGTTTGGGGTTCGGTGCCTTGCTCAAGGGCACCTCAGTCGTGGTATTGAGGGTGGAGAGAGCTCTGGACATTCACTCCCCCCCACCTACAATCCCTGCCGGCCCGAGAATCGAACCCGCAACCTTTGGATTACGAGTCCGACTCTCTAACCATTAGGCCACGACTTCCCAAGTGTGTCTAAGTAAGTGTCTAAGTGTATAAATAGTGTTGTGTGTTCCACGTTTATTGTCAAGTGTTCATGAGATGGATTGCCTGAGGGAAGAAACTGTTCCTGTGCCTGGCCGTTCTGGTGCTCAGAGCTCTGTAGCGTCGACCAGATGGTAACAGTTCAAAGAGGGAGTGTGCTGGATGTGAGGGGTCCAGGGTGATTTTTCCAGCCCTTTTGCTCACTCTGGATGAGTACAGTTCTTGGAGCGTAGGCAGGGTTGTACCAATGATTCGCTCACCAGTCCAGACTACCCTCGTAGTCTTCTGAGGTCAGATTTGGCAGTTGAACTGAACCAGAGAGTTATTGACGTGCAAAGGATGGATTCAATGATGGCAGAGTAGAACTGTTTCAGCAGCTCCTGTGGCAGGTTGAACTTCCTCAGCTGGGCGAAGGAAGTACAGCCTCTGCTGGGCCTTTTTCACAATAGAGTCAATGTGAGTGTCCCACTTCAAGTCCTGAGAGATGGTGGTGCCCAGGAATCTGAATGACTCCA
Source organism: Barbus barbus (assembly GCF_936440315.1). Classification (NCBI taxonomy): domain Eukaryota; kingdom Metazoa; phylum Chordata; class Actinopteri; order Cypriniformes; family Cyprinidae; genus Barbus; species Barbus barbus. Next base: position 6,971,892 of record NC_136742.1, read on the forward strand.
CTGTCGTTACAGTGCTGTCCATGATGGTGAGTGGGGGGAGAGCAGGGGGGTTTCTCCTGAAGTCAACAATCAGGTCTTTAGATGTGCAGTCGTTGGTTTAGAGGATCGTACGGGTGCTGGATGAGAATTTTTCTAGCCTCACTATCTGCTTTCTGTTATTATCAGTTGTTATCAACATAATTCAACATGTCAGTGTTTCCCAATACTTGAACATATGCAAACAGCAAGTATGGCATAAAAGGGAATCCACAACTGAATCAAACATCTGAAAATAAAGTAAAAAACTGAAAAAATAAAAATAAATCAAAGTTTTAATTTGATCTCAAACCAGATAATCTGCAGAAGTTATTACTTCAGCACCTGTGTGACATAATTAATGCCAGTTCAAACTATGGATGTGCAACAAAGTTTCTCCAGTTTCGGCAAACAGTCGTGACTAACTACACTAGTTAATTTGTCCAACAGTGCATCGTACTAGTTCAGTAGCAAGTTTGAGTTGAGTATGAGAAATCATCCCAGGAAGTCATCTGGGAACAAAATCGTGCTTGTGATGATGGGAGCCCCACTAATGTCTTCTATGCTAAAATCTATAAAGTAGAGCCCACCTATAAACATTTGTCCCCATGAAGATCAGGTTATTCGTTGTATATGTAAAATGGCACATTCATAGGCAATGTTGTCTCGAAGCTGTGTTTGCATTTGTTTCTTCTTCTGTGGGTGTCCTTGTACCATAGTAAAAAAGAAGTACACTTTTGTATACTTTTAAAAAGAATACTTATTACGGACATAATATACTTTAAATTAATGTACTTCAATGTGAACTGAATGTTTATTGCATGGTAGTTACATTTAAATAAAAATGCATGTTAAATGCTATTTTTTAACTTCAGAATTTTAAAAATATGTCTTAAGTATATCTTTATATGTAATTTCATAATTACTTGTGATCAATATTACTTGTGATCAATATCAGCATTGTCTTTGAAATATGGTTAAAGTTTTCTGCTGCATACTGACAAGCATTTTTTGGTAAACTAAGGCCCGTTTTCACAAACAGGGTTTAGACTAAGCAAGGATTAGGCCATAGCTCAATTAGGACATTTAAGTAATTTTTATAAATATGCCTTAGAAAAAAATCATTACTGCTGTTCATCTTGAGACAAAACAAAGGCACTGATATATTTTAAGATCTGTCAGTGCAAGTTTCTTTCAGTTGAAATGCCAAAGACTTACATTTTAGCCTGAGACTAGGCTTAAGCCTTGTCTGTGAAACTGGGGGTAAAATATACTTTAATGTAATTTCTATTAACACTTAGATTGTCTCGTATTTACATATACTAGTAATTACATATTTGTAATGAATGAAGTTGCATTTTAGTACATTTCAAATATGTTCAAATGAATATCGAAAAACACACTACAGATAAATGATAATCAAGTACTTCACATGTGCTTTAGTATGTTAGTCAACATAAGGAAGGGATGCACCAGGCCCTGACGGTGTGACACCAGCCTGTCTGAAATCTTGTGCTGATCAGCTGGCCCCCCATCTTCACACTGATCTTCAACAGATCACTGGAGCAGTGTGAAGTCCCATCATTCTTCAAATGCTCCAACATCATCCCCGTCCCAAAGAAACCCAAGATTACAGGACTTAACGACTATAGACCTGTGGCTCTAACATCTGTGGTCATGAAGTCATTTGAAAAACTGGTTTTGGCTTATCTGAAGGACATCACTGGACCCTTACTGGACCCCCTGCAGTTTGCCTACAGAGCAAACAGGTCTGTGGATGATGCAGTCAATATGGGACTGCATTACACACTGCAACACCTAGACAGACCAGGGACTTATGTGAGGATCCTGTTTGTGGACTTCAGCTCGGCCTTTAACACTATCATTCCAGACCTCCTCCTGCCCAAACCAACTCAGCTTTCCGTGCCCACCTCCGTCTGTCAGTGGATCAACAGCTTCCTGACAGACAGGCAGCAGTTCACTAACTGGGAAAATACACATCCAGCACCTGCACCATCAGCACTGGAGCTCCTCAGGGCTGTGTTCTCTCCCCACTGCTCTTCTCCCTCTACACCAACGACTGCACATCTAAAGACCCCTCTGTCAAGCTCCTGAAGTTTGCAGACGACACCACACTGATTGGCCTCATTCAGGACGGTGACGAGTCTGCTTACAGACAGGAGGTTAAGGAGCTGGCTGTCTGGTGCAGTCTTAACAACCTGGAGCTCAAAACTGGAACCCAAAACCTGGAACTCAAAACTGTGGAGATGATTGTGGACTTCAGGAGAAACCCCCCTGCTCTCCCCCCACTCATCATCATGAACAGCACTGTGACTGCAGTGGAGTCATTCAGGTTCCTGGGCACCACCATCTCTCAGGACCTGAAGTGGGACATTCACACTGACTCTATTGTGAAAAAGGCCCAGCAGAGGTTGTACTTACTTCGCCAGCTGAGGAAGTTCAACCTGCCACAGGAGCTGCTGAAACACTTCTACTCTGCCATCATTGAATCCATCCTCTGTACTTCAATAACTGTCTGGTTCAGCTCAGCTACCAAATCTGACCTCAGAAGACTACAGAGGGTAGTCCAGACTGCTGAGCGAATCATTGGTACAACCCTCCCCATTCTCCAAGAACTGTACTTATCCAGAGTGAGCAAAAGGGCTGGTAAAATCACTCTGGACCCCTCACATCCAGCACACTCTCTCTTTGAACTGTTGCCACCTGGTCGACGCTACAGAGCTCTGAGCACCAGAATGGCAAGACACAGAAACAGTTTCTTCCCTCAGGCAATCCATCTCATGAACACTTGAACTCTTAACAATAAACATGAAACATAAAAACTAGGGATGCACCGAATCCAGGATTCGGATTCGGCCGAATCCTGGGCTTTTTGACGGGGTTCGGTTTTTTTCACCGAAACCGAACCCTAGACTTGCGCTACGACGTCACACGGCCGTTGATTACGTGAAGGTGTTTACATAGGACCCGTTCGAATGTAGTAGGCTGTAAGAATCTGAAAATGGAACTCGTAAGCAAAAAAAGTTTTGTTTGGCAGTACTTTCAACCAAAAGAAGGCGATTCAAGTCGAGCTTTATGTTCAATTTGCAATGCCAATTTGTCTCGTGGTGGCAAGTAGAGCCCTGCGCGGGACTGTTTTCTTCATCCCCGCCGAATTTCTGAGCATTACCGCCCGCTCCCGCAACGTGTGTGTTACACTCCCGCCCGCTCCCGCAATATGTATGTCCACTCCCGCCCGCACCCGCAAAACTCTGAGAATTTATTCCCGCACGATAATAGAGATGCATTGATTTTGTGTCTTCTCCCGTCCCGCAGGAAAAAAAAAAACGTATTGTATTGCTATTATTAAAGAGATTCATGTTTGTTCCTTTCCCTGACCTGCATGTATTCTGACGCACTGGTAGGGAAGATGAATATAGCCTGGGCTATCGGGGACATCTAAAACGCTGAGGCTACCGCGCGTTTCTTTAGACTTCAAGTACTTTGATTTTGTTGACAATGACATCATGTCGCTAGGTTACCTCCCGATCCCGCAGTGGTTTTTTTTAGCCGCCCATTCCCGCCCGCAGCAAAGTTTAAACCGCCCGCTCCCGCGAGATTTGCGTTGGGTCCCACGGGACCCGGCGGGTCCCAATCCCAATGCAGCACTCTAGTGGCAAGGGCCCTAAGCAGTACACAACATCGCCGATGTTAAAACTAAGGATGCGAGTAGGATTCGGTATTCGGTTTCGGATTCGGCCGAATCTTAAACAGTGGATTCGGTATTCGGCCGAACCCCAAAAATCTGGATTCGGTGCATCCCTAATAAAAACACTATCATACTTTTTATTTTACACATATACTCAATACATTTCAAATTTTCACCTAGCATACCTGTACATGTCAGTCCTGTGTCTTGTTTCCCCCTCCTCTCGTGTCCATATTTGACCTTCCTGTTCCTGTCCTCATTCCCTGTCATCATGAGTTAATTTGTTCCCAGCCCTGCGTTTAATTGCCCCACACCTGTTTCTGTTCTTCCTCGTTGATTTCCCTGTGTTCATAAGCCCTGTGTTTCCCTGCCTCTGTGTCCAGTCTGAACGTCATCCATGTTCGTCTCGTCCCAAGAGCCTCGTCTCTATGTGGATTTAAATAAAGGATTATTATTTGTAATCTCCTTGTCTCCGCGCTCCTTGTGCCCGAGAGGTTCTGACAGTACATACCGAACTGTCTATTTTGTATATTGTGTTTGTGCTATTTGGCACATTGTCCATTTTTGTATATTTGTACATTATTTATTTTATTTTTATTTTTTATTTTTATTTTTTATTATCTGTGTCCTGTCCTGTTGCTGTCATTCTGTCGCAATGTGGAGCTAATGTCACTAAAACAAATTCCTCGTATGTGCAAACATACTTGGCAATAAAGCTCATTCTGATTCTGATTTTGATTCCGATATGTGTACTTATTTAAAGTAAAACAAAATATATCTAAAACATAATGATTTAATTTAATTTAATATAAAAATTCTACTTTGACATTATTACAACGTGCAGTTCTTGAAAGTGCACTTAACTGTGTTAAACAATCACGAAAGTAGATTCTCTTTAAGTACACTTAAGTGGCTTTTTATTTCATTACAATCATATCATCTTATACAAGTACATTTTTTTTTTTTTCAAGATTTGAAGCACACTACAAGTGCACTTTCAATAAAGTTAAGCACACTTTCTTTTCACAAGAGTATAGTCTAGAGAAGTATTGGCCTACCTAGTTTATGGGCTGCAGATTACTGCATGAAAGTTGCAAGCCTTAAAAAAGCGTTGTCCTATAAACTTGATACATAGGCCAACATGGAATCTTATGTGCTTGTGGTGTAAACTGGAATTCTGCTGAACACAGAGTTCGGTTATTAACGAGAGTGACAACTGCATTCTATTTTCAGTAAACCTTTTCTGTGTAAAAGCGACTGCACTGGACAACTAGTTGTCTGTCACATCAAGCAATGCGAGAGCCACTCTGCACTGCACACTCGGTTGTCTCATGTGTGTTGTATTTTTTCTCCTGTGGGGTTCCAGTTACTCACAAAGATGCAGATATAAGCTGCGTGTCATCGTGACTGCTCCCATCAGATTTGTGGTCTGTGTGTGACCCAAATGCTCAGTTATAAATAAAAAAAGCATTCAATTTCTGTTAATTAAGATCTGTTGGATGAAATCGCACTTCGTGTTATCTCTTTTATTAAGCCACAATTGTGTCTGCTGTGATATTTCCTAGTCTTATGGACTACACCATCTTTGACATTTACTTTAGTCAATGTCACACATGGTTTGTAGTTTCATTAGTTGTATTCTGTGTCAGTTTATTTCAATGCTGTCTCTGTCGCGGTGTCTAAGCGTGGTGTAGATGAAGATGAAGATGAAGAATACACAGGAAACTTTATTAACAGAACAAAACCCTTAACCAAACTTAGCAAAATCATATCAATAACCATGACAACCAAGGACAGGCAGGGACTAGAACAAAGGAGACTGAACAGAAACAAACTAAAAGTCCATGAGAGTGAAATTAACAGAGAAATAACTGATAGTGTCACAGTCACCCATGGGGAGTTTATTATTCTTTCTGTGCCAGATGATTATTAAAAAGAGAAGCTTCATGTAGTCACACAACTTTTCTTTCTCTTTCTCTCTTTCTTTCTTTCTTTTTTGGGAAAGCTATTTTTTTTCAATCAGGATGCATTAAATTGATCAAAAGTGACAGTTAAGACTTGCATTGTTACCAAAAATATTGATTTCATATAACTGCTGTTTTTTAAAACTTATTCCCCCAAATAATCAAGAAAAAATTAGTTTCTACAAAAAATATTCAGCAGCACAACTATTTTCAACTGTGATAGTAATCAGCATTTTAGATTTTATAGAAGGTCGTGTGACACTGAAGACCAGAGTAATGTCTGTAAATAAATGAATAAATCACAGAAATAAATGGCATTTAAAAATCTATAATAAAATAGAAAGAATATTACAATAATGTCACAATAAAATTTTTTTTTTTATAAAATAAAGGCAGCCTTGGTGAGCAAAACAGACTTCTTCAAAGAACTACATTTTCAAAGAGTACAGCTTGACTGTAGTTTAACTACTTAAAATAATGAGCAGTTTCAAAGTAGCATTTCACATTAAAGACCTTGTATAGGTTTAAGGAATGTGCAGAATTCTGTGTAGCTTTCTGAAAAGCTTTGTGGACCTATAAGACTCATTGCATCGCTACAGTTTTTTACTTGAATTACCACTGGCATGTGATATCTCTGACAAGATCTTCAAGCATATATGATTAAGGCAGGTTTGGATAGATATACAAAAAAGGCCTCAAGCCAAGTGGAATGCAACATTGCTGCAAGCAGCGCTGTTTTCTTGGCATCTTCGGCAGATGGGTTGATTTCCTACATCATTAATTGCTGAATAGATTGCCTGTTGAATTCTTAATATGTTGCCAGTGTGTGCTTGTCATTACAAGGTTGGCAGAGAGCAAACTGGTCAGCCTTCAAGTCAGTCGGCCTTGGTTTACCATCAGTGAAGCAAAAGACAAAGCTTTTTCAATGCTTGTTTTCAACACCTGGCAGCCCTTTTGGTCCTTTTAAACAGCCTTCATAATTTTAGAGATGGCAATGAATGAAGTGGCATGCACGTGTATTGGACTTTTAAAATGTTTTGTCCATCCAACAAGCACCATTTAACCAAAGACCCTGATTTGGGTTTACCTCTAGGAGTCAAGCGTTTCAGAATCCATTTTAATGCGTAAGTAGGGGGCTTTTGGTTTAATTCATATTCAGTGACTTTGCATGTTTTAAGCTCTATGCAAATATTATTGGATTTTCAAAGGATTTGATGGATTTTCTCTGGATTTTCTCACACAAATGTTGGCAAAAATAGAGTGAAATATCTGCCTCTTTGTGAGGAAGATTTGCATGCATGAAATATTTTAATGAAAGCTTCCCCAAGTCCTCACAGGAGAATAGGATTTGATTTCAAAATATCATCATTTTGGGGGGCTGGGGCGTCATATACAAAGGGACCTGTTTACCACTCTACTTTCCAAACACATTAAACACTAACCATTAGCACCTTTAGCACATTTTTCCTGTTATTTACACAGAAAAGGGGCCCATAGCAAAAACTTAAAACACAGCACAAAACAATTAACAAAGCATAGTACAGAAAGTAACACAATGTAACATTAATACCTTTAAAAATGGACATACGATAATATTCATAATAACGGCTTTGTCCGAATTTGCCTATTTATAGTATACATTAAAAGTACTTGACTGCTTAGCAAAAAAAGTGTAACAGTATCTACCATATCTATCATTTTTCCTCTACTGGAAAAGTCTAAAGAGAACCATGAAATTATTTATCTTTTATAGCTTAAGGGGTTGAGGGCAAGATTAGCCAAAAAAAATAATCATCAGTGGCTTTGAGTTTACTCTTATACGTCACTCAGTCTCAACACATTTATTAAATGGCAATACATGCTTGACTTTTTATTTAAACATCAACATTTTTTAAATTTACTGTTATTATTTTAAATTTTTAAGTGTAAAGGGAGCAGAAGGCCCACAGTGGCATGTTGGTGCTGATATTTATGTAATTTAATCATATTAATAATTATAATTATAATTAATGGATTATTATTCCATTATATATTTATTCATAAATTCATACAGTGTAATTCAGATTGATCTTTTTGACTAGGATCCTGTCATTTGATTTGTGTTATTTTTAATTTGTTAAATTGTGAAAACGCATACATTTACAGTGAATATTTGATATAGTATTTTACATTAATGATTCATCTGCACAGGCACAGCTCTGATTTACACTGGTGATCTCTGCATGATTGTGAGGCATCGCCTCTCATTTAGGGTTACATCCATATGCATATGTATATCCATAACAACAAAAGCAAGTCCTCCAAGAAAAAAAAAAGCAGTTTAGATGCTTTTGTGATGAAAAAAAAAGATTCTATAGATAAAGAAGACTGTAGATATATGAGCCACAGTGAGAACTAGACTGCTTTCTTTCTGTCAGAATAAGAGACAGTACAGCCAATGGCAAAGACTGACAGACAGGGCTATAATGGACGTTTTACTGTATAAATTTTCTCACTTTTAGTCATGAAGTAGTAAAAGTTAAAAGTTTGGTCCAGTGGCTGGTTGCATAAAATGCTTATAATAGTCTTATAAGTTAGTCATCTAATTTATTTTTTTTCCCTTTAAGTCAGTTCCCCGGGCGCCACAGCATTGGCTGCCCACTGCTCCGGGTGTATGTTCACTACTGAGTGTGCACTTGGATGGGTTAAATGCAGAGCACAAATTCTGAGTATGGGTCACCATACTTGGCCACACACCACTTACCTTTCCCTTTACATAAAATTGTAGATTGGTCTTATTTGAAACTGAGAAAAGACTCTTTGGCAAACTGCTAATTGATCAAACTAGTTCTTAAATCTTAACATAGAGGCTAGGTTTATGTGTCTGTCCATGCCCTCATATTGATAGACTGAGGATAAGGAAGAGAGAAACAGATAGCGGTCATCTTTGCACTGGCCAGTGACAGTTTCATCTACATTGTAATGTTGTAGGTTGGGGCTGTAGAAATATGTGTTGTGAGAACAGACACCGTGTGAGAGATAGAGGACTCTGTTTAGACATGACCCATGAACATGAGAGCCAGACTGCCTGCAGTCTCCAAAACGCAAGACATTCTTCGGGTTCACCTGTCTGTGGTAAAGACTGTCAGACAGGACTTAAGTTTCTTCATGTCAGCTCTCACACTGCAATAAACAGCCACTCACCAGAAGGTGAAAAGTTGACCAAATGAAGAACACAAAGTTTGGAAGAGTTTAGAGAGAGGATCTCATCTGAAACATGCTGAAAGAGCCAAGTGGAGACTTATACTTCCTCAAGACCAGTGACACAGAGAGAGAGAAATCTAGGACCACTGTTATGTTACTGAATAATGTAAAATGTTTACAAGAAGAAATAAAGTGGAAAAGCATAATTAAAATAAGAAATAATGCAAATTAATAGGTCATAATGTTTAACTTTATTACAATGTAATTACAATGTAATATTAATACATATTTTGTGGATCTGATTTAATTACATTATCTACATTTATTGCTATTGTAATTATGGTAACATAAAACAGGTTTTGCTTCAGGATCCAGATTGTATTTTTGTGACCCAAAATTACAAATTAAATTAAATTAAATTAAATTTACTTTAATTTATTAAATGTACTGGCACAAAAAAGTTATCGAAAATATGTAAAAAAAAATTATAAATAAATACTACATTTTAAATGTGTGTTTCTGTGTTAAAAACGATAATTTTGCCATACAGGTGACCTCAAATCAAACAGACATGGACTAATACAAAACTCCTATTTTTGATTATTTGATTCTGTGGGTTCCTTATGTGTCCTGTTTTGAAAGCACCACATAACCACAGTATTTATATTTTTCATTAACTTATATAGTTGTATCTGCGTGTTAAGCTGGGGTAGGAGAATACAGTATGTTAACAATCTGTAATCTAAAACAATATTAACATGCCAGCAAAGTTGCAAAGTAACATTATTAGAGGCCGTCTGAATTCATCTTGAAGTTGAGCAGAATCTCTCTCTGTGAAGAGTCCTCTGTTTCTGTACACTTGGCGGTGAGGAGGAATAGAAAAGTCATTGTGTTGAGTTGAAGTATGTTTACCCTCTTCTAAAGAGAGCTTTTCAAACAGAGTTGTGTTTTCATGTCTCCAAAAAGCTCCTCCTGGAGTGGAGGTGAACTGTGAGAATAATGTGCTCAGTCGTGAGAAGCACAGACTGTTAAAGTAAGATGATGGTTTGGATGAGCTGGGAGTGCCATATGGTGAAAACAGTGAGAAGAATGCTAAGGACAACATTCTTGCAGCTTGTGAAGAATGGAAATTTCAGAGTAGCAGCTACAAAATCATTAAGGGTCACTACCGCAAGCAAATCTTCTAACACCATATCATAAATTTTAGTAGAAAGCAAACTGTGTTTTTGTTCGGAAGTCACTCTTATGTCAACAGAAGATCTGAGGTTTCTGCAGTCTGTTTTTGCTACTCACAAAGAGGACTTTGTAGGACAAGAAATCAAAATTAAAAGAACATGAATAAGTAAATGGCAAGATAAATATTTTGAAATACAGCTTTACCAATGTGTCTAGTCTCTTTTCTTTGATTCTTTTAAATAGCATACTGACTTTTTTGGTAGCAATATGCATTATGTATACAACTTTACTGTACTAATTGCAATGCGATCTGCTCAACATTTTCAGTCTGACAAATGAATTAGAAGAAAAATCAACTGGTCATATACATATATATATATTTAAAGCAAGCCAAAAATTAAAGCATTTTTCAAAATTAGATTAAAAATGCTAATTTTGTGAAATTTGAAACAATTCTAATTGCATACTGCATACTACATGTACTATTAAGAAATACACAGTGTATACTATGCAGTATGCAGTACACTAATATCCATATGATGACCCTTCTTGAAAAGATTCAGAATGGCATATTTATTATTGTTAAAAAAAAGTAGTATGCTGTGTAATACTCAGATCATCTACTATATTTGCCAAAATGTGCAACATAGCCACTGCACACTGCGTGAGACATCACATCCCAAAATTCAATGTATTCGGTTCAACCTGACCTTTCATATCCAGTCTGGCAAATGAAACAAAAGCAATATCAGCCATAATCTTTTTACTCATTATTTGATCAGACTGTCAAAAGTTAAAGATTTTTACCAAAATTTCCATTAAAATTTATTGAATTAAATAATAATATCCAATCTGACCAAATCACCAAGATGATATCTAGAGGTTGTGTGACAGTGACATATCATACTTCTGTTTGAAAAGATTATCATCGCATACCGCAGAATCATTAACTACTTTTCTTTTTTAGTAGACAGTAGAAAATGTACTATGTAGATATTTTTTTTACTCCAAACAGTTCTTTCTTTGTCTCATAGTTGTCTTTTTTCCCTTCCTTTGTGCTGTCGGTCTATCTTTGAATCAAAAGTCTTCACTCCGGCTGTGGTTATTTACAACTGGCAAATCTGCATTTCTCATATAGATCTGTCTGCCACTGATTTTAATATCAGTGATGTTTCCCACGACACCTTTTGTTTTATTATGCATTATGAATTTCTCCTTCTCGCCCTTCATCTTCTCAAATCCCTATCCCCACGCTGAGGATTATGAGGCCAACTATTTTATCAGGAGGGGCGAGATTTATCATTTCAATCTCATTTCAATAAATAAAATAATCTCTCTTCTCTTAGAAGTGACAGCAGCTAATGCTATTTTGTCATCATTAGACTGAAACTTTGCAGACAGAGCCTGAGTGATTTTAGAGCCGTGGCGTAACTTTGATCTCGGCGGCCATCGTGCACATGTGCTGGGCTGATGGTGTTAAAATGCATTCCAAACAAATTCACTTCGCAAAGTGCTTCGATTGCATCAGACTTTTGTGCATTTAGGTGATTCTAATGGTCCGTGGCAAATCACCACAATAAAAGGTGATATGATGACCTTGTTTCAATACTTGTTCCCTTAATGGTCTTCCATGCATGTGCATGTATTCTGTTATCTCCCTGTCGGAACGGCTTCACAAAAACGGAGCTGTCAAATTCGCTGCTCGCGAACGCATTGAGAAACAAGGCCGACCATCAAAATGCCATTTTTTATTTTAATTGCTATCTCCTTTCCTCTCATTTCTTCGTTTCTCACCCCCAGAGCAAATCAAGGAAAAACGGGGGGCAAGCTGACAGCAAAACAATTGCGTTTCAAATTGAAGTCCCAGCAGAGTATGTTCAGTTCTTTAACCTGACATCCGTTTTTCCCACACACATCCTGTAAGAAAAGAAAGACAGATAGTGAGAGAGAGAGAGAGTAAGAGCTACAAAAAAAGAAAAAGAAAGAAAAAAAACACAAAAAAAGACATACGTCTCTAAGAAAGAGGGACTGTCCTTTTGAATACGTGTTTTCTGTTTATCATTAGCTGACTGGGTGCTTCATCATTCTGTGAAAATCCCTATCTGCTGAACATAAGGCTGCGAGACAGCAGGGAATCAATCTTTTGTGCTTGGGCAGATAAACACAGGACGCAATCAGGGGGGAGACGGAGGCATGAAGCCGGGCGCAGGACTCACGCCGCTGGTGATGGATGGAGGAAGTAAAAGTGTCAGGATGGCATTATGCAAATAGGGGAGGCATCCGAGCATCGCCCTGGTGATTATGGGAGATGGGGAGAGCAGCCCGTGGTCCCCCTGGCATCGCTACTGCCCGCGCTTGCTTCCTCGCTTTCTTTTTCCCTCCTTTACTCATTAGTTGTGCTTTTATTGCTCTTTTTAACGGGCTCTGTCATTGTTTGTCAGTAAGAGCCACTGCGGGATCGGTGAATGTGTGGATTATTTGCTTACGGCCGAGTGGGTCTCAACAAGCACTTGAACTTGGCACCAGCACTTTGTGTTGCAGGTAGGTCAGAGGTCACGTTGCCATTAAGACACCATTATGTGGACAAAAGCATAATAAATAAAGGCCCGGTTTCACAGACAGGTTAAACCATTAGGCCATAGTTCAATTAGGACATTTAAGTAGCTTTTATAAATATGCCTTAGATAAAAACATAACTGGTGTGCATCTTGAGGCAAAACAGTGAATCTGAATTTTAAGATCACTCAAGTGCAAATTTCTTTCATTTGAGATAGCCCAGACATGCATTTTAGTCTGGGACTAGGCTTAAGCCTTGTCTATGAAACTGGGATAAATATTTTGCAATTAACATTTCAATTATGAATATTTATGTTGGCTTGACATCACAAATGGATATCTGAGACCAAAATGTAGTAACAGTAACTCATCTTAGAGCTTTCATACTATGACAACCAAACTCAGCTCTAGCTCAATATGCTATATCTTTTCAGTTTTCCTAAACTGGACTAAAAATCCCATGGACTTTGACTGAGGGAGTCCAAACTTTCAAACAATAAAGCTTATTCACCAAAGACCTTCATCCAACCTCTGCAGCAAAGCCTAGCAACATGCTTAAGACATGCTAGAAATGACCTGAAACATTCAAACATCACATGCTAGCAATGTGTTAAATCACATAGATGTATATACCTAATTAGCATCTGTTTCTATACATAAGCCATCCACCATATTGGAACAATCAAAGCTGGTGCATGAAAACTAACTGTGTTTCTGCAACCGCAGTTATATGCATGTATGAATATATGCATCTGCAATAGACATCATTAGAAGATTTTTCTAAACAAACACTACACAGCAAGACAAAGCCGCTAGCAAAAACGGCATTAAAAAGTTAGCATAGGCAAAAAACTAACACAGTCTCATCCCAACTAGTCACATATTGACGCTTGGTTTTTGCGTCGCTTTTTGACGCTCAAGGTACCCCTTTCGCGTCACTTTTCGACGTGAAGGGAAGGTAATTTTTTTAAATAGGAAACACTTAGCGTATATTAATCATTTAAAAAAAAATTATGCCAGTACTTGCATCTGCCTCCTATATCTTGCGTTTTCTTCACAGATGGTAGGTTTAGGGGCAGGTTTGGGTAAGTCACTATTTTCACTGTTTACATTCAAAAATCACACCTCTACATATATGCAATAATGGCAACCTTATTATGACGATAAAATTCCCAATAGCGCGTTAGCATATCGACGCCGAAAAATTATGCTTCCCTTCACGTCGAAAAGTGACGCTAAAGGGGTACCTTGAGCGTCAAAAAGCGACGCCAAATCCAAAGCGTCAATATGTGACGACTTGGGATGAGACCGGGTTGAAAAAACCTGTAATATTGAGTTAAAACATTCTCCCCTTTTAAAAGGTTATTCCATTTCTTTGGGAATTTAAACCTTGAACATTTTTTCGAACAGAAGCTGTGCAATGTTTTTGGAAAACTCATTGATTTTTACTGTGTGACGACATGTTAAATGTTCATCTAGGTCTACATATCTATGCTATAAAATGCTATGAACATCTAGCAATGTGTTAAAAATGCTATCAATGTGCTAAAACATAAGCAACATGTTAAATGGTTACACAACATCCTAAAACATGCTAGCAACATGATATGCTAGCAATGTGCTAAAACATGGTAGCAACTTTCAGACGAGGCTTTATCAAGACAGCATCAAAGTTTTGTATTCAAATTTGATCTAGTTTGATATTATAGTAGAGAGGTTTCACCGAGGGTCCTTCACCAGCCCAGCAACTGCCATTGAGATGAACAGAAATGTTAATATATATACCTTATACATTTAGAAAAGACCTGTTTGGGACAAAATATCTGAACCAAAATACTTGACCAAGTAAAAGATTTAAACTGAACACAAATATAGTATAATTTGCCAACAGGTTAGCATTTGGCATAAAGTCAATAGCAGATCTTTTCTCTGCAGTACTGCAATGGCAAGACATGAAAACCATCTGAAATGGTGCAGCCACAATTTCTCTTCGAAACGTAATTTCCTACTGGTGTCATTGTGAGGTGTAGCCTGAGGGAAAGAAGAAATGACATGACTACTTCTCCTGCAGCACAGTTAGCATAAGTGTCATACACCCACCACAGCGGAGGATACTGCCATATGGCTTCCTCTCCTCATCTCCTCTCAACTCTTTTCCCGGGAAAACACTTTGAAGATTGGTTAAATTGGTTTCATGGTTACCTCATTCCTGCAGTGCACAAACTTTCTTTATTTGTGTCTTCATTTAGGCCTACTTCTTTCTGGTTTTAAAGTGTATTATTTTGTTGCAGCCATGGCCTGCTGTAACTAGTACTTACTTACTAGCCAAAGTCAAAAGAGCCCACAGTGTTTGCTTTTGAAGTATGCAACTCATTACTAAATAAAACAGGCTTGACTCTGAGGAAGTGTCATTGTCGTAGTTAATCTGACACGTAGATGTGAATTTTCCAAAAGTCCCACATGTCAAAATTAAAGAGCTAAATAAAATTAATAAACTTTTATTTTTCTTTTGGTAATCCCTTCATAATCCATACATTGGAGTTCCTATTACCGTATCCCTATAACATTACCTGTGCCCATCTGTCATGCACTGTAACAGTGTAAAAATATCCAGAATTAAGAGAAGAATCAGATATGAATGTTTAAATGTACACTACCTTTCAAAAGTTTTGAGTTCACAAGTTTTTATAAGAACTTAATAGTTTCATTCAGCAAAGATGCTGAATAAAATTGATCATGATTTTAAATTGATCAAAAGTTACAATGCTACAAAAAACTTTTACAGTATTTCAAATAAATTCTGTACTTTTGAACTTATTTTGTATAGTTTGAAACTATTTTTTAATGTATCACTCTTTCCACAAAATATTAAGCAGCACAATCATTTTCAACTGTGATAATAACAAAAATTGTTTCTTGAGCAGCAAATCACCATATTAGATTTCTATAAGATCATGTGACTTTACGATTATTGGAATTTTCATACAGTAAATGTTAAAATATAAAAATAGAGAACTGTATTAATATTTAAAAAGAAAATTGCATTAATATTTTCACACTATTACTGTTTTTGCTCTTTTTTAATCAAGTAAATGCAGCCTTGATACTGACTTTTTTTAAAATTATTATAATTGTTTTTTTTCAAAAACATAAAAAAATCATATAGACTCCAAACTTTTAAATGGATTTGTAAGTTAGAAGACTGGGCATCAAATATTTATGTGAATCAAAACCGTATATGAAAAAACAATTGGTCCCAAGACATGTCCATCCACAAGACAAACAAACAAACAAATAAATAAATCAATAAATAAAATGCCTTATCATGTTGCAAGAACATTAAAATGATATTCTTATCATCCTCATGGCACAAAAGTCACACACTAAAGCTTCATACTTAAGGTTAGGGGTTTGTTCAAAATATGAGCTTGACCTATAATAATAGTGACGCTTGCCTTAGCAAACACCACTAATGATAAAATAAGTATATGCCATTTCACCATCAGAGAGATCTAAGAGGAAGGACCGGCCCTCACCCGTTCCAGCAGAGTTACTGTAACATCTTGCCCTTTGTGTGCACATGAGAATTTCGGCATTATTAACATAGTGCAAAGCCCACCCCTCTCAAAAAAAGGATCCCATCAGGTGCAATAGTTTTCCCATTAACACAGAACAACCTCCGTTTCCAGCCACGAACCTAAAGCTGCCAATCGCGGTCTCTCCAGCTTTGGCACTCTCCACAACACTCAGACAATACTACTCTGTTTCGGCAGATTGGATCCATTTGCATTGGACAACTCCTCTGCATATAGATTGATGGGTTTAATCAGCGAATCAGGGAGAGCGCTCAGACATCAATCATTGTCAGCCCTGTCTTTTATTCGTTGCCTGCGTTTCCTTGCTCCGACTCATCAGCGGGAGCAGGTTCAGGCAGAGGAGCCCAACCTGTGATGAGAACAATAGCTCCTCCGGCGCTCCGGGGGGAATTTTTACGGCCCATGCAGATGAGGAGAGGACAAATCACCAGAGAGGACTCAGCCAGCCATTAAACAAAAGGAACAAGTCCTGAAACTGGGAAAATCAGAGAGCCGAAGGTGATATGCATCAGAGCGACTAGAGTTGAGAGAGTGCCGATGTACAGCATATAAAAATTCAGAGAGCTCGGTATTAAAATGATTAATTAGAATCCAATGGCTTTTAATGTGTATGACAATGACTCCTACTGCATCTGAATTCTCCCACACATTAGGCTATGACACAGGCTTTTGCAATTAAAATTAATTTTTGCTGATTTGCATTGTGTCAAAGAAGAAAAGTGTTAAAGGCTCATTAGAAAGTACCTGTGAGAAAGTAACAAAATCCTCTCCTTGACTTTCTCACATGCGTTTCAGACATTGTGTTGATTGAGGTCTTGTTTTTTTGCAGTTTTGCCCTCCCTTGATGCGACATGTATATATAGCAGGTGCTAATTGAGTTGTGATGGTATTGTGTTGTGAACCAGGTACCATGATCCAGACCTTCCCTACGGTGTCGAAGTATAAACTTACCTGTCACACTTCCAGTCGGGTGACACCCTCAATGTGTCTGAGCATCTCTCTCCAATGCCGATTAGTACCAGTTCAATTAAGACAGAACAAACGAGTTGAAAGTTATTGCTGAACTCAAATGGCAATAGAAATTACTTTTCTTTGTTACTGATCCTTGCTAAGGCATTTGAACAAACCCCTAACCCTGAGTGTTAAACTTCAGTATGTAACTAATCTTGCGAGGCTTATTCTACAACAATATCATAAAGAAACATCACTCTTTTGATTTCAGATAAGAAGAAATCGGCAGCCAAAACACTTAGCATACAGTTTTGTAAGTAAACACAAAAGCATTAAAATATAATTTTTCCTCTCATCTCATATTCCTTTTTCCATCACCACATGTAGTATCAAATGCAGCAGGATCTTGTTTTAAGGAATTTTAGATATTTTAATTGAAATTAAAGTCATAGTTCACCCAAACATTTTCTGAAAATTTACTCACTCTCAGGCCATCCAAGATATAGATGAGGTTGTTTCTTCATCATAACAGATGTAGAGAAATTACATCACAGATTTAGCGTTACATCACTTGATCAACATGGATTCTCTGCAGTGAATGGGTGCCGAAAAAACGAGATTTCAAACAGCCGATAATAAACATCACAATAATTCACAAATAATCCACACCGCTCCAGTCCATCAATTAGCATGTTCTGAAGCGAAAAAGCTGCATATTTGAAATTATTATTTTTTTTACTTTAAACCACCTCTTCTGGTCAAAAAAGAAGTCCATAATCTATAATAATGCTTTCTCCAATGAAAATGATCCCTTGTTGTCCTCCCACATCAAAATCCACTGACATATGTTTAAGAACTGGTTTGGAATGTTTTTATTTGTAAATGGTGCTTAATCTGTGCATATTTCTCTCCTATTTTAGACAAGGTTACTTTTTTTTTTACTAGAATAAGCAATATTGTGGATAAAGGACTCAACTGTTTAAAGTTAAAATTGTCCTAATGATGGATTTCTTTCTTATAAACATGCAGCTTTTCACTTCACAAGACATTTATTGATGAACTGGAGTTGTGTGGATTACTTGTGGATTATTGTGATGTTTTTTGTCAACAGTTTGGACTCTCATTCTGACGGCACCCATTCACTGTTCACTGCAGAGGATTCATTGGTGAGCAAGTGATGCAATGCAAAATTTCTCCAAATCTGTTCTGATGAAGAAACAAACACATCTACATTTTGGAAAATTTTCAGCCATTTTCATTTTATTTTATTTTTTTCAAATGAACTAATCCTTTAACTCTCATGTTGTGTTCTGGTCATTTTTATCCGGAAATGATGCTTCCCCCCTACAAAAATGTATTGTTTCCTGTCGATACTTCACTCGTACTGCGTCTTGTTTTAAAGATGCTATGTGAAAAAGCCTTTTTTTCTCCTGAACTGAAGCCTTTTTTCAATTACGCAGTGAAACTGCACGGCCATTGGTTCGAGGAGTGTGTTCAAAACGAACCAATGGCTTAGCAGCAGAGCTGCATGAGGCTATGGTGACGAAGCCCGTCAGAGCCCACCAGAATGGGCGGAGCCATCTGACTATATAAGCGGGCGTTGCGCCATAGAATCCACAGATTTCTTCTCCTTCAGCGACGGCGACTTCGCTCTTCGCTGATCCCAAAGGCAGGACCTGCAGTGCAGTAGAATAAGGACCCAGCAACCTCAATCTGCTCGGCTGATCCACCGCCTTTTCCTCGCACTTGGTAACTGACCCCGCCCCCTTGCCTTCGTCCGCTCCCAGCGCCACCAAAGTCGGGATGGATGCCGAACTTCTCCATATCCTCTCAAAAGCAGTTGAAGAGCTGGGATTAGAGTGGTCTTCGCCAGAGGAGCCATCTTGCAGCCGTCTGGACAAGTGGTTCCTGCCGGGGCACGGTCAGGCCCCTTGACAGTGTTCTTTGCCGTTCTTCCCCAAAGTCCACGATGAGCTCACGAGGTCATGGCACGCCCCCTACTCCGCTTGCCTCCGTACTTCTGCTTCACCCTCCCTCACTACGGTTGATGGTGCTGAAGAAAAGGGGTACCAGAAGATGCCTCCCCTGGACGAGTCAGTGGCCGCACATCTCTACCCGCCCACGGCTATCGGCTGGAAGGCAAAGGCCGCTCTCCCATCCAAGCCATGTAGGACCACTTCTGCACTCGCTGGACGCTCCCACGCTTCAGCTGGACAGGCGGCTTCAGCGCTCCATTCTATGGCGGTCCTCCAGGTCTTTCAGGCCAAGCTCCTCTCATCTATGGACGAGTCTGACCCTGACCCTGCGACTCTCAGGGAGCTGAGAAGTGCAACAGACCTGGCTCTGCGTGCCACCAAGACCACCGCTCAGGCAATCGGGAGGTCCATGGCCAGCCTGGTGGTGCTCGAGCGCCACCTATGGCTCACGCTGATGGAAATCAAGGAGGCAGACAAGGTCCCCTTCCTTGATGCCCCGATTTCCCACACTGGCCTCTTTGGACTGGCGGTTGAAGGGTTTGCTGAGCACTTCACGGAGGCGCAGAAGTCGTCCCAGGCTATGCAAGACTTCCTGCCAAAGCGCTCCAGCTCCACAACTGCTCCTAGTCGCCCTAAGTCTATGCCAACTCAGCAGCCCGCAAAGCCTGCACCTGCCGTCCCCACCCCTCAGCCTGCCAAGACTCAGCAGACGCGAGGGCGTTCCCACTCAGCCAAATGCCACCCCTTTCCTAGACGCCAGGGCCCCCGACCTAAGATAGCGTTGGACCCGGCGCCTCCGGTGTCTTCCTGATCTACAGGACAGGAAGAGAAGGGGGCCAAGTCCCTCCACAGCTGGACCACCCCCCAGACAGCCTCTCTTAAACCTCCTATCACCCCGTTCAACCCCGGGTGCAGAGGGAAATGTGTTTGTTGCAAATACGGGGCCCGTACAAGCGCCCAGGCAACCGCCCGCTGTTATAGTGGGAAAAATAAATCACAAAATTTCGCAAAAAAAGAGCACATTTCCCCTTCCATTTCTCACGAGTGCCCTGCCCCTGTGCAGCCAGTCAGAGGCAGAACTATTGTCGCACAGGACCCTCCTCCTCAGCCACCTGGAGTGCTCTGGCCATGCGATAAATCGCAGCCTCCTTCGAGATCGGTGCCTCTCGCCCTCTCAAAACGTTTCAGAAGATGCTGAGCCTCATTGCCGCAGCATCACCAGCACTACAGCTGGTCCTGCTTCCCATGCGGCCCCTTCAGCGCTGGTTGAAACCACAGGTTCCATCCCATGCATGGCGTCATGGATGCCTACATATCAGGGTGAGCCAGGCCTGTGTGACAGCCTTAGTCCCCTGGAAGAACCCTAGCTGGATGGAACCATGGGAATGGTTTGTAGAAGAAAGGTTGTCACGACAGATGCCTCCAACACAGGTCGGGGGGCGCTGTGAGAGGGCAAACCGACTTTTGGCCATTGGTCGAAAGTGGAGAAAGGGCTCCACATCAACTGCTTGGAAATGCTAGCAGTGTGTCGAGCCTGTCAGTTCTTCCTGCCAGACCTAAGAGGACACCATGTGCTAATCCGCTTGGACAACATGTCTGTGGTGTCCTACATAAATCCCCAAAGAGGCCTCTCCTTGAAACGTCTCTTCATTCTGGTAGAGCGCCTTCTGGAATGGGCTCAAGGAAAAGGAAAGGAGATGTGATTTGTGCTCTGCATTTAACCCATCCAAGTGCACACACACAGCAGTGAGTAGTGAACAAACACACACACACTGTGAACACACACCCAGAGCAGTGGGCAGCCATTTATGCTGCAGCGCCCAGGGAGCAGTTGGGGGTTGCTCAAGGGTCTCACCTCAGTCTAGTGTTGCTTTTGTCAACGAAAAATGTGACTAAATATCGTCGTCAACGAACCTTTATCACGTGACGAAAACGAGACGGGACGCAACGTAAATGCTGGTCATGTGACGATGACAATAATTAAATATATAATGCAATATTGTTGACGAATAAAAATGAAACTAAATGTGTTTTGCAAAATAACACTATGCTAAAATGTCTCTTCATTTTCGTTGACTAAAACGAGACGAAACAAAATGTTATAACGTTATTTCGTCTCGTTTAGTCGCGTTATTATTATTATTATTATTATTATTTTGCAGTATTTCTGTTTCCTGTGTCACTTCTGGAGCTGCATCAGGTTGCACTGCGCAGACGCAGGCGACGTCACTTCCTCAAGCCCCACTCGCGCCATTATATAGAAGACGACAACAAATATGTTAACATGTTTGGTTGGTAAAATAAATGTTGCAAATTCAAATCAGAGCGTCTTCCTTGTCTGGCATGGATGTATTCTTAAGTCTATAAGGTAACAATAATATAATAAGATAACCTTGTTTGAAATGGGTTTGGCTAAAAGTAAAGTTTGGTTTCGTCTATACTATTAGCGCAGTGGTGGGCCATCAGGGGAAGCAGGGCCTTCTCTGCTGGCCCTATAAAAAACAAAATTGTGTGAAAAATTGTTTTATTGATTATTTAGGTATCATTTTCATTTGTGTAATGTCCACTAAATTGCCTATGATTAGTTTAGTTGAGGTTGAACTGGAATATCCTACATAAAAAAAGTCTGTGAGGCCAGCACTACAGATAGTGCTACCCTTTTCTTGAAAGACGTCACATCTGACTTGTTACAAGCATTAGTGACAGAATCATCAGCCAATCAAATTTTGACTTTCAATGAAATTCTAAGGTACGAACATGAAAGTAAACAAAAAGAAAATGACAGCTGCAGTCATCGGCGCCTACACCAGATCTTGTTGCCGATCTACTAAAATTGTCTTTTTCATGGTGCTCTTTTGCAGACAAATGAGAATAACTGAGAAAGGAAGACCTACACCCAAAGTGAATTCGCTAACAAAGGCCAGCAAAGGTTTTATGCACCATTTCAATGATTACAACTATGAGTACTATCAGTGGCTAACAGCTAGCACCGAGCACAAGTTATTTTGTTGGCTGTTTACTTTTAAATCCGAGTAAAGTGGCATGGAATGACAGACCCATGGACTTTATTTACAAGTGACAGGTGAGTGCTTTATTATTTGATGAGCATTGTATAATGCACTTTGTTATGGAGGTGTAGGTGGTGTGTTGATAATACTGTGGTGTGGTGTGTGGATGTCCAGAGTTTGTACAGTTTTGCTGCTTTGGGCGCGTCGTCATATTAGAGTGACATGAATGTGCATAGTGACCCGTGTGGTGGATTACTTTTACTGACCATGTATGGAAATTTACTCTGCATTTAACCCACCCCAATCTAGCCTACTATTAAAATAGTTGATCAGCCGTCATTGTTTGTTGAGAGCCTGTGTGCAGCATAATATGTGCATTATATGCATATAGCTGCGTTAGCTGTAACAGAGATGTGTAAGATGTTTACAGTTGAAGTTGAGCTTTGTTGTCATTCCGCTACATGTGGGGACATACAGTGGAACGAAAAGAGTATGAACGTGACTAAAACTAATAAAAACTAAAATGACAGTTTCACACAAAGACTAAACTAAAATTAAAACAGGCCGCCAAAAACAACACTACCTCAGTCGTGGGATTAAGGGTGGACGACTGGCCCAACCTCCTCCATTATGCTTTCCCCCGATCGCCCTGATCCCGCAGGTTATCAGGCGAATCAAGGAACAAGGGCACAAGGTTCTCTTGGTGACCCCCCTTTGAAAGAACCAACCTTGGTTGTCAGAGCTAACTCAGCTGCTTGTAGCAGCCCCCTGGCCCATCCCCCTGAGATGAGATCTCCTCTCACAAGCGAACGGGACAATATGGCATCCTCGGCCAGAGTGTGTGTTAAACATCATTTCTGAGGCCAGAGCCCCGTCTACAAGACGCCTCTACGCCTTTATGGGACATTCACTCCCCCCACCTACAATTCCTGCCGGCCGGAGACTCGAACCCGCAACCTTTGGATTACAAGTCCGACTCTCTAACCATTAGGCCACGACTTCCCGACTTTGACTGACAACTCCAAATTACATAAAAGATTTTCAGCACCTCACAAGGGTAAAGACAAAAATACACAATAAAATAATTTTCAATTGTGTTATGCAATTATGATGTAAAAAAAAAAAGCTACATTGAAGATTTAAAAAGGTTTAGGTGACTTCATTGGACTTTAAGTGAGTGTGATATTTTTCTTTCTTAAAAATTCTGTTATTATCTTCCCACCCTCATGTGCCTCAAAACTTTTGACTGAAGAACAAAAAAAAACATTAAATCAGATGTTGAAACCAGGTCCCATTGCACAATAAATTAAATCTACATATTCAGGTACACTCTTAAAAATAAAGGTGCTTCAAAAGGTTCTTCAAGCAATGCCATAGAAGAACAATTTTTGGTTCCACAAAGGTCCAGTCAAAGGTTCTTTAAAGAACCATCTCTTTCTTACCTTTTTATAATCTGAAGAACCTTCTTTCACCACAAAGAACCTTTTGTGAAACAGAAAGGTTCTTCAGATGTTAAAGGTGTCTTTATGGAACCATTTAGACAAAAAGGTTCTTCTGTGGCATCGTGAAGCACCTTTATTTTTAAGAGTATAGCACCGCCACTAGTGTCCCTTCAGAAAGTAGGTGCATAACGCCCCTGGCAAAACATGAAACATCTTGTCAAAATCTCTTTTTAGGACTAAAACGGTAAAGTCATCTGTTCTGTATTAAAAAAATCCCACCAGGAGCTATCCATGATGCAATAAGAAGACGGTGGTCTCCATTTCTTCACCACATCTCTTGGGATCTGTGTGCTGCTAAGAAACTACTTTATTTTATGACACGGCTATATTGGCTTTAAAAAACTTTCTTCTTGAAGTTGCTTTGACAAGAGGAACAGAAGTCAGCTATAAAAAAAATCCACAAAACTATTACTAAAGGAAGAAATGTTAATACAGAATATCTCTTAATGACAGTGTTCCAATTAGACCCACTGCATGTTTCCTCTTGCCGCAAGTCAAAAAGAAAACAAATAAAGCAGACTGATTTAGAAACCTTATTAGCCTTGCAGTCCCAGAGCAAGTCAAGTCAAGTCACCTTTATTTATATAGCACTTTTAACAATGTAAAAATTGTGTCAAAGCAACTGCACAATATCAAAAAAGGAAAATAGTGTATCAATAATGTAAAATGAAAAGATAAAAAAAAAGATTTTCAGTTAAAGGCATTTCATTATTGAATTCAGTGATGTCATCATCCAGCTCAGTTCAGTTTAAATAGTGTCTGTGCAATCAGGTCGACAATATCGCTGGAAATGAAGTGTCCCCAACTAAGCAAGCCAGAGGCGACAGCGGCAAGGAACCAAAACTCCATCGGTGACAGAATGGAGAAAAAACCTTGGGAGAAACCAGGCTCAGTCTCGGGGCCAGTTCTCCTCTGGCCAAATGAACCAGCAGTTCAATTCCAACTGCTGCAAAGTCAGATTGTAAGAGCTCAACTGGTTACAGTGGTCTTTCTTGATGGCTGTCTAAGTGGCGGGGTCCTCACTGGGGATCTGTCTCTGGCGCTCATCTGGCGTCCTGGTCTCCGCTGACGTTCAGGGCTGTAGAGGTCGTCTCTGGGTGCTGATCCACCATCTGATCTGGATACGGACTGGATCTGGTGACTGCAGTGACCATCTGGGCTGGATACGGACCGGATCGGGTGGCTACGGTGACTGGGCATATGTCCCCGGGGCTCATCCAGGTGCCCGGCCTCCGCCGACGATCAGGGCCACATACATCATCTCCCGGCGCCGATCTACCATCTGATCCGGACACGGACTGAGAAACAGAATAGAAACAGACAAATATCAGCGTAGATGCCATTCTTCTTATGATGTAACGAGTACATCATGTGTTATGGGAAGTGTTCCCGGTTCCGGTTGATCTAATTAATGCAGCCTAACAATCCTTTAACGGATTTGAATAATAGAAGTGTATTAGTGTGTTATGTGTAAGCCAGGTTAAAGAAATGTGTCTTTAATCTAGATTTAAACTGACAGAGTGTGTCTGCCTCCCGAACAGTATTAGGTAGATTGTTCCAGAGTTTGGGTGCTAAATAGGAAAAGGATCTGCCGTCCGCAGTCGATTTTGATATTCTAGGTATTATCAAATGGCCAGAGTTTTGAGAACGCAGCAGACGTGGAGGACTATAATGTGATAAGAGCTCGCTCAACCACTGAGGAGCTAATCCATTCAGGGCTTTATAAGTAATTAACAAGATTTTAAAATCTATATGATGTTTGATGGGGAGCCAATGCAGTGTTGACAGAACCGGGCTAATATGGTCGTACTTCCTGGTTCTAGTAAGGACTCTAGCTGCTGCATTTTGGACCAACTGTAATTTGTTGATCAAGCATGCAGAACAACCCCCCAATAAAGCATTACAATAGTCTAACCTTGAGGTCATAAACGCATGAATTAGTATTTCTGCATTTGACGTTGAGAGCATAGGTCGCAATTTAGATATGTTTTTGAGATGGAAAAACTTAGTTTTACAGATGCTAGAAACATGGCATCATTAGGTCTGATAATTAAGACCTAGGTCTGATAATTAACAACTCTGTTTTTTCAGAATTTAACAGTAAGAAGTTACTCGTCATCCAGTTTTTTATTTGACTATGCATTCCGTTAGTTTCTCAATTTGGTGTGTTTCACTGGGCCGCGGAGAAATATAGAGCTGAGTATCATCAGCATAACAGTGAAAACTAACATCATGTCTCCTGATAATATCTCCCAAGGGTAACATGTTAAGCGTGAAAACTAATGGCAATTAAATCATTACAGCATTATGGCTTCCGTGAGCACGAGACAGAAAACGTTTAGGTGGTCCTGAGTTTAGAGGTGGTCCTAAAGGCCTCCTTTTGTTAATATTTCTTCTTCAATCCCACAAATATTTAGACATATAGCAAAACACAAAACAATGTGTCTATGGGATAAAAACAAAAAACAATTTCAAGATATTCTCTGAAAATGTATCATGCAATTGTGCTTCTCAAGTATTTAGTCAATCATTTACTATTTTATTTTATTTTTTATTTTATTTTGTGTAAACATTGGCAGTGGTATTTTTGATCAAGTTAATAGTGGACCATGTCTGCTTGTACATACATCTGACAATTATACATTAAGAAGAGAGAGAGAGAGTGAGAGAGAGAGAGAAAGAAGGGCAAAATAATAATAATAAGAAGAAGGAAATGAAAGTAGAGGCAGGTTTACTATTAAATTTACAGTATCCCACTCAGATAAAGTTAAAAATGTACTGAATTTAATAAACACAACTCAAATGCACTGAAGACATTTTCTGAATGTATGTCTCTGAACTTTCTGAGGCAATATGGAGCTCTGGGCCAGTAGGGGGGGACAGTTCTACTTTTGTTGAAAGTCTGGATACAAACTTTCCCTCTCTCACACACACACACACACACACACCTATAAGTGGTAGACAGAAATTAATAATTTCAGAGCATTCTCGTCCACTCTAGCTTAACTTTTTGCATAGGTTAACAATGCATCTTAACAGCCAGTGTTGCAAAATATCACTGTTGAGTCATTAGCCTGTTTATACACACAGTTCACAGATGTGACCTCAGACTGCGTGTGTGGGTTCGGCTCTGCGGAGATCTTCTGGGTCCTTCCATAATTACACAGCGATATGCTATCAAGGCCTGCCAGAGGTGGTGGGTTTACAGATGATGGTGAAATGCACTCAGGATCAGAGTCAGTCTCGGCATGTTCGCTTGGCCACCGTCCAACCGGAGGACAGGTTTGCTCTTGTGCAAGAGTAGAAAAGACACTCTCTCAAAACCAAAACCAGAAGCGGCTTCATCCAGTTTGTCTTTTTAACTCTCGCTGACTGACCAAGCCGGTTTCATGCTCCAAATGCAGTCCAAACAGTGCGAGTTTTCTCTGTGGTCTGCTGACTATTGTTTTAGTGAAGACACAAACACAGAGACAAAAACGTAGTCATGTTGCTGTTGATGGAAAGTGTGTTTTACTTTTATCTGCTGCCACTGATGCATTTTTGTTTAGTTTGTTCTCAAAAACTAAGCAACTTGTGAGGTTTTTCAATGCAATAGTCCTTCAAATCTGGAGTGGTCTGAAGAGATCCAGAAAATGTTTTCTTGGGGCCAGTGATGAGCGGGACCCACATCCATCCTCCATGAAAATGCCTGCTCATTGGTATGGAAGTCTGTTTCAAATAAAATGTAAACTAAGATACAAAGTCACAGCTGCAAAAAAGTTTCAACTGCAAAATAAAAAGTCAAACAGCAAGATATAAAGTCACATTTGGAGATATAAAGGCAGACTGTGAGATATAACGATGCAATTATGACAAAGAAAGTCACAATTGTGAGAAATAAATCCACATTTTGTGATATAGTGTCACAATTATTTTATTCAAAGGTGGAAACAATCTACCATACATTGGTCTTCTCAGAAAAAGGCCAACAAAAATGTAAGTTTTTGCCTTGTCTTACAGTAAAAATCCTTAGAAGAAGATATACTTAAAGGAAAAGCAAGTAAATTGTGTAAGAATAAGACTTGCTTTGAGAGAATATACCTTAAAATTAGTTTATTTTTCCTGGTAAATAGTGTCTTTTTTGTCTTGTTTTAAGCATGAACCTTAATAAAAATTAGTAGATTTATGTGTAGAACGAGAAAAAACTTACCAATGTGATAAGAAAAAGAAATGACTATTCAATGACAAGTCTTGATAATTTACTTTTCAAGTAAATGTGATTAGATGCTGAAAATTATTATAAAAACAAGACAAAATGCTGATTATGAAAAGTATTTTTACTGTTTGTTCATGCAATATATTATACCTCTTCTAGAGAGCAATAAAAGGAGATCTGAGAAGTTGCCCTTGTAAGTGTATGCTATTAAAATGTGAAGAAGACTTTCAAGATCGACAGGTCATTGAGATAATATCGCTTGCCACCACACTGAGTACCACAGTAAACATATACTGTATATATATGAAAATCACCTTGTCTAATAATGGCCAACACTAACTGCTTGTGTAAACATCATTCCACTCCATGTTGTTCCCTGTCCAACTGACACACTTACATTGACTCGAAATGTTTTCTGCACTCTCATATTTCAGGGACCCTTTGGTTGTCCTTTGTGCTGCACAACAGCTCATATCATGTCACGCTTGTGTGGCGATCTCACACGCCGGTTGGTCTGCTCGCTGACTGCAGGCGCCGTGTAGTATCACAGGCATTGCGTTTCTGCTGCATAAAAGTGCAGGTGTGTTTTTCACCCTAGTCTTTTGTGCCTCTATGGGTGGCTGTGCATAAAAAAAAAGCTGTTGGTCAATCTTTTTACACGTCTATTGTGCAGCAGGATTTTGACAGAGTAAACCAGCAGTGACACATGTGAACATAAAGGATGTCTGCTGCTTAAATGCGGGTGGGGGTGTTAGGGGTGGATTCCAAGCAGCTTGTGCTTAATGGTGGGAGTGATGGTGGAGGTGGGGCAGGGTTTTTAGTACGGCTGGGATAAAGGGCTCTTTTGAGTGTCTGGGAGTTCAGTGCCGGGAGCAGCGTGCTGCTGGACCTCAGAGAGGCAGTGTTACACACTGAGATGTGTTAATACCTGCTTAGGGATCTTCATAGTATCATTTTTCTTGACAGAAAGTGGAAGATTTGTCACTGTGAGAAACTCAGATATTCTTCAGATTTGGGAAAGCTACTTTGAAACTGTAGCCTGTTGAGCTTCAAGCTACTCATAATTTAAAATACTTCAACTTAAAGGAATGGTTCCAATTTTTTATCCATACAATGGAAGTCAGTAGCTATGTTTCCATTAACCTATTTTTATGTGCATTTTGGGATACTGCATAAAAATAATGCTAGATGGAAACATTAAAGGATTAGTTCACTTTTAAAAAAAACTTTTGCTGATAATTTACTCACCCCCATGTCATCAGTCGAAAAGAAAAATTAAGGTTTTTGATGAAAACATTTCTCCATAAAATGGACTTCAATGGGACCCAAACGGTTCAAGGTCCAAATGACAGTTTCAGTGCAGCTTCAAAGGGCTTTAAACGATACCAGACGATGAATAAGGGTCTTATCTAGCGAAACGATCGGTCATTTCAAAAATAAATAAAAAAGTTTAAGTTTTATAAGCACAAATGCTCGCCTTGCTCTGTTCTGTGATGCGCGTTCGCGACGTCACGTAATACACACTCACAACTCACAATTCACGGTTGACTTAGGCGGAAGTACCGAGTCAGTGTTTACAAATGTGTGGAAGGAGGACCATATACACATATTCAAATGTCTTTGTGTCAGTTTATCATTTAAAATGCCCATTTCTTGTGCGTATCCTGGTTGTTTTAATATTAAAAAGCCTACTGACTCGGTACTTCCGCCTAAATCAACCGTGACCTTTTCAACGTCATTGCGTATTACGTGACGTCGCGAACGCGCATCACAGAACAGAGCATATTTTTTAAATGACCGATCGTTCCGCTAGATAAGACCCTTATTCATCGTCTGGTATCGTTTAAAGCCCTTTGAAGCTGCACTGAAACTGTCATTTGGACCTTGAACCGTTTGGGTCCCAATGAAGTCCATTTTATGGAGAAATGTTTTCATCAAAAACCTTAATTTCTTTTCGACTGAAGAAAGAAAGACATGGACATCTTGGATGACATGGGGGTGAGTAAATTATCAGCAAAAGGTTTTTTAAAAGTGAACTAATCCTTTAAGATGTGCAAAATTCAAAAAATGTACATAAAAAAGACATATGCGCTAAATTGAGGTCATGTGACTGAGATGGGATAACATAACCGAAAGCAAGATAACATGACTCAATTTATTGCGTTTGATCAGTGTGCTCTGTGATGTAATAAAAATAAATACAGTTAGGGTAGAGTGGGGGAAAACGCCCCCCTACTGTTTTTCCCAAAATAACCACAAGATAAAGTCAAAATAAATTTTAAATGCAACTATGGACTACGTTGACAAGAGTGATGTAGAAGTTTTCACCATGAAGCTTACACTGGTGATGTACCGAAGAGAAAACAGATTTCACAGTAGAAAGAAAAGTGTTAAAGCTTGTTGTTTTGTAGAACATCACAGTTATATATGATATGAGAACAGTAGGGCCTGTAGATAGAGAGTATGTATTATTTCATAAAAATATAATTATATTTTCAGAATGACATAATTTTGTTTCTCAAACATAGTGTGTTGGGTAAAACACCCCGAGGGGCAATGGGCAATTACTGTAGTTATTCTGTTCTGAACATCAAACGGTTTGGACTTTAAATAAAAAAAAATACCTCAAGTTAGCATCAGGTAGTTAGTTAGCTAGCCAGTTATCATCAGCTAACCTTTATTTTATTTTTTTCCCAAATAGACTATTATAATTTTGTAATTCATAATTATTGATTATATTCTATTTTTTATCTTAAACTAAAACTGCCTGTACTCTGATTTTGCTGTAAATGTATAAAGCAAATTGCTTTGTTTGACTGGGGGGCATGGGGGCGTTTTGCCCATAGGTGGGGTAAAATGCCCCCTTGTCACAAATTAAATTTTTGAAAACATGAAAACTCTGGACAATTTTTATACTTTATAATTTATGTCATTGTCACTAAAACTATGATCACTTTTCTGAACACATTTAACTTTTGTTCCCTATCAGTCGGTCACTCCGAGTCACGTCGGTGACCGACTAATTGGGATCTCGCTTAGAGAGACCAATCCACTTCGAGTGTAACTAAACGATCCAATGCACATTGGCATGCGATTATTGCATCCAGCTGCTGCTGATCACAGCATGAGTATAAGTAGCAGGTGCAGCGCATATTCAGCTTTTCCCTTCAGAACCGAGCGGTTACATCGTTCTGCTCCTGACTTCTGCTGACGAGTGAATTCAACGAGTTGAGCACGCTCTTCGGAAGACTCTCGTGCTGGCGGTACGGCGCTTCAGCGCCGGTGGTTCTTCCTGTGTCGAGTGGATTGCACACATTAGGTTGCACTACCCCCTGTTTGTGTTGCAGGTGACCATCTCCCCTGTACGCTTCAGTATGCTAAAAGAGCTTTTTCCCTAAAAGAGCATTCACGGGTGCGTCTTTTTAAAGACGATGTTGCAGCTGGCAAACTCGACATTATGTCTTTGAAAAGACGAGTTGGGTCTTGCTACAGACAACGTGTCACCCGTGCGTTTCTGGATGCTGTCGTTACCTGGCGCCGAGTGATGTTTGTGATCGCTGCCTCACGTGCCTGGGCAGTAAGCATGCTGAAGTGGCGTTCGTGGATGAGGCATCTTTTCATGGTGGGAAGATGATCATCTTGGAGTTCCGGGCCAGGCTCCGTTACCTCGACATAGCCCTGTTGCCTCTGCCTTTTTGCACAGACACTGTGCAAGATCAGGGAGGACGAGGAGCAGGTCTTGCTCGTGGCACCGTACTGG
Organism: Barbus barbus; assembly: GCF_936440315.1. NCBI lineage: Eukaryota > Metazoa > Chordata > Actinopteri > Cypriniformes > Cyprinidae > Barbus > Barbus barbus. The sequence goes on from NC_136742.1 coordinate 7,003,483, forward strand.
CCCACTCGGACTTGGTTCCCAGAACTGATGCTCCTCGTGACAGCCCCTCCTTGGCAGATTCCTCTGAGGAAGGATCTACTGACTCAGAGACGGGGCACCTTGTGGCACCCGCGTCCAGACCTCTGGAAATTTCATGTCTGGTCCCTGGACGGGACGCAGAGGTTCTAGGTGACCTACCCCAAGAGGTAGTTGACAACATCACTTCGGCGAGAGCGCCGTCTACGAGACATGCTTACGCCTTGAAGGGGAACCTGTTTGTCGAGTGGTGTTCTTCTCATCGAGAAGACCACCGGAAATGCCCGATCAGAGTTGTGCTGTCCTTTTTGTAGCAGGGGTTGGAGCGAAGGCTGTCTCCCTCCACCCTTAAAGTCTATGTGGCTGCGATTTGCTGCCAACCACGACCCCGTGGAAGGGAATTCGGTGGGTAAGCATGACTTGGTCATCAGGTTCCTTAGGGGGGACCTCCACGGCTCTATACCCTCTTGGGACCTGTCTCTAGTGCTCAGAGCACTACAGCAGGGCCCATTTGAGCCTTTGCAGACAGTTGAGCTGAAGTTTTTTTCAATGAAGATTCTGCTCCTGCTTGCATTGGCCTCTATCATTTTCGGTCGACGATTCGTGCCTAGAGTTTGGGCCGGCTGACTCCCAGGTAATCCTGAGGCCCCGGCCTGGCTATGTGCCCAAGGTTCCCACTACTCCCTTCAGGGCCCAGGTGGTGAGCCTGCAAGCGCTGCCCTCGGAGGAGGCAGACCCAGCCCTAGCTTTGCTTTGTCCTGTCCGAGCATTGAGATGCTACATTGACAGGACGCAAAGCTTCAGGACCTCAGACCAGCTCCTTGTCTGTCACGGAGGCCGGCAGAAGGGGAATGCTGTCTCCAACAGGGTGTACCCTGCCTGTTCAGGTTGAGAGCCCACTCTACTAGAAGTGTTGCATCTTCCTAGGCGTTGGCTCGTGGCGCCTCGCTGGCAGATATTTGTAGAGCTGCGGGCTGGGTGACCCCTAACACGTTTGCTAGTTTCTATAGCCTTTGTGTGGAACCGGTTTCCTCCTGTGTTCTCACCTCAAACGGGTAGAAGCACTGAGAGGCTCCAGTTTCGGGTCGGCTTGCTAAAACTGCTCCAGAGAGTCCATAGTGTAGACCCTGTCGAGCTCCTCCATTCCCTCGGCAGTCAGACGTGGCGGAGCGTCTGACGCCAGGCCCTCACTTGATGAATCCGTGAGAACCGGTAGAGGGCTGGGTTCCATATGTGAGACCTAATTGGATCCCATATGTATGAAGTCCACGGTATAGCCTTAGAGCCCGTGTTTCCCTGGGAGATGTTCTGCCATTTTCCAAGAGGCTACAATCTCCTCTAATCTTCCATATGCACCTAAATGGTTGTTCATATGCGTAAGTGCTTCTGAACCTCCTTCGGGAAGGTTGGGCTTCCACAGCGTCCGGTTCCAAGTGGAACGGGTACGTTTTCCCAGTGTTATCCAGTCTTACTGAGTGGATAGTGCCATAGCAACAGTAACTGGTCTTCTGTGCTAAGCCTTGACCTGCGCCAAAAAATAGGGGCGCAGGAGGTTTCCACAGGACACTGGAAGGGGCAGTATCCGTGGCCCTTTGGTAGGGATCCCAATTCATTGGTCACCGACGTGACTCGGAGTGACCGACTGATAGGGAACCTCTCGGTTACGTATGTAACCCTCATTCCCTGAAGGAGGGAATGGAGACGTCACGTCCCGTCGCCACGGCTGCTGTACCACCGCTGAGCGGCCGGGTCACCGGCTCGGTTCCTCAGCAAAAACCTGAATATGCGCTGCACCTGCTGCCTACTTATACTCACGCTGTGATCAGCGGCAGCTGGATGCAATAATCACATGCCAATGTGCATTGGCTCGTTGCGTTACACTCAAAGTGGATTGGTCTCTCTCAGCGAGATCCCAATTCGTCGGTCACTGACGTGTCGTCTCCGTTCCCTCCTTCAGGGAACAAGGGTTACATACGTAACCGAGACGTTTCACTGAAAAAAATGATACAATCCTTAAGGGGTGGGCGTTTTCCCTCACTCTGCCCTACTTCTATTGCAGCTTTTGTTCTCTTCATCTCGCTGGATGGAAACGATGCTTTATTCGCAAATTTTGTGTGATATTCCAATTTTGTGCACAAGTTCAATTCACAACTTTGGATGGAAACAAAGCTAATGGTAACCTAAACTGTTTGGCTATCAACATTCTTCAAATTTCTTCTTTTGGTTCTGCAGAAGAAAGAAAGTCAGGTTTGAAACATGAAGGTGAGCAATTGATGAGCAATTAAATTTTTTTAGGTGAACTACACATTCAAAGCCAAGCAAAGTCAAGCTTCTTGGCTGCATTACAAATCACTAACATTGCTAACTGCACTGAAGCTAAATATGCACTCTTAAAGATACACTCTAAAGATACATGTCTTAATTATAGTCAAACAGAGGTTCCCAAACATTTTTGTCAACCAATTCCCTTAAAATACTTGAAGTACCCTCTAAGATTAATATTTCAATACATTAATAACACATTCATATATTCAAAGCTTTGTGATGTTGGTTAATAGTTGCATGACATGCAAGTAAACAGATGAAATATGTTATCTTTTTCAGTGGCTTATTTAAATTGTTTTTATTATTAATTTTCAATGATTTTCAATTACGCACAACCTGGCCAAACTTTTATTTTGCCACAATTCTTGTGAAATTTTGTTTACTAATATGTTGGAAATGATGCAAATGTGTCAGTAAAGTAAACTCACAGCACATACACAGATGAAGTTCAGTGCATTTATTGTAAACACATGCACTCGGAAAGACACTGAAAACATCAAATCATGAGCTACTCGTGTGAACAAAGTGAAACACACATACTTTAAATCACAGCATTTGATTTGAAAATAGCACTATAGCTATTTGGTGAGGGTGCAGTTCCATTTTTTTATTTTAGTGTTAATTTGAATTAATCAATTATTAGCTTTTCATCAATTCATGAAGTCCCTGCAAATCAATCACGAACCCTAGTTCTATAATATAAAAATGTGCAAAATGTGTTTGTTTACCTAAAAAATGAACTGTATCAAAAAGAGCAACAAGGACATTCTTCAAGATTTCTCCTTTTGTGTTCTTTAGAAGAAAGAAAACGATAAGGGTCTGGAATTAAACAAAAGTAATGGTGTGTATTTTTTTCATACAAAAAGTATGACATAAAAAAGTTCTTGTAAAAAGTGATGATTCAAATTAATCTGTGATTCACTATAAAATCACTGAAATAAACTGATTGAACTTGTTTTCTAAAATGAATCAGACTTCCCAGCGCTACTTGAAAGAGAGAGAACATTTCATTACTGCTTATTACTGGAAAATCTACTCTTTGGAAACATTGAAGCTACTTGGGAAAATATGTAGTTCAGTTAATAGTGTTAAAAATACTTAGAAATAGCACTCCAGTGAAATCACAAAGTGAACGTCTTAGCAGAGAAATTTACACTGCCACATTCTGCTACACCACAAGCAGGATGCAGGGAACACAGTTTTTCACGTCTGAATGGCAGGAAGACAGCAAGTGAGAAGCATATGTGTGAATTGTTGTGACCGGAGTGTTATATCAGTTCAGATATGAAGACAAGCTTAGTTAATTCACTGTACATCATTGTTTTTAGAGATGCATTCAGTTAAATACCTGCAATTCAAGTCAGGCATGCTGACTTGTTGATATAAGAACGATTGACTCCTCTGTGTGGTACACATTTACTTTCAGCCCTTTTTGCCGTTTCTTTGGGTGCTGAAAATGCTCTGGATGGTAGCCAGCGCTTGTCATCATGGACCAGGATGAGCCAACAGAGGTGAGTGTTAACAGTAGTCAGCGGGAGCAGTTATTGCAAGCTGGAAAGCTTGACTCACTCTTCATTAGCAACTGTTGTTGTTGTGTCAGTTTTTTATTGTCAGGATTCAAAAGGAACATCTAGGCTTGTAGTAATGTAGTAATGTTGAGATCACATGACAAATCATTTTGTGAAATTTAACTTGTTAATGAACACAAATTTCAAATTAATGTTTTTTTTTTTTTTTCTCATTCTCACGTATTTATTTCTCATTTGCCAAAAAATGAATAAGAAATAAATCAGTTTGCTTATCAAACATAATGTCATGGGTGCTCCAAAACTAGTGGGGGCAGCAGAGAGGCCAATGTTGTCATGTTGCTTCTTTGCAAAAATAAATAAAAGGCAGAAAAGTTTAAAAGCATCCTTGGCTCTGTTTACACCATGTACATCTGTTGTTGTATTTCATTGATAGGAGTGTCTACCACATACTGGATCAGTTTATAGATAATATTATGAAACTGGTAGTTCCAGTCCTTGATTCTGATTGGTCAGCAGCTGTGTTTTAGCAAAGACTATAAAATACCCAAGACGTGTCACTCGTATAGTTTTGAATGGGGAAAAATGCAACGCTCAATATGGCCGCTGTATCTGAGCAAAAGAGCCAATCCCTAATCTGTAAAGTCAGCATGTCACTGCAGCTGCCGTAAGAAGTCTGGGTTGCTATAGAAACAGTAATCGTTCTAAGACGTGCATTTAGGACTGCGCACTGGCTGATCTAGCCTGAAAAATAAAGCTTTGTATAACGCTATTTGAGCAAAATAAACAACATTTATGATACAGTTCTTGTCAGATTTCAATGGTGATTTCAAATATGAAATTGAATAGTACATTTGGCGACCAGTTTTGGAGAATTTGATGTTTCCCCATTCAAAGAGATACACTTGCATTCCTGAGAGGCGTTTCAAAGATGGCCGCCGAGTGACATGACTTGCCTTAAAGGGACTTTGGTTTTTGTCACAATAAAGCATGGCTATAACCACGGTTCTGTGTATCACTGCACAACGCCCTTAGCAACCTCCCTTAGCAATATAAACAATCTACTACCTGATTAGATCACCCAAACAGATGTTAATACCAGGTGTGATCATGTCTTTAACCAAAATAGGCTCATGAGTAAGAAATGAGACCTAGACTTGACCTTTTGACATATGAACTTGCAGGAGAAGAGGTAATTGTCCTTTTAACAGCCATTAGAACCATGAGTTCACCTGTCCTTAATGGCACCTGTGGCCTTTGATTACCTGACACGTTGTTACTTGTCCCAAGGGTTCCAGTCTGCTGTTTCACACCACTGCAGAATTTAGCCAGAACAAAATAAATGCTAGAGTTTCATTGCCAGTCATTCAGTGGAGTGACCATATCACCTAACTGAGAGTGCAAACATCTCGGTCATCATCATAGTGAGAAGTGATAGCATGTCTTCCTCAATGGCTCCTCGTTCCGAGATGTGACACCTTATCTCCAGAGATGACAAAGAAACACACAAGATGAGTCGGACAGAGAATCTGACAGTAATTGATGAGCTCAGATAACAAGCAGAGATGGGGAGATCTGGATACTTTTGCATTTTACCATCTCAGGAAAAAAAACCAACAACACATTGTCGGCGTGAATCATACAAACTAGCCAGAGTGTGTTTGGTAGCAAAAAAGCCAAGATGTTATAATCAGACATCAAACTGGGGCTGAAAGTGGGTTCTGAGGGGTCAGTGAAAAGTTCAAGGAAAAAATTTGCAAAGACAGATGCATCTTACTCATATAACTTAGTTATACATTATTTATAACTTATATATATTTATTTTAAGTAATATATATTTATATATTTACATAATAAAAAAATATTTTAAGTAATATAAAAATAAGTTAAACATGACATAAGTTACTAAAAGCCTCAATGCTGATTTATACTCAAAATATAAATGTATTGTATTAATGAAAAAAGGAAAAAAATAATAAAAACAATGTGATTTATATAAAAACAATTATGCAATTTATATGGATTCACACACCAAAACTCAAGACAAGAGAGCATATGAGCTACTTTGTTAATACATTCACACACACACACACACACACACACACACAAACACACGTATATATATATATATATATATATATACATACATTTATTTTATTTTATTATTTTTTTAAGAGGTTGGACATTATAACATTAACATTACTAAAACAACATAAACAACATTAACATTACTGTAATGGTGGGTAGAAAATGAAAATGAAAGAAAATGAATCGTATTCATTATCATATTATAATATTTTACATGTATATATTCTAGTCTATAGATTAGAATTTCAGTAATTATCGCCACTCCTGTACAATTTGCTTGCACAACCCATTGAATTTGTTTAGTTTCAGGGCGTAATACTTTCCATTCATTATTAATTTAATTTAGTTGACATTAGTTATTGATTTAGATATCATAACCTAACAATAAACAGTACAGCTGCAGTATTCATAAATATTGCATAATGTTAATTTTTGTATGGCCAAATTATAATTTTTTTTTTTTACATTTTAGGTATAAACAAACATTTGTTAACATATTATGTACAGGCATAAATTAACTAACATTTTTCTAAATTAATGAATGCTATAAAAATGTTGGTCCCAATTTATATTAGCTGGCCTTAACTACTATGTACTTACATCAAAAATAAGTACAATGTGTACTTAAGTAATTATTTGGTTCATATTGTATTGCAAAACACTTTTGCTGCTATTGAGATAGGATATGAGTAAGGTAAGGTACAGGTTTGGTGGTCTGGACAGGTTTAAGGGTGGGTAAAGGTGTAAGGGATGGGTCAACAGTGTATTTTTAACAGAAATTAATTACAGATGTAATTACAGGTATTTTTATAATATAAGTAAAATGTAAAAACATATATGTACACAATAAGTGCATTGTATCAAATCATTAATTTAAAGGGGTCATATGATGCAATTTCTTGTTTTCCTTTTCTTTAGTGTGTTATGTAGCTGTTTGTGCATGTATATGATCTGCAGAGTTCAAAGCTCAAAGTCTCCCACAAAAGGATTTATTCTGTCTAAAAGAGAAGGCTGATCCAGAACGGGCTAATGTGAAGTGACATACTGCCAAGTATGGTGACCCATACTCGGAATTCGTGCTCTGCATTTAACCCATCCAAAGTGCCCACACACAGCAGTGAACACACACACACCGTGAACACACACCCGGAGCAGTGGGCAGCCATTTATGCTGCAGCGCCCGGGGAGCAGTTGGGGGTTCGGTGCCTTGCTCAAGGGCACCTCAGTCGTGGTATTGAGGGTGGAGAGAGCACTGGACATTCACTCCCCCCACCTACAATCCCTGCCAGCCCGAGACTCGAGCCCACAACCTTTGGATTACGAGTCCGACTCTCTAACCATTAGTCCACGACAATCCCTTAAGGAAATGCATTGGCTAAAACGTCTCATTCAAACACGCCCCCACATGTCTACATCACGATGTGGAAATATTTGCATAATGCCGCCCAAATGTGCACGCAAAGAAAGAAGGTGTGGTTTTAGTAACCGCAGTAGTGTTGATGCAGCCATGTCAGGGAGATGCTGTGTGTTTCTATGAGAAAGCAAAAGCACTTTATTTGGCCTTTCGAAAGCAGATGCAACTAGGAATCATTGTTAAGATTTGTTTACAACAGAACAGCACAACCCAAATGTTCAAATTTGTGCAACGCATTTTATGGACGACAGTTTTGTGAACCTAGGAGAGTACAAGGCTGGCTGTGCACAAAGACTATTTCTAAAAAAAAAAAATTGTTCGCTATAACAATCTGGCGCTTCTGAATCAGCGACTGTAAGTATATTTTGTTATTAGTTTAAGTTTTTGCTATTGACTGTTCAAATGCAGAGTTGTGCGCGGTGTAGAAAACGTACGTGTTTGAGAGAGGCGGGGCATAGAGGAACTACAGTAATGTACAGTATTTTAAAAATAATGTGTTTTTTGAACAATAAAGCATGTCAACATATTCTGTTACACCAAATGCACAAAATAAAGATATTTAAATAGCATCATATGACCCCTTTAAATGAAAGTACATAGTAGTTCAGACCACCTAATATAGAGTGGGGCCAAAATGTTTATTGCAACCTAGTCTTATGGCATTTACGTACCTGGGTGCACTTTTTAGCGGGACACGAAATACATACCAATAACTACATAATACTGCAGTTTCAGTTTCCTAAAGAGGCAGTAAAACTCCGACACCTTTTATTCCTTTTCACACAAATTTACAGAGTTTTGATTAATAAAGTGTACTTTTCGCACAATTACTTTAAGAATATCATTTTACGACTTCAAAACAATATTAATATGCTGGGAGATTTGAAAATTGATGCTTTTGAATGTTAGCATCGCACATATCCAGCCTTGCATCTATGGCTTTTCATAGACGGGAAGTTTGTTTGGTAGCTCATGGAGTACTTAGAAGGCGAGGAGCTCTGGTTCGAATCCCGTGTAACTGCGGTTCGACAAAACAGTTCAAATCTGCATAAAAGGAAGTTGAAATGGCACGGTTGCATCAACAAATACGTTTTTATACCAGTTTTGCATTTGTTAACACTATTAGGTAGGTTTAGGGTTGGGTTTGGTGTAGGGCATATTTCCAACACGATAGAGCATTAACTTTTAGGGACAGACCCCGGATATTTTAATTCTGAACCGCCGCAGTACGTACCTGTAGCAACATAATAAAAACACAGCAATACTTACCTATATCAACATAATAAAAACGTGCCAGGGTTCATGCATTTAGTTTTAGTGCCACTCAGTGGACATTTCTCTTTGAAATTGCAGAGAAGTGTGCAGTAAGGTACGTAAAACGGTGTCGCACAGAAAGTGCACAGAGGTACGTATTTTTATGAGACCAGGTTGGTTTATTGTAGGATCATGATAATTAAAACGTTAAATTATGTTAACAAATCTTATTGTAAAGTGCTGTCCAATTTTGTCTTGTGACAAATAAACTCGATATCTCCAGTGTATGTAGTGCACTTGCAAAATGCTTTATTACACAAAACATTTTATTTTTATTTTCATGTAATTCAAAATGTTTTTGGCAGTTAGTGTCTGCTATACCTTATTTTTCACATTAGAATGGTCACGGGCATTTGTAAATTGAATGTGTCTTGCTTCCAGTTATTTTTAGCTGTACAAAGCAGCTCGTTATGCCACTTGAAACGGCAAACTAGTATTTTTTAACTATATTATTTTATAAACATATTATATTATAATATTATAACAACCTTTCGGTCACGAGCCAAGGTCCATAACTACTCCTACAAATATTACACTGCATATGTAAAGCTAAGGCATGATTGTAAATGCTGAGTGAGGGCAACAGCCAAACACCAGGTCAGCAGAGCAGATTAAACACATTTGTGAACAGCTTGAGTAAGCCTCAGCTCTGGCTGCCGGTGGGCATGAGGCTCTTCTCAAACGCAGACCACTGCTCTTCTTTCATTAGGCTAAACCTTCCTAATGTATTCCCAGAACTATAGCCATTAATCACACAGAAAATAGATTTTGACAGTGTGATGTAAGCAATCAGCAGTGACGGTGATAAGTGTGACAATAATTACATGACGCCTGCTACATTCATCATGGTCAGCTATGGTTACTTAAACTCTCACACGATAAATTAAGAATGGTTTGGTGGGTGAGTGGGCGTTCCCATTAAAAGCACGTCTGTCAATTCAACTAACCCCTAAAATAAAGAAAGGACATAATTACTAGATAATTATAATATGTATGCATTTATATTTTAAAGTAGTCAGCAGTATGTTTAATGTTTGTTTGACTGGCAGCTCTCAAACACTTCCTCTAGATCAATGGCCGTGTAAATAGTCTCAGGCTTTCACCTTTTGACCTCTGAGTGTGTGATCGGTTTGTCTGACTAAATGTCTCCCCTTCCTAACTTTGCTAACTCAGCTAGCATCATCTCTACTTTGGACTAAACAAGAAACCAGTGCTTTTCCATTAGAAAACATGTGGGAGAAAATTCCCTAAGAATAAATTGTGCCAATGTTCGATGAACCAATCTTATATTCACAACTGACAACATTTTCACCCACATGACAAAAGTGATGAAGTTTACACAGTTATTGAATTGAATTGAATGAATTGAATCAACACTCAACTGACATAAGCTAAATAATGGCACTACTGTATTTTGAATTTGTTTCATATTTGGAGAAGTTTGCATCATTGATTCTGTTATTTTCCTGTTTATTACTTTGAAGCTGCTTTGAATTGCAGTCCCACTTTATATCAGGTGGCCTTGACTACTATGAACCTAAAAATAAAATGAGTGAAATGTACTTATTGATTTCATATTTAGCAAAACACTTTTGCTGCTAGCCAGGGAAGAGACAGGAGGGACCCGGAGCAGGAGGCGCACAGCTGAACCCAGGCCACAGCCGTGAAGATGGCCCACGGTGGAGCCGACGGAGGGAGGAGCCATGGAGGAGGGATGGCTGCAGACTCCAGGGGGTTGACTAACGGCAGCGGAGCAGGTGGTGGAGGAGCCCGAGGCAGAGACGGAGAGCCAACGAGCCAGGGGGATACCGAGGATCCGGGGGGCCAGGGTGGAGCCGAGGGCTCTGGCGATTGAGGCGGAAGCCCAGAGATCCGCAGCGGAGCAGGAGCGACTGAGGACCCTCAGTCAGGAGCCACTGGGTCTACGGGGGCTAGAGGCGGAGGTGAGGCGACGCTGGAGTATGGCAGACCCACGGGGCTCGCACCGTACAGATAGGGGGCTGAGGGCGAGCGGCGGGGCTGCCAGACGACAGTGGTGGAGGAGGCAGGAGCGGGTGGGAGGACGGACATTTTCGTGGAGTGGGCACTGGAGGGCATTTTCGAAGAATGGGTACTCGAGAACACTTTCGAGGAGCAGGCATTGGAGGATCTGACGCCCCCTCTCTGTCCAGCAGTCCCAGATCTCTCATCAGCTCACCCTCAGCCGTGGTGCAGGGGGCGGAGCTCTACTCCGCGCTCACACCGTCCACGGCTTGCTCCCTTGTGATGGGTACTGTCGCCGGCTCTCGCACCTGGTCTGACGGGTTGGGCTCAACTTTCGGGGCGATCATCCGCTCAGTGGCTCGGCTTAGCACTGACTCACAGATCGTGGTGGGAAATGGCTCTCCGTCATCGGTGGGCTCGGGCTGGTGCTCTGCACCGCATGGAGATGATGGGCTGGGGTCTGGGTCTGGAGTGGATCTGGCGAGATCATCCTCAGGGGAGACTGTGAAGGGTGATCCGTTTCTCGCCAGAGTTCACTCCACGAAGGCGGCGAAATCCTCTCAAAGCCGATCTTCGACAGCTCTCTGCACGTGGTGTTCAGGCTTGCATTATAGAATGAGCAGAGCGCGTCGTCCTGGTAGCTGGTGGCGTTAGCTAATAGGAGGAACAGTCTGGTATGGTTCTCGAGAGATCAGTCCCCCTGCTCCAGCAGGAGGAGGAATTCGGGCCGGATGAGGGGATCCATGGGAACACAACTGAAAGAAAAACACTGGGTAAAAAACGGAAACAAAACGGAGGGAACACACGGAGGTAACTGTTTTCGGTCGGTTCTTCTGTCACACTTCACCAGGGAGCACGGAGCAAGGAACGAGGAAATGAGGAATGCACAAATCACGAAACTTTAATAGTCCAACAGGAAAACACAAAGCACAGGGAGCACGGGCAAGGAAGACATTCAAGAACGGACAAACACTAACTGAAAGGACTGGGGCTTATAAACACAGGGTAATCAGGGAGGAAGACGAGACACACCTGGAATCAAATTAACAATCAACATGAGGGAGAAACTGGGTCACAGGGAACACATGGGGAGCAAAACACACACAAAACAGTCCACAATCCTGACAATTCAAAGTTTGAGCAAAAGCTAGGCAATGTTTGAAACTGTGTGTTATTAGCACATTTTGTGTTATTGCCTTCTTAAGTTGAATTGCTTTGCTGTATTCTATTTTGTAAGTTGCTTTGGATAAAGGTGTCTGCTACATGGATAAATGTAAATATGTATGACATAAAAGCACAATTACAATTTTTACTTGCTTCTATGAGCTTATTTGTTCAGTGTTGTGTTTTACAGCAGTTTATTACCTAAAAAAGATGGTTATTAGAAATATGAATTAGCTTCCAATTCATAGAATATGGTAAAAGTGTTTTAAGGCCTTTTGTGCAAAGAACTGGCAAAAATAAGTCTTTATTAATTGATCATCTGTTCCTGTAATCATAATTGGTGTGAAATGGCGTTTTCAGTGTTTTACCGCCACTAGCTGCAGCAAACTGTATGTATTGTTAAAATTGTAGAGTTTTGCAAAATTGAAGGCAGACTCACATTTTTCCAGTGAGACCAGGTTGAACATTTTCCATGAACACGAAAGTCATCCGTGTTTCAAACCAGGACTTAGTTGGCATTCCTTTTGAGAATGGCAATACAAATAAAAGTTAACAGCAAAATAATGAAGTCTTTCAACCAAGAAGAGTTTCTCATTAAAAAGGGCATCACAAAAGAACCCAAAAATATTACTCATAGGGGCTAATTAAATAATTCTACTTTCACATATCAGTCCCTTGCTTATTGTTATGCGGTTGCACGAGCTTCCTTGTGAAAAGTTACTGAAATTATCATTAAAACAGCAAGACTCCACTGTTTTGTTCTTTTTATAGCGTAACTTTGTGATTTCCCCACTCCTGGTGGAATCTCAACGTGTCTCCAGAGAACCTCTGCTGCTCCACTTACTAGGAAACTCTTTCTAGAAAGAACCCCATGTAGCCAGTTATTATGCAAACTGTGGAAATAGCTGTGAGGCATCTTCGAGAGCGGGCAGGGAGGAACGCTTTCCCACACACCGCGCTGGCTCTCGTGTAGCCCTGTAGGCAAAGATGTCCTAAAGAGGAATGGCTGAGGGTGGAGTCATGAACGTCCCCTCCGAGACTTCTCCCAACATAGCAGAATGTCCCCTAGGAATGAAGGGGTGTGGGGACACTCCATGATGGTGCTCTACGCACCTCCAACTACCTCAATTTTAGTGTGCGTGCAAGTAAAAGTGATAAAAAAAAAAGATCGATAGAGTGTCTGCTGTCTTCCCCAGTCCATTCGATCATAACAAACTCATGATTCATGATTTTCAAAAATGCATAATAACCACTGTCCTGTTGTATGCACACTCTTCTGGAACTTCCCACAGGAGAATTACAACTTCCCTGGGTATTTTCCTTCATGTATCACAGAGCAGAACAAAAATATAAGTCAGTGCAAGTCCATTTCAGTTAAAACAGCCCAGATTTTTAGTCCGGGACTAGTCTAACCTTGTCTGTGAAACCGGAGGATTGTTACTTAAGATATTAAGTCTGAAAAAACCTTTCTGGAAAGAACGTATCAAAATTAAGTGGGTTTATGCTTAAAAAAAAATCTGCTAATGAGGTGAGAAAAATGTAACCTTAATTCAAAGGTATATCTTGCCACACTGGCAAATATTTTTCTACTCAACAAATACTCACTTATTAATTTATTTATGAAACCAAGATGTATCTATTTAATTTAGTATCTCAAGTAAATAATGTTTTAGAATTTATACTGGTAAAAAAAATTTGAGCAGTTATTTTTTATTTTTGCTGTGCAACAAATTAGAACATCATGAATAAAGGGGTTAGATTAATAGTAATAATGCTGGCCAATGCGGCTTACCTGCCTAATAAATTATTTTGGCTTAAAAAGAAGAGGGCACCGCCTATAGGCCCGAAGCCACCATTCAAACAGTACATAAAACACCAAGCTCTGACCATAGGTAAAATATTGAACAATCTCCCTCCCCGTAGAGCCGTCTGAGATGGAGAGGTCGCTTACCTGTAATTACTCCATGATTTGCTGCCCTCATTGGGAACGCAGCCAGCTTTTCTATACTTTTATGAGGATTTTGTGTGTTTCTTGTGGTCGTCGTGTTGCAATTAAAACTGTCTCTGAGTTTTGGGTGGCAAAGGCGCTGAGACAGACACAACTCGAAAGGAACGTCTCGCTGCAGGCACCATGAAAAGCACAGTTAATTACGCTTGACAGGTAACTATTAAATGGGATTTTTGTCCAGGCCTTGGAGGTCTCTCTGTTGTAAATGAAAACATACACATATAATGCCCACTGAGACACATAGGGTGTAATTAGCTCCCAGTGATGCTGCTGGGCTGATACCTGGGCTGCTCATGTATATGTGAGTGCACAATCAATTCCCCTTTTTGTCTGTCTTCTGTCTTTATTAGTTGTTTGCTGTAACAGGTCATCCCCGCAAGACTTTTTCCACTCAGACTTTGATGTGGGATCCGTGCGTCGGCCGCAGAGGCGCCTGTGATGGAAGACTGTGCCAAATCGGACCTTATCTCTTCTCATCCTGGCATCCATTCAGCTAAACGTAATCACAGAAGCCTCCATGTGAACGCTTTGGATACAATAAAAAATGTTGGTCACATAAAAGGTATTATGCCTAAGGCCACAGACTTTCACAGGAGTATTTTATGTTAGATGTGTTGGCATCCCCCCCTCCGCTGTAATAGCGTGGGGCCTCCAGTCTGTTTCGTTAAATTGCCTGCACATGCTATACATTCCGACAAACAATGTTCTTTTTATAGCAAATGGTTGGCAAATCTACCTCACTTTGCTCTGGTTTTTGTTCTTTCAGTGATACTACGGTGAAAGTACTATGAAAAACATTGTATAATCTTATAATGTCATCATATATTCCAAAGCCATGCGCATTAAGTAAGAGCATCCACAGCCATTTGTTATTTGTGACCCTGGTCTTATGTCGCACGAGTATATTTGTAGCAATAGCCAACAATACATTGAATGGGTCAAAATTTTAGATTTTTCTTTTATGCCAAAAATCATTAGGATATTAAGTAAAGATCATTCCATGGAGATATTTTGTAAATTTCCTACCGTAAATATATCAAAACTAAAATTTTGATGAGTAATATGCATTGCTAAGAACCTCATTTGGACAACGATTTTCTCAATATTTGATTTTTTTGCACTCTCAGATTCAAGATTTTCAAATAGTTGTATCTCGACCAAATATTGTCCGATCCTAACAAACCATACATCAATGGAAAGCTTAATTATGTATAAATAAATTATGTATAAAACTCAATTTAAAAAAAATCGACCCTTATAACTGCACTGTAAAAAAATTTAAAATTTTAAGGCAACCAGCTTCAGCAGATTTTTGAACTCTCTCTCAACTTATCTTTGTAGGAGATTCTCAACTTTTTGTTGTAAATTTTTTTAAGTTGGCTCACTTTTTTTTTTTTTACAGTCTGGTTTTGTGCTCCAGGGTCACATTTGAAAGTGCAAGACTTCCAGTGACATTCGTTTTAAGAAAAGTCTGTTGTGCTACTTGATATTGCAAACTGGTATTTTGGTATCATATTATTTTAATGTATTACCATAATCATAAACACACTGGTTTGTAGCATTAGTTTAGTTATTTGTCGGCTAATGAATCAGAAGTCTCAAAAATTTTCAAAATAATGTGGATAGTGGATTGATATTAATAAAAACAAAATTGTCTCCACCCACAAAAGCCAAAGTGAAAAGTCAAGGACAGTATTTATTTGTGCTACATCCACATGAATCCAGACAAAATAAAGAAACAGCACATTTCGCACAGCATTTCCGTCCACACTAGCATTTTCAAGCTCTTTCCAAACGTTGCTCGTTCACACTGAAACGTCTGAAAATGCTTAAATCATTTTACTGCGCATGTGTAAAACATCACAGAAGTTCACTGAGCTGATGCCAAGAAACCAGATGTACATTCCTCACACCATTCTGACATTTTATTAGCAAAAAAATCCACCACTCACTGGTGCGTCCAGGTTGACCACAATCTAAAATGCAATTGCTGTTATGTTTTGCCACAGGCCATCAGTTTCAATTAAATTTTCTGTCATCTTTGCAGAAATGTATATAAAATGGTAAAAAGTAAGATTCATCTTTAACAATGCTATACATGTGGAAGGCAGGCACAATAATGCCGGTATAATATGGGTTGCCATCTTGATTATTTTGGGTTAAATAGATCACTTGACTGCATCACATGACTAAACGTGAATCCTAAGGTTTGACAAGATAATGTACACTCACCCCATCATTGTAGCAAAATAAACCTGACTGGGTAAACCAGAGTTTATGACCGGCTAACTGTACATTATGCCTTACTTAACAGTCTTGTGACACATGATAGGCCTGTCTTAAAAGTTTTCGTACAAGGTTTATCGCTAAAAATCAATCACTCATTCAGGAAATGAAGGGGATTTTTGCTCTATAAATCAAGGAACGTTTGTTAAGAAGGTAAAACATAACGAAAGTAATAGCTGAAATGTGATGTAATATCAGCTCTGCTGTATGAAGCTGCAGGAGCAGAATTCTTCAGCGGAAGACAACCAACACAGATGTTTATTCCAATTCACAGTGGGAGTTCAGAAGTTTCGTTCTCCAGCTTTCAAAGATGTCTGGAGAGGAATGCCGAGCTTCCAGCGCAAGGCCAGCCAAAGTCAGGAGGGCAGAAATAGTAAGAGGGATTAGAGAGAGAGGACAGCCCTGACTATTCACTCCTGGCACGAGCAAGACAGCCACCGGTACAAGTGAGGTTTTTTATGCATTCAATTTAAGTTTAATTACTTAAATCTCTGTGAGGGCACACAGGAAGAAAGCCCGGGCGTTTGTATGGAGCAGATTACCCCACTGCCCTGCCAAGCCAGCACATAGCTGCATCATAAGATAGAATTCAAATTCAAATGTGGGCTAAAGAAAATGCAGCTGTCACCCCTCTGGCCTGCGAAGCCCCTGCTGGATCAAAGATGAGCTGTCCTCCCTCTCTGCCTGTGTAAAAATGAGCTGTCCTCCCATTGCCAGTGTCTCATCTCCCTGCTCGTCTCCCTGGGGCTCCTAATCCTTTGCTCCTGACGACACACTGACAGTCTGAATGAAGGCATTAACCCTGAAAAATAATTACCAATTAAAGCAAATCACAAAAATATGAGCAGGTACGGAAAGTGTAGGAGCGGGCCGTGTTGCGCTTTAATCCCTACGTCTTTTGGTATAACCTGTTTCACGCCGTCGACTCACGGACATACGTCTCAATACATGAAAACACCTAAGAAACACACATCTGACTCAGTGGTGCGGTCTGTGTCTCTCAGCTTAAAACGTGGACCTAAAATGAATGTGGTTCAAGCTAGCATGCAACCGCACCTGACGCACTAATCCGTCTCCAGGTAAAACGATCCTAAATCCACAGCCCCCTTCCTTCCCTTCTGATCGGCCCTGTGCTTTGTTAAAACTCCGCCATTGGCCCGTGAAGGATCAGACGCTGAGATCCGTTCAGAAAGACCAGTCGTTTGACAAGTTAATCTGGTCTAAACGGAGGGGGAAAAAACATGTTGACATTCTGACTCACCGCAGGACTTTAACAGATAGTTCTCACATAAGTCACAAGTCTGCACACAGTGACATCTGATAGGGATGTGAGATCAGAGGTGTGGAATATCTTTTAGACATACAGGAAATCTGGAAACCAGGAAAGAATTGCAACTCTCAAATAAGGAAGGAATTATCAAATAATGCAAATTAGCTGCTGTTCCGAAACCTAGTGAGCTGCCTATGTGAGCTGTATTTGAGGCATTATGCGCCTCTATATATCCCTTCAAGACATTAGTAGATAGTGAGAGGAAATAAAATGTAATTTTAAAAATAATTATTTTACATTTGGGCTATGTATTATTTTGCTTATAGAGTGTTCCAATCCTTGAATTCTTGCATCCACTCTATTAGAATACCATGTTGTTAGCTTAACAATATGCTAACATCAAACGAGTCTACACTGTGCTTTGCTTTTTTGTAAGAAATATTACGATAACACCTTCTTTGATGGCCCTCTTTTAGATAAGATGGTCTTCTTAGTAGCATGAAAAACAAACTTGTATTCAAATTGTTAATAGGTTAAAGCAAGCAAAATACCAATGATGGCTTGAAGAACACAGAAAAACCATGTATTGTCATGCCATCTGTTTACTGTCTTCATGTTTAATCAGTTAAAGCGTTTCTATCTCATGTTTTAGTTTAAATGTGGCCCCCTTGGCCTCTGCACTTGAGAACCCTTGCTCTAATGAGAGCTAGTTGACATGTAGTTCCAAATGAATGACTTAGTTGACATGTAGTCACAAAGTTACTTATAGTTAGTAGAATGTCTAAAGTGGAATATTGAAATAAAGTGTAACCAATATTACTTTTATGACATACAGAGTTGCTGCCTGAGTGTTCCAAATGGGTCACTTACAAGGTTCCATTTTGGTTAGCTATAGATAGTAGACAGCAATGTAGCTCAGTGGTGTTTGGAATCTCGAGTCCTTCCAAACAATCGGTTGTGGCTAGAAGGGATACAGCTCTGATCGGAAACGAACAATGAAATAAATTTTCTACATATTAGATTGTGTTTTATTAACGTCTACACCTACCCCAACCCTAAACCTACCCCTTGCAATAATGAAAAAATAGTAATTATTGTTGTACAGTGTGACAAACATTACGCTGTATTGCTGTGTGCATGCCCAGTAGCAGCATACTTATCCCTTCTAGCCTTAACCCAAACACTCCGTCCCAACATGCATAGCAGGCAGTTGGCAGGTCAACAAACACTGTAAATCAAGTACGCTCTGTGAACATTCCTGCGTTCTTAATGTCAAGGCTCTGACACAATAATACAGTATACCTGAAGCGGCTTCCCATGGACCTGATTATCATTTGACATGTCACTCTTCTGGTATTTGACTGATGTTGGCCGCTGTGATTAATTGTAGTCGATTCTTGCCTTGTGGTTTTGGGTGTTGTGGTCAGTTTACGCATGCAAAGAAACATGGGTGGAGTATTGATCGGAAATAACAAAGAAGGTATCTTTTATCTCAGAGATGGTGAAAACATCAGTTAAATCAGCTTCTAAATAAGGGTGTGATATATTCTTTCCCAATCTGTATACTTTATTCTATTAGTGAGTCAAACCATAAAGGTTTATTTTGATAAAAAAATCAGCTTACAGAAGGTGTGGTGACTGTTACTGTTGTTCAGCCCAAACCTGTGTGGCCACACTTGTATTGTTACCAGATGCATCATTGCATCGCTGGTCATCAAAAACTTTCCCATGGCCATTTAATAGCCACATATATACTGATCAGCAGACGTGTCACATACATTTTAGATTGCAGGTCCTATTGGATGAAAAGTCACCTTATGTAGGCTGATTTTTTTTTTTAAACCATGCACAACATAGTGAATTTAAAGCCCATTATTTAAACATAAAAGTTGTTTCTTTAAGATGATTTAATAAGTACTATTTTGGTATTCAGCTGTGCCATCACAGAAATAAATTACAATTTATAATATATTAAAATAGAAGAAAAAGCTATTTCAAAATATTACTACAAAATCTTACATAAATAATAGCCTTTAAACAAGAACTTTCCAAGCCAAAATATATATATATAATATATATATAATACACACACACATACACACACATTCAGTGTTTTCACAAAAAGCTGGAAAAGCTGTTTGCTCTGTATGTCACAAACTCCATTATGTTAAATTTCTTTGGAAAATTTTTAGATTCACTCGTCTTTCTCTGATATACACACACCCACTCATGCAAATCTGCAGGAGAATGTATCATAGAACAGAAAATAAAACAAGAGATGAATCATACAATCATGGATTAGTCGTCTTCAGCACGTCATGATCCTTTACATCCCTTTGTTGTTTTCACTAACTTGAGTGACATGTCTGGAAATTAATGCACCGGTAGAAAGGTGCATCTCTTTGACTTTAAACTGCTGTTTTGCCGAAGGGAGTCGCGCTGATTGACATTGCTGGGACATTTTAACAACAGCTGAATTGATTGTCTCTGCCACTGGGCATTAACAAAGGCTAGGTTACTGTGTCCTTTCAGGCTTTCTGGAGTTCTCTTTATTCAGCTGATCTGACTGTAAGGCTTCAGACAGTCAGGTAAATGATCAAAGACCTAAAGAGGTTTAAACGTTTGAGGTCGACATGAAGTTCCTGGAATTCTGGGATTAAGACTTGAGTGGGCTCTGAAAAACATTAAATAAACTTAGATTTTAATTTGGTGCCACAAGCAGGGTGCATTTTTTTTTTCTGGGGGTCCTGCGCCAATGAGATGAAGAGATAAGATTTCTATATGTATTACGAAACTCCTTGAACCTGATGCAGAAACATTGACTCAGTAGTGTCAGTTTGGGTTGGAAGATTTTAATCACCAGTGGAAGTAGAATAAATAAATAAATGTATTAATTAATTAATACAAAACAACAAAATTACAATTGAGCAAGAACAAAGCAGTTATGGAGCCCCTCCAATCCCCCAGACAGTGGCGTATAAAGGATACACAGCCATGTACAGTTTCCAGAAAACAACACAGACAGTTCTACCACTGATTACTCTTCATCCAGGACTTCAAAGAGCAAGGACAATTCACAGATAAATCAAAAAAAAAAAAAAGGTCTCACTATGACAGGAAACCCATGCCCAGAGGAGTTCACACTTGGGTGATAGATGCACCACTGATAACAACCACTAGTCTGGATGTGTGTGTGTGTGTGTGTGTGTGCGTGTGTGTGTGTGTGTGTGTGTGTGTGTGTGCGTGTGTGTGTGCGCGCATTCATTTTAGGGGTAATTCCTTGATTGGACCTCAATGAACAGTAAATTTCCTTAAAAACTATGCATTTAGTCTGGTTCCAAGTTTATTATATTTTGTTTTAATTAATTAATTGATTGATTGATTGATTGCTTTTAAAAATAATATTTTTTAACATTTCACCTACAACAATTATGACATTAAAATGGCCTTTTTATGAATATAAATGTACTCATGCTGCATCTGCTTCTTTTAAAATGATATATATATATATATATATATATATATAAGAAGCAGATGCAGCATGCATGGGTAAGCATCCATTACATTACACAATTTAGGTAATATAATCAGAATACTTTAAGATTACTTTTGACCTAACTCATTTATCACATTGATGTATATAGGATAATCTTGTACCATATCAATATAAAAATGCAAAGAAAAAGAAAATATATTCCATTCATTGTTATTGAGAGCATGAAGTACATTAAACACTACATTACCTTATCAAGGTGGGTTCATGAAGGAACTGCAGGGGGTTTGTGAGTGTAATGAAAAGTAAATAATTAATTAAATCATAAAAATGTCAAAATAAAATATAATAATAACATCAATCAAAATAAAAGAATTACTAAAAAAAATTTAAATATTTTATTTGTTTAACTGCATATCATGTGTCCATTAACCAGCGTCAGAGAACAGTGAACATGCAAATGTGATACCTAATTATTATTTATTTTAAATCTCAGGAGTACTTCAGGTAAATTTGTTAGGTGAAAGAGGTTCAGATTACAAAAAAAAAAGGTTTGTGAATCCTTGCATTACATGTAAATAAGAAATAACATTAATTTGTACATTTTATTATGTTTGAAAGCCTTCCAAAGACAAAGTAATGCATGATTAAATTTGAGAGATAATTCAAATAAAAATTAACACGTTCATCAGCAGTTGATGTAATGTTGAAATGCTAAGAAAACACTTCTTAAAACTTAAATGATTTTTGTAAATCCAGTTGTCAAATGCTGTGTGCATGGCCTCTCAATGTTCTGTGTAATTACTGTATATCCACCTGACTAGTGACTGGTCTTTGTGTGAATGTCCGCAAAACTGGAAGACTTTCTGACGGCATATAAGTGCTAAGCTATTTTAGAAAGGAACATTTAAAAGATGAAAAAGAGGAATTGGGGAGAATCAATAAATAAAGAGTAATTTATTGCTATTGAGTGGATGATATTTAATCATGTAATCAATAAAAAAAGGACTTTAGTCGGATTACAAGTATTTTAAAATGCAATTTAATCTAATAACAAGTATAATATTTAAGCAAGGCAGGTTTATTTATAAAGCACATTTCATAAACAGCGGTAATTCAAAGTGCAAAATAGTCATTAAAAAATAATAATCACAACAATAAAAACAAGGAATTAAAAAATAATAATAATCACAACAATAAAAACAAGGAATTTAAAAACAAACATTCTCAAGTTTTGCATAATTCTCAATGCATACCGTTCAGTGTAGTGATGTATATTCAATAAGGTAAGTGGACATTAACCATACCATAATTTTTTTTTCTATTGATTTTTAGTCATTTATTTATTTTATTTATTTACTGTATTATTATATTTTCTACTTATTTACTTTATTTTAATGTTTATTTAACGTTAATTTATTATTATTTTTTTTAACTGATCTCTTAGAATAGAAACAGGTAGATAGTCTATTTTGTCAGCAATTTTGAATTGATGTCATTGATCGAATTCTTTATTATTTCAAACATTTAGTCATGCACAGATCTCCACATGCAATCACTGACAGCCACACTTGTGCATTCAGAAAACACATTTAAAGCTTGATGTCAAGAATTAGACTTGGACCTTGATGGACACTGTTATCTTATGTTCACTTCAGCTCTAAGAGTTTTTAGTCATTAGTAGCAGCACAACAGAGTCTGTTGCCATTAAACCAGGACTGTGGGGTAAAGCACATAAGGATATTAGCCAAAGAGCAGCGCTCTTAAAGATACTACACATTAAGTTAAATAATTGCATTCTGAAGGGCAAACACATCATTTCAATAGTAGTTCCTCAAGTGGAACCCTAGACAGAGCAGTGCGAGTGAAGCAGCACAGATGCACTTTATAGTTCACTGTTCAGCAAGGCCATTCACCGTGCTTTACTCAAGTAAAATCAAAAATAATCATTTGTATATGAATGAATGTCCCAGATATTGGCCAATTACTAAAGGGGTCGTTCTACAAAAGGGGTACCTTTGTGTCCTTCATAGCTATATATGTGTAACAATGCAAAGATGAGCCCAATGATTCAATGACTCTATTCTTCATAGTAAATAATTTGTTTAATTTCTAAATCATTGAAAAGAGGCTTATCTCTGGCCTCCAATTTCTATCCAGGCTCACTGGAAATATGTGCCTCTACCTACATTTCAAAACACTTACCTATTTGAACAAAGTTTCCAGTTGAAATGAACACTAGAGACAGCAAAACTCTCATTACTTTTATTCCTTTTCACACAAAATATGATTTACAGGGCCAGAGTTTCAGTTAAGAAAGCCTAATTTTCGCACAATTCCTTGCTAAATGTTATCACTTCAAAATTATTTTTACATGCTTTACTTTTGAGCATTAGCATCACAAATACAGCTTCATATGGGGTTTCTAATACAATAGGTTTGCTCGGTAGCTCACATAATACGGCATTGCAGCATGAATCCAGTGAAACTACTGTTCAACAAAACAGTTCGAACCAGTTAAAAAAGCACGGTTGCATCAGCCAATGCGTTTTTATATCACTTATGCATTAATTAGCACTATTAGGTCATTTTAGGGTTGGGTTTGGTTTAGGGTGTATTTCCAACAAAGTAGAGCATAATTTGTTTTTAGAGAAACTCCCGGGAGATTTGATTCGCCGCAATACGTACCTGAACCAACATAATAAAAATGTGGCCACGGTCATATATTGAATGCACATTTTAGTGCCACTCACTGGAAGTTTAACTTTGAAACTGCCGAGAAACGTGCAGTAAGGTTCATAATATCAGTATTGCAGAAATGTCACCACAAGCATGTATTTCCAATGAGTCTTGGTTGTACAGTTTTGTTGCATTTTACTGTTTTCAATGTCTCACGTTGTGAGTGCCATGTATTTTAAATACTGTATCCATTTCCAAGTTTAAAGCAAATTACCAACAGAACATGTATCTCGATTTGACTGACAAAATGTATACGTGTATGGGTTATCTGAAATAATTGTGACTGATAAGACAAATTTTTCACAAATCATTTGGATGCTTGGCTCTAGCATTGTTAGAATGGTCATTGATGTTTCTGATGGTATTTTTTAAAATCTCATTCTCATTACTGTACTAATGATAATAATGACAATAATAAATGGTCAGTAGATGTGGAACTAAATGATCCTCTTAAAAAAATAAATTAAAATTAAAAATTAAATTGTAGTGTTGTGACCTTGACCACATGGCATTGTTTTTTAATGCGCTTGGCATGTTCGTTTACACAACAATGGTGTTTTGGGGTCTGAAAAACAACAAAAATAGTTTGAAAACGATTCCATTATTGAATTTGTGAAAACGGTGACACCATGCACATGCATATTATGTGTTCAGTCTATTGCAATGTGCACAGGTGCATCACTAACTACTGGCCAAAGCAGCATTTAAGTTGTTTTCATTGATCCTTGTGAACAGGGATCATTTTGACAATGTTGTTGTCTGTATGTCAAACTTTTCAAAAACGCAATCAAAAAACATCAGCGTTTTTAGTACAATCATTGTCATGTAAACGTACCTCGAATAAAAAAAAAACTGTCAACTTTGCTCACGATATGGCGCAATGTAATTTCTTAAAGTCATTGTTTTAGTTCTTAGAATGTGTAAAATCTCACAGAAACATATTCAAAACGATATGTCGAAGGAGAAAATAAAGTATATTGATTACACAGTGTAGTGTATTGCTTGTACAAGGGCATCTTTTCTTTTCCAAATGGCATTCAATAACAAAAACCGTTCAGGATGTACTTCACAAGACATGCCAGAGGAAGAAAAGGAATACATTTGAGCAGGTCTTCATCAAAAACAGAGGAGAGAGAGAGAGAGAGAGAGAGAGAGAGGGGCCACGAGGGGAGAAATAAACAGATTAGAAAAGCAATTGACATTTCCCTAAAGCATGCAAGGGCTTATTTGCATCAGTTCACCAGCTCATGTTTTATTTATCTGTGATCACAACCGATCGTGAGGAAAATTAATCAATAGGAAAGCCACCCGGAGCGCCGGCCTGCGCCACGCCACCCCCCCCCCCCCCCAACCCGTTTTGCCCCCATACCTTTACACCCTGCATCGAGGTGACGGATTTCTCTTTCCGAGGAATGCTTGGAGGAGCTCCATATGGCCGGGATCAAAGGTGTTGTTCACTGCACGGTTCTGCTTGGTTGCCAGCCACTGCCGTTAATTAGAAAACAAGATCAGAGGCGGTATTAAAATCCAATTAAGCCGGAATGAACAGATTGCCAAGTGATGTTCACTAATGTATTACCGAGCACCATGCAAATTTCAGCGGCTGTGTTTGGTTGGTGTCGTGTGTGCGTCGCATGTGGGTGTGCTTGTGTTTATCCCCTGTCTCTTCCTCCAATCTTCTGCACTCAATGAAAGTTCTTCAAATTGCCTGACTGATCACACTTCAGCAGCATAGCATTACCTGGAGGGCGAAGATCCTGCCAAATTGTGAAGAGCAAAACAAATCTCATGCCAAACAGAGAGAAGGGGGGTTGCATGGCCTATATGTGAGGTTCGGAGTGCTTCTTTAGGATTATTCCAACAACCTGAGCAAATAATCTTGTTGAATTGGGCTAATGATGCAGATTCCCATGGACACAAGGCATCTGAACTACGGAGACATAAGTGCCTCCAGCTGGTGGTCCACAGCCGACTGTGCTGCAGCGGAGGCTCGCAAAAAAAAAAAAAAAAAACCCACAACGCCACATAATAAAGCCTAATGAGTGACAGGAAGGAGACCTCGAGTGTCAGGAAATTACCCTGATGTAAAGACATACAAATAATGGCTAATTAATAGGATTTTATAAATAGAGCCATGCAACACGGATGAAAGCTGGAACGTTATTAGTACGGCAGATGACCCTGTGTCATGTGTAATGCCACGTTTGCGTTACACTAGAAATTTGTTTATCTGGTACTCTTTCATGCCAATATAGCACACATGCATGTTCATCAGTTTCCAGATTCACACTTGGATTACCGTGATCATGTAATCAAATTGAATCACCCTGACCAGCTCATCTAGTTAGCTAGTCTCTTTCTTAAACAGCTATCCATGCATTCTGCCAGCATTTACATCATCAAGACAAGCAAGCATCCAATATTTTGGCTCATATTTGACACATTTTCATCAATGGGTCGAGGTTTGACTGGATAACTTGGCAGTTAGCCTCTTACTCCTTCATTCAAAAGCAACCACCATTACTTTATATTAACTAGTATTTACTCTAAATTATGTATGTATTACTATATGTATTATGTATGCACAATTTCAGACAATGTCATTATCAAAGTCATTCTCCTTTCTGTTTCACCTACAGAAACTAGTTTTACCAGTTTTCACTTCTGTGTGTTACTGCAGTTGACAATTAAAGTTATGTTAAACAGCAACATAGACAGCTAAGGGATAAAACAACATGAGAAATACATTTTTCATGCATCACATTCATATAAACTGTTGTTGCATGCTCATTTCACATCATCTTAATAAAATTAAACAGTGTTAATGTTTATCTGTAGTCACAACTTAGCAATTAAAATAGTTAAATAAATACATACATGCATAAATATAAATAGCAGCAAACTCTCCTCTCCTGTTTGGCCCTTCAATGGCAAATATAAAGTTAAAATCAAAGAAAAGAAAAAAGAAAAGAAAATAACATTTTCATTTTTTGGGGTGAAATAGTACTTTAACTGCTTTTTACACACACACACACACACACACACATGTTGGGTTTCCATGTTTTATGGGGACATCCCATAGGCGTAATGGTTTTTATACTGTACAATCTGTATGTGCTATTGCCCTACACCAACCCTACACCTAAACTTAGCCCTCTCAGGAAACATGCTGCATTTTTAGATTTTCAAAAAACTTTATGCTGTATGATTTATAAGCTTGTTTCCTCATGGGGACCAAAAAATGTCCCCACAAGATTAAGATTTACTGGTATTACTATCCTTGTGGGGACATTTGGTCCCCAGGACGTGATGAATACCAGGTGCACACACACACACACACACACACACACAAACACACACACACACGTGTGTGTCTCATATCATACAGCAACAAAACCATCGTAGTAACACTAAATTGCGATAAACATTAATTAAATAACATGTAACACAAATAAAATGCAACACAAAACATTCTAATTGACATTACTGATAACAAAAATTAGAAGAGCTTTTTATGTAATTTATTTATATTAATTATACAGTAGAAGTGTCACACAGCAACTTCTGGGAATGTTCTTTTTTCATAAATGATATGGTAAATCATAGTTTTTATTTACAAAAAAATAAATAAAACAGTATTTCACAGTAAATTTACCAACATTAAACATTTTTAATAGTGCACTGTTATGGAGTCTTATGATTTATTTTGTGTGAAACTAGATAAAATGAGGCACTGAATACAGTAACATTAATGACAAATAGTTATCAGCTGAGAAAAATGAGTGAAAACAGCCACTGTTATTGAATCTAAAGCCTTTCCTCTCTCAACTTCACCCTCTAGCGCCTCTCTCTCTCTCGCACCCCAGAGAAGTCTATTTTTCTTATCCTCTTAAAAGCTCTTTAATGAGGCAGAGTCCTTTAAGCCGAGGGACAAAGAGGACCCTCATGCGGGAAGATGTGAGCTCTTCTCCAGCCACCTGCCCAAACACAGGTGACTGCGCTATAAAGCACTTCCGTCAGAACAAACAATGGGAACGCATCCTACAGACACGCTCACAATGACCTCTGGGCCCTCCAGACCCTCCCATTGATTCCCCAGCATGCACTTGAGACACAAGAGGTCAAACTCCAGACAGCCCATATTCTCCACCGTAGCCTATTTTACTCCGTCCATTCTAACTCAATGCTCTGCTCACGTTTAGGACTGGGAATTTACCCCACATGAGGTCTTCAAGCTTCTGTCTTCCTGTTTTGGAAAATGGTCGGTTGGCTCTTGACTGCAGTGATTTGTGTGCTGCATTTCACTTAAGGTGGCTCACAGTAGTATCAAGGTGGTGGCTATATAGACTTAATTTTGCAAGATGTGGAAAAACTACAGAGGGTTTGGCAGCTTTGAATTTTATGGATGGTGTTAACCAAAGACAAAGAGGCTTATTCTATTTATTTGACAGTCTAGAGGGTTTAAATGTGAACAGAAACACAGCACAACCTGAAGCGTATGGGATCCTGCCGGAGCATTTGAGTGAAAGTATCTGTCTTCACTTACCACATAACAAGCTCAGTGCTGAGCAGACACTTCTCAAGATGTCTTGCCATAAAACAGACAGATATAAAAGTCACTTGAATATGAGGAGCTAATTATGTGCTTGTAAAAGAAGCACACATATTTATTCACACAAGAACGTAAGGTCTCTGCCTAGAACCAGTCCTGTCTATCTAAATTTTAAAATGCAAATGATATATTGTGTTTTACAAGTTCAGATTTTGGCCAATTGTGCAGTTCATTGCAGTTTTTCTGTACATGTGTGTGTGTGTGTGTGTGTGTAATACATAAATCTAGGGAGATATAGATAAGATATAGATAGATACAAATGTAAGATATTGAGGTATATAAAAAATAAAAAAATATATAAAAATACAATATAAATTTAACATGTAGATTCTATAAATATTAATTATTTGTAATTTTTTATTTAATTTTTTAAAAAAATATGTTTTTAAATTTACATTTACTTTTAAAAAATAAACATTTGATTTAGTCTCTCTTGTACGGAAGTTCAAAGCGGCCATGCATTATTATAATTTTTCTGTCTTGTTTTCTCGTGATCACGGCTTAATTTTCTCGTGATCTCGACATAACGAAAGTTGTTTTGTCGTTATCACGACTTAATTTTCTCGTGATCTCGACATAACGAAAGTTGTTTTGTCGTTATCACGACTTAATTTTCTCGTGATCTCGACATAACGAAAGTTGTTTTGTCGTTATCACGACTTAATTTTCTCGTGATCTCGACATAACGAAAGTTGTTTTGTCGTTATCACGACTTAATTTTCTCGTGATCTCGACATAACGAAAGTTGTTTTGTCGTTATCACGACTTAATTTTCTCGTGATCTCGACATAACGAAAGTTGTTTTGTCGTTATCACGACTTAATTTTCTCGTGATCTCGACATAACGAAAGTTGTTTTGTCGTTATCACGACTCAATTTTTTCTGTGTATTCGGCATGAGAAAATGCTATAGAAGCAGCATCATCGCAGCATCATGGATGATCGTATTCGCTTTTACTTTGATCAGGCACTCAAACTGAAATAGCTCTGTGTCTGTCAGTGATTGAGGACTTACACATAAGTGTTCGACACTTGAGAAGGAGGCTGTCGGGTCTGCAACTTTATCGTCGAAGACAATATAGCGACCCTGATTTTCTCACGATAGCTACAATTACGTTGTGAGAAAGCGGTTTTTACGTTGAAATCAACAACTTTCGTTATGTGGAGATAACGACAGAACAACTTTCGTTATGTGGAGATAACGACAGAACAACTTTCGTTATGTCGAGATCACGAGAAAATTAAGTCGTGATAACGACAAAACAACTTTTGTTATGTCGAGATCACAAGAAAATTAAGTCGTGATAACGACAAAACAAATTTCGTTATGTCGAGATCACGAGAAAATTAAGTCGTGATAATGACAAAACAACTTTCGTTATGTCCAGATCACGAGAAAATTAAGTCGTGATAACGACAAAACAACTCGTTATGACGTGATCACAAGAAAACAAGACAGAAAAATTATAATAATGCATGGCCACTTAGAACTTCCGTACTCTTGTTTTCTACTTTGTGTAATTATTTCCATACATTCATGTTTAAAACGCAATATATGCAATATAGAAGCTAACTTGGTTTAAGAGTATCAAGATTTTCATGACGTAGTTTAATGGTCAACCTACGAATGGCTTATTTTTTTTACTTGTTTCTGCATGTTTTAACCTTGCAAAAAAAATGACACTTATACACATGCAGCTTTGACATTGATTAATGGCATATCTGACCCATTTTACTTGTGGTATCTTCCTTCTATTAAAATGCACTATGACTAAGAATACCTGACCATTAAAAGACGAAGGCTAGAAGTTTATCCAACCTTGAAAGTTCAAGACAAGAGATCGTCTTTTCTCTCCGTGTTAAAATTCCTCTTGAGCCGCTGTGAACAGCACAATCACTTAGTGATTAGCTTCAAACAGAGGAACGATACGGCTCTGAAAATAAAACAACAGACGAGGCTTGTGCACTGAAAGATGGCTGATCTTGTACTCTGTAATTAAGCCAGTCTGCACTTGATGAAAGCAAATTCAACTGGCGGGGCCGCAGTTTCACAGCCAGTTTGCTTTTACGACATAATTACAGTCCAAATCAAATGAGAAGATTTCATATTTCGCTGGGACAAGCGCGGACTCCAGTGTCAACAATTACACTGACCCCCCCGAGGTAGAGAAGAGGCCGTCTAAATAGTTCAGTAATTCACGTCTGTTTGGGTGCTCCAGGGAGGTCTGACTACAAGAATCCCAATGACTGCAACTTGGAGAGAGTGGTGGCAATTTTTCAGACCGTAGGTGTGGTTTTTCATTATATACAGGCTACGCTTCACTGTTTCCCCCATTCCAATGTGTCATCAAGTATCTCCAGAGCTTGTATCAGCATGACCTGAGCTCATATTTCATTTATACAAATGGAATTGTTCTGCAGGGTAAAATTAATATCGGACTGTGCAGAATGTGTGTCAGCATGCCATTGAATACAATGGTGACTGAAACAACATAGTTTCACACCCTCACCCCCTTTTCTTGGGTGACGTGTGTCTCACAAGCTTAGCAACTAAACAAAACAACGGTTGTTAACCTTTTAAAAAGACTACATTTAGTTACTGTTGGGGAATAGCTAACTAGTAGCAACACTATCTTAAGTATATTTTTCTTCAGCTTTTCCAGTGACAAGTTACGTTAGCAGTTTATCATGAAAACACGCTCCGTCACTGTTCTGTGTGCAGGATATTTTTACCTCCTTCTCCAAATAGCTTTAGTGTTGAAATAGCAATTTGAAGTGAAGCTACTTAATCAAAAGTGTTGAGTAGTTGAGTAGAAAAAGTCAGTGGTTGAACTACTTCAAATTAGCCGCTTGTAGCTACCATGCTTCAGCTTCTCCCACACTGCTTTTGTGTTATGTCTGCACCTTTTTTCATATTCTCTGCACTAACTGAGGTCAAAATTCTGCAGAATGTGTGTAAATATGGTCAGATGTGGCGAAGGGAGCTAAAAATGCCACACTTATATATATAAAAATATATATATTCAAAAAGGGGATTTTGCAGTGATACCATATAGAAGAGCCATTTGGGAAATTTTCAGTCAACAGTTCTTAGTATGAAGAATATTTTGAAACCCAGACTCATGGGAAATATGTGACTCTGCTTACATGTCTGCACATTGCACAACCTAAAATACATTCCTCTGAGTAAATTTCACTGCACTTTTCAGGTGCATGTCCACAAGAGGAGTCATGGTTTTCTCAATTCTTGATGCAGATTTATTCAACGGCTCAGTGTCACAACAAAAATCGTGTCTGTAGGTACATTTAGCAAAATTTATTGCATTTTTGTAGTTTGTTTCACAGCACTTTGAAAATAAATTGCCCAGTGACTGGCGCTAAATTCAGTCACAAATTTGAAAAGTTCAATTTTGAAAAGTTCAAACTGTATCAAATTGATATAATCACTACACTAATTCCTACCGTAAACCTGACCAGATGTGTTAACGAAGCACACTTTTCGCTCTTGACTCGTACTTGAGCACTGCACATTGCAAGTGCAATGCAACGGAGCTCTGCACATAACGTATAAAAAAAAAAAAAAAAAAAAGGTAACTCGTTTGCACAATTTACTAATTCATTCCCTCGTTTTAAGTAAATCGTGCCCACAAAATAATAATTTGTTCTACTTCCTGTCCACATAAGAGCAGCAACATGTTAAAGATAATTGGGAACGAATTAGTAAATAGTGCAAATTACTTTTTTTCCCTGCATGTCATGTGTGGAGCTCTGTACAATGCTGTACCAGGTGCGCTAAAAAGCAAGTTTACTACAGTATAGCTGTACATATGAAGCTGTGTCTGTGATGCAAACATCAAAATGTATTAGTTTGCGAATCATGGTAAAAGTCTTTTGAGATCATGACATTATGATCGGAACCACACAAAAATAAGTCTTTATTTATCGATAATTTGTGCATGCATAATTTGTGTAAAAAAAGGAAAAAATGTGTTGCTGTTTTTCTGCCTCTAGTGTTTATTTCAACTGGAAACTGCAGTAAAAACTCTAAATTGGCGCAATCCGATAGGTCCAACTCAATCTGACCTAATGACATCATTATCATATGGCTCAATAGCCAATGAGCTCACTGCTCAGTATTCAAATACCTGGCTTTTGTTTGCTGTAGCAGTTTGGCAGCGCACTTCAGAACCCCTCAACCTTCCCCAGCTCCACCTGAATAGATCTGCTACAGTGATTCATGAATGCTATATGGGGTTATTCATATGTGTTATATGTGCACAAATAGTGACATTTCCTATGAGCCTGGGTTAACATTTTAACTATCTGAAGAACCTTTTTGTGCAAAGTGAATGGATGTTGAAGGATTCTGCACAGAAAGATATCAATTCAGTTTTTATCATCATATGACAGTGACTCAGTGACACGGGCAGCATCTTAAACTAGGACAGGAAGTACGTATATATAGTCTTTTACACCACAAATGTTTTGTTCCTTTAGGTCATATCTCTGCTGCGGACAGATCTTCAGAACCCACAGCTGCTGAATAGCCACAGTGTAACCACACATCCCTGCATCTCTGTTTTATAAAAAATCCTATCCATACCCTCTCATTCCCACGGCAATCCAGCTGGAGCAGATTTTCCCTGGTTGCCGTCTTGTCTGCCTCATGGGCTCGTTCCTGCTCACAGGACACAATTTGATTGGTCAGTGGTCAGGGGAATGGAGATTAGTAACTGGATATATAGAGCAGGGGACTGCTGGGAAGACTCCCTGTCATCCGGTGAAAACCTAGGACTCTGCGGTCGTGAGGCATGGTCAAGGCACGAGCCGCAACCTCTGCTGACACCCCATTTGTTGAGACCGCGCTTCGTTCAGACCCCTCATTTGCCTGCCACTCTCTCTGTGTGCGACCTATTTGGATCCTAGTCGTTTTGGCCTGACAAATAAGGGGCTACTTCACCAACATAGAGAGATATGTCTCTTCCCATGGCAGAGAGAGGACAGGCTCAGTAGGACCTGCCATTACAAACGCCCAAAAGGGACCTTAAGTGGCACACCATATCTGAACTACGACACCAGCTCATGTGGGGACGTGGTCAGAGCTACTTGGCAGCTCATTGGTGTGGTTGGTCATAATTAGAGTGTGAAAAAAGTGAGACCTCGAGGGGAAACTGGTGCCATGGATGAGGCTCTGGGAATCTGACTTCTTAAGCCGCTGGGGACATGCTGGGACTGGGACGTTTGCGGGCAGAAGATGTCTCCCAGATGTCCGGCTCCATTGTAACCATATTCACCCCTCCTTCTTTAAAGGGACATTCACTACATGTTTCTTAAACATGGAGGACGAACAAAACAACACAGGATGAATGAACTACGGAGCAATTGTTTGTTTACATTATCTCTAGGTCAGACTGCTTTTAGCCTACGGGTCTCCACATGTTTTCCACAAGAAAACGTCTATGCTGTGACTGGCCATGTGTAAATGCTCTATGAAGAGGTTTTTTAAGTGCTTCCCCTCCCCAACATGAAACACTGTTGAAGCAACAAAAGACCCACCTGCTTAACAAAAGACAAGATGGGATGAGGCAAGATGGGAGAGGTCAAAAGAGGTCAGACAAGATTTCATGTGAAGGGCAGGTGCAATAAAGACAGAGGTTGTACAAATTAGTGAAGTGCTTGGGTCAAAGGTCAATTGCAAATCAGCCTTGCTGGGCTTAACTTGCAAGTGTAAGTAGATTAATGGAAAATGAGATATGCATTTAGACTTAATAAAAAAAGTGTTTGCTGATTGCAAAAGACTATCCAATGGTAATGCATGATGTAGTACTAACATGACTTTTATTCTGCAACCATATAACACAAACAAAAGATTGACCTGATGTAATTACACCAAAAAATAATTCACAAAAGATTATTTTCTTTTTTGTTTTCATTTTTATTTTATTTTTTTACATCCTCCTTTGGATGGAATTACCAAAATTATGAACAGATATAGTGACAAAACATTTGAATAGACTCACAATTTCATAATGGACTGCAAAATATAAAGATTTTTTGCATCATTTCATAAAATGCCACTGAAATTACAAATACATTGAGAATTTAACAATGAACAAAACATACACGTGCATATATCCATAGAAATTTACGGAAATACCTGCACCAAAAAAAGGAGGGGAGGGAAAGAAACAAAGGGAAAAAGGAGAAAACCCTGCTATGATATTCAATATTGTAGAAAAACAGAGGACAAAACATTTGTCTCATTTAAAACACATATACAGAAGAGCTCAGTATCCTTATACTTCAACACTGTAAACATCATTTAAAGACAGTGTCATAGTTTTTTTTTTCTCATTCCAATTATTTGTTTTACCTCCACTGTCAATAAATCTAAATAAATCAGTAAAGAAATTTCTCAAACAAATCTGTGCATTAAAACTTTCCTTTAAAAATGAAGCACACTTTACATTTCCCAAATAAATGAACAGTCATCCTTTACAACTTTATTTGATTTGATTCCTCCAAATGAATTTAAATGATACTGGTTATGATAATTTGTTCATGGATTGTTTTTGTCCGCTGTATAGCAGGAGTTTGAACTACATCAGAAGATAAAGGCTGAATATTAATTTGAGGCACGTCCGTGTTGTCTGGTTACATCTGTCTCCGAAAGCCATTGGTAGCACTTAAATTCGACATGCTTTCTTGACTACAACACATTTCCTCCTGATTTTCTTTCAAGTTATGGCCACTTCCTGTCATTTACGCAAAGAGAGGTTTGCTAAGTATATGACACGTAGGTGATAAACTACACATCCGTGTTTAAAAAATGGTTCTCATAATTGCGCTGTACATTTCTTTATGATGTACCCAGCTGACTGATTTCGAGCCGGCAACATGTGCAGCCGTAGCTTAAATTCAACTTTCTATTCAAGTCAAAAATAAAATGTAAGCTGTAAAAAGCCATGAATATAAACGGCAGGATGTTGTAAATAGTGAATACGCAGATAGAGAACAGTGGTGTATGCGGGGTAGAGGCGAGGACTGTGGTGTAAATTTGAGCTGATGATGTATGAAAGGAGACAGGTGGAGGCGATTCAGTGTGTAGGAACAGAGGTCGTAATGAGGAAATCATTTAATCCTAGGATCCTTTAGAGGACAGGCAGTCACCCAGGGCTTCTAGAGTGCCCCAACACAATTCAGTGATTGCAGTTTCAACAACGCACAGGATGGTGCATATAATGCTGCTACAGCTTAATGGCCTGTGTGTGTGTGTGTGTTTGTGTGTGTGCGTGCGTGTGTGTGTTTACTCAAATTATTTCTACAGGTGAGCACCTGTGCTTTATATTGGTGTCCAAATAGCTGCTAATTCATTTTTGATTCCATGATAGATTGATTTGTGAATGCACACATCCCTTTAAAAATTTAATAGGAATGCAACCTTAAAAAAAAATTCTCCATATGAGCCTATGATAACAATTTGATATGGAACAAGCTTACGGCTTCCCTTAACAAGCGAATCCAGGTTGAATTAGACAAGGCTGCACAATAAACATATTATAATACCATTAAACATATGGAAGGATTTGACCTTGTACAAGGTTTGGAAAGCAATCAAATATAATTAAGGGATAGTTGAAGTTGGAAGAAACGGCATGGGTGTTAATTTGAGTGAATGTAAACATTTTACTTTATAAGTAAAATCTGGGCTTTAAAAAATGTCAGCCTTTTGAAAAATGATGTCGGTAATGCAACACTGGTGGCCTCAACACTGTTTATATATGGGAACCATAATAATGTAGAGGAAATATAGTCATTTTTGTTGTCATTTGCACGGTATCATTCTCATAAACGTCATGGTTGATGAACTTGCATTTCATTTCATCTCATTCATTTCAAAGGTTGTCAACAGAAAATCATTCAGATGCAGTCAAACTGCCAATCAGTTGCCTTTAAACATCCCTGGGTTTTTTGCCCCTTAAAATTGTTGAATATTTTATTGTCAAAGTGACATTCAGTGCTTTACATCAATCTACTGAATATAACACATGATGAGTTGCTGCCAATGACAGCAACAATAACATGAAAACTTTCTCAGATTTTTAGAAGCTGACCTCTTCTTTTAGAAATTACTCATTTGTTTCCTTTGAGGCAACTAGTTTATAACACAAAGCTGGCTGAATGCCAAAATCTCAGTATTTGTCATATCATAAGATGGGGTGTAGAAATATAATTTCAGGAACTGAATGCATTAGAAACCCATCGATAATGTACCTGCACATGCCATGTATCATTACAAATAATCCAATAAATACAGAAATTATTGCACAGTAGAAAGGCTCCATGAATTCCTAATAGACTACTCCTCTGTTAGTTGCTGGGATATGCAAGAAGGGCTTTAGAACCGCAGACTAACATTTCCCTGTGTTCTTGTTTCTCAGGTGGCAGTTTGTTTTCACAAAAAAAATAAAAAAAATCAAATCACTCCAAAAAATATATAGTCAGGAAAAAGACTATCCAGCTAAAACCCATAATGCAGTGCATTGGTAAGTGTTCTCAAGCTCTGTCAGCCTGCTCAAGTTTGACCTCATTGGTCAGCAAATGCTCTCCATGCCACTTCTTCATGTGTTTTTCCAGGGTGCTGTACACGCTGAAGGGCATGTGGCAAATATCGCAGCGATACACCTCCTTGCCAAACTGCCCGTGGGTCTTCATGTGCCGGGTAAGCTTGCTGCTCTGGGCACAAGCGTAGCTGCACAGGTCACACTTGTAAGGCCTCTCACCCGTGTGGCTGCGCCGATGCACGGTCAGATTACTGCAGTTCTTGAACACCTTACCACAGTACTCGCAGGTGTCACTCCGTCGACTCTCCTTGGAGCTGGGTGGTCTCCCTGGCCCAGGACCCCGCAGCTGGAGGTGAGGTGTACTGCTGCCACTTCGCCCTGACATCCCACCGCCTTCCAGAATTTCCCCTGGAGGGGTGGAGAAGCGCAGGCTGCCTGTCTCCGATGAAGAGTGCTCGGAAGATGTACCGAAAGGTGACTGCCTGGAGTCGCTGAAGCCCAGGAAGGGCTCCCTTACGAAATGACGGGATACAGCATAACGGGCAAGCAACTGAGAATACACATTTTCAGGGGATATGACGGGCACCTGTGGCAGCTCCACGTCCTTCTCTATCTTGATCCTCTTGGCGGAAGACCCAGTAATGCTGGAGCTGGAAATAGGCATTGGCTTCCGGTGGAACAAAGCCGAGATGGGGTACTCTGGGCTGCAGCCTCTGCCATTCACCATGGGCCCCCTGCCTCTGTCAGTCTCTCTGGATGCCGAATCTGTGTCCATCTCCTCACATGGCCTGCTGCCCGGTGGCAGTCTCAAGTGATTGTCGAGGTTGTTGTATTGGCTTTCTGTCACTCTGTCAGTGGACAGAGGTTTCTCCTCTGGGGAGGGCCTTGGGCCATTCTCTCTGTTCCTGCTCAACTCCGAGTCCATGCTCAGGTTGGATTCAGGTCTGCTTCCATTTTGCTGTTGTTCCTCTTCTTCCTCCTCCTCTTCCTCTTCCTCCTCCTCTTCCTCTTCCTCCTCCTCATTATCCAATCCCTCCCTCGTGCCATTTTCCTCACTGTTCTTAAGCCCCTCTCCAGCCGAATCTTGCCCTCCCTGCTCAGGTGAACTCACCATAGAGCCTGACTTGTGCATGTGCGTCTTCATGTGGCGCTTTAGCTTGCTGGCCTGCGAACATGCATGGTCACAGAGATGACACTTATAGGGTCTTTCGCCAGTGTGGCTACGTCTGTGCACAATCAAGTTGCTTTGGAACTTGAAAGTCTTGCCACAAAACTCACAGGACTTGGCTTTGCCGACCTGATTTTGTGGTGGTGAGGAATTGCATCTGGATGGAACTGATGGCGGCTGTGAGGGTGTGGTTAGAAAAGGTAGAGGTTTGGAGCCAGGCTGGAACAGAGTGGGGCTGAGAAGCCGATGCATGGGGGGCACACGGTTAGGTGAAAGAGGGGGAGTGGGACCACCATTGTTGTTGTTGCCCGCTAATTCACGAAGACGCTGAGAGAAGCCCATGGATGGTTCAATGCCCATGGGTGTCAGCCGCATCACCCGCTCAAAAGCACTTGGATGCTGGGACAGGAGACCCATCTCCTCAGGGCCAAGGCGTTCCAGAGGATGGCGGGGTGGCGGAGGGCTTACAAAGGGCGGGGCAGATGGCAATCGGGTTTCGATGTATCCAGGTGGCGGAGGATCTCGTAGCAGTGGGGCACCCATATGCAACAGGTGGAAAGGGTTGCTGCCATCGCCCATAAAGCTGGCTAGAGGGGAACGGGGCAAGGTGTCAGCTCCCAGTGGTGGAGGAAGGGCCATGCGAGGTGTAAGTGAACAGCTAGTAGGGTGGGTGTCCAGGTAGATGCGTATCCCGTGGATGTTCTGTGCATGCTGCAGCAGAAACCATGCACTGGCAAAGGGTTGCTTACAAGTGGTGCAGATGTAACTGGAGGGCTCATCTTTTCCTGGAAGACACAAAACAAGTGGATGGAATTAATATATACATATTGGCTATTAACGCTCTGATTTGGTGCGAGGGGAGGTTGAGATAGCACACTTTAATAGCTTTCCATGTCATTTGCGCATCTGTTTGTTCTCAGTGATGGCTTTAAATGTAATCAAAGCTAAGAGTCCTCTATGGTGAGGTTCATGGATCATTTCTGTTTAAAAATTAAACAGGCAACATGTGAAAGACATCTCTTTGCGGTGCGGTGACAGCCATTTTATAAGATTGAATGAAAATTACATCACCCTAAGAGGGGAGACAAGAGCTCTCTGATAGCCTAGCGGGTTATCTTATCTGTGCGGCAGGGCCGGCTGCTCTCTAAAGCTGTGTCAAAGAGGATCTGCCTGTATGTGACTCACCCAGATTCTGAGTCACACTAGGGGGTTAGTGAGAGCAGGGAAGCTCCCTGAGGGCTGGAGCCTAATGCAGATGGCAGGTATCGCCCACAGGCCACAATGCATTGTGCTAATGCTAATGTCAGCCAGGCGTTAGTATAGAACTCCCCATTCAACACCCCGACACCCCCACCCTTCACTATTTCCATATGGAGATAATTCTGTGGCATAAGAAAGGGAAAGAGAGGATTAAGAAAGAAAGAAAATGAAAAGGAATCGTGTTGACAGGTCCATACAGTGACATAGTCAGGTGCACAGTTAGCTACTGACAAAGTTACATTTGTGTGATGTGATATTTTCTGTGAAATGCACTTTGCAAATACCAATGCAGTCATGTGCACGACTTCACATCGATGAAAAAAAATGACTTTCACATTATTATTTTTTTTACTATGTAGTTGCCTAATAAACACCTGACTGATGCAGTGAAGAGAAAAGTGGAGGACACTGAAAGTGGAAGCAGTTGTGAATGACAGGTCCACAGCCTGTGTTTGGTTTGGCTGGCCTTTAAATGGACACCTGGCGGGAGGGATTTTGGATGCTAAGAGAGTAACAGAGAGAGAAACTGAGGGGACATGAAAAAAGAGGTGGCGGAGATTAGATACTAAAATACACACAGGCTGTTCATTTTCATTTTTAGGCCCTGGACAGGAGCCCAAGTCTGGATAAAATCAACAATGGACATATTCTGCACCCAACTCTAGTTCCAAAAAAGCCTATATTCCTCTGATGGCTGTACAGGACTCAACATAATGTGGGATGGACAAAAAGTGTGCAATAGAGCATTCGTGCATGCACAAATATATGCATTTGGTGTGTGCGCTCTCGCTCTTACCCCGACATGTGTGCTTGAGCTACTGCAATTTGCATCCTATCACATCATACAAAAAACACCATATGTTACTAAGGGACCGTGTCAGCTAACAGACAGGCAGACTTAATGACGACCAAAGACAAATTTCATCAACTTTCCAAACAAGCCAGAACGAGGGAGAGAAACCCATAGTGAATAAGTTAGGATATGCTAATGACCCATCAGAGATCCATGTCTTGTGACAGAAGCTTGTGTGGCACAATGGTGTGAAATTACCCATCAGGCACCTCAGGAACACAAATCTCTGTCTGATCATGGTCCATTGGGTCCTACTGTGTGTGTGTGCCACGCTACAGAGGCCTGGGAGGACTATGTCACAGCAAAGACCTCCAGCCAATAAAAGTGCTCATTACGGAATCATCGCTGCTCGCTCTGTGATTCAATTTGCAGTAATTACCGCGGTCCGTGTCCATGAAACCGTTCGCTGCGGGCCGCAGAGGTCAACTGCCAGTTAACAGAGTGTCTTTTCTCCTCTCAATGTATTCAATTGCAAGAGCCTAATAGCCTAATTTTCTTCCCTCTTGCACTTCAATAAACATTGCTGGGATTACAGGTTAAACAGCTAAATTGAGTTGTGGCTGTTATATTACAGAGCTGGCTGTTGGTGTGCATGGTGCTAACAACTCTGCAGCAGCATCCTCGTGTTAAACAGCGCTTGGATGTCTACGTGCATGTCTTTGTCAGTGTGTGTGTGTATAGGATATGTGATTAATGACACACAAGCATGCAGAGGGGGTCTTACACTAAACTTATCCACTCTCTTGGGTTTAGTATTACAAAACCTCATGGCCAATTAGTCCATCCTCTGGGACCTCCAACCTGGGTTTAGATATGTTGATTTCAACATTTTGTGGCAATTAATTTCCTTTTAAGAGCATGAATGCAGTGACAGAGGAGTAGGAAGGAGGGGCTGGAGGGTGTTTTTTAATTATCTGCGAACAAATCTGGCAGACTTGTGAGCACTGCTGTTTCACAAGGGAAACAACATTAGCGTTAGCTACTGCTGTCTCCAGCATTACCCGAGCATGAACCAATCACTTACTGAGGCTGGACTAATGGAATAGTCATGTGATGATGTGCGAATGCGTGAAACTCGTTTGATGTTGTCACAATGCAAGGACATATGTGTGTGTGATAATGTGCAGCTCGTTTGGTACAACGCAAGGACATATGAGCATGTGCGAATGCGTGAAACTGGTTTGATGATGCCACAACGCAAATATATGCATGTGTGCAAATGTGTGAAACTCCTTTCATGATGTTACAATGCACAAATATATGTGTAAAAATGTGTGCAACTCTTTTAATGGTCACATCGCAATCACGTGCACGTATGAATGCGTGCAACATATTTGATAAAGTCATAATGCAAAGATGTGTGCAATGTGTTCATGATATCAGTGTGTGCAAATGCATAAACCGTGACAACAAAAAGGCATCTATGCGTGCAACATTTTTGGTAACCATATTGCAAAGATAAGTGCATGAGTGCATGCAACTTGTTTGATGACATGAGTATGTACAAATGCATGAAACTCGTTTGGTAATCATATCGCAAAGACAGGTGTGTGTACAACTTGTTTGTATGTCACAACGCAAGGACATATGAACATGCAAATGTGTAAAAACTTGTATGACAATGCAAAGGCATTAATGAGAGTGCAAATGCATGCAACATATCGCATAGACAAGTGCATATGCGAATATGTGCAACTTGTTTTATGAAGTCACAACACAAGGACCTTAAATGCTTAAAAACTCATGTGACAACACAAAGGCATCTATGTGTGTGCAGATGCGTATAACGTGTTGGGTTGCATGCATTTGCACACAAATAGATGCCCTTGCACAGAGATGGAAAGTAACGAATTACATTTACTCGCGTTACTGTAATTGAGTAGCTTTTTTGTGTACTTCTACATTTTAAAGTAATTTTTAAAATCTGTAATTTTACTCTTACTTAAGTATATTTTGTTTGAAGTATTGTACGTCGCTACATTTTAAAACACATTAATTACGGAGTAAAAATAAATTAATAAATAAATTAAAAAAATCGCTCCCTGGAAACTACTGCAGTAATGGGCAAGAGAACAAACTGCCGCTAAAATCACAAGAAAGATGCAGACGGACAAGACAGGCGTTAGTGGTGCAAACCCCGTCGTATTCTGCTGAAGTTGAACTCGAAGGAAATGAAGTGAACCCTGGCCATGTTTATGCTCTATTATGCAGTGTAAGCTGTGTTTGCTTAGGGAGACCAAGCTATAGCAGCTTATAAAATCTCGACATCAACCCTTCGCATATATATATATCACATGAAGAGTGCCGTTTTTCTCCAAAAATCAGCATGATTACATACAGATTTTTTTTTACAACAGTTCAATAAACAAGAAATTAATTAAGAGACTTGCGTTTTAGACACCATATTGCCTGTTTTTGTGCTATTTCGACAGCAAAAATAATATCAAACACAGCCATGTGTGTAGCTGTATATTTGTAGCCATGGGTCAAAATGATTAAATGCTAAAAATCATTAGGATATTAAGTAAAG
This sequence comes from Barbus barbus, assembly GCF_936440315.1. Classification (NCBI taxonomy): domain Eukaryota; kingdom Metazoa; phylum Chordata; class Actinopteri; order Cypriniformes; family Cyprinidae; genus Barbus; species Barbus barbus. The sequence continues at coordinate 7,046,094 of NC_136742.1, forward strand.
ATCATGTTCCATGAAGATATTTTGTAAATTTGCTACTGTAAATATATCAAAACTTAATTTTGATATGTAAGATGTAATGATATGTAAGAACTTAATCTGGACAACTTTAAAGGCGATTTTCTCAATATTTAGATTTTTTGCACCCTCAGATTCCAGATTTTAAAATAGTTGTATCTCGGCCAAATATTGTCCGATCCTAATAACCATACATCAATAGAAAGATTATTTATTCAGCTTTCAAATGATGTATAAATCTCAATTTCAAAAAATTTACCCTTATGACTGGTTTTGTGGTCAAGGGTCACAATGTATATATATCAACACTTGATAATACCACAGTGCAAGGAATTATATGCACATGCAAATGCGCACAACTTATATGATGTCACAATTCTAAAATAGCAGTTTAACAACATATACATATGTGTGTGTGTGTGTGTGTGTGTGTACAACTCGGGCCTGGCACTCTAACAGCTCTGCCCCTCGAACCCGCTACATTCCTAGCTGTCGAAAGCCACAGCAATGGATTTGCATAAAGAACAAAAGACGAGGTGATGCCATGGGGACTACGACACGCCTTCACCCCCTCCCCAAACGTCCCCTCTGTGCACCTGTCACAAGCCTGGCTGACACCTCACGCCGCAGTAACGCGGGCCCTCATTAGCATGCCTGTGATCTGAGGCTCCCAGGGGCTTGTGCGGCCTCACCTCGCATCACTGATGTCTTGTTTGTGATGATCGTGGCTAATCAGAGGGCCAGACCACTATGCTAATGAGAAACACAGAGGTGCAGCATTCTGTGTAGTGCAACTCTGCTGTCTGTGCCACCAACACACTCTAGGGGATCGGTGATGTGATTTGGATGTGAGCGTTTGTTTGTGTGTGTGAGGGAGGGGTACCATAGAAATGTGTTATTTTTTAACAAACTTTTGAACTATTGGTGATTCTTTGAAGTCAATTTTGACTTGTCTATGCCACTAGTGGTACCAAATGGAAACGCAAAAATAATGACTGTTTTCTGACATTGAACTGTTAGACAGATAGCCCTGCCCCAAACTCATGCCTTTAGTTAAATCGTTCTCGGTCAGGATGGTCAAAAAAAAAAGTGTTTTGATAAAGCCACAGTTTACCACTTTTTGCACTTCTCAGGGAAATCAACCTAAAACTGGTTTATTTGCAGCTGCCGCTGTACATTAAGATTTAAGAACCTCAACACCTAAAAACGATACCATTCAGCTTGAAATTTTACAGATGGTTGATTGAATATCCTTCCTTTACTGTTTCTTTGTGTCTGTCTGGATTTCTCTCAGTCCTCATGATTGAGCTGTGAGCCTTAACAGACTAGTGTATTGTCTTTAATAAATGATTATGACAATGAAATAAATGATTTTGGCAGGAAGATGATGAGTGAAAAGCCAGACCACATGCTGAGGCCAAAACCACCATACCAGTTTCCTGAGGGGAGTCTAATGTTTTCATGTTAAATCCCAGAACTTGCAGTGAAGTGTGTGTGTGTGTGTGTGTGTGCATCTTCTTTGATATGCTCTGCTTGTGGGAAATAAACCCCTAAAATGTAGTTTTAATAAACAGAAATATTCATATTATTAACAGAAATATGAATGTATATTTTTTCTTGTTTTCAAGAAAAACTATATAACAGTTCTAAAATTAACATAAATATGATAGGGAAATAAAATAAAATAAAGGGGTTGTTTTTAGATAATATATGTTTATTGTATACTGATAAAAAAAAAAAAAAAACATTTTGTAAGGTTCATGCTCAAAACATTTTCAGTGAACTAAGAGTAAGAAACTATTCCATGAAAACAGGATATTAACTCACACCATTTTGATCCTCAAGTAAATGCATCTTATTTTAAAAATATTTACACTTTATAAAACAAAAACACTGACTGAGAATATGATTTTTGCAGCGCAAATCTGTTGCCCTAACAAGAAACCAAACTTTATAACCTTAGCTTAGTGTGATAGCCTGCTCTACAGCAATAATCCATAAACTAAACTGATAATTACCTATATCAAGTTCTCTATAGTCCTTTTTTACCCATAATCCTCTCGTAGTTCACTGCTCTGGAAGATGACAGCTATCTGTGATTCCTGGCTATAATGAGGACAGACAACTGTATATGAAAAGACTCCCATTCTACAGTGGAAAAACTGTGTGTGTAAAGAAGCCACAGAGGATAGTGGCAGGAATAGTGGTTATGGCAGGCACACACGCATGCATACACACGGCTGTCTCCTGTCTAAGTGAAAGCAGGCCTGTTGCAGTAACCGTTCCAATCTGTCTCCATCTGCAGGAACACAGAGGAGGGACATCACAAACTGCCTCTGGAAGAGAAGCAACTGCGATCTCACAGCACACATACAGGACACCTACACAGTCACACCCACTATAAACAAACAAATAAACTCATATTTTCTCAGCCACTGTCACAAACAAACAGAGAAAACACGGAGATAAATTCATCCAAATCCACTAACACACAAAATCCTCTCAGCAGTTCCTTGAATTCTCTTGAATTCCTTGAAATCACTATTTTGGTCTTGTTTTCCAGGAAAAAACACAAAAACATAATTTTGAAGCAAATTTGCATTATTTAATGTATTAAGGATCCACTATTTAACATTGCCTTGGCTGATATGGCAGTCCTCTGGGACTTATACTGATACCTAGTGGTGTGGATGCAAGATAAATTTTTCAGCTACCGATGCCATAGTAGAAATATAAAGCAATGCCACTGTAGAAGAGATAAAGCAAGTATTCGGCAAGTCAAAAAAAATATGTGAGCAATATCCAGTCATTTCAATGGAACTCAGCATGATGAATAATTTCACTTGACTCCCTATGCAGATTTCCTGTCAGGTTCAAGTTTGATGAGCTTTGACACAAATTCGCAGTGCCGACCAATGGCAAGCCTCTTGATTCGTCGATTACCTCTGTGTGGGCGGAGCTGTGTAACTTTGCAACAAAACAAACCTGAAGATCCACAATGGATGAGATCTTTTTCTGATGTGTTTACACATTTTTGCATACAATTTCACCTCAATATTATAAATTATCCATGTTCGGAGAGAAGTAAGGGTTGGTTTAGGGAATAGCGTTTATTTCATTGGCATTATTCCTATATAACTATTTTTCTCACATCTGTGCTTTTTTCACCTGCAAAATTTCGCAGAGCACAAAAAAATAAAATTTAAAGTACATTTATCTACAGTAGCTTTGAAGATTTTTAGATATATTTACTATAAAACAAGAGAAAATACTGACACACCCACATCAGCCTTCTACTTCCTCCTGCACACTCACTGCCAGTCTCATGAAGAAACAGGCCAGCCAAGGGTAGCGTAACCATCTAACCGAAAACACATGCCACCCTAGAGTGCCCTGTCATCATCTGATACTGCCAGAGCGAAGATGTCCTACGGTGCAGACGGGAAAGGACAGTGAAAAACAACTGGAAAGACTTCCCTGTCAGAAAGAACTATGACTCTTGGCTCAGTGAGAACAGAGAGAAGAGCATTAGCACAGCATTTTGTGGCATTGCAACAAGTCTGAATCATAGCTTAGAGTGTGCGTCACCGCGTTAAGATCTGGCTGGCGTGAAAAGGCGTTCAAGAAGAGCTGCAGGAACTTGATGGATGACACTGGTGCTTGCGGCTGAAGGGAGACGCGGAAAAGCCAGTTGGGTGGAGAGAAAAAAGCAAATAGGGGGACAGCGAGGGACCAGTTCAAAGCAAACATTGCTCCATGTCATCGCAATCATACCCTGGATCACAATCAAATCTCCCAGCCGTATATCCAGCGGTTAACGCTAATAGCTTGACATGAGACGGAATAGTCTTGTGCTGTTACTTTGAAAAAGTTTTTTCTTTAGATCCTTTTAATCCTTTCAATTATACACATTCAAGACACAAAGATCGAGAAAAAAATAACTGTTAACATACTCATTAATCTCTGTTTGGCTGGTGCAGGGAGTCCCAGAAGTGCACAATTTGAATTGTGCCATCTTTGCTCTTGGCCGCTTAGTTCTGGGCACAAACGTCAATCGCCTAAGCAGTAAATCCGACTACACTGCGAAAAATGATTTTCTGCCTCATCATTTTTGTCTTATTTTCCAGTACACATATCTAAACATTCTCAAATCTAGATACAGTTACTTTAGAATAAAAATGACAAAGTCTTGTTTTTTTGAAAAATGCTTCAAAGTGTGACTTTATGATTAAAATGAGAAAATAAATGAGGGCAAAAAAAATAAAAATTCCCTTTAAATTATGTTTATTTGTATTACCCCATTGGCAGATTTTTTTATTCTTCTTCTTTTAAGCATAAACTCATTTTTTTAAAAAAATTCAGAAAATTTATTTTTGCTAATCAAGTATTATGATTAGATATTTGTAAGTAACTACTTAAGAGACACTAAAATAAAGTGTCTAGGCATATGACTAACCTATTGGCTATTTATTAGTGCTTATAAAGCACATTTTAATGCCTTATTCTGCATGACCATATTTCCTACCCCAGTACTAAACTTAACAACTACGTTAATAACTATTAATAAGTAGTAAGGAGTTTAGGCAAAAGTAGTTAATAGTTACTTAATAGTGAGAATTGGACCCCAAACTAAAGTGTGACTGTACTGGTCCTGACTTGCTGATTGGCCGCTGCCATTGCATTTCATCAGAATGCATGGCTAATTCTGATTGGCTGTCAATGGATAAAGATGATTTTGACTGCAGAATGGTGTCGTTGCGCTATCTACGATCAGGGGCTAACCAAACTATGCTAGACCTCGCCTCTTGCATGTGTGTAAGCAAGGGAAGCAAAAAAGAATGGAGAACTATCCCGTATGCGAAATAATTGCCCTGGTATTTTTTGGATAACGTCTACTATAATGGTCCCCAGCTGGGCCCAGGCTTCTATACCCATTTAAAGCTCACTGTAAAAATCCCCAGGCCCTCAACGCGCCTTCCAAAACAATCAGGGCCCTGTAAAACAGCTCTTTAGATGCCTTATGTACGCTGGATCTGCGACACATGCCAGTCGTGTGAATAGGTTCCACTTCTGTTGCGCTCAGCAGGACCATTATTAAACCATTATTTGATATTTAGTTGGATATTTAATTGTGGACTCTTGTATCTGCATTTTTAGATTAATGCTGTGTTCGGGATGTATATTAAAAAGAATGCATTATATAAAAACAATAAATGTTTCAAACATTTGTATGCTACATTAGAAGTACAATACTTAGTCATTGCATTGTAATGTCTACTTGTCCTCTTGGAACTAAAAAAAAATGATATCTAGCATTTTAATGCTGCATTTGGCAGTCCAATTAAATATCAAGTAAAAAAAAAAGATTCATATTATTTATGGGTCATTTGGCACACTGGAAATGGAAGGTCAAGTGCATTGCATTGTGGGATTGATTATTGAGCACAGTGTGCTCTGTTGTAAAAAAAACAACAAAAAACTAGCATACTGTATGTAATTCAATCATCTAGCAGCAACTTAATAGGAATAGCACTAGATTATCTCAAAAGTAACCTATTTCTTAAACAGTACTGTCTCTTTAAATATGGTGTTAATTTGCCTTTTTTTGCATTTAATGTGCATCTTCACTAAATAACATTATAATAAGTTGACATTTATTCATTTAGCAGACGCTTTTATCCAAAGCGATTTACAAATGAAATACAACAAGTGATTCATCATAAAGAGGCAAATAGCACAAGCGCTGGTAATAAAAGTTTCAGGCATTGTTTACAATGGTACAAGATAAAGGGAGGGATAAGGAAAAGAAAAAATATGATCATTTTTAATTATACATATTTTAATACATATTAATTTTAGTAATACATATAAGTTCTGATTTTAAACATGCATGTTAATCTTCATGGTAACACTTTATTTTACGGTTACATCTATTAGTTGCTTATTAGCATGCATATTACTAGAATATTAGCCATGCATTAGTGCTAATTAAGCACATATTAATGCCTTATTCTACATCCCTAATCCTACCCAATACCTAAACTTAACAACTATTAATAAGCAGCAAATTAAGAATTTATTGAGGGAAAGGTCGTAGTTAATAGTTAACAAGTGTTATTCTAAAGTGTGACCCGCTTGATAATGTTTTGTGTTAATGTGAATCTATACTAAAGGAATGAATTCATAAAGCAGCCAAGTTCTAATTTTCCCAACGAAAATGAAAAACTTTCTCTGTTTCTCCGTTTATCTCAGGGCAAATGTTCAAAGTTGTAGTATGTGAATTATAATTGTTATTTATACTTAATACCATGTTTATCCAACTCTGTTTCAGACCACACACACAAACTTGTCTAATACCCAACTTATCATTAAAATCCATAGTTATAAATCTCTGAGCTCTACTCTTGGACTTTTTCAACCAGCTCTAACCAGCATCCCAGAAGTCCCTCCTCTATTATTATAACAAATATATATATTGTTTTATTCAAACAGTAGACCTTTGTTCTTGTACATCTTTCATATGTGCATTATAATGTTTTGACACAAAAATGAACCTGTACGTAGCATTTTTAAATATTGATTTTAGTTTTTAGTCTAATAATTTTTTTTTATTTTTTATTTTACTACCTACTCAAAACTATGTTCTGTCCGTGCACATGTAATGTGTACAAGTATGCTGATTAAGAAAAGAAGTTTCGTATCTACAAACTGACTGACAACAATGACGGTTAACTACTCCATGCCAGTCATATTTATGAGAATAAAAGTCTGTTAAAAGAGAGAGAGCTGATTTCTCCATCGTGTGTCATCTCACCCTCAGCCCTCCGCTGAAGGCCTCTTCATCCTCTGCTGGGGGAGCTCAGCTTCTCCCAGGGCTGTTTTCACAATGATGCGTTTTCAGCTTTTGGCACAGCTCCCTGCATAGCTTCTGGTTAAGAACAGTCTTTCATCTAGCCAATGCCTTTAGCAAACATACCGGGAGGGCCACATCTGCCGCACACTACATGCAAGAACAAGCCCTCACTGGCATGAATAAAAACTGATAAGATTGAGGGTTTATTCATTCAGTGGGCTGCCAAGGCGGGTTCAATGCTGAATTATCATGGCGGTTCTCACCCTACAAATCTTCAAACTGTAATGTCATCAACCGATATCAACATGACAGAGCAGCCCCCTCCCCTTATTTTGGAGTACAACACTCATGTTCAAGTACTCGTTGCTGATTTTTAAGATGGGAACAGAAACATACATGAAATTAGAGTGTGATAGCACGCTAAGATAAAAACAAATGATTAATTTTAACATATTCAGCTCTATATAGTGCCAGTAAAGTATGGCAGAATACAGTAGTCTGCTGCAAAATGACTTGCAAGATTATGAATTGCAACATGCAAACTGCATTGAGTTTGCAGCATTATTTGATTTAAAATGCATTATAGTGCATTAAATGCTGAAAACATAGACAGTTTAATCTAAAATTAAATAAACAATGTTATCAGTGGCCACAATTTGTTCTCACTGAATTCCCACGCTGTAAACCAACATAATATACTGTAAAAATCCAGATGGAAATAAGCCTTGAATAACATTGTTTGCGATTTGTTTCTTGTTTTTATGGTGCAGAAATGATCAGTAACAGAATCAAACAACAATAAAGGGAACTTTCATGGAAAGCACACAAGTTTAAACTCATCAGGACACATCAGAGACCCGAGGGCGAATTCAACACTGTGACTTTGAATAGTGCCAATAAATTATGCCAAAAATCAGTAGTGTGCTGCAAACTGACCTGCAACGTGCAAGCAATTTTTTGGAACAATTTTCAAGCATTACTTGATTTGCATTATTCCGTTAGTGTATTAAGTGCTGAAAAAAAAACACAGACAGCATGTGCAAATAAGCAATGTTAATCAGTGGCTCCAATTCATTCTCAGTGACTTCCCACCATTACTATACTTTAAAAATACAAACGGACTGAGAAAAAAAGTCAAGTTGTATTAGAACTACTTTACTTTTATGGTGCCACCCAGCAGGACTCCACACACAATGACAGAAATGTGCCACCAAACTCTGACACTAAACCACAGCAACGGTCGAAAACACTGCTGTTTACTGCAGTATAATTCAATGCAGTCTACAAGATCCCGTCTTGATAATGACACTGTTTTTATTACCATCCTTTCAAATGTTCACAGACCCTGAGCTTTTCTAAACTCAACACGTAAAATGTTTTTTGTCGGTAAACCATGTGCCACGTAGAAGATGACATTAAAGTACAGATAGACTGCACATGTTGCAGGTTTGAGAGAGTCGTAACCCAAACTCCTTTACTGTCTGCCTGAGACATCTGCCAGAAGAGCCTTCTCCTTTGGGCATCAGCATGTGTGTAGCTTGGCTGCCTGATTGTGACACTATAGTCAGTGTTTGGCAAATAACTCTCCACGCAAACACTTTCTCTTGCTGAAGTGCCAAGCCTATCGCAATGTCTTACTTGTAAAGCCATCCTAATGTCAAGAGGATAAGAAATAGCTATTTTTATATTTCTGCATTGTATGTTGCCATATGAATTTTTACTAGCTGACTAGCTATGTTTGGAAATCATTTGGAAATATTTATTTAGAAATCATTTGTGATTTCTAAATATGATTAAATAATTGCTCATACTTTTTGCGATAACCAGTCTTTTAGAATCAAACTATTTGGGAAACACAAACTGTAACCTATTTCAGTAATGCTTTATATTATTGTATAATAATAATTATTATTTTTATTGTGATTATAATTAAAATGTTAAAGAAAATAAGAAATATATAGTAACAATAAAATTAAAAAGTGAATATTTAATACAAATAATTATATAGTACAACTATAACATTACAATATCACTATTTGTGACCCTGGACCACAAAACCAGTCGCTGGGGTATATTTGTAAAAATAGTCAAAAATACATTGTATGGGTCAAAATTATTGATTTTTCTTTTATGCCAAAAATCATTAGGACATTAAGTAAAGATTATGTTCCAAGAAGATATTTAGTAAATTTCTTACCATAACTATATCAAAACTTCATTTTTGATTAGTAATATGCATTGTTAAGAACTTCATTTGGACAACTTTAAAGGTGATTTTCTCAATATTTAAGATTTTTTTGCACTCTCAGATTCCAGATTTTCAAATAGTTGTATCTCGGCCAAATATTGTCTGATCCTAACAAACCATACATCAATGGAAAGCTTATGTATTCCGTTTCATGTGATGTATAAATCTCAATTTTGAAAAATTGACACTTAAGACTGGTTTTGTGGTCCAGGGTCACATTTATGTCTTGATTTTGTTTATTTTTTTATATGAACTATGGGTTTCAGAGTAGCACTGTGTTCATTTACACATTCAGCTCATTATATGGTATCTCAGCATCTCAGAGAGGCTGTGAGCTGCACACTGCATGAGATGATTTAATAACCACACTAAGTCATATCGCATTATTGATTTTATCACGATATATCATGCAGCCCTAGAGGCCAGCTTAAACCAGCAAAGACCAGCAAACCAGCTTAGACTTATTAAAGATGGCTTTTATAACACAGAGCTGCAGAGTTCCATTGGTAGCAGTGCAGATTACACCCAGCATTCATGAAAACACTGTCATGTCATCTCGCCATGCTTGCTATTTCTCCTTAAATATTTTTCTTGAGTTCAGTCATGGCTAATTTGACAAAAGAGCGATAGTGAGACAGAGAGGAAGAGGGGGAAAAAAGCGTTACACATCTGGTCAACACCATCAGCACATGCTGAAATTTAGTGGCGACGCTCACAGTCCAAATTAGTGGCGAGTTTTATTCCCCGCTGTGGAAGGAAAAATATCAAATCTGCTGCCATATGACTACAATAAAGTGGTATGTGGAGCGTTTGATGCCTTCATGTGGGAGACTTTAACTCTTTCCACCAGGGCTCGGCGTGGAGCGCACATGCAGCGCTGTCCTGCTCTATAATGCGTCCAACGTGGACCAAGTTGACCCCTGCCGGCAGACAGCACCAATCAGACGGCGATGGGGTGGTCTCGTTTGGACGGATCCCAAAAATAAGCAGGCCCGAAATCCCAGAGGCCTTAACCACAGGCACCCTGCAACAGAGTTGCTGGCATAGCTTGGGTGTTGCAAGGGGTCATGGTTTCTGTGAAGCGCCGGGCATCATGACTTTGCGTTTTACAGGTCAGAGAGACCGAAATGTGTACAGAAGACTGTCCATCAAACACTACAGAGAGATCTAGTTCAACATGGTTTTAATTGGGATTTTAAGTCAACATTTACAAAAAGGACTGTACTTCATACATATCATTACTAATTTATATGCCATGGTATTTACATAGTGCTTCAACAGACATAAAATGAAACTATGCCACTATTTGTCTGTAGAATTAAATGATCTTTCCTTGAAATTAATTAATACTGTCTGTAAAATAATCTGACTGTTAATAATCTGATTGCTGTTGAATTTGCTGAATTGAAAAATGAACTGATCTTAATCTATAACAGTGTTTTCAACTGGTGTGTGGTAACACAAAAATGGGTCGCAGATCTATTCGGATAAGGTTGCAGGCAGTAGGGTAAAAATAATGCTACATGCAAATATTAAAATGCAACTATTTATCAATGCGTAGCTGCATAAAAACAATGCATAAAAACTGACTTTTCAACTTTAAAAAAGGAAGGAATGACAAAGCATGGGTGTCCAAACAAACTCACAAATATGCACAAACAAAAAGACATGACATGCTCGCTCTTACACTTGAAAACCATGCAAAAGAAAATATGACACAGACGACATTAAATACTCTTGTTCATCCGTAAAGAGGATAAATATGGTGTGTGTGACCACAATGTGTTTTTAGCAGAGAATTATTGGCTGCCGAGAGCATGAAACCATCAAAATTCAATTTACATTTATAAAACAAACGCCCAAACTATAACGACTGTAACTCACTCTTTTACGGTTTGCTTAGGCATTTATAAAGCTGTCAGTTTTCCTATTTTAATAACTTGGTCTTTCATATTGTTGTGTCTAAATGTTTGATTTTAAGGTTTATTTCATTGTTTATTTTAATCATTTGTCTAATAAACAATTGTGTTCAACATATAATATGGGTTCTGAAACCATTTGAGTACCACTGATGTAAAACAAATTTTAATACTAAAACCATTTGGAGATTTATGCGAAGATCTTATGGTCAAGGATAACCGTAATTTCCTTAATGGTGTAAACGACGTGTGAAAACTGTTTCTCTGCACTGCTGGATCTGTGGTTGATTTTGCATAAAGATGTTCAGAGACAAAGAGCTCCTGATATTTTTTTTCATTTAAAAATGTCTGCATTTTCAAAAAGAATGCTTAAGACAGTACCTTCGTGAAAATTCAAAGGCCGATCCTTGAACTTTCTAAAGACACTGTGTATTTAAAAAAATATATTCTCTGAACTTCAAAAAAACATTTGTTCTCTTTTAACTGGAGGACTCAGAAGAGCGGTTTCATATGCCAGGATATTAGCAAGAGCTTGGACACAAAAAAGAGGAAAAAGGACTGTGAAACTGACTCATCAAATTCACTTTCTATTCTGCTTCAGTCCCTGACACACACACACACACACACACACACAGTCTGAAACAGCCACTGTAACCCCTAATCACAACCCCAAAGGCTGGACATTAAATGCTGAAACGTTGAAAACAGATGATCAGAGGTAATTAACGCAGTTTCATATGCAAATTTAATTAATGCAAAACTACAAAGTCATTATGCAAATGGCGTTTTCTTGAGCCGCTGTGCAAATATTCATCTCTTGGAACAGGGATCAGTCTCCCCATCTTTAGAAACTCTCTCACAACACACACACACACACACACACTGTTCTCTTAGGATCATGTATGAATAGTGTATTTATTTGAAACTTCTTTCCATTGATACTAGACTGGGGCCATCAGAGTAGACAGCTGAGAAGCAGGAAGACACGATTTGGCACAGGAGTGAGACAATGAGACTGTTAGACCGGCACGGTATGAATATTCATGACACTGATTACTTTCCATGATTAAAGCCTACTCTAATATTTAAATGAGCACATGCTAGGTGATTAGAGGAGCGTTGGAAAGGACAAGCGCATGATGCCGTACACTTTCTCTCGCGTTCATGGAGTATAGCTAGATAGTTCAGAGATTGATTAGAAAGTAAGGGCAGTTTCACATATGAGGGATAAGATTTGAAAGTAGTAAGAATGATGCTGGTATTCACTTGATGGGATATTCTACCTGAAACTGCAGGTAATGGGCACTTTCCTTGAATATGATACATATTGGTGTCCTGTTAATTATTCAACACAGTAGACAAATAAAAACCACAAAAAATAGGAAAAAGAGAAGTATTTTTTTCCAGAGAAGTAGATGCATTGAATCAACTATTATCTAACAAAAAAAATAAAAAAATAAATCTAGCATGAGAAGTGGTTAGTAGTTCATTTTAACTACTAACATTAGTAGTATGTAATATGCATTATTACAAGCAACTAAACCTAACCCTAACCTTCACCCTATAGTAAGTACATTTAGCCCTATTTTGGTGCTTTGCTCTATTATTTTTCTTCCATAGAACACAAAAGGAGACGTTTAGTTGAATGCTCATGATGCTCTTTTCCATATAATGAAAGTGAATTGGGGTTGTTACTCCAAAATGACAAAACTCTGTAGTTCCCGCCCTTAGCGAACCATTAACTACGACTTTTGCCTCAATAAACTCCTAATTTCCTGCGTTTTAGTAAGTAAGGTATTTGTTAAGTTTAGGTATTGGGTAGGATTAAGGATATAGAATATGTTCATGCAGAATATGTGCTTTATACGTGCTAATAAACAGCCAATATGTTATTAATAGGCATGCAAATGAGCAATTAGTTAATAATGAGAATTGGTCCCTATACCAAAGTCCCTATACCATAATTTAATAAAACTGCACAAATATTCAAAGTTGATCAAATTAATAGTAAAAACCCGCAAGTGCCTACAGATTCCCCTAACGTTAATTTAATTAGAGATTTTTCAATATGTGACCGGAGCGGTCCTCATTTGCAAAGCAATATTAAAGTAAATGACAACAACATTTCCAAAATGGCCTTTTTTGTGTCAACTATTTCTTAACCAAATCTAAATAAACATACGCTATCTTAAAATGACTTTTGAACAGAAGAGCCATTCTAGCATGGATTAAAACATTTCCATTGAGATGTGAAGGGTTTAAAGCACCATCAGGCTTGGCGTTTTGGCCCACAGCATGCATGGCTTTTGCCTCTAGGCAGCCATAGCTCCATATTGTATTTAATTAGCCCCATTAAATATAATCTAATTTGGCTGAAACTTAAGACAGTTAAGTGGCAATCTAATGTGTTGAGTAAAGCTTTCATGCACTGGAAATATTTAATTCAAGCCTAAAGCACCTTCCTGCCCTGCATTTCTGTGGATAACCTTGACGGCTTCTCCACTTCTGTCAACGAAGCAAAACTAAAGCCAAAGTTGTTCGGTAAAAAGTTCAGATAATACAAAAAAACCCCTAAAGATTAACAGCTTTGAAAAGGCACATTCAAACAAATACAGAAAACTAAAAACCTTGTATAATTTAGTAAAAAAAAAAAAAAAAGTATTGACAAGGCTGAAGCCTGCTGACTAGTGTAGGCCAAAAAACATGTGTGTGTGTGTGTGTGTGTGTGTGTGTTTGATTTGTCTCTATTTGTCATATCCTGACTAGCAAGTGAAGCATTTCCTTGTCCAGGCTGTGTGTGCTGAGAGGAGGGTGGGCGGCACTGTGCTGGAAGATAACATGTGGCCCCTCCAGGCCCTGCACGCTAAACTGAGTCTTTAACCCTCTGAATGAGGAATCTTCTTCATTAATCCCCACACTATGTCTCTTAGCACTTGAATTTTAATGGGCTTTCTTAGCCTTTTTTTCTTAATACGATGATATTTCCCCCAAACACGTCGGGTGAGGATTTCTGGAGTTTTTTTTCCTCTTAGAGAATTGGTTTCAGCTGCTGGCTCACTCAGGGCTGTTATGTTTCACTTATACAGATGAGAGAAAGAGAGAGAGAGATGCTGCGTCTTGCTCTAATAAAATCACGCAAGGGGTGTTAATCTCTCTTGAAGGCCCGAGTCAGAAGAAGAGGACCTTTTGAGAACTGCTGTGCGTTGAAATATGTTTGTGTTTGAGTTGTAATGAAGAGAAACGGTGCATATAAAACTACACTCTTAAATGAACAGTTTACCCCAAAATTCATTTTTTTGTCATCATTTACATACCATCTTATCATCCCAGCCCCATATTATTGCTAGTATTACCATTATTATTTTTCCAAATTTAATTTTCAGAGCTGGATGGTGATTTATACTTGGTAAGTACCCAAATGCAACATCTTATTGGCCAGTCATACAATAGCTTTGTGTGATTAAAATATCAAAATGTATTGATTGCTTTGGTATTTACTGAAACTCACAAATATGAGTGTTCAATTCAAAAGAGGCAGCTTTGATATCACTGATGCCAAGTGCCATCAGTTTAAAACAGATCTCAGCCCTTCTGCCTAATTGATCTCTTTTTGTTTCACAGAAGAAGGAAAATAATATGGGGGTTGAAGTGACATGATTAGTAAACAAAAGTAGACAAAATACTCATTTGGGGTAAAATATTCCTTTAAAAAGTATGGTTTAAATTGGAATCCAATCTAATTTTAAAAGAACCTTTATTAAACAAGCAGCTCTGGTCCTGGGTTGTAATTGGTCAGCGTTCCAGCCTTGCTAAAATATGTAATAGAGGAAAAGCTATAAGGCAAAATCCTGTTCACCAATATACTGTGTATATCACTGCACAGCACCCATAGAGACCAACTATAAGTTTACATATCATAGACTATATATTCCAGTGGAACAATGGCATTTTTTATATAAAATTGGTTTTAATTATATACTGTACTGTACTACACTACCTGTCAAAAGTTTGGAATAAAGTTGTTTTTTCTTTTTTAAAGGTCTCCTGTGCTCACAGAGGCTGCAATTATTTAATCAAAAATGCAGTAAAATCAGTAATATTGTAAAATATTATTACAATTTTATATTTTAATATATTTTAAAATGTATTTGATTCCTGTGATGTAAAGCTGAATTTTTAGCATCGTTACTCCAGTCTTCAGTGTCACATGATCCTTCAGAAATAATACTAATGTGCTGATTTGTGGAAAACTGTGATACACTAAGTTCAGTATTGCGAACACAAAAATAAATAACATGTTAAAATATATTAAATAGAAAACAGCTATTTTAAGTTATACTATTTTTACTGTATTTTTATGGCATAAATAAAAATGCATCAGTGTAAAACACCTACCTGTTGGGACGCCATCATACTTGGGGCAGATTCCTCTGGCAGGCGTCAGTCGTTTTTCCTCCTCCTCTCCTGGTGTGACCTGGATCCCAACCTCAACCGGTCCGGACCTCCGGCAGACTTCCGGCCGTGCGGGTCTGGGGGACGGGGAGCCACCGCAGTCTGTCGGTTTGTCGAAACAGGCGCTGAGTCCGGGGCACAGTCTCCTTTTGTGCTCGATAAACACTAGAATATCTCCCAGGGGGAAGTTGGTTTGACATTGACCGCAGGTCAGCAGGTCACTCTCTCCGGCTCCACCCGTAGGGCTGGCTATGGAGCCCTCTGATGCGTCATGATCTGCTGCAGCTGAGCAGTGAAAGAAGAGGAAAACTGATCAGTTAATGCATGACTCTATTATGAACTCATTATGGTTCATAATAATAAATGGCTTACAATAATCAATTTTGAGCTGTCACAGATCAATCTGCCACAGATAGTTGCAAATAACTGAGCCAATGTGTTTTGTATAAATTTCAATATTGTTGTCATTGGCTATTTCTTGTTATATTTTCTGATTCATGTATTTATCATTGATAAAACACTATAAGGGTGTAAGTCAATGTTTTTTTTTTTTTTGTCAAGTAGTAATCCCATATATATGTATATATTGCCAAATTTGCTTCCAGCTCCAACAGTGTGAGCAACATTTCATGTTTGCCAAGTACAGGTGAACATTATTTGATTTCCAGAAGATGTCATATGTTTGGAATGACCTAAGAGTGGCTAAATAATGACAATTTATTTATTTATTTTTTTTAACTAGACTTTCATAAATCTTCTACATCTCTCTTTACAGTTATTTGCCTTTATTATGCAAAGCATTTTAAATTAACATTTTGGTCTATATAAAATATGCAAAAACATAAATGCATATGCCTTGACTAGTTTGAATTTAAAAAAGTTGGTTTACCTAATTAAAGTACCTGTCAAGTTTCTAAATGGCAAATTGCTATTGGTGTGTCTGTGATTTTTGTTCTTCAGTTATTGTGAGCTGCAAATCTGTTTTTCAGTCTGGCTATCAAACTGGTCCAGACATGATTAACTTGCTTGTTGGGGTATTGCATGTACTGTAGACTCTAGACGACAAATGAGTTCTTTTAAATGACTTCATGGACCAAAATTTTCCACACATTTGCAGCTATCCTCACAAATCACTGTGAGCTGAGCGCGTCCAAAAAGAACTGGATAGAATCTGTTAATGAAAATGAAATATCTCTAGTATTAGCACACGTTACAAGAGTCAAAATGGTCTCAGTCAACCGTTTGTGGAACTGAAGCGTCTGATTCTGTCCTCGTAAGGCAAAATTCACAGCTCACACAGCATAGACTAACACCTGTGAGCTGCACAGTAAGATCAGCGGAGTGTGTGTGTGTGTGTGTGTGTGTGTGTGACAGGTTGTACAGTCGCAGTTTTGCAGTGGTATCTGTGTTTCCGGTCTACTTCTCTGCACGCTGGACGGATGTTGGAGAGGTGCACATGCACCGTACAGGTATGTCGCAGCAGACAATCTAGTGCTCACAAAAGCCGCAAAGCAGTCTCAAAATACGCTCTCAGGCATGGGTCGCCTCACGTGTCAGTGCAACGCAGGTGCATGTTGGGAACAGTGGTTAAGGAGCTTGACAAACAGCCGTTTTCATATGTGAACATCTTTATCACCTCATACCCTCATGAAATGCCCTGTTTAGCATCTCAATGCCGTTTTCCTGCATTATTATCGATGACGAAACTATTTGCTGTGAAATGCATCTGGCTCAACACAAAACCACAATGAGATACAAAACAGATTTACAGAGAGCGTAAAGACAGGAAAAAACAGCAGCAGTATGAGATCCGATAGCAAATCAACTCCAGTCTCTGCCTGAGGGACAAGCACACACTGGTTGGCTGTACACTCTTAAAAATAAAGGTTCTTTATTGCAATCTGTGGTTCAGGAGGAACCTTTAACACCCATAGAACCTTTTCAATGTACAAAAGGTTCTTTTAGTTTATAAAATGTTCTTCACACTAAGGAAAGAAATGGTTCTTTTAAGAACTGTTCACTGAAATGTTCTTTGGGAACCCAAAATGGTTCTTCTGTGGCATAGTAGCAAAAAAAAGAAAAAAAAGCTTTATTATTAAGAGTGTAGGAGCCATGGGAAGAGCAACAGTAACTTAACTCCTGTAGAATTTTTGACTCAGCATGATATTTAGATTCTTTTAAAAGAATATTCTTGATCTGTTTCAAATTTAGAACCTCCACTATCACAAAGCTGACCAGAGTCAGTTTGAGCAGCATGTGATATCTAAACAGAGCCTCGCATGCGTGATCTGAAGGACGCCTGCGAGAGCAACACCGGGCCGCTGCCACACACTCGGCTGTCTGCAGCTCTCTCTCTCGCCGGCTGACAGGAGACCCCCAGAGCAGTGGAGTAATGCCAAGAAGGAGAACACAAACATCGTGGGCTTGGCATGGACCCAATGCCACGGAATTGGGCACGGAGGGTGTGCTGGGAGGCATCCACACGTCCTGAACGGGCCAGACGCGAGCAGTGGACACAATAGAAGAAGGTGTATGTCTGTGAGAGCCACAGGTGTACAGCAGATGATGTGTGTGCTGTGATATTTCAATCAGAAGCTGAAACTTAAATCTTTATAGAAAATAAAAAGTGTGTAATGAAGCAGTTTAGCTGATTTATCATTAATTACGTACACCATCAACTTACTGTAAGTATTCTATTAACAATAATTCTGTGAATTTACAGATATTTGCTCACTATACACTTAAATTTAAAATCTTGGACAAAGAAATATTATGCTGAATAATGTGCAAGATTATTCCTATTTCAATCATTTAAAAAGCTGATTCGTTACACTGATCGTGTGAACTTTAGACCAAAAGTCTTGCAGAGACGATCTTTGAAATATTCTCAAATCATGCTGCACAATGTAATCATCAGGTTTTTTTCTTTTTTTTTTTTTTTACAAACTGTGGAGCTCATCAAGCTCAAATGCTGCTGTTATTAAAGCAAACAGATTTTCTGAAAGTAATATTTTTTTTTTTACTTTTTACTCAAAATGTTATTCTGATAATATATGATGTACAATTGAAAAAATAAATAAAAAGTGAACTTTTATTAGTGCTCTAAGATTTTTGAACCTCATTTAATCTGAAAAGAGGAAAAGATTTACGTGAAGAGGAAATCAGTACATAGAAATAAATAAATGGGCAACAGAATCTGAAAACAAATTGATCTTTGTTGGTTATTCTATTAAAAAATCAGTTTAATAATGCAGTTGTAATTAGAGTAATTAGTAATAAAAGAAAGCATTTGTGATAAGATGAAAAAGGTCATATGAAATACTGATCAACTATTTTGATTATCAATCATTTTTAATAATAAATCATTTGAGGTCAAGTCTATTGTGGTCATGGCTCTCAATTAATTATTATAATTTTTTTTAAAAACAGCAGATGACAGAGAACACCTAGCGCATTCAGAACAAAGATTACGAGTGATATATATTTGCGGAACTGTTAACTTCTCCAGCATGTGTTAAAAGATTTAGTCTAATGTGATTTCTGAGCTCACAGGTGCATTTCCAAAAAAATAATCCATGTGCTTGATAACGTCTGTTTCTTATCTTCATTTAAGGCCTAGACACTGTCAACTGCTTCTGGATGCGTGCCAAACAAATGCGCGCAATTCTGAAATACAATTGTGCGTGCTAACGACTCTTCCGAGCCCCAAAATCAGAAGCACAAATATTGCTTAAAAAACTTAGTTGGAGGCAAGGACATGAAATGTTTAGGAGCAATAAGCACAGTGGGCACAGCGTCTATATTACTGCTCCCCAGGGTGAAATCTATACTCCAATAAATCGAATTAATTACCTTTAGCGTAAGATAAGAGATTTATACTGAGCCTGTTGTGGGAATGATACACTTGGGAGGAGAGATAGCAATTCAGGGTATTAACCATTATAAATACAGTTATCATGTTTCCTGAAGGCAGTAATCAGATTCTCAAAGAAAACACACACACACAAACATACACCCTCTCTATCACTTTCCCTCTCGTAAGGGCTAACAGCACCCCCTATCAGCTTCAATCGTGCACATATACACTCCACTGAAGCTGTGTAAACCAGCAAACATGACACTCATAAAATAAACCAAAATATTGTGCAGTGGAACAGAGACTCGCCTATAATATTTGCCAAGTCAGGTCAGACGAGTCCGATCAGCGGGTAACCACATGTCCATCAAACAGCTCTCGGCTCACACGGTCTGTGAAATAAGTTCTCTCGAAGGCAGTGCTAACACATACAAAAAGGGTGGACATCACCATAAAGTCACTCCTAAAGACGAGAGCCACTTGTAAAAGGCTGATGTGACCCTTTCCACTCTTATATGAAAGGCACTGTGGTCATGCCTTGTGTTTTATAAGCATGATGACCAGCGGCCACTAAAAGATCACGGAAAACATCATGTGAGCATTCAAAGAGCTGACATTCCCAGCCATTAAAGAGTCGTTTTACATTTTAAGAGCCAGTAAGGGCCCTAATGGACGGCCCCCACCCACATTTTAACGTTTCGAGCAACCCATCCAAAAGTCGAGCAACTCATGTAATGAATCATACATGTTCACACAATTTACATATGACTTACGAAGGCAAAAAAACAAAACTAATGAGTTTCTTTGCCACTGAGGCGGTTTGCGGAAATCTCAATACGAGCGGTTTCGTCTCTTAGACTTCCTCAAGAGCCCGTATTTGCGTCTGCAAGAGCCCTGCCATTTTAGGTCGTGGCTTGAGACGTTCTTTAATGCACACACCTGTACGTGTACATGCGGGCTGAGTGTGCGCCCCGCGTTTATTTCAAGACGTGAAGTATGTTGATATTCCTGTTCCTTGGTTTTCTCATTGAGTGTGATCTATAGGTCTTGTCGCTCTGGGCAGAATCTCTCTATTGTGCAACCTCCAGCTAACTGACATGTTTTGTGCCAAAAGCATTGACATAGCTAAATGAGGGCACTTTGGTTTTCCCCTGCAGACAGACAGACACCCCAGAAAGAGCCTGTGAAGACTGGAATGGAGGTTGGCGTGCAAACCTGAACGGAGTCCACTAAAAAAGTGTCGGTTTACACTCTGTACACATGCGATAGAGTGTATAGAGCGCACAATGTAAACTGCACATTTGCCAACTGACACACACGCACCGCCAGACTAATTATGTTTGAACTAAACACGTATTTGAGACACAGTATAATTATTCTGCTCAACACACTTGCACTGGATGGCTTTTGCTGTGCAAACATACATATTTCAGCAAGCAATAATGTATGAGATGTTTCAGTATTTATTAATCACAACAACTGGAAAGAAACCCAAAAATGTATTCTGAGAAAAAAGAACTAAACCAGCTCACTATCAGGTCAGGTGAAATAAACTGGCAGACTAGCAGTGGTTTGAATTTAAAGGCCACCGGCTCTCTGTAAGCCCACCCACCGCTTTAACACATTTTCCTCATCTCATGTCTTCACGTTTTCTAAAATGATAACATCAGTTTCATTAACAGCGCAAATTTTGACGTGTAAAGACCATCTACTCACTACTGAATACGATATTTTCAGGAAGGCACGCCTTTGCATTGTGCCCACATTCTCAAGAGAAACCAGAAATACCAAAATGAATAACAAGGCAGAACGCAATGAGCATCAAAAGTCATGGTAGATAAAAAAAAAAATTGCAAACATTTCTAAAAATAAATGTGGAATTATTCGATAAATGCAAACACATCTTGAGGTTAAATAAATAAACAAACTGACAAATATTTAAAATAGAAGCTGTGGAGTTTAATTCACAAATACCGTGGATAAAATGTCCTGGTATTTTATTGTATATGCTACAATCACTATTATAAACATTTGTGAACATTGTGTAAACATTATATAATTGAGCTGTTCTAAATTAGACAGAATAGGTCTTTATAAATATTTTTTTATTGTAAGCACTTTCCATGATGTTACTCTTTATGTTTTTTTTTTATTGTGCAAGAAAAGCTTTTAAGGGAATAAAAAACTAGGCAAAAAGAAAACTTAAGGGTTTAGAGTACTTGGTGCTTTTGCATAAAGTTTACACGAGTGTGTAAAGCATCTTAGATAAAAGGATAAATTAAAGATGAACACAAGGAGTGTGTTGTTTTGGACGATCAAATGCATGTGAACCCTGATATTGTAAAACAGAGGTTATGATAAAAATAAACTAATTGTATAATGTATAAGCACTTTGGTTTTTAAAAGTAACTAAACACCAGATTTTCCAGCAAAGTTGGAGCCTTTTAAATAAACTACATAATCTTGATAAGCCATGTATGCTTGTGTATGTGTGTGACAATAATAGAAAATAGGTGAGGAGTGTGTGTGTGTGTGTGTGTGTGTTGAGTGGGACAGAGCAGATGAATGCGTGGGTCTCACAAACCTGTATGTTATGAATTGTCATTTTATATTCAGCACTTCCAGTTTGTTTAAATCAATAATTCACAGTAAATGAGAAAAGCATCATCATAGTAGAATGCATTGATAGTGTTTAAATAAATAAATAAGCACAATAAAAACTAACAGGCCTCAATTGTTGGTAACAGTAATTTATCGATAAATATAGATAAACCTACAATTGGCTCACTGTTATTATTTGAGGTTCTAATAAAGTTTAGTTAGGATTGAGCACATAATTACGTTTTGTAAAAACATAACATAAGCTAGACTTGATGGTTTTATGAGCTGATGATCTTGAACTTTAAATGCACGTTCAACACTGCTACATTAAAAAGCAAACAATGTTTAGTTATAGATATCAGTCTGCAAGAAAAGAAAGAAAGAAAGTTTTCTGTACCCCTATACTTCATGATAATGAGGCAATGGCAGTGCGGTCAGTGTGATGAAGGTGGCAGAGGTCTTGTACTCACTCGGTAGGTTCTCCCTCTGTGTGAGGGACAGATGCTGTGGGTTGCCTTGCTTCCGTCGGGACATCGCCCCGCATTTACAGCAGCATCTCACGGACACTCGGACTAATGTGCGCGCTCCAGAAGACCTCTCCAAACTTTCCTCCACAGTCCCGGTACTGTTCCACCGCGCTAGTCTAGTCGTTATCACGGCACAAACTAACACTTGTACTCTGTGAACAGACTAAGTCGCTTTCGACTGTCGTGAGGCATTAACTAAGTGCCACTTAACCTGAGATAGCGATGCGTGAAAATCACTCCGACCCGCAGCAGCAGCAGCTTCTTTAACCTCTGACGACCTCGATTCCAAAACGCTGTCTCAAGATTCAAATATGCTTTGTTGTTGTCCTGCTATAGTGGAAATCCAAGATCCGTGGACGGCGGGCTCGCCAGGTGAGAGAAGTCTTTTGCACTGTCCTCCATGTGCGCTTGGCATCAGAGCGCAGAATGGCTCAACCTCTGAAGACAACACCTCCTCTCCAGATCAATCAGGACCCGAGCAATTGCGTCTCGCGTTCACGCTGCTCTCAGGGAGGACCCAGCGCCTGTGTGTGTGGCAGGGGTTGCCTCTGAAGAATGGAATGGGATTCAAGTTCAAGTGCGGACGTGATGTGACGCGTGGCGCTGGGGGCGACTAGCGGCGGCAGTCTGGGGACAGAGGGTCTCCGTGCCCACCAGCAACGCTCACTGCACTGTTAAAAAAGACCCTGCACAATTTACGGGTGGGGAAAAAACAGACAGCTTTGGTTGCAAGAAATTCACTGACAATCCGTTGACAATACAGGATGGATGGCATTTGAGCGCTCGTTTATGTTGCATTTCGTTAAATGAAATAATATAGCCTACCAACAAACTTCAACAAGTTCAATTTAATTTGCACCTTAAAGTACAACTTGCTGATAACAGAAAAGCACGTGCTGAATTAAAAGAGCTACACAAACACAAAACCCCATCAGGGTAGGCCTAACATGACGCGCTGTAAAATAATGCAAGAAACATTGCATAATAACCGAGTAAGCAACATAAAGCACTGCAATGTATAGAACTGATGATAAATAATATAGCCTATTGTTAAAAGTGATGATGCGTCACGCGAAGACGTCTGGGATGTCATTTTTATAGGTTTTCACTCTAAATTATCAGGGAAAATAGGCCTAAAGTGTATTGTTTTATATTATCTAAAAATTTTAAGATTGTTTACCGTGTTTATAAATTCTTTAACATAAAAAAACAAAAAGCAATTCATGCTTTTTAATTAATTTAATAATAAATGTGTAGGATTACCCGCTTAAATCGAAAAGTTTTTTAAAAAACTTCTTCTAACACGGTCGTGGGGATATAGCCTACTATAATAATGCACAATTTTATAGAAATAACGTAAGATTAGGTATGTTAGCGAAACTAAAGTAGAAACTGTGCTGTATTTGAATTTAAGAAAATAAAAGATGTTACTAGCATCATGTATTTTGCATTTAATTTATTGTAATAATAAAGATAATAATAATTTAATAAACTAATCTGGACGACATATTGTAGATCCCCAATGCTGAGATTCAAGGTACGTCATTTTGTGTGCTAGGCCCCCTGCACGTGTGTGTCCTGTTTCCATTTAAGCCAATAGCGCCACCTGATGGTCTTCAATGGACCACTGAGACGAGGGTTAGAGCAGGTTTTACCACATCTGCACATGGAAGGGGAAAAAAAGAGCATAGAAGAGAACGGGGCTAGTTGTCACAAGGGCTGTATTAGTCCATCTAATACTGCAGGTTTTGAATTAAGTCCCATTACATAGGCCTAAATGTGTTTTTATTGCAGTTGTTTTCTTTGTTGGTCTCAAACACTTCACTTTGTGAATCATAACTATTTTATGTAGGCTATATGTGTTTATAGAGATGCTCAAAATAGCTTTCAAATCAAAAGTACCCTGATAAATAACAACTGCAGGGGGGAAAAAATCATATAGCCTATCCAGTTTAGTCTTCATTTTAGAGCCAACAACCAATTTAATCACATTTGAAAGATTTTAATTAAACGACATTTTGCCTTCTTCCACCACAGCACATGAACTATGATAAATGGCATATCACTTCAAACTGAAGCAATAACCTGCATACAGTGTATACAGTCAGTGTAGTCAAGCCCCAGAGCAAAGTCAGATTCATCAATAAAACATGATTGTTTTCCATTAAGGGTTACCGTTGTTGCCTCTGGGAGAGGAACATCATTATACAATGGCAACACGCAAGACACTGAAAAAAGTTTATGCTGTTAGTTTGGTCATGTTTCAATAGTGACTTGCAGGTAGACTGCATTTTTTGGGCATCACAGACACGTTCTCACATGCTCACACTGCTCAGTGACTTGGAACGCATACATGATGTAAAAATATTCCCTTGAAACACTGAAATGTGTAAATGGTGATAAAGAACAGAACACACCATGCAGGACATTTTGGGATACAGAATTTGAAGATATTTCTGTAAAACTCTTAGGCTGACCAAATAATAGCAAACCCACTGCACACTTGACAATGACATATGATATAAGCATCTAATAAACATCTAAACACTTTGTGCCAAAAACAAAAAAGTTTGGTCAAGCCAATATAAATGTAAACATAATGCTATGAAAAACCAAACATCAAATAAACAATAAATAAAATTATTTTTTTATATGTAATGTATTTTTTAAAAATATATTTTTATAATAATAATAATCTTAATTTTCAAAATTTTGCATTACTCTAAACAAACTAAATGTATCAAATAATGTGACTAATGAAATCCTTTTCACAAAAATATAACCTTTAATTCTTATTTACACACAATGAGGCAATATTTGCTCATAAAAGACCTATGTAATCTAATTATATTTAAATGACTCAAGGAAAACATCTTGGAGCGGTACTTGCTAAAAGGACCTCTGTTTAATAGTCCCAGAAGGTGCTCTTTGGTTGGGTTCAAAATTATATCTATAGAAAATGCGGATCCAAGGCACTTCTTCCAGTTCCAAAATATCAAAATACCTTTATTCAAACATGGCTCACTCTAGAAACATTAAAAAATGACTAAAACACTGATGCATATTGGCCATCCAGCCTTCCTGAGAGTGTATCAGGTACAGAATTAGTCACAGGTGTAGACATAATCAATCGCTCAGTAGAAATGGGAGAAACCAAAATGATCATTATAGGGGGGACCAACAGCATTATTAACAGTTACAAAGTTATGATCACATACAAAAAAAAAATATATATATATATATATATACATATATATCTTGATAATAATAATAATCATCATAATGATAATCATTTCACAAATATGGAGTTAAATCTAATTCCTCATTCCATACCTAAATGAATTTGACAAAGAAACTATAAACTGTTCAACAAAAGGCATTTAAGCAAAACATTAGTTTAATGCCTATATTTCTTACTGTAGGCTTAAAAATAGTGTATCATCTAAAACTAAACATCTGGGAATAATATTGTAAATATGATAGCTTCAACAATAACGGCAAGCAAACTGTTTATGATCTTACTAATTATTGGCCTTTATGTACATGTAGTGTGTCATGTCCACAGTGGACTGAAGATCTAGTGGATTCATTTGCACAACTCAATCTACACAATTTACTACCTTTTTTACACAAAAACAATCAAGCCAGGCTTATTTCAGTAATTCTGACTTATTTTCACTTGATTTGGTTTCTGAAAGCAAAATTACCATCGCTCAAGCTCACTGTGGCAACTTATGCTGGCAAACTAACCTGGTCAGGAGCAGGCTAAGTGTCAGGCTAAGCTGAGCTCCTCCAACACTGACCAATAGGAATGCATCGATATTACCACTGA
The DNA here is from genome assembly GCF_936440315.1 of Barbus barbus. Taxonomy (NCBI): domain Eukaryota; kingdom Metazoa; phylum Chordata; class Actinopteri; order Cypriniformes; family Cyprinidae; genus Barbus; species Barbus barbus. The sequence goes on from NC_136742.1 coordinate 7,072,397, forward strand.
CTCTCTCACATACAATCAGTTGAATGTATTATCGGTCCAAAAATAAAAGTATACAGAAAATACACCTTAAATAATCAAATAAATAAAAAAATAGGCTATAACCAACTGTATTTAATGTATTGTGCCCAAAATGTAGGCTAATGACATTTTAACATTGTGGCTACTTGTGCATTCAGTTGATCAGATGTTTCTAGCCATGCAGCCTTTCTCTCTGAATATGACAGCTGTACCTTTTATGGTTATTAGAACATTAAAACATTTCAATCTAAAATGGCTCTTTAGAGCATTAAAGCATAAAAACACAATCAAAAGTGAAAATCACTGAATTAAAAAATTAAATAAATAATATTTTAACTGATAAGAGGAACACACATTTAACTCATTTGAGCTATTGCTGTATTACATTTACATTTACATTTAGTCATTTGGCAGACGCTTTTATCCAAAGCGACTTACAATTGGGGAATACAAAAAGCGATTAATCTTGAAGAGGCAATCAGACAGAGGAAGTGCTTGTAACACCAAGTCTCAGTCATTGTTCAAATAAGTACAAGCTAGTAGGTGGAGAGAAAGATAGAGGGAAAGGGTTTTTTTTTTTTTTTTGAGTTTAGGATGAAGTCAAGTACTGCCGAAAGAGATGAATTTTCAGTTGTTGCTTGAAGGTTGCCAGGGATCCGGCGTTCCGGATAGGGGTGGGAAGATTATTCCACCAGCCAGGAATGGTGAACGAGAATGTTCTGGAGAGTGATTTTGAGCCACTCTGTGATGGTACCACAAGGCGTCGCTCACTAGCAGATCTCAAACTTCTGGAGGGGATGTAGGTTCGTAATAGTGAGTGGAAGTAGGAGGGTGCAGAGCCTGTGGTAGTTCTGTACGCAAGCATCAGTGACTTGAACTTGATGTGAGCTGCCACTGGTAGCCAGTACAAGGAGATGAAGAGAGGTGTAACATGCGCTCTTTTGGGCTCGTTGAAGATCAGTCGTGCCGCTGCATTCTGAATCAGTTGTAGAGGTTTGATTGTGTTTGATGGCAGACCAGCCAGAAGAGCATTGCAGTAGTCCAGTCTAGAAACAACAAGGGCCTGGACAAGAAGTTGCGCAGCATGCTCTGTCAGAAAGGGCCTGATCTTTCTGATGTTGTGTAGAGCAAACCTGCAGGAACGAGCAGTCTTTGCAATGTGCTCTTTGAAGGTCAGCTGGTCATCAAAGATTACACCATGATTTCTGACCGAAGTTGATGGGGTAATCATTGATGAGCCGAACTGAATCGTGAAGTCATGCTGTAGAGTCGGAGTGGCAGGGAAGACCAGAAGTTCCGTCTTTGCCAGGTTGAGCTGTAGGTGATGTTCTTTCATCCATGCCGAGATGTCCGCCAGGCAGCCTGAGATCCGTGCAGCTACCGTTGGGTCATCTGGTTGAAAAAAGAGAGAGAGCTGTGTGTCATCGGCGTAGCAGTGATAGGAGAAGCCATGTGCATGTATGATGGGACCCAGCGATGTAGTGTATGTGGAGAAGAGGAGGGGTCCAAGAACCGATCCCTGAGGAACTCCAGTGACCAGTTGATGTGGTTTGGATACCTCCCCTCCCCAGGTCACCCTGAAGGATCTACCGGTGAGATAGGATTCAAACCAGCGAAGTGGAATCCCAGTGATGCCCAGTGATGAGTGTGTAGACAGGAGAATCTGATGATTGACAGTGTCAAAAGCAGCAGAGAGATCCAGCAGAATGAGGACTGACGATTTGGAATCAGCCTTTGCAGTTCGCAGGGCTTCAGTGACTGAGAGTAGCGCAGTCTCTGTTGAATGGCCACTCCTGAAACCTGACTGTTTAGCATCCAGTTTGTTGTACTGTGAAAGAAACCGTGAGAGCTGCTTGAAGACAACTCGTTCGAGTGTTTTCCCCACGAATGGAAGGAGAGAGACAGGTCTGTAGTTATCTAAAAGAGAAGCATTTAATGTAGGTTTTTTTGATCAGTGGGGTTACCCGAGCCTGCTTGAATGCTGTGGGAAGATGCCTGTGAGGAGAGATGTGTTAATAATGTGTGTGAGTGCCGGTAAGAGTGTGGGAGAGATTGTTTGGAGAAGGTGTGAGGGGATCGGGTCGAGAGGACATGTTGTAGGATGGCTGGAGAGAAGAAGTTTGGATACTTCTGCCTCGGTGAGGGGACAGAAGGAGAAGATGGGAGCTAGAGCGGTGCATGTGGTTGATTGTATTAGCCAGCTTACATTTGATTAACCGTTACTGCTATCATAAAAATACACTTAAATGTAGGATTACAATTCTATGTGTCACATTTAATGTCCAACAACAAATATTTTTAGCAAAATGTATATTTTATTCTGAATTATTGCGCTATTATTCTATTCTGCTTTGTCTGTGTAGTGCGCATGTGCACAACACCTCGCCCACTCCTGACAGCAAAATAGATATATTTGCATTACTTTCTAACATTTACAGATGAAAAATATACCTGTGGCGTGTCAGTTATGCACTGAGGAAAACACAATGTTTCAAATGCGTTAAACAGCACAAATATTCACTGTTTGCTATGGTGGATCGAATTGATCCATGATCGACATTATGGGCTGCTTCAGAATAAGCGTGTTCGTCACATTATCCTGACTCATTGAACCTGGATAGCATTAGTCAGATTGCGTGAACTTGAATTGTCCTTTATGAAACCGCTTTAGTCCCGATTGATTTGTTAGGTTATTTCAAGTCAGGTTTTGGACTTTAATCCCCGCTTCTCTTTAGCGTCTTTTATGGAACAGGCCCCAGGGGCCTGTTTCATAAAACAAGTTTACCAAGTAAGCCAGGTTTATTTCAGTTAGTCTGACTTATTTTGAATCAAATCAACTGACAAAAAATCTGACTAACTGAAATAAACCTGGCTTACTTGGTAAACTTGTTTTATGAAACAGGCCCCTGGTCAGGTGAAGCTGAGCTAACATGGACTGATATTACCACTGACTCTCATTAGTTGACTTTATTATTAGTCCCAAAATTAAAGTATACAGAAAATACACCTTAAATAATCAAATAAGTAAAATCAAAATAGTATTGTATTGTGCCAAAAATATAATGACCTTTTTTTAAAGATAAATGAAATAATTTTAACATAGTTGTTACTTGTGCATCAACAGTTTCTAGCCATGCAGCTTTCTCTCGGGTTTATGACAGCTTTTATGATTATTAGAACATTAAAACATTACAATCTAAAATTGCTCCTTAAAGCATCAAAAACGCTAAATTAAAATCACTGAATTAAAAATGAAAATAAATAATAGAAATCAGACTACATTTTAACTAATTAATTTAACCTAAAAGTATGTAATGTTACTGTACAGTTAATTGGATACATCACTTACACATGGAGCGTGAAAATGGGCTGAAACTTAAAACAGGTTTTAAAAAACTTGTTCTATGATTTCAGAAGTGTCAGAAAAAACCTTCTATGACACAGGAGAAGTTCCTGATTTAAACCATTTCTGAAGGGAGCTGCTGACAGAGAAATAGAAAACACAGGTGATCTGAGAAAGCTTAAATAACTTTATATGCATCTCTCACAACATATTTTGCCTATATCACCATGCATCTGTAATTTTCTTTTGCAAAATTGTGTGTGTGTTTGCTTGTTAGTTATTTTAAAAGGGCTTTGATGTCCAAACATAAGTAACACTGTAAGAGCATTACTAAATAAGTAAACCTAAAAATTTGTAAAAAATGCACAAAAAAAATTGCAATGCACAATGACGTAGATTCCCATCCTCTATACCCAAGCTAGACGCTCTCACACCGTGTCTACACTGGACGCGATTGAAAATCATTTGAACTTTGTGTCAGTACGTCATAAATAGAACGAGGCATCGGTTTACGGTTGTTGTGTCGCGCTGCATCCAGTGTAGACATCATCATATAATTATAGGTTCTATTGTATTTTGTTGCGCCGTCCGGTGTAGACATGGTGTTAGATCTCCTATTAAATATCATTACATATGATGTGTGATGCCATCCATAATTGATAGAATGTTTCTATTTCAGAGACTGAAAATCATCAATAAACCAAAAGGTAATTATAACTTATTTGAATAATAATAATAATAAGAAGAAGAAGAAGAATAACAAGAATAAATAAAAATGCAACTTAATATTGCTTATTTTTCAGTGGGTTGAAAGTTGTCATTAAAAACATTGCTTTCTTCTCATCTTTGCGCATTTTCAGATGTTGTGCATATTTATGAATCATAAATTTTAACTTTATTTTGTCTTTCTCTTTTTTTAAGTTTGGTTTAGCTCCAACCCCAATTAAGCAGACCTGAGCAGTTGATCAAGTATCACCAGAAAAAAGTAGAAATGAATGACTAATAAGCCTATAAGTGTTCCTCTGCTGCCATCTACTGGTTATAGTGGTAATTTGATGCCCCCTTTTATTAATTTTACAAATGTGTTTGTTTACCACAAAGTATATTTTGGTCATCCCTTTAAAAATAACATTTTAATTGTATGTTTTTTAGAGTTTTAAAGTGCTGTAAATAGTTGTGTGAAATACTTAAATGTGCTTGAATTTCTCTCTCAGCATTCAAAGTGGAAACTTCTGTCGTGGCTCAATCCAGGATTGGGATGGTGGAAGGAGCAGAAGAACTAGAAGAACAGAGATCTGGCAGATATCTACTGGTGCGCCTGAGGGAACCGATTTACCTAATGTTTACCTAATGAAGTTTCATCACTCACCTTCATGTCGTTCCAAACCTTTAAGACTTTTGTTCATCTTTGAAACATAAATGTAGATCTTTTTAATGAAATCTGAGAAATTATCAGGTAAATTTCAGTTTAGTTTGCGCCAACTCTGGGTTTTAGGTACCATGAAAGTGGTTTGGCTTTTAGCAGTGTTCATCACCATAGTAACTTACGCGCCACAGCTAACCTGATCCGGGGCGGGTTATGTTCTGGTTTAGAGATCTCAAACTGAAATTTAACCAATCAAATTTCCAAGCAAAGTGACACATCTCTGATCATGCAATAAAGCCACTCCTCCAGTTTCTCTTACTCCAAATTAAAGGACGCTATATAATAAAACATTTTTAAAGATAAAATCATCTGATTTATAGAGATGAGTATTTTTTATTATTTATATAATTATTATACCCTTAATCCATTAAACAAGCCATCTTAATTTAATAGTAATTATTAAGCTTTTATTTTAAATGAATATAAACATATAGATAATATGCAATATAAATACGTTTTAGAATCAATAGCTGTAAACATGACTACATATGAGTTTTGATTTTTAAGTGTTGTTATATCTATAAATATTATAAACTTTACAAATTTTACTTGCACTTATATGGTAAGATAAGTTTTCCTCTTTCATGGATCGATTGTTTCATCTTGCTGTGTAAATGTGTTTAAATTCTTCATATTGTTCAGTCTTTTAATCTTTGGTAGTGAATCGCACTGACTCTCTCACGAGAAGTGAATCACAGTTTCAAGGCATATGATTGGCTGCTCATTACTGATGTCACACATTCATGTGCACGCGCTCCATTAACTCAGGATCAAGCCTGAGTTGACAGAGAAAGTTGATGATCAGCTTCACCAACAAAGCAATATTTTAAAGATTTCTTATTTTGAAAAATGATGTTTATACAGTCTACTTTAAGTACTTTTGTTAATATCTATACATCTGTGATTATGGTATCTTTCCTTAATTATCTGAAATGTCTGCTAGCAAATATTATGCTACCATAGCATATCTGTTTATAATGATGCTGAGCACGGAACGTCCTGAATGCTTTCATTCATATTTCGCTGTATATCCTATGCTTTTATTAATAATTGGGGTGTGTTTTACTGTTCATATTTGTGTGTTTTTCAAAATAAATGAATTAAATTCATTTCGAGTCTGTATTCATCATTCACAGCTGTTGAAACAGCCTTTAAATTAGTTTGGGCATATGAGGACATAAATTAGGTTAAACTACAGCATGTCCGCTCATAGAAAATAAATAATTATAAAAAATTACCAACTGATTACCAGCACACAACTATTGATCCGCAACGTTGCCACAGTTACGCACTGGCAGCGTCACAAAGTTACGTCGTGGCGACGTATACGCATCTTTCACTTTTCCGGTTGCCACGACGTAACTAGTTACGTCACCACAACGTAACTTTGGTCACCAGATTATGTTGCAGTTACATAACAGTTACGTATTTGTCTTAGCTGGGCATGAACCTAGTCGCACTCGAGTAGAGCTCTGTATGTTCGGCCTCTTTTTGCTGATGTTTTCATTTTTTTTAAGTTTTATTCATTGGTTGTGCTTTACCTGATGGCATGCAGTCGTAAACTGCAGGAGTTGCCTTGCCGTGCTCGAGCAACAGGTTGTGGACTTACAGGATCTCAATAGGCGCAGCAATCTGCGTCTGGTCAGATTGCCTGAATATTCCGAAGGACGACCCTATGGGTTTTTGAAAAGATTGCTAGCGACGTGGCTCCCATCTCTGGCAGGCAAAGAGATCAAGGAGAGCTCAAAGAGAGCTCTCCTCAGATCACGTTAAACCACAGGTTTTCATCTTTAAACTGCTGCGGTGCACGGACAGGGAGCTCATTCTGTGGGCCTCCAGACTTCATGCCCCTGTGAAAACTTCAGATGGAGCAACGCTGTCTTTCTTTCCAGATTTTTCTCCGGTCACAGCAAAAAGAAGTGGATTTGCGCCAATTAGGAAGGAAATGAGAGACGCTGGCATCCAGAATTTTCTCCTTTATCCTGCAACGCTGAAGGTCGTTCTCAGTCAAGGTGACCCTAACATGCTATATTCCCAGAAGAAGCAAGAGATTTTCTCAGATCCCATTCATCCACCAACTCTCAGTGAGCTTCAGCTGGACATTTGCTGTCTAATCGGAGAAGAGATGCTCTAAATGGTCAGGTGACTGTGTCTTTCACTGTTCACTTTAATGTTCACTTCTCTCTTTTCTTTCTGTCTTTTTTTTTTTTTTTTTGAAATAGAAATACTACCTAGTCAATATGTGACTATGGGGCCAAATGTTGGTGCTACAGTAATGTGCAGGGTTTTGTTGACGCCACGGACCATATTAAGGGGTGCTGGTAGATCAAGATTTGTTCTTGGTTTGATCTGCCATAGTTCATGGGAATGTGTTTGTTTTTTTGAATGGTAGCGGGGAGGGTGGGGAGTGGTTTAATGGTAGACTCAACTGGTTTTATTTTCAAACTTGTATTTTGTCTTAATATGCAGTGATTCTGTTTGATCTCTATGACTGATCTTAATATTCTGAGTTGTACTATTAATGAGCTAAATGGCCCTCACAAACGGACGAGCCCGGTCTCATGAAAATGCGTATAAGTAGTACGCCAAATAAAAATGAAAACTTGTGGTATTGATATGCAAAAATGAACTTTGGCGTATATATGATACGAACGTGTTTGGCGTGCCTATAATACGCAGATTTCGCAAAAAAGATTGAGAAGAAAGATTGATATAGTGTTAGTTAAAGAATCCCATTTGAAAGAGGAGGATATACACAGGTGTAATAAGTTTTATGAAGTGGTATCTCACTCATCTTCAGATTCTAAAACCAAGGGTGTCCTAATATTGGTGCGGCGGACTTTAAATATTACTATTTTAGATAAAGGCTGTGATACAGTAGAATAACACATATAAAAACAATAGTGGAGAATAGGAATATTGTATTTCTCTCACCTTATGCCCCTTGTTCTCCTGACCCTACTTTTTTCTCTGTTTTGTCAACCTATCTCTTGAAGTTTTCAGATTTTTTAATTGTATTTGGTGCAGATATGAATTCTGTAATGTCGCATATCCTAGATAGATCTGGACCAAAGAAATCACACTCTCTTCGAACTTCGGCAATGTGCAACCTCATCCTCGTTGGTGGATAGCTGTCGTTTATTAAATCCTTCTGCTAAATCTTTCAATTTCTTTTCTGCTACTCATAAATCCTATTTGCGAATTGACTATATTTTCATTTCTACTTCTTTATCTTTATTCTATATAACTGTTCATGATGGAAATTTGTACAGATTATCTTTGATCCCTCGGCCATCTCGTGCCACTAGATGGCGATTTAACCCTAAATTGTTACAGGATGAAAACTTTTGCAGTCAATTCAGAAATAAATTTGCTGAGTTTATTGAAATTAACCAAGGTTAACCAAAAATTGTCGACAAATATTTTTTGTTGTCGAGTAGTCGTTTGATCTCATACGACCTAATGTAGAGCAAAACTGTAATTCAGCCCTCCTGGATGCAATTCAAGAGAAAACACACACAGCGCTTCAGAGAAAATGCATGCAAATGTAAATATAAATTGCACGCTTTCAGTAACGAAATAAACACAACAAAAACTGACAGCGGTGTGAAAGCAGCCATTAAAAATACATCTGATTACAACGATGTGGATGTTTGCATGAGCTCTGCAGTTCAGTAACGTAACGTTACTCCAGTAAAGTCTGGTCACATCATGTTTATTTATATAACGTTAGTATTTTATGCAATAGATAGCCTTAATTCAAGCAGCTTTACGGTATTAAACATGAAAAAGCAGAGTCATTGTCACTTTCAGTTAGAATTACAACTTATGATAAAATAGCTCATGATAAAATATTTTTATTAGTGGGAAAAAATTATTTCATTAAAGTGATAGTTTGGTTTGCAGAGATCAAAGCTTGATCTAGCTCAGGACTGTTTTGGTTATCATAAACCTATAAGGTATTTTACGACATTATGTTGTGAATAAAATAGTTTATCCCAAGTGTCTTATCACTTACCTTTATTTTGTTTCTTATCTATATGACTTACAAAAGGAGATGTTAGGCAGAATGTGCAAGATGTGTCATTCAGTTGATTTTTTCATGTAGCTAATTAAATGGTGAGAGAGTGTCTCTGTCTGTCATCTCATTTTGTGTGCCAAATACATCTATTTATAATGAATTGGTAACACTTTACAATAAGGTATCATTTGTTAACAGTAGTTCATGTATTAATTAACATGAATGAACAATGAAGAATGCATTTATTACATTTAAGTATTAATGTTTGTTAATGTTGCTTAATAAAAATGTTCACAGTGCATTTACCAATGTTAAAAATCACAGCTTGTGATTTTAATAATGCATTAGTAAATGCTAAAATTAACATTTAACTAAGATTAACAAATGCTATATAAGTATAGTTCATTCTTAGTTCATTTTAACTAATGTTAACTAATGAACCTTATTATAAAGTGTTACCAATTAATTGTATAATAATTGTAATTACAAAATATGCTTTTCTAAAGCTGAAGTGACCTTTATTTATTTTAGAATATGTATAACTTAATATTTTAACTAATTGCAGAAGCTGAATAATCAATCAAAGTCTACTGATTAATCAGTGAAATAATCGACGATTAGTCGATTAATCGTTCTAATAAATAATCGTCTGTTGCAGCCCTAGTCTGAACTCAATTCATTACTGAGATCCAGGCAGAATTATTATTTTCAAGGGAGTAGACCAACACTCTCAAAAAGGATGTGTTAATTAATAACACATTTTTTGTGTTATGGCTATTTTAACACATATTGTGTCATTTTAAGTTGATCATGTGTAAAAGAGAGAGAGAGAGAGAAAGAGAGAAACAACACAGTGTGTCCAACACAACATGTGTTAACTATCATCCAATCACATTGCTGCTACGTCACTCCGCAAGCCGTTAAGCAATTTCGCGCCTCTATCTCCATCCATGGGTGACTTGGATGCACATGTCAGGTATTTGGATTTATTATTTTTAATTATTAGAAACTGTCATATATATGTTTAATGTGAATTTTTTAGACGGTCAAATGTGCGTTTAGTTAGCAGCCTCTAGTCGTGCATACGGGTATTTTCGGTAGTCACGAGAGGCGGTGTTGAACAGGGCGAAAACGGCGTCAGATAGTTAATGCTTCACACATTATTATTTCTTTACATTTTGGTAAGTTTGTTCCTCGCTTTCTGGAGAGAACTTATTTTTAACGAGTTTTATGTTTTTCTTTGCTTGATTTGTTGCCAATTATATGACGTCCGATAAAACGCTGCGGCCATGGCAGGATTGTCGTTAATGAGTTTGACAAAGCGGTAGCAGCTAGCAGCTAACTCTTATCACTTTCACTGCTATCCGTCGCCTTTCTTTCATTAAACAACATAATGTATTGATGTCTTGTTAAATGTCTTTAAATAATACTATGATGTATTACTGTAACGTTTAACATTTGATTGACTTCGACATTCGCATGTCTTTATCTCAAAAAGGATGTGTTTAGGTTTATATCTTGAAGGTTTATCTAGCTTTTGTTAGCTGTTTTTGTAATAAATATTCATTATAACACTGTTTGTTAACTACATTTTACATTATGAATGTATGTGTAATCAGTATATGTATATAACAGATTGGTGTTTTTCTTTGCCTTTTTTACTTTGGATATAACATATGCTGAAGGGGAGGAGGACTCCACTCAGGAGTGGATGACTGTGATCAAAAGGATGAAACCATCTCCAGAAAACCTCAATACCATCAAATTGGGCATGGAGAAAACATACAGTAATCGCAGGTTATGGATTGCAAACACGTCCCCAACAGTGCAAGAGATTTTTGAACAATATCCTCGATTTGTAGACATGCCATACTTGGTAAGAACATCTTGTGTTTTGTGTTTTTTTCTTCTAGCTAGGTATAAATAGACTTGTCAGTACAGGGACAAGGCTGCTAAATATTCACATTTAAAGTCCAAATGAATTCAAAATGTTTTTTTTATATACTTTGTTAGTGCACATTACTAATCTTGTGATGAAAAATTCTATGCAATTTAATTAAAATAAAGTATAAAATAAAATAAAGTCCTTTAAACATCCTTTAACCACTCCCCTCCAACCATCAGTCTGCTGCAAGCTAGAGATTGTAAGGTGCACTGAAATCAAGCTCCACCATTTATTTTACTTCAATCAGTTTAATTCAAATCATAAAACTGAAGTATAGTAGTTTTTTTTTTACTGTTATGATTGCATAAACTTAGATTTGATCATTTGTGAACATACTGAGAAAACACGGTAGTGTTGTAATTGTGTATTGTATCCTATGTTGTAGCTTGACACTGAGTTTGGAAAAATGTTTCCTGGGAAGGCTGACCTCTTTCTTCGAAAATGGGAAGGAAATATTGTTCCGAAGTTGCAAAAGATGTCCACGGTGAAAGATCCTCTGGTCATGCCAACTGATAATGAGAGTGAAGGTAGGCTACTTTGCTTGTTCTGTCAAACCGTTGTTTTTCTTTCAGTGGACACCATTAGTTTTACTAGTTCTCTGAAGGCAAAGTTGGAGATCAAAGTCTGCCATTATTTCAGCCATTTGAAAAATGCCATTATATTTTGTGTTTTTTTTTTATTATACTAAAGAGTCATGTTACAGAGCTCTTCAAATTCTTACTACACTGCTGCCTCCACTGCGTCCGGAAGGAGCAAAGGTTGGGCCAAATGCAGTACAAAGTCAGCCCTTTCTTACCTCTTGGACATTAAGCCGGTAAGCAGCTTGATTGCCCTAATATGTTTATGTTTTAGTTTGTTAGTTTTCTGTGCAAGCACTTTGTGATGTTACTTAATTACATGACTCTCTAATTTACATAAAACTATACTGTTTTCATTTTGTTTTCTTTTAGGGATGCACAATATTAGGTTTTTGTCAGTATTTTTTAGCTCACTTTGGCTAAGTATCTTAAGGTTATTTGTGCATTTTACTTTTTATTTTGTTATAAATAGACCAACAGCGGCCACTAAACAAAAAAAAAAAACGCCTTACCGAATGAACATTAGTACCAAAGGGAGGCTGTTGCTGCTGTTGTCACTGCACGCTATCACACTAAACACATCATTCTGTATGTGCATTCTCAAATGAAATGCAGTGATACAAAACAGTGAAGTGATAATATTGTGCATTCCTATTTTCTTTTGAACATAAATAAGAAAATATCCCTGGCCTTCAGTTCAATGAATGCAAATGAATTAAAGAGATAGTTCATCCAAAAAAGTTTTATTACTTAGTCAGTAATTATTCACCCTCATGTCGTTCCAAACCTGTAACACCTTCATTCAACTTTGCAAACACAAATTAAGATATTTTTGATGAAATTCAAAAGCTTTCGGACCCTCCATAAACAGCAACACACCTGAAATGTTCCCAAGCACAGAAATGTAGGATATAGGTAAAAGAGTCCATGTGACATCAGGGGTTCAGTTGTGCTGATATGAAGCTATGATACATTTGTGCTCAAAGAAAACAAAAATAACAGCTTTATTCAACATCTCTTCTCTTTATCATCTGCCGTGGTGTGCTGCAGTTTTGGAGAGAGTATCACGACGTATGCACAGGCTTTCCTGTCCATGTAAACAAAGCACTCGTCGTGTTTTGTTTATGAGCAGAGGACAGCAAATGCATGCCTTGTTTACATCAAGCGGAAGCAAGTGCATGCGTCATGATACTCTCTTCACAATGGCGGCATACAGGCAGCAGATGGAATGAGGAGGAAAAAGTTGTTGAATTTGTAAAATTACAGATGAATCACTGATGTCACAGACAATTTTACTGATGTCCTTTCTACGTTTCTGCATTTGGGAACATTTCAGTTTTGTGTCAGTTTTGTTTCTGTTGCTGTTTATGAAGAGTCAGACAGTTCTCAGATTTCATCAAAAATATCTTAATTTGTGTTCCGAAGATAATAGAAGGTCTTACGGTTTTGGAACGACATGAGGGTGAGTAATTACTGACAGAATTCAAATTTTTGGGTGAACTATCCCTTTAAGAAAACCTTCAGTCACTTGAATTGTTTTAATAATAGCTTTTAAAAAATGTACTTTTATGTTTACAGGCTGGAACCAGCATCTCCAGCCTCCTGGATCATTCCCAGACAATGGTGGAAAACCATCAACCCCACATTGTCTGTTTAGGAGCCCGCAGTTCTACAGCGCAATACATCATTGTGGCCGAGAATGACAAAGTCACCATTCCACTCAACGATAACAGTCTGACGTGTGCCATTGACAAGCTGTTCAAAACGTATTGGGTTTGCAATGTACAATATCCTGTCCAACTTACATCGGTCTTTAATTTCCTTGAAAATGTATATGACATTCCTTTCTCTGGTGGGAAGAGATCCAAAGTTGTGGAGCTTATTTCGAAGCTTCAAGCACTATCCTAAATTGTACCACCATGTACATATGTCCAAGGTGTAAAAAATCTACTTCAAAAGACGTCCGGAAACTCATAATTCATCTTAGGCATGTCCATGCACTTTCTGATGGACAGGATTATACAATTGTTTGTAGTCAAAACAATTGCCAACGAACATACCATAACTTCAATTCTTATACTAAACATCTCAATAGAGAGCATGCTCAGGTTGCAAACCCATTACATTTAGAACAAGACCGTGACACCAGCACGAGTGAGGACTTTCCAGCTCCATCTTGCTCTGCTGCTGTTGATATTCCAGAAACTAATTTTGATGGCTCCAGTACTTGCAGCACCTCTGACTACCAAAGCTGTGCAGCAGCATTTGTTGCAAAAATGTACTCCTCTTCAAATTGTACTCTGACTGATGTGCAAAGAAGCATCACATGCACAAAAGAACTGCTCTGCGAAACCCTGGACTGTTTGCAAGAGAAAACCACATCTCTGCTTAATTGTTACTCTATACCCAGTGATGAATTGCAGACTTTGATGGATGAATTTGAAAGAGGACGACATATGTTTGAGGAAGTTGATACCCCCTACAAAATGACCAAATATTTTGCAGCAAACCACTCTTTCATCAAGCCAATAGAAATCTTCCTTGGAAACAGGTGATACTGCAAGAAAGCAAGGTACATTAACTCAAGTGTTAATAGCAGATACATGTCAGTACATATCTATTATTGATACTCTGAAGTTTCTTTTTGACAATGAATAAATGCAAAAGCTCTTTGTGGATTCAACCGAAAGTGACGACAAATTGCGTGATTACTGTGATGGCTCACATTTTAGAAATCACAAATTGTACAGCAGATATCCTCAAGCTTTGGCTATGAACTTGACACATGTAGCACTGTTCTCATTTCTCACTCTAATGCGTTCGGTCAGACTTTTCAAACTGGTTGTGTAATTGCTTTAAACCGTGACTTAAGAGAAGAGCGTCTCTTTGGTGACGTTTTACACATAGTTCCACAATGTGAAAAAGAAAGGGTTGTAGTTTTTCTTAGTTCTATCTCAACTGTATTTTCACCCACACTTGTATGCATATGCTGTCCAAAGAACAAATGAATATAAAGTCATTAATTTAAGCAATGCTGCTGATGTAAAACCACTTCACATGATTTCTAACAAAGAAAACCTTTTTGTAAATCCAAGATATAAAATTGTTTAAAAATCTTTATGAAATTCAAATGACATGTGAATATTGCCTTTGTGAAAATTCAGAAGTGAAGTTTTAATAAATATGTATATATTTGAAAGAAAAAAGTTGTTTTTTGTATTGCATTCATTGTAACTGGTAAAAAATAGCACATCTATGACACAAATTGTGTTATCAATGACACATTAGTGTGTTAAATATTTTAACACACTGAATGTGTAAAGAAGAATAACACACTGGTTGAGTTAAAAGTAACACAAAATGTGTTGTCCTTAACTAGACACACGGGTGTGTTAAGATATAACACAGGTTGTGTTGTTTTTAACACATCTGTTTTAAGAGTGAAGCTACCATTTAGCCCTAAGATTACGTAATAATGAAAACTTTGCTAATATTTCAGCAAGAGTTATATCCCAATCTGGGCTCATTATGACAGGCCCAAAAGACATTAATATCGCCTTTCACTCTTTTTACTCTAACCTCTATACTTCTTCTGCTGATGGTGACTCTGACTCTTTTGCATCTTTTCTGTCCAACCTTGATTTACCTTGGCTGTCAGATTCGGATTACCTGGCTGAACCGATCTCTCTTCAGGAGCTGGAGTCAGCAATTCGATCTATGAACAAGGGGAAATCCCCAGGCATAGATGGCATTCCAATCGAATTGTATACTACTTTTTGGTCAGATTTAGGCCCCCTCATGTTAGATATGATACTTTTTTCAGTTACTCAAGGCTCATTTCACCCATCTATTAATATAGCTGTTATTTCTCTCTTGTTAAAAAAAGATAAAGATCCGACTTCCTGTTCTAGTTACCGGCCAATTTCTTTGATAGGGACTGATGTTAAATTATATGCTAAAGTACCATCTCGTCGTCTAGAGAAATTTATGAATAGGCTAGTTCATCATGACCAAACAGGATTCATTAAATCTCGCTCAGCTTCAGATAACTTATGCAGGTTATATCATATTATTAATTCAAAGAATAGTTTGTCCTCCCCTTGCGCAGTATTATCTCTAGATGCGATGAAAGCTTTCGATCAGCTAGAATGGAACTATTTATGGGCAGCATCTGGGTCTGGGATCGAGTTTCATAAATATGATAAAAGTTGTGTATGCCAATCCAGCAGCCACTGTTCTCACAAGTGCTGTTCGCTCTGACCCATTCTTTATACATCCAGGTACTCGTCAGGGTTGCCCGCTGTCTCCTCTGTTATTTGCCCTATCCTTGGAACCCTTAGCTCAAGCGGTCCGACAATCTGAAACTATTTCTCCCATAAATATACGGAATACTCATCATCATATTTCTTTGTTTGCTGATGATATCTTATTGTTTTTGGAGAAGCCGTCACATTCTATTCCTCGTGTGCTGAATTTATTTGATCATTTTGGATCTCTCTCAGGGTTTAAAATTAATTGGAGTAAGTCATGTTTACTTCCCCTCAATTCTAAAATTGATTCCATGTCCCTTTCTAGATCTATTCCATTGGTTCAAAACTTTAAGTACTTGGGGATAGATGTTTTTCCTTCCCTGCAGGAAATCATCTCAAAAAACTATAATGGTATTCTAGCCAAAGTATCCTCAGATTTGGAAAATTGGTCTCGTCTTCCTACTTCTTTTCAGGCCCGTATATCGGTGATTAAAATAAATGTTCTCCCACGTATTAATTTATTTTCTTCCACGATTCCTCTCGCTCCACCGGTTGGCTACTGGAATAAACTAGATGCATGTGTTTCACGATATATATGGGATGGGAAACGTCCTCGTATTAAACTGACTACCTTACAATGATGTAGATTACATGGAGGTCTTTCTTTCTCTAATTTTAGACTGTATGCTCAAGCCTTTTCCCTCCGCCTTTTAGCAGTTTGGTTTGATCCTGATGCTTCTGTGTCTTGGAGAGCAATTGAGGAATCTATTGTTTATCTGTATAAATTGAAGCATCTTGTTATTTCGGGAGTTCCGCTTAGGCAGTGTAAATCTCAGTTTGGTCCCATTGTAACCCACCTCCTCTCAACATGGAGGGATGTTGAAAGACGTTCACAACTAGCTACAAAATGGCATTCGCCTATTTTCCACAATAATAGCCTTTTGTCAGGCAGTACTCCATTTCATTGTCCGCAGTGGACTCATAGTAAAGTAAACACTCTGGGAGATATCTATGATGATAGTGGTTTAAAATCCTTCCAGAATCTTAAAACTCAATATAATCTGCCAGGCACCTCCTTTTTTATGTATTTGAGCATTAGATCGGCTCTACGGGTGTATGGGGTGCCTTGGAACTCTCAACTGCCTGTTCACCCTTTACACAAACTAATCCTTCCTTCTGAGGAATCTCCCTCCTCTGCTTCAGTCATCTATCTCTTTTTTCTTGAGCATCCATACAAACCTTTATCTATTACTACTGTTTGGGCTAAGGATCTTAATGAGGATGTGCATGTTTTATTTTCCGATCAGGTACAGGGTATGTTAAAATTGTCTTCTAAAAACTGCATAGGATTTACTTGACTCTAATGAAAAGTTTTTATATGAATCTGTCGTCTTCTCCTAAGTGTAATCTCTGTTCCCAAGGAATTTTAGGCACATTTTTGCTTTTTTTTGGGGAGTGCCCCTGTCTCTCACCTTTTTGCCCTCAGCTTTCACAGGACCTATCATATTTGTTGGGTACTGATATATGTTTGACTCATGAGATATGTTTTGCCATTTTTTCACGAATGACTTTTGGGACTTCACCTTGTCCGTCCAACAAAGATCTTTACTGTTAGCTGCTCTCACAGCAGCAACAAAATTGCTGGTCAACCGTTGGAATCCTCCTCACACAATGTATAGACGAACCTGGACTGTGTATTTGTTGGACATTATCTCGATGGAACTCTCTACTTCTCGTATACATGGATCTAATGTGAAAACTGTTAATTCATGGCATTCAGCTTTTAATGTTGTGTCTTCTTTTCTAAAATCTTTGTAAAAAATAATTTTATTGTTATTTGTTTATCTATTAATATTAATTCATATATTTTTATTATATATTTTATTTTATTCATTTATATTATTATTTTTAAGTCTACCAGGGGGTGAGATGGGTTAGGGTGGGTTTTAAATTTGTAAAGCTGCTTTTTTTTTGTACTACTGTTCCACAGAATAAAATTAATAATAAAAACAGTTATTAACAAAAAAAAAAAAATAGTAAAATATAACTAGTAGCTCCTGAAGGGTGACTAGGCAACTGTCATGGTTTGGTTTATGTTTAGTTCCTGTTTGTCCTTATTTGGTATTTCCTGTCCTTGTTTAGTTAATTATCATCCAGATTTCCTGTGTTTCATTAATCATTGTCACGGAAAGGCGAGGGAAGCACCGTGAAAAGACGAGGTTAGGGTCCAAATGCAGGTAAGGGTATTTAATAATCAACAAAAAGGCCAACACGGCACAAAAAACAAAGTAGTAACGGACTGGGATACGAGACAGCAACACAGTGCATGTATCCCAGACCAGAGCAAACACTAGAATCACAATAACTATGACACATTTACACAAATACACTTACAAATAATGCAACCAGACAGAGTGGTGGGAGAGGGGAGACTATATAGTCTGTGGCAATGGGGAACAGCTGCGGGTGTAAAGATGTGACAGGTGTGTGTAATGTGACAAGTGTGTGTAGTTTAGAGGAAGTGTGTGTAGTCCGGGAGGAAGGGAGATGGTGACCTCTGGTGGAGAAGGGAAGAACTGCCAGGCCCGTACTCATGACATGACCCCTCCTTTAAGGAACAGCTTCCAGACAGGAAGCTTAAACTTTTTTATTTATTTTTCAAATGACCGATCGTTTTGCTAGATAAGACCCTTATTCATCGTCTGGTATCGTTTAAAGCCCTTTGAAGCTGCACTGAAACTGTCATTTGGACCTTGAACCGAATTACAGGCATGAATTACAGAACACAGGTAATAATTCCTGTGTTAGTTGTTTAGGCTGGAGATGGCATGGGGGAAAAAACTGTTTTATGCCTAGATGTTCTAGTGCTAGAGTTCTAGAGTTCCCTATCTATCGGTCACTACGAGTTATGTCGTGACGACATAGGGGATTTACTTGGAAGCCCCAAACATCTCTGACTTAAGAGAAAACGCCAATGAAAATTGGCTAATGGATTTTGCATACCTGAGCCACTCCCCGTACATACGGGTAAAAAAGGGCGACAGGTGCATCCACTCATCAGATTTTTGCTTCGGAGCCAAGTGGATGAAGACTGTGCGGTTCTCCACAAAGCCTCATCTTTGTTTTGTTCCTGGTTGGCGTCACGGTGCAGGCAGCGGAGTCCCTTTTCACCAGCGATTCCCCTGGGCACTTCAACTGAAAGAGCAATTCTAAAAGAGCAAATCACGGACGATCGCGTCTTTTTCAAGATGCCGTTTCGTCCGTGTCCTCTTTGTTGCGGTAATTTTCTGTCCGCGGATGATGGACACGATCGTTGTCTTCAGTGTCTGGGTCTCCAGCATGCTGAAGCTGCGTTCGTGGATGACTTATGCGCCTGTTGTGGGCGTATGAGCATGACACGCTGCGATCTCGCCTTTCCTTTCTGGAAGGATTGGCACCCTCTGCCGCCACCCGTCCCGGTCTCTCTGGCTCGGCTGGCGCTGAAATGGAGTCTGTGTTCACTGAAATGGAGTCTGTTCGTGAACTGGTGTTCTTCTCGCCGGGAAGACCCCCGAAGATGCACGATTGGAGTAGTGCTTTCTTTCCTGCAAGAAAGGTTGGAGCGTAGGCTGTCACCCTCCACCTTGAAAGTGTATGTGGCTGCTATCGCGGCCCATCACGATGCAGTGGACGGCCGGTCCCTGGGAAAGCATGATCTCATCGTGAGGTTCCTGAGGGGAGCCAGGAGGTTGAATCCCCTAGGTCACCCTTGATACCCTCCTGGTACCTCTCTATCATCCTGGCTGGACTTCAGAGGGGTCCCTTTGAGCCGCTAGACTCAGTCGAGCTGAAATTCCTGTCGCTCACTTCCATCAAAAGGGTCGGGGACCTCCAAGCGTTTTCGGTGAGCGAAGAGTGCCTTGTGTTCGGGCCGGACTACTCTCACATTGTCCTGAGACCCTGGCCTGGATACGTGTTTTGTTTTGTTTTTTAACAAAAATCACAGCATAAAATGTATCCAAAGTGCCCTTGTTTACTGTTCAAAAGTTTTCATGCTTTTTAAAAAGAACAATTTCAAATATTCATCAAGAAAGACAATGCTCACCAAGGCTGCTACAGTACAGTAAAAACATTAATATAGTGAAATAGTTACAATTTAGAATATCAGTTTTCTATTTTAACATATTTTTAAATGTATTTGTTCCTGTTATGATAAAGCTGAATTTTCAAACTCACTGACCTCAACTTTTTGAACAGTAGTGTACTCAGTACAACATTTAGTTTCAATCCTCTAACCTGATTGGTCAAGCATTGTTTCAAGAATACACTTCTTACATTGTTTGTACTATAAAATGGAATAATAATTTAGTGAATTGGGGCACAGCTATTGTCAGTAGTTAATGCGGCAAATAAGTCAATGAATCATTTAACTAAATTAACTTATGTGTTCAAAAACACTGATTCATTCACAAACAAAAAAGGTGACAGGTTGCATCTAAAATCAAATACTTCAAGCACTTTGCGAGAATTCATAATAGGTTTACACACACACACACACACACACACAATCTGATTAAAAATAATGCATATAGCTACCAAATAGGTTGTTGGGACGTTGTGTTCAATGTAATATCCAGGCAATGTTCAGTGATTTTAATTTATAATTTAGTTTTATGTACAAATAATTCACGCAAAAATCACAAAAGCGGTGTTTATGACACAGAAAGGTTTCACAATATTATCACATTCATATTCTGCAGCTCTAACAAGTCAAAAGTTCTACATTCATTCTACAGCTCAAGTCAGTTGAGTATTGATTCAGATCAGTTGCATAACTGTGTAAAATTCATCATTCATACACACTGTATTTACAGTGTATATGTGCATATGCATGTACAGTATGTGTGAGTGCTATGACAAACTCCTGTGCTTCACTGCACTCTGAACAAGCAAAAGACAAACGAGAGTAGTGTTTTACATTTTTCTTTCCACATCTAGTTTGGTGTGTATGTGGCTAATTATTTTACATATGTGTGTAGAGTTACTATGCAAAAATACCATTTTTAGAAGAGTTAAAATAAGTTTTCAAAGAAGTGTTTGCTTTTGCAAGACGTGCGTAACGTTTTGTTGTTGTGTGTGTTTTGTGTTTTTTTTGTGTAGAGTTCTGAGAAACAGAGCCATAGTTTCAAAAACTGTGTGAAAGCATTTTGAAAAAAAATGAATGAGGACACAGAAACTAAATTAATATTACAAATATTTGTTTTTGTGACAGTTTACTGTTTTGCATCTCCTGTTTATGTCATGACTGACCCAATGAGCAAGTTTGCTAATCTAAGACATCTTTCCATTGCCTTTGTCTACCTTTTGAAAAACATTTTACAATTTTAATGTAATTTAAAAGAATATACTTATGTGTGAAATAAATGTAATATTTTCAAGAAGAAAATAAATAAATAATTAATAATAAATGTTTATTTAAATTTTTATTTAATCTGTGTTAAAATTAAATTACCAGTGCATTTTACTATAAACTTGCTTTTTTTGGCCTAATTTAGTACAATCTAATTTGTTTAAATAATATATTAGACTTTACAGATATTAATCCTCAAGTGCACCATGGTGATAGACATGCAATTCAAGGCATATTGTTCAACATCTGCTTTAATATTTATTTACAAAATCTTAAATTCTGTTGCATCCATTTTATGATAATTGTCATACAATGTATATTTCTTACTTTTTTAGGCATTAGAGAAAGAGTTATAGATATGGTTGTCTGTTAAACTCTGATTGTGGATCCCTTAGGAATTCTTCAAGAAGCACTTTTCAAGTGTTTTCATCATTTTCTGATTCTTCTTCTTCTTCATTTATCCTTTTTAACTTTTCCTCTGCCCAGCTGAAAGGACCGGCTCTTGTTTTTCTTTTGTTCTTTGGCTTCTTTTGACCTTTTTTTGTAGGTTGTTGATTCTCTTTCTTAGGACAAGGCCTGTAGTCCACGCAGAACAGCCTCGTCATCCATTCATCCAGTTCCTTAGCCTTTCGTAAAGCATCAGCTTTGGAGTCTGCACATTTATTTTTTCCGAAGTCATTTGACTCTTCCAGAACTGTAGGATGGACCTTCTCAAACACGACTTTCTGCTTCACTTCAGCTTCCTGCGCATGCTGGTTTTTAGATTTGAAATGTTGCTGGCTCTCTTTCTTGGGATCATTGCTGTAGTCTACGCAGAACAGCCTCATCATTCGTTCATCCAGTTCCTTAGCCTTTCGTAAAGCTTCAGCTTTGGAGTCTCCACATTTCTTTTTCTTAGAGTCATTTGACTCTTCCAGAACTATAGGATGGACCTTCTCAAACATTGGTTTCTGCTTCTCACCAGCCTCCAGCGTTTGCTCATGATTAGTCTCAGACTCACTGGAAGGTATTGTCCTCTCTGTGTGCTCCACAGACTCATCCTCTTCAGATTCAGTGTCCATTAGGATGAGAGATGAAGTGGCTGACTTTGGCTTCACCTGAGCACATTTAGGAATTTGTCTTGAAGGAAGCATCACTTTTTCCATCAGTTGTTCTTCCATTGAATGTGACAGAGATTCTGTTGGCTTTTGCTGAACCACAGATGGTTCCTCAGCTGGTGGAGCCAGATTTCGAGATGCCCTTTGAACCATCTTGGGTTCTAGCACAAAAGTTCCACGCAGAGGTTTGTTCCCAGTAGGTTTTGGAGCAAAATGTCTAGAGGTTCTTTGAAGCATCGATGGTTTAGCCACTGATTGCAGTGGTATATTCTTGATTGCTGGTGGAATCAGGTTTCGAGAGGCCCTTTGAACCATCTGCGGTTCCTCCTCTGGAGACTTAGAGGATGTAGAACTGGACATGGATATGACTTGTTTTGGAGCTGGCTCGTGTGGAATCGCCAATGATTCTGTGGCTAGTTGAGCCAGTTGTGGAGATGCCTTTTGAACCACCTCAGGGTCCACCACAAAAAAATCACGCAGAGGTTTGGTCTCAGTAGCTTTAGGAGGAAAATTTGTCACTGATAGAGGAGGTTCTTCCTCTGATGATTTTATGAAGGAAAAACCAGGCAGGGGTTTAACCTCAGTGGCTGGTAAAGCAGGGTGTTGCCATACCTTCTGAAGCAGCATTGGTTCTTCCCATGATGAAGGAGGTCTGGTCTTGGTGGCTAGTGGAGGCAGGTGTCGAGAGGTCTTTTTAGCCACCAGTGGCTCTTTCACTGATGACTTTATGAAGTAAGAACTAGCCGGGGTTTTGACCTCAGCGGCTGGTGGAGTTGGTTGGGGTTTGACCTCGATTCGTAATGGAGTAGGGTCTTTGTTCTCCTCTTCTTTTCTACCTGATTCTCTCTTGTCCACCATCTTTCTTTCCTTCTTAAACCATCTTTTCCTCCCCACCTCTCTTTTTTCCTCTCTCTCTTTTCCATTGTCATTTAGGTACTTCGATGGTTTGCAATATCTTGTCTGGTACTTCTGGTCAATATTGCTAACATCAAGGGGCTTACTCACCCCTTCCATTGGGGTCCATTCAGCTTCTGTCCACTTCTGCACACCCTGTTTTTTTCTCCTTCTGGGTATGCGGTGAACAAAACATTGAACCCACTCAAACAGACTGCGAAACAGTGCCATTATAAAACACTGAATGCTGCAGAATGCTATGAATGTACTGTGAAATGTCTACCAAGAGTATCTTCTGAGCTGCAAAGTTAATGTTTAGGTTAAATATCCACAAATGATATGTTCTAGATAGCAGTCAGAGCAGCAGTTTACAGCTTTCAGATCATTATGACATCATAATGCTATCGTGTGTGAAAATTCTAAATTCTGCAGGTCCAGTTCTTTCCACTTGTTTTAAATATAAATAGATTAAATCAGCCAGTGCAGGAACATAAAATGCATGGATTTATATTCAAGAAATAATCTAATAAAAAAAATACAAAATTAAAAACATTTCGCACCGTGTATTCTTTTTTGCATTCTTTCATAACTGATTATAACATTTTCTATTACAAATTGTTTTTCTGATAAAATCACTGCATAAAATGTAACCAAAAGTGCCATGGTTTACAGTTAAAAAGTTTTTATGTTTTTTTTTAAAAGAAAATTCTAAAATGTTCAAGAAAAAAAATCCTCACCGAGGCTGCTACAGTACAGTACAAGCAATAATATAGTGAAATAGAAATTTAGAATATCAGTTTTCTATTTTAACATATTTTAAAATGTATTTTGTTCCTGTCATGATAAAGCTGAATTTTCAAACTCACTGACCTCAACTTTTTGAACAGTAGTGTACTCAGTACAACATTTAGTTTCAATCCTCTAACCTGATTGGTCAAGCATTGTTTCAAGAATACACTTCTTACATTGTTTGTACTATTAAATGGAATAGAATAGTGCATAATTTAGTGAATTGGGGCACAGCTATTGTCAGTAGTTAATGCGGCAAATAAGTCAATGAATCATTTAACTTATGTGTTCAAAAACACTGATTCATTCACAAACAAAAAAGGTGACAGGTTGCATCTGAAATCAACTTCAAGCACTTTGAGAGAATTCATAATAGGTTTACACACACACACACGCATGTTGGGTTTCCATGTTTTATGGGGACATCCCATAGGCGTAATGGTTTTTATACTGTACAATCTGTATGTGCTATTGCCCTACACCAACCCTACAACTAAACTTAGCCCTCACAGGAAACATGCTGCATTTTTAGATTTTCAAAAAACTTTATGCTGTAATTTATAAGCTTGTTTCCTCATGGGGACCAAAAAATGTCCCCACAAGATTAAGATTTACTGGTATTACTATCCTTGTGGGGACATTTGGTCCCCAGGACGTGATGAATACCAGGTTTACACACACACACACACACACACAATCTGATCTAAAAATAATGCATATAGCTACCAAATAGGCTGTTGGGACGTTGTGTTCAATGTAATATTCAGGCAATGTTCAGTGATTTTAATTTATAATTTAGTTTTATGCACAATTAATTAATGCTTAACATTTTAATAAATTCAGCAAATTTCAGAGAATTCAGTTTTTATCCTTTACAGACATATCAACCATAAGTTCACACGTGATTATGAACAATTGTGGCAAACAAGCATTTCTGTATTTCTCATATAATTAGTTATTTTTCTATTGTTTACACTCTGTGCCCTGTTCACAACTGTCATGAGTCCGGGCCGGCAGTTCTTCCCTTCTCCACCAGAGGTCACCATCTCCCTTCCTCCCGGACTCCACTCCACTAAACTACACACACCTGCCTCATCAGTCAATAATTACACTCATTACACCCATGGCTGGACTGGCCATAGGGCATACCGAGCATTTGCCCGGTGGGCCGATGGTGATTTTCGTCTTTTGTGGGCCGGCCGGCGATGGTTTTTTTTTTTTTTTTTTGTAACGTTATAAACTATTAAAGGTGGCGGATTGGCCAATTGGTCATGATCGACTCTGGGCTGGACCAATTACAGCCGAGGAGGTCAGATGCACCCTCCCCCTTGCAACGGCTCAGCAATCACATATCATTGCTGAACAAAAATGGAGAACAAAAAATGCAAAGGAGCAGGAGGAGCCGAAAAAATTAGGGCCAAAAACAAACTAGCCCTTCAGGCAGATGCTGCCAAATGTGCTAAAATATCACAGTTGTTTGGTGGCTATAGTGGAGTTTCCACTTCAGTAAAATTAGCAAGTGATGGAGGCCAGCAGCCGCAGGTTGAAGAGGGAAAGGCAGGAGGAGGAGAGACCCGAGGCGGCCGCCGGTCCAAGTGGCAGAACTGAACTTGAGGTAAGTAAAACCAAGTAAAACCATAAAAAAACTTATAAACCAAGTAACTTAGGTGTAGCTTATTTTCGTTGTGCTTGCTAACTTTTTACAGTCAGTTACAATAACTCCTACTGTGTACTAGTTAGCATGATGACAGAGTTTCTATGCTGATGCTATGATGTTACTGAGAGTGCATTATTGATAAGGTTAGTTAGTATGGGTTGCCAAACGTAAAAAACGTAATCGTCCCGTATTCAGAGAAAATATTACGAGTTACGTATTGAGGTGAAAAGGAACGCGATTTGTCCTGTATTTCAGCTAGAATGAAAAAAAAAAACACAAAGCTGGAGTTATCCTGTGTCTTTATGCTGCGCAGCTGCCTCGGCTTCTCTCATTCTCTCCCCCTCCTTCTCCTGTTGATCAGCTGATCGGTTTATCAGCTGTTTGCTGGAGCCACAGCCATAAAAGCTGCTAGTCATGATCGGTTTGGATATGTGAGAGAGAAACATAAAGGTGAAACCAGGAGATGTCCTTATTGAATCATCAGAGTTGAACAGGTGATGGAGAAACAGGTTTATCTTTTAGGTGACAATCCACAGACGATTTGTCACAAATGGCCCTCTTGTTGCAGATTTGGCATGGTTGGACCCCAGGAAGTTTACATTTACATTTATTCATTTAGCTGACGCTTTTATCCAAAGCGACTTACAATTGCTATATATGTCAGAGGTCGCACGCCTCTGGAGCAACTAGGGGTTAAGTGTCTTGCTCAGGGACACATTGGTGTCTCACAGTGGATTCGAACCCGGGTCTCTCACACCAAAGGCATGTGTCTTATCCACTGCGCCACCCCCAAGTTTAGCCAGGTCAGAACAGTTTCTCTTCCTAGTAATGCACTTCAAAACCTCAGCACATGTCTCCTCAAATTTGACAGCATGGCTACAGTAAATAACCTTCAGTCAGAACTGAAAAGTTTTGCTGGACAGTGGGAAAGGCTTAAGACATCACATGTAGATGACTACAGGACCAGAACAGCAGAGGACAGATCTGAAGAATGGGACGAAGGAAGTGAAATTGTGACCAAAATCTGTGATTCTTGCAAAAATTGCCCACTGTGCTGCTATCAAATTCTCAGGCGGTTCAACATGCTGTCTGATGCCTACCATCTCCTTGGGCTGGCATACAAGTACCTGCTGACCCTCTCTCTCACTCAGGTTGCCTGTGAGAGAACATTCTCTACACTCAAGTTCATTAAAAGCAGACTCCGAAGCAGCCTGTCTGGAAACAGGCTGGAGATGTTTATGCTGATGGCCACTGAAAAGGACATTCTCATGTCATTGGACTCCGACATGGTCATTGACAGGGTAGCTGAGAAGAGTGACCTGCTGAGAAAGCTGCTTTTGTAACCTGGTTAGGTGAAATAAAATTATCAAAACATTCCTAATTATGTATCAGTTAAGATTAAATTCAACTTTATTGTTATTGCCTAAAAGTAAATGAATAGGTTTAGTATCTATCTTCACTTCAAACATGTCACATGCTCAGAAAATGCTTAGAATGTGTCCATCTTAATAGGTTTTAATGCATAAGACAGTAGATAGAATAAATATGAGATTGGGGTATTAGGCATTTATAAACATGTTTTCTTACAGCCTTAATCTGTCTTTGTTTCATTTCAGACTGTCAGTCAATTTTGGAAGCCTGAAGTGGGTTCATTTTAAGTAAGTACTATATAGAATATGATTCAACCATTTCTCTAGAGTAAACATACCAGTACTGTCATCGTCTGAAAAAATCCATTAAGTGCAAGTCTTTCTCACCCTTCGCTGTCTGTCCTTTCACTTCTTAAAGGTTACCATATGTTAAGATATGTTCAGTGTTGCTGCTGTGGAAGTGTTGTGGGTGACTTTCTATTGATGCAGTGAGTAAAGTCTTTGGTGATACAATTCAATCACAATCTATCCTTAATAGATTTTATTATTTATCTAATCGTTGTTCCTTTCTGTCCTGTTTTTCAGGGTCTAATCATTCTTTAAGGGGTTCTCTAGACCATGCAACTGTTTAAGTTCCTACGTAAGTACTACTGTATATGATTCAGCTATTTTTGTGGAATAAAGATACAAGTACTGTGATCATATGAGCAAGTCCAACAAATGCCATTCTTTCTCACCCTTCTCTGTCCTTTCACTTGTGTCCTGTTTTTCAGGGTCCCATCATAATTTCTTAAGAAGTAAGTACTGTGTATGATGTCAGTATTTTCCAACATTTTCTAGATACTGTACCAGTACTGTGTGTAAAATGGCATCAAAAATTCAATTAAGTGTTATTCTTTCTCAACTTTCTTTCTCTGTCTCCTTTCACTTTTTAAAGGTTGCCATGTTTAAAAAAATATTTTGTGCTGCCTTGCTGTTTGTTGATGTGGCAAATAAATAGTTTATGAAAATATCACTAAATCTGTAATTTATTAATTTTAATACTCATTAATGATCATGTCTCACCTCTAGTCTTCTCTGTCTTAATTTCAGGTTTCCACCATGTGTTGTAGATAGTTCAGGAGGTTAACTCGACCAAGCAGTCTTTTGTTTTCCGCTAAGTACTGTTTAGAATACCAGAATAGGGAGGATGGTGTAGGTTTAAGTTTATTAGATTGATACATATATACCAACAGGACCGTGTACATCGCTGTCAGAACAGCGTTTGTTTTCATTCAAAGGCTTTATGGCTTTGCCAATAATACCTAGTGGGCCGGTCTCTAGTCAAAATGCCCGGGCCGATTTTTTTTTGTCCCAGTCCAGCCCTGATTACACCCGCAGCTGTTCCCCATTGCCATAGACTATATAGGCTGTGTCCAAATTCAGGGTCTGCATCCTCCTTAGGATCCTTCCTACCCGGTTGAAGGAGGAGGGATCCGCCGACGTCCGCAAAGCCCGGAAGTCGGTGTTTGTGAATTTGGACAGCCTACCCTTCTTTCAGTTCCCTCCCTTACCCGTTGCTCATATCCTGTCGCCTAGCAACCGTGACAGCGCCAAGCAAGAAGAACGGGAAAATGGACAAACAAAGAGTTATTCTCCTCATTTTAATTCTTTTGGAAGAAATAAAGCAATTAAATAAATTAAATACTTTCTTTGCTCGTTGTCGGAGAGTTTTTTATATCAGACTACAAGACAGTCACATCCAGGTAAGCCATTATAGCCTATTTTTATTTGTTTTTAAGTAACTTATTCTACTAATTTCTCCTACAAATTCATTGAGCCGAAGCATAAACTTTAGCTTGTTTTGTCAGAGAAACTCCTCTCCCACTCCGCTACCGCTCGCTTCGTCCGCCATTACGCTCTGCCGAAAAGAATTATGGGATGTAGGACGGGAAAGGATCCACCACACCCATCCTTCCAATTCGGGGAAAAGGAGGACGTATTTGTGGGCCGCATTTGAAGGATCCTACGAATTTGGACAGCCTTCGTCGCGGCGCTGGGACGTAACATCCTTCAAATGAGTACTCCGAAGGATGCAGACCCTGAATTTGGACACAGCCATAGTCTCCCCTCTCCCACCCCTCTGCCTGATTGCATTAATTGTTATTTGGTGTACATGGTAACTGTATTTAGTTTCTAGTGTCTGCTCTGGTCTGGGATACATGCACTGCGTTGCCGTTCGTATCCCATTCCTTTTCTGCTTTGTTTTTTGCCGTGTTGGCTTTTTGTTTTGAAATTAAAGAGCGCCTTAACTGCATTTGGACCCAGACTCCATCTTTCCACGGCACCCTTGCAGCGCTCTGTGACAACAACAACATTATGATTTAATCTGTACTTTTTAATTGATGACCAGCGACTTTTGTTTGACTGACAGTAGACCTGTTGGAAGAGTGCTCTCAAATTTTTCCCTAATTTTTTTTTCTCCCCTTTTTCAGTTAAAGGTAATGTCTACTGAACGAGAGATAAGTTAAAACTTTAAGGTAAAATGATAAAATTATGAACCCCTACAAGTTGGTCCAAGCCCACGTTGTTCCATAACATTTTACAAAATAGTAATGAACTCTTGAACAGGAATTAATCAAGTGTTTCCTTTTGGGGAACAAAATAGTTGTGTAAGATACCTGTCCTGAACTCTGAATGTTGAATCTGCTCTTGCTCTTTTGCACCTTTGTCTTCCCTGGAGATGATCATACGCAAAAATCACAAAAGCGGTGTTTATGACACAGAAAGGTTTCACAGCAGCTTCACAATATTATCACATTCATATTCTGCAGCTCTAACAAGTCAAAAGTTCTACATTCATTCTACAGCTCAAGTCAGTTGAGTATTGATTCAGATCAGTTGCATAACTGTGTAAAATTCATCATTCATACGCTGTATTTAC
Source organism: Barbus barbus (assembly GCF_936440315.1). NCBI lineage: Eukaryota > Metazoa > Chordata > Actinopteri > Cypriniformes > Cyprinidae > Barbus > Barbus barbus. The sequence continues at coordinate 7,102,097 of NC_136742.1, forward strand.
AGTGTATATGTGCATATGCATGTACAGTATGTGTGAGTGCTATGACAAACTCCTGTGCTTCACTGCACTCTGAACAAGCAAAAGACAAACGAGAGTAGTGTTTTACATTTTTCTTTCCACATCTAGTTTGGTGTGTATGTGGCTAATTATTTTACATATGTGTGTAGAGTTACTATGCAAAAATACCATTTTTAGAAGAGTTAAAATAAGTTTTCAAAGAAGTGTTTGCTTTTGCAAGACGTGCGTAACGTTTTGTTGTTGTGTGTGTTTTGTGGTTTTTTTTTTTGTGTAGAGTTCTGAGAAACAGAGCCATAGTTTCAAAAACTGTAATGAGTAAAAATGTAATGAGGACACAAACTAAATTAATATTACAAATATTTGTTTTTGTGACAGTTTACTGTTTTGCATCTCCTGTTTATGTCATGACTGACCCAATGAGCAAGTTTGCTAATCTAAGACATCTTTCCATCGCCTTTGTCTACCTTTTGAAAAACATTCTACAATTAAATGACCTCTCTGACTATATAGAGCAGGCATCTTCAAATCTGGCCCACTCCTGCAGAGTTTAGCTCTAACCCTAATCAAACACACCTGAGCTGCTAATCAGAGTCTTCAAGATCATTAGAAAATCACAGGTAGGTGAGTTTGATCAGGGCTGGAGCTAAAGTCTGCAGCAGATTGGCCCTCCAGGGTAAGATTTGAGGAACCCTGATATAGAGTATACAGTGATTTTAAAACATCGCCAGCATATTATGCATCAAGGTATCTTAGGTTATTTCACTCACAGCAACATGGTTGTTGAAAATAACAGACTGTGACAGTAACAGGTTTGAATAGAGAATAAGTGAAAATTCTGCATTTTGTTATAAAAAAAGGGAAAAAAATAAAACACCATAAACACAATAGTTTTATTAAATACTTAATATCACAAGCAGGCACAGTTAGTGTTACATTTTTCATATAATCCATTTAAAAGGTGATGAATAGTGATGTTGGTTAATATTCTGATAAAATTTATTAAAAATTAAAATGTTTTGCAGTTTCTTGAGAGTGACTTTAAACAATATATGTAACATGTAATGCCCACAAACAGGCAATACTTACTGAATATTTCTGTTTAAATAAATTTGTTATAACAAAGATTAATAAATTATTCAGTCAAAGAGATGTAATTAAGTTACCAAGTTTATTGGTCTTACTGTAAACTCAGCTGTTTTGTTTTAAATCAGCTTCATCAGCAGTAGAAAGTAAACATGTTGATATTTTTGGTTATTGGTATTGATGTAGTTTGTAATGTAGTGAACTGAAGATGACTGTTGGAATCGCAGTCAGGTACGCCCTCTAGTGTATTCATCTGCACAGCTCCACTGTCTGGAAGCAAGACTGATCAAGAAACAAGGTACATGAGGTCGAAGGTACATCTTCTCTTGTACTTGCAATAACTAACTTGTCATGGGAGACCTTTTTAAGTCGGGTAAAATGAGGCTAAAATATAATATCACAGTTTTTCATTAAAATAAATGTCATTCTAAATTGCTCCCCTAGAAGAAAGTAATATGCAGTGTTGGGAAGGTTACTTTGGAAATGTAATAGGTTACAGATGACAAGTTACTCTACTTAAAATGTAATAAGTAGTGTATCTTTTCAATTACTTTAATAAAGTAATGTAACTGATTACATTTGATTACTTTTCAAACATGTTAACCAGGCAGGGTTAACCTTACAGTAGTGCTCAACACTGATTACTGTCAGACTTTCAAAATCCTTCATCACTTGAATTAAGATTATAATATTTAAATTTTAAAGGAGAGATTGGATGAAAAATATCTTTATTTGCATATAAATATGTTTTAGCAGTTTGTGGACGCAACCACCCTACAATGATAGAAATTCACTCCTTTTTTTTAATCCCCCAAAACCTAAACAGTCTCAATTATCAAGCCATTTTGATTTTGGAGTGAATAACCAGCGCTCTATTTCACTTTAAATACCACGACTGAGGTGAGACCCTTGAGCAAGGCACCGAACCCCAACTGCTCCCCGGGTGCCGCAGCATTGGCTGCCCACTGCTCCGGGTGTATATTCACTACTGTATGTACACTTGGATGGGTTAAATGCAGAACACAAAGTATGGGTCATCATACATCATACCCTTTGTAATCCTTTGTAACTGGAATTTAATTACACATTTTTTTTTCTCAGTAACTGTAACTGATTACAATAACTTTTATTTTGTAATTAAATTATGTAATCCCTTTACATGTAACTAGTTACTCCCCAAAACTGGTAATATGCAGTATATCCACCTTTTTCTGAACGCGGAAGTCTCGCCCGACTGGAACGGTGCTTTACATTTCTGGTCTCTGGTGTTTCTAGTCATATTAACATATTTTCTGAGCCGATAATATAACGTTAAAACTATGAAAATGGTTTTAAAAAGCACATGCCGCCATGGTTTCATCACTTCACAGTGTCACAATGACCGTTTATTTGCAGTAATAGTTTAATGAGTTTAATAGTTTAATGAGTACATAGATGACATGAAGCGACCCACGGTTAGCTGCATTGAAAACAGATGAGGCATATATCCTACATACAGCTCCCGATCGGGGTGAAGTTCGTGGGATTTTGTCCACAAAACAATAAGAGCACACATTATTTTATTATTTCACACACAGTATTTTAACTTAAGATCTGCAAGCCATGCATACAGCGCCGGACACAGACAGATTTGCACAGACAGATCATATGACGTTGCTAAAAAGACCATTATTTTGTGTATTTGGTGAAATGCAATGTGTTTTTGCGGTTTAAGGTTCAAAATAATAAAACCCATTACAAATGAGGCATTTGTTGCATCCAGTGGGGACATAATTACTGATTATAATGACTTATGCTGTCTTTTTACACATTACACATTTAAACATTACCATGTCTGCATTTGTGATTGGAGAAATAATTTTGATGCCTTCTAAATCACTGGAAAACCTAGGATTGATATTTTAAATTGAGGATCGGTCCTCTTGAAAGTATCGATGCTTCATGGTCTATCTTCTATGATTTAATGAAGCATTTACAGCTTCAGTGTGCTGACTGTAAGCACTTGCACCTGCATGGCTTAATCTTTGAAAAAAAAAAAAGTTACTGGCAGGAACAACCTGGTTTATAGCAAAAGCACATGCGTGGTACGCATACACATGTATGTAGTCAGTTATATTTTATACAGCCTATGCGGAGAAGAGGGGTCGCTTGTTATTAATGTTGGTTTCAAATACTGTAGTTCTAAATATAATTTCTGTTCTAGACTCATTCTCCTCTGTTTTAGTTTTTGGTGTTAGTTGTTGCCCATAGAAATAAAGCAATAGATGAAAAAAGGAGGGAAAACTGTCACATGGTGGCAGAATACACGCAGGAATTGATTCTGTTATTGCCTGCAGGGAAGTCAAACTCCATTTGTCATAATGTCAAGTTGAGCACTAAAAATACACCGCTTCAACATGGCACACCTGCAAAGTGACCCCTTTTAAATGTGTTAGATCATTTAGCTCATTATGGGAGACAGATGGAGAAGCCTTTGTGTTCAGCCTCGCTGGAGCAGTTCTCATATGTAGCCCGTCTGAAATGACTGCGCTTTAGGAGGTTTGGCAGACGGTGAGATAGATCAACTGTTCTCAGCAGAGGTCACGAATTAAATGGTTTTCATATCTTACAAATAACTTGTGTTTGTATTGATAGGTTCGTACTGGTTGGCCTAAAAATACTATAAAATGCCAATAATTCATTAAATTCAGCAGATTGAACTATTGATGTTTCAATCAAACATTTAGACAAAAACAGACATTTTTTCACATATTTGATACATCAGGTAAAGTGGTAATTTACTGATCTTAACCATTTTGTTTCCTTTGTATTTATAATCTCTGAAACATGTCAAGCATTTCTGTTTATTTAATAAATTTTTTGTCATAAAGGTACATTTTACTTTGGTAGTCAAATCTTTTGTGTACACAACAATGAAAATAACTAGACTTTAATAATAATAGAGCAGGATGCATGTATTAAAAAATGTAATTATAAATATCACCCCAGACTCCGAAATTATCTTAGTAAAATATTTACATTTTAATTATCAGATCATTTTAGGAACACTTTTATTGTGGTGAGCATAATGGTACAATGTAGTAAAATGATGATTCAAATAAATAAATAAAAACCTGCTGCATCATATTCAATACACATGTTAAGAACACTTTTTTTATTTTTATAAATAATGTATGAAATAGTAAGTAAGCATGCTGCTTAAATCAGGCAAATATTCATTTTGAAATTATCTAAGCAAAAAAAAAAAAAAAAACCTAATAGAGGTTGACTTTTTTTTTTTTTTTAAATATAAGTCGTATTAACTTAGAAGGTTGTATACATAGTATAGAAAATATTGATCATGGCCCTAGAAAACCACAAATCAAAAATGAGAAATGTGGCTTTACAGAGTTAAATGCTGATTTCTTGTGATCATTTTTTTTTAAGTATGAAACACTGAACTTGGATGGATCGCATTCATGGAAAGTGCCGTGTAAGAAGAATAAAGACATATATTAGGAACATGAATATGTCACTGTTGCTGATCCCAAGAGCTCATGAACACAATGCGGCACAGCTTCTGTTCTTTTGATGAGTCTCTTACTCTGAGCATTTGAATTGTAGAATCATTTTCAGTGTGGTGATCGAGAATAAACAATGTCTCCATCTGTGTAAACAAAGCACATGTAAAGTAGCAGATGAATATGACAGCTGATTTAACCTTAGTCTGATAGTAAGAGGGGGTGTGTGAAGTGTGCCTGGCTTAATCATGAATGCTGAGTGAAAAAGTGGCTGCACTGTGATGGGCAGTCAGCTGTGTAAATGGAGCTTATTTGATGCTTCAATTCACTCACGGAGGAGTATGCAGATTCTCATTTGGACAGGCCTGACTCCTGGCCGACGCAGCCAACACCTCGTACCACACACCCCCATTATGAAGAGGCATTTGCAGTCAGATCACGAACTCACAACAAAGAGGGAATGATGTGAAATAGAGGAGCCAGTTGTACAAAAAGTCATTGATGTGAGCATTAGCTCAGAATGGGCAGAAATTAGAGAACAGAGTGTTACACTTGTGTTTTCCAGAGTCAAACAAACATACATGTTCTGCTGTACTGTACAGGCATGTGCTTTAATTGGATTTGATAGTTTCACATCATTACTGGCCACACATCAGTTTATAAATTCACTAAATGAAGCCCTTGTTTTGAAATGAGAAATTTAACACAAAGCAACATTCAATGTGTCATGATGAAGAGTTTTTAGCAGCATAGTATTTCTCCATTGTTGTCTCTCAAAAATAATGTACATGTGCTGATATAAACACACTCCTGGGGCTACGTTCACACAACAAACCAAACCCAATTCTTAATTTTTGTGCACTTTTTGCATGTGACCTGGACTGAATAGGTGACTCCTGTGGAAAACACCTGACACGTTCATCGTAACATCAACACATTTTATAATATAAATGAATATATCATATTTTGCTTTAATAGGACATTAGAAGAGTTTTGATTTCTATTAACATCAAAATATATTTAAAAAAAATATTTTTGCACTCTGCTGTATATTACTTTGTATAATTAAATTAATTATTTTATAATGCACTGCAAAAGGTCGATAAAATAACTTATAAGATAAATAAAAATTATGTGTTTTTGATTAAAAGTCACAAGAAGCACAATCCCAATCTGTTTAAATCCTATTCACATACAAAAATACGCAAGAGAGGAGTTGAAAATGTCTGAATCAATGTGATAGTTAGACAATGGCTATAAAACCCATATATGTCACATGATAATAATTAGATTTGGGCCACATTCAACTTCACATACTGTTTACAGTGCAGTTCAAAAGTCTGAGACGATAATGTAAAACTGAGATTTTTTGTCATTGAAAATAAAAATATAAGACATTTAAAACAAAGAAACATCAGAACATAAAACCTGAGAAGGAATATTTATTCTGCACTATTTCTAAATTGCACTTAAATTGTTATGCTATATAATAATTTGTTGATATAATTTGATTTAATATATAATGAAAAAAATATATGAATTTAGAAAATAATGCAAAATAGCATAATTTTCACCAGTGGTCTCAGATTTTTGGACCCTGATAACTATATCAAGCTTACAGTAAAACAAAAGCACTATATAAATAAAGGTGACTTGACAGTACATGCAAAATAAAGAAAGACATGGTCCATTGGCACTTTGTTTAAAAAATGGCCTTGTTGCTCTCTTTCATTGTCACTTTCAACCATTGTGCAGCATTCTGTACATGCTTATCAAATACAAAGAGCAGTATGTGTGCTTATATGTGAGACAGAAATGAAAGGCAGAAAATGTTGTGCTGTGGCGTCTCTCTGGAGACAATAGGAGCCCTTGACCATCGTTACGACGGAAACAGCACAGACAATGACACTTAGTATTAGCTTGAGTCAAATGCGGTACATTATATCATACATTGCTGTCTTCCACCGATTCTTTGAGAAAAACATTCAATGGCTTGACTGTAAGTGAAAACAGCTTAGCAATCAGAAAATCTGCAGATGGTTTGACCGAATTGAGACGCAGACCAAAGGTGTAATTGTTGCCCAGCGGGGGAGTCCGAAGCCACCGCTGAGATTTCTGTCACCTTGGTTCTACTTTTCGACAAAAGTGTGAACAGCGTGTTACTGCGTCCTGTTTGCCCTAGAACAGGACCGACTGCACTTCCTGCAGGCACAACACACTGACGCACAGTATCATGATGATTGGGTGCAAGCCCCCATTACCCTTCTAGCAGGACTTCGAGGGAGGGAAGGAAAGCTTATGTGTGTGTGTTGGTGTATCTGTGCCTGCTCGCAATAAATGAGCACTGTGCACCCATCCGTAGCGAACCTAATGGAAAAGCAAAGAGCATCATTACCTCTGACGATCTCTGGCGCTGTGCCTCCCCCCCACCCCCCCATCACCATTCTTTGAAAAATATGGACTGGACATGTCAAAATCCCATTTCTGAAGGACACGCACCATTTAATGGACAGCTGATGGGGTGAAGCATACTCAGGTGCAAGCTTGATTATCCCGTTCACAACTGCAAGCTATTTCGCGGCATTATTAACAGCATTATCTACGAACAGCATGCACATACTGCCTAATGTATAATCTACAAGCTTCTGAATTAAAATTTGCTAATCACACATGGTTCCCGTTACCAAAAGGTTGCTAAAATTGCTCTTGAGAGTTTGCGTTTTAGTTTGACAAGGTTATGAAATGATGGGGCAATACATTTTTTTTAAACCAATGCACCTTCAGAACTTTCCTTACATTAATATCTTAAGAAATTCCCCTTTCTTATGTTGCATTTTTATGATACGTCACCATTTGGCCCCCTTTTTATTGTAGTTGCAATAAAAACCATATACCCGAGGATTCACAATCCTTACTTTGTCTGTTCCGGGGCTTTGGAAATACCTCCACTGTCTTGCTGTGAGCGAAAGCACAGATGAGAAAGGTTGATAACGGCATCAAAGTCATTATTCCTCCTGCTGCTCCACTGCGTTTCCCCTCCTCTTTTTGCCGCTCACAAAGAAAGGCAGTCTGATAAGCAAGAACACTCTAAATACTCAATTGTTGTTTACACGTAGTCGTGCAGACTATAGACGGCCTTGGCGTCTTGATTTCGGGTTCGGGATGGAGAGTGGTACTGCTTGTCCTTTTCTAGGTTCAACCTGTCCGGCACCGACTTCTCTTGCTGACGATCATCCGCTTGTAGCTTTTCCTGGTGTAGTTTCTCTCGATGCGACTCCTCTCGTTCCGGCGGTTCAGTCTGACTTTGCTGTTCGCGGTGCTGCTGTTTCTGTTGGTCACGGGTCGGCTGCTCCTGGCGCAGCTTCTGCTGTTTTGGCTTGTCGGGGTGGGACGAGCCCGAATCCAATGGACCGCCTCTTCTTCCAGGACACGATAAGCAAAAGATTACGCCTGCGGCTAAAAGGAATCCTGCCGACACAAATGCCACGTACACTGCCGCGCCTGGCTCGTACTTGCTGCTTTTGGGCACTTTGGAGTCCATAAACGTAGTGATGACCTCATTGGTGAACCAGGATGCGGGCACCAGACACAGGACCCCTGCTATGACGAAGCAAGCCCCTGCGGAAATTGCCGTATGTCCCTTAGAGCGATAACTGCCACCCCAGCGAGTACATTTCAGCCCTAGGGCGGCCAGGCAGAGTCCCATTGTCGCCATCATGCAGGAAAGCACCATAGTGGTGCGTGCAGTCTGGAGATAAGCCGGCAACGCCAACACCGAGTACTTAAGCGAGCAGCTGAAGACTCCAGTGCTGTACCAGGTGCAGTCCATCCACAGTCCCTGCATCTGCGAGATGGCAGTCATGATGTTGGAGCCCACATCTGCGCTCACCTTCCAGTTTGGTAGCAGCGTGGCCACTGTGGCACTCACAACTCCCAGTACCGCCAGAATGAAGGCAAACATTTGCATGTTGGAAGACGGCATCGTCGGTCCCTTCCCCCTGCGGCCGTCCCTCTCACCTTGCAGTGGCCCTCAGTGTGCTGCGGTTCCCTATCAGCCCGGCGCAGGACCTGACAGCAGATAATTCCTCCGCACTGGCTCCGCAAGGCTGCGATAAAAAACGGAATGAGAATTGAACTGATCGAACAAGCGTGACGGTCTGACAGATGAAGCACGGGGTCTGATGACTGAAAGGGAAAGCCGCAATTTTTTCCCACCCTATCCTTATTTGGGACGATTATGTTTTAGTACACCCTGAACCAGTCAGCGTTTTGGGGGGAAGTGACTTTGAAGCACTGTTGAAAGGCTAATTGTTTTTTTGACTTCGCCACTGCAGAAACACCCTTTGGCATAGGTGATGCTGTTACAAGAATGCATAAAAATGGCACACAACTGCTGCAAGGTAGAAATTTAGCCAATTATCTGGGCTGTTTTGTCTGAGTTAATTGATTTTTTTTCCTTATCAGTGCAAACCATTTGACAGCTTGGAAATTAGAAAGGGAATGAAAATTAATCCTATCTTTTGTTGTCCTTCAAACGGTGATGAATCTCATGAATTGATCAAGACAAGTGCATTGTGAGAGTGCATTCTGTTTCATTCATTTCAGAACAAACAAAAACCTTTACTTACCCTTTCACTGGTGCGCAATGGTGATGTTCTGAATAGATTTCCTCTAGCTTCTGAAGAAAAGGGAAAGAAAAGAGAATTGCTGTAAAACAAGCAAAAACTACTGTAAAACTGCCTCTTTCTTTTTCAAACAACATCTCCTTAGCAACCCAGCACAAGTCTGAAAGCTTTTCAGTGACCTATAAAAGAACCCCCACACCTTCCCGTTGTGAGTGACTGGATGTTTCACCATGTGATCAGTAATCACTGAACCGCTGGACTCCTCACTTGAAGGTCATTCAGTCAGAACATAGGGAATGTCATGCAAGGTAAAATGCAAGGAGAGGTGATGAAGATAATAAATACTTTTTTCGGCATAAAAAAACACAATGTGCAGCTGGAAATCAATTCTTATTACATGTGGCAGGCAATTATCTATGGCTGCACCGGTGTGATTCATTTTTGATAAGTAGCCAAGGAGGAAATTGCATAAAGGACTGCTACAAAGAAACCTGTTTTCTGTCACTCTTTCTACCGCTGTAAGAGAAAGCTGCTCAATGGACAAAGACAGTTTTTCAAGTATAACCTACAATAAACATTAATGTTAAGTCTTGTGCAAAGCGGCGTTCACACCAGCAGCAATTTTAACACTGGAGGTCACCGCATTGTTATTTACTAGTAGGTGCTCTTACTGCTGGGTTCTAGTGTTATTGGTGGGCTGCACATCTGGCTTTTAAAGATCTGATAACAAATTAGATGTATTGCCTGTAAAAAAGGAGATATGATTCGCTTTTGATAATGTGTCATTTTTATACTAACAATGACATAATAATGACAATGCAGGGGAAATGTATGCAGTTTGTATGTAAATTGCAGCATTGCATAATCCATCATATCATGAACAAGATGAATGATTATTAATGCATGAAGTCACACAGAATACCCATGAATTTTATGTAGTATGTTATTTTTAGTATGTCACTGTATGTGGACGGAGACGAATCATGTAGATGAATGTCTATACTTCACTAGTATCTCATATAAGTAAATTATAAAATAGTATCTATGATTATACTTTATGCACTCTACTATGTGTACCCTCCAAAACAATAGGCTACAATTAAATGTGTTCATGCTACTGTTATCAGTGTACTATTTATGTCTCATTCCTCACAACTGAACACAGTGCATACTGGACAAAGAGCACAGCAACAGTGTTTATAATGTTATGCACTGAATTTTAATTTTTAATCAAGTTTAGCTGGCAAACAAATGTTGAAAAAAAAAAAGACAGTGGGACATTTAGATTTGTGGCATTCAACGAACAAGCGTCTTATAGTTAATGTGACATTGCAGAAATCGCTGCAGAAGTCGTTCTCACACTCATGCTTTTTTAGTGATGGTTAGTTTAAAAAGCATTAGTCTGTAAACACATACAGTGTCCGAGTGTTTTTTCAGTCACAGGACTGAGCATGTGCACTAGCAGCATGTTTAGCCTCTGGCTGTTTGCAGGGTGTGGGAAGAGAAAATGGAAATGTACTTTTCTCATGGGGATGTTTTTCACTCACCTCACCACAACTCAATTGTTACTGCTCATAATTGCTACTTTTCTTTTTATGGTCATTATATAATCTGTATTTTCGACACACTTATTAAAGTTTAAACTTATTTTTTTAAAGCTAAAGAAACAGCTGTTGAAAAAGAATGTAAAAATGACTTTGGTGAGTAAATAAAACATATGCTCACCAGTCAGCTGGTAGTTTTAAGATTACATGTTTCATATTTAATTGTAAGAATAATCTGAACCTTTCTGATCTGTAGTATTGTGAACAAAAATATCTGTCATTGTACACCTCAATGACAGATTTGTCTTCCAAAATTAATCTAGCATGCATAATATTTTTTATCTTTTTTTTTTTTTAGTAGCCAGGTGGTGACGTCATGAAATATTCCTTGCATAAGCATACCAAAACAAATACTGTTTAAGTTGAACTACGTCACGTTTAATTATTTTCTCATTAAAATGTTTATTTTTTTGTGATCATGATGTTATGGAAACCCGTTTCCGTCACTGACAAAAAGTTAAAAAAGTTTATTGCGAATTTTTATCTCACAATTCTGTGAAAAAAAGTCAGAATTGTGAGATAAAAAGTCGCAATATCCTTTTTTGATTTGTTATTCAGTGGCAGAAACGGGCTTCCATACAATACACAATTGGAAAAATAAAATCATTATATTCATTTTAAATTAGTTTGTGAATATTTCATTTATTAAAAAAACTAATGCAAAATACAATTTCATATTTAGTTCAAAATTTTTATAGCTGATCAATTTTCTCAATTCATCCTTTCAGTCTTTAGCATGGCAGGCAAAAGTTTTAATTTTGGTCTCTATATACCTATTGATTTTTCATTATTCTTTTTAAACACTCACATCAGCAAAACAAGATATAAGGGCTTTGATTATCCAGAATGTGTTTGTTTGTATTGCGTGTGTTGTATGTTTTCATTTCTTACTGTCATAGAATAAGTATACAGTAAATGAAAATGCTCTTACATTTGTCAGAATCCCTATATAAATCTTTACATTTAATACAAAGCTGTTTTATTTCTTGTCTACTTACTACTTGTCACATCTCATACAAGTAATAAACCTAAATTAGTTTTTAGAGCTATTTAAACATCTTGAAATCCAAGGTGAACAGGGTCAGTAATGAAAGAGCATCTGACAATAGCGGCCCACAGAGCAGTGGCACAGGCAGAGACTGTATATCTGTCATTAAACAATGAGGGCTGCTTGTTTCAGCACATCTGCACAGCCCTGCACCATCACTGCTTCTCCACAGTCACAGACACATTTGAGTAAAAACTACACATTTACCACTCTCAATGCTGCTGTCACTGTCACCTACCATCGAATGAGAAGCAGCATTGTTTGTTATGATCTTTAAATGTCTAAAATGTGATATAGACCTACAAATTATTACAATTAAGACATCTTACCAAGATACATACAGTACAGTTAAGCTGTATTTGTTATATAGAGAAAATCTCAACTCCTTAAATGCTTGCATCATTGCAAAATATAAATTGTACTGCTAAACGCAACTATACAGCATTTTTATAGTATTGACATTAACATCATGATTTTCTGTAAAGCTTCTAGTGCACAAATAATCTGACAAACTTAAAATCATTGTAGTGAATTAAAAAGAGTCACTCCAACTTTATTTCCACACTTTCTAAATAAAACATGAGTATTGCTTGCCCATGCAAAAGTGAATTGGCATCACGATGCATGGAGTTCATCTGAGTGGGTTTTAAGCACATAATGTGGTTGCTAAAGGTGTTGGATTTTTTTTGAGTTGCTATGTGGTTTCTAAAGTGGTCTGAGTGGTTTTTAACACAACATTGTGCAGACATAAGGTGTTCTTTTTAGCACGTCACTGTGCAGTTGCTGCCGTGTTCACAGTGGGTTTTAGTACACGGATATGGAGTAAAGTTGATTGGATGGCGCTTCATAGTACAAATGGACAGTGACCCAAAACATACAGCAAAAGCAACCCAGGAGTTTTTGAAGTGGAATATTCTGCAATGACCAAGTCAATCTCCTGATCTCAACCTGATTGAGACTTACTGGAGACAAAACTAAAGGCAGAAAGACCCACAAACAAACAACAACTGAAATCAGCTGCAGTAAAGGCCTGGCAAAGCATCACAAAGCAGGAAACCCAGTCTCTGGTGATGTTCATGAGTTCCAGACTTAAGGCAGTCATTGCCTGCGAAGGATTCTCAACAAAATATTAAAAATGAGCATTTTATTTATGATTATATTTATTTGTCCAATTACATATGAGCCCCTGAAAATGGGGGACTGTTTATAAGATTGGTTGTAATTCTTAAGCATTTTATTTTAATTTTTTGAAGCTTAAAGTCTGCACTTCAATTTTATCTTGATTGTTTTATTTTTAATTCTGTTCTGGTGGCATACAGAGCCGAAATGATAAAAATTGTGTCCAAATATATGTGGACATAACTGTATGTGGTTTAAGTGGATTTTTGTATGTAGCTATGCTGTTGAGGAGGTGTTTGGATTAGTTTTGGATTGCTTGATTTTTAATGCAGTGTTATGAGGTTAATATATTTTGCAACATAGTGGCACTAGCGCAACAGTTTTCAACACATCACTGTGTTTGCTAAGATGATCTTTCTTCACATTCCTAGATGATTGCTTACTGGTCCAACTCTAAAGGTGAGACCATTAGTAAAGGTGACATTAGCAAAGGTTTGTAGGCAAAGCAGGTCCATTGTTCTTTATCAATAGTTGGTGATTCATGAATTCCTTTTTACTCAGAGGTCACTTTTCATCTTGTTTGGAATACAAAGTCTTCTGCATATCCAAGGCTGCATATTTGACATAAAAATAAAAAAAATACTGTGAAAAAGCATTACAATTTTTACTAAATGTTATTTATTCCTAACAACCATTACTCCAGACTTCAGTGTCACATGATCATTCTAATATGCTGATTTGCTGCTCAAGAAACATTTCTTATTATTATCAATGTTGAAACCAGTTTTTGTAGAAACCATGTTAGACGACATTTAAAAAGTCTTGGGTAAGATTTTAACAAACAAACAAATATTGTATTTATTTATTTTAATTTGGATTCATTAAATTTACAAAAAGTGACAGTAAAGACATTTATGTTACAAAATATTTATATTTTAACTTTTGTCTATTCATCATAGGATCCTGAACAAAAATAGTATTTAGCATATTAAGCAGCAGAAATTGGTTTCAACATTGATAATAATAAAAACATTTGTAATAATTGAGCACTAATAATAATTAAGCACCACATCATCATATGAGAATGATTTCTGAAGGATCCTGTGACACTGAAGAGCGTAATATCTGCTAAAAATAAATAAAAATCAGCTCTGCCATTACAGGAATAAATTACATTTTAAAATGTATTTTAATAGATTTTTTTTTTCTTTTTTCAAATTATATTAATATTTCACAATGTTATTGTTTTTGTTGTACTTTTAATTGAAAAAAATGCTGCCTTGATGAGCAAAATAGACAGAGACTTTAGTTTTTTTTTCTTTAACATGGAAAATTAGCATGTTAAAATTGTAACAAACTTGAATCCAATGTGAAATTCCAGATTGCACAGACCCCTTTTGAGACGAGAACATTTAGCTTTCGATTCCACCTTATTATGCTCCTACAGTATGTCCCTAAATTCGAGTCAGGCCCCTCCTGCAATTTAAGTTTTTTTTTTTTTTCTGTATGTTTTATCAACCAGAAAAAATGATAGCTTAAAAACAATGTTATTCAGCATTTCTTCAACTAATATACTGTAAGATTTGTCCAATAAATTGCTGTATAATAAAAAAATAAGGATAAAATGCAGTATCTCACTAACCTGTTGGTCTTGACAGCAAAAGCCAGAATATGCCCACACACTTACACATGTGTAGTCAGCAAGAACACACACAAAGTGTGTGACGTCCAGGTAGTGGGCTAGAGGGGCGCCCAAAGCGTGACACAGGGTGGACGTCAGGGTGAGCACAGCCCAGCCTGACTGTTCCCACTCATTTCACTGCCCCTGTCAAGTCCGTGCTAAAGCCAGAGTCTGGACTAACACTTTCCTTGGATATCTCCAGTTCTGGATGCAACCTGTGTCATGTCTTTGCTCCTTGAGTCTAGAAAGTCCAAAAACTGTGAATGAGATCCAAACCAGCTGATTCGGGGAACGATGAGGCTGGAAACCCAACGGCAGGAAAGGTTTTGAGAGAGGAAAACAGCTCTAGGCAGTACTGAGTCTGCTCTGATTACTTCAACACTCTGTCAGTTGATTTCAGAGCAGACAGAGGGCAGGGAAAGCCCAGTTTTGGCATCTGTGTACTGCGAGATACAGCTCTCTCCACTTCCCACGCTTGTAAAGATCCGTCCCCAGAGTAGTGTTTGCTGCCTTCCTCTGGCTGCCTCTGTTGATAAGGATGGAGTCTCATTCACAGTTTATGTGCTGGAGAGGTGGGCCGTCTTTATGGTACTCCACACAGGTGTTTCTGTGGCAACAGGAGCTTGGGCTGCTTTGCCATTTACCCAACATTCGTTCTCTTTTTGCTCTCCGAACATATATTCTATTCACGATTCTTAAATGGCGCACTTTGGCATTTCAGTTACTTATGTTAGATTTTAAAAAGTCAATAATAATGCACTACTGCTTTACCATAGGGCAAGCTTAAAGGCTGGGCGATGACAATATAAAAAAGATGATTCGGGTGATTTTTCTCGATTTTAACATAACAGTTCAAAAAATCTTCCTTTGATCTAATCAACAGGGATGGCACCACTTTTCTATTTGTCTACTGCTTGCATTTTGTCTACTTTTTTGCATTCTTCGCACATTGACTCATGCTTTTCTTTCTTCCATGTATTTAACTGTCTATAGCCAACTTGATTCCACATTTGCACTCAGTTGCCAGAACATGATAGAGAGTGGGAATCTACATCACAGTGCGTTGCCTTCTGGGTAACGGTCGGCTTATTTTAGGAAACGCTCAGGAGCAAACAGTGTAAACAAACACAAATCACCACAAAAAAAGCCAACTGTTTTATATGAATCATTTTTGGAAGACAGCTTGCGTAAAATGGACTAATATGTACATTTATTTAAATAAAAAATCATTCAGTCGTGTGTCCGAGATGCAATATTCATTATAGTATTCAGTCTCATTCACTAAAGTGGCACTGATATAACTGCTAAAAGAGTAAATTCAATATAGATAGTTCTCAAACTGTTTTATTTATTATGGTTTATAATTATGTATCATGTCATATTGGAATTACTCAGCCGTAAAGCTGCTCAGTAAAGCATTACGCTATCAGAAGTAGCAGAATAACTTTTAAATTATGTGTATTGTGAATGCTAACAAATAACATAAAGAGACCAAATAAATAAGAGTCCTTGCCTCACAATAACAGTTACATCCTGTAGTCAACTTTTTTTTTAAAAAAGAGAGAGAATGTTTTTCTTGGCTTCACTTGACTCCATTATTTCCCAGGAAATGGATCACATGAGCTCTGCTGACTTTACTCCCATTGGTGGCCACCACAGACCTGGTGCTCATTTACATAAAGTCAAACTTAAATCATTCATGCCACTGAAATGGGCAGTTTGTATTGAAAATGAATGACTTCCAGTTGCTCTGTTGCTGCAAGTCGCTGTCAGTGTGAACGACTCCATATAACACGCAAACAGGCTGTGTTTCTTGTTCAATGCTCATACACAGTTAACAGAAATAAAGGTTTTGCATTTGCATTTACGCAGAACCAAAGATTAAAACCTAAGCTTACCTGAAACTTTACCATTATTCCTCAGCCGCCTGGCAAGCACTGGTACAGCTTCTGAGAATGTAAATCAAGCTCTTTTTTTGTAGTACAGAACAACCCCCCCGCCCCCATCTCTTTTCAATCTAAGAGACAAAGAAATGTGCTACGAAAGCCCACGTACACAATGAACATCACCCACAAAAATCCTCAACAAAGAAAGCTAGAGAAAAAGGCTCATAATTACGACTCAGTTCAGCAAAAAAAAATTCTCTCTACCGAGTACTTTTAAAATAAAGTTGGTGTATTGAGAGCCAGTCAGAAAGAAAAAGCGACTGAAAGAATAATCTCTAAACCTTTCCAAAGACAGTATACAGTGTGATAATAAGTTGTTTCTGTCCATCTGGTTGGATATGGTTTATGATGTAGGAGATCGATATTTGCAAGATTTTAATGATATCAATACATATTATAGAACACAGTCTTTATTAAATATTACAACGGAATCATTTTCACGAAGTATGCTTAGTTAAGTCACACAGTATATTTTTACAAATAAATTACAATAACCATAACTGAAAACAGAGCATATCAACATTCATATCTTAACAGTAATAACAGTATTTTCAAGCTTAAACTACAAAGTTTTTAACTTAAGGAATATAAAACATGCCTTTTGTATAATAATTATAAAAAAAAACACACACATTACAAATGTGCACACAACAATTCTGTAAGAAACATATACAAGCATAATTTAGACAAAATATTTTATATTCAGACTTCAGGTTTATCAAAACTTGCCCAGCTCATTGAAATCAAGCTATTTCAGTCTTGAGCTGATAAAAGCCTTTGTCAAACAAGCAAATACAAATGTAAAGCTGCAGTATTCGCTTACAGTGAAACAGTCTTTGCTCGTGTTTTAATAATACATGTGTCAGCTCTGGATAAGTTAACTGTGCTCTGACTTTAAGGCCGGATCATCCGTTTGTTCATCCACATAGCGGCTCTGTCCCAAACCCTAGTGAGCTGACTACCCAGATGAAACTCTTATAACGGACTGTTTTGGGACACTCTTCTCAGTCGCACAAAAAGACAAGGCCCCAATTATCGACAACAATAGGTTTCCTTTTGTACATCCGCTTCAATGAAAGTTTTGTTTTCAACAGTTTACAGAACCCGTCAGTGTCCAGAGATTAAATTAACTACAATAATTATAATTAAATAAGATTCAGAATTCCAAAAGTTATATGTTCTGAATGTTTTTATTTATTTATTTGACTTCTCCAGTCTTTCATGATTCACTAAGTATTTAATTTAATTTCATTTTATCTTTATTATTTTAATTTCCATGAATTTTCTAGGTCTAAAAAATTATAAAAAAATATATATTTCAAGTATTTTTATTATATATCCTTATATATTAAAACTTTTCTAAGACTATAAGGACCCTGGTTAAATGAAACCGTTATTATATACGACCGGTATCAGCATATTACTATATTAGCACCAAATCAGCATTTTAGAATTATTTCTGAAGGAAATAGCTGCTAAAAATTAAGTTCCTGCCATCACAGGAATAAATGACATTTTAAAATATATTAAAGCAGTTATTTAAAAAAATAATAATGATAAATTATTCATATTTAAATGTATTTATTTTTGATCGAATGAGAATTAGACTTTTTTTTCAAAAAATCGTAATTATTTAAAACTTCTCAGTATTGATAATTAATTTCTGATAGTAATACGTGTGATACTGCTTTATAACGTGAGCAAAGATGCCTTAGAAGGCAGCATAATTATAATGCCTTTTATGCTTTAAAATGGCTTTCAGGTAGGCAGCTCACTAGATTTTGTGACAGAGCTGATATAAAACTGGCTGTGTAAAAGCTCTTCATATCAAGGCACAATAATCATGTTTTAGTGCATTTAATCTTTATAGCACCAGCTTCCTCTACAGGGTGGAGATGGCAGCTTTTTGGATGCCCATGACCGTGTCGTAAAAACAATCCTCATTAACTACCGAACCAAAACTCTGCACGCTGTAGTCCCTGGCCAGCAGGGTGTTGAGGTCCAGACCTGGAGTGTCGTCCACCAGAGTCACCTGACTGCCCTGAAGGCTGCTGGTACTGCTCTTGCTCATTCCTTGTGGCTCCTCTACGAAGTTCAGTCTCTGGAGTTGAGCTTCCAAGGTGCTGGTCAGAGAGCACAACGTGGATCTCTTGCTCAAAGTAGAGCTCTGGTCTCTAGAGGGTCTGAGGGGAGGTTCGGAGTGAGCGTATCCATCAGGCAGTCTGCCCTCATCTGAGTCTGATGTTTTAGTCTCGTCAGACTGTGGCAGCAGCCGCTGCCAGGAGTTTGTTCTAAGCGCTCCTGGGTGGCTTCTCCTGGGGAAGGTGAAGTTCGAATTTAGATCTTTAAATCGTCGCTCGACTGGAGCCGTCCGCTTGGCGTTCTCTCTCAGAAGAGTGCGGATTGCCCTCACCGCATTAGCCTTGTTCTCCAGGTTACTGCACACAAAACAAGATGCGAACACATTTAAAATTTGCATGTAAAAGCTTAAAATAATGCAAATAATGGTACTTGCAGATATTAAATAAAAGGCTCGCTTTCAAAGACACACTTTTAATAAGTTCACTTTTTTGACTTTCAATTAGTGCTGTCAAAATTAACGCAGGTGATTGATTTTTCCAGTTTAACGGCGTTAAAAATATTTAACGCAGATGCGGAGCTAGGGTTTCTTGAGATGAATTGCATTTATTTAGAAGCTGAATGTCTTTTTACGACCACATCGAATGGGAGACTTTTCAGATGCGGAAAACGTTACAGGTGATGAAGAGCTTCAGTATAACGGCATATGTCAGTAAAATCGAATTTTCCTGTCCTGTCAGCCAATTATACTGTGCTCGTAGTGCATGCTCTTCAATTGCACACACAAATAGGATGGTACACACTGTAGCCTGTAACATTTCATATTAAAGCACGAATGAAACTATGAGCATGCTTGCCAGATCAGCGTCACGATCAGCAGCGGCAGCTCTTAGAGTAATAGCAGCCAAATAACCTTATAACCCAGCTGCTGTGATGTCTGTTAATCAAAGAACAAAAGAGAGGAAATCAATAACTTTTGTAGCTTTAAGGATTCAGCTATATTTAATGTAGAATTTAGTGTTTGATAACTTTATTCAATTTCTGTAAATTTCCTACTTGCTGAAGGGCACAGGTAAATATGACATTTATTATAATGGGTTTATGTGAAAATTGTTTTAAGTTCACTTAATTTAGAAGTTGTTATTTTTTAAAGTCTAATAAATGTTAAAATGGATAGCTCTAATGTTGAATGGCTAGTACTTTCAATATTACCTGCTGCAGAGCTGAAAAGACATTTCTGGTCGTCCCTCCACTTCAGACTTGGTGTGAACAACTTCCCAAACACAAGGGTTTTCTGACCCTGAAAGAGGCAAGAGTAGAGAGTTTAAGCAAGTTATGGACTGGATTTTAATTTTGGTAATGGGACTTTTAAAAGGGCTTTTCTATGATGTGACATGTTCAAGTGGTTCTTAAAATCCTCCATTTGAACACCATATTTCTCTTGGTCTGTGTACACTCTGACAGAAACCAAACTCATGTTCATCTCTTAGTTTACACAGGAAGGTCATGTAACACACACCTGCTGAATTTCCAGGTCGGACCTGAAGGGATGAAACAGGAATGAGCCAGCGGAATTTAAAAGGATCCAGATCCCCCGGCCGTGAAGAAGTCTAGTTGGAAAAACATACAAATGTCTGTTAGCTGTCAGTATAAAACTTATGAACAGATTAATTTAATGTTACTTAAAAACACTATTAAATCCTGTTTGTAAATTCTGTAAATGTATGCATGTATATCAAAAGAAAACAAATAATATATGTGTTTGTATATATAACAATATATACTATATTCACACATGCCCGCTATTCAAAGGCATTCACATTGTTACAAAAAAGTTATTTTAAACTTTCTATTCTTTCTCAAAGATCATGATTTCCACAAACAGACACTGAAAATAAGAAAAACATTTCTTGAGCATCAAATCAGCATATTATAATGATTTCTGAAGAATCATGGGACACTGAAGACTGGAGTAATGATGGTGAAAATGCAGCTTTGTGTCAGGAATAAATTACGTTTTAAAATATAAAACAGTTATTTTAAAATACTGCTGTTTTATCAAATAAGATGAAGACATCTTACAGGTCCCAAAATTTTGAGCAGTAGTGTATATTTTGATTTCTAAATAGTTTTTTGTCTATTTTGTCAATGAATAGACCTATCTAATAATGTAATGTAATGTTCTTAAATTAGGGGACTTCTTTCTGCAAATACTGATGTACATTAATAATTCAATTAATTATCTGGCATGGTCAACTGACAGACCTAATAAAAGTACACCATCTGCTACATTCCACAACTCACCATTCTTTTCTTTAACTTGCTTTCCCGATAAACCAAAATGAGTGCTCCCTTGAAGACTGGAGGAATACAAACACTGACTTAGTGCACTGACTCTTTAATATTATACATATACTACACAGCATAAACTGCAAGGTTTTTAAAGTTACAGTAAATCAGATCAAACTTACGGAAGAGGGTGAGTTCAGGGTCTTTTCTCATGCGGCCCAAGGAGGGCCGAGGGTTTTGCCAGAATGCTGAACTGTGAAAGATGAACTCTCCCATGGAGATCTCAGTAACCTGAAACACAACACACAGGCTTGATATTGAAATCATAAAGGGAAAATATACTGCATATAATAAGATCATTGTATGCTTTTAAAAGTAATTCTAGAATTGTATGCACCTCCTTCTCAGGGCCGCTCTGCTCTGCCACTAATTGGTCGAACACTGTGCCATAGTCCTCGTAGATCTTCTGCATCTCATTTATGTGACTGGCAACCTTCTCCATAGCCCTCAATGCCTCTGCACCAGAAAAAAAGACCATTTATGTCAACTGACCCACTGAATTCATCTTGAATCACTAATGGCTGACTGAATTTAAAAGAAAGTCAAATGAGTAAATGATGACAGAATGTTGGTTTTAGGTGGCCCCCACCTGTGAGGTGGCTGTGCTCGTCGCTCTCGGAGTCGGTGAGAGACACCAGCTCCCTCAGCAGCAGCGGGTACTTCAGAACTCTCTGCACGGGTTTAATGAGGTACGACTCCAGGGTGGACGAGTGCTGTTTGGTGGAGTTCCTCGCCTCCAGGAACTCTTTGAACGCCCTGTCTGTTTTTGCTGCCATCAGACAAACCAAAGAATGAAATAAACCAGGCTCATCTTCTTTAAACTCAAACAGGCAGTTAAAATATGCCATGAGATATGTCAGATGAGGCTTATGTTTTACCTCTTTCCAGAACTTTCTGCACCTTAATGTGATTGGCACAGAAGCCGCTGTAAAGCTTGAAGTGATCTGCATAGTATAAGAACGATCCGCCCAGGGAGAAGAGGAGTTTCTGGATGTGAGATTGAAAGAGAAAGACTCAGAATGTGCCTCAAACACATCATTTATCAAATGTAAAACAAATTAGCAGTCTAATTTAAGCATGATGTCTGTACAGCGGACAGATTTTGTGATGTTATATCCAAGAAACCATGAGTGAAAACCTTTGTCTCAGTGTTAAGTAGTTTTTATATATTATTACAGTTTGTTTTTATTATTATTTTGAATTTTAACATATCTTTTCTATTAGTTTTTTTTGGGGGGGGGTCAGTTATTTAAAAATATTTGTAAACTAATTTTATTTATTTATTTTAAACTTATTTCAGTTCATTTCAAGCATTTCAAAATGTCAAAACTTTTAGTTCAAGTTACCCATAATTCTATACCATTTTATGTCATTGTTTTTAATTTATAATAATAATAAATGCAAAAATGTTGACAAAGTACTTCTGGAATATCCAATTCTGTCTTTTATTACAGGTGATCCAGGTATTGAATATTTAATGCATCCGAGGGTTAATCACCATATTTTACCTTGAGTTTCTCTGGAGTCTCTAGTGCATGGTACTCCGGTGAAGAAGTTGTCCTCTCCTCTAGGGTTTGTAGGAAAACCCTCTGGAAGTCCAGCATTTCTGGCAGGCTGCCGAACAGAGACTCCATCTACAGGAAAAGGAAAACTACAATTATGGACATGATGTGCAAAAATGAGCTCGAGTCTGACTCAGTTTAGTTAGACAATATGAACTCCACAAGACATAATTGTACACCGCAAAACGTACCTCATCATGACTGAGGAAGGTTTCTCTTTGTAATGGCTTCAGATAGATCTCAAACAGAGATCCAAGGTCCTAAACAATGGGACATAAGTGAAATGACAGTGTAGATATAATACAGAAGGCGGCATTATGCATTAATTAATGTCTCCATGCAAACAATGAACACGTATTTTAAATACTACAGCTGTGGTTTTGTACCTTGACGTAAGATTTCTCAGTTTCCACCAGCTCTTGAATGACCATGCGCAGGCGCTCTGTGACGGACATGTGACGAGGAGAGGATCTGGCAAGGGCATTTTCAGTGGAGTAAGGGTTCCTGTGGCCCTCCGGCACGAGAACAGAGCCTTCAGGGAACGTCTGGTAGAGATTACACACCGTCTCTGGGTTCTACAAGGTAAATGTAAGCGGAAGATCAATGTCTTGTAGTTCTCTGTTTTTCAATAGAGTGCTGCAGGGATGACACATTTTTGTATAGGCCAACAGGTTCCCTCAACAAAAAGACAAAAGGATTTTTCCACCGCCTTTAGGATTATTGCAGAAAATAAGCTTATGATTCTTAAACATTTGTTTATCAAGATAATTAGTGCAGTCAAACGATTAATCGCGATTAATCGCATCCAAAATAAAAGTTATTGTTTACATAATATATATGCGTGTACTGTGTATATTTATTATGTTTATATAAATACACACACATGCATGTATATATTTCTGAAAAATGTTACGTTTATATATTAAATATATGAATATAAATATATTTTCAAAATATATGCTGTTTGTGTGTGTCTTCATACATACATAATAAAGTACACACATATATTATGTAAACAAAAACTTTTATTTTGGATGCGATTAATCGCAATTAATCGTTTGACAGCACTAAAGATAATCTTTGCAAATGAACACAACATTTATCAAGGCTATAAACGAACTTTAACACAGTTGCATGACTTAATGTCTCTGTCAGTTAGCTTCCCACAACTGTTTCTGTCTTAATTTAAAATCTACAAGGTGGAAAGTTTCATTCACAAAACCCACCGACTTTATAGCAAACCAAATGTTCGTACTCATTTGCAGGTTTTTTAGGACTCAGCACTCTATTGTCGTTTTTTTCCCAACTAAAATAATATAAAATTTCAGTCAGTTTTGAAGACAGCTGCTACTGAAGAAAAAAAAAAAAAACAAGTGCAGAAACAGCCAAGAAACTAATTTATTATTGGCACTGTCATTCATCAGTAATAATCTGGTTTGAAAAGAATAGAAAATTCCTTAACTTACAAATGAACAATCTTTCATTGTTTATACTGTTTAACCTTGTCCTGCTCCGAACTCTCCTGAATTATTACAATTATTATTCTCTTTAAAGAATCTTCACACTGCTCTAATACAGACAAAAACACCATAAAAAGTGAAGTTCTCACTGAAAATCATTCAAACTGCACATTACAAATCTCATTCTAAAAACTGCAAGATGTTATGTAAATGACATGAAAAGACAAGCAACGAATCAAGTTTGAATATACTAAAGTGAGAATTTGATACATCACATTTTATGTAGAAAATGCTGTGCAAGGGTGTTGACTGATAAAGTAGCACATTGTTTGTCTTTAAGATTATTAAAAGACAAGTAAATGTTAAAAAAGTGATTTTCACGACAGGGGGTCTTTAAACTGTGTTTCAAACTTTACACATTGACTGAATCAAACTCTATTGGAATCAAAGGGATTTCAACGCATTGCCTGTGCCTTATGAATGCTGCTCTCACCCACATTCACTCACTGAATGCTGTATCAATGACCTGCTTCTTAATCAATACAATCCAGCGCTGCTGGATAAAACAACCGAACCATTAGAAACCGGCTCCGGCGGTGCTCGAGGGCAAGAAATGTTGACTCAAAGCTTGACTCAAAAATGCAAACGCTCTCCTAAAGGCTTTATCTCCATGTGGTGCGCATAAAAAGCAGCATCACCAGTGAAAATTCAAGCCATTTGTCATTGTAATCTATGCTGTCAGAGGGTAATAAAGTGCTGACAAACTGATAAATCCCTCTGGGCGGCTCTGCAGAGCTGCTTTCAACAGATAGAGGATGGAAAAAACCCTACTATAAAATCCATATGAAAAGATTATTTTATTTTTTTTAAACTCAGTACAATCATAGTGTGTACAATCATAATGAAGTGCAATTGAGTGTTTGAAGGTCATAGATAAGTGTGCATTTCTGAACAAATCTATTTTGACACACAATGTACAATCAAGTGAGAACATTTCAATGTCCACAGTAATTATAGACCACTAGAACACAACAGCATGAGATAAAGCAGCCCACAGACTCTGTGCGCATCCAGTAGTTATATAACCATAGAGGTAACACTTTATTATCATTTATAATAATTACTCTGAATTCTAGGAGGTCATTTGAAGGACAGTGATTCAGGACACGTAATATAAAAAAATATTTAAATGAGGTAAGTGGAACTACTTTATTTCGTACTAAAAATATAATTTTTAAGGATGACACTATTGTGTACAAAATGTATGAATTGAATGTTTAATTCCTTATAATTGTACACAAAATGTCTTGCACCTCAGATTGTACATCAAAAACAACACAAGTCATTTAACTTTTTATTTAGACAACTTCAATTAACTCTATTTCTGCCAGAAATGATAAATAATATAAAAAGCTTACATAATAATTATATGCAATTTTATAAAACTGTTTGTTTATATATAATGGCCCGGTTTCATAGACTAAACCAGGATTAGGCCATAGTTCAATTAGGACATATAAGTAATTTTTATAAACATTCCTTAGAAAAAAAAAAATTACTGGTGTGCATCTTAAGACAAAAAGGCACTGACATGTTTTAAGATTAGTCAGGGCAAGTTTCTTTAAATAATAGGCTACATATTTTCTGTAAAATAGTTAACAAGTGCAGTGAAACTTATGTACAATGTTTAATCAATGTAAATAAGCAAATATTCCAGGAATAATACATTTTGTACTAAATATTAAATATTTAGATACTGGTAAGTTTCTTACAAGTTAACAAGAAGATCATATGCATTCATATGATATGAATGTATGTGAAAATCTATTTATATCCAAATTTCTGCCATTGGTCAGTAAAATTGAAAATGTACAATTAACTCAATTTCTGCCAGAAAGCATATATAATATAAAAAGTAGTTTATATAATAGTTATATCAAATTTTACTTCATCCGCTGCATCTCATATTTCTCAAAAATATTTAACAAGCACAGTGAAACATTTTTTCCCCCTCAATTTACAACTTAAATGGGCAAGTTATTGTTGTTAAATATTACTATTTTATATTATATACATCTGATGAAATATGATACATGATGAAAATACATGAATCAAATTTTCAAGGATCTGCCATTGGTCAGTAAAGCGGATAGTCCTGCCCCAACTGCATGCAATCTACAAATGGCTACAAAAGTGTTACCATAAATACATGTAAAAGAAAATCACTATATTACCACAAAAACTAAGCTTGAGAAAGATGTCAGTACCAGTGAGACGCACTCACAGCTCCCACATGGGCTCACGTCATCCAGCAGTCCCACCAACATCTCTTTGAGGGTCTGACGGAGTGATGACAGCGGGAAGAGAGCACAGAATTCCTCTTCATTTTGTCCTGCACTGTTCTGTCCCACCACCCGACACATGACCTCTGACCTCTCCTCTATACAAGTACTACACTATACTGACACTGAAACACTGTCAACTGCAGGTACATGCTAATCTCTCTCTCTCTCTCTCCAGTGTCTGTAAGCCTGGATTAAGTCTAAATGAACACATGCTGAACTGTTACCGACCTCCCTTAAAGCAGCAGTAAAAGCCAGTTACACATTTTGTTCACCGAGATGCCATCCTACAGAAAACTTTTTTTAATTAACCAGTAGCAAACACCAAAGAGAGAAACTCAATCAACATTTCACCACAAGAGCTGTGATATAGTTAAAAATATACAGCATCTCACAGAAGTGAGTACACCCTTGACATTTTTGTAAATATTTTATTATACCTTTTCATGTGACAACACTGAAGAAATGACGCTTTACTACAATGTAAAGTAGTGAGTGTACAGCTTGTATAACAGTGTAAATTTGCTGTCCCCTCAAAATAACTCAACACACAGCCATTAATGTCTAAACCGCTGGCCACAAAATTGAGTACACCCCTAAGTGAAAATGTCCAAATTGGGCCTAAAGTGTCAATATTTTGTGTGGCCACCATTATTTTCCAGCACTGCCTTAACCCTCTTGGGCATAGAGTTCACCAGAGCTTCACAGGTTGCCACTGGAGTCCTCTTCCACTCCTCCATGAGGACATCACGGAGCTGGTGGATGTTAGAGACCTTGCGCTCCTCCACCTTCCGTTTGAGGATGCCCCACAGATGCTCAATAGGGTTTACGTCTGGAGACATGCTTGGCCAGTCCATCACCTTTACCCTCAGCTTCTTTAGCAAGGCAGTGGTCGTCTTGGAGGTGTGTTTGGGGTCATTATGTTGGAATACTGCCCTGCGGCCCAGTCTCTGCTTCAGTATGTCACAGTACAAGTTGGCATTCATGGTTCCCTCAATGATATGTAGCTCCCCCGTGCCGGCAGCACTCATGCAGCCCCAGACCATGACACTCCCACCACCATGCTTGACTGTAGGCAAGACACACTTGTCTTTGTACTCCTTACCTGGTTGCCTCCACACACGCTTGACACCATCTGAACCAAATAAGTTTATCTTGGTCTCATCAGACCACAGGACATGGTTCCAGTAATCCATGTCCTTAGTCTGCTTCTCTTCAGCAAACTGTTCGGTGGGCTTTCTTGTGCATCATCTTTAGAAGAGGCTTCCTTCTGGGACGACAGGCATGCAGACCAATTTGATGCAGTGTGTGGCGTATGGTCTAAGCACTGACAGGCTGACCCCCCCCATCCCTTCAACCTCTGCAGCAATGCTGGCAGCACTCATACGTCTATTTCCCAAACACAACCTCTGGATATGACGCTGAGCACGTGCACTTCTTTGGTCGACCATGGCAAGGCCTGTTCTGAGTGGAACCTGTCCTGTTAAACTGCTGTATGGTCTTGGCCACCGTGCTGCAGTTCAGTTTCAGGATCTTGGCAATCTTCTTATAGCCTATGCCATCTTTATGTAGAGCAACAATTCTTTTTTTCAGATCCTCAGAGAGTACTTTGCCATGAGGTGCCATGTTGAACTTCCAGTTACCAGTATGAGAGAGTGAGCGCGATAACACCAAATTTAACACACCTGCTCCCCATTCACACCTGAAACCTTGTAACACTAACGAGTCACATGACACAGGGGAGAGAAAATGGCTAATTGGGCCCAATTTGGACATTTTCACTTAGGGGTGTACTCAATTTTGTGGCCAGCGGTTTAGACATTAATGACTGTGTGTTGAGTTATTTTCAGGGGACAGCAAATTTACACTGTTATACAAGCTGTACACTCACTACTTTATATTGTAGCAAAATCTAATTTCTTCAGTGTTGTCACATGAAAAGATATAATGAAATATTTACAAAAATGTGAGGGGTGTACTCACTTCTGTGAGATACTGTATATCTTGAGACTTTATAAGCTTTTAAAAATATTTTATATACTTCTGTTTTAGTGTATTTGCCCTGAAACCCTGTACAATGGTGATTGATTCAATTGGATGAAATATAATTTTGACCAAACAACCAAACTAGAGTAAAAATGTTTAAGGCAAGACATGTTTCCATAGTGTTTAAAAGATATTTGTAAATATGATGTTAAATAAAATGTAATTTGTATGCCTCAAAAGAACCATGCATGATAATAAAACACTACAGTTAAAAAGCTTGGGTATCCGGTAAGATTTTTATGTTTCTTAAAAAAATCTCGTATGCTTACCAAAGCTGTATTTATTTGATCCGAAATACAGCAATGACTGCAATATTGTTGAGCACGACCTCACAACACCCAGCGTAATCCTGATCACACCAGCCAGTCTCTCAACACAAGCAGCTCACACCTCCTAAATCTCTGACAGCACAGCCGCTCATTCCCTCGGCTTACCTTTCTGCCCCGCTCTGCCTTATCGTTCAGCTCCTCCAAAACAGGCGCCACGGAGCCCTCAGGAAATTCCTGCTCCTGAGCTGGAGCTGAGGGAGAGAAAGAGGTGGAAAAGATGTTATTGAAAGAGTGGGTTGATTACTAAAGTAAGATGTGTTAAGTCACGGTGATAGAGAGTGAAATAAACACACTCAAGGCTCATTAGCTCAATAGGCCGACCCGTGCGAGCATTTGACCTTTATTAACCGCCATTGATCTGATCTCACTAAATCTGCATGCAGGTCCACTTCAGCAGGCCTCCTGTCTCCGAGTCTACAAAGCTTGGCATTGCATCAAATGGGAAAACCTAATATGTTCTAGATTTACAGTTAGAATAATGTTACAAACCCCTCTACAGGAAACACCATCTTGTAGGGAATAACAGTCTTGCTGTCTGCAAAGGGCCCTGTGGTATAATAGTTTATGTCTGGGCATTTTGACAGCGTCATGCTGTGAAACAAGCTGTCCATCGTTTGGTTCTCATCATAAAAACAGCGGGAGTCGTTTCATTGTTTGCAATATGTCTAAAGAGCCAGGGGCCGCCTACAGTCACGGCCCTCCTTAACCCTGCAAGCAGTTTCTTCACTACTGCCCATTCACCAGACTGGAGTAATGGCTGCTGAAAATTCAACTTTGCCATCACTGGTATATGTTTCATTTTAAAATATATCAAAATAGAAAACAGCTATTTTAAATTGTAATAATATTTCACAGTAATACTGTTTTTACTGTATTTTAATCAAATAAATGCAGTCCTGATGACACTCCTTTCAAAAACATAAAACAAAAAAATCTTTAAATAAGAAATTAATGCTAATTGTTTACATTAATCTTTAATTTTTAAAATAATCTTTAATTAATTTTAAATTCATGAAAAAAAAGAAAGTTAAAAAATCTTGTCTGACTCCGAACTTTTGAATGGTTGTGTTTATAGTAGAGCATTATAAACACATATTATGCTTTTCTACCTGTGGTCCACTGCTCCAGGTGAATGATGTTGGCCCAAGGAGGTTGGGGTTGATCAGGTTCACTGGGGTCACAGTCTGGCCAGACAGAGCTCTGATCATCTGTGCTGTTATCCTCGCGTCTGAGGACAAGATGGAGTTCTTGTTGGTTGAAGAAGCTCTGCATGAGGCCGAGGTCGAGAGAGGCCACACTCACGCCATTTACAGTCAAGATCTCATCTCCAGCTTTCAGACCTACCAAAACAATACACATTATACAAATAAATCACAACACATTCAATCAATCATAACAACATTTCAAATAAGCATAAGAAATATTGAAATGTTACCTTCAATAGACGCCAGGGCTTCAGGATTCACCTCACTCACATACACATGACTTCTCCTGGAACCATCCACATGACCTGTGACCGCAAAACCTGCAGAGAGCCGTAAAATTCAATCAATCATTGCAAGAATTCTTTCAACATATTGGCAAATTTTAAGGAAAATTCTGTCAAAATTGTGGAACACAAAAGCAGATGTTCAGCAGGATGCCCAAGCTGCACTCTTCCATGCAATGAAACCGAATGAGTCATCTTAGCACTTACAACTCAATTGTACTTTCTTTAAAGGGATAGTTCACCCAAAAATGAAAATTCTGTCATTAATTAGACACCCTCATGTCGTTACAAACCCGTAAGAGCTTCGCTCATCTTCGGAACACAAATTAAGATGTTTCTGATGAATTCCGTGAGCTTTCTGACCCTCCCATAGATACCGATCCAGAAACACTGCAAGGACATCGTTAAAATAATCCATGTGATATCAGTGATTCAACCGTAATTTTACGAAACTAAAGTAATTTTTGTGCGTAAAGAAAACAAAAATAACGACTTTATTCAACAATTCGTCACCCTGGCTCCATATCATGACGTATGCGCGTGCTTTGATCTGAACTTATACAACTTATATATATATATATTGTTTGCACTTTATCAGAACTACCTCCTATCTACTGAATAGCAAGATGTTAAACTTTTTTTTTAACAATTTTTTTGTCATCTGCAGATTGATTTTAAGTGGGGGGGGGGGGGGGTCGATTTAAATCGTAAATCCGATGTTTTTGTGAAAAATCGCCCAGCCCTAGTTTCCGTGTGGTGCTGCTGACACAGAACAGCATACGTTCAGATCAAAGCATGCGCATACATCGTGATATGGCACCAGGGTGACGAATTATTGAATAAAGTCGTTATTTTTGTTTTCTTTGCGCACAAAAAGTATTCTCGTAGCTTCATAAAATTATGGTTGAACCACTGATGTCACATGGATTATTTTAATGATGTCCTTGCTACGTTTCTGGACCTTGATCGTGTACCCTTGCTGTCTATGGGAGGGTCAGAAAGCTCTCGGAATTCATCAAAAAATATCTTAATTTGTGTTTCAAAAATGATCTTACAGCTCCTACAGGTTTGGAAACGACATGTGGGTGAGTAATTAATGACAGAATTTTCATTTTTGGGGTGAACTAACACTTCAAGTACACTTATGTGTCCTTTTTTCATTAATATTACATGAAAGTACAGTTTTTAAAAATATACTATACAGGTCCTTTTCAAAAAATTAGCATATTGTGATAAAGTTCATTATTTTCTGTAATGTACTGATAAACATTAGACTTTCATATATTTTAGATTCATTACAACACAACTGAAGTAGTTCAAGCCTTTTATTGTTTTGATATTGATGATTTTGGCATACAGCTCATGAAAACCCAAAATTCCTATCTCAAAAAATTAGCATATTTCATCCGACCAATAAAAGAAAAGTGTTTTTAATACAAAAAAAGTAAACCTTCAAATAATTATGTTCAGTTATGCACTCAATACTTGGTCGGGAATCCTTTTGCAGAAATGACTGCTTCAATGCGGCGTGGCATGGAGGCAATCAGCCTGTGGCACTGCTGAGGTGTTATGGAGGCCCAGGATGCTTCGATAGCGGCCTTAAGCTCATCCAGAGTGTTGGGTCTTGCGTCTCTCAACTTTCTCTTCACAATATCCCACAGATTCTCTATGGGGTTCAGGTCAGGAGAGTTGGCAGGCCAATTGAGCACAGTAATACCATGGTCAGTAAACCATTTACCAGTGGTTTTGGCACTGTGAGCAGGTGCCAGGTCGTGCTGAAAAATGAAATCTTCATCTCCATAAAGCTTTTCAGCAGATGGAAGCATGAAGTGCTCCAAAATCTCCTGATAGCTAGCTGCATTGACCCTGCCCTTGATAAAACACAGTGGACCAACACCAGCAGCTGACATGGCACCCCAGACCATCACTGACTGTGGGTACTTGACACTGGACTTCAGGCATTTTGGCATTTCCCTCTCCCCAGTCTTCCTCCAGACTCTGGCACCTTGATTTCCGAATGACATGCAAAATTTGCAGTGCTGCTTCTCTGTAGCCCTGGTCAGGCGCTTCTGCTGCTGTTTCTGGTTCAAAAGTGGCTTGACCTGGGGAATGCGGCACCTGTAGCCCATTTCCTGCACACGCCTGTACACGGTGACTCTGGATGTTTCTACTCCAGACTCAGTCCACTGCTTCCGCAGGTTCCCCAAGGTCTGGAATCGGTCCTTCTCCACAATCTTCCTCAGGGTCCGGTCACCTCTTCTCGTTGTGCTGCGTTTTCTGCCACAATTTTTCCTTCCCACAGACTTCCCACTGAGGTGCCTTGATACAGCACTCTGGGAACAGCCTATTCGTTCAGAAATTTCTTTCTGTGTCTTACCCTCTTGCTTGAGGGTGTCAATGATGGCCTTCTGGACAGCAGTCAGGTCGGCAGTCTTACCCATGATTGCGGTTTTGAGTAATGAACCAGGCTGGGAGTTTTTAAAAGCCTCAGGAATCTTTTGCAGGTGTTTAGAGTTAATTAGTTGATTCAGATTATTAGGTTAATAGCTCGTTTAGAGGACCTTTTCAAGATATGCTAATTTTTTGAGATAGGAATTTTGGGTTTTCATGAGCTGTATGCCAAAATCATCAATATTAAAACAATAAAAGGCTTGAACTACTTCAGTTGTGTTGTAATGAATCTAAAATATATGAAAGTCTAATGTTTATCAGTACATTACAGAAAATAATGAACTTTATCACAATATGCTAATTTTTTTAAAAGGACCTGTATACATATATAGACCGTATGAAATAGAGCAGCTTGGATATTCTGTGAAACGTTGTTGTTCCTCTGAAAAACATAGGTTCAGTTTCTGAACAATACAAGAGTGAGTAAATTATGTAAATGATGAGTGTGAATAAATATTTACTTGTCAATTAACTATTTCTTTTCTTGCTGATCCTGCTGTACAGTAACTCACCAAAGTCTACGGTTGTGTCCGCTCGTGACATGTTTATGGTCAACACATTGATAGGCCAAACTTCTAGTTCATCATAGACCTGTTAAACAAGAGCAGAGCATTATTGTTGCTGTATGATAAAGCGAGTTTTTGTGAAATAAGTGTGTATAACGGGAACAAAACTGCTTAGACTGGTTTTGACATGCTTACATTCCAATCCAACTAGTTTTAGATGAACAATGTTAGTAGGTTAACAGAACAAACAGGTTAAGATGGTTATTATATAGGCAATACTGATCTAAATAGAGTTTAGCTTGAGCAATCTGCTTTATAAAGTGTGTTTTCATCTCACCAGGGTCTTTAGGAGGTCTGTGGGCGCTGGAGTGCTTCTCTCCACATCTTGTCCCAAATGTCTCCTCATGTGCATGCAGTGCAGAGCTGGGTCGAGCTGCTTTATCTACAAAAAAACAGTGATATCCACAATCACATGAAAATCAACACTGTGTACAGAATCTGTAATGATTTACAGAAAGGAGAAAGGGAAGTGGTGTGTGGCCAAGTATGGGGAATTTGTGCTCTGCATTTAACCCATCCAAGTGTACACACAGTAGTGAACATACACCCGGAGCAGTGGGCAGCCAATGCTGCGGCGGCTGGGGAGCAGTTGGGGGTTCAGTGTCTTGCTCAAGGGTCTCACCTCAGTTGTGGTATTGAGGGTGGAGTGTTGGTTATTCACTCCCCCCACCTACAATCCCTGAGACTCGAACCCACGACCTTCAGGTTACAAGTCCAACTCTCTATCCATTAGGCCATGACTGCCCTTTACTGAATGATCTTAAAGCAGATGCATCATGTGACAACCTCAAGCTATTGTGCACTCTTTCTGTCATTTCATGAGGTCTGAACTAGCCTAACCCACAAGAGAACACAATGGACTGCAAATGCATGAACTTTAGGTGTTGATATGTTTCTGGTTATTCCCAATTCAGGTCAGTAGGTCTGTGAGAGGTGACTGCTGAATTACCTTGCAGGCCAGTGAGAGAACATGAGCAACCAGAGAGTCCTGTTTGACTGGCACACTGATGACCTGAGTGTCTGGCATGAGCACAAACACCCGGCTTTCCAGACTGCAGTCCCACGGGTTACCTTCAGGTGGCGCAGTTACATGCAATTTGATAAAGCCGTCCAGCTTCTGACAACAACACGCAAGAACAGAAATGAAGAAAAAGAACACAAATTAGTTTAGACTATAGTTCAAGTAGGCTGTAATCAAGTATCTTACTCAGTATGAAATATGACATTAATCATTTACTTTATATAATATTAGTTGCTTTATATAACTTAGCATAATTATTTAACACTGCAAATAGTAAAATAATGTCTCTGTGCATTCATTATGTACATCAGAACCATGTTTTTTTTCTGCTACACATACACAAGTGTTATTTTTTGCTACTAGCATAGATATATAACCAGCAACTATATGAAATAATAAATGTTTAAACTGCAGTGTGTTGCAAAATGTACGCTTGAAAAATAAACAATGCTGTCAATCTTATTTTCAACTCTTCAGTTTATACATTTACATGCAATGCAATTAATACATAAAACAAGTAGGATATAGATTTGGGAAGAATCTGAAAGAAGCAATGCTACCAATTTGACAGTATCAAAATAGCATTTTCTCAATAACAGTATGTCACTACAGTATTCTTTGTACATTGTTATGATTTCTCTTGTGAAAAAAAGTGTATGCTTAATTGTTCTGAATGTGCACTTGTAGTGACATTTTAAAAGTATATTTTTTTAAATTGTACTTGAAAATAATGTAATAATCATGAATTAAGTGTACTTAAGAGATTAGGAGATTACTTTCATGACTAACACACTTAAGTACACTTTTAAAATGTGCACTTTTGAAACATTTTTAAACACTTTGTCACATTTTAAAGTACAATTATTTTGATGTGTTGACTAATATACTAAAGCAAATTTATGCTTGATGCTGGAACATAGCATTTAATTTTTCAGCTGCCTTTAGCAAACAAAACATGAGGAAAAATCCACTCAGTCTTTCCTCTGCTCTTGTTCTGAGCCAGCATGCTGGGTCAAAGCCAGGTGCCAGCAACACTAATATGGATCTTTAGCGCCCTCCTTATTCTGTGAGAGGGAGAAAGGGGGGTCATGTCCCTTTTCACTGACTCAACTCACACAGCTGTCACAATAACCTGCTGATCTGCTGACATTATGCAGCGCAAACAGATCAGGGCTGGAGAAATGGCCAGAATGGGGGAGGTTCGTTCAGTGCAATTCTATTGTCCTTCAGCTGCATCCCCAATTTGATGTCTTAGAAGACTTTAGGAAGCTATTTTTAACCTGTAGCTTGCTAATTTACCGATAAATGTATAATAGTCAAGCTATTGTTTTTAAGAGCAGTTATTCAAAAAGCAGCTAATTTAAGATGACATAAGTATGCAATGCCATTTGTTTCTAGTTAAAAAAAAAAAGATTTTAAATGGACAAAAATATTAAGAACAAAAAATTAAATATTCATTAACAAAATATTAATACGATTATTTTAATTTCACATTATTATAATGTCCACTTTTTAAAAAGCATACTTAAGTGTGTTAAGAAATAGTCTTAAAACTTTCAATTTATACATTTTCAAAGTATACTTATTATTTAATTACTTCATATTATCTGCAAGAACAGTTTTCCATAATATACTTTTCGGATTTGAAGTGCTCACAATTAAGTTCACTTCTTTTTCAAAAGAGCTAACATGGAAGAGGATGTGATTTTAGGGCTGTCAAACGATTAATCGTGATTAATCGCATCCAAAATAAAAGTTTTTGTTTACATATGTTTGTGTACTGTGCATATTTATTACATTTATATATAAAAGCACACACATACAGGATAAATTTTGAAAATATTTACATGTATATATTAATATATAAACATTACAATATTTTTCTTGAATATATACATGCATGTGTTTGTATTTATATATACATAATAAATATAGGCCTACAGACACATAATATTATGAGAGCAAACACTTTTATTTTGGATGCGATTAATCACGATTAATCGTTTGACAGCACTACTTGTTACATTATGATATGTATTCATTTTAGAGTGGTGTAATTACCTCTGAGCTGCTTTGCGTGGATGGATGACCAAATGATCCAGAGGAATATCCTTCAAATATCTGCATCACAAACACACATACAGAAACATTAAACGTGCATCGTAAGAAATGCAGAGCAGTATCCAGACTCAAAAAAGCAACATGTTTCTATCTATGTGCCTTAATTAGAAACCATCGACCTGAGGCGCCAGCTTTGATACTATTCTGATTGTAGATCACAGCAGAAATAACCCTGAGGTTTGCTGGGAAATAACGAGAGGTCTGGAAGATGCTATAATTATAGGTCTATAAAAGCAGACAGATGGATCAGCCCTAATCAGACACGGCCTCCCCTCACCCAAGACACCCGTGCGCTCAACGTCCTCCTGCTAGCACATGAGCACATACTCATTATATGGATGTAGTCTATACAAACAGACAAGGGTATGGTGTGTCCTCTACAATTAACTGAAAAGGCAAAACCCAAAATTCCAATAACTGACATAAGCTTTGTTCCTGCAGTGAGGTGGACTCCTCACTGTAGACAGGATGCTGCTTTAGCTAGCTGCCTATCTTACAGTGAATTAAACCTCACAACTGACAGAATTGAAACATTCTTCTTTTTTTAACCACTTATTTATCAGGTCAGGCCGGAACCAACCAGCTAAAAGCTAGCTTGGCTAGGCTGGGAGACCAGCTTCTTCCATCTTAAACCAGCCAACCGTCTTAGGCTGGTTTTAGCTGTTTTGTTTGGTGTTTTTCAGAAGTTAAATGACAAATATTGAGAAGACCATTCATTTTAATTAGATGAACCTATTATCTTAGCAATACCTTATTGTAATGAATGCAATAAACTGGAATTTCTCTATTGGTTGGCCGACTCAGCACTACAGCATGGAAATCAAGCAACCAACAAAGCTACTTACAATGCTGGGGACCATCAAAATAATGTGTTAGCACATATTATTATCTTCTAACAGTCCACTAATTCTCTAATGAGTCATGTAGTTGCAAAGTGGACTATTCTTGGTGTTGGGAAGGTAACTTTGGAAATGTAATAGGTTACAGATTACAAGTTACCCTATGTAATAGTGAACCTATTTTAATTGCTTTGTTAAAGTAATGTAACTGATTACATTTGATTACTTTTTGATTACTTTTCTAAATTTCCATTAAATGTTTTCAACTGATAATCATTTTCAAACCTTTACTCAACACTGATTACGGTCAGACTTTCAGAATCCTTCATTACTTGAATTAAGATTAAAATAATTTATTTTTAAAGCACGGCCTCCACAAAACCAGACTTTAGCACCTCTTTTTACTTTGAGATTGTTCTGAGGTTATTTGCAGATTTAAAACCATAACAAGAAATAGTTTAATAGCTATGATACTGTTTTTGAAATCAAATCTTTGCATAGCTGTCAGCAAACACAGGCATCTAGCAGTTCATCTTAAAAAAAAAAAAAAAACATATACATAAACCCAATTAGCAAATACAATAGTTATATAAACGTGTCCTATTCTGTGTCCTAAATTCCTGAAACATTGGTGTCTCATATTTTAGAGCAGTCATTGAAATTTTGGAAAGAAATCAATAAAATTTGTATGTGTGTTTTAAATTAAATTATGTAATTCTGTTACATGTAACTACCCAGATAGCAAATGTATGGCTGTAAGATGTCTGTTAAAGATCTCTTGATCTGGAAAGCATCTGCTGTCTACAAACATCTGACAGACGTCTTTCAGATGTCAGTTTTACATACAGTCTAAACTATAAACATCTTATAGACATCTAATAGACGTCTATTTGACATCTAAAAGGAAACGTCCTATAGACGTATTGCAGATGAGCAAACACTCTAAAAAATATGTCTTGCTGATGTAAATGCAGACATCAAATAGATGTCTCCGAGATGTACGTGTGCTATCAGGGTAGGTACTCCCCAACACTGACTATTCTTTAGGAAAAGAGCTGAGGTTGTAAAAAGTGAAGTGAAGTGAAGTGACATACGGCCAAGTATGGTGACCCATACTCGGAATTCGTGCTCTGCATTTAACCCATCCAACGTGCACACACACAGCAGTGAACACACACACACACCGTGAACATACACCCGGAGCAGTGGGCAGCCATTTATGCTGAGGCGCCCGGGGAGCAGTTGGGGGTTCGGTGCCTTGCTCAAGGGCACCTCAGTCGTGGTATTGAGGGTGGAGAGAGCGCTGGACATTCACTCCCCCCACCTACAATCCCTGCCAGCCCGAGACTCAAACCCACAACCTTTGGATTACAAGTCCAACTCTCTAACCATTAGGCCACGACTTCCCCTAAAAAGGTGCAGAGGTAGATATCAACAGAACAGTAGTAACACCACAAGTGATCGGTTTATCTGGGGACGGCAACTCTGAATTTGTCTCTGACTAAGGCATCGAAGCCCTCTGGAAACAATCACACTGCCCCCCATAACCCTGTTGAATCACATACTCTACATCTGTGCAGTAGAAGCTGTCGCTCCTCTCAGACTGCTTCCAGCTTGCAGCAATTAACCGCATGCAGCTCTTGGTAATTCCCGTCTTTGGAATCATGCACTATTAGGGGCTGTTTTGACCAGATTTGGTCCATTTAAGGATGCATGATTATGAGGCTGGAACCGCTGAGCGATTGGCTCCAAACTCATGTGAGGTCGTCTACATAATCATACATGTGGATTTAGAGCTCATGCTCTGTGTTAACACAAAAGCGCTTCAGAGAAGGAATGCTGATCTGGGCTTAATTACAAGAACTGATCCAGAAACAGCATTTCCGAAACAGCCCCCAAACACTTTGACGAGAGAAAGGAACAGGACTGCTGAGTGTTTTCCTGCCATTTGACCTCCAGAGAAAGCTTTGATGAGTGAGTCAGTGGTTGTTTGTTTTAACCCGGCGAGTGTGACGGTGTTTTCCACCCTGACACCTGTGGACAGCATTAGCACACTACTGAGACAAAATGAGTAAAGCAGGCCTGTGTCTGAAATGACTATTCAGTACTGCAGTCATAAACACTGGCCGCTGAACCTCAGAGTAAGACTCCTAATTCGAAATCACAGCTCTTTTAATATGTACTCATTCATGTCAATAAGGATTAACACTAATTCAAGGAACACTGTTCCTTGTATTTTTATTTTCCCTAAGTGTATTCATTATTGTTAGGGTTTGGCAGGTCTCAAAATATATCTATAGCCAAAGAATTTCCATGATTTTTTCAGTTGTTACTGATTACTGGATAAATTAATTAAATAATAATTTTATTTCGGTTGCACTCACAAAGATTTATATTGGCTATAGAAATGTTCAGACTTTTCCATAACATTTTAAAATTCTATAACATACTTTTTCCCAATAACATATGAATTATCAAATGTGAATAAAGTACATAGTATTCCTTTATGACGAAACAGGCTGTTGATTTTCCTTCAGTTGATACTTGACTTAATTTGTAATAATAAATAAATTTAGAATATTATTATACATAGCATTTGGCAATTATTGTTAAATTGCAATTCCCGTGTTTGAATGATCGATGTGACTGATAATGGTCAAAGATAAATAAACTGATCTGGCAATAATTGGGCGATTGGCTAAAATTACTCAAATTTTTCTCTATGCAATCTGGCTAAAGACCTATCTGTAATATTTCTGAAATTGACACTCCCCTCTAGATTAGCTCTATATACAGTTTACAAATTAGTTTATGTCTTTGTAGTTGTGGCACTAACTCTTACCTGGGACAGGGACTGTCTCTTTTCCCGGTTGCATTTGGTCAGACTGTCTAATCCCTTCTGTGAAGAAAAGAGTAGTCCTCGTTTGTTCCGCATACCTCGAGGATGAGAGCGAGATCGTCTCTTCAGGGTGGCTTCATCACGAGTGCATATCTGCACAAACACAAGCTCATTTAAAACATTTTCCATCTTAATGCTGCATCATCTTAATTTAATTTCTGTTGCGTGTCTCAAAGGTTGATTATTTTAATGAAGTCCTTTTTTGGTATCTTACAAAATTCTCTCAAAGCATGTGACAGATCCTCACCAGCGCATGAAAGGACGAGACAGAAAAAATTCCCAGTCGACCTAGCGCCATTTTAGATGGGCGTCCAACAGTGGCTAGCAGGCTTTTTGGATTGGGCAGCTCTGTGCCCTGCAGGCTAGCCAGGTAACAGCGCATGCGGAAGAGCTCTAAGTTAAACTTTTCCAGGTTCTGTTCCCATTGCAGGATCTGTGGGTCAGAGATGAAGAAGAAAGAGAAATGCATTAATAGACATAAATATTATAGGTACAACAACCCAAAACATTGGCAGTGACTTGTGTATGGGTAAGCACCCACAACCACCAAATATTCTTTTGAAAACCTAAAAATGTAGATAAAATGCAGATAATGCGAATCAGAAGGATATGGGGGGGGGGGGGGGGGGGGGGGGGGTCAAGTCTGAATGCATGTACTCTATAATTGGATGCTCTGAAGGCACTGTGGTGTGGTTTCTGTTCAAACACCTACATCAATGACATAACTGCCCAATTTAGCAAATTACTCATCTGAACTACCTGGCCTTTAATCTTTCAAAACAAACCACACATATATGCATAAACGACCACACACACACACATCCGTTTTGTTCCTCACCTGGCTCTCAATAGCCTTCCTGTTCTTCTGGTCGCTGATGACGGACAACTGCAGCTCTGCCATCTTCTTCATTTTACCATCCATGTCGATCTTCTGCAGGAGAGCTCTGCTCTGGCTCTTCAGCAAATGCAGAGTGTCCTCCTTCCCCTGACGTTTAGCTAAATGTGAAGCGCTGGCAGAATGGATGGCCGTCACCCAGTTCTCAAGGTCCGTTTGGTTTGCAGCCTGCAAGTAAGAGGCGAGAGATAAGAGACAACTTGTAGCCAAGAGTGTGGAAATTCTGAACTGTGCATTATATGATAAAGGCCACATGCCTGAAAGAGATAGACATCTCCATAGGCATTGCTGAGGCAGAAGACATGCTCTTTCTTGGGATGCTCAGGAACTGCCTGCACAATACTATCTTCAGCAAGCACTGCATAACGTGGTGTGCATTCCTGCTCGGGAGAGGTCTTTCCATTGGATTCACCCAACAAAAGTGTACAGCCTACAGGAGACAGGAAAACAGAGATAGAGCTTCTAATAATAAAGAAGAAACATTATCCATTGCAGCTAAATTTTGAAGACTTATAACTGAAAAATCGAATTGGCTGTGCATGTTTTGCCATCTTACCTTTGAGCGTGGCCCAATACTGCCTCCACTTGTGTCTTGCTACCAGCTCCAGTTTGCGGTCCTTGTGGAGGGTAATGAGAGGCTTAAAAGCCAACCAACCAGCCCTCCGCACAACACCTTGCTCCTTCTCAAACAGGAAGTCCATTTGCTCCAAGGAGCCCATTGAGCCACTGCTGCTTTCTCCTTCACCCTCCCAGACCTGGAGTGCATCAGCTGTTCCACTGCTGCTGCCAGTCTCTAGGCCCTGCATAAAGTTCTCATATATGTTCTGCCTCAAGGCCGCACTCTGGTTCTGCTGCCCAAATGGGCCCATTGAGGAACCAGAGCAGTCCAACTGTGTCTGGGAGGACACTGGATTCCAAAACGGTTTGGATTCCTCTAGTGTTACCCCAGTTCCACAGCTGACAACCTCTGTAAAGTCTGGAGTACTAGGTTCCTGAGGTTGGGTAGACATGAAGTGAGAAGAGAATGGCAAATGTTAGCATGTATATGTTTTACAAGGTTGACACAATGTTGTGAAGCTTTTCACACCCTTTTCTCCGTCTTTACTCTTCCTAAAAACTCTGCAAATTATGGTCAGGTCAACAAGCATACCATTTCAAAACATCTTTAATTTGTTGTTTTAGAGAGGAATGTCTAAAAATCTAAGAATGCTTTACAGCACTGAACCCTGAACCAGCATATGCTGGTTAGGTATGTTTTGAAGCATGGCAGCTGGTTTGAGCTGGTTTAAACTGGTTATAAACTGGTTTAAGCTGGTCCTAAGCAACTATCTCCTGCTCAGGACCAGCTCATAACCATCTTATAACCAGCAGCCATGGTATCAAAGGTATCAAAACATACCTAACAAACATATGCTGTTTTTTTCAACACGGAAGAATGTCAAGTTCAGCTAAAACATCATTCTACACCCAGAACACTGAACAGGAAATTGAATTTTTATATGATAGCATCTGCATGATAATTCTGGAGTCAAACAGGAAGGCCTGTTATGCTGACAGATTCACACTAATGCCCAATACCCCCCAAAAAAATAATAATCATTTTCTCACCTGCAGCCTTCGCTTCTTCCTGCTCAGACTTCCTGTCCAATCGCTGAGGCGGCGGATGCGACTCTTGAGCGAGTCCTTCCTATTGTTCCCATCGGGAACTGCTTTTCTGCATGGCAGGGTTTTTGAGGTGTAATTCTGGGTTTTCTGACTCTCATCCTGGGAGATCTCATCCAGGGAAGAGGTCAGTGAGGCTTGGAGGTGAGGAGCGTCCTCGAGTTGATCCGCTGCAAGGATGCCCACGGTAGGGAATGGCACAGTCATGTTGGGGTTTGTGTAAAGGTCAGATAGTCCATTATGTTCCAAATGAAGTAGCACAGAGTCTCCAATGCCACTGTCCTCCTCAGCATGGTTAGCATTGTACCCATTACTATTGCAATCACTGCTTGCATACTGACTGCCGTGAACTGTGGGTTGGCAGTTGAGGTTACCCATATGGTTCTCAGATTGCTCTGTATTGTAACCATTAAAACATGCAAAGTCCACAGTACGAGTGGATGAGAGTGTGGTATATCCACTACTGTTGTCCGAAGGTTGGCCAGTGGTGAAGACGTTATCACACAGATCTTCTGTCCCATTCCCCCATGGTGAGTCATACCATGAACCCTCAGAGCTAAGAGAGCTCCCATTACTGGCCCTTTGGATAGCATCAACAGGTCCACTGAGACAGCTTCCCAATGACAGCTCAACATCCGGCTCCCTCCGTGCATTGGTAAACTCAACCCTCAGACTTCCATCCTCACGAAAAAGAACTTTGGGACTGCTCTTATTGTCTTTAAGTTCAGAACTGGTGCTCCTCATTGGGGCCTGGAGGCTTCCAGTCTGTTGTCTGTAGCCTACAAAGAATCCATTTCCCTGGAATAAAAGGTTGTCATAGTCCCTGTGGCTCTCTGAATGTACTTTGTCACTAGATCCCCCCTTAATGCAGTCATAATGTCGGGAGATGTAAGGTTGGCTGTTCTTGTGTGGTGAAAAAACATTTTTGGCCTTGTATCCAGAGGTGCTCTGGGAGCTCCTCCACCAAGAGTGTGGAGAGAGTGCCTCCTCTTTAGAAGTGTGCAGCTTCAGGGAGCTAGACTTTCCCTTACCAGGGATGATGAAATTGCTGTATTGACTATCAGTATTTCCCATTCTG
This sequence comes from Barbus barbus, assembly GCF_936440315.1. Classification (NCBI taxonomy): domain Eukaryota; kingdom Metazoa; phylum Chordata; class Actinopteri; order Cypriniformes; family Cyprinidae; genus Barbus; species Barbus barbus. The sequence continues at coordinate 7,145,909 of NC_136742.1, forward strand.
ATCTGTGAGAAAAATTATAAAGAAACATCAAGGTCATTCCATGCATCTATCTATACATCCATCTAACTTTCTATCCATCCATTCAACTATCCACTTAACCACCCATCCATGCACCTATACACACTTTTAAAACAACAGCATTATATAGTAATGGAGTTTCTTTTTTACCTGTTATTAAGCCAGTTGTAAGAGCACACAAATATGTTCCTTCATATTTCGTATTCCTTCGCAATGGTCATCCTCTTTTCCTAAAGTTGTCTACGGTTCTGTCTGCTCTTGCCTGGTGCAGCATCTGACTCTCACTGAGATCCTCCTCCCTTCACTGCCTCGCTACCACAGCTGTTCCTCTCTCTCTCTCTCTCTCTCTCTCTCTCTCATTCTCCATCGCTCATCTGTGGAGAAACAGAGGAAGGGAGGGGCATGTGTCAGTAAGACACAGTCGGCTCTTGTGTGTGCAGTCTGCAGTGGGAAGCCCCACTCCAACCCCCAACCCCAAATCTAAATAGACCTCACGTTTCTGTCCTGCTGCCACATTCCATGACGTAGCGCCGCAAGCTTTACAAGGACAGACTTCATACAACCTCACTGTTTATTTTCAGGCTAAGAAATTCTTCGCAATTTTCTTTATTTTTTGTCTGAACCATAATGGTTAAATTACTCAATCTCTCCAAGCAATGTGTTTGGACTGTACACAAAATCTTTTGAATATGTCTGGGGTTGAATATTGTCTTAAAGCCAGAACAGAATTTGGAAAAGATCCGTAATGAGAATTTTATTAGTGGCAGGATGAAATGCTCCTGTGCTTGGAAATTCTCATATCCTGTGAACTTTACTGAGATTTAGGGGTGAGAAGGGACTTTGGGGTTCAGAGGTAGAATAATCATCCTGCCAGAGCAGCTCAAGAGGATATGGATGGGGGGGGGGGGGGGGGGTCTAAAAACACACCACCCTAACCGTGACCTCTGACCCTGGAGTGAGCAGTGAATGCCGCCAACACCATCTTCTTTCACACGACCAAGCTTCAATGAAGCAAGGAACAATGCGCTCGAGATGCAGCAGGGAGGCGGACGGCTGCTTCATTATGAAAAGTACCAGCAGGCGGTGTGATGTTATGCTTCCAACACTGTGGCTTTGTAAGAGACGGAACACAGAAGCAGCCAATGAGCTTTGTCGGTTCCAGACGCCGGGCCGCAGAGGGCTGAACCAGGGCATTGTGGGATGTGTGTCCCGTTCCATTCAGAAAAGATGATCTGAATGGCAGTCGCTCACATTGTGAGCTTCTTTGTGTGTCTCACTGGCCATCTGCTGCCCCAAGGAGTGAGATCAGTCACCCTCGACCCATGCAATTCACTCATCCCAAAAGAAGCACAAGACTGTGCAGTGCCAAACTTTTCTAGAATTCAACAGACTGAGCCAAGAGCTGCGGTGTGATAAGTCAAAGGCACTTGTTGAAGCATGCATGTGTGTGTTTTGTTATGTATAGGTATTTTCCATCTGCTCTTGACACTGAGCATCACAGACCTTTCAGGAACTGAAATTGTGGCATATGTCTGCCACTTCTCATTCTTAGTTGTGCTGTCGTTTGACTTCAGAATATTTCCTACCAGTCATAGGGGCTGCTTAATGACACGTTTTTGATTATTGTAAGAAAAATATTCTACAGACATTAAGGCCTTATCCACATTAATATGTTTTCGTTTGAAAATGCCTCTTTTTCTCGCTGCTTTGGCCTTCTGTCCACAATGAAACAGTGTTTTGTCGACAAAAACGAAGCTTTATAAAAACGTTCTCCAAAGTGGATAAATTTGAAAATGCCATTTCCGCGTTGTAGTGTGGATGTTGAAAACGGAGGTATTTGAAAACGATGAAGCATGTTTAGTCATTTGATTGTACCGATAGATATCTAGGTTTATACCAGTATTGTGCCTGTTTTGTGCTATTCACTTTCACACCTTTGCTTAATTGGTACACTTCATATTACAGTCCTGCAAAGATGACAGAAAATTTACTCGCAATTGCTGTCCTACAGCAAAACTTGAGAGCAGTTGCATTTTAGATCCAACATATAATCGTGACACGTCAGTGAATTGCCAGAAGAATGTATGTCTGTGTCGTCTCAGTGACCTTTTTATGTGGTTTTACGCATTCACAGCAAGGTGAATTTAGCGTTTTCCAACATTTCAGTGTGTATGATAAAGTTTTAGAAAACGCTTAAAAACACTAGTGTGGACAGAGAGCGTTTTGAAACAAATGTTGTTTTCAAATGTATCCGGATTAATGTAGATGTAGCCTAAATCTTTCTGCGCCATTGACAGAATTTTCTGGCTCACCGTGTTTTCACTGTTACACGGTAGGTGGCGCTATTACATGTCTTCTGAAAGTGCATTGAATCCCTGGATCAAAACACGGTGAAGAAGAAGCAGAAACATGGGATCGTACATGTAAGCAGATGCATAAGTAAAATGGTGCGATCATCAAGCATTAAACAGCATATAAATCAAAACTGCCTCATGTTTCCGAATGAAAAGTCAGGAAGTGATATAGGGCCTCGCAAGCTTTGGGGGTGTTGATAGAAGCAATCTACTCTATGTTTTGATCATCATTCTGAAGACGTAACCTTTGACAAAAATGTTATTTTCTCAGTTTTGTTCAAAATGTTGATTTTTTTAATGAAACCCACACAAGTGTTGATAAAAAAAGAAGCATTAAGGACAGGCTCTGTTCTTTCTTTTGACATATTGCATGTTGAGATATTCATACATCAAAATATTCTGGGGGCAGTGAAAATTTTGTGAAAATTATCAAAAATGCTGGTGGTGGCTGGATTTTATTTTTAAAAACGCTAGCGGGGAAAGAGTAAATGATACCTCAAATCATATTACTTTTTTGATATTAGTTTTTAAAGTGATCCAACTTACAATTGTCATCTGGTGTACAAAAAAAAACAGGTAAAAAATACCTTAGAGCTACACTGAAAGAGGGATACAAGCATATCTAGAATATCATAGAGACACAGGGTGGGCTCTTTGACTTTGGCAGCAAGCAAACACTCAGAACCCCCTAGAATTTTACACTGGCAAGTTCCATTCACATTTTATTTCGAAACTATAAAAGTATAGTTACCAATTAAAGCAGGACAGTTTTATTGATTTATTGTTTTCAGTTTAAAGGCTACCAGGTGCACATTCACATAAGCATACTTTAACAGCCCAAGACACACAGTGAATGCAGTCTTACTGCTCCAAACCAATAAGAGATCACAGTTCTGCAGCCAGATATAAAACACGTGCACATCTACAAACACATTACACCCAGCAAATAGTGATTATGTCTTCATGGCTCGAAGAATGAGGGCATTATAAAAGTATGTATTTTTATAAAAAACAACTCAAGTGGTTTTGGGAGGTGTGGTTTTGGGTGGTGGAGGCAGTTGGCCGCCTGAGGACCATCATGACTGGGCCTCTTGTTTGACCCAGCATGCCATAACTACCAGCACACCATGTTTAAGACAAACTACCACACCAAAGGCAACACACAGCACCAAGGAGAAGGGAGAGAGAGAACCATTGTTGGGTCCAGGTGTTAGGGTGCGATTGCTTGATAAAAGTAATAGTTTGGTTCAAAGTAACAGACAGGAAGTGTGGAGTTGCCCCTGCACACATAGAACACAAACATACACACACACACACTTTCTTTGATTCCAAGATAATTGAACTGAAACATAGGGGTATTTCACAGCTCATAGCAGAGTGAAAAAGAAGTGTGCTTAATTATACTCAATGTGCACTTGTAGAGTACTTAAAATCTTAAAAGATTTCACTTTAAGTTGTCACAGTGTTACAGTGTACTTATATCTTTAATACTGAGTAATATTAATTAACTGCATGTACTTATTATTTGGTTAGAGTTAAGATAAGAATTTGGCTTAGGGTTACTTGCATGCAATTATGCATAATTTATTGTTATTATAATAGTACATATAACATACAACATAATATTTTAAGGTGTCTAACAAGTACACCTTAAAATGAATTGTTACCGTATTTTGCCATGTAGGTAATATAATGTTAATGACAAAAAAATAAAAAATAAATAAAAGTGTACTTTTAGAGAGTATAGAAATTGCAAGTATATTTTAGTTTACCAAAAATCATTACATTCAGTCCTTTTAAAGTATATTATTTCTGTAATAAGTATTCTTTTTAAGAAGTACGCAAAAGTGTACGTCTTTTTCACAGCATAATACAACACTATAAGGTATAGGCAATGCAGGAAATAGCTTTTCTATTCGCTTTGGCTGCGGTTACGTCAATAATGTCAACAATAACTGACAAAGAGATGTGATGGGCCAAGGTCTGTGTGCTATCAGACATAGCGATTACCTAAAACAGCACCACCAACCATACTAACTGAATATACTGTAACTGCATCAAACTGCTGCCAATTTCCAGTAAACTGTTTTTGTTGGCGCTAGACAGCAGCCCAGTCAAAAGTAATTTGTGAGAATACTGCGAGGATGACAGAGATTTTGCTGATGTCAGACTAGTAAAGAATTTGTTTAGCTTTGAAGTTAAAGGTTTACTAAGTAACTTACATTAGAAGACAATGTGAATGGTGCTTGCCCATATAAAACTCACCACCTTTATATTATAGGTGGTTGCTAACGTCAACAAGCCGCACAATTTGAGGTACCTTTCAGGTCTGTAGCTATGAGTTTAATACTTATGCTTAGGATTTTTGAAAACTACCACTTAGCAAACATAAATGATTTCTATGTTTAAGTGGACATAAATGACTCATTGCACCAAAATCCTTTAGTTCACACCACAGCTGTGAACCTTTTGCTACTTTCTATTGCTAGTCACAGCAGGTGGTATTAACGACAGGGACATTCTAATTCTAGAAATCATGTGATTCTCATAAGCGCAAGAGTGTCATCGCTATTTTTGTTCTAATTTCCTGAAAGAGAAAGGAAGAGACGGTGTGAAAGTGTAAAAAGTTAGTGCTGTCAACTTTTAAGTGTATGCTAGCATACAGATGGTCTCAGAGCTAACAGACTAGGACTAAAAGTCACACAATTTTTTTAAATTATTAATTATTCTAAGAAATACATATACATGTGATGCAATGGAAATGAAAGAAAAAAAGGAATATATGCTAGAAGGTGTGTTGCATGCCTTTTCCTGACAGGAAAGCAGTTGTGTGCGTCACAGAACAATCCGTAGAGGAAGGAAAGCACTGCAGGCGACTGTGAGCGAGTTCACAGGAAAACCATGCCAAAAGAGGGTAGATATGGGTAGGGTAGATATGCACACAGACTGTGTGCACTGGGCTGTTTCTCATGGGAAAATGCAAGGACGCTTGGATAAGACAGGTCTGGAGGGAACAGCACTAGGACACAGGAAGCCAGGCTCGACCTGTTTCCTCCCACTTCCTGAGACAAAGACTCTTATGTCTGTGGGCAGAAATGCAGAGCGCTGCGTTGGGTCAGCACTGGGATGGGTGTATTCTTCCAGCTGCTTCCGCTGTTCTTCTGCTTTGTAATGAACATTCATCGCTCAGAACCAACCAAAGGAATTTGTCTTTGATTTATCTTTTCTGAATTACATGACTTGCTTGAATTATCTTCTGTGCATATCTTCAGAGCCCCTTTAAGTAAAGTCCAAATGGCACTACATTGTATTCTCCTATTATCCTACTTGGATACACAAAATCTTCTTTAGCTCAAATCAGGCCAAAATCATTGGTACAGCCAATGATGATTTCCAATGATGATTTCAGTTGCGGAAACTGAAAACATTTAAATACATTTGTAATTACACATTTGTAACCATGCCGTTGCAATTTAGTTATCTTTAAAATACATGAACTTTGAATGTAATATCAGATAATACTACAGTAAAATTATAATCTAGTACATTTGCATGTGCTTTAGTATGCTAGTCAACAAATAAACGTACAGTACTTCTTTAAAGCATGACAAAGGATTATTAAAACATGATTAAAAATGTACCTTTAAGTACTACATGTTTTATGAATATACATTTATGACTAAATTACTAGGCTATAAGTGCACATTCATTTCAGTTACGTGCACTTCTTTTTCACAAGGGATCTCTGACTTCTGACCACACAGCATTCTGTTTTCCGAGGCTCAGATAATGTATACTTTGTAGACGCAATAAGATGACTAGTTTGTTCCGCAGTTTTTGGAGTATTTTAATGTTTTGCAGTTTTACACTGCAAAGCTGTATTCATTGGGACAGTGCACTTTACTCTGGAAGACTAACATTTGACCACTGACCACCTGACTCCCACCAGCTACGACACAAACACACAGTTGCTGCCCACTAATGGTGCCCACTACAGCTAAACCCAAGTAAACACAGCAATCCTACACCTTAAACACACCGCAACACACCTAACACACACAATCAACAAGCTCCCAATGCATCTTTATTCAAAAAAATCTAACTCCATTGCTTGTATTAACAATGTCAATTAGCAATAACAATGATTTGTTTTCACTGGTTGTTGCTGTGTACAAGCCTAAAGGCCAGTTTACAGCTGGTATGTGCATCTCTCTCATGTAATCTGATCACGATCGATCAATCAAAACATTTTGCCGTTTAAACCTGGTAGTAACATGGATCTCAGATGTGTCTCCTTGTGTAAATAAAATTTCAAAGAGATTTCTGATTTTGTTAGTACATACATCATTTATGTGAGGTTATTGATGCACGTTTAGTAAAAAAAAAGCCCACTTGACTCATCTTCAGATACACTATCCAAGCTCAATGATTGACTCATTTGCTGACTTGTGAGTACTGGTACCTCTGGAAATGCAGAAGTGTTTAATGTGACACTGGTTTTAAAAAAGAAACTAAAATGTGCTTTTCTGAGTAAAGCATTGCATTACACCAAAGACAGATTTCACCAAGGTACAGAACTGAAATGCCAATTCTCTTCACCAATAAAAGACCAGCCTTCCAGGTATTTCTCTCTCATTCTCGCCATACACTGTTCTAGAGCCTTTTCCTGTCAGTGAGCTACTGACCAATCAGAAAAGACCTTTTCTTTTTAAATGTCACAGAGAAATCAGTCCACCCATCCATGTCAGTTCTGGTTAGGTAGTCTGGGTAAAACATGCATGGGAACAAGGTTGGTGCACTATTCCTTACAACACTGACAGCTCTGCATCTTAAGAATTAAATTGGAATATCAGTTCTTCTTCTTCTTCCCATTTAAGAACATCCACTGTAAGGGTTTCAATATACTTCATTCACCTTCTCCATCTAGCACACAGTTTAGCTTTGGTTTAGTTTGTTTTTGAGCACTCCGATTTGGGTTATCCTTGCCCAAGTTTTCGCAGACATAAAATTCAGTCTGATGATGTAAATTACATCACACAGACTATCAGTGAGCAAAATACAAACAAGGGAAATACTTTGGTCTAAAGAAAATTCATCTTCTGAACCAAAGGACACCTTGTCACATGAACGATTGTAGAGTCAGCAGCACCCTTGTCGGCTGGTGCTCATTAAATGCTTCGTTTCTAACGTTTGCTGAAGTTGTTTTCACATTCAGTCATCCTCTTCTGCAAAAGAACCTCCTCTGGGCTGAAAGGAAAATGTAAACAAACCCAAAAGGACCCTTCGCTCTTATATAACAGGGCTGCAGATTGTGGTTCCTGTCTACACCAAAATTCTGATCTCACCACCGGGAATTTAAGAGGCGTGCCTCTTACACAACACAGTACGAGTGCTGGACAGAATGGAAAATATTGTTGGAGAAACACTCATAGGCATAATCAGAGGAGAACATGTTGAATCAGAACAGATTTCAACTCCTGTACACATCTGAATGCAATACTAGATTTGTTTGCTAAAGCAAGCATCACAACTGCAGATGGATGTTTGCACAACATATTTTTGAGAATCTGACATGTCTTGCAATGCTATATTTGCAATTACAAATATAAAGTCTTATTGTAAGAGAGAGCTGCAATGATGAAAAAAGTGGCAATTACCGTATTGACCCGAATATAAGACAATAGGTCTCATTCACTAATAATTGCGTACGTTTTTCGTATTTATACGCACATTTGAACTGCTCACGAAAACTTTTTGCCTAATTCACAACACGTGTGTACGCACATGAGTTTGTTCTTAAACTCGTTCTTCTGTTAGTGAATTTGGAGTCTTGTAAATGAGTGCCCGCGTGCACGAGGTTAGTGACTAGCATAATACACGCCCAAACAAGCTCCATATAAGGGCTTTCCGCAAAGCAGCACTCGTCCAGAGAAAGACAATTATGGCACCGAAAGAAAAGACAAAGAAAAATAACTTTAACAATAAAGAATGTGAGGTTTTGCTGTCGGAGGTGGAAGCCAGAAAAAATGTGCTATTTAAAGGCCCCATGACATGCTGTTTTTTGGATGGTTTTATATAGGCCTAAGTGGTCCTTAGTACTGTATCTGAAGTCTCGTTCCCGAAATTCAGCCTTGGTGCAGAATTTCAGCCACTACGAGCCAGTCCCAAAATGAGCTTTCCTTAGGACGAGCCATTTCTGTGTCTGTAGCTTTAAATGCTAATGATGAGGAGAGAGGCGGGGCAAGGTGGAGGGTGGGTTTGACCGCAACAATATCCACCGCCCGCTGCCATCAGCTCCCGCGTCTCACACACACGAGCGCGACTTTAGAACAATATTTAGTAACTTTCAGACCCTTTAGGCGGCGTTTTTCCCATAACGGGTACATAATAACAAACCTAGCGATTAAAAAAACAAAACAAAAAAACCTTATCATTCAGTTGGAAGATGTCTCCAGTACTGCCCCACGAGCGCGAGGTCTCTCTCTCTGCATCTGTTCTGAGCAGTGAGCGGCAGAGAAGCAATGCTTTCAGTTTGCCTTAAAGCAGCAGACTCATCAATAAATCATTTACAAAACAGCGTTTCCAAGCACTTGTCGCTTACTGACTGTTTGCACTTTTAAATATGAACATAATTTGTCTGTTAATATGCGCAGTTTATTACTCAGACGCAAAACAGTGCTTCGCTTGTTTGCACCTCGCACGGTCGTAGCTCATTTTCTCATGGGCGGGCAAAGCAGAGAAAGGGGAGGTAACCTTTCCCCGTATGACGACATAAGGGGACGATTCCAGATTGGGCCATCTGAGCTTTAATTTTCTCAAAGGCGAAGCAGGATACCCAGGGCTCGGTTTACACCTATCGCCATTTCTAGCCATTTGGGGACCATAGTCAGGCTAAGGGAACTCATATTAATGTTAAAAAACCTCATAAAGTGTACGCATGTTTAGTGAATGAGACCCAATGTTTTTTTCTTGGAAATGCATCTGAGTAAATGTGGTCGTCTTATATTCAGGGTCTAGACTTTGACATGTCAATAATACACCCACAACAATAGGTGGCCACAAATTCGCGTAAAACGAGTGTGCCAAGAAATACATAATGTACTGTGTGTTTTGTAATGTTAGAACATCGCGAGTGAAAACAAAAGAAAATCTTACAGCGCCATGAGTTGTGATGGTCATGTTAGCCTGATGGGACCAAACGTCCTCTGTAAGTGATTTTAAAACGTAAGACAGTACGCAGATTTGAAGACTACAATAAGATTTTACTTTTACAGTTAATGACATTTTGCTAGGCTACTATGAGAGGGATAGCCTAATTGTTATATAATTCAGATGGGCTACCTGTTATTTTTATGGTTTATCAAAAAGTATATATTTTAAAATGTGATTGGTGGTACATTTTACCAATATTTACCATACTTTATATATACAGTGCCCTCCAAAAGTATTGGAACAGTGAAGACAAAATTGCTCTGTTGGCTGTGGAGTCAAGACATTTACAAATATGATTAAAAGATGAATATGAGACAAAACTACAGAATGTCACATTTTACTATTGGGTGATTCAACACATAGATGTTTGAGTTTGATAAGTCATAATGACAAGACATAAAGTTGCAATTATATGAAATAAAGTCAATGTCGTAAGATACAATCACAAAGATGAGAAAAAGTCATAATGAAGTCGCAATTACACAACATATTCACAATTGTGACATACTTTGACAGGGTGTGCAGAGGCATGCAAATACATATTTATCGTAATGTTCGGACCCAACATTTTGATAGGACGAACATTTTATGGTCATACGCCTTCCACAGATGATATAAATACATATAAATAAATTCAGACCACGTAACTTAGTGATTGCTTTCGGGATGTGAAGAAACTTTCAACCTGCATAACAAAAAATGTTTTTGAACCAAATCACCTACCCAGCTTTTAAGAACTTGTCCAAAACGTTGTGCTATAGACAATAATGATATATCAGATTATTTGGCTTGAAACTAAGGAATGTACCATTTTATTCCAAGCTTCTGCACTTTCTCATGGAAGGCAATACAATGGGCAAAACATTCCATATTGAATGAGAGATGTACACTATGAAAGGGGCTTGGCTCTTTTGAATTGGGCCATTAAGTAAACACCCTCACAACCAATTAGTAACACCCTAGCAACTTCTATATGAGCAAACAGCACTGATATTTCTAGTTTAACTGTGCATTATGGGTCATAGAGGTTCACAGAAAGTCTTTATGGGAAAAAGGGCTCCGTTTAATGCACATTAATTCCTTAATCTCACAGGATTTCAGAGCTCCCAGTTTATCGTTTCACTACTCAAGACTATTGCTTAGCTGGGTTGGCCTTAAAATTGCATTTCTCTTCACATTCTAATGATATATCTGTGTTATGAAAAACTATAATGAAGTGATTAACAATATGTTTTGTCAATGTACTGTTCAATATCAATTCTATTTCAAAATGCCAGAGTAACTATTGCTGTAATTACTGTGGTAGGCAAACAAGACTCTTTTCAGCACAGAGTTGCAGTCAAACTTGTAACCAAACGTTTGTGGTTTGTTTGAAAATGCTGTTGCAAACCCCCTTATTCACACCCTGCACTTCCAGCATATTTCCGCAGGCTGGCTGAAGCCCTGATAAACAGTTGTCTGGATGAGGGAGAGAATAGGAGTCGTCTGTCCTGGAAACTGAAGAGAAATACTGCATGTGTAATTAAAAGCAGCTGTGGCTCAAGGCTGATCATTATTCTGGGGGGAAGGCCTGGGAAAAGTGGATGATGTCATGAGGAGCCCATCTTAAAACGCTTATACTGTATGTAGCGTTCTGTGTTTTACTTAGCAGTTCAGTAAGAGATGGGAAAACATTTCTGTTCATCACCAGAGGGTTGGAGCACGCTGGGAATAAAACCATCTCTTAGTCTGTGGTAAATCTCAGAGAAAACAAACTGTTAAAATAGTGATGGCCTGTTCCTTTTCTCCGACTGGAAACAGAAGCATTTCTCTTAGAAGTCGTTTCTTAGTTTACAGCAAACCATTTGATAATGAGGGGCACAAAGACGACACGCTGGCGCACAGCTTTCCCAAGGTCCATTATAGGTCCAATCATATTTTACAGTTAAATAGCAGAGCGTCTGATTCGAGGTCCTTGAGTTTCCAGTGTGGTGTGACCACAGTAAGCCCCCCAAACCGCTCAGTGCCCCCCTCACCCAAACGGACGCCTAGACTAACCGCCCTCCGGCTCCCAAAATTACAGCCAAGGGCACACAGCACTCCTCATTACTATGTGCTACATGACTAAAACTCACCATTTCTTGGAAACTTGTGTGTCCGCATGAGACAAGAATACTAATAGCATGTTAAACCATAACTATACAGGCTGATATAAAGGCATCCATGTGTCAGATGAGAAAACGTTGTCTTTACCATAATGGCATATCACGGCATTGGGATTTTCACTAAGGTGGTAATGTCTCCTGTCTGGATATGTGCATATATGAGATTAAGGGCCAGATTTACTAAACATGGCAATAAGATCACAATCTCATAAAAGCACTGATGGGAGTGGAAAGTTCTGTTGGTGATCTGCTCACAAAGGCACAACGTAAAGAACAGACACAGACAACATAACTGTAATACTGCCTAGTGTTTTTTTTTTTTTAGTTTTTACTTGTTGAAAAAGATGGTTGCTAACAAATTGCTGTCAATATTAAACACTATTAAACATTACTGCTTTCACAGTCTCATTGTAATTATAATTGTGATGTTGCAAAATATTCTAACTCAAACTTTCAGAGAAAATGATTTTTAAATGAAGACTAAAAGAGTTGTTGGGAGTTGATATTGAAGTTCTGCAACCATGGTGTAGTTTGTTTTTTTATTATTATTTTTTTTTATTCAGACGATTGTATTCCAAACTCATAAATGTTGTGTACATGTGTGAAGTTTAGCATGAAGAACATGTAAAAATTGTGCATTTTTGTTGGTCAGAGAATGTATTTGCATTCAGAATCAGACCACACTGGTTGCGCAATGTTTATGACTGTTAAAAATAATTAGCTCATAAGAGTCATTTGTTCAGAAACTGACTTAATTTAATTATGTTCAAGGAAACTTAGTCCCCTTGAAAAAGAAGAACACATGGACTTGCATAACTACGAGGTTAAACAGAAGCAAAGGCATCCACTACTTAAATTATTCTTGCATTCTGTCACATTTGCACCTTTTCACTTAAGTGGTTAGACTGGGTTTGGTCCAGACTCCAGAATCAGCAAATTCACCTTAATCCGCACATGCCAACAAATTAAAAAGGGGGCTCAGGTTTGCCAAGGACAATATCGGCCCTGTTTGATTTGCACTGATGTGAATTCCCTTTCACCATGTGTTGACTTTCCACATAAGATCCCTGCTGGATGCTCAATGGCTCTTTGGCTTCCAGAGCTGTGGGTGTTCAGCTGAGCGGTCGGGCACGTGCTTGAGCTGGATATGGTTTCATACTGATGTTGAACGAGAAGAAGGCATAAGATGTCAGACTTTCTACCAAATACAGATTTACTTTGGCTTCAGTTTCGGACTTGCCTCATATTTGATGACGTTTGCATTATTGATATCAGGTTACTTTCCTGTTTAAAACTGGAAAAGTGCTTTGAAAACTGTTATATGACAATTAACAAAAATTTCAGACTGTTTTCAGCCTTAATAAAGTGCATTTTAGATATTTTATTACATTCTAAGGTCCTGAGGAAACAATCCCTCAGGAAACACAAATCTAGTTTAAGATGTATCAGATGTTATGTGCAAACATCAAATCATGATGCATTTAACTCAATTACACAATCTTTTAGTCACAAGTTTAAAAAGCCAGTGTGTAGTAACTGGCCTCTATAAATTTTGGCAGCGCTGGTCTGAGGGCATGTGGTGACACTAATTGAGTTGAGCTGGGCTAAAATAAACTGTGAAGATGTTATCACGCCTTCTCCAGTGTTGTACCGTCTCCATGGCCTTTGTGCAATTACATGCTTCTGCTGGGCCTCAACAAGCGGCCCAATGTTGAGTTTGAGCCAGGTTTAGCAAAAAACAACAGAACTCAAGGAGCACCAATGCCTATCGCATTCTTCCATCACAAAGAAATTGGGTCTCTGCACATGAAAATGGGGTTAATTAGGGAGAAAATCCAGCAAATATTCCGTACGGCAGCAGTTCAGACAGCTGGGAACAGAGGGTCCTTCTTCCAGCCCACAGCACAAAGGCATCAAGGCACTTTAGAGGGTGGATTAGGGCTGAGAGCCCGCAATGACTAGCAGTGGAAAAATGAAAACAGGAGAGACACGTGACGCATGCCAGGTCCAGTCTCTATTCTCTCTCTGTTACTCTCCTCTCTCCTTTTCTCCGATGAAGGCTAAACGGCATGGCAATAATTACCTTTTCCAAAGCAAAACAAACGCAAACAGCTGGCTAACCTAGTCAGCAAACAATTCGCACAAAAAGCCAAATGTTTGTTTGATGGACATTTGGCAATTCAGTCTGACCAGTAAGTTAATTATCCTTCACATCAACAAAATAAATGTTGCCAGACAAGAAAAATCTATAAATTATACCTTCGGTATCATCAACACAGGGACACAAAGCTAACTGCGGTGGAAAAAGTGCATGCACATTTTATTTCTATATTATATTTTTCTTACATATACTGTAAATGTTTTCAATTCAAAGTCTAGTATTTCCATATCTCAAAATAACTCGTCCTAACAGCTATTAAACTTTATATAATTCATAGCGCAAGTGTGCATGTATGCGATTAAACAAAATGCATCAAAAAGGGTAAAAGGATTATTACATACTAAAATATTCATAAAATAGCTGTTGTTGAGCATCAAATTTAGTTTTACATTTAATTGAGAGCCTACATTATTATAATTATTATAACAAAAACTCCATTACTGTCAGTCCTGTCTTCCTGTGTCTTGTGTTTCCTTTCCTCTCGTGCCCATATTTGGTTGTTCCTGTTCATTATTAGTTTATGTGTCTCCAGCCGTGTTTCATTAATTATCTAGTTTTCCCCAGTGTTTATAAGTCCTGTGCTTCCCTGCCTCTGTGTCCGGTCTTAATCGTCACTCGGTGTTTGTCTGATCCCTGTGCTCCATGTTTCCTTGTAGCTTCATTAAAAGTAATGTTAATTGTTCTCCTCGTCTCCTGCGTTCTCCTTGCTCCCAGCAACACAATTACATTCATGAAAAAAATTTAAAAGCATTACTGTGATCAAAAGCTGTTGTGTCTTCCCGTAAAACATTTTACCTCTTGCCAACTCTAACATGTTTTGTTTTTACTTCTCATTAATTATTTAGTGATTTGATCTGTCCCACTGCTAAACAGTTCTTTGTTTGTTTTGATGTGATCATTTATATTTAAATTTCATTTATATGTAAAGAGTATATTATTTAAAAAACTTTACTTACAGACAATATACAGTAATATTAAAATAAAAGGTGACTTAAGTGTACTTAAAGAGGTTACGCTTTCATGGTTATTTTGAACACTTTTAGTCTTTGGATGCTATTTATAGACTAATAAGGTGTGTGCTGTTAAATCAATAAGACAATGACAAACCCACTGCCCTTATAATCAGTGTAATGTGACCTTTACAGCTGAGAGCTCACAATGCTTTCATTAGTATTCCAGCAGAAAGGCGGCATCAACCCTACAGCTCAAAAGGTCATCAGAGAATGCCACTTTATTCCAAACAAACCAACATAATCTAATTTTACCTTGCTATTTGGAGCAATCTGTTAGAAATGTAACAAATGCACACAATGATGACGCCAATAGGATTATTACTATAGATTTTTATAAACATGCATGTTTACAATAGTAAAATAAATTGACATCAACTTTTAAAATGGAAAAGGTTAACAACTTTTTGATGCTTTTGTGCGAATAATTTTGGTACAGTTTTGGGTTGCTACATGATGCCCACTCTAAAATCTGGGTCCAAAAGCAAAACATAACTAATGAATAAGCAGACAGAGCATAACTAGCAATATAATTTTTCAAACAGTTATAATCATTTCCATGCGTGCCGCTTGCTTGGTTGTCACTCACTCGGTGGAAGACACTGTGAAAGTAGAAATTTTGGATGGAGATCAGATGCACAAAGACATTACAAGCCTAAATGACGCCTGCACAGAATTAAACCTCAGACACATTAGACTAACCTCAGCATTACGTTTCTACACTGCAGCTCCATGTGCTTACAATTTACCAACAATTATCAGGTGCATTAGAGTCACTGGATAAACTTGGCACACAGATGCCACACTGTCAGATGTCCAGGTACAGTTACCCAGCTCTTACGCTCAATTGAAATCAAACAACAAAGCAAATTTGTCACAATCAAGAGATGGAATCAAATCGCTTGTCAGCAGTAAATTTAGTGTGACTGCAGTAGGCTTCATGAGGCTTCTGTGCCAAAAGGGAAATGTGAATGCGTCGCGATCAGTTACGAGAACCAATGACGTTCACTGATGTCATACTTGGACTAATGCATTGTAAACAGCCAAGTGTGAATATGCACATGTGGGAATGCGATTTGAAGTCGGAAATTCTGAGTTCCCAGTAGGAAATTTTGACTGGAATGCCCACTCAAATCGAGTTCTGACTTGGAAACTGCAACAACCCTGACTTCTTTATTAGCACTTCTGTTTGTCTGTACCTGCTTTTTTATGTTTTTATCAACTGGTATTGCTAACACATTTGTGTACTGGAACACGTTCAACTCGGATGGGATGTCATTCCCAACTCCAACATCCGACTTCTGAGGTAAATGGAACTCAGCATAATGACATTTTACATCCTGAATAAGTTTGTTTTTGTTCTTCATTATTATATATATCAGGACAGTTGTACCATTCAGAATTGTTCTACTTTATGCTCTAAAAATATCAGAATTAATTTTCATTCGGAAATGAAAACATTCATCATTGAAGAGATGTATTCTAATCACTGTATCAACTGCATTTTATTTTTTTTATTCCATTAAAAAAATCCAGACAAAGAATGAGCATTGACCGAACTATTTTTATCAATCTGTTCCTCATACAAAGCTACCATATGCCATCTGAACACTTGGAATAACGCGCACAAGTCGTATGAACTGTATTTATGATATTTTTATGGGCTTGACAGCCCCTGGTCTCCATCTACTTTAGCTCTTGAACAGCCTTTTTTCAAAGATGTATGGGTGTGTAACAATATAAGTGTAAATAAATGATGACAGATTTACATTTTGGGTGAACTAGTCCCTTAAATATCCAAAGGACACCTTTACTAACCAAAAACTTTACATCCTTTTAAACTTTAAGTCCAAAAACAACACTTGGTGACCAACATTCTTCAAAATATCTTCTTTTTTTCTGTTCAACTGAAGAAAGAGGGGGAGTAAATGATGACAGAATTTTCATTTTTGGGTGAGCTATCCCTTTAACTAAACATTTTTGGAAGACTATGCCAAATATAGTATGTCTGATGCATATACTGTCATAGGCAAAACTCCAATTACAGCTTAAACATATATCAGAGTGCACATTCCATTAGGATGTGGCCGCTCTGGGAATCCAGCTGGTCTTTGGATGCTCTTTGAGATCTTGAGATCCATAACAAACACTATGAGGTGGCAACAACAAAGAAGTGTGCACACACACACACACACACACACACACGCACACACACACACACACACACACACACACAGAGACAGCCAGCAGATGGGGGTGGTTAAGACTATTGAAGACACAATAAAGAGACTCTTCGTGAGAAACATGCGGTGGATTGCGTGTAAATCATTAATAGTTTGTCCTATTAACTTAAGGCCACCGCTATTAAAGAACATATGGGTGGAGATTAGACTTAATTAGACTTTAACTAGCTATCATTACAACAAACTGAGGCAAATTTCATTAATGTTATAATTTGATTTAATACTGAGGCAAAAGGGAGAGGACCAATGACATTTTAATCTGAGCTCTTAATTATCTTTCTGCATATAGGCCTACACTGTCAGCAGTAAAAAGGTTCTTCATCAGATTCAGTAGAACAAATTTGACTGACAAAATATTTCCAAACAGGTTTCCCAAACACTCCCTTGGCCACTTGCTGGGCAAACAGATAGTTCGGCCCAAACCTCACACCATTGGTTGAGCCAGTGTTTCTATGATGTGCTGATCAGTATGTTCAAAGAAACAGAGCATTTAAAATCCAGAAAAGACCTTTAAAGGGATAGTTCACCCCAAAATCATTTACTCATCCTCATGTTGACGGTAGCCATTGACTTTCATAGTATTTTTTCAATAATACTGAAGTCAATGTCTACCGTCAACTGTTTGGTAATAAACATTCTTCCAAATTTCTTCTTTTGTGTTCCGCAGGAGAAACAAACTCATACATTTGGAAAAACATGAGGGTGAGTATATGACAGAATTTTCATTTTTGGGCAAAATATCCCTTAAAGTGTGAGTCTACATATTTTTATCTCAAATTTGAAATATATATCTTTTTGGAAACATTATGCTGTAGTTGTGTTTATGCTGCCTTTCTTTAAAATAAATGGCACCTGGTTTGATATTTCTAATGGAATAAAAATCATACATTTTTAACTGTGCTTAAGTGACCAAATATTTTAGGGCCACTCTGTCAATGATGTGCAATTCTTACAGAGAAAAAGAAGCAACTGATAAAAAAAAATAAGAGCTCAGTATTGTTTTTATATTATAGTAAGGGCAGAGAGGTAAATCAGGTGGCAAAATCATTATGCATATTCTGTAAGAATGATGCTGCTACTAGACGCGCAAGTCTCAAATTTCACTGAACCAGATATCAAACGTATAGCGGAAATATATATATAAAAAAAGGTCAAATCTACTCACCGCAGCTGAAATGAAGACAACTATTGGACAATTAATAACTGTCATCAGACAAAATTATCTTTAGACAACAAAATCCTTCAATATGGTATTATCTTCCAGGACAAGAACATGCCGTTCTCTCCTGGAGCGCAGAACGCCAAATGACCATCAGGAGCCAAAGCGCGCTCTGAAACCACACCTCCACCCTCTCCAAACTCATGCTGCTATTCTCCAATTATCCAGCTGTAGAGCAGTTCACATGAGTAATGTCACTTCACGCACTGTTTCCGTCTGCTGTGTCTTTTTTTTTTTATTTGGATCTTTTCAATTAATCTGATCACAAAAATCACGCTTTTTCTTCCGACTTAACATTTCCGACTCGTGAATCGTGAGAAGTGATGGATGAGCAAGTCAATTTTGTATTGGACCATCCAGGGGATTGACTGTTACTTCAATTGCAATAATAATAATAATAATGTTAATGAATGACAAATATGCAAAAAACCAAGAGATGTCTTTAGGCAAGAGATTGAACTGCTCGTTTACAGACTGGTAACATCTAAATGAACTGCATTTACTGAAGTCAAAATATTTTAATATTGCTGAATTAACCTAAATACATTCATTTATAGCTACCTCAAAATATTATATATGTGAAATCAGGTATACCTTTTTAAAGTAACAATTGCAGGTTGCCACTTTTTGCAAAAAATTACAATGAACACCCTTATTAATAAAACATTTTGGGGGAAAAAATAAACAGAGATATGCATTAGGCTTTATCAGAAATGTTCAGAGCGTGTAACTATGCCACAATTAATTAGAAAATATCATAACAATTCGTAACTATTTTACATTTTGGTGAACTGGTGGCTAAATTTATATGAATTTGTACAATCTTATTTGTATGTTTTCATACAATTTTCTTTATCCCGTGTGACAGTTATGTCTAGGGTGGGGTTTATACGTTGTTCTTGCAAAAGTACCTTCTTGCTTGTTTTTTTTTTTAAATTTGTACAGTTTCCATTACAATACCTTATAAAATAGTTACATTTTCTCTTAGGACGGGTTGAGACTGCATGATGATGTAATGATGTGTTATGTTAAAGAATCCTTGTTGGCAACTGATTATACATACTTCCCTACTATAAAGTAAAAGAGTAGTACTGTATGTCCAAATTCATAAAACAGTAGGCAAAATAACTACTCAGATGACCTATCAATTTTGAATGGTGAGATTCTGAAGTGCACATCCAATGGACACTTTACTTTGTCCCATGAGGCCATGGGAGAGGAGTTATGAATGGCAGTGAGGCGACACAACCGGCGCTGTAGCTCACATGATAATGGTTGAAAAGGATAACATAGTTGAAAAAAGGTTTCATGGTTGCAAAGTGATTACTTATTCAAAAAAAAAAAAAAAGAGAGAGAGAGAGAAACATAAAGAGTATGTCATTTTGGATGCATCCTCCGTTTTTTTGTGTCTGCTTTTATGAACTTTTCACAGAATTCAGTCATGACATCTGTCACAAAGCTAATATAACCAACATGAGCTTGACCAAACCAAGAGCATTTTTCAAATTAAAGCAGCATTTCACTCAAAAATGAAAGTTCTCTGATCATTTACAGAAAGCTTGTATGGCTTATGAAGACCTAAAGTAAATCTTAAAGTAGTGTTTTTGTGTCATTTTGATACTTAAAGGGTTAGTTCACCCAAAAATGAAAATTCTGTCATTAATTACTCACCCTCATGTCGGTCCAAACCTGTAAGACCTTCGTTCATCTTCAAAACACAAATTAAGATATTTCTGATGAATTCCGAGAGCTCTCTGACCCTCCCATAGACACCAATGATACTACCACGATCAAGATCCAGAAACATATCAAGGAGATCGTTAAAATAATCCATGTGACATCAGTGGTTCAACCGTAATTTTCGAAGCTCATAGAATACTTTTTGTACTGTAAAGAAAACAAAAATAATGTCCTTAATCAACAATTCGTCTCCTCCGCGTCACCCATTTTGCCAGAGTATCACAGACGTAAACAACGTATGTACGCGGACACGCTGTTTACATTCAGATCAAAGCGTAAATAACGTATCCGCATACGGTGCTGCTGGCACAGAACAGCATACGTTGTTTACGTATGTAATACTCTCAAAAATAGCGCTATAGGGTGAGACGAATAGTTGAATAAAGTTTCTTTGCGCACAAAAAGTATTCTCGTAGCTTCGTAAAATTACGGTTGAACCACTGATGTCACATGGATTAATTTAACGATGTCCTTGCTACGTTTCTGAGCCTTGATCGTGTTAGGATCCTTGCTGTCTATGGGAAGGTCTGAGAGCTTTCGAAATTCATCAAAAATATCTTAATTTGTGCTCCGAAGATGAACGAAGGTCTTATAGGTCTGGAACAACACGAGGGTGAGTCATTAATGACAGAATTTTCATTTTTGGGTGAACTATCCCTTTAAAGGTATCAAAACCAATTCACTCTTGTTTTATTATTAAAAACAGCATCAGTATTCTTTAAAATGTCTCTCTTTGTATTCAGTGGAGGCAGTTGTTCAGTGGAATTTTATGATCTATTACTTAATGTCTTGTGTTAGAGACGGGACATTCCACATGTCTCTGTAAACACATATTAAGTTATCTAATGTGTTAAGAAGAGAAGCCTGATTTCAATTTCTACAAGACACTCTGAGCTCTCTCTAACAACTTCCACACTATTTTGTTCAAAAAACACATAAAACCTTTTAAAAATGTTGATGAAACTTCATTGCAGTCTAATGGTCAACATCAAAGCTTTAAACACAGCCAAGCAAATACTCAGTTACTACAATGCTAATTTATCATATTCAAATAATTCATTTTTTATTCTTTCAGCCAATCTTTAAGACACATGCAAACGGGAATTGTGGGATATTAGGCAGTGAAGTGTCGACACCAAAATTTTATATCTTGAAACATTTCCCTTCCTCGTTTAGTTTCCACAGGCGGTTTAATTCTCTACCAACCCTTTGACCTCTCGTCTCAGAGATTCAAACCCAGTCAGCCAGCAGACTATTAGGATGCATGTTGTCGATGCTTGACTGGGTAAGTCTTTTGAGGAAAATAGTTCATTGTTACTCCTGCCTTTGCATTTCTTTTTCTATTGAGGTCACGTCTGTTTAGACGGTCGTCCTCATTCACACAGACACGCGTGTGTTTTGTTGTAGCCTGCAGCTCCAGCGGTGGGTGCTGATCACACAAACACCATTACAGACACCATTATTACCCGGCCTCCCCGCAGGTTTGCCCGCATTGCAATCTGAGAGCAACATTTCACATCTCGCAGCTCCTTGTTAATGACAACAGCAATCGCTCTCACCACCAAATCATAGCCAAGGGGCCCGAGAGTTAGAGATCTCAAGAGCAGAGAGACATATAATCATATCATGCAATGGAAACAACATCAGAGACCTCATGGGATTTGAACCGCCTGTAGTAGATATAATCAATCAGCATTATTATTCATTTCACTCCACCGAAACTCATCATGAGTCTTATTGACACGGAGGATAAAGGAAGATTGAAGTTTGCACAGTGGGATTTGAAGAGAGATTAAAGGAAAAGTTTAACAAAGGGTGGGAATCAAGAACTGGTTTCTAATTCAGAACTATATGTTTTGTTTTTTCCTTTTTTTTTTAAATCATGGTGTTTGGTTCCATTAACAGTTCCTCATTATATACACTGTGGACAAAATAAAGTAGGCCTACTAACATACTCTGACAAGTCCTGAACGGCTACTAACTTTAAATCTAAAAAAGGCACTCGAGGCCAGATTTACTAACAGTGAAAGCACAAAACCTCTTTTGGAATTACAACTATAACTACTGTCAGAATATACTAAAGACATTCAGTGAAAAATTAGCAATGAAAAGGCATATGATTTCAGCTGACCTTATTGCATAAGTATGTGTAGGAATTTCGCACAATTTAAGGGAGTAAATTAAGCATTTAAATAAAGGTTTGTGATAGTCAATATATTATTTAACGTCTCAATAAAGCATGTCTTAACCCATTTTGCACTTGACACGGCTGTGATAGTTGCTAATTTGCACTGCTCTTGGTAGATTGTGATGGTCATTATGGAAATGATCTGGCAGTGTCTGTGTTTAATTTGCACATTTGTCAGTAATGTATATCAGCAGTAGAACTTTCCACTCCCATCGGTGCGTTTATTGGATTGTGGTCTCGGCTAATTTCCCATGTTTAGTAAATCTGAGCCTTGAGCTGTCGACTGTGATAAGAAACACAGGATAAGACAAAGGTGACATACATTGTCCTTACGTTGGAAAAAAATAAACATACAGAGCAACCAGCGTAGTCAGATTCCCAAACGAATGACTCTTTGCAATTAGTTCAAAAAGTCTCAAAGTTGTTTAAAATTCACGTAAGCCCCATCAGAATAGGTTGGAATGAAACTGGAAAAGACAAAGTATGAAATGCAAAATAAAAAGTTAAAGTAGACTTTAACAGCTATTTTCATCTGATTTAACCCATCAAATAGTTGTGTTGGTAGTACATAAATTGAAAACAATTCAATATAAATTCAATTGAATACATTGAATAAAATCATTTTTTCAGTGTTCCCTATGTAGAGGAAAGGGAGGAGCTAAGTGTGCTAAAGCTAGCGGCAAGACATCACACGTGTTTGAAATCATTTCCTTCAACTGGAAAATGCTTCCATGTACTAAAATGTTTTTTTTCTTTAAGATGACAGTACCTTTCTGAAATCTTTGATACAGCGTTACCTTCTATACACTAGATGGAAGAATTCATAGTATAAGTGCAGTGTGTAGCACATCATTTAGAACACAAACAATGACTCAAAACTGATCTGTTGTTCATGATCTATAGTTAAAGATATACATTCAGAACAGAGAATGGACTCCTTAATGGTAAGTTAATGGAACAGTAACCAGAATTGTTCAGTTCTGTGCCTAGAGTGAATCTTACATTGTGAACAACTGTGAAGTGTATTCTGGAACACACACAGCTAGAGACAACTGTTCATGGCAAATTGGGAATATTATAAGTATGCTATATGGTGTCTCGCCCTTAACCATGAAACTCTTCCCATATAATTACAGATTTTCAACAACAGTTCCCTGCAAAATGAACAAACCCATCACAGGCTTTTATATTTTATGTAGAATGAGCAACAGATTCTCTTATATGCTATTATGAGTCAAACCAGAAGAATGAGTGGTGAGTTTGCTGTGCTGTGGTTTACAGTGAGTCACAGCTCAAAACCACATTCCCTCTGAGGAATGCACAGGAACCTCAGCAACAAGTTTTCAACCTTCAGCAGTCTAGGAGCCAATGTCACATCCAAAGAATGAAGGAGGAAGAACTTATACAGTAGTACATTTATGCAGCTCTGGTTTAGCTTGTGGAACCGGGCTTGTTTTTAAATGCTTGAATGTCTACTGGAACATGGAACTTTGAAATATTACAGAAGACAGTCACATGATCAGAATTAGATTTACTTTCATGAATATTTACTAATATTGCTATACAGTTACGTAGTGTGAAAAGAAGAGCTATCCAATGCTGTATGGATGGCATACGTTGTTTTAACTGAGTGTCTTTTTACACTAAGTGCAAATAGCCTGCCTTGTTATCATAGGCTGTTCACAGTAATTCCGCCCACTATTGTTTGGTTAAGCCAGACATAATTACAAAACAAACCTGTCTGGTAACAGGAGCAGTAGGGTAAGAATAGCGGATACAGTTTTGGTTGTGGTCGACACGTGTTTGAATCCTCCATTTTTCAATCCCATTCATGTCTAACAGGCATTTATTAGGCCTATAACTGATGTGATGCCCTTGTGAGGATTTGGATATTGTATTGCTT
Organism: Barbus barbus; assembly: GCF_936440315.1. NCBI lineage: Eukaryota > Metazoa > Chordata > Actinopteri > Cypriniformes > Cyprinidae > Barbus > Barbus barbus. The sequence continues at coordinate 7,170,101 of NC_136742.1, forward strand.
GAATGTTTTGATGCTATATTTCAATACTTATCTTGCTGGATCTGTCCACTGCTTTTGACACGATTAACCACCCGTTCCTCCTGCCAACCCTATTGGCAAAGGGCATCTCAGGAACTGCACTCCTGTCAGGTAGGTCCATCAAGGTCCTTCAATTTTGGAGAGGTGAGGTGTTGGTCACACCATCTAGCTACTGGGGTGCCTCAGTGCTCAGTTCTTGGACCACTTCTCTTCTCTGTCTACAGGGCATCAAGAGAAACATGGCTTTTCATATCACTGCTATGCTGATGACACTCAACCCTACCTCTCATTCCATCCCGATGATCAAATGATAGCTGCTCGCATCTCAGCATGCCTAACAGACATTTCTTGCTGGATGATGGACCACCATCTTCAACTCAACCTTGCCAAGACAGAACTGCTTGTGGTTTCAGCAAACCCATGACTTCATCACAATTTCACCATCCAGCTAGATACATCAACCATAACGCCTTCAAGGGCAGCCATGCAGGAACCTTGGAGTTGTGATTGATGATCAATTAAATTTCACAGACCACATTGCTAAAACCTGGGCTGCTGCAGATTTGCTTTATACAACATCAGGAAGATCAGGCCCTTTCTTTTGGAACAAGCTTCACAACTCCTTGTTCAAGCTCTTGTTCTGTCCAGGCTGGACTACTGCAATCCATTCTTGGCAGGTCTTCCAGCCAATTCAATCAAACCTCTACAACTAATCCAGAATGCGGCTGCAAGATTAGTCTATAACGTGCCGAAAAGAGCTTATGTTCATCAATTTGCACTGTCTACCAATAGCTGCTTGTATAAAATTAAAGGCATTGATGTTTGCCTACAAAACAACCACTGGCTCTGCACCCCTTTACCTCAATTCACTACTTCAGACTAATGTGCCGTACAGAAGCTTGCATTCTGCAAGTTAACAACACATTACAGTGCCATCCCAGAGAGGCACAAGATCTCTTTCATACACTTTTACCTTAACTGTTCCCTGCTGGAGAAATGACCTGCCCAACTCAATCCGTGCATCTGAGTGTTTAGCCATCTTCAAGAAATGGCTAAAAATACATCCCCTCTATCTACATTTGACCCTCTAACATTAGCACTCTCTATTCTAGTTCTATTTTATCTACTTGTTTTCTTTTCATTTAATTAAAAAAATTACCCTCTAACACTAGCGTTCTCTACTCTTTTTCTATTCTAATTGTTTTCTTTTTATTTATTATAAAAGAGAACCTTGATGTGTCTATTGTGTTAGACTAGACTTGTCACAGCACTTACATTTTATTGCTGTTTTGTTGGTTTTGATTGCTTCTATTGTCCTCATTTGTAAGTCGTCTTGAATAAAAGCATCTACTAAATGACTAAATGTAAATTTATATTGTTTGAAATTGAAAACACTGAAGAAGTTCAATAGCTTTTTTCATTCTTCTTTGCTATTGAAATTGGTATCCAGAATGGTTTCATGATATGTTCAAAAATGCAACAGAAAAATACATTTTCAGTTTATTCATATAAATATTCCACTTTTATATTTTATTATATTTTAAGAAGGTCCTGTTCTGCGGAGGCTATTGCAGAAGAATACACACACATGCACCATTATAAACCTGCGGACAGCACACTGTCATTAAGTTTCATTGAGCTGGCCACATTTGACAGCTCTGAAGAAATATGACCTCACAGGACACATAAAAGATGTAGTATTCCAATCTCTGTCCAAACAGACGCTTTCTTCTGTTTACAGTGAGTGTCTTGCCTTCTGCCTGACCTCTGCTGTGTGTTAAACCGATGTCTGTCGCGTAAATAGACAGTAACATTGTTATTTTGAGCGCAGGAGACATGACTTTACCCTCTCTTCACCTCACAAGAAACAATAACACGTTTTTAGTCTGTCTCTTTACACTGGCCTAAGGCCTGTTTGCCTTAAGCAATTAGCATTGCAGCCCAGTTCACATAGTTTCCATTCTAAATAGTATTATAAAGTGAATTTAATAAATATGCTAATAGCGCTGTTTATACTTTTTCTAATGGATTTTCTTAAGTGAGCTTCTGGACATGCTATAGAGGGAACAAGTCAGGTTCTGGAAGTAAAAAGTAAAAATGCAATCAATGGTATATGCTTTTGGTCATCAGTACAAATTATTTCAACGCATATTTTTAAATAATTGTGTTCAACAGTAGAATTCCTGATGGAAAACTACATTACCCATAATTTTACAGATAATTGCTACAAGCAATTTGGGCTCTTTATGGTCAACTACTCTCATGAAGCACTACGGATGATGTGATAGAGTCCGCTTCCCTAAACTCTCAAACTACTTCAGTGTATTGAGTATGCTTCAATGCATGCATGCATATTTTGCAATAGATGTAAAATATATTGTTTCATTATTTAATCAACATCCTTAAATCAGTACTGTAGTTTTGTATTTTTCATATTATTTGCAACGTGTCGTGGGATTGTAGTTTTTTCTCCCGTTAAAACTGTTACGTCTTGTACCTTTTTTTGTCAAATTTCAAATACATCAAATCAAAGTTGTGGTAATGTTGTGATTTACCTCAAAGCTGGATAATTCATGGCTTTTATCTCTTTAGCAAAGCCTTCTTGAAAAATCCCTTTGGGAAAAATATTTCTGGAACCAATGCCGTTGAAAAAGTGGCCAGGCACTGGTGTACTTGATTTGATTTCCCACAAACCCTTTTGCAACGCACAAGGCGAACAGACTTTTCCACTTAAATAAAAACGGTGATGAATTTGATGTCAAAAGATGCTTTTCTATATAGTAGCTTGTAAATGTACAAACCTGAAAGTTAAGAAAATAAGGAATTTCTTAGCTAAATGCTAACATTTATATATAATTGCAACATTTTGACTGGCTAGATAACAAAAAGGGGTGTGTGCTACCAAGACACAATTTAGCACAATACTGGTGTTTTATCATATTATGCATCCACAAGAAAAGAAATTTCCTCTAATAAGATAATCGCAACAAGCTAATTATGCCAAGACACATTAGCACTCACACCTAGTTGGGCTGCATCTGAAGTTGCATACTGTCTTATAACTTTGAATAAGTAATTATTTCACAAGCATTAAAAAAGTGCATTCTATGTAGTATGAATGTGTGTAGCATGTTCTTTTCCCATAAACAAGTCAAGTACATAGTTTCAGTGTATAGTATTGTAGGAAAGTTTAAAAGCAGCATACATTCAATGTCAAATTATACATTTTACTCTATGGAGCCCCCTACAGGCCTTAAGCTAGAAGTAGAACCCTCTCTTGTCATGTAAATCAGTGTCGGCGAAGGATAACAGGACAGCAGCCGGATTAACTCTCTTTGTGCTGGGGTACAAAAGCTGGCAGCAGATGGCCGAGTGTGATCGCTGTGCTGGACTCTTATCAAAAAGTTTCTGTCTGAGTATGCATTCACACTCGTCCCTCACAGATGGCATGGTAGAGGACCCCACTGTCTGGTGTCAAGGTGTTAAAGACATTTTTGCATTTTCTATTCATTTTAATCAAAGATGTTAAAGAGTTAATTCATGCAAAAATTTACATTTAATATCTTTATATGATGAACTGTTTTAATTTAATCACATTTAAACATTGCCCAGTGCACAAACATGGATTTCATGAAATATTATATTTATTTTAGCCCTACAGAAGTACACCAGCCCTTTGTTCTTATGAAAACCTTGATCATTTATCTCCTGAATATGTTGCCAACCTCATTATATTGTAAGCAAAATGGTTTATTCAAAAACAAAAAATGTCCCAATTGTGTTTTCAATTATTTTCTTATTGAATTTCATCCCACAGGCTTATACACACATTGTAAAAATGCCAGAAGCGTTTATTTAAAGATGTGATTTACAACTTCTTCTATTAAACTTTATTTGTATGTTGTCACTGTGGCATATTTGAATTATGTCTTTGTTGATCTTGTATGCACTTACTGTATGTTCTGCATAAAAAAGAGAGATTTGTTTTGTTGCATTAAGCATGTTTGAGCTTCTGTTTACCATATTTGATAAGTAAATGACTATCATTTAAGCATTTTAAGTTGTCTCTCTTGTTAAAAGCTGAAACTTCTAAAATCAAAGTTAGTTCCCAAATGCTATAATGGGTTTAGAAACTGAAAATGTATTTTCTCATAAGTGACTCTTTCTCAGAATTTACTTCACTTTTCTGAAAAATAACTTCTATGCAACTGGCGTCAAATAGATTTTTAGTGGATGTATGAAGTCAGATCCCCTCAAGTTCACATTGACTAATAACCACCGGTATAATCATATTCACAATGAGCATATTCCACCACGTTTGACAGCCAGAAAGTGGTTAAATGGACATACTGAGCAGTTCAATTTCTCAAATACACCCTAACAGACAAAATCTTGAAATGAAATATTAAATTGCCATTTTTATTTCCTTTGGCACACATTCAGCATGAATTACTCCAAACATTTATACAATTAAATCAGACATTTATACAAAAATGTACAATACCCAAAACACTCATTTCCAGTTGTAAAATGCTCAAATATGCACATCTAAAAGGGACCGTCATGTTAAAAACAGGTCAACAAGACGCCATTTCTAAAAACATCGAATACAAACAAGTTTAAGGATAGAAGAGAGAACTGAGCTCAGATTTGTGTGTATAGTGAGTGGGAAATGGAGTGATTGGTAACAAATACAAGACATGTACATGCAGGAGTGTTTTTGTCCTGTGTGCAATCCACAATTTGGAGAAAATCATGTATAGACTGCATTTAAAAAAAAAATCTAACTAGACAATACACAGTGCCGTTATAAATCCATGAGCGATTCATTTTCCTTTTAAACTCACAGTTTGATGAGTGAAGTTTACAGAACATCTACAAACACATTTTTCTCCTCCACTTTTCTTTATCAAAACACTGGATATGAACAGATGTGACATTATTTATTCATTTGTTACAATTATTCTGAACTACAAAGGCAGGGTTAGGGTCAGTAACTACATGTTTCAGAAATGAGTTATGACCAAGTTAGGCTCTTCTGTGCTAAGATTCAGAGAAAACTGATATCTAATTCTCCATGATGCAGTTACTGCGTTCTGCCACTGCAGGCTGCTGGTATCAGTTTGAAGTGTTTCAGCGAAGCTTCATTTGTGTCCTCTCTGTTTGTGTTCCTGTGGTCGTCTAAACACAGCACACATCTGTTTCAGTTTGTCGATGTCTGTAATTGTCCTCTGCTCTTCACAGGCTGGTCTCGGTGTACACAGGGACGGCAAGGAGCGACTGAGGCTGAGTCTGAACCAGAGCTTCCTGGGCTTGTGGCTCCACGGCTCTCTTGTGTTTCTCTTCGATCTCATGCAGCAGGAGCACATTAGCATCTCGCCACTGTCTGTATTTACAAGCGCTCAGAGACGGTTCACTCAAGACCTGCTCGATGGCCTGCAGATCGGCCTCCTTCGCCTGAAATAAGACAGACACAGAATCATATGATGGTTTCTTCTAAAAGCTGTTCTAGTGAAGCTGCTATGATTTTATTTGACCAATACCGCCAACTACTGTCTGCAGACTTCAAATACTCTTGGTTCAATCAACAGAGTTTGTCAATGAGTCTATGATTTTAAAATGTTTTTAATTAAAGTATGCTCAACAATTTATTTTTTCAATTTATTTATTTTTTATTTATTTCATTATTAATAAGGGTGTTTTTGAGCACATAAATTCAGCCTTGGTGAGCATAAGATGTTTCCAAAGTTTTTATACATGCATACATAGACACTTTATGTTTCTGTATGAGGGGTACAATGCTGTTTCGTGCAGTTACACTGTTAAAGAGTTAATCTCACTTCCGGGTTCGTACAAGTTTCAGAGTTTTTTTTTTTGATCATGGCTCTTGCTGAAGTAAATGACGGTGGAACTCCTTATATGGGCATTTCTCCCGGAAGAACGCGCCCGCATCGACCAGAGCAAGAGAAAGAGCGCACGCCCATCTACGCGCTTCATTCGGCAGCACTGCACGGGACTCGCTCGGAAGATTGTCTCTAAAGAACTGTGTTTTTGGTTGTGAGGGAAAGATAACCTTGTTCAGCTTCCCAAAAGAACCCAGCGTTACGTGAACAGTGGATGCAGTTTGTTTTTCGGGGCAGCAATGGAGTTTCTCAAGTGTGTTTGTTGACGAACGTTTTATAAACGAGGCCCAGTTGGACGCTGGATTTGCACATCGTTTAATACTGAAAGAAGTCCCAGCTATAAAAGATCCCGGTCATGATTCAGAACTGCAGACGGTAAGTGAAACGGCATCAAATGTCTCCGTTTTGTTGGCGATCGGCGCTCAAGTGCTCATCACTCTTATTATGTGATGGCGTGCCTCCAGGAGCTCGGCTTTTTTCGGAGAGAAACGTAAAAGCTCTTTCTTTTATAAATATGATAAAACTAAAGACTTTTTGGAGATATGAAGGATGCGGTACTACTCTAGGTACTCAAGGTTAACATGAGATTGGGTGAAACTTTGTGTGTTATGTCCCCTTTAACATAAAAACTGTTAACATTTAACTTAAATATTCATCACTAAAGCTATATTTAAGTAATTATTTAGAAATGTGAAGTATTTAACAAATACATCTGGGATAAGTGTTGTAATTGCTAATTAAAATAAATTATTAAAACTTTTTTTAAATCAAGTTAAAATGAACTTGACAAAGATTAAATAAAGTAAAATATAAATATCAGATTCATAACCTTAAATATTATTTTATTAGGATTTAGTCATTTAGCAGACTATATAAATGATCAATTATGCCTTGGCAAGTAACAAAAAATAAAATGTTTAAACTAAAGCACTAAAATGACTACAACTAAAAATAAAAGCTTAAAAAAACCCAACAAACTATAAAACTGAAAATACTGTTTCGGTATTGACACTTTTCGATACTTTTGAACCTAGCTCAAAGATGCTAATCAGCACGTGCTTATCTAGCACAGTTCTGAACAGTAGTATACATATATGAAAAAAACTAAATGTTATGGAATAACCTCCAGAAAAAAAGTGTGCTTAATTGCAGATGCGATAATGAACGTTATATCGCGTAGCTTGTCAGTGAACTACGGCTCTGTGTATTTACTGCCGCTCCATCTGAAAACAGGTGATGGAGATTTAATACTAATCACGGAACCGGCTTAAGGAGAAATCTATGATACCCAAGCCTGCATTTGAACCAAAATACAGGACAAGTAGTAATAGTGAAATATTTTTCCTTTTTAAAATAACTGCTTTATATTTTAAAATGCAATTTATTCCTGTGATCAAAGCTGTATTTTCAGCATCATTACTCCAGTCTTCAGTGTTACATGATCCTTCAGAAATCATTCTAATATGCTCGTTTGCTGCTCAGGAAACATTTATTATTATTATTATTATTATCAATATTTAAAACAGTTGAGTACTTTTTTTTCAGAATTCTTTGATGAATAGAAAGATCCAAAGATCAGCATTTATCTGAAACAGGGGCGGCGTTTCCGTATGGCAGAGTATAGCAGTATCCATACCCTAGCCCAGTCAGGTGTGCCATGGAAAATGACCCGAACTCTCTATTATATTTCCTTATTATTAATATTAATATTATTGCTCAGTGGTCCAAAGTCCTCTTTTCAGATGAAAGTAAATTTTGCATTTCATTTGGAAATCAAGTCTGGAGGAAGAGTGGAGAGGCACAGAATCCATGTTGCTTGAAGTCCAGTGTGAAGTTTCCACAGTCAGTGATGATTTGGGTTGCCATGTCATCTGCTGGTGTTGGTCCACTGTGTTTTCTGAAGTCCACAGTCAACGCAGCCATCTACCAGGAAACTTTAGAGCACTTCATGCTTCCTTCTGCTGACAAGCTTTATGGAGATGCTGATTTAATTTTCCTGCAGGACTTGGCACCTGCCCAGACTGCCATAGGTACCAAAAGCTGGTTCAATGACCATGGTGTTACTGTGCTTGATTGGCCAGCAAACTCACCTGGCCTGAACCCCATAGAGAATCTATGACACCAGAGACCATTTGGTGTGAGAGACACCAGACCCAACAATGCAGATGACCTGAAGGCCGCTATCAAAGCCACCTGGGCTTCCATTACACCTGAGCAGTGCCACAGGCTGATTGCCTCCATGCCACGCCACATTGAGGCAGTAATTCATGCAAAAGGAGGCCCAACCAAGTATTGAGTGCATAGAAATGAACATACTTTTCAGAAGCCTGACATTTCTGTTTAAAATATCCTTTTTTATAGATTTTATGTAATATTCTAATTTTCCGAGACACTGAATTTGGGGTTTTCATTATCTGTAAGCCATAATCATCAAAATTTAAAGAAATAAAGGCTTGAAATATTTCACTCTATGTAATGAATCTATATAATATATGGGTTTCACTTTCTGAAATGAGTGACAAAAAAATATTGACCTTTTTCATGATATTCAAATTTTTTGAGATGTACCTATATAGTGCTTCATCGTTTATATCATGAAATTTTGGGCAAGTGTATTAAACGACAAGAAAAACTAAGCGCCCATATAGCTACAACAAAAGTTTTAATGTTGATGAAAGCGTATATTGCGATGCATTTAGTAGTAGTACTGATAGACAAAACACAGATCTTCGTCATTTGCTGCTCAAAAAACTCCATTTGAGCTTGATTTTTCAGAAAATGTTAAGTGCAAGTGTCTAATAAAGCCACATACCAACTCTGACAATGCAGTGTTTAACTTTTTTTTTACACTATGGTTTTTTTACACTATGGTTTTTTACACTATGGTTTTTTTACACTATGGTTTTTTACACTATGGTTTTTTTACACTATGGTTTTTTACACTATGGTTTTGTGAAACGCTGCCACTGATCTGAAATAAAAAGCTTTAGTAACATTAATCATCAGAGATGGATTCATTAATATTTTATTTTGATTTAAGAAATTATTATACTCATCATTACAGAAATTACTACATTAAATTATTATATTAACCACAGGCCTTGGCTACCAGACTGTATTGTCATTAATAAATGTTAGCCTACATAAAGAAAACATCATTATCCATTCCACAAGTCTATTAACTGATCGTCTATTATTATTAGCCTATTATTAGTGGTTGTATTTTTATATTTGTATATTCAGTTTCTTCATTTTGATCTCTTTACTTAACGTTCTGAATAGTTTTGTAAATAATAGCCTACTGTAAATGCTCGCATCACTATAAAGCTTTGATTATACTGACTGCAATTTATACTGGAATGCAATTTAAATTGAACATATTTCATTTTATTTCAGCTAATAAATAGACCATATTTATAAATACTATAGTGTTTCGTTGAGGCATGAATCATTCACGTGGTTTCATTTGTAAGTGTTGCTCATTTATCATCACACACGGGCATAAATACAACCATAAACTCAAAACTTTATTGGCATAATTGTCAGGCGTTTACAGTATTAAATAATAATAGTAGCAAATAATAGCATAGGCTATTGAAGCATAGGCTATTTTTTGAGCAGCAAATCAGAATATTAGAATGATTTCTGAAGGATCATGTGACTGGAGTAATGATGCTAAAATTTCAGCTTTGAAATCAAAGGAATAAATTACATTTTACAATATTTTCAAATGGAAAATATTGAAAATATCAAAATTGTACTGTTTTTGCTGTACTTTGGATCAAATAAATGCAGGTTTGGTGAGCAGTAGAGACTTCTTTTAAAAACTTTGGTTTAATAAAAGGTACACTACACAAACCAGTTTCTACGACATTCAAAAATTTCAGCAGTTTATATGGAACAATATTCACAAAACAGCCCTGACATTTGACAACTAAAACTGATTTATTTTTCCTTCATTACTTTTACAAAATTTTATTTATTTAGAATTTTAAGGTATTTTTGAATAAATAAATACATCTGGATTAGTGTTACTGTTAACAAAAACAAGAAATAATGTCGTTTTCTGAAGTTAATAAAAATACCTTTAATTAAAATAAAGTTTAAATAAAATGTGACCCTGGACCACAAAACCAGTCATAAGGGTCAATTTTTAAAAATTGAGATGTATACATAATCTGAAAGCTGAATAAATAATCTTTCCATTGACGTATGGTTTGTTAGGATCGGACAATATTTGGGCCGAGATACATCTATTTGAAAATCTGGAATCTGAGGGAGCAAACAAATCTAAATATTGAGAAAATCTCCTTTAAATTTGTTCAAATGAAGTTCTTAGCAATGCATATTACTAATCAAAAATGAAGTTTTATATATTTACAGTAAGAAATTTACAAAATATCTTCAGGGAACATGATCTTTACTTAATGTCCTATTGATTTTCAGCATAAAAGACAAATCAATAATTTTGACCCATACAATGTATTTTTGGCTATTGCTACAAATATACCCCAGCGACTTCAGACCGGTTTTGTGGTCCAGGGTCACAAATATAAAAAATATAAAAATAAAATATAAATTAAAATAAATAATAAATTAAAATCTAGAATATTAGCCATTAACATCTTCCCTGTAGATTAATTACTATTTCGAGTGACCCTTTCAGGAGTCAAACCTATGAATGGACACACCAAGGTCAAACTCACCTTTAAAGTGCTGTTTAAAGTTCGAATCAGGTGCAGTTTCTCATTAACGCTCTCATTTTTGCAGCGTCTGATGAAGGAAGACCTGAAGTCACGTTTGGTGGTCGGCTGCAGGGCTCCTGTGGGGGACAGACTCGCTTGTTTGAGGTGAAGATACAGTATCTCCATCTCATCAGACGGGGGGCCTGCTCAAACAACAACACAAGAGTATTTGCTTACGAACCAGTTTACATGATTACCACAATTAACTGAGAAATCCATTTCCATGAATTTTCCAGAAGTTTGCAATAACTGGGTAAGAATTTAAAAAATAATAATTTTATATAGACAACAAGCAATATATAGTATAATTCAGAAGTTTAAATCTCCTCATTTGCATTAAGAATATTCTTTCTGCTATTCTTTCAGACTCGGTTCTGTAGGGCCACTGTCTTGCAGAATATTCTTTCTAATAGCTAAACTCTGCAAGACAGTGGCCCTACAGAACCGAGTCTGGTGACCCCCATTAAAAGTGAATGGACTTTCATTGGAGGAACAGAAATCTCACAGGTTTCATTAAAAATATCTTAATTTTTATTTCCAAGATGAATGAAAGACTTATGGGTGCAGAATGAAATGAGCATGAGTACTATGATGACTGTTTGCATTTAGGGTGAACTATCCCTTTAAAAAGTTTTTATTTCAGACTCCTGCGATGCAGTGCTCTGGTAAGGATAAAAGATCTCATTCCAGGGCTCACTTACAGTCATTCCCTTTGAATTCCTGTATTTTGTGGACGGGGTCATCCTCTGAGCTGATCTCCTGCCACGACTCCCTGTCTGCACTCTGAGTCTCTGTGAGCTTACAAACCGGAGAAACCAGCGGGACCGAGTCCTGACATGGAGAAGAAGAGGAGTGGGGAGGCGGGAGACAGCCCTGAAACATTCACACACAAATACATTTAAAAATATAACATCAATATATCAAAATCGCAAATTCAGTTAAAAAAACTACTTGTGAAAATGACAAAAATAAAAAATTATATATTGATACCTATTAACAACAGGTTTAGTGTTTTCTTATACATTGATTTTTATGTGAATGGCACCGGTTTCTCATAAGTGTTTTTTCTCTTAAATTTGTTCAGATGCTGGTTTACACTACTGTTTGGGGGACAGTAAGATTTTTTTTATCCAAATATTGCAATTAATATCCCATTTTAAGATATTTTAATATTTCCATTTGATATCATATTTATTCCTGTGATGGTAAAGCTGAATTCACATGATACTTCAGGGTCACATGATCCTTCAGAAATCATTCTAATATGCTGGTTTGATGCGCAAGAAACCTTTCTTTTTATCATCACTGCTGCACGCAGTTGTGCTGCTTGATATTTTTGTGGAAACCGTGATGCATTTTTAGCTTTTAGTGGTTGTCCATGTACAAATGAGTGCGACACATACAGGTACATCTCAAAAAATTAGAATATCGTGAAAAAGTTCATTTTTTCTTGTAACTAATTTCAAAAAGTGAAACTTTCATATATTTTAGATTCATTACATGTAAAGTCAAACATTTCAAAAGTTTTTTTGTTTTAATTTTGATGATTAGAGCTTACAGCTCATGAAAGTCAAAAATCCAGCATCTCAAAATATTAGTATATATTTATATTTGAGCTTCAATAAATTACCATCCCTACAGTATAAATTCTGGGTATCTCTTGTTCTTTGAAACCACAATAATGGAGAAGACTGCTGACTTGGCAATGATCCAGAAGACAATCATTGATGCCCTCCACAAAGAGGGTAAGTTACAGAGGGTCATTACTGAAAGGTGTGGTTGTTCACAGAGTGCTGTATCAAAGCATATTAAATGCAAAGTTGACTGGAAGGAAGAAATTGAGTAGGAAAAGGTGCACAAGCAACAGGGATGACCACAAGCTTGAGAATATTGTCAAGCAAAGCTGATTCAAACACTTGGGAGAGCTTCACAAGGAGTGGACTGAAGCTGGAGTCAGTGCATCAAGAGTCACCACGCTCAGACGTCTTCAGGAAAAGGGCTACCAAGCCACTTCTGAACCAGAGACAACGTCAGAAGCATCTTACCTGGGCTGTGGAGAAAAATAACTGGACTGTCGCTCAGTGGTCCAAAGTCCTCTTTTCATATGAAAGTAATTTTTGCATTTCATTTGGAAATCAAGGTCTGGAGTCTTGAGGAAGACTAGAGAGGCACAGAATCCATGTTGCTTGAGGTCCAGAGTGTAGTTTCCACAGTCAGTGATGATTTGGGCTGCCATGTCATCTGCTGGTGTTGGTCCACTGTGTTTTCTTAAGTTCACGGTCAACACAGCCATCTACCTGGAAATTTTAGAGCACTTCATGCTTCCTTCTGTTGACAAGCTTTATGGAGATGCTGATTTCATTTTCCAGCAGGACTTGGCACCTGCCCAGACTGCCATAGGTACCAAAAGCTGGTTCAATGACCATGGTGTTACTGTGCTTGATTGGCCAGCAAACTCGCCTGACCTGAACCCCATAGAGAATCTATGACACCAGAGACCATTTGGTGTGAGAGACACCAGACCCAACAATGCAGATGACCTGAAGGCCGCTATCAAAGCCACCTGGGCTTCCATACCACCTGAGCAGTGCCACAGGCTGATTGCCTCCATGCCACGCTGCATTGATGCAGTAATTCATGCAAAAGGAGGCCCAACCAAGTATTGAGTGCATAGAAATGAACACACTTTTCAGAAGCCTGACATTTCTGTTTAAAATATCCTTTTTTATTGATCTTATGTATAATTTTCCGAGACACTGAATTTTGGGTTTTCATTATTTGTAAGCCATAATCATAAAAATTTCAAGAAATAAAGGCTTTAAATATTTCACTCTGTGTAATGAATCTATATTGATAAAAAGATTGACCTTTTTCCTGATATTCTCGTTTTTTTAGATGTACCTGTATCTGGCCACTGCATTTTTTGTTGTAGTCGTTTTTTTTTTTCAAACCAAGCAGTCAAACTATTGTGTGACCCATTTCACCAGGAATGAATAGCACATATAAACCACAATAAACAGAAGAGTTAAATGCTGGCTTGAAATACTTACGGTAATAGTAAGTAAGTAAGTAAGTAAAGTTTATTTATATAGCACATTTATCTCAGCAGAGCTGACCAAAGTGCTGAACAAAGTCAAAGATAAACATAAAATAAAACAGATGATTCAGTAAAACAATACAACATAGATAAATCAAATTAAAATGCCTGGGAATAAAGATATGTTTTCAACTTCATTTTAAAAGTTGTAATAGAAGGTGCAAGGCGAATGTCCAGTGGCAGTTGATTCCAAAGATGAGGGGCAGCAATCGAAAGAGCTCTATCACCCTTTGTTTTTGAACGTGAACGTGGGACAACTAAAAGAGCCCTGTCAGAAGATCTTAGAGATCTGGAGGATGAATGTAGAGTAAGATGATCTGTGAGATAAGATGGGGCTTGACCATTAAGTGCTTTAAAAACAAACAATAACATTTTAAACTGAATTCTAAAATGAACAGGAAGCCAGTGAAGAGAGGCTAAAATTGGTGTAACGTGATCAGTTTTCTTAGTCCTAGTCAACAGCCTTGCAGCAGCATTCTGTACCATCTGTAAATGTGCGATGGATGACTGAGGAAGACCCAAATATAATGAATTACAATAATCGAGACGGGAGGTAATAAAAGCATGAATGACTTTCTCCAGGTCATTAAAAGACAGAAATGATTTCAATCTTGAAATAATCCTTAACTGATAAAAACTGTTCTTGACAACTGTATTAATTTGCTTAGTTAGAGTCCAGAATGACACCAAGGTTCCTGACCTGGGAAGAGACTGAGGAGAAATGCTTGCCAAGCTCCTGTATTAAACCACTTCTTAACTTAGGGGGGCCAAAGATGATTACTTCTGTTTTGTCTTCATTAAGTCGAAGAAAATTATTAGACAACCATTTCTTAATGTCCCCAAGACAGGCCAATAAAGGTTCAATAGTATCGCCAGCTTTCAGTGGTAATGGGTCTGTTTAAATTAGCATACAGAGTGTGGTTACTCACATGCAGAGTTTGCTGATCCATGTACTCTGCACACATCTCAGCTGTGTCTGCTTCATCCTCATCATCACTCTCCTCACTGTAGCACCCTATAGTCACACAATCACAGTCTCAATACCAGAATAATAATAATACAGCTATTAAAGTGACAGGTGTGGCTTTGGCGAAATGCATCAAGTAGACTGAAATAGACACTTGGTATTAACTGGGTTTCTGTAAGCATGTGTGGTGTGAATCTTTACCTCCATCGGTTGAGTCTGTGGGCTCAGGTTCATTTGAAGCCTGGGTGAGTTTAGCCAGCCATCTAGGTTAAAAAGAACATTAATTACAGTTAATCTACTCATCAGATCTGTGGAATGATTGTAATGGATCATTATGTGTGTACTCTGCCCACAGTTTAATAGCAGCACACCCACAGCTTTCTCTCAATGTTTTTTCCACTCATAGGTTTATTTCAGTATGTTTCAATAAACATCTACAGGAATGGTTTACAAAAAAAAAAAGAGATATTTCTGTCTGTTGTTTCAAAACCATTTGATTCCATGGAACAAAAAGGAGATATTTTGAAGAATCGCGAGGCTGCTCTTTTTTGTTAGAAGGCTCCCATACATTTGTTTTATACATATATTGAACTTTTTTATGTATTTTAATTTTTATATATTTTAAAAGTTAGATTTTTTTTTTTTTTTTTTGTGTGTGTGTGAACTACTCTATTAATTAAGATATTCATATACAATAGTTGAAATAGAGCATAGAACTTTTTGGACACTTTCTTCCAGCAAAGCTTAGTTAAGGAATCCAAACTGTATTTTTAGGACTTGAGGTCTGCAAAACCCTGTATTTTCATCAAACATGCTCAACTGCATGGTGTGCTGCAGACAGCTTCGGTCACAACGAGGTGTCAAGCAGCCCGCCACACTGCAATACAAACATGTCACATTGGGCCAAAAACCAGACCCACAAGCTTCACATGTATGCGTAAGTGCTACATGACTAAAAAAGGTAGTTTTTTTTCATAAGTGTAGCATCAGCAACCCCATTTACAAACACAAGAAATTGTGTCTTTTCACACTCACTTGTTCATGTCTTTCATGTTCTCGGCTGCAAAGTAGAGTGTCAGAATGTGAAGGTGGCTTGCTTTCATTGCACTAGAAAATAAGAATAAAGTGAATGCAAATGAAAACATACACAACCCCAGCAGATCTCAGAGACAGTATCTTTGTGGATGTGTGGTTACGTGACATAGTGGAAGCATTACACAAAACACCGAAAACATGTTCGACACCAAGGTTTATCTCCCGTCTTATCTACATCCAATCTTAGTTATCAAAGTAAACTGTATGTCTTTTATGAAGGAAGTCTGTGAAAAATGCAGTAGCTCAGACCACACTTAGAGCAGGCAGTTTCCTGTGTTCTGAGCTCGCTTTAAGAGGGGTATAGATGACACACTTCCAGTGTGAAAAAAAAAAAATCTGATTTACAGCCTGACAACTCACACTAGATCTTCAAAATGCATCAGTCAAAAATAGAGTTGTTTTTGGCGGCCTGTTTTAATTTTAGTTTTAGTCTAGTCTTTGTGTGAAGCAGTCATTTTAGTTTTTATTAATTTTAGTCACGTTCATACTCTTTTTAGTCTAGTAAAGTTTCAGTCAACTAAAACTCTGAGCATTTTAGTCTTATTTCAGTCAGAATTATCCATGACTATTTTCGTCTAGTTTTAGTCGACGAAACCTGATGACATTTAGTCTAGTTTTAGTCAATGAAAATTGTATTTTAGTCTCTTTATAGTAATGCAATTGTATTTAACCCAGTCAATATAGTATAAGTACCTAGTAGCAGGGGCGCCGTAAGGGGTGGGGGGTGGGGGTTAGGACGATTCTAAGGGCCCGACGATGGGGGGGGGGGCCCCCCGAGGGGGAAACGCAATATCCAATATTGCATTATACATTTAATTATAGTTATCGTCACATGACTAGCATTTACGTTGCGTCTTGTCTCGTTATCGTCATGTGATAAAGGTTCATTGACGACAATATTTAGTCATAATTTTCATTCACGAAAGCAACACTAGTCAAAAAACAAATTCATAGCCATTTTACATTCTCTTCAGAAAATATATGGGTACTGCATATTGCATAAGTATATTTTCATCTGTTGTGGTTTGTTGCCTAGTGTGTTAAAGGTGCTGTATGTAATTTTTTGACTATACTAAAGCATTACAATACAATAGTTCGCAGATATTTAGGAAACATGCTAAGTTCACATGATACTTGTTTCTCTGAAAAACAATGCGACAGCCAGGTATTCTACTTTTGAAATGTGTGTTCCGTGTCGGAATGTCTGTTTTTGTTTTGGTCTGTGTGATTCAGCCCACTGCTAGTTTAGCCAATAGTATTTCGACACCAGTTGGTGGAAAACACTGCCATGGAAGCCAATAAATGAACAGAGTCATAGATCACAGATCCTACCAGAGGCATATTAAAACGATGATAAATTAACTTGTTAACTTAGATTGTAAGACTCGTCGCCTTCCAATGTCAATCTGGCAACCAACATAAGCATTGAATTTAAGGAGGAGGGAGTGGGAGAAACAACTCTCTCCAATATTTTGCATTTGGTCTGCAGTACCCATTTCAAGTGCTTGCTGTTAATATTACACTGCACCTTTAAATGTATTCCGACTATGGTGTTGTTGGTGTTGCTGTGCAAGTTAAAAAAAAATGTAAAATTTTATTCCACTCTGGAATGGCATTCCTTGCTATGCGGTGGCTAGGATGTTCTGAATAGTTTCCAGGGCTTTTCTATGCTGTTACTAGTGTAGTTTGGCTGGTTGCCATTCAGTTCATAAGGTTCTTTAAGTGTTTTAATGCATTTGTATGGCTGCTGGTGTTCTGGGTCTCTATGTATCTAAGGCAATTCTAGGTGGTTTCTGAGGAATGGTTTTGAGAGACCAATGTGAGTGTGATCTGAGTGGTTGGCAAGATGTTGCTAGGATGTCCTGGGGTGTTGCAATGACGGTCTGTGTGGATCCCAAGGAGTTTTTATGAATTTGTGTGGGTGTTGCATATGATTGCTGTATGTTACCAAGCATGAGCTACAGTTATATCCATGCTTGCTTTAACATCCAGCATGCAGTAATTTCAGAAAATAGATATAATAAGGCCACATGGTGCCACATATGTGTGAGGTTGTTTTTTTTTTTTTTTTAACCACAAGCAGCCAAAAATCTCTCTTAATAAGGAAGACGAACTCACAACTTCTTCTTGCATTCGGTAGCCTGTTCTATGGTGAAGTCTCTCAGGTTGATGTAGCCTTCGGCTTTCTCTGCCTGAAAAGAAACAGAGAGAACTAGTCTCTGGAAAAAGACTACTCATTTAAGTTTGAGTTTAGTTTTGAACAAACCCTGGTGGATTGGTTTTTAGCGATGTTCATTGCCATGATACACAACTAAAAATACACAAATAGCCAGGGCTGTGATATCCAAAAGCATAAGTCTTAATACATTGTAGAAACCACTGGCACCAATGGTCTCTACAATCAACTTAAAGGGATAGTTCACCCAAAAAGTGAAAGTTTTGTCATTTTTTCACTCTCAAGTTGTTCCAAACCTGTATGAGTTGCTTTCTTCTGCTGAACAAGATATTTTGAAGAATGCTGGTAACCAAACATCTGGTCCCCATTGCATTCCATTGTAATTCTTCCATGCTATGGAAATCAATGGGGACCATCAATTGTTTGGTTACCCACATTCTTCAAAATATCTTCTTGTTCAGCAGAAGAAAGCAACTCATACAGGTTTGGAACAACCTGAGGGTAAGAAAATGACAGAATTTCATTTTTGGGTGAACTATCCCTTTAAAGGGGTCATCGGATGCCCATTTTTCACAAGTTGATATTTTTCTTTAGGGTCTTAATGAAAACTCTACAACATACTTTGGTTAAAATTTCTCAATGTTAGTGTAAAAAAACACCCTTTTTAACCAGCCAAAATCAGTTTTGTTTTCAGCAAGCTGTTTTTTAGTCCATGTCACTTTATATGCTAATGAGCTCTGCTTGCCCCGCCCCTCTCTTCCATGGGGTGACGAGCAGACTGTAAACTTCAGCCGCAAAATTTGCTAACTAGCATGTATTAGGAAAGGCAATTTGCAAAGATTCATAAAAAAAACTTTTCTGTAGATGAAGCTGGATCACGAATGATTCACGCAGGCATAGACCATTTAGGCAGATCGGAGATCGGCGCATTCCCTTCAAAACGAAAGTAACATTAATCCTCTGCGTCTTCAGCGGCTCAGATGTCGGGAGTAAATGACGACTGCTATATTATTCATTATTACATCCAACAACAAAACACCTCAATCGCTTAATCGGAGACATCTTGTCTTCCCCTGCACCAGAGTCGACACAATGATGGATGGATGACAGCCCACTCAGGGTGGGTCGAAGGTAAGACGGTCTTGTCAATCAACTATCGTGGGAGCGGTCTATACAGAACTACGTCATTCTGACAGGACTCTCAGAACAGCCTGATTTGAGAAAGGGGATTTTAAAATAGGGATTTAAAAAAAAAAACACTGAGTGGATTTTTAGCATTATAGGATGGATGTGTACACACACATTTATGTTCAAACAACAACTAAAGTGAATTTTGCATTCGATGACCCCTTTAAGATAGCTATGCTTTCATGAAATTTAGCTGTGATTTGAAGCTGGTTTTTTTTTATGGATATGATATCGCAAACTGAAAATGGACCAATTAGCTGTGAGCAAAGTGATGCTTCTCTGACACAATAAAGTCACTCCTTTGTCTCTCTTGCTCCAAATTAAACAGTACAAGAATTTTCGAGAGAAAAATTGTTTCGATTTTGAGCATTAATTATTAATCCTGATTAATCGCATCCAACATAAAAGTTTGTTTACATAATGTGTACTGTGTATATTTATTATGTATACATAAATACACGCACATATAGTATATATTTTGAAAATATTGATAATTTCTATACATTTATAGATTTATATTCTTATTTTTTATATTATACAGTGGGGCAAATAAGTATTAAATAAGAAGCATTTCAAGGTCCTGGTGTGTCCTAGCCAGTCTCCAGACCTGAACCCGATAGAAAATCTATGGAGGGAGCTGAAACTCTGTGTTGCCCAGCGACAGCCCCAAAACCTGAAAGATCTGGAGAAGACCTGTATAGAGGAGTGGGCCAAAATCCCTGCTGCAGTGTGTGCAAACCTGGTCAAGAACTACAGGAAACGTCTGAACTCTGTAATTGTAAACAGGTTTCTGTACCAAATATTAAGTTCTATTTTTCTATTGTATCAAATACTTATTTCATTAAGATTATTAAAAAATCATACAATGTGATTTTCTGGATTTTTTATTCTGTCTCTCACAGTTGAGGTGCACCTACCATGAAAATGACAGATCTCTCCATTCTTTGTAAGTGGGAAAACTTTAAAAATCGGCAGTGTATCAAATACTTATTTGCCCCACTGTATATAAATATATTTAATATATACATAACATTTTTCTTAAATATATACATGCATGTGTTTCTGTTTATATATACATAATAAATATACACGGTATACAAACATATATTAAACAAAAACGTTTATTTTGGATGCGATTAATAGTGATTAATCGTTTGATTAAATAAATTATATATTACCATATTGATATTATATTCTTAAAGCATGCTTAATGAACATACATAAGAATTTATAATTTGACAATTAAAAATATATTTTTTTAATTATTAGCTAATAATTATTTAATAATATTAATTAGCTTTTAACTTAAAATAATATAAATATATATATAAATAAATGTTTTAAACTATATAAAAAGTTTTAAAATGACTTAGCTCTTTAAAAAGTATATAAATTATTAGCTTGCACTGACAGCCAGATATTTTTTCTCGAAATTTTGTGGGAGCAGCAATGGTTCTTATCGCCTTGTGAGTGCGTTTAAACTTTTCATATTTTTTCATAATCTCCTAATTTTGATTAGAAAAGTGGATTGCGAATCAAACTGCTCATGAGATTGGCTGTTCACTGTATACTCTGTATCAAACCCACAGTAGTGAGAGCTGTGACTTCGCTATCAAAATGCAGAGTTTGTTCATCTTGTTTTGTGCAACAATACTCATTTCCAATATGAGATAACAAATGAACTCTCAAGACATAAACACACATTCACATTTTCCATAGCGAGGCCACATATTTATCAGTGGAAAGCCACATAAATTACCATGTCCGATGTGTACCAGTAGAGCGAACATTTCTTGAGCACAAACCAAAACTTCTTCCACCTCCAGCCCAAGAGCCCTTTGCTCTCCTTCCTTTTGTACAACCACCCCTGACAGTCGCCCTGGCCCAGGTCTTTCGCCGAGACCCTCCTGCGGCTCATCACACCATCTCCTATCACAAACAAACACATGCAAATGATGCCACATCAGTCCTCAGCAGTGCCGTTCTCACCGGGTTCTTAGCTTAACAATACCGGTACTTTGAAGCATCAATAGCAAAGATAATAGCATGATGCAATAGATTACAATAACAAATCCAAATTTAGTTCTTTGTACATTGTGTACTAGATCATTTTACTCTTTCAGTAAGTTTAAAACATCTATAACTTGTCTTACCAATAATAGTCTATGTTAGAAACGCTTTTTTCGGCTTACCTTGAGACTTCTCAGCGGCAAAGTCTTGAAGAGGGTACTGAAAGTACAAGGAAACAGAAAAGCTGTAAATTACGCAATGAACTCAGCCATCCGCGCCCACAGCTCAGAGAGACAGCGTTAATAACACAGCTGCCTCTAAAGAGAGTCTTCAGTTCCCCGAAACTGCCACACACATGCCAGTAAGAGAGTTCAAGCATGTACACGCTTCTACTGATATCCTCCCTCTCACTGTTTCAAAGCACTCACATATAACGCTATATAGCCACGTACAGTAAATAGGGACTCCCCACAGACTGACGATTGCTTTGAAGCTACAGTAATTGGATAGTTAATATGACGTGTAAAGCAGAGTGGCATGCTATTCATCATATTCCAAAACACTTGTTTCCATCTCATTCTTGGTTAGATATTATATATTTAAATTTCATGAGTTCATTTTCACTGAGAGGCTACATGAAATATTCAGACTTTAAAATTTTCAGGTCAAGTCATAGGATTTTGAGTGAATCGCAGAAAGGGGATTCAAAAGTAGCCATGCTTAAAAACACACTTTCCCACAAACATGTGTATAAATGTCATTATAAATGTCATTTTTCATATACATTAATCTCTCGAAAGGTGGAGTTTCTGTTTCAAAAACCGGCATTATAGATCTTATTGTGAATGATTCATCCACAATAAGATCTTCATCCACAATTTATCTCAATTTTTTATTCAAAATGTAATACCTGGATCTTCCAGTGAAAATGACAGATGCGTGCAATCATTAAGTACCCATTTTTGCAAGCTTGTGTTCATCTGCCTCCATTTTTTAAAAATCTAATCAAATTCAGTCAACAAATCCACTGAACAACCGAATGATGGAACAAAGTTTGGTTTTATAAATGATCTGTTAATTTGAAAAGTATGTCATAATATGAAAGAAACAACATTATTTCATGACGGTCTGTAACATTTTACCTTCAAATTACTGTTTTTTAACTGCTTACACACAAAATCTTTACTTGTCACACAGTTTCTGAAACCTGACACTCAGAAACACACACCAAATCTGCAAAACCATACACTAATTCTCGGCCTTTGACTCAGTTTTCAATTTCATAAAACTCTTTTTGTGAAACACAACACACAATTCTCTATGTAACACAAAAATCGAACAGAAATTAATATTATGGCAAAGGTGTTTGCAAATGTTTGAGATGTAAATGTTTTTTTTTTAATCCGTTTTTTATGAAAAAAGTGAAGTGAAAGTGGCATGTGGCTAAGTATAGTAACCCATACTCAGAATTAGGGCTCTGCATTTATCCCATCCAAAGTGCACACAGTAGTGAACACACACCCGGAGCAGTGGGCAGCCAATGCTGCGGCGCCCGGGGAGCAGTTGGGGGTTCGGTGCCTTGCTCAAGGGTCTCACCTCAGTCGTGGTATTGAGGGTGGAGAGAGAGTTGGTTATTCACTTCCCCCACCTACAATCCCTGCCGGACCTGAGACTCAAACCCACAACCTTCCGGTTACGAGTCCGAATCTCTATCCACTAGGCCACGACTTCCCCTTCCCTTTATGATTATTGATTGTGTCTCTTTCTTGAGCATCTATATTGTAATTATTGTACAGCACTTTGGTTGGCTGGCGGCCGTTGGTAAATGTGCTTTAGAAATAAACAGAACTTGAACTTGAGATGTGTTTGTGGTATTTTGAACGCAGTGCTTCATTTTGCAAGAGATGAGAGGCATTTTGCTTTTTGTGTGTGCAATTCTTGGATTTGTGTGTAAAGTTTTGAGAAAAAAAGAGGCAAAGTTTTGAAAATGTGTGCAAACAGCTGAAAACAACTTTAGCGGCTTATTGAATTTTTATGTTTTTACATCTAAATTTGTATAATTCACTCTGAAAATGACATCTCCTAAAAAACTTAACATTGGAAGAAAAGATCTGTCATGATCAGTTTCATCAGCTTCTGACCTTCGATTTTCTAAAGTTGTGATTCCACTTAGGGTCAGTTTTAAAATCTTGCTGATTTATACTGATCTTTTTCTGTTCTCAAAATTGTATCACTTTAATTCTGATAGTGTACTTCTAAACAGAAGTCGAGATAACCCAACCCCTAAATAAAGTATATAATATAAATAAAAATGCTTTCTGGACGTTTCAAGAAGGTTGTCAAATTGAAACAGAATTTGTATAGACAGGCAATAACACTCATAGAGATGTTAAGAGTATTATAAAACATCTTCAGCAGCGCTTGGGAACTGCTGACAGCTCAATGTCTAGTTAATAGGAAGTGGATTATGATTACGATGCAAAACGTAGAATAAAAAAGTGATATCGGCTCTGAAAACACTGAATGTAGAGAAAACATCTGTGAAACTTACAGCAACGATTCCATTCAAATATAATGTTACTGAAGTCAGTAAAAGATCATCGGCTGACCAACTATTTCAAATGTATTTTATTATCATATACAGCTACTTTTAATCTTAGAATTGCGATTTTTTTTTTTACTCGACTGAATCGGTTTTAACTGTTTGACAGAAATACTGTGTTTATATGGTTAGAAAACAATTATGTCCTCAAAAGAAAGAATAAATAAATGACATACTTGCACAAAATTCACCCCTGCTGCCTTCAGATAGGAGAACAATAGCGTCCTCTACCAACCGAACAAAGAAAAGCAAGTCAGTCTTTATATAATTCTAATGAATGATAATAAAGACATAGAAATATCTTAAAAACTTTCGCTTTGGGATACATTTATAATCTCCTTTAATAATTAAAATATTCGAATGATATGATACGTAGAAAATAAAGTAAATAGAAATGCAATTAGCATAATACAGGTAGCCTACTAAAAATGGGCGGGGCTTTGTAGCCTGGCTGTTGCCTCTAATTGGCCAGGAATGATAGGCTTTAAAAAAAAAATTTTTAAATTAATTGAAACGTTTGTGATGACTAATAAATAACTAAATAATGAATTAAGCAAAAATGTGGAAGGTTTTATTTTTATGTAAAATTCGTTGGATTAATATATTTAAATGTAACATTTTTATGTTTTACGTATAAAACTTGTGAATTAGATGTAAACATTTGCCTTTTTTTGATATGCCAGTCTGTCCAATAAATCCGATTTTTCAGATTTCAGATGAGCCGCGAGCGCCCTCTGGAGGAAGGCCTTTAAATACCAATGCATTTGCCCAGCACAATAATCCATGCTATGAGAGGATTTTCCATTTATCTTTCTTTATTAATAGTGTTTGACAACATAAACGAGTATCAAATAGTATCCTATCTTACTCAAAACTAAAGACTTGCTCTAGTGTTACAGTAGATGGTTTTAAGACCACCCACTTGTTTATATCTGGTGGCAATGATTCAAGCACGAGTAACACTCACAACAGAAGACCACTTATATGATCTAATACAGTCAGTAATTTGCACACTGAAATGTGAGCTATGATGATTTCAGACTGATTTGAAAACTTATATTTCACACTATGATATGGCAAAACGTACTCCCTCGGCTCGGTGTCATTGAGAATTGAATTTCTTTTCCTGAATTTGAATTGAGGTAGTAAATGCAATGAAGAATTGTAATTTGAATATGAATGTAAGGAAGCAAAATTAAAATGGAATAAATAGAATATATTATAATTAATAATACAAAATATTAAACAAAAATATTAATAATACAAAATATTAAACAAAAAGTCTTTAAAAGTGTTTCAAAGAAGTAATTCATGCTCATCATTTATTTGATCAAAAATAAAAACAGTAATTTTGTGAAATATTGCAATTTAAAAAATTTTGTTATTTTAATGTATTCAAAAATCTAATTTAATCCTGAATTGTCAGCAGCCGTTGCTCCAGTCTTCAGCATCACATGATCCTTTAAAAGTCATTCCAGTATATTAATTTAGTGCTCAAAATTAACTATTATTAGCACAGCTGAAAATGGTTCCTTAATATTTTTGTGGAAACATCATTTTTTTTTAGCTATTATTATTATTTGATGAATAAAAAGTTAAAAGAACAACATTTAGCTGAATTAGAAATATCACTTTTGATCAATTAAATGCATCCTTACTGAATACAAGTATTAATTTCTTAAAACAAATCTGACTGACCTCAATTTAAAAAAAAAGATTGTTAATTTGAAGTGAGTTTTTTTTCTAATCAGAATAAAGTATATTATAGTTATTAACCATAATTAGTAGTGCTGTCAAACAATTAATCGTGATGAATCGCATGCAAAATAAAAGATTTTGTATACATGTGTGTGCAGTGTGTATATTTATTATATAAATACAAACACATGCATGTATATATTTAAGAAAAATATGTTATTTTATATTTTAAATATATTTATGTATAATATAAAATTTAAGAATATAAATGTATATACATGTAAATATTTTACTTACTTTACTTTACTTTTGTCATTTAGCAGACGCTTTTGTCCAAAGCGACTTACAAATAAGAAAAAGTAACTAAAACTAAAAAGTTACAACTCTATAAATACTATCTACCCACATATTTAAGAAAATAAAGAAATTAAATAAAATTAACACATGCATATAACAACAACATTTCAATAATAAACATATCAATGAAAAAAAAATATTAATATATTATAATATAATATAATTATTCCATATAATATTTTCTAAATATATATACTGTATGTGTGTGTGTGTGTGTTTATACATAATAAATATACATAGCACACACACATATATTATGTAAACAAAAACTTTCATTTTGGATGCAATTAACCACGATTAATCATTTGACAGCACTAATAATTAGTCAAATTTCCTTGGACCTTTGGAATTTCATTAGATTGCATTTCAGTAAATTCAACTTCCTGTCATTCCAATTGAAATCCGTTTCTACTTCCTGCGGGGAGTGACCAAATGGTTTCAAATTTACACTCAAAGTCCATTTTAAATTCTGATATTTTCCCAAACCTGAAGCATACATTTTGAATTTCACAAAAACGTCCTTGCCTTATAGACACATCAGTGTGCACATTTATTTCAAAAGAAATGCACTTTTTCTCTTGCATGTACAGTATCTTCAGAGATAACATATCTTTAACTTACCTAAAGCATATGTTTAAAAAAGCCATTTATTAAGTGGGAAATATGCTGGACCTGTATCTATAATATATGCACGGAATTAAATAACTTATTGATAACACAGTTCCAAGTGAAAATGCTTTAAAAGACAGAATGAGTTTTCAGTAGTGTCCTTAATGCTGATAAACCTTAAATAAAGTAACAGGCGTTTTTTACTGAGGATGTCTTTAATACTGGCTCAACTGAATTTCAACAGGTCCTGTGGAGCGTTCTGGATCTGAAGTGATAATACTGCAGACAAGCAGCAAGGCGTTCAGTGTGTGAGCAGCTTGAGTCGGGCGATCCAGCTGCTCAACAGTGAGGGTTCTGAGGGGGGTCTCTTGGAAGATTTGGCTGCAGGTTTCCGAGCCACAGCCTCCTGGTAGGGTATGGTGGCGCTGTTGTGTAGGTCTGCGTTGATAAAGCACTGGCTGCCGCGGATGTGGTCGACCCCTCGGATGAGTTGGCGTTCTCCTGTGGGGCGGTAGGGCAGCGGGTAACAGGGCGACTCTTCTGAGATGGTGGGGATCTGTTCGTTACTCAGATACCTGTGCAAGATCTCATCACCTGAGGACAGACGGGACACATCATGTAAGGATGGAAAAAGCTTTTATGAGAGCTGTTTACCATAATTGAAAACCATTGATGGCATTCTTAAACCGTTCAGGGACTCTGAGGGCAAAGACAAAAACGGTCAATCTAATTGGCTGACTTCCAAGAAACCTTTTTTATAATGTAACAGCTGCATATTCTGCTTTGTTTTCATAGCTCGATGTTACTATTGCCATTTTTTAACCTTGTGGGAAAAGAAAATATCTTCAAACTTTTCATACTGCACTAGTTCATTTAATTTGTCCACTATGCCCAACAGTGCACATTACAAGAAAATGCAGTTTTTTTTTATTATTATTTTATCATAGGCATAATTTTTTTTTCCCCCCATTACAGTGTAATGTCCAGAACATCTAAAAAGATACCACATGTACGGACACCATAGACACTTTTTCCTAATTTGACAAGATTAAAGTTTTTGAAAAAGACACATTTAGAAGGATTTTTGCTTGTTTTCTTCTTCTTTAATCTCAAGCACACTCTACTCTCACACTGTGTTCTTCCTCCATAAACAAACTTTGTTTTTGAAAAATATATTTTTTTTATAAAAAATTTTCAGTGCATTGGAAATGACACCACAAATGTGGGATAGTCACAATAAAAAAAAAAAAAAAAAAAGAGTTAATATTAATATTTTAATATTATAATGTAATGTAATGATGTGAATGTTTTCCTAAAATTTTAAACAATCATTTGAAAAATATATATAATTAAATCAAGCAGAAGAAAGCCCCAATTATGTCCATAAAACAATAAAAACGTATTCCTTTTGCTCATACTTTGGCACACATTTACACACCAGTCTGTAATTGCATATGGTGCTATTGATTACATATTTAAGGTTTGGTCATGTTTATGATTTTTCAGCAAATTTTCATGGGTGAAATCCAGTCATTTTTATAGCAATCTACACAATAAGGAAATCTGAAGATTTTTCCAGACAGATTTCCAGCGGAAAGCTGTTTGTTTTGAAAGTAACGTTTATGTGAGCTATGCTTCATACATTGCTAACAGAGTTAGTTTTTTTTGCCTGCAATATTTCACAGAAAATTTGCTAATGTGACAAGTTTAAGTTACAATGTGACAATAAATTACAGTGTGAAATTTATGCAGATTTATGCTCTAACTCTGCCAGACTACGGACTAAGCAGCAATGTAAAAAAAAAATCACGATGCAACTTTCAACTAGCTATTATAACAGGCATTCTTCAGTAGCAACAAGAAAACAACTCTACATCTGTTTATAGTCTGCTAAAAACATTGCACATGTTTACTGATGAACCATGGGTATACAGAGATTACCCCTTTGAGCTACTGACAGAGACAAAAATGCAATGCATACAGCGTTATCTGACCTTTGTCTGCTCCTTCCCATGTAATTGGGCTTGTGAAATGTTTACATTGACAGCAGTAGATTAACTCGCTTCAGCGGTAGTTTACACACAGGCAGGTGTTGTGCTTACCTTTCCGTCCAAGAGCCCAGGGTCTGGAGGGGGAGTCCGACACGCCCAGGCAAGTGTCTACCGGCATGGACATGGGACGTGGCTTCCCTAAAGCACATGCACAATGAAAACAATCAGTCTAATTGAGTCTTTGCTTGAGCCATGCTGGCTAAGTCTTTTATTCAGAGTGAAAAGAAAGCAGACGTCATGGAACCATATGAGTCTCCTCTTTTATTTCTGTGCAGGTTTTATTTGATTTTGTTTTGAAGCTTTGTTCACAATGCACTCAAATGCCACATAGTTGAATAAAGAGCTTTATTAAAAACTCCACATGTTGTCCTATGGACAATCAGTCAGTAATGCAACCTAACAAGAAACATTCTCAGAATTTTGGTTAATATTCACGAAAGTTTCTCTCAAACTTTTTTTCCAGTAATAGAACGTTCATTCAAAGTTACCAGGGCTTTACAAATGTTCTCAAAACGTCAGCACAAAAACATTACTTATACACAATTTATGGAATGTTTTATTTTGAAACGTTTAACATTCTTTAAATGTTATTACTAGTGTTGTCAAACGATTAATCGCATCTAAAATAAACAAAATTGTTTGCGTAATATATGTGTGTGCACT
Organism: Barbus barbus; assembly: GCF_936440315.1. Taxonomy (NCBI): domain Eukaryota; kingdom Metazoa; phylum Chordata; class Actinopteri; order Cypriniformes; family Cyprinidae; genus Barbus; species Barbus barbus. Next base: position 7,199,280 of record NC_136742.1, read on the forward strand.
GCGTATATTTATTATGTAAATATAAATACACACACATATTTAGAAAAAATGTATTTACATGTATATATTTATATTCATATAATCAAATTTATATATAAATATATTTAATATATAAACATAACATATTTTTCTTAAATATATACATGCATGTGTGTCTATTTATATATACGTAATAAATATACACAGTGCACACACATATATTATGTAAACAAAAACTTTTATTTTAGATGCAATTAATCGCGATTAATAATTTGACAGCACTAGTTCAGAGAAGATTCAAAGGTAATGTTCTCTTAATGTTTGGAAAATTATAAAATGGAATGCTCCCTTAATGTTCGCATAACAAAAACCTTTTTAAAACATTTAAAAAACGTGACTTTTTGAATGACCAGAAAGCATTCAGAAATAACATTTTCATAACTTATTTGCAACATTAACAAAAAGTTCTTAGAACATACTATACTATTTGTTAGTTGGGTATTAATTTGATTTCCGTGAACAACTTGGCTTCATTTTAGAACAGAATGAAAGATAACTTTCAGTTAAGTGAGAAGTGTTGATTCAGTCAGTTCATTCATTTAGTGGCTTCATCAGACTGATTCAAACCTTATGATTTTGACTTCTTTGTCATAAAAGTAAGCAGTCAACTAACAGCTCAATTTTTTTGTCATTATATGTGTGGTTTGCATCAGGTTTTATGATTCTTTTTTGCTGTTCAGACTACAAACAACTAAACAGATTTGAGTTTCTGACTAATTTTGCTGTCTGTCTGAAGAAAGTCGTAACGATCAAGTTATCAGTGCGGCTGCTTTGGTGATGTTACAAAATAAAGTCACGTAGGTTGAACAGGTACTGACCTCTAGATGGGGTCCGCTGTCTCAGTCGCGCTTGTGGGATGACGACCTCAGCTGGGTTTGCGCTAGGTTTGCTGTTGTAGTCGCTGATATTTGAACGCCGTCTACTAGCTAAATCCAGAGATGAGTTGGGCGACTCTGAACCTTTTGGTCTCATCTTTACTCCTGCATATTCCCTCGTCTCTGCATCCCTACACACATACAGAGATAAAGAGAGTTTGTATTTACGAGTTTGGAAGTCATAATTACGACGTCAGGTGTGTTCAAGTCACTTTGGCCAAAGCAAGATGCACCTTTTCTACGAAAAATCCAGCAAGATTTCTACAACCCTACTTCTACAAAATGATGACTAAAGAATGTGCATCAGGAGTGCTTTTTATTTTTATTCAATTTATGAATGCGTGGTAAATTGAATCATTACTGTATATATTCTACCGTAACCAGGGGCGCCATAAGGGGGGGAGGTTATGATGGTTGAGGTTATGACGATTGTAAGGGCCCGACGATGGAGGGGGGCCCCCCGAGGGGGAAACGCGATTTACCGAGAGGTACGTGGAAAGCGATCTGTACAGAGGGGGACACCCCTCCCCTCGGACCCCGATTGCGATTTCTAACAAGGAGGAATCCATCCCACCAACACCCACCACCCCCGGAACGCGATCACGATTTCTACCGAGGGGGACAATACCACCCCACCCCCCACCGCGGGGCCCCGAGTGAATATGCTGTCCAGGGGGCCCAAGAAACCGTAGCGGCTGTATACAAATGTCGAATTTTATACTTGCAACTTAGCTAGTTTTATTGTAAATGAAAAAAAGTTCAAATTTACCATCAATCCAGACGCTGCATATAATGCATCCAACACGTCACCAACTTGAAAAATCCATGCTAAGAGAAAGTTTGGAGTCTCCCACTTGTAATTACGACTTTGTGGTGGCAGTTATGTGAATTGAACTCATTAATACGATCTTTCTGTCATGGCTTGAATGCACCAATAGTGTAGCAAAATGCTAACATAAAACTACTGGAATCAATTGTAAGCACATTGTACACTTCAGGACGCTAAGGTATGCATACAGTGCACGTGGCGTAGATTTCGTCACCAGTATAGTACCTGCATAGTGTAACCAATTGTTCTAAATACTAAAAGCTAAGGTTGCATATGCAGCTTGATTTAGTTTTTTGTTTTTCCACAAGGTGGTAACAATACCTGGCAATGAGATGGAACAACAACAACGGAAGACAGCAAAAATTTAGATGGCCATATTTATGTGAGGAAGTCTCTAGTCTCAAGTCAATCATAAATTCTGTAGAAAAATAAATTGGGCTAAGTGAGCATAATTAGTAATGTACTGCAAGGCAGATCACTGTTTTGGAACAGAGCCACAGAGTAACTGATTTAATATGAAGGAGATACCTTATCAGAGAAACAGATACTGACCGTGGGCTGTATGACATGGAAGGAGGAGGAGGAATATAGAGATCTAAAATTGCAGGTTTCTCCGGACGCTTGATTTGCACAGGATTTCTGGATGACTGGGCGGCAGGCACATATGATGGGCTCTAAAACAAACAAAATTATTACTCCCTCATTCTGCCTGGTTTAAGATATATTTACATACGATAGCTGTGAAGAAACCCTTGCTAAATTACATATTATATAATCTTTTCAATGAGATTAGTTGGATCACAGAGCTTATCATTTTCACTAAATCTGAGTCCATAGACCTTTGATCTCAACACTAAATCACTACATTAAGACACTTTGTACTCAAGTATTTTTTTCTTCTCAGGGAACTGCTTTTTTTGTGAGACATGCCAATTTTTGTTGAATGTAGACTTTATTTAAGCCTTTAATTATAGAATGGACATAAATCCACATCATTTCAAGAGTACTGTTCTACTTTTGAAGAAAGAACCGATAATAGTCTTTTTACTCAGTAAGTTCCTGCATGGATTATGTGAATTACATAAACAGATATTAAGAAGGACATTTGTTGGCAAGCAAGGTTTTCATTCATTGAAAGGTATATTATGTAAACTAGATTTTTACACTTCCTGGAATGTGATTGGGGCTTGTTTGCGCAAAACTTTTCACCATAATGCTTACACTTTGTCATTTTTAGGCAAAAATCGTGCCTGATTTGTAATAGCATTCATGTTCATAACACAATTCAAAGTGCCTCTTTATAATGGATTTTTTTTATATAAAGGAAAATATTTTTTTCTTGAGCTGTGGTCTACAATCTGACCTTTAAAAGAATAGTGAGGTGGACTAACTGGACTAATATTAGCTACAGTATTTCTGAAATCAATGGCTGTGTGACATTTGGACCGGGAGTTTAATCAGGTGGAAACACACATCCTGATGTGAAACCCTGCTGCTGGTCCAGCAATCTTAACTGCTATTAATCCGCATAAGTCAGCTGTGGAAGATGTGTAACATCAACATGCATTTTCAAAGGCAAGTTAACGTGTGTGTGTGTGTGTGTGTGTGTGTGGAGAGGAACCCATGCAAAGCCATCCACTCATGTTGAAATAATGAACAAAGTTCATGGACTTTGTCCAAATGTGAAACACAGAAACAGTAGAAAATGCCTCACAAGCGGTCATTTGCATACGACTAACTACAAACATACTACTACAAACCACAAACTAGTCTACACTAGTGTTCAAAAAAAAAATTTTCAGACAAAAGCTTTCTGAGAGGTTAAACTATAGGAGAATGAGGGCAGTACCTGGACGACAGGGGGTCTCCAGCGCATGTTTTTCAGCGGTGCTGGTGTAAAGCTGCAGGTTCCTGATGGTCTTTTCTTCACCATCAGTGTCACATTCTGAGGATTTTCTCTGAGCTTTTCTACCAGATTCTTCAACTGCCAGCCCACCTGAGAAGAAAGCAGTACATCTGTTTATGGGTGACTGTTATCTGTTCTGCTTTCATTTCTTTTATCTACGACTTTCTCATTATTGTTCCTGTACTGCTTGTAATTGCTTAATTTCTCGTAATTGTAATCGTATGATTGCATATATCTTATTTTCTTCAATAAATAACTGTATTTTTCACAATTGCATCTGTATTTCTCATAAATGTGATTTTGTCTCAACGTAAGTTTTTTTTAAATAGCATTTTTTAAATGTTCTTTTATTTATTTGAAACTTTATTTCACACAAAGAGATCAAGTGTTTTCTAAATAATTTTTTTCTAAAAAACTAAACAAAAATATACTTTAATGTCATTTTTATTGAAATGTGTATGTAAATAGCCTTTGCCAACAAGGCGGGCTATTTGCACTTAGTGTAAGTAGACACTCGGTTAAAATAAATTTACATTACAAAGTACATGTTTTAAACGTGTACTTAAGTGTGTTAAGATAGACAGTCATGAAAGTACTCTAAGGGCCAGATTTACTATTGGCTTGCGCCAGCGCAAACCCTCATTTGGGGTTAAAAACCTACTGTCAGGATTTGCTAAAGACACGCAGTGGGAAATTAGCGCTCAAAAGGTGTGGACAGTTATTTTTGCGACTCATCTTATTGAATTTGCATTTGTAGGAGCTTCCCTTTCTATCTGTAAAATTTATGGGAGGAGAGTATTTAAATAACTCACGCAACGCAATTTACTAAGATTTGTGCTCGTCAATTCATTGGTATTTGCGCCATTATTTAACGCCCCCAAAAAAGCATGTCTAAGAGCAGGTGGTATTTTGCACTGGTAGATTGTGCTGGTCATTATGGAAATTAGATGTTGTGTCTGTGTTCTTTAATGTGCACCTTGTCAGTAAATCACCTGCAGAATTTTCCCCTCCCATTGGCGCTTTTATGGAATTGCGCTCTAACGCTAATTTGTTGTTTAGTATGCATATTTTTTTATAAATATACTACAAGTGCACAATCAAGACAATTATGTGCACTTCTTTTTCACAAGGATGGACTTTCATAGAAATGAAACCTGGACATATGAACATAAATGGCAGAAAGTTGATCCTACTGTAGCTGAGCAAATGTAGTCTGAATAGCTTTATGTTATACAAACACAAATGGGTCGGCACCAACCCAATGCTTTCTCTGTAAATATGAGGTGAATAAAAAACAGCACTGATCCAAAACAATGATTAAGTTGTTTATAACAATATGCTTATCCAAAAGGCCTTTCAGCGCTGACATATCCCCCGCTCTCTCACGTGGATCAGGTTTACTCAGTCTAACACACAAGCTCACCATCTTGCCTCCTTTCACTCTTTTAGGGCAGAACAATTACCTATAATCCTCCTCACTATCATGTGATAGATGAATGGACTCACCACTGTTTGTCTGTTGACTTGTATCACCTCATCGCCTGCATGAATCCTCTGAGTTCTGTCTGCTGGAGACTGAAGGGTGAAACACAGACGGACGGCATGAATCAATTGAAGCAATGCTTGTGAGCTCCATTAGTCACAGACTGTGGCTTGAATGATGCTGGACATTGATGCATTAACAGCAAAAAAAGAAAAACTAGTCAAAGCGATCTGTTGTTCTGTTGACTCACATTTTCTGTGGTTCCGGTGATGACGTGCAGCCCATCGTAAGTGGATCTGATATACATTCCCTTTAAAAAAATAAGCAAACAATATGCAGTTGAAAAGCAACAGGCAAAACAATACCAACAGGTCTTGTGCAAAGGTTGTTGACACTCACCAGTCCCTTGCCTGCTTTGATATTAGTGATGGTGACTTCCTCCAAACATGTCATTTGACTTTTCAAGGGGTCAGAGGTCATCCTCATGGTAGACTCACAAATGCCGGTCAAAACACGTGACTGAAATAAACAGAAAGAATAATGTGGTATTTATGATTCATTTGGTCATGATAACTTATCCAGGACTTCCTAAGTGACTGAACAACCCAGGCTCATTATGCAAACATATTATGCTGTTTCTTGCATGTTTTGCAACACTTTTAAAGAGAAATGTCCAGTGAGTGGTTCTAAAACTGGTTGTTGTATGCACTGCAGCAGTTTGTAAATGAAATATCCTGTGATTGGTGCTAAAGGGTTAGTGTGTTTTTGAAATGTACCACTTACGCCCTACGCTAAACCTAACCGAATTGGTTAACAAACGCAAATGTATGATAAAAACGCATTTGTTGACACAACCATGATGCCACTTTAGTGTGCTTTTACTATTGTTTAAGCTCTTTTATCATGATTAATTTCACAGGATTCCAACCAGAGTGCTCTGCATTGCAAATGCAATGCTGTACCAGGTGGGCTATCGAGCAAGTTTACTGTATCAGAATGACATTTGTGATGCAAATGTCAAATTGCATTTGTTTACTATGTACTAGAGAACAAATGCACACAGAGATAATTTGCACAAAAGGAGGCAATTCTAGTGGCTTCCAGAATGAACTGCTCCTCTGTTAAAGCTAGACATGATGTGCACAGGATAATCTCTTGTACATACACTGTAGATGAAATCAAGAAGTCAAAGTTAACCTGATTTGCTTTAAGGGATAGTTCACCCAAAAAGGAAAACTCTATTTCATGGTCTTCCAAACTCATATGACTTTCTTTCTTCTGCAGAAGAAGATATTCAAGAATGTTTTTGTCCGTACAATGGAAGTCAATGGGGTCCAAAACAACATATTTTGAAGCAACATGGAGGTGACTTATCAAATCCAATAAAATCCCAAAGAATCAAAGGAAGCGCTGCTCAATATTTTATCTTGCAACTTATTCTGTTTCACTTGCATATTAAGCAAAAATACGAGAATTTTGTTTATTTTAACATTTATTCCAGTGCCTTGCACCATAGATTTTCATCACAAGTTTTAACCCAATTTATGCTTGTTTTTACAAACTGTCGAAATTATTATATTGCATCCGGAACATTCCTTTTATGGAGATTATGAGATACTGTTATCTACCACAGGATGTTCCAGTGGTTCCTAAGGAAAACATCTCAAACTGAACAATAGAGTTGCATCTCCACACTTAAAATGAACCCAAATGCATCACAGATAACAGCTGAATCTCTGACCTGAGAGACGTTTAAATGCTTGAATGATAAATATGCTGTGTGTCAAATAACTGGCGACAAGACTTTCTACTTACCACTTCTAATATCTTCTCTTCTATTTCAAACACTGTGCAGTCCTGCAATTAAAAAGGGAGGATTCGCATGAGATGCCACATTATGTTGAGTTCCCACAGGAAAATATGGAATGGTAAACATGAAAACAAAATACCAAAGAAAGTATTTAAGAAGTGTAATGTGAAGATTCAAAATATGGAATGTGCAGACAAATACAGTGGCATGCGAAAGTTTGGGAACCCCTTGCAGAATCTGTGAAAATGTGGATTATTTTAACAAAATAAGAGAGATCATATACAATGCATGTTATTTTTTATTTAGTGCTGTCCTGAGTAAGATATTTTCCATAAAACACGATGCATTAAGAGCCGGGGGGGGGGTGTGAAAACATTTGAACAGGATGAAGATGTCCAAATTTTTCTTATTTTGTTGAAATATCATATTTTTCCATTTAGTACTGCCCTTCTGATGCGACAGAAGATACTTGCATGTTTCCTGGAAGACAAATTAAGTACAATTTACCTTGATCTTCAAATTCAAAAAGTTTTCACCCCTGGCTCTTAATGCATCGTGTTTCCTTCTGGAGCATCAGTGAATGTTTGAACCTTTTTTAATTGTTGTGTTTGAGTCCCTCAATCATCCTCAGTGTGAAAATGTGGATCTCAAAATCATACAGTCACTGCTGGAAAGGGTTCAAATATGCAAAAGATGCTGGAAAACTGAAGAATCTGCAGGACATGGAGGATTTTTCTGAAGAACAGTGCTCAGTTTAACTGTTCAGAACAAACAAGGGACTCATGAACAACCATCACAAAACAAAAAAACAGTCGTAGATCATCCAGGTAACCACACACAGTATTAAGAACCAAGGGTTCCCAAACTTTTGAATGGGGTTATTTTAATAATTTCAGCTATTTTTTTGTCTTGTGGACTATATGTAAACATCTTTTATGGAAAACATCTTACTCAGGACAGCACTAAATAAAAAATAACATGCATTGTATATGATCTCTCTTATTTTGTTAAAATTATCCACATTTTCACAGATTCTGCAAGGGGTGCCCAAACTTTCGATCCCCACTGTAGATGGAGAAGGGCCTTTGACAGGATAATTGCTGCAGATTTTGAGGGTTGTGGCGCTTGAGACTATATGAAGAGCAAAAGCAGAGCAGAGACATCGATCACAGCTATGAGCCGCCCATCCCCACTGAGCTCCGGCTCAGTAAAACCATATGTTTCTCTGTGCTTCAGGAGACATCTGTGTGCTTAAAGAGTTCATCAAGATATACCTTAATACACTACTGTTCAACAGTTTGAAATGCTGTTCCTTTTATTTGCAGAGGTTGCATGTAATTGATCACTCTCAACAAGATGGCGAAGAAAGAAAGAAAGAAAGAAAGAAAGAAAGAAAGAAAGAAAAAAAAAGAAAGATCACGCATGGCAGCCATTGTGCTTGGCTCTCCAGTTGTTTTAATGTTTTTGTTAGTTTTTCCTGTTTTTTGTTTGTCTAACATGATCAGTTTTACCAAGGAAGAACTGCTGAACTGCTTCATCAACTGTAAACCTTTCTATTCGCCGCGGGAGTTCTGCTCGTTCATTCTCGTGAGTGTCTACATTCCACCGCAAGCGCACGGGAGCACGGCTCTACAGAAACTCACTGATCTGATCACAGACACAGCACAACAACACCCGGACTCTGTTTTAATCATTCTCGGGGACTTTAATAAAGCAAATCTCTCCCGCGAACTGCCAAAATACAGACAGCACATCACATGTCCCACCAGAGACAGTGATATATTGGATCACTGTTACACAGCGATAAAGGACGCATATCACTCTGTTCCATGAGCCGCTTTAGGACTCTCTGGTCACTGTTTGGTTCATCTTATTCCAACCTACAGGCAGAAACTGAAATCTGTTAAACCTGTATTAAGGACTGTAAAGAGATGGACTAATGAGACAGAGCGGGTTTTACAAGCCTGTCTCGACCTTACTGATTGGAGTGTTTTTGAAGCTGCTGATGATCTGGACGAGCTTACAGAGACTGTAACATCATATATCAGTTTCTGTGAGGATATCTGCATTCCTACCAGGACTCATCTAACTTATAACAAAGACAAACCGTGGTTCACTGCAAAACTCAGACAGCTCCGTCAGGCCAAAGAAGATGCTTACAGGAATGGGGAGAGAGTCTTGTATAAACTGGCTAAATACACACTGGAAAAGAGATCAGAGTGTCAAAGAGGAATTATTCCGATAAATTAAGGATCCAGTTCTCTTCCAGTGACACGGCTTCGGTGTGGAAAGGTCTGAAAGACATCACCAATTACAAGACACCATCCCCCAGCACTGTGGAGAATCAACAACTGGCAGACGATCTTAATGAGTTCTATTGTAGGTTTGAAAAAACACCATTCACACCTCCTGCAACCCCCCTCTCCCCCACACCTGAACTGCAGATAACAGAAGATGACGTGCGCCATGTCTTCAAAAAGAACAAGAGAAGGAAGGCACCAGGCCCAGACGGTGTGACACCAGCCTGTGTGAAATCCTGTGCTGACCAGCTGGCCCCCATCTTCACACAGATCTTCAACAGATCACTGGAGCTGTGTGAAGTCCCCTCATGCTTCAAACGCTCCACCATCATCCCCGTCCCAAAGAAACCCAAGATTACAGGATTTAATGACTACAGACCTGTGGCATTACAAACTAACATCTGTGGTCATGAAGTCATTTGAAAAACTGGTTTTGGCTTATCTGAAGGACATCACTGGACCCTTACTGGACCCCCTGCAGTTTGCCTACAGAGCAAACATGTCTGTGGATGATGCGGTCAACATGCGGTCAGCATTACACACTGCAACACCTAGGCAGACCAGGGATTTATGTGAGGATCCTGTTTGTGGACTTCAGCTCCGCTTTTAACACCATCATCCTGAACACCCTTCAGAATAAACTGACACAGCTCTCCGTCCCCACCTCCGTCTGCCAGTGGATCAACAGCTTCCTGACAGACAGGCAGCAGTTAGTAAAGCTTGGTAAATTCACACCCAACACCCACACCATCAGCACTGGAGCTCCTCAGGGCTGCGTTCTCTCCCCACTGCTCTTCTCCCTCTACACCAATGACTGCCCATTTAAAGACCCCTCTGTCAAGCTCCTGAAGTTTGCAGACGACACCACACTGATTGGCCTCATTCAGGACGGTGACGAGTCTGCTTACAGACAGGAGGTTAAGGAGCTGGCTGTCTTAACAACCTGGAGCTCAACACGCTCAAAACTGTGGAGATAATTGTGGACTTCAGGAGGAACCCCCCTTCTCTCCCCCCACTCACCATCATGAACAGCACTGTGACTGCAGTGGAGTCATTCAGGTTCCTGGGCACCACAATTTCTCAGGACCTGAAGTGGGACAATCACATTGACTCTATTGTCAAAAAGGCCCAGCAGAGGTTGTACTTCCTTCGCCAGCGGAGGAAGTTCAACCTGCCACAGGAGCTGCTGAAACAGTTCTACTCTGTCATCATTGAATCCATCCTTTGCACTTCAATAACTGTCTGGTTCAGCTCAACTACCAAATCTGACCTCAGAAGACTTCAGAGGGTAGTCCGGACTGCTGAGCGAATCATTGGTACAACCCTCCCCACTCTCCAAGAACTGTACTTATCCAGAGTGAGCAAAAGGGCTGGTAAAATCACTCTGGACCCCTCACATCCAGCACACTCCCTCTTTGAACTGTTACCGTCTGGTCGACGCTACAGAGCTCTGAGCACCAGAACGTCCAGACACAGGAACAGTTTCTTCCCTCAGGCAATCCATCTCATGAACACTTGAACTCTTAACAATAAACATGAAACACAAAACACTATCATACTTTTTTTATTTCTATTTTACACACAAACTTATTACTTTTCAAATTTGCACCTAACATACCTGTACATACCGAATTGTCTATTTTGTATATTGTGTTTGTGCTATTTGGCACATTGTCCATTTTTGTATATTTGTACATTATTTATTTAATTTTTAATTTTTATTTTTTATTATCTGTGTCCTGTCCTGTTGCTGTCATTCCGTCGCACTGTGGAGCTACTGTCACTAAAACAAATTCCTCGTATGTGCAAACATACCTGGCAATAAAACTCATTCTGATTCTGATCATGAGACAAATTACTATTTCTATTTTAATTAAATGTTATTTACATTTTTAGTTTTTCAAATAATCTGACCATAAAAGCAGTTCACACAGGAGACATTTTCTCATGTTTAATGTGTTTGTGTGTGCATGTTCATGTGTTTATCTGTTATGTGGACGTGTTTAAATGCAGCTAGACATCTTAACACAATAGAATTTAATGTATGAGTCTTGAGAAGTGGTCAGCATGTTTTTTAATATTCAATTCAGAAACAAAAGTTTAAAATTATATATAATTTCAATTCTAAATTAATATTTTGAATTACATTTCTTTTTAAATTTTTTACAGTTTTGTTATTTTGCTTTTATAATTTGTATTATTTTTTATGTATATAATATTTTTTTATTTTTTATTTATTAGTTTTAGTTTGTTTCATTTCATTTATTTATTATAGTCTTAGTTATTTTAGTACATTAATACGTTGACAACTAGCTAAACTTTTATTTTATTTAAGTTAATATTTATTTTATTTCAAGTACAGAAAGTGTTTTTCTGTTTTTTGTTTTAGTTAACGATAATAACCCTGGTTACATATGCATTACATTTAATAACTATTGTCACAATTTTACTAAACGTTACTAAAAGGATAAAAAAAAGAAAATGTGCACTCAATAAGAATGTACTAATTCAAATATGAAAGTACTCATAAAATAAAAAAAATAATATTTCAAAAATAAATTATGATTAAATTATTATTAAAATGTAAGTTTTTTTTAATGGAATTTTTGAACAGTTTAATACAAACTTGGTGAATGAAATGTGTGCATACCTGCACTTTTTACCTTACAGACCAAATAAAAGGTTTTTTGGTATAAATTGATGTATATACAGTAGGTTGGTTAAGTGATGTCAAATAATTTTTTTGGTAACCATTTTTAGTAACCATTTCAAGTAACCATTTTTGGGTTAACTTTTTTTTTTTTCAGTGTGCAGTGAATGTTTGCAAAGCTTTGACTAGAAGATCAAAGCTAAATATAGCTGCGAGCAGCGATGACGGGCCCAAGCCGTCAGCATACGCCACCCCGGTGGCATCGATAAAACGGTGCCCAGCGAGCACACACATTACAGTAACCTTCTGGCAGTTTGGTTTTAAGGGATACGGCAATTAAAGGGTTAATCCAAACCATCAACTCTGTGAAACACACACACACACAGAACATATAAAACTTTAAATTCTGTGAAAATTTATTTTTCATTGGTAGTTGATGTTAGTTAATGCATTTACTAATGCTAACAAATGAGAAATTATTATAGTTACCAAAGCTTTTAATGATTTATAAGCATTTTTTAATGATTTATTTTTCCATTAACTAACATGAATAATTTTTTCTAACACAAATTAATAAAGTAAAAAATATATTGTTAATATTTAATGTTATTTGTGAATTAACCAATGTTAAAAAACAACATTATTTAACTGTTGTTAATTTACATCATTAATAAATATATACCATTTAATGTTGATCAAAATCAATTCCAAAATGTGTTAATATATTATTAAATTTTAAAGTTTTATCTTTTGAACATGACTATTTTTCTAATATAAAAAATATTTTGTTCATTGTTAGTTCATTGTAAGTTCATACTTACAATGAAGAATTAACATGCTGTAAAAAATATATTTCATTGTTAGTTCATGTTAATTAATGCATTCCCTACTGTTAACAAATGAGACTTAATTATAAAGTGTTATCAAAACCTTTAATGCTTTATAAGCATTTTTTAAGGATTTTATTGAGATGTTTAAACAGACCCTCTCTCTCTCTCTCTCTCTCTCTCTCTCTCCCCCTCCACACTCACTGAACTCACACAGTCAGTCACCCACCCAGTCACCTACCGCAAACATTAGAAGCACAGAGACAGGAGAACTCTGATAGTTTTTAAATTTTCTCCTCCGCATAGTGTATTGTAAATTCATGAAATTAATCACATATCCTCAGACTGTATTGTTCTGTGTATGTAATTTTTTATGAAGTGTTTGGAAGCTGCTCTTAAAAGAAAAAAAGAAAAGAAAAGTTTTCTCTTTTTTACTGTAACTTTAATAAATTGCCATTAAATCATCGTTCAAGATATCCTAAATCCGTCCGCAATTTAGCATCTTCAGTATTTTGGCATCATAAGAAAAAATGTTTGGTGTGATTTACGTGTTTCTGTTTGGAGGAGTATGAATTTGTTTACAGCCTGTTTAAAAACAAAACCCACATTAAAATAAATATAGCCGACTTCCTGTTGGTCGTAGCTAATGACTGTAAATTAGAAAGTTGTCCGAATTAATAAGAACAATTTATGTACCGAGTTTGGTGTCTGTAGCTATCATTATATATATATAAACATTAATAATTATATACCATTTAATGTTGATCAATATTAATTCCAAAATGTGTTAATATATTATTACATTTTAAAGTTTATCTTTTGAACATGACTATTTTTCTAACATTAAAAAGATTAATAAATGCTTTAAAAAAATTGTTCTTTGTTAGTTCATACTATCATGGAAGAATTAACATGCTGTAAAAATATATTTTTCATTGTTAGTTCACGTTAATTAATGCATTTCCTAATGTTAAGAATTGAGACCTTATTTAATGATTTATAAGCATTTTTTAAAGATTTTAAAAAACAGACCCTCTCTCTCTTTCTCTCTCTCACCCAGCTCCTCAATCCACACAGTCACTCACACAGTCACTCACACCCCACCCCACCCCCACCCCTCACTCAGATGCAGGCTGGCAGGGAGCTCTCACTCAGCAGTCTAAGAGCTCTCTGATAGTTTTTAAATTTTCTCCTAAGCATAGTGTATTGTAAATTCATGAAATTAATCACATATCCTCAGACTGTATTGTTCTGTGTATGTAATTTTTTATGAAGTGTTTGGAAGCTGCTCTTAAAAGATAAAAAAAAAATATATATATATTTTTTACTGTAACTTTAATAAATTGCCATTAAATCATCGTTCAAGATATCCTAAATCCGTCCGCAATTTAGCATCTTCAGTATTTTGGCATCATGATAAAAAATGTTTGGTGTGATTTCCGTGTTTCTGCTTGGAGGAGTATTAATTTGTTTACAGCCCGTTTTTAAAAAAAACCCACATTAAAATAAATATAGCCGACTTCCTGTTGGTCGTAGCTAATGACTGTAAATTAGAAAGTTGTCCGGATTAATTAGAACAATTTATGTACCGAGTTTGGTGTCTGTAGCTAAAACTAACCCCCTCATTTTTGACAAAAGGTGGCGCTATAGAGTGTCTCTTCCACGCCCGTTTATGAGCTTTTTCCAGTGTCTAACTATCATTAATACTGATATGTGTGTTGAGTTTCATGACATTCTAAACATGTTATCTGCCTCAAAATCACCAGAAACGAATTTTCAACTTTGACACGTTGCCATGGCAACATAATTTTAGATATCAATATTCCCTTCACAGTTTTACATCGGCCGTGTTTTGACATTATTCTGGTGAAGTTTGAAGCAAATCGAGGTAAAAGAAGATGCTGAATTCAAAGCATTTTGAAAACGACACACTTCCTGCAGCCAGTTGGTGGCGCTATAACTTTCAGTCATAATAGTCACATCTATCCGATCGGCATCATACAACGAACAAATCACTGAAGTTTGATCTACATCATACAATGTATGTGGACGTTATTAGGCATTTCCTGGGTCTCATTTTTCGCCATAACTTCATCGCCTCGCCACGGGCAAACCGTTCGACATATCAAAAATATCTTCGCAATTTAGCGTCCCCAATGTCTTGAGATCATGTTCACCTAGTTTGGTGGCAATCGTATGGAAATCCTCAGAGGAGTATATCAAATTCCAGAGCATGCGCTTTTTAAACAGCCCTGAATAGCCGACTTCCTGTTGGGCGGAGCCTAAGACATGCTGTGCGGAAGTTGTTCAGCTCAATGAGTTCTATATGTGTACCGAGTTTCATATGAATACGTGCAAGTATGTGTGAGCTATACATCAAGTTTTCTGACAATTTTCCAGGGGGCGCCGTAGAGCCCCTGTGCCACGCCCGGGTCCCAGCCTCAGCGGCGTCCTAATGGCCGCAGGTTCCAATGTGCGTGCCAATTTTCGAGAGTTTTCGGGCACGTTAAGGCCCCCAAAAGTGCCCGGATGATTGAAATAAAAAAAAAAAAAAAAAAAAAAAAAAAAAAAAAATAATAATAATCCTTAGAAGAACAATAGGGCCCTGCGCCTTACTGGCTTGGGCCCTAATGAACACAGTAACAAACCTTCTGGACAGTTGTGGTCAGTTCCAGACAGAGCTGAATGATCTTGTTTTTGGTTGAGGTGAAATCACTGATTCCTGTCAGGGGAGTCCTGTAGGCAAAAACAAAGAGAACAAGTGTAACTCATCCAAAAGCTCATGAGATGTTCACACATTTGGAAATTCTGGTATGTGTAGTTTCAAGCCCAAACATGCAGTCTACGTATATGAACGTGTGTGTGTATGTCAGCAGCCTGCATGACATCAAGAGAAAAGATTTAAAGTGTTTTGACTGAACACAAAAACCAAAACAATAGTTGGTGAGAAACCTGCCAGTAAAAAATGTGATGCTGAAATTTATTTGCAGTCATTTAAAAACCCTGTCAATGACTTACAAGGCCCTGTGTACTACAACATATCTAGTATGAAAATACTGTAGCGAGCTAGAACTGTTGTTCTAAATTTGTTCTAAAATGTTTTCCAAGCATAAGATTTTGGGTTCACTTTGAATTTTTAGTTTTCTTAGCGTTAACAGAACGTTACATGAAGGTTAGCATAACATTGAATTTGTCAGCCTATTAATTTGTCGTTATTTTTTTTCTTTGCGCAAAAAAGTATTCTCATATAGCTTCGTAACATTACGGTTGAACCACTGGTTTGACCAGTGTGGCACTATAGCTCAAGACTGTCATTCAGCCCTCCTGGATGCAATTCAATAGAAGAAAACACAGCACGGTTTTCCCGCAATTTTGTTTACTTAAACACTGTTGTTGCGGGTTGTTTTTCATGTCCGCACGTTAAAGCGACCCCAATAACGTGATATTTAGCCCCTGGAATGCGAATTTTAGCGGGAACCCGCTAGTGTATTTTACTCCCCGGAACACAGTTTTTACTGGGGGACCCCCCTCAAAACGCGAATAGGCTAGTTTTGAATAGCAATTGGGAGAGTTTTGTTGTGAAAACCTGGCAACCCTGACTTCAGAGCAAACGCAGCCAAGCCTGAAGCTGCTGAGCAGCGTAAATATATGCTGCACGCTTTCCTCTCAATAATGAAATAAACAACAAAAACTGACAGCGGTGAGAAAGCAGCAGTTAAGAATGCATATAATTACAGCGATGTGGATGTTTGCACGAGCTCTGCAATTCGGTACACTAGTGAATTCAAGTCACGTCACGTTTATTGGTTACACTTTACTTCAATAGTCCACTTTAGACATTCTACTAACTATAAGTAACTTTGCAACTACATGTGTACTAACTCTCAGAGTAGACTGTTAGGGTAGGTTTAGGGTTAGTAGAATAAATTGACATATACTTGCAAAGATTCTGATAGTATGTTGTATGTTGTGGACTCATTAAAATAAAGTGTTAGAAGATATTAAGCAGACAGTCTACTAATATTCTAATGACTGCTAGCTGACATGTAGTTGCAAAGTTACTTACTGTTAGTAGTATGTCTAAAGTGGACTATCAAAATAAAGTGTTACCCGTTCATTTATATAGTACTTTCTGCAATAGATAGACTTAAATTAAGCAGCTTTACAGTATGAAACAGAGTCAGTGTCGCTTTTAGTTGGGAATGACATGAGTAAGGAATAATTGACGACGGGCCGTTGAATTATTAGAAAAATAATGCACACCCGAGGTGGTGATGCGGCCACGACGCGAAGCGGAGTGGCTGTTACACCTCGGGTGTGCATTATTTTTCTAATAATTCAACGGTCCGGAGTCAATTATTCCGCTTATACTACGGTTGCCACACCTCAAGACATCGATCAGATGATATATTTCAAGGGATTCGTCCGGTTTTTCTACTTAAATCGCTATTGTGAGTAGGATTATTTCTTCCGCATCTCATCCAACGACTCTTTTGCTAGTTCCAAAACGTCATTTTAAAGCTGGCAATGGAGGCTTGAGCCGTTGATAGCAGACTAATGCAGTTAATAATGAAGTTATTAGAAAGAGAGCGAGAGAGACAGAGACACAGAAAGAGAAACAGAGAGAGAGAGAGAGAGAGAGAGAGAGAGAGAGAGAGAGAGAGAGCTTGTATGAATTAGGCTACCTCTGTGTGTCCCTCAACAGTGTTCTGAAGCACCGTCTCTAAACTGTAAGTCTGCTTTAAGATGCAGCGCTGTTATTACCTCGCTAGTGAGAAATGTCTGTCATGTTGTTGTTTTTGTTAGTCCTGTGTGCTGTATAGGTAACGTTAGCACTACTGTATGCTAATTTCCGTTATTACAGTTAACTATGCGAAGTGATATGGAACTGTAATGCGGTCAAGAGAGCTGCCTGGAACTACGTTCGCCGTGCGTTTCCCTGAAAATAATTGCACACCTCAGAACGTTCGTCAGCCAATCAGATTCAAGCATTCAACGGCCCCGTAGTATAAGCTTGTATAATTAATGACAGACTTTTCCATTTTTGATGAACTAACCCTTTAATTAAAGAATATAATTCAAGACATTTGAACAATGTTAAACAAATGTTTTCTCTTGACACTGTGATAACTTGAAGTCAGGTTTCATTATATTTAAATACACATTTAATTTAGAATCCCTTTAATAATGTTAGCCTGAGTTGTTTAAACATTCCTTGTTAGGTGGGTTTGCATAAAATTATTCAAAAGGTTCTCTCAATGTAATTAGTTAGTGCTATTAGTTAGTGTTCAGCAGAAGAAAGCAACTTGAACAGGTTTGGAACAAATCGAGTGCGAGTCAATTAATTTTAATTTTGAGTGAACTGTCCCAATATTTGTTCCTAACATTTATACATTCTTTGCATAACATTAGCCAAAGCTGTTGGAACATGATTCAAATAAAATCTTAAAAATTCAATTAAACCTTTTTTTATACATACATAAATCATTTTTTTCTTAAAATTCTACGAATTTTAACAAGATGTCCTGTTAACACTATTTTAAGAACATTTCTTCCAAGCATTTGCACAGCCTTTACATTACTTTAGCCAAAGTGCTTGGAACATTCCTTGTAGGTGAAGTCTGTAAGAGACAGAAAGAGTGTGTAAATCTCACATACCGGTCAAGCCATGCCAGCATGCCCTTGGCAGCCCCTATCAGCTCCACCACAGCGGTGAGGAACACATTAGGTGGTTTGTTTGGACTTCCTCCATCATAATTAGGGTTTTTCCTGCGCTCTGACGCACAGTTGTGCAAGTTGTTAGATGCTGCTCGCATCTGATCCACCAGAGTCTTCAAGTTATCAGTCTCCACGCCACAGTTCTGCAACAAAATAAGCATTTGCATTAGTCATTTTAGATTAAACTAGATTTTTGATCTAAAGAAAGTGGACTTTTTCCATTCAAAAGTCAATGACACAATGCTATGGTATTAGGTGTTCCTAAAGTGCCATGAGTGCTTTTAGCAAGTTTCTATGCAATTGCTAGGGTGTTTGGGATGGTTGCTTTCTGAGAGAGACCTATTCCCAGTCTCTATAGAGAGATAGATCTGTAGATACTCTTGTTTATACTTTAGCCAACCTCTAAAAAGAGGACTTCTTACGCTCTTGATGAATGAATGATCCTCATTGACTTCCATAGTATTTTTTTCCTTACTATGGGAGTCAATGGGGACCATCAATTGTTCGGTTACTCGTATTGTTCCAAATTTCTTCTTTTGTGTTTGACAGAAGAAAGAAACTTATACAAATTTGAAACAACATGAGGGGAAGTAAATGATGACTGAATTTTCATTTTTTGGTGAACTATCATTTCAAGTGTGACCTGAATGTAATGTTCCCTATCAGTCGGTCACTCCGAGTCACGTCGGTGACCGACGAATTGGGATCTTGCTTAGAGAGACCAATCCCCTACGAGAGTATCTAAACAAGCCAATGGATATTGGCATGCGATTATTGCATCCAGCTGCCGCTAATCACAATGTGAGTATAAGTAGGCAGCGGGTGCAGCGCATATTCAGCTTTTCGCTTCGGAGCCGAGCGTTCTTCGTTCTGCTCCTGACCAACTCTTCAAAGTGTCTGCAAGTCAGTGTGTTGGTGTGACGGCGCGTCAGCGGTGGTGGTCTCCCTTTGTCGAGTGGGTTGCACACATCGGATTGCACTACCCTCTGATCGTGCTGCAAGCGGCCATCTCCCCTGTGTGCTTCAGCACACTAAAAGAGTGCTTTTCTCTAAAAGAGCATTCACGGGTGGAACATCTTTTTAAAGACGCGTCTTTTTCAAGATGCCTTTCCACCCGTGCGTTTCTGGATGCGGTCGTTACCTGGCGCCGGGTGATGGTCACGATCGTTGCCTCTCGTGTCTGGGCTTTGATCACGCTGAGGCAGCTTTCGTGGATGAGTCATGCTCTCACTGCGGGAGTATGAACATCGCGGAGTTGCGGACCAGGCTCCGTTTCCTGCAAAGGGGCGGAGTGCCCGTGCCCCTGCCTAGATCTAGGGCTCCCCCTGGCGGCAGCCGAGGGACCACTACCTCTGACAGTGGCCGGACTGGTCTTACGGTGACAGTGAGGAATTCCCCTCAGGGGGGGGGTTCTTTTTGCCACCGGCACTTCGCAGCCTGTGGAGCTGCCAAGGGAGCATGCTGGACCCTCTCATGGAGTACCAGCTGTATCCTTTGGTGCTCCCCTCGACGACCAGATGTCAATCGCTGCATCGGAGGGTGAGTCTGACCACTCTGGGGATGATGATTCGGCACCGTTGCCACCCTCTGGGTGGTCAACGGTTCCGGATTCGGATCCAGAGATGGTGGCTATGCTTGCCCGGGCCGCCGAAAGGGTCGGGCTCGAGTGGAATCCTCCACCGCGTCCCGAACCCTCTAGGTTGGACGATTGGTTTCTCGGGGTGGCTCGCGCTGGTTCTCAGGGCCCCACCCCGGTGCCTTTCTTCCCGGAGGTGCATGATGAGCTCACTAGATCATGGAAGGCACCTTTCACTGCCCGAAACCGGTCTGGTGGTTCGTCCTCCCTCACCACCCTTGATGGTGGGGTAGCGCGGGGGTATGCGGGCATCCCGTCAGTGGAGCGGTCAGTTGCGATGCAACTGTGTCCAACTACTGCTACCACTTGGCGTGGGGTTCCGTTGCTCCCCTCCCAGGCCTGTAGGCACTCGTCGGCCCTGACCGGCAGTGCGTATACGGCTTGAGGTGAAGCTGCTTCCGCCTTACACGCTATGGCGTTGTTGCAGGTCCATCAGGCTAAGGCACTGAGAGACCTGCACGAGGGTGGTCACGACCCAGAAGTTCTCAGAGAACTTCGTACCGCCACGGACCTTGCGCTACGGGCGACGAAGGTTACGGCGCGGTCTCTGGGCCGTGCGATGTCCACTATGGTGGTCCAGGAGCGCCATCTCTGGCTGTGTCTGGCGGACATGAGGGAGGCAGAAAAGAGACAGTTCTTGAATGCCCCTCTGTCCCAGGCCGGCCTTTTCGGTGACACAGTGGAGAACTTTGCCCAGCAGTTCTCCGCTGCACAGAGACAGACTGAGGCCATCAGGCACATCCTGCCCCGGCGTGCAGCTGCTGCCTCCACCCGGCCGCCGGTGGCAGCGCCTCAGCCTGCTCGTCGCCGAGGGCGGCCGCCTGCCGCCGCCCCCGCTCCCGCGCTGCAAACGCAGCAGCCTCCAGCAAAGCAGCGCCGTGGAGCCGGCCGCAGGGCAGCCGCCCCGCCCGTCCAGGCCCCCGCCAAACCTGGTGGTAAGCGTAAGAGCAAGCGGCCCTGAGACGGGCGACCCGGAGATGGGGGGGGATGCTCTTCGGGAGATGGTGAACGCACCACTCCCTCCCCCGGAGGAGGGCCGGGCGGAGAATCTTTTGTTTCTTTTTTCCCCGCCACTGACCTCTCGGTCAGTGGCACCCAAAAACTCGACAAAAGAGCAGTTTCCTCTATCTCTGGGTCCCCCGAGGGGACGGGAAGTTGTGGACGAGTCAGTCTTGATCCACACTATCCCGCCTCTCTCGCCAGTGAGCAGCTGTGGGCGGTTCGGGAGTGCGGTCAACCGTACTACCCACGCACCCTCTGCCAAAACGCAGGTTGGTGTTCCACACACGCTGACCCTGCTTCGGACCGGCAAAGAGACGCCCGAGCACGGTCCCTGCGTTTCTCCTCGCTGCCCCGCCGCGGGTACGTCAGTGGTCCCGCTGGTGCCACTTGTACGGTTTCTGGGGGCCTGGTTAGGGCTTCCCAGTCTGTCTCGTTGGCTCCGCCAGACCATCAGACTCGGCTATGCGATTCAGTTCGCCCGGCGTCCTCCCAAGTTCAGGGGCGTCCACTTCACGTCAGTGAAAGCGTTAGATGCTCCTGTCTTGCGCGCGGAGATCGCAGTCCTACTGGCGAAGGATGCGATAGAGCCGGTCCCTCCAGCCGATATGAGGTCGGGGTTTTACAGCCCCTACTTCATTGTACCCAAGAAAGGCGGTGGGTTGAGACCGATCTTGGATCTGCGTCTCTTGAACCGGGCTCTTCACAAGCTTCCGTTCAAGATGCTCACGCAGAAACGCATCTTCGGGTGCGTCCGTCCCCGAGATTGGTTTGCAGCGATCGACCTGAAGGACGCGTACTTCCATGTGTCGATCCTTCCGCGCCACAGGCCATTCCTGCGGTTTGCGTTCGAAGGACGGGCATATCAGTACAAGGTCCTGCCCTTCGGGCTGTCCCTGTCGCCCCGTGTCTTCACGAAAGTTGCGGAGGCAGCCCTAGTTCCCATGAGAGAACAGGGCGTTCGTATTCTCAACTACCTGGACGACTGGCTCATACTGGCTCAGTCTCAGGACCAGTTGTGCGAACACAGGGATTTGGTGCTCTCACACCTCAGCCATTTGGGCCTTCGGGTCAACTGGGAAAAGAGCAAACTCTCCCCGACGCAGAGGATCTCTTTTCTCGGTATGGAGTTGGATTCGGTCAGTCAGACAGCACGCCTCACGCAGGAACGTGCTCAGTCGGTGTTGAACTGCTTGAATGCGTTCAAGAGCAGGACAGCGGCCCCACTGAAAAATTTCAGAGGCTCCTGGGGCATATGGCAGCTGCAGCGGCAGTCACGCCGCTGGGGCTGCTTCATATGAGGCCGCTTCAACACTGGCTCCATGGCCGAGTCCCGAGGTGGGCGTGGCAGCGCGGCACTCACCGGGTCCAAGTCACACCGGCCTGCCGCCGAACCCTCACCCCGTGGTCAGACCTTTCGTTTCTGCGGGCAGGAGTGCCCCTGGAACAGGTCTCCAGGCATGCTGTGGTTTTCACGGATGCCTCCACCACCGGCTGGGGTGCCACGTTCGACGGGCTTGCAGTGTCGGGGGTTTGGACGGGCCCCCAACTGCACTGGCACATCAATTGCCTAGAGTTGCTAGCGGTACGTCTGGCCTTGATCCGTCTCAGAAGGCGCTTACGAGGCAAACACGTATTGGTCCGCACGGACAACACTGCGACCGTTGCGTACATCAACCGACAAGGTGGTCTGCGCTCCCGTCGCATGTCGCAACTCGCCCGCCACCTCCTCCTCTGGAGTCAGAAGCATCTGAGGTCGCTTCGTGCCATTCATATTCCGGGCTTGCTCAACCGGGCAGCCGACGAGCTGTCACGAGCTGCGCTCCCCGGAGAGTGGAGACTCCATCCCCAGACGGTCCAGCTGATTTGGAGACGTTTCGGACCCGCTCAGGTAGACCTGTTTGCGTCCCTAGAAACCTCTCATTGCCAGTTGTTTTACTCCCTGACCGACGGAACACTCGGCACGGATGCACTGGCACACAGCTGGCCGCGGGGCCTTCGCAAGTATGCGTTTCCCCCAGTGAGCCTTCTCGCACAAACAATATGCAAGATCAGGGAGGACGAGGAGCAGGTCCTGCTTGTGGCGCCGTACTGGCCCACTCGGACTTGGTTCTCAGAGCTAATGCTCCTCGTGACAGCCCCTCCTTGGCAGATTCCTCTGAGGAAGGATCTACTGACTCAGAGACGGGGTACCTTATGGCACCCGCGTCCAGACCTCTGGAAGCTACATGTCTGGTCCCTGGACGGGACGCGGAGGTTCTAGGTGACCTACCCCAAGGGGTAGTTGACACCATCACTTCGGCTAGAGCGCCGTCCACGAGACAGGCCTACGCCTTGAAATGGAACCTGTTCGTCGAGTGGTGTTCTTCTCACCGAGAAAACCCCCGAAAGTGCCCGATCAGAGTCGTGCTTTCCTTTTTGCAGCAGGGGTTGGAGCGAAGGCTGTCTCCCTCCACCCTTAAAGTCTATGTGGCTGCCATTGCTGCCAACCATGACCCCGTGGAAGGGAAGTCGGTGGGTAAGCATGACTTGGTCATCAGGTTCCTTAGGGGGGCAAGAAGGTTAAATCCTCCACGGCCCCCCTCTATACCCTCTTGGGACCTGTCTCTGGTGCTCAAAGCACTACAGCAGGCCCCATTTGAGCCTTTGCAGTCAGTTGAGCTGCAGTTTCTTTCAATGAAGACTCTGCTTCTGCTTGCATTGGCCTCCATCAAGAGGGTAGGGGACCTGCACGCATTTTCGGTCGACGATTCGTGCCTAGAGTTTGGGCCGGCTGACTCCCAGGTAATCCTGAGGCCCCGGCCTGGCTACGTGCCCAAGGTTCCCACTACTCCCTTCAGGGACCAGGTGGTGAGCCTGCGAGCGCTGCCCTCGGAGGAGGCAGACCCAGCCCTTGCTTTGCTTTGTCCCATCCGAGCGCTAAGATGCTACGTTGACAGGACACAAAGCTTCAGGACCTCAGACCAGCTCTTTGTCTGTCACGGAGGTCGGCAGAAGGGGAAGGCCGTCTCCAAGCAGAGGATGGCCCACTGGATAGTGGACACCATCACCCTGGCTTATCAGGTACAGGGTGTGCCCTGCCCGTTCAGGTTGAGAGCTCACTCTACTAGAGCTGTTGCATCCTCCTGGGCGTTGGCTCGTGGCGCCTCGCTGGCAGATATTTGTAGAGCTGCGGGCTGGGCGACCCCTAACACGTTCGCTAGGTTCTATAGCCTTCGTGTGGAACCGGTTTCCTCCTGTGTTCTCACCTCAAACGGGTAGAAGCACTGAGAGGTTCCGTTTTCGGGTCGGCTTGCTAAAACTGCTCCAGAGAGTCCGTACTGTAGACCCTGTCGAGTTCCTCCGTCCCCTCGGCAGTCAGATGTGGCGGAGCATCTGACGCCAGGCCCTCACTCGCTGAATCCATGAGAACCGGTAGAGGGCTGGGTTCCATATGAAAGGCCTTTTGGACCCCATATGTGTATAGTCCACGGTATAGCCTGAGAGCCCGTGTTTCCCCGGCAGGTCTTCTGCCAATCTTCATGAGGTACAATTTCCTCTAATTCTCCATATGCGCCTAAGGTTGATCATATGCGTAATTGCTCCGAACCTCCTACGGGAAGGGCGAGCTTCCGTAGCGTCCGGTTCCAACTAGAACGGGTACGTTTTCCCAGTGTTATCCAGTCTTACTGAGTGGGTAGTGCCATGGCAGCAGTAGCTGGTCTTCTGCGGTAGCCCTGACCTGCGCCAAAAAATAGGGGCTCAGGAGGCTTCCACAGGACACTGGAAGGGGCAGTACCCGTGGCCTTTTGGTAGGGATCCCAATTCGTCGGTCACCGACATGACTCGGAGTGACCGACTGATAGGGAACGTCTCGGTTACGTATGTAACCCTCGTTCCCTGAAGAAGGGAACGGAGACGTCACGTCCCGTCGCCACGGCTGCTGTACCACCGCTGAGCGGCCGGGTCACCGGCTCGGCTCCTCAGCGAAAACCTGAATATGCGCTGCACCCGCTGCCTACTTATACTCACATTGTGATTAGCGGCAGCTGGATGCAATAATCGCATGCCAATATCCATTGGCTTGTTTAGATACTCTCGTAGGGGATTGGTCTCTCTAAGCGAGATCCCAATTCGTCGGTCACCGACGTGACGTCTCCGTTCCCTTCTTCAGGGAACGAGGGTTACATACGTAACCGAGACGTTTTCAGACAATCAATACAGTAGCATGTTAACTGCAATTTAGTGAAAATGCACTATAGTTTCAATTTATGTTAAATCCAATTAGCTGAACTTTACAGTGCTTTTTGACCCACTTTCATTGAAATACGGTTAAAGTGCAATTAAGTGTGCTAAAAAAGGTCATAAAAGTGTACAGTTTTTAAAAATACACTTTTAAGATTTAAAGTACTCTACAAATGCAGTAAATTGGGGCAAGTTGTCCAATATTATTGTCAGGCTGAAGTTTAAAACTTAGGGGTTTTTGTCCAAATCCATAACAATAAGTAATAATAATAGTGGTGGTGCTGACAGTACCACTAATAATGCCTGGCTTATCAAGTGCTAAAGCAGTTTCCATTTGTGTATCTTCCACTTTAGTGATATGAAATGTGAAGTATGTGGTGTTTGTAATGCTATGTGACAGTGGCTACAGCGCACGGGTCATTCTCAAAACCTTTCCAGCTAAAAATCCCATTGCATTCCATCGCATCGGTCGGAGCCGACGCATGAACATGGTCACTGCCTGACTTCAAAGGGATTCCAGAAAACCGTCTCTGCTCTAAACCCAGCCAGACACGGACAAGCAGACTGTCTGCATGGACATGAAGTCGGCTAAGAAGTGCACAGACTTTGGCCTGGTCAGCTACAACAACACAGAATACAGGTGCTTGAGGGAATAACCTCACTGAGTTCAGGAAGGATGCAGGTGCTCTTCTGGAATCGTCTCCTGTTGTTTTTGTATTACAACGAAGCTTAGCTCTGATGAGTTCATGATGGAGGAATTATTAAAGGAATGATAAAGGGAAATCCATCCTCCAGATATTCGTTTCATGCTGTCCTCCTCGGAGATGAGGAGGAATAACTGTGATAGAAATTAAAAGCAGAATCTCTCACAGACTGTAGGATCTATTTAGTTTTGAATGGACAAGCATTTCATTGTAACATTTAACATCTAATGAAAATGTTATTTCAATCAAGTCAAATTAAATCAAGTCATATTAAATCGCAATAGTAAAATATAAATTCGCAATTGTGAAAGAGTCAAAAGAAGATTCCAAGTAAAAGAAATGAAGTCATAACTATTTATTTTTTATCTGAGGTGAAAACAGCCTCAGCCAACAAAGTGTCATTTATTAAATATAGCTGCCATTCCTCTAGGATCATTGAAAAATATAAATATTAAGGCTAACCATGACAGGATGTTTGGTTATTTAATGCTGATAAGTTTGTAGCTGTTTTGATGAGAAAAACTAGTGTAGTTATTAGAAACTGTTCAGACTCTTCTATCTTGTGTCAAGAAATGGTGTCCATTACATACATTTTTGAGTCTGTCTTGTATTGTACTAAACTACGGTACTTTACCGCTGTGGACCCGAGCCAGAGTGAGATGGGGAGTTTAGCACGTCCTCTAACACCCATGAAAATGATTTTAAAAATAACCAGAAACCGAACAGATACACTGAGTCTGAGTCAATCCGCTGGGCGGAAACCACTGGAACAATGGCGTGACATATTTTCCTGCGCTGGTTACTGTGTGTTTGTGTGTATGTGTGTGCGAGCACTGGGCGGGGGGGCTCTCTGACAGGTGGGTGGGTCACATCTGTTTCCTGCTCTCCAGGAGATATCTTCCAGAACATTCTACCCATGGGTGCTAGAGCTGACCTCTCACAAATTCAACACAGCATTGACTATTCCAGCCTTCATGCTACAGCTCCTGTGTGGCTCTCCGCTCAGTACTGCCTAGAACAGGTGATGCTTAAAAACTAACGGAAAACCACTGAGGTAAATCTTTTCTCAACAACATCCTTGTGAACAGCCACCCGGTCTGACAGGTAGAGCTCCAACATCAAACCACACCAAACCACTTAGCTTCCGTTTACTGTTTGCTGCAGGCGTGTTCTTTCAAAGAAACACAACTTCTGTACAATTATGGACAGATATAAAGGATTAGTTCACTCATTATTGCTATTTGCACACTTACATGTTCCAAACCTGTATGCATTTCTTACTTCTTGCATATGATGATGACCAGGTGCTGTCAAACAACATACAACAATATTAGTAATATTACTAATACTATTTTATTATAATGTTATACAATTTAGTGTAAACAAATACTAACAAAAAAAAGTATTTAAATTGCATATAAAATAATTGTCCATTCGGACCACACAGATTTAACATAAACAAACTAATTAATATAAAATGTGAAGCATATTTGTCAGTTATACATAAATTAAATGGGTAAAAAAAGTCAGATTTATGTAATAGAACTAATAAACAACAAAATAACAAGGTTTATATATTTAACATTATTAAATCCAATTTCTTTCTATCTCTATATCTCAATAATCTATATTTTTTATTAACTGAATTGAGTGTGTAAATCTTACCTGTTTCATTTATGTATTATAAATATGCATCACATTAAGTTTTTTTAGTTTATATTGAAACTGTATAATCCAAATGGATGGAAATGGTTTATGCAATTCAAATACATAAATCTTAAATGTAGACCTAAACATATTTTGGAGTTATTTGAGTTTTAGTTTTATTTTGTGTAGATAAAATTATTTAAGAGCAAAAATAATAATTTTAAGTGAATTTAGGCATCACAACATAATAATGTACTAGTGTAATATGTACAATAATGTACAAAATGGATATTAATTGTGAGATTTGCCTAAGATTAGTTCGATTTTTAACAGTGTTATAAAATTATATATTTTTTTATTTAGATTGAATGTATTAAAAATAAAATTAATGTTAATTATTAATTATATTAATAATATATGAATGTAAATAATATGAAGTCATTCCCTTTGGAAATTTGTTTGAGTCGTTGCCGCCCCAAAAAGGGCAACGAATCAAAATGCAAAAGGCCAAAAAGACTGAATGAATCACTTATCATACACTTATCAATATTAGAGATTTTGACATTTATCGTAAATTTTACATTTACATATAATAATTTTATATATATCCACTTACCAATAAATTTAAATGTATATCTAATATTGACAATATTATACTAATATACTGTATACAAAAAAAAGGCTTCATGAGGCTGAGTAAGAAGAGATAACTTTCATTTTTGATTAGTTTCCTTTCTAAAAGTACCATTTCACGTACAAACAAATTACACAGAGAAAAGGCAACAAAACAGAAAGTGTCTCATCAGTGTCTCTTTAGGGTGCAGTCTCCAATTATAAGGTCCTGTCCTGACAGAATAGACTCTGAATGGACACAGTGGACACTGTTTATTCCAGCTGACCCTCCCAATTCATATCCTCCACAATGTAGGCAGCTAGCACAGCTTCTGCGATAAAAATCAGTACTGTCTACAACTTTGGGTTTGCTAAATGCACACAAAAACACACACGGGGTTATACAGGCAGAGCGTTCCTCTACTTCACCATGTGTTTTAAGGTGCACTTTGAGGTCATTAATACTGTCTGAATGGGAAAAAAAGAGAGTGGGGGAAGTTGAGAAGAAATCTTGGGAAGGAAGTGAGAGAAAACAGCTGATCGGAATGCCTGGGAAATCTCTGCTTTCCTGTTCACGGCGGTCTCCACCTATAACAGAGCTCATGCTCTTCCAGGGTTAGATAAGGGCATTTGTGACAGAATGCTAAGCTAGTTGTGTCCAAACAGATTTTAACATGATAACAGCTTTATTGACACTAAAACATGACATATTAGAGGCATACAATATGACTTAATAAAACTCCTCATAAAAAATGTATGTTTGGCTATAACAGCACAACCACTTTAGTCCAATTCACAAACAAATTACATTTAAGAGCCAATTCTTTTAACGAATAACAAAAGACATCTGACTAATGATTCAAAGTTTCTCCAATTAGTAGTGCTTCATTGTAGTCACATGACCGTCTTGTCATATTGCTTGTGAGTCGTGTCCAGTCAATTTAAATCATTTTGATTATATTGCCATTTTAATTGGATTTTGTGTAAAACAGTAGCATTCTACACCGTGTTGTAAACTGCATAATTTGACAATTTTAGGCCAAATCTACAGTAGGTCATCAGTATTTTATGAATACAGAAAACATACTGTGCACAGTATATACATCCTAAATATTGCAGGAATAGTAAGAATAGTACAGTAGTATGCTATTCCGAACATAGACATAACCTGTACTTTAAAAAGGAGAGCAAAGGTCAGCACCTATATATTTTCTGATGCAGATAAATATCATTGGACAAGGCTTCTCTGGGAAATCTGACTGGATACGTGGTGGGAAAAGGGCATCTGAGTGAGCTGAAGTACTGACCAATGCGCAGAGCAGATCCACAGCCTCCAGAATCAGCTCCTGATGGCCGACGCGGGTCATCGTCAGCTCCTCCAGATCCTGATGGGAAATCTTCAGAAGCTGCTCTCCACTGATCTTCTCTCTCTCGAAGTTAGGAACGTACTGCTGGAGACTGTCGTCCAGCCCTGAGACACAGACAGAAAGTGAGAATGAGAGACACAACACAAAGAAACTCTTTCAGAGAGAGTGTGTTTTGACACCGCAAGCGTCTATGCAAATATTGAGCCGCTGAGTCAATGTAGCTCCTCAGTATTTCTCACGTACAAGAGCCAGTTACTGTACCTGGTCTGAGAACTGATCATTGCTATATATGGGCAAACAAATAAAGCAAGATCTATGAGATCACATCACTGTCCTGTGGTTGATGTGACTGGAGTCCAAGTGCGTGAGAAAATGTCATGCCATCATTAATTCAACAAACACACAATACACACACAATCAAATGAAACAGCAAGTGTTTGCTAGGCAACTTTGTCTGTTAATGATAATAATGTGTGATTTCAAAATGCATGATGTCAACCCTTTAACCTTTCATATGATCTTGTGTATTGCTGACGTGTAAAAAATAATTTTAAGAATAACCTACATAATTTATTCCAACATATATAAGGGTTGGCATAAATGAGTGAATATCATCTGTCAAGACAAATTTTGGGCCATACTTCACTCCCCCACCTACAATCCCTGCCGGACCTGAGACTCAAACCCACAACCTTCGGGTTACAAGTCCGACTCTCTATCCATTAGGCCACGACAGCCCCACAAAATAAATAAATAAAAATAAAATATTCAAAATTCTAAAGTTTCAAAAGCTTCAAAATGTTTAATTCAATGCTTGCTGGTCACTTCAAAATTTACAAGAAAATTGTTAAAAAGTAAATCCTACTCCAAACTTTATTTTTAATGCATTTTTACTATATTTTATTTTTATTTTGGAGAGAAATGACCTGGGCATGTTTATTTAAATGCATTTCACCAGAAGCCTAAGATTTACAGTACTGTGCAAGCCAAGTCTGGGAAAGACACAGAGAAGCTCTTTTTCTCCTGAAACTTTTGTCTGTAGCGGGGAGGTGAGCGCAAAACACCCTTCTGTCCACTGTGTGTGAGACTACAGTATGAAAAGTGGCTCTTTGTGGGGGGTAGACGGCCCTTTTAAAATCAAAGAGAAAGCGAGAAAAGGAGGAAAAGAGGGGTCAAGTTAGGGACTCTTGAATACCCTCCACCCTCAGTGCTCCTACTGAGAGACAACAGCTGCATTTTCTGAGCTCAAAAAGAGAGAAAGTGTCAAAGGAACCACCAGAGAAAAGCTGCCACATACGAGAAAGTGTCAACAATAACAGTCCACCCATGCAGTGTGAGCAAACGAACATCAGCTTTTGTTATCTCAGATTCTCAAGGTATTCTGTGTTAAATAATCTGGCGAAGCTAAAGGGATACAGGCATGTGCCGTTCAGTTTGACTGACATGCACTTTTGGTGATGAAAGGTCGTCTATGCTGCATGGATGTCTGTAAACCGGTGTAGTGAAAAGGCAGTTTAAGTTTGAAACAGCTAAGTAGAAATAAAATAAAATCTCTAAATCAGAAAAAGATTTATTGCTAAATATGCTTACACACAAGAGATTTGCATGGAAGCCCGTTTCCGCCACTGAATAAAAAATAAGAAAAAGGTTATTGCTACTTTTTATTTCACAATTCTGACTTGTTTTCTCAGAATTGCGTGATATAAACAATTGTGAGTTATAAAGTCAGAATTACGATTTATAAAGTCACTCGCAATTCTGAATTTTTTTCTCGCAATCGCGAGTTATTTTCTCAGAATTGTGGGATATAAACTCGCAATTGCGAGTTAAAGTACAGTTTTGAGGGGGGGGGGGGGGGGGGGGGGTTATGTTCTCAGAATTGTGAGTTTATAGAGCCCGGTCTCATGAAAATGCGTATAAATAGTACGCCGAATAAAAGCGAAAATTTGTGGTATCGATACACAAAAATGGACTTTGGTGTATATATGATACGAACGTGTTTGGCGTGTATATGGCGCTGTTTTCGCATGCATATGATACGAAATTTGTTGGCGTCCATATGATACGCAGTTTTCGCGTACATATGATACGCATCTACCCCATAACCCTAATCCTACCCATCGCGTAGCATATACACGCCAAAGTCCATTTTTGAGTATCAATACCACAAATTTTTGTTTTTATTTGGCGTACTATTTATACGCACTTTCATGAGATCGGGTTGGTTTATATCTCACAATTCTATTACTTCATAACTCGCAATTGCGTGTTATAAAGTCAGAATTGCGAGATATAAACTTGCAATTCTGAGAAAAAAGTCAGAATTGTGAGTTTATATTTCGCTGTTCTGACTTTATTTCTCAGAATTGCGAGTTTACTCTATATCTCACAATTATGACTTTTTATCTCGCAATTGCGAGTTTGTATAGTGCAATTATGAGAAAAAAAGTCAGAATTGTGAGATAAAAAGTCGCAATTACCTTTTTTATTTTTTATTCAGTGGCGGAAACCGGCTTCCATAGATTTGCCTTGGTGAAGCTTCTAGTATAAAAAATAAAATAAAATAAAATAAAAAAGCATCCACAATGAATGAATTGACTAGTCTATCAACTCAAAATCAAAAATGCAAAAAATAATTAATAAATAATATAAAATAAAAATAAAACAAAATAAAATAATTTTACAAAGTATAAAGAATGTCAAATAAGACCTCAATGAGTTTAGGGTTGTTTGGTGAACTTTTGTTTTAGTGGGAAAGTGATCTGCCACCTGAAAACATTTGAGAACCACGGCATTAGCCTTATATACGTTACAACAAATCAGTATCTTCTGCATTTCTATTTCCAGCTCCTCGAATTTTACAGTTTGACTGTCTCATGGTTCATTGGAGAAAGTTGAAGAAAAGAAGATGAAAGTGGATGTTTGTGGATGGAGATCTGTTTACATAAACACATGCTCTGCAAGCCTTCAAATTAAGCATTAAAATGAAAAACATATTTAAGATCCAGAAAGGACAAGAAAACACCATAAAAACCTCATAAACATAATCCATTTAATTAATTTTACATTCCTAGTCATTCGTAGCCACAAAAGCTTGTGAGGAATTCAAGCTGTAATTCGCAAAAAATCTTCTCCTCTGCCACAGCACAAGTCACATCAGACTAAATTTAGATGACTAATAATGCCAGAATTTTCATTTTGTTGACAAAATAAAAGTCCTAACTGAGCTAAACACTCAAGAAGAGCTATAGCCCAATGCTTCCGTGTCACAACAACTTCTAATCTTGTTTAGAAAAATGCCTCAGATATAAACATTTACCCTGGTAGGTAAATTTACCAGAGATAAAAGTATCTAATGCTGGAACAGTTACCAAACTTGAAAAAGTTGTCTGCTTTAACGCATGAGGTCTTTCTTGTGGTGTTATGTGGTGGGAAACACTAATGATATCCACTGACCCCGCTCACATCCAAATGACTAACAAGCTTAAAAGCGCCGTATTAGAGGGCCGAGGCACCCGAGCTTCAGTTACAAATGAGAGGGTAGGGTGTCTTTCTCTCCCATCCCCTGTCCCGATGCAGTCTCTCACTGACAGAGTTGGCCTGCTGCTCTGAGAGAGTGGCGCTGAGAAAGTCAGCAGTAGCAGTGTGTTTCTAAAGCTTTCCTACTGAGTCTTTGGAGACCTGAAGAATGTTTATTGTTCTCTGTGTGCGACTGAAACTGTGCGGAGCGTTACTCTTCCACTCCATATCTAGGCCTGCATGAATCATCAGCCATTCTATTTTTGCCCTTTAGTAGACATGTAAGGAAATATGCAAACAAAATATTTTCTTCTAAAACAGAGCATGCATCATACTGAGGGCTCCAATGATGTCACAGTCTGTCCGCCCTCCTGTCGTACGAATTAGATGAGAAAACTAAAAATATCTTATTTTCTAAAGCGTATTATTTCATTTCTATCACAACCACATCAAAAGCCAGATTTAGGAGCACAAAACCTAAAAACTGTTTTATTTTGCTCTTTAACCTTCCAGTCAACAACAACACCAATGCATCCCTGGTTGCAAATCCAAGTTGTATTTGCAGCACAACAAAGAAACAAACACTTTTCCCAGTAGGCCAAAAATTCTATGCAAGTGTGCAAATACAGATGTGATGCTACAGAAGCTGTGAAAGTGTGTGGCCTTGTAGCATACAAGTTTTATAAACATCACTAAGGGGGCGATAAACCTATAAATGTCTGACATTAAATCAGAATATTATTATTTGAATAGCTAGCTATAAACATGTTGAGAGTGTAGTTTTTTTTAGCTGACTAGATTCTCTTCAAGCTCCACCATAACAGTAGCTGAATGAGAAAAGAAGTTTATATTAATTCAACTATAGCATCTAAGAATGCATCCTACAAAGAAATTGTATTGAATGTGCACTTATGTCAAATCTTGTATATTAAAAAAAAAACTGTATTTGCATATAAAACAATATTAATTAAATAAAAGGCCACTTAAGTGTACTTAAAGAGAGTCTACTTTCCTGACTATGTTTCTTAAAACATTTTTAAGAAGTGCAGTTTATAATAATGTCAAATTCATGAAACAATTCACAACTATAAACACAATCTCAAAACTACACGCCAACTTGTGTAAACTTAAAAAGTCAAAAACATGTTCTCTTTTGTCAGACTCAAACTTTGGCCTCAGATGACACACAAACCTGACAAATACACAGACTACTTTCCTGCCAAGAGACCACTAGTGAGATCAATTCAAAACACTGTTACAAAAACCTGCTTTTGAGAAACAGGCACCCTTTTGCTAGTCAGTGTCTGTTACAGTATACGGAATAAATAAAGGGGTGCTGATACAGTAAAATTCAGCAATAAACTTTAAGAAAAATTTACTTTCATTACATGTGTTTTAATAATCAGTCAGTGCTTTAAAGTACACTTATATTAATGTTAACATAAATGACAGTTCTTGATTACAATTTTAACTGTAATGTGTTATTTGAGTGTTAAATTTAAAGGTATATATTTTAAAGGTACTAAATTTCAACTCATCAATACGAATATGTAATTACACATATGTTAAAAGTATATTTTAATTTACCATAAATGCTTGTAAGTACATTTGGCACTGCACATTACCTATAATTTAATGACAGTAGAAGAAATTCTGAAATTATATAAAGATGTGTTTCATAAATGCAATACATTTTCATTTAATTGTAAATAAATATCAAACAGCTTGCACTTAAGTATATTATTATGTAATTTTTTATAAGGGATATCCCTTTAAAGTATGAAATCTGTCATCTTTACTTGTTAGTAAAGCATTTTTTGAATGATTTGTTACTGTACATATATTAACCTGTTAACTGTCGGTTCCACTTTTTGAGTATAGGCCTGAAAATGACATTTCCAACTTAAATTGTTATAAATTTTGAATGGTTTGGTGCAGATACTTAAAGTCTCTTTTTAAAGAATACATTTAGCAGATTATCATAGAGGTGAACAAAGTTATAAAAAGTATATTACAAAAACGTTATGGAAGTTTTAGTTTATGGAAATATAAAATGTAAATATTAAAATATTTATATTTTATATAAAATATGAAAAACATATTTTACTCTAAAACTGCTAGAAAAAAAAAAAAAAAAATCTGAAGAAGTTGTGTTCCAAATGTGAGGTTGATATCTCAAAAAATGAGCTTTCAGTGAAATTTTGTTTGGGCGTAGTACCAAGCTTTTCCACTAGATGACCATCAAACTCCATTAGTAACCATATAAGGGCGGCTCCATTTCCATATATGGTTCGAGTGATCTGAAACATGTTTTCCCTTACTTTTCTCAATATTTATGACGTAGACATCACATTCAGAAGTATTAAGGGTAGTATGGCAGTATTTGATGACAATTGAACCTCTAAAAAACACATTAAAGAAATTAGCGTGTTAACGCAGGCGATTAATTTTTTCAGTTTAACGCGTTGCAAAATATTTAACGCAGTTAACGCAGGGACGGGGCTAGATTTGGCCACCCCACTCAAAACTGCTAAAGAACGAATCTTTCAGTCCTGTCAGCAGTCAAATGTGAATGGGGTTATGTGAAGAATGTTTTAAGTTCACTTAAATTAGAAGTTATTTTTTAAAGTCTAATAAATGTTAAATTGCTAACTCTCAATTATACTGCAATGTTGAATGGCTATAGTCAATGGTTAAATATTATGAAAAAATTCATAGAGACATCAGTTGGTATCAGTGATACTTGCCTTCAGTCACAAATATTAAATATAGGCTATACTTTCTTTATGTTGTTTCTACAATAATTCGAAGATTGAATGTGAAATTATTGCAATATAAAAGTATAATTAAAAACGTTGATGTTAGGTGGGATTAATCGCAATTAATTTCAGAAAAATGTGCGATTAATTCGTTATTTTTTTTAATCGATTGACAGCACTAATAATAATCTGTAACTGAAGCTGTACATTCTGAATTTTCTTCTTTTTGTTTTTTTCGGGGGGTTTTACAGTTAGCTAGTTAGCATTTTGTAAGCTAACCGCTCAGTGTACTAGTTTAGCAAATTGCTAGCTGTTTAGCCTGATAGTTTAGCATATAACATATGCAAATTATACATAGGCCTATATAATTTATGGACTGAGTACTGTTTTCCCCTGACACATTCATAATTATTATATCGGCTGGTACACTTTGGCAAGCTTGAGCGCTTCTTAGGCTATGTAGGCAATTAAAGGCTCATTATTTATATGGTTTATAAATAAACATGCGACTAATAGTCGACTAATGCTTAAAATGAACGACTACTAGTCGACCAGAAAAAACTTAAGTCGAGGGCAGCCCTATTAAACACAGACTATTCTGCTAAGCTGGCCTTGTCATTTACTAGCATATACATTGTTTAGCTAGCCTTCAGTATAGTCAGATCCTCACTGTGGACACGTGCTTAGTTGTCTGAGCTGTGAATAAGTGAAGTTTGGCACACATTCCACAGCCTGGGGGGTCAACAGAGGGAATGTTTGCTCCGCCCCTCCTCTCCCACCAGAAACAAGTGTTCGCATGGAAAGCAAGAGTGAATTAAAGAAACATTTGGTGCATTTAGTGTCCCTCTCAATGGCGACGTGACATCAGTCTTCTCCATCGGCAGGAGATGAGGGACAACAAAGGCAGTAGTGGGGGGTGGGGAAGAGAGAGAGAGGATGGAAAAGAGAATTTCCTCCATCCAAACCCTTTAGAACTCAACAAAGCGTCCACATAGTCGGCTGTCGTGCTGTTCCTGAAACTCTGCTTGTGTATTCTGGGGTAATTCCAGCAGTGATATAACAGCTTCCTGTTTGAGCTCATTGCGACTCAATTATCCTGAATAAATTCACTGTCTGACTGGTCCCACATAATGTACCTGAATAATACTGTCTTAAATGTGCAGTAACACAACCTGATGCAAGATATCTTGACTAACATTATATATAAATATATGTGAAAATATAAGTGTAGGATATGGCCCCTTTAAGCCCCAATTACAGTTTTTCTCAGTTGCTTTGGTGCATTTCTCAGAACAGAAATGAAATTTTCAAAACTACTTGTTCAACCAACCATCATCTAGTCACGTGTGCACATCATAAAAGTTTCTCATTCTTTTGAACAAGTTGCGATTGCTTTGGTGCATTCATGCAACTGATTATGTACATTTGTCTGCTGTTTCCTACATTATCAGCTGCTATTGTCATGTTGCTCAAAATGTAT
The DNA here is from genome assembly GCF_936440315.1 of Barbus barbus. Lineage (NCBI taxonomy): Eukaryota > Metazoa > Chordata > Actinopteri > Cypriniformes > Cyprinidae > Barbus > Barbus barbus. The sequence goes on from NC_136742.1 coordinate 7,236,664, forward strand.
TATATAGTTCTCTGTGCAGTAGTCTTACCCCTCAAAACATCGTGTAAGTCATTAAATGCAAAATGGTTGATCTAGTTGTCATAAACTGTCAAGCATATTTTCTGCACATCTCTATTAGACTTTTTGTAAATTTGCCATGCATTGTGCAAGTGAATCTTGACTTTTACTAATGAAGAGAATATAAATCAACCAATTATAAACCAGTTCTCTGTAATAGCTCAAAGGTGCATCTCATGAACCTTCAATTGGAAAGCATATATAGACAGAGGACAACACAAAAGTTACAAATTCTGACGATGGATGAACATCCAGAAAACGATCAGGGACAACAGCCGAGAGGAAGAAGGGGAGTAAGGATGCATGGAAGTGTACAGAGGCAAAACAGAGGAAGAGGAAGAAGAGTCCAAGGACAGAGCTAAAAATTGGGAGATCGACCATATCCTCAATAATTCAAATATTTTGAAACACTCTAATTTCAATCAATATCCCACATACAGTAATGTGTAAATTTGTAGTTTTGAAAGGAAATATGGCATACATAAGAAGTGCAGCCTTTTGCATTTCAGTACAGTAACTGTCATCCAAACTATTGCCATAGTTGACATCAGGTAATACTACTGTAACAGAGTGCACTGTTACTCTTCACACTACTTTACATGTAATACAAAAATAAATGTACTGTATAAATACAAATGTTCATACACTTTTTTCTATGTACTATTGACTCTTCTCAACAAATATCAGATTTGACTGTCATGGTGAAAAAACAACTAAAGATTTTGACCAGTGTGGCTCACACGATGACAAAAATACTTTATATTTTGGTGGCCTTGGCCAAATTACTAACACGATAACTAGGTTTTGAAGCATGAATGAAATGTTTTGTGTGAGTAACTACATTTTGCAGACATGCAATAAAGTTCTGAAGTTCCAGCAAACAGTTGTGACATTTGCACTCTCAGTTCTCAGTTTTGAAAAATGGAGAAAAACTGTAAGTTAACTGGTGCTAATCCATAAACAAGTGAAGACCAGTGCCAAGTTATGAGAGCAGATCACACCAGTGAGACTACAGCAGTTTGCTAATAAGTCATCTTAAGTAAGTCATCACCTGCTGTAAGCAGCTGCAAGTCAAGCCGAGGCATTTCTCTCAGCAGTTACAAGTGACACAGGAATGAGACAAGCTACATGAACTTGGAATGAACTGGGACGCATGTATGGATGGATGGATGATCAGACAGACAGATAGATAGATAGATAGATAGATAGATAGATAGATAGATAGATAGATAGATAGATAGATAGATAGATAGATAGATAGATAGATAGATAGATAGATAGATAGATAGATAGATAGATAGATAGATAGATAGATAGATAACTGTCACCTCTCTTTTGGTGGCGGGAGTGTTTATGCCTGTGTGTGTATAACTCAGAGTCAACATTGATAACAAAGACGAAACTGTCGTCTCCGCCTGATACCCAAACAGTTCAACCGCAGTCACGCAACTCACTCATGTGTGACAATGATTTGCAGACGAGTCCCAAAAGTACCTACAACACAACGATGAGTCTGCGATACAGTGATGATGTCAGATACAGTGATGTGGCCAGGATGTACAGAAGAGATTTGATCACGAAAAGAGAAAACACGTCTACTGTACTGAGTGAAGTGTGCTGGAATATGCGGGCGTGTTACTGCACGATACCTGCTGATAACAATGAAAAGAGACTTGCTCTTTTCGCCGTCTGAAAAGAGCAAGTCTCCCTCCACCCATCCTCACCACATTCTACAGGGGCACCATTGAGAGTGTGCTGACCAGCTGCATCACTGTCTGGTACGGGAACTGCAGTGCTGTTGACCGCAAGACCATCCAGCGGACAGTGAACACAGCTGCAAAGATCATCGGTGCCCCTCTCCCCTCCATCCTAGACATTTTCCTTACACGATGCTCCAGCAAAACCAACAGCATCGTGAAGGACTCCATCCATCCCTCCCACAGTCCAGCTCCTACCATCAGGAAGACGGTACCGGAGCATCAAAGGCCGCTCCGCCAGACTGCTCAACAGCTTTTTCCCCCAGGTTGTGAGAGCCCTGAACTCAAACCACCCCGCCACCCTCTGAAACCCCATGCAAACCCCTACCTCCTGAAACATGGACCACCCCCCACCCCCACCCCCTCCAACCTTACCACATCAAAGAAAAAACTGTATGGAACTTTTTTTGTGCAATTTGAAGTGTGCTACACACAGGTGAGTGGGCCTGTACAAACCACCTGTAGTAACACACTCTCCTCTATGTGCACTAGACACTTTACACACACTGCTGCGTGTACACAATCCCACAAAGACTCAGCAATATATGTATGTTTACATGCTCGTGCACTACTAATCATCCTGCACTGTTGCCCAACCAGCTGCTTGACTCAAAATGTCTCTCTTTGCACATGTACAGTATTTGTGAAGCATTCGTATAGTTTCTATTTTTTATCTTCTATTTTTTAGTTTGTATAGGGTAAATATTTACGTGAAGCATTCGTATAGTTTGTATTTTTTTATCCCTTATTCTTTTAGTTTGTATAGGGTAAATACTTATATATAGTATACTTATAGTTAAATCTGTCAGTAGGTTAGTTGTGTATAGGTTTATAGTGTTTTTTACTTCATTGTTGTATGTCTGTATTTATGTAGCACCGTGGTCCTGCGAGACACGACATTTCGTTCCACTGTATGTCCCCACATGTAGCGGAATGACAATAAAGCTCAACTTGAACTTGAACAGATAATCACATCAATGACTGCAGGCAATGTGGCATATTTTCAGCCGAACGTATTTCTGCACCTGATCCAACTGAATTGCACTGGGTGATATACTAGATGCAATATGTGTTTTGTGAAAGCAGTTCTTGAGGAGGGGACTTGCATATTTGTATTGCTAAGTCTAAAGGTCATTGAAACAGCAGTCCTGTTTTGCTAATTATCCACAAATTTCCCACAGATTGCTTCAAAACCAATAAGATTTTATAGCTAATAAAATACATACCACGCTGCAATAATCAGCGACCTGCCGACCTGGCGATAAGGAGCTAGTGTGTGAATGCTTGGTGTAGCTTGACATCATAGGAACATGTAAACAGACAGTAATGGCTAATGCTGCTATAAGTGATTCAAATGTAAACACAAGGCCATGCCTGAATCCTGGATCTGTGAAGTTTGCTTACCAGCAACCTTACCATATTATTAATTAATAATGTTTATTAACTGATCAAATTAATGGCATTTTAGTACTTGCTGAGAAAAGCCCCCAAATGAAGACTAAAGAGCATTATTTTGGCAGGCAAGTAAAGGATTGAATAGACAAAAAGTAGCTTTTTAAGTCATATTTTTTATTTTATTTTATACTATTAAGCATAAGCACTGGCCTTCAGTTCACAGCAGTCTTTTATACAGTCGAGTCAGTCTGAGGTAAACTTATGCCACCGTCTCACAAGCCGGTTTTTCGTAAGCCTCATTTACATAGTCGCCATTTGTTATCCATGATGGCTGTGTAATTTCTACATTCAAAAAAAAAAAAAAAAAAAATCTATAAAAACAGGGCACTGTTAATATGAAGAAATTTTCTGTATTCATTTTTTTTACAGGTGTTTTACCTGTATTTACAATTTTGCACTCGTTGCATTGTGTTTTAGGGTTAAAATGAATGGATTATATCCTGCCAGAAAATTACAAACACATTTCCTTTTTTTTAACAGTGTTCACTTAAACTTAAATGAGTAATAAAATGGTAGAAGTGCATTGAATTCACTTCTTTTTGTATTCAAATGAACCATCTTTTATATTAAATTAACCTTAATTTTGCACATTTCCTCAAAATTAACTTAAAATATGAAGTGCTTGTTCAAGGCAATTGGTTACAATGATTAGGTAATGTTAATAATTTTTGTATATAGGCTGATATAGACCTTATGTAGCCCCGCCCCTTTTCAGTGTTGCGCTTGTTGTCTTCTGTCTTCCTGTTTGTATTTCCACACCATGAAGTTAAGCTCGTACGAATTTACAAATGAACCGCTTATTTTTAAATCTTCCCAGTATACTACCATTTGTTATGACATCTGCCTCGAAATAACAATTCTCATGATAAATTTCGTTAACTTTACAATAAGTAAACACACTTCACCAGCTAATTACTCTTCAACAGTGATGCTATAGAGCCAAAACGGAAGTTCTAAGACAACATTCTAAAGATGGCTGCACACTTACACACTTAGATGGCTGCAATACAAAAACTGTGTCCCAAATGACCCACTATACACTACGTACATATACACTATGTATATACGCATGTAGTGTAGTGTATGAATTTTATAAGGTTATTTGGTCATTAATAATCAGAGTCTGATAGCCCCTCCCCCTTCACAACAGTTGAGTGCATGAAGAGTCCAACATTCCAAATTTGTTATTTAAGTGCATCATCTGGGTATTTAAAGTGCACTTTTTTAAAGTGGACTGCAGGGGTTTTGTAGCTAGTTCCACCATAAATCTGTTAAAGGAGGTTGGACTCAGAGGACAGGCTCAGCGGAAGACCATCAAAGACCTTGCAACTGCTACCGAAAGAAGCAGTCACTGGCTGTGGCTGAAGCGGAAGGAGACTGTATTGTGTCCGTGTGTGTCGCAACGGTGTTCCATATAGGCTCTGTAAGAACACACCGGGCGTCTTGAAGGTCCTCTGGAAGCTAATGAAAGTGACATGGGAAAAAGGCATCATACCTAAGGCATGGAGAAGGGCAGGAGGGATCCTGATTCCCAAAGAGAAGAACTCCTCAACCATCCACCAATTCCGCCAGATCAGCTTACTGAATGTGGAAGGAAATTTTTTCTTCAGTGTGGTGGCCCAAAGACTTTCAGCATTTCTGCAAAAGAACAATTATGTTGACACCTCAGTGCAGAAAGCAGGGATAAGTGGTTTCTCAGGATGCTTGGAACACGCAAATGTCATCTGACACCAGGTAAAAACGTCCAAGAAGGAAAAGAAAGACTTGCATGTGGTTTTCTTAGACCTTGCCAATGCATTCGGGTCAGTGCCTCATGAGATGCTGTGGGCAGCCTTCAACTTCTTCCAAGTCCCAGAGGGCATCACAAGGCTGGTCAAAGCCTATTTCCAGGACCTCCAGCTCTGCATTACAACTCAGGATAGTACAACTGCCTGGCAGCACTTGGAAATAGGCATAATGGCGGGCTGCACCATCTTAGGAGTTAATAATTCGGGCATTTGGTAGTTGGAGGGCAACGTCTGAAGAGCGGGCTGCGGCTTCCTCCAATCAGGGCGTATATGGATGACATTACATCCATAACAACAACTAACGCATGCACCAAACGCCTGCTGTACAAACTCTAGGGAAACATCAGATGGGCACGAATGGAGATTAAACCCAGCAAATCCCGCAGTATCTCCATTGTCAAGGGCCAGATTGTAAATGAGAGGTTCCTCATTAATGGCGAGCCGATACCAACTATCCTGGAGAAGCCCATAAAAAGCCTTGGTCGTTGGTACAACACAGATCTCAAAGACACCAAACAGGTGGAACAACTAAAGCAGGATACCATCAGTGGCCTGAAGCAGATCAACAGCACTGCTCTGCCAAGAAAGCTGACGCTCTGGTGCCTTCAGTTCGGACTGCTGCCCCGCCTCATGTGACCAATTTCCATCTATGAGGTCACCCTATCCCACGCCAACCGACTGGAGCGATTGGTGAATGTGCAGGTGAGAAAGTGGCTTGGACTACCCAGATGCCTCAGCAGCATAGGACTTTATGGCAATGGAGCCCTCTCTTTACCAATCTCAAGCCTGGTGGAGGAGTACAAATGCTCTAAAGCAAGGCTTGAAATGACCCTCACAGAGTCCCAGGATCCCTTCGTCAGAGGGGCTGCTCCCGCCTTAGCCACAGGGAGGAAGTGGAGGCCAGGTGTAGCAGTGGCACAGGCAAAGTCCGCTCTGAGACATAGGGACATAGTGGGCCAAGTCCAACAAGGCAGAGGGGGCCTAGGACTGGGGGGGACAAAACCCACATGGCAGAAGGCTATTCCAGCTGAACGCCGGTGCCTGGTGGTTGAGGACGTGCGACACCAGGAAGAAGCGGACAGGTGTGCCAGAGCAGTGTCCCAAGCCAAGCAAGGCCGCTGGGTGAGGTGGGAAGGTGTGGAGAGGAGGAAGATAACTTGGAGTGAACTGTGGAACACAGAGTCCAATATGTTGAGCTTTACCATCAGAGCCATATATGATGTCCTGCCCTCTCCAACCAACCTACATCTGTGGTTTGGAGAGGATCCAGCCTGTCTCCAGTGTTCTGCCCCAGCAACCCTGAAACACATCCTGGTGGGATGTAAGACCAGCCTTATGCAAGGCAGATACACTTGGCGCCACAACCAAGTGCTGAAGTGCCTGGCTGGTACACTGCAGAGTAAGAGGGTAACTGTTAACGCCATGCCCCTGGAAGCCCAGACTACTTTCCGCCAACCAACATTCTTCGTCCGGGAAGGGGTGAAATGTTCAACCAATCGATCGCCTCCAGACTCATGCCCACTGAATGCAGCCCGGGACTGGGAAATGCGAGTAGACTTAAGCCAGAGGCTTACCTTCCCACCCGAAATTGCAGCGACCAACCTGCGCCCAGACCTGGTCCTGTGGTCCAAATCCTGTCGACATGTCTTCATAGTGGAATTGACAGTGGGAAGCTATCAATGAGGCATTTGATATGCAGATTTGGCTGCCGAAGCAGAGGACCGGGGATGGAAGGTAAATATGCGTCCAGTGGAAGTGGGCTGCATGGGTTTTGTAGCTAGTTCCACCATAAAGCTGTTAAAGGAGGTTGGACTCAGAGGACAGGCTCAGTGGAAGACCGTCAAAGACCTTGCAACTGCTACCGAAAGAAGCAGTCACTGGCTGTGGCTGAAGCGGAAGGAGACTGTATGGACTCCCAAGTGACCTCATGGAGCCTCCGGTGCAACACACACCCAGGTCTGATCAGCCTGTGGTGGGCCAGCCTCGGGTGAGGGTGTATTGTGATAAAAGGCCAAAACACCCAATGAGGCCGGGGTGCACAACTGATGATGTGTCGTGTTGGAGGCACCAGGCGGTCATCCCCCAATTTAACTCCATCCAAGAGGACATCTCCAACAATTATGCTTGCTGAATGTCAAGGGATTCTAACATCTAGTCCTAGTAAATATATATATTTGGAATTGTCAGTGTGAACACACTACTCGCACCGTTTATACTACAAAACGTCATAGAATAGTGCATAAGTACGCAATTTGGGACGCACCTAAAGTCTATACTTTTTGTCTTAATCAAGTCAGTTTAACATGGGAGCTGTTCCTACATCAGTACACATACTTAGAGACCAGAGTTTACCACATCTGTTCACTTTTGCATTGTCTGACACAGTTTTTATTGACTCAAACTGGCGTCAGAAGAGATTCGCTAGTTCTTCATTAGCACCAAAGGCTAACTTTTTTCCAGAGTCTGAACAGCAGGTTTGAAACTTTCAAGATGGCTCAGTTTATAATTAGATGCATCTGCTGAAATGTCTCTGTTTAGGAGTGTGTGAATGGCTTGGACCCAAACCATCTTAGAAGTCTTTCACATTGCATGGCCAGTCATTTCTGGTTAGCAGAGAATTATAGGTATTTCATATTGTGGTGGACCTTGACGATTTACCCAAGGTCTCTGCTAAGTGAAAGTTTTTTATGGTGTTGTTTCAGGCAATTGGAGCACGATGGAGAGCTAGTATGGAAGCTTACAACTGAGGCAACAAAAACAAGCCACAAATAATTGCAAAGACTTCCAGAATTAAACAAAAATGTGGTAACTATCCAGAAATGGAAGTCGTTTGTCTAATACAGATCTGATGCACTGACCTCATCAGCCTTTCCATCACTTTTTCTAATTATAAACTTTATATCTGCTATAACTAACAAAACTTTACGACGGGAATGCAAAGCAGTCTGAATGGGAAAACAATACCCATAATGATGTATAACGTTTTTTTTACTATTGAAATGATGCAGTAGCTAGAATTAGATCACAGAATAAATAAAATTACACACAGAAAGACTTTAAGTGCTAAGCACGAAAACAACTTTCAAATTTAAATGACCAACCACAAGTTGTCCAACCTACACAAAGTAATTTGCTTATTCAAATAAACTTGTGACTCTTCAGTAAAACAATAAACTAGGAGTACAAATTTCCATTACTGCAATATTACTTTGTCAAATTTAAGAACTGGCCTATTACTATAGCTATTAGAAATTTAGTCCTACTGGTACGTTTAATCATCAAAACGTACAACAGCTGGTTTACAATCAATAATAATAATAACCGATATTAAATATATCTGTCATCTATTTGTTTCCCGATATGAACAGTTTGGCTGAAGTAGATTTTTCACGCTGTTTGAGTTTCAAAAGCTTTCCCAGTTTCGATCATGCTTAGGGAGGAATATATAACACTGAGTTTCTGTATTTGGTTAGGGACGTAGATGTTGCCTTTACAAACATTTACCAGAGTAACCATCGTTTCTGACAAGAGTTACTACTATTTTTACGGTCACACTTTATTTTAAAGTCCAATTCTCACTATTAACAAACCATAAACTATGACTTTTGCCTCAATAAACTCCTAATTTGCTGCTTATTAATAGTTAGGTAGTTGTTAAGTTTAGGTGTTGGGTAGGATTATGGGTGTAGAATATGGTCATGGCTTTATAAGTACTAATAATAAACAGCCGATATGTTAATAACAGGCATAACGAGTTAATAGTGAAAATTGGTCCCTAAACTAAAGTGTTACAATTTTTACAATAGAATTGTGGTCATCAATTATAATTTATATAAATATAACTTATTAATATAATAATAGTAATATATAATATAATATAATAAATAATTATTTATTTTAAGAACAATTTAACCTATAAAACAAAATAACTGAGTTTATTATTGTGTTTTGTTTTGTTTTTAAAACAGTAAAACCCAAACTATGTGAGCTATGGTTATCGTGGTTCATTTTTGTAATTAATTGTATTATGTTAAAGGAGCAACAAGTCAATTGAGTTCCTACCTCTGATCCAGTCCACAACCTGAGTCGGTGTCCACTTTGTGATCGGCTCCATTGATATTCAGAAAGTTGTAAAACTCACTAAAGTTTCCTTCGCTACACTCGAGCGTCCTTTCTCATGTCTAACCACTAAACTAATGATCAGATCACAGGAACTCAGCTGAAGCTCTAACACAGACCGAAACTAAACAGAGGGAGAGAGAGAGAGAGAGAGAGAGAGAGAGAGAGAGAGAGAGAGAGAGAGGGAGGGAGAGAGAGGGAGAGGGGGGGAGAGAGAGAGAGAGAGAGAGAGAGAGAGAGAGAGAGAGAGAGGGAGGGAGAGGGAGAGGGGGGGGAGAGAGAGAGAGAGAGAGAGAGAGAGAGAGAGAGGGAGGGAGAGAGAGGGAGAGCGAGAGAGAGGGAGAGAGAGAGAGAGAGAGAGGGGGGGAGAGAGAGAGAGAGAGAGAGAGAGAGAGAGAGAGAGAGAGAGGGAGGGAGAGAGAGGGAGAGCGAGAGAGAGGGAGAGAGAGAGAGAGAGAGAGGGGGGGAGAGAGAGAGAGAGAGAGAGGGAGGGAGAGAGAGAGAGAGGGGGGGGGATCATGTTACACTCACAGGTCAAATTTATATCGCTGCTAAATCGTCTGTATGGATCAGTGAAGGTTAAACACACTATAAGAGGTCAAATTAGAAGTCTGCGATTTCTCAAAACACGCTATTTTTAGCTTTATATTGGCTACTTTTAGAGTTTACTGTAAGTAAAAAATAAAGTGAAATAGTAATATTTTAATATCTTTAAAAATATACTACATTCCTGTGCTATCAAACATGCATTACTCTCTCTATGTAAAAGTCTTTACTGTTACTTAGTGCAATTTTAATTCTTCCTTGCTGAATAAATATTAATTTCTATATATAAAAAAATATATATTAATCTTACTGTCACAAAACTAGTATAACATTAATAAAAAGAGGGAAAATATATAACGGCACATTAAGAAATGCATTACTTATATTAGGCTACTATACAGTAAATATAATTATTAATTATAAAACAATACAATAATACGATGTAAAAAACGTAAAATATAAATGAGCCACAGCCACAAATACACGCATATTTTGTTGATGTCTACATTATGTTTTGTTCTTGTTTATCACAGCATCTGGAATTTCTCTTTGGATTTGTAGCACTGCCCTCTACAAGCCAATATTCAAACCTGCCTCGGACACACATCTCAAACCAACAGATGAACTTTCTTTCCTTTTTATTAATTTTAAATGTTGCCTTGGTAACTACCCAGATAGTCTTAGAAAGATCTCTTGATCTGGAAAGCATCTGCTGTCTACAAACGTCTGGCAGACGTCTTTCAGATGTCCGTTTTAAATCATAAACATCTTAAAGGCATTTAATAGACGTCTATTTGACATCTAAAAGGAAACATCCTATAGACGTATTGCAGATGAGCAAACACCTTAAAAAATACGAGATGCAAGATGCATGTGTGCTATCAGGGTAGCGTAAATAAAATATGTTTTTACATATATTTTATTTCAGTTTATGTTGTTTTTATTTCAGTTAATGATATGTTCACTGTACGGCAATCACTCACTGAACCGTGAAATCTAGCCATGTGTTTTATTAAAACATAAATTTGGCTTTGATTTTCAAAACATATTTTAGGTATAACTATATAGGAAAGCAATGTTCTCTCAATGTCTAAATATTAAACATGTTTTAAAATAACTTAATAAAAGGATTGTATAGGAGTGTGTGTCCTTCACGAGGGGTGGAATATATACATCAGTAGAGCATTTTCCTTGGTCATTTCAAGAAGGAAGTAAAACAATACAGTGTAGACAACTATACAATAACTCTTGTTATTGCACAACACATGCATTGGAGCTGTGCCTCGCACCTGCTGCTCTTCTGCAGTGCTGGTCCTCAGGATGAAGGTGCTTTGGTGTGACAGTCCAGCCAAATGTCCCATCATCACCCTCCAGCAGCTCCACCTTTGCTCCAACCAGATTAATGGCCTTTTCTGCTGACTAGGAAAAGATCACCTAAAGCTAGTTTTATATGAGAGTCAGTGAGCATCTTCCTAAGCAGGCGTTGCCATGGTAACACAACAAAAACAACATGGCGATTAGCAACTCAATCCCTTGGCAACTAAGTTAATTATTAATTATTTAGCGTAAAAACACTGTCTTAAATAACCATCCCTTTTTCCGCTCGTCTCTTTCTTCTGGATGGTTTTCATCTGTTGTACCGTTAGAGGTCGCCATTGCTTTGAGACGCACTTATTCACGTGCGTGCGTAAAACAGAATAAAAGTCTTTTATTTTTGTGATAATAGGCAAGGCAAGTTTATTTATATAGCACATTTCATACACATTGGTAATTCAAAGTGCTTTACATAAAATAAAGTGAAATAGACATTAAAAATCTATAAAAACATGGAAATAAAAATAATAAAAACAAGGAATTTTAAAATGATATAGAAATTGATTTAAAATAAATTTAAAGAAAATGATTATAAAATTCATTGCAGTCAGTTCGGACATATAGACCATTTCACGGACGTAAACAATAACAAAGGCGTTGGAGCGCTACTGCGCATGTCTGGTCCTGAAGCATTTCCGGTAGCGCCATTTTAAAATCTCAGATCTATAAAAACCTATAACTAGCGCAAGCGCATCCCTTTTAAGCCTAGCGAAAACGCAAGTTAGGTATTTAAAAAAAAGAATAATAATAATTACCCTTTAAATATGACAGAGAACATTAAAAGTAGTGTTCCGGACGGCTCTGATTGATGCTGTGTGCGTGTACACGAGAGATGGCGTTAAACGCGTATCGCAGTCTGGATGCTTACAATTAACTCCTCAGAAGTTGGGATCATTTGTTTGTACGATGGATGACATCAGTCTTATGTTCGGTTAAACTGAAGCAAGACAAACAGTGTTACTTACGATCTTATCATGGTGTGTGCTAAGATGCCAGGGGAGGTTTTTGGTGGACATTGCACTTGCATTGCTGGGTCAGTCTGTATGTCTACGCATTCATTTTTATTTGTACAGCGCTTTTCACAATACATATCGTTTCACTGCAGCTTTACTGAACATGAATGTTTATTACAATGCTAAATGAATGCTAATAAACTAAGCACTACATCCCATTATTACTGATTTCAATCGTTTTATAATGTGTGCTTAGTGTGGTTCAACAAATGCACAGTTAAACAGATGAGTTTTGAGTCTTGATTTAAATGTGGCTAATGTTTTAATAGTGTAATGAATTCAATCAGCTTTATTGCGGATTAACACCTATGCTGCCACCACCTTTAATTCTGACCCGAAGAGCACACAAAACACTCCAAAACAAGAATTACAAAGGAATACACTTTTTATTAGCAACAATAGCAGCCGTGTGGCATTGTCTCACTTAAATATCCTGATTACTGGTCATATTATTTCATTAAACCGTGAACACACATTTAAAAGGGAGCCAAATACTCGTGCCAAATTCATAGCAAACTATAAATATTGTTATATCTCATGCAAAGCACACTTAATTAGAAACTCCAAGCATCAATCACATGCCCTAAGTGTAATAACCAGCACAGGCACATTACAATACACATTACACATTACAATAGTTTTGTAGATGAGGAATACAAGTAAAGAAAAATGAAAAACATTATTATTATTAAATGTATAAACATTTTCAATACATATGCTACTTGGATTAAATAGTAAAATAATACAATATTATGCTTCCTGATATTTATAAATACCGCGTGGCTATCAGTAAGATTTTTAAGAAGTCTTTTATGCACATCAAGGCTGCATTTATTTGATCAAAAATACAGTACAAACATATTGTTATATTGTTAAATATTATTACAATGTAATACAACAAGTTTCTATTTAACATTATCAGTGTTTTTTCAATTTAATATTATCAATGTTGGAAACAATTGTGCTTCTTAATATTTTTTTAATACCTGTGGTACTTTTTTCAGGTTTCTTTGATGAATAAAAAGTTTAAAAATAACCATATTTATAAACGAAATTTTGTTTTTGCCCCCATTTTTCATGAGCTGAACTCAGAGATCTAAGACTACGTCTATGTACAAAATCCAAAAAAGGACATTCCTGCAGTCAGCATGCCAATTGCACGCTCCCTCAAAACAGAGACATCTGTAGCATTGTGCTGTGTGATAAAACTGCACATTTTAGAGTGGCCTTTTATTGTGGCCAGCCTAAGGCACACCTGTGCAATAATCATGCTGTCTAATCAGCATCTTGATATGCCACACCTGTGAGGTGGATGGATTATCTTGGCAAAGGAGAAGTGCTCACTAACACAGATTTAGACAGATTTGTGAACAATATTTGAGAGAAATAGGCCTTTTGTGTACATAGAAGTAGTGTTAGATCTCTGAGTTCAGCTCATGAAAAATGGGGGCAAAATCATCCAAAATCCAGCTCTTTGGCATCAACTCAAATCGCCGTGTTTGGAGGAGGAGGAATGCTGCCTATGACCCCAAGAACATCATCCCCACCGTCAAACATGGAGGTGGAGACATTATGCTTTGAGGGTGTTTTTCTGCTAAAGGGACAGGACAACTGCACCGCATCAAAGGGACGATGGACTGGGACATGTACCATCAGGGTCAGGGCATTGAAGCCTGCCAGCGCATTGAAAGTGGGTCATGGATGGGTATTCCAGCATGACAATGACCCAAAACACACGGCCAAGGCAACAAAGGAGTGGCTCAAGAAGAAGCACATTAAGGTCCTGGAGTGGTCTATAGCCAGTCTCCAGACCTTAATCCCATAGAAAATCTGTGGAGGGACCTGAAGGTTCGAGTTGCCAAACGTCAGCCTCGAAACCTTAATGACTTGAAGAGGATCTGCAGAGGAGTGGGACAAAATCCCTCCTGAGATGTGTGCAAACCTGGTGGCCAACTACAAGACACGTCTGACCTCTGTGATTGACAACAAGGGTTTTGCCACCAAGCACCAAGTCATGTTTTACGAAGGGGTCAAATACATATTTTACTCATTAAAATGCAAATCAATTTATAACTTTTTTGAAATGCGTTTTTCTGGATTGTTTTGTTGTTATTCTGTCTCTCACTGTTAAACCTACCATTAAAATTATAGATTGATCATTTCTTTGTCGACAAACGTACAAAATCAGGGGTCAAATATTTTTTTCCCCTACTATATAGTGTAACAATTAAGTCTAAACAACAATTTAACATATCCTTGCTGAATAAAAGTAATTTCTTAAAAAAGTAAAGTAAAATAAATTCTGAATGATCATGTGACAATGAAGACTGGAGTAATGAAAATTCAGATGAATTAATTATATTTCAGATTTTCAAATAGAAAACTGTTATTTCAAATTGTAATCATATTTATCAGTATTATTGTTTTACTGTAGTTTTACTGAGCATAAGAGACTTTAAACAATTATTATCGTACTACTCACAAACTTTTAAATATGAAAGAATTTTGACCCTTTTTTAAAAGAAATGTCTATTAAATTATTATTATTAAACCATCTACGACTAGACAGCTTAGGAATGGGAAAACTATGGAAGCATGGTCCATTTATTTATCTGTTTTTGCTTGTACATGTCAAAAAAAGTTACGTTTTAACCCAAATTAATAATTTTGAAGATAATTTTAACCTGAAAATAGAGTGAAAACAGAATAAAAGTCTTGTGTGCGTCCAGCTGTTGAGGAAATGGCGGATCATCTGCTCCTCACGGAGGCCAAAAAGCAGGAATATTTCTCCTCCATCAACTCTATGGCCCGTAAGATCATGGAGGAAAGGGAGAAGATAAAGGAGAGGCACGGTACGGAGTGGGACCAGATGAGTCCCGTCGAACAGGACACGGCGATAGACAACGGGATGATGGATCCGCGGATCCGGGCTCGGTACGGGATGCACCGGGTGGAGCGAGAAGAGCTGGTCTGCTTCCCGAAACTGCTCCTCCAGACCGGACAGAAGACCGTGCACTTCGGAGACGAGGTGTTAAATTAGTTCAGCGTAGACTTATCTCTAGTAATATAGGGCTTACATTACATTGATGTGAACAAATAAAAACAAACCTTCTGCTATTTGATTTTACTTGTTTACTAGTCGTTACATTTAATTGATTTTCTACCTTTAAATAATTTTACGCCTAAATAGGTCTAAATAAAATAAAAGTCTACTTAACAAAACTGTTATTACATCAGCTGCTAAAAAGTTAAATGTATATTAAAGTGTTCTCTTCAACAACAAATTTAAGTTACATTTTTTTTTTACTTCTATGTCAAAAACAAAGATTAAAGTGTAATAGACAAACCTCCAGAGGTGTAAAATACTTGATTACTGTACTTAAGTATTATTTTGGGGGAATTGTACTTTATTCAAGTACAATTTAAAATGACTAAGTTACTTGATTACATTTCTGAAGCAAAAACAGTACTTTTCAAAAATGTGTTTAAATGAACATTGTATGTTAAATTAATTGTAATTCATGTTTAGGTAATGGATAAGTTGTATTTTAAATATCATTGACACATTGAGTAGCAATTATATATATTTTTAAATCTTAATAATTACATGATTTGCTCATTAATTAGTCTCAAATAATTATTGATCAATAATTGCTGAGAAAAAAATTACACTAAATGCCCCAAATAAATTGTTAAAAGATGAATTATCCTTTTAGACGGTGATGTTGAATAGATAACACAAAAAAGTGGCCTTTCAAACCGTTAATGTTGTATGTTTTAATTATACGACTCTCCTCATTAATTCAACACATTCTTGTATTCTGTCTGGAATATGTTTGCATCGCATCTTGCGATAGTTCACCCAAAAATAAAGAAAATCATTTACTAACCTTCTTTCTTCAGATGAACACATGCACACATTTTCAAGGGGACAGGATCACTTCAGAAACCACACGACGGTCAAATTTAACATTAGTATTTGTATTTTTCTTACATATGCCAATGACCTTGATTCATTAACAGGGGTTGAGTTACTGTCATATTCACTTTGTGTAGTTTTTGAAGTGTCATTTTTGGACGTCCCATACACTTGTATTATACGAAGAGGTTTCAAACTTCTGAATGTCTGTCAGAAAAAAAGTACTTTTTTAATACTTGAGTACAATTTAAAGTTTTTTACTTTTACTCAAGTATGTTTTCGGCCAGATACTTGTAATTTTAATTGAGTAAAAAAAAATTTAGTAATTTTTACACACTTTTTACTTAAATCTCTATTAACTATTTATAATTTAATACTTAAAATCTCTCACATTTCAGTAAACGGCTATTCTCAAATATTTCACATTTCTGTACATTAAACTGTTTACTAAACAAATCTTTGTCAATTATATCTAAAAGTAAACATTACTAAAATCCTTTTTGAATATTTACAGTTATTTTATTGGCTGCCAAACCAATGTAAGTGTCAACAAAATAAATGTTAAATTAAACAGTTTACCAAACAAATCACTCAAAATTGTAAAGCCTAAGCTAAAAGTCTGAACCAAATAGCTATAAATTAAACGGTTTACAAAATATTTTAAATAAATCTGTGCCACGTCTATAAATTCTGGTTTAAATTTTGCAATACAGTTAAACTGGCTTGTAAACTGATGATAAAAGTAAAAACAAATATCAATAAGCGTTTACCAAACAAATCTCTTCGAATTTTATACATTAAAATGTTATGAAAGATGAATCTATGAACCACTTATTGAACAAATCTGTGCACCATTTTTAAATTATGTATTATATTTTGTGATAGGCTGGCTTACTCCTGTATGTTTATCCCTAATTCAATGCAGATTAAAGGAGTATTGTCACATTTTATGGCATATTAACATCTCTATCTCTTTTGTTTCAAGGACTTAACTTGGCAAGATGAGCACTCTGCTCCCTTCTCTTGGGAGACCAGGGTAAGTAGGCCACCTCTACTAAAAATATTCATTTTGCTAGCAAAGAGCAAACAAATGTGATTCAGCCTGTCCCTTCCCAACAGAGTCAGATGGAATTCAGCATCATCTCCGGCGCTTCAGAACCGCTCGTTCCCTCCTCAGTGAACGAATCCAAACCCAAGCCCTCTCAGAGTACCAAGCTGCCCAGCACTGACGAGTCGTCCTTCTGGAAGATCAGCGCTGAACGCTCGCGGCTAGAGGGCGAGAAGGCTGAGTTTCAGTCTCTGACGCCCAGCCAGATCAAGTCTCTGGAGAAAGGAGAGAAGCCTTTGCCGTCGTACCTGAGGCCAGAGTCTGGGCCGAGGGAGTCAGAGGATGTGCCACCCTCACGGCCGGTTCAGCAGAGAATCACCAAACCTCATGCCCCTCCTCCCCCCATTCCCATCAGCGTGACCCCTGTGGCCATTAGCGTGACCCCAACACCTCCTGCTCCCGTGTCCTCCTCAGAGGAAGGGTGGGAGAGGGCCCAGAGCACGCTTCCCTCTGTAAGCACTATGGATGATGTGTTCAGTCCTGGTCTGGTCACCAGGTCTTCCTCTCAGTCCAACAGCACAGTCAAAGATGCCGGCAAGGCAGAAAGCTCACCTGCCTCCAGTCCTACCTTCTCACAGGTTAGATGGAATTTGACCTTCATTTCATATAGTTAGATGAAGACAGACAGTTGTACATGGGTAAATACCTTGATGTTCTTCATATTTTTCTTTCCGTTAATTAATGCAATATATTAAAGGGGTCATATGACGTTGCTAAAAAGAACATTATTTTGTGTATTTGGTGTAATCCAATGTGTTTATGTGGTTTAGGGTTCAAAAAACACATTATTTTCCACATACTGTACATTATTGTTGCTCCTCTATGCCCCTCCTTTCTGAAACGCGCAGATTTTTACAAAGCTCATCGTTCTGTGAAGCAAGGCATGCTCTGATTGGCCAGCTATCCAGTCCGTTGTGATTGGCTGAATACCTCAAAAGTGAGACGGAAATGTTACGCCCCTTACGTATTGTAATGCCGCGGCGCGATGACACAAAAACAATAAAACCCATTACAAACGGGGCATTTGTTGCATCCAGTGGGGACATAATTACTGATTATAATGACTTATACTGTCTTTTTACGCGTTGTGTTGCATCGCTCCACGTAAACATTACCATGTCTGCATTTGTGATCGGAGAAACGACAAACAACAAGCACTACTCCACACTGCTCAAAACTCACGTTTGAATAGTCAGTGGCAAATTCTTTAAATAAGAAAACGTACTTACAGGCTGAGAGTCAGAAGCGTCAGACTGTCCTTGCAAAGTTGGAATTGCCCCACTTTATAGAAACAGCCTTTGTGCACAGCTGACAGGCTACTCCCAGGTTCAGGAAATAGTCGTCCGTAAAATGCGCTGCACACACTCTAATATTTGGGTTGTACTGTTCTGGAATAGTGTTGTAAATACAACTTAACCACTGATTTCTAGTTGTGTCCTCTTTTGGATGCCCAAACAAAGTACTTTCACGGTGTCTCCAGGACATGGCGCCAGCCGCAGCAACAATACTACAGCGATAGTAAAAGTCCCGCCCTCTTTCTGTGCATATACATTTGGGCAGTGTTTTGCAAATCTTCCCACACCGTGACGTAGACATGTGGGGACGTGTTTGAATGAGCCGTTTTAGGGGGGCGAGGTCGAGTCTTAACTTTTATAAAGAATATCTCTTTGGTTTTGAGACTTTAGTCTTTGCAACTTCAGGGATCTTATTTATGCACAAACAGCTTGTAACACTCCAAAGAGAAAGGAAAACTTGAAATCGCATCATATGACCCCTTGAACGAAATTAACGAGTACAATGACTTGCATACAACTCTTATAGAATGAGCATGTTTTGGGGGAACAAAGTTCGTAATCTTGATATTTTTTACAATAAAGGTTCTGGCATCTGTAGTTATATGAAGAACATTTTAATATTCATAGAACTTTTCCATTCCACAAAAGGTTTCCTTATACTGGAAAAAGAAATGATTATTTTAAAAAGACTGAAAGGTTCTTTGGGGAACCCAATATTGTCATATTGGTCAAAATCATCTTCTGGAACCTATAATTTTAAGAGTTTATGATAGGGCTGTGCAATTAATCGAATTCGATTATCATGCGCATCTCGTCGGTAAAGCCGGTTTCTTGATTAGCAGTAAATCGCCATCACCTGCTCTCAGATGGAGCGGCAATTACTACACAGAGCTGTAGTTCACTGACAAGCTAGTTTATCAGAATAAAACATGAGGATGTATCAGAAAGTTATTAAAATAATCATGTTCTTCAAAAAGAAAACCAAGTAGTTTGGCAGAATCATTTATATATTAGTTGTTGGTTATATCAGTTTAAAAACGTGTCAGTTTTCAGAACCAAAACCAATATGAATACAAAAAGTATGTTAAATAAGTTTGCATATACACATACATACACACAAACATAAATATATACATATATTATACATGTGTGTGTGTGTGTGTGTGTATGTATATATGCATGTATGTGTGCGTGTGTGTATATATTTCAGACAATTGTGTTATGTTGTTTGGCAATAAATTTCATAAATTATTTATGTAATTTAATTTGCATTTACTCTATTTATTTTTACTTACACTTGTAAGTCACTGACCCACATTTTCTCTTGATTTTTTTTTTTTTTCTACTAACATTTTAACCACTAACAACAAATTGTTGTATTTCCTTTTTTCCAGTTTAACACAAGCAGCAATATCCTGAAGACTGGCTTTGATTTCTTGGACAACTGGTAACGCTTGAATATCCTGAAGAACCTATTCCAGATCACAGGACCTACAAGCACCACAAACCCAACACTACCGAACACTTTCCTTTTAAATCCAAATGCTTCAGTAGTTTCTTTAGAGTGCATCAGTGTCTCTATGATTGTAGTAAAATCTTCATCTGTTTGACTCCATCTCACTGGTTAGAAGTTACTGAATGCATGAGCTATGATACATCAGATAGGATTTTAAACAGAGCATATGTTGATCTTTGTTACTTTTGGTTGTCTCTACTCTCCAGGCCCTGTTGGTCTGCTTTCCCACTGTTACTGTTATTCTAAACTGGTTTGCAAAAATTATTTTACCATCAACATTGGAACCACCAAAAACTGTTTATTCTGTGTATCCAGGCAACGAAATCTTTAAAGTTGCAGAACAATGTTTTACATTTTTGTTTGGTGTGACTACCAAACTGGCACAATGTAATCAGTACCAGCCCACTTCTGGATTGCATTCACATCAACCACGAACCACACTGTGGCTCACATTAAAACAAACCCCAAACCCCTCTTTCGGACTCAAGTAAAATTCCTTTGTGTGAAGTTCGGAAGATGCATTAATCAAACAAGCCAGAACTCAGATCCACATTAAAACCACTAGTGTGAATGCCAAATCACCGTCACTGCCATAAATTTGTATCTATATTTATCTAGACCTCAATACTAGTGTTAAGATGCTTCACTGTACATTTATTGATAAGGACCTAAATGAGACACCGTACTGCTAGCATGGTTTTGAGATGATGACTTGCGCCTTGCTTGTTTTGTAGACTTTTTATATGCGTGCTACTTTCATTGTATGTTTTGAAGTGAATCATTGACTTTTCTCCTCATTCTCCTGAATGCTTCCTTTCTTTGTCTCTTTCCTGTAGCCCAGTACACCAGAGATGACGTAATAACTTAAAGCAATAGTTAAAATTTCCATTCATTGTTAGGCCCGAAACATACTCCTCGCAAGTACGCAAATGTGGATGCAACATTAAACAAGTGTTATGGCAGTAACTATCTCCAGAACTCAAGGGGGCGATAGAGTTGAATGTGAAACTGCATGTGCTATTGTTCAGGTAGCTAGCTGTAAACACATAGATATCGCTCTTCACTTGCGTCTGATGTTTACAGAATTCATGATTTTGAACGTGTGAAATCAACGTTTGCGTTTACGTACTTGTCTGTCGTATGATTCAGGGCTAAGCTAACTAGGGTTCAAGGGTAGGAATCATTTTTGGAGCTTTGTTGCGAGATGTTTTTGTTGAATACGAATGCATGGCCTGGAGCCGGTATTTATGCATTCATATATCTGTAATGGAAGATAAGTACAATAAAAAAAGTACACTAACACTCTTGTTGTTTGTCTCATTCTTCTCTTGCCTGGTAGGGGGCAGTGTAGCAATAATTGAAAACAGAAAGATGGAGCTCTACTCATAAAGCCCATGACAGTTTTCTGCCTTTTGTCAGTTCACTGCTCCGAGTGTTATTTATTTTAGTTAAATATAACCATTGAATGTGCGTTAATGTAATTGGTCACATATGTGGCATTTTCAAAATGCCCCTAATATGCTTTATTTGAAGAGTTTATTTCCCCAGGCAGTCATTTATTTTGGTGGATTGACGTTATTGCACCACGTTTTGAAAAAGGCCTTGTTAGTTTCTGACTGGAAAGTGGCTCTGTAGTTTTCCAAGAGGTCATTCAACGTTCAAAGGTTGTTGTTTTTGCTATCTGAATTATTTTGAAGGAGTTCAGTTGATAGGTGGATTAGATCAGTCTAACAACAGTAGATATCCATGGTTTTGGAGTTCTTTCTAATAGTTATTTGTCAAAGGTAGACATCTAAGCTGTTTATCTGTTTCTTGTTCCGTATTACGTCTAAACACAGTCATCTGGGAGAGATTTTCTTATGTAATGAAATGGATTATTTTGGGCAAAACTCCACTCTTACATCTAACTCCCTTCCAAAGTCTCCTCCAGAGGAAGTGAGCAAGAAAGAGAGAAGTGTCCTGTTCAGAGGACAAGTCCAAATTCCTTCCATGTGTGGAGACAGGACTCAGCTGGTAATGAGACGTTCATCATTTTCCTGTCATCCGGCCACTATTGACTTCTACAGAACAGCATGTTCCCAAAGGACAAAAACATAAAAACACAGAACACAGAAAGCTGAGTCTTGGACAAGAAAATGAACATCTATTCAAATGTTTATGGAAGCGAAAGAAAGAGCTGTGTCAGTAAAACTGCCATGTTAGCACAAAGAATAGATGTGGGAGGAATGGAAAGAAATAATAATCCTGTGTTTGGGTATAAAACTCTCAGGAACAAGCAGCCGAAAGAAAGAAAACCCAAAAAGAGAGAGAAAGAAAAAAGGAATCTTTCAGACAAGGTGAAAGGAGGAGGAAAAGTGTCCGACAGCTGCAGAGAGGGAGGAGGCTAAAACAAAACAGAGCTGTTTAGAGGTGAACGATAGAGCGAGACAGAGTTGAAAGTGATGTAAAAGGAGGAGAGAAGGTTGCTGTTGAGTGAACATCAGGAGTTGTGTATGCAGTAAGAGCTGACTGAACAGAAGAAAGGGATTTATGAAGTGAAGTGATTTGAAGTGGAGATGAGTCTAACAGTGATTCTGGCAGCCGTAGTGGGCTTCAACGCTCTGTCTTCCTGTTACTCTGGCGAGAACACCACGACAGCTCATCTGTCTCAGGTTAAGATTTTAGATTTACTTTGTGGGAAATGATCCATTTACTGTTTAACAGTGACCTTTTCTTTAAATATAACTTAATATATAGACATAATTAAAGAGTTTCACTTACAAAATGTGTCTTTGAAAACCTACCATGATGCTAATAGAATGGTATTCATTGAAGTGTTAACACCTTGACATACATCAAAATACCAGGGTATTACCGTATGATGCAATCACAGTACCATGATACTGCATCACTATGGTTTTCTGCTTATGGTTACTGTACCGCTTTGGAATGATGAAGCTAGTTCAAAAGGCGTCTGCATTTACACTTTTAAAAATAAAGGTTCTTCAAGATGCCATAGAAGAACCCTTTTGTCTAAATGGTTCCATAAAGAACCTTTAACATCTGAAGAACCTTTCTGTTTCACAAAAGGTTCTTTGTGGCGAAACAAGTTTCTTCAGATTATAAAAAGGTAAGAAAATGATGGTTCTTTAAAGAACCTTTGACTGAATGGTTCTTTGTGGAACCAAAAATGGTTCTTCTATGGCATCGCTGTGAAGAACCTTTTAAGCACCTTTATTTTTAAGTGTGTATAAAGTGGGAGCAAATGTCAAGGGTATGCACTTCTGGTTGCTACAAAACATCCTCGATTAGCAATCACATTACTTGAAGTGCCTGGCCATGACCTCCAGAGAGATTGTGCATGTGTATTCTGTATCAGGCAAAGGCTGGAACAGATTTCAAACCACTAGACATCACATATTTGACTATGTTGGTTACAGAGGAAAACTGGGCATCATGCACTTTATGACTAAGGGTCACAACATTGCTCCAAACACAATAGCCCCTCACAGAAACATTGCTAGGAAATCGAATTAAAATGAAAACATTATTTGTTTTACAATTGGCTCAAAGAATTAAATCTGTTTGATATCCTGCCACTGAATGGGTTCATAGTCTGAGCTAAAAAAAAATCAAAGTCTGTGGTCATCATATAGCTACTATGCAATTTTCTGCAAAATCTGTGACTGCCTAAAACTGCAGACTGCCTCTGAAATTTGCCAACAACTGTTGACTCTTTCAGAGTGTAAATTGGGGCAATAATATGGGCAGAAGTTGTGTAGTGTATTCCAGCCTTAAGTCTGGTTTTGATGGTGGTTTTGCTGTCGTTTAATTCTACAGGTGAGAGTGTTCAATGAGGAGATGGTTAGAGGGCGAGGGGACACTCCTGACATCATAGAACCGGAACCCACTACTGCAGTCTCTGAAATGGAGAGCACTTACAACTACATCCGTGCGTTAACAAAAAACTCACTTCACTTACCCACTTCCATCTGAAGAGCCAGAAAAACAAGCCAAAACCAATCCAACGGAATGTATATTTGCATATATTCTACTTGCAATATCAGCCTTTGTTTGTCCTGACATGAAGGCTTGGTTGTATGGTAATATTTAATAGTCTTGGTATGTGAATTACATAATGCAACTTAAGTAAGATTCTATCTAAAAAAAAAAAAAACGCTATTCAAGAATACAGACACTTTATATCATTAACTACCTTGTCAACCCCTTCCCCCTTCACGACACAGTTTCTTAATATTCTATTCATTCACTGGTATGCAGCAGCATAGCTGACTAATGAAAGACTTGTTTCACATTTGTCAATTTATACATTTTTGCAGTTTCTAGACTGGCAGCGATGGATCAGGCTATCCACAGGCTTAATGTGGGACATTACACATTGGACATTAAAGTTACACAACTGTTGGAAAGAATGTCACGACTTGAGAATAGATTAGGCGACACTGAGGATGCCATTCAACAAGTCTCGTCCTACTGCAAGGACAATCGCAAAGAGATCGGACGACTAGAGGGTTAGTGGCTTTACCTTTGGGCTCATAGTTGTGGGTTATAAATGGCATTGTAGTCAACAGTGGAAATCTAGCTGTGCTTAAAGAATCCATATTTTTATTACTGAGGATCTTACCAAATATAAAGTAGGGTGGTGACAGTTTATTTCAAGGGCAGTATCTCAAGTTAAACCTTTTGCTCACGATGATCCAATACATAAGGTTATTTGGGCAGCAATAATTAGGCAGAAAAAGTGGGATCAACACCCTTTGTTGGGCCTGGAACAATGGCCAACGACTGCTCACTTAGTCAGGAAGAGGTCATCTGAAAAGTGAATAATCACGGTTATGTTTTGTTCAACGTCATGTTTAGGGGCATGTTAAACGTCACATATTTACCGGAGTATGCCACAGATATTTCCTTCTCAGTGAGGTATTTCAGAGAACAAACTACTAATGAAATGAAATCACACAGAATTCAAAAGGTTCAACCAAGCTCGGAAAAATATAACTTTTCTTGTATGCTATAGGTAAACATGGCAACACATCTCTTTTAAATTCAAAATGCCTCAAACAAAACACTTAAATGACTTTTAGCTGGGAACTTCACAAACTTTTTTAAATCCAGAAATGAGAAGCACTCATTGCTGTAGTCCCGTGTAACGGAGGCCATCTGATAAGAGCTGCGCAGGTTAACCTAATTTCGCTGATCTTAAGAGGTGCACAATCGACTGATGTTAGAAGTTACGGTCTTTAGGGTCCTTGTTGGAAACGCCGGTTCAAATCCTGCTTGGAGCAAGTTGGGGAGTAGAACCAGAGGGGTTACACCCGGTACTTGTTTACAAAGCTTTTGTTTCCTGGTGAACTGTTAAAGATTGCTGACACCTAATCTCTTAGAAAACCAGTAGAAATGAGCCAGATTTCGCTTTAGACTTTTCAGATTAGGACTTTTGCCTTCACACAAGTGTTTCCAGTTTAGTGAGCCATATATATCAGACATTCAACGAACGGGTGGGGGTGGTCCGTGGGAGTGACGTATGAGAATATGACTATCCAAACCAAAACCTAACCTACCCTAAATTCAGAGCGAAAACGTTGGTAAATGCGAAACTCAACCCCGTAAAACCAGCCCTAACCTTAGCACTAAATTCTTAGTTCTAAACCTCACCGGCAACTTTCAAATCTAAATTCTGGCCTCCATCCATATTACACAAGTCCTACTCTTTCAACTCCTTTCAATCTGAAATCTGACTATACTGAAATCTTCTATTTCTCACCTTAACCCTGCCTGAACTCTAACCCCCTCTAGGCAACAATACTTTAAGCAAAACTGAAGAACGGACTGGTGCAACATAATTTAAAACGAAATGATGCCAAAACTAATTTTGTCTGTAATTAATTTCAGGTGTTTGAAACGGATTCACACATCGTCACATCACGCACCTGCAGTGCTTCTGTGAAAGGAGAAAAACAGAAATTAAGTCTATAAATGGAATAAAATAAATAGGACCACACGAAATACAGTGCCCTCCAAAAGTATTGGAACAGTAAGGACAATTACTTTATTTTTGCTGTATGCATTTTACCTGCTAAAGAAGAGACTGAAGGGGGTAACCCCCCAAAACTGAAAGAGGCTGCGGTGAAAGCCTGGAAAAGCATCACAAAAGAAGAATCCAAAAGTTTGGGGATGTCAGTGGGTCACAGGCTTGATGCAGTTATTGAAAGCAAAGGATTTGGAACTAAATATGAAGTCTTTTTCACTTTAATCTGTTAATTCTATCTGTTCCAATACTTTTGGTAACATGAAAAATGGGTGGGTTCAAACAAAAGGTGCTATGTTCTAAGTTGTGTCTCAGATCCAGATGAAAATACCTGTAAATAAAAGCTGAAATGTTAGTCTATCAATTCATATTCATCTTTTGATGTCAAATCCAAATGTTCACAGTCTACAGCAAAAATAAAGGAATTGGCCTTACTGTTCCAATCATTTTGGAGGGCACTGTATATAACAGGTTATATGTCTAATTTAATTAACATAAACAAAAGGGAAAAAACTACAACAAATAGGCTACGCTCGTTTTTGTGACACTCTTAATGCATTGTATTTCTTTTCTTTATATCTTTATTTGATTTAATCCATCTGATCGCACAGGGACCTCACGCACACACAAACAACATTAGTTCTAACGTTGCCTGACATTTCAGCCATTCATCATCAAACTAAAATGCAGTCAACCAAACATAAAAGACATTATTAACCAAACATTATTTACACAAAAGCCCACTGTAAAAGTCAGTGTGCAGCGCCCAACAAACATTTTTTTGCGTATGTGAAGAATTTTACACGGATATTAGAACATGAGTGAAGTATAAAGCCTTATTTAGGCTACACAATGAATAATAGTTTAGCAACCAAATGTTACAAATATGGCAAAAATGGAAACATTTGGATTCTTGTGGAATGAGACAGACTTGTGAGCCCAACGCCGTTTCAGTTTTGCTTGTATGTTAAATTTAAAATATTTGTTGTAGAGTGAGGGGAACTAGGCTATAATGTACATTTACCAGTATTTTGATATTATAAAATATAATATAATAATATTATAAAATGACATAAATGAATGTCGTCAAAAAATGTAAATTGTGTCAATAATGTAAAATGAAAAGATTAAAAATCTTGCAATTACAAGGTTAACGGGTGTATTTGGAATAAGATCAATTTCTCTTTAATGAGATTACTTCCTCCTTTTGGCCGGGTTTAGTTTCTCCATGTCATAAACTCTAGGGGCTTCTAAACCAGCTTCTAAACCAGGGTGTTTTTTGGGGTGTGATATTCAAACAACGATTGTTCCCCTTCAATTCGGTCACTCTACATTGCTATGGGAAATACATTTTCCTCGAATACTACTGAAGCCTTATTGAATCACGACAGTGAAACTGGCCAATGGCGTTCAAGCGCGCAAAATATGAGCGGGAATCCCACTCTATATAAGGCAGTGCTTGTACGTCATCCATTCAGAATCTTTTTCTTCAGCCAACCTTCCACGAGAAGCAAGCCTATCAACAAGACTACTCACCGTGATCTACACGCTGCAGCGGACACGCCTTCTCTTCCCCTGCTGTGTTCCGGTGAGCATCGGAAGCAAAGATGACTCGCAATTGCCTCTCCTGTGCGGAGCCAATCAAATCTTCTGATGGCCACGAATCGTGCGTCTTCTGCCCGGGCCACGCCCACGCAGAGGCGGCGCTTGGGGGGTCGGATATGGTCGGATATCCCCACTGCCGGGATATGAGTCTCAGGTTCCGTGTGGCCATTGTCCATGGCGATGAACTCGCCCAACTAACTCTGCAGTTTCTGAAGCGGATCTGTCAGGATTAGGTGACGAGCCCGCACCGGCTCAGTGCTCCTCACCCCCTGCTGCAGGTCCCCTTCCAGTGCGCTTCATGACCGCTGATCTCCGCCCCTACCCCGACGCGCAAGATGTGGGGTCTTAAGGTGCCATGGTGGGCGCTGACGAGGAGGATGATGCCATTTCAGTGGCAGCGTCTGTGAGAGAGGAGTGGTCTAACGCCGTGGGGGACCTCCATCACAGTGATGTCGAGCTCCTAAGAGTCCTGTCCAAGGCAGTGGATGAGCTCGGTTTGGAGTGGGCACCTCCTGCCAAGTCGGCCAGAAGCCGTCTGGACGAGTGGTACCTCCAGTCGGATCGTGGCCGAAAAGACACCCTGCGGAGACCCGGCCCTTTTTTCCCCGAGGTGCATGACGAGATAATCCGGGATCCTCCCTCCTGTCTTCTGTGGACGGAGCTGACCAAGTGGGGTATGTAAAGAGCTCAGATGCGCCACGGATCTGGCCCTCAGAGCAACGAAGGTGACAGCTCGAGCGATCGGCCGCAATATGGGGAATCTTGTGGTGCTAGATTGTCACCTGTGGCTTACTCTGACCGAGTTAAAGGTCTCAGAGAAAACAGCCCTTCTGGACGCACTAGTGAATCCCTCAGGTCTCTTCGGAGCGGCGGTGGAGATGTTCACGGAGTGCTTCGTTGAAGCGCAGAAGCAGTCGAAAGCCATTAGCCACTTCCTGCCAAAGTGGGAAGACCGCACTCCTCTTCTGCTGCTGTTCGGCGTGAACAGAAGCCGGCGGTGAGGTCAAGACAACCGTGGCCGAAGCGCCATCAGGGCTCGAAGGGCCAGAGACCCCGCCCTGACAGAAATGACGCACCACCGGCACCGGAATCGAAGCCGCGTTCCTGATGCTGTCTCTCTCAATCTCAGGGCAATTTTCCTCCTCTCACTCCCCTCTCCCCCATCACTCACTCTCACACTTGTGTGGTATTAAACTCCCCGCCCCCCAGTCTGCAATCACCTGGCCCAAATTGACGACTAGTGTATTGAATTTGAACTCTAAAGAGCTTTCGACTCCATTTAAAGCGCAGGTCATAACACTATTTGGTTTCCACCCTGAAACACTGACCGGGACGGAGCCGCTTAATACACTCCTGCTGTGCCCTGCGCACTTATATCGAGCGCTCTAGACAGTTCAGACTCTCGGAGCAGCTATTTGTATGTTTTGGTGGATGCACAAAAGGACTGCCTGTGTCCAAGCAATGTAGAGTGACCGAATTGAAGGGAAATGCTCTCGGTTACTTACGTAACCTCGGTTCCCCGAAATGAGGGAACGAGACATTGCTCTTATTGCCGTGTCACCGAGCTCAGGATCTTAGAATGCAAGTCGCTTCAGTCAAAGGTTCTGAGTGGATGACGTACAAGCACTGCCTTATATAGAGTGGGATTCCCACTCATATTTCACACGCTTGAACGCCATTGGCCAGTTTCACTGGCATGATTCAATAAGGCTTCAGTAGTATTCGAGGAAAATGTATTTCCCATAGCAATGTCTCGTTCCCTCATTTCGGGGAACCGAGGTTACTTAAGTAACCGAGAGCGTTTTCTGCCACCACATTTATCAACGTACGATCATTTGAGATTGGCGGCATAAGAATGTTTCATGAATCACACGTGAACTCTGTCGTAAGTTGATTTGTGTGCATGGATCTGCGCTCGTTTCTACGTTAGATTGATAAATGAGGCCCAATAACTTTTGTGTTCTGTATTTTATTAAAATATGATGAAAATTATTTTGTGGTTCCAGGCTGCCAGAAAGGCCGTAAAATGGGTTACAAATGCTTCCTGGCATACCGCGTGTATAAGACCTATGCTGATGCATCCAATAAGTGTCAGGAGCAGGGAGGACGCATGGCTATGCCACGAGATCGCAAGGAGCAGGAAGCTTTGGCTGAATATGTGAAATCATTATTCCATGGAAACTGGCCTGTGTGGCTTGGGATCAATGACGAGCGCTCTGAAGGCCTCTACCTATTTGAGGACACAACTCGTGTCACTTACTTCCAGTGGAGGAGGCACTTCCTGTCAAGCCAGCCAGATGGTGGGAAACGAGAGAACTGTGTAGCCATGTCTTCAGATGACGGAGACTGGTGGGACACCTACTGTGAAAGACGCATGTATTATCTGTGCGAGTTTGATGTTTGACCTTGATACTTTCCTAAATGGCTTCTAATTAAGGTTTTTTTTTTATATCAAGAGCAGCTATTAACTGTTTTAAAAACAGTTGTTGCACAGGTAAAATTTGGGCCAGTGAATTTAATGATCCCATGAAATGGTTTGATAAATGCCATTTTCTTTCCTGTTAACATTTTTTCTATTGAAACAGGAAGTTGGAGCAGGATTCTATAAAGAATTAGTTCACTTCCAGAATAAAATTTCCTGATAATTTACTCACCCCCATGTCCTCCAAGATGTGAATGTCTTTCTTTCTTTCTTCAGTTGAAATTAAATTAAGGTTATGGCTTTTCACACTTGAAATTGTTAACCCTGGGTCCTCCTAAATGGAATCCTGGGTTATCTGTAATCACGTTTCACACTGCTCATACTATACATGGGGTTAACTGTTAATCCTGGGTATTCATTAACAGATGTTTCACACTGTACTTTCCTAAACCCCAGGTTAATGTTCTTATTTGCATATTTGTGGTGTCACTGTCACTGATTGGACGAACTGCAGGCAACCAGAGCAGACTTTTGAGGAGATGGTATTATTCTTACAGTTATGGACAGACTGTCATAACTGTAAGAATAATACCATCTTCTCATCACTCCAGTTCACACGCTTTCTGTCTTTTGACATTTCGTACTTTTCTCTCACCGGCAACGCGTGTGTCCTGATACTGATGTGACATGAGCTTTGCTGCTCAGTTTCTGATTGGCTGTCTGTTGCCAAGCGTCCAGCAGCAACAAGCAAACACCGCTCCGTTTCACACTGAACAAACTTAGCACCACAATGCATGGTTAACACCGCAAATGCACTGCTCCGGAGCAGGGTTTCATAACCCCAGGTGCTAACACCACTTTCAAATTACAGGTGTGAAACGTTTCTTTACCCAGGGTTAAAAGCAGTGTTTAGAATGACGATAATCCGGGGTTAAGCGCAGTGTGAAAAGCCTTGTTTTTGAGGAAGACATTCCAGGATTTTTCTTCATATAGTGGACTTCAATGGGGACCAACGGGTTGAATGTCCAAATTGCAGTTTCAGGGCAGCTTCAAAGCGTTCTACACGATCCCAGTCGAGGAATAAGGGTCTTATCTAGCAAAACAATTGAATTGCTTATCTAGTGAAACAAACAAACAATAAAAAATAAAAATCAATATACATTTTAACCACAAACGCTCATCTTGCATTAGCTCTGCAATGTGCGTCCACAAAGAATGACATAGTTACATTGAAAAGCTTACGTGTGATGTAGGCAGAAGTAGTACCGAACTCCATCTAAATTTTCTCCTCCAACTCCGAAATCATCAAACACCGTTTTTTTTTTTTTTTTTGTAAAAGATGTCTGATTTAAGGTCACTGCACACTGAGTCCTAAATTTTCGCACGCGTTTTTTCATATCCGTCATCCTTTCCTATCAAAATGCTTGCTACGGATGCGAAAATGCAGAAAATGTAACCCGATCCTATTTTTTTATGATGAACGAAATTTTCGGAGGCAGTGTGTAAACGTGATTGACACAACGTGAGGTCATATTTATTTTTCAACATGCGAAAATTTCGGACGAGAATATCGGACACCAGTGTGCAATGACCTTTAGTCTTTGTGAGTTGACTTTAAGAACACTGGGTCGGTACTTCCGCCTACTTCAAAGCATGACCTTTCCAACGTGACTACGTAATGCGTGAAGTTGACATGAACATCTGACATGGGGGTGAGTAAATTATCAGGACATTTTTAATTCTGGAAGTGAACTAATCCTTTAACTTAACCTAGACAAATTTTATGCACTATTATATGTGTATTATTATATGCCCTATATATAATTTGACCCTGTATTCATGAAAATGTTAATGCCTTTTGAATTACATATTACATACATGTATCATGTTACATTACTGAAGCTAAAAAATGGTCAAATTAAAAATGTCTCTTTCTTAGTATTTTCAGTTAGCCTTCAGTTAGCACGCAAATGAGTTAGCCTACTAGCTCAAGATAGCACATTTGAACAGGAAGGGGATAGGATTCTCCTCTGGATCGTATATTGTAGGGCGTAGAGAAGAGAAATACTGTATATTTTAAAAAGCGTATATCTGCTAAGAATTAACAAACTTTACAAAAAATACAACATCCTATACTGTAGATGGCTTTAAAGCTAATAAATGCCACAAAACTCCAATATTCATGGGATCTTAAAGCCAGTACTGGAAATATTTGTAATAACAAAGGTTTGAAGATCATGGACAAATGAAATACAATAAATTATTTCATCTTTTTGATGTTTAATGTGTGTATTATTCGAAGGGTGGTCTGCATTTGCCCTGGTTCTGACATTACATTAGTGCGGTTTTAGACGTGTGATCAAAAACCGTAACAGAAATTTGTTTTCTTTATTGCTCTAAAATTCTTTAGAATTATGGCTTGTTGTTTCAACCCTGTATTTGTTTCACTTGGCAACTACTGAAGCAGGTTTAAAGTGAAATAAGACTCTTGTGCTATGCTGAATGGTGGAGAAAAGTCCAGTCTCATTCTGGCCAACATCCAGCTCTTTATTCAATGTTGATATCAACAATCAAAGAAAATCAAACCTATATATATTTTGAATCAGTTATATATTTTATTTCTTTTTTTGTAAACATTTACCATTCACAGTAAATAGTAGTTAAACAGCGTAATAAGATTATTTCATATGTCTTGAATAATAGTAAAATGTGTGTAAAACAAAATGAAGTTAATAATCTCATTTCATTTAATCAAGACACTGATGTGTGATATAGAGGTCAGACAGGTCTGTGCTACAGTAACTCATCAGATGAGAAGCTGTGATGACCAGAGGGTGTAAATGACCATCAGAAGTGACTCTTCATTGGTGTATGAGTTTGAGTCAGATCTTCATCCATACAATCTCTGGGGGAGCTGTATATCTACAGTCAACCTACAGCAACACATTAAAGGCCAAAAAAAAAAAAAAATCAGTGACAGTGTACACATACTATCTACTATAGACTAATGGAATTAATGTCCCAAATACACTGAAATGATATTTGTTTCATGTTCCCTTTAGTACAAATCTCACAGCAATGCAGTAGCTCCCATTTTTATATTTTACAGATGAGTAAAATGACCTGGAACTGGCCTGGAACGGCTAATTTTACAACCTTTATTTTGGCCATCGTAGTCTGGCACGAAGGAGTATAACTTTTCAGGAACTGGAGCTTCTTATCAGGATGGCAAGGAAGCAAGTCAAGCAGTTTAACATATTAAAAAAAGACCCTTTTCTCCAGGAATGCTAAGAATGAGCAGAGACGGCAGCCAGAATCTGTGTAACTGATGGTCTGTCCACCCATCTGAGAGAGACAGAGGGAGAGGGCTTTTAATCCATTTTCAAGAGTCCTAGACTACAGGGAGACAAATGTTTATTCTATCACTGGGTATTATGCAATGTTTGGAGTTTGTTTTTATGGATTTGGCGCATTCCACAAATAGCATGAATCTCTTAAAACCATTGTCCTTCTCATTCAACAAATCGTCATTCAGAAAATCCTGATGGTTTACCTCAGGGTGTCAAACGAAATACTATATCAACTGTTTTTTTTTACATAAGGTTTATAATTTCTGCAACCTTTGGAATTAAATGCATTATCTAAATGCAGCTTAGATTATCTAAATGCAGTTTTTTTTTTTTCTAAATGCCGTTTAAGCCCTGATTTATGTGATTACATTTTCCGGCAATAAATGTTAAATAGAAAAAATGTGTAAAATCATACAGTAACAGGCTGTAGGACACACTTATGATTTTGTTAGCTCAATTGCAACATAAAAAAAAAAAAACACCCAGCAAGATAATTACATTTATATTTTACACTGAGGAAAAATGTCTTAAATGCTTAATAAGAGAAGATTTTTTTTAAGCCATTAACATTGATGACCTTATATGGAAGCCCATTTCTGTCAATGAATTAAAAAATAAACAAATAAAATAAAGAGTTATTGTGACTTTTAATTTCACAATTCTGACTTTTTTCTCAGAATTGTGTGATATAAACTCGCAATTGCGAGAAAGAAAGTCAGAATTGCCATCTAAACTTTTTTCTCGCAATTCGAATTTTTTTTCGGAATTTGCTATTTTTGCGAGTCCAATTCTGAGGAGAAAAAGCCTGTCTATTTTCTTAAAAATGCAAGAATTCTGACTTATATGACTTATAACTTGCAATTACTTTTTAAAAATTTTTTTATTCAGTAACTGAAACAAGCTTCCATAACCTTAGGATTAAGCAAAGAATGGCTAATTATGCTTTTGCCCAGTCGATAGTCCTCACCGCTCTCTCTGCATCCAACAGCATGTCAAACTCATAGCCTGTGTGATCAAGCCAGAATGTGGCCCCCTTCAAGAGAACCGTACGAGACCACCAGCACCCGCACTGACTGAGCTTCCAGAAGCTCCTGTATGAGAAAGAGGCAGAAACAGTGTCAATGTTTCAAAGAACACAGCGATGCTGACTCTGGAACATTTGCTACAAAAAAGCAGCACAACATTTTGCCTTGCCAAGACCACAGCTGGGTCAACAAGCTTTCGAAATATATTTTCCAAGCAACTTTCCATAATCAGAAATGGCTGAGGTTTACAGACTTGACTTGACTTGCAGCTGTGCAGTTTTCATCTCCTTTAATTGACAGGTTGTCCTTCAGCTCAGTCAGGTGGTCTCATCATGGCTGTCATCTAAAATGCCGGAGCAACACAAGGAGGAGATTCTTGTTGCCAAATTCAAAAATTTAACTGGAATTCTCAATTTACAAAACAATGAACATTAACTGTATATAGAGATACAGCTATAACCTATGGGTTGTATAACAAAAATAAATAAATGCATGGGGAAATTTCAACCAGGTAACAAGACAACCCCTCTCACGAAGCATGACATGCTAGAAACTGATTTTAAGCTACTATCCAGAACCGGCAAAACAACTGTAAACCTGTAAAATGTATTTATTTTTAATATCATGCTCAGGTCCTGTTAGGGGCTTCATAGCAGTCACATGAAAAATTAAAAAATGATATTGCTTACTTCCAGTTGTAGCAAGCCTTCAACATGATCTCGAACCTCAGTGTTTCTGTTAAATTGGGAATCAAATAATAGTATTTTAACCAATATACTAATACGGCATTGGTATTCAGTATGTTATGGATAAAGTACAGGCAAAAATGTTTTTATTATTTTTTTATAATTACCAACTAACTATACATTATTTACATATTACTGTTAATGACATTGCTACTTCCCAAATAAAAAAATACATTAATTTTATTGATAAGAATTCTTAAAACATGATGATTGCCTGGTACGCCATCATTCAAACAGTTATTATTCTTATTATGCAAGATATTTGACCATTGAATGCAAGGTTGTAACCATGGTATAGATATTTTGGGGGGGGGGGGGGTCCAAATGTGAGCCCTTCCCCAGATAATTTTTTTAAGTGCAATTCCCACAATTTTCATATATTGATAAAGATTTGCTCATCTAGAACATAGTTTTGAGGAATACATTGACTGAACAGTTTTTTTAACGATGCCGCAAGCCGGAGTTTACGGGCTCAACCAAGTGTACAATCCAGGGGGGGTGGTCACACAGTTTTGTTTCCCTTGTTTTTCCTAAATTGAAAGTAAATCGGAAATAACAACTGATCCACTAGGCTACAACCAGGGTTCATAAAAGCAGGGCATATCATATGTCACATACTACAGTATAATAGGCCTATTATGGGGGGGGGGGGGGGGGGGGGGGGGACATGGTAAGATGTTCTACCAAAGCCGACCAGTTCTTTCAAAGCCCCTAAGAGTGTGTTTTGACCCACTTCAGTAGCCATGCTGAGCTTCAGAGATAAACCTGTCATGCAGCAGATCAGATGATCTG
Source organism: Barbus barbus (assembly GCF_936440315.1). Lineage (NCBI taxonomy): Eukaryota > Metazoa > Chordata > Actinopteri > Cypriniformes > Cyprinidae > Barbus > Barbus barbus. Next base: position 7,272,578 of record NC_136742.1, read on the forward strand.
GCGACTACGGAAACTGAACGGTGATTGGTTAAAAAAGTAACAGGAACCACGTGTCATTGTAGCATTTTCAGCAGCAGCACATTTGAGCAATAATAATTCACGACTGAATAACGAGAATTAGAAACTTAAATAGAAAATAAATAGAATAAATAATACATACGCCCTTTATTTCTATATTTTTGATCCACAAAAAAGGAGATCAAAAGGGGATTAAATACAACAACAGTGGTTTCATTCAACTGCTTTTATTGACTGTGGCTGTTCCAGCAAATAAAGTCACAGATTTTCCATTTCAAGTTTTTTGTGCGTTGAAGAACCCACCTTTATTTTCCCTCATGGAAAAATGTTTTTTTTTTCACAGGAAAATAAGTCTTTGCCAAAAAGCACCAACCATGACATGAAGAAGAAAACTGAAAATCTACTTAAAATCATCCGTTAAGAAGATAAAACAAAGTCAAAGATGTATAAGATTAATGAAATAAGACTTTTTTTGCTTCAAGTCAACTACAGATTGAGGCTCAACTGTTCCCAGTGTTTAAGGTCACATGAACATCTCCAGAATCCGATCGCACATTATTCAGTTGAGCCATTAAATAGAGACAACAAAAATGATAAAGAAGCCAGTGTGGACAGTGACCATCTTCTGTCTGTCAAACAAACAAAAGCAAACATATTTCCCCACTGTGTTCAAGTATTCAGAAAGGAACTCGAGCTGAAGAATATTGCTTAAAAAACTCTTCAAAGGACATCTCTGCAACAAATCACCGGTTTGATTCGAAAACCAAAAAGATCCATGAAAACCAACTGATAAATAATAACTGAATAAAGATTTTCAACTATATTCCAACTCAGATTATGCTTGCAATTGCTGAACTTTAATGACATAATAAAGGGCAACCCAAATTTATATTTAATTAAAAAGTTGAATAGTCAACGCTCTTCTCCATATTTGTGGAAATATAAAAGCTAAAAATCAAAGAATTTGTTCTGATATTCGATATGTAAAAAACATGTAAAAGTGAGGACTGTAAGCAAAGATGCCCTGAGTAGAGACGGTCCTATATTGATGGTATTTCAAGTTCAGGATTTTTTGGGACAGTGCGAAGAGGAGTCTGTGTTGAGAACTTCAATCATGGTCCTCGTTAACTGGAACGTCTCTGAAACCGATGGAAGGTTCTGGTACCAACTCGGCAAACTAGTTACAGAGAGAGAAAGAAGAAAGTGTTTGTGAATATGAGCATTCGTAACAGTGTTTGGGATGCTCGCCTAGGACTCAAAACAAGCACTCAATTCATTAAAGTTGTACCTCTTTAAGTTCATCCAACTCTTGACGTTCTTACTGAAGCGATCAGGGCTGGCTGTAGTCATGGCCTCGAAATCAAACAGCTGGTAGACAAACCAGAAAGAGTCAAGTATTACAATAGACGCTTATAAAGGGGCATGTGTCTCGTTGAATCATTGATGTTACCTTTCCAGATGGGATTTGGCCCAGCACCTCTTTCCCGCTGGCCATCAGAGTTCCCATGACCACAGAGTATGCCACAACACTGAAAGAATAACAGCGATTTTACTAATTAAACACGGTTCTGATATAAAAATCTGAAAACGTCATGTGGCTAAATCCGTATGTTCAAGAAACTGACTCTTAATAAGACAAATGTGCAATTATTTAATTCACTTTTTAAAATAAACTTCAAAACAACCAAATAAATTCATACATTTTGAAATACTTGTTTAAATAGTATTTTTAAAATGAAAGATCAACAACAGTATATTTATAACCAAGGAGGGAAAGGCCATTAACCAATCAACTGGCCAATAATTCTTTAAATGAATAATATGGTTCAAAACTTTCTACTTAAAGGGATAGTTCACCCAAAAATGAAAATTCTGTCATTAATGACTCACCCTCATGTCGGTCCAAACCCGTAAGACCTTCGTTAATCTTCGGAGCACAAATTAAGATATTTCTGATGAATTCCGAGAGCTTTCTGACCCTCCATAGACAGCAAGGATCCTACCACGATCAACACACAGAAACGTAGCAAGGGCATCATTAAAATAATCCATGTGACATCAGTGGTTCAACCATAATTTTATGAAGCTACGAGAATACTTTTTGTGCTAAAAAAACGACTTTATTCAACATTTCGTCTGATGTCACATGGATTATTTTAATGATGTCCTTGCTAAGTTTCTGTGTGTTGATCGTGGTAGTATCCTTGCTGTCTATGGGAGGGTCAGAAAGCTCTCGGAATTCATCAGAAATATCTTAATTTGTGCTCCAAAGATAAACGAAGGTCTTACGGGTTTGGAACGACATGAGGGTGAGTCATTAATGACAGAATTTTCATTTTTGGGTGAACTATCCCTTTAATGTAAAACAGGGATTTTAAAAAGTATTTCTAAACATGCAATCATTCTATTTTAATCCATTTAAAAAGTATACCTGTCAGTATTGACAGCTGATGGATTAAAGAAATAAACTTAGCTAAACTAATAAAAGCAATTACCCTTTTTAATGCCATTTTTTACTGATTATGCATAAAGTATTAATTCAACTTCCTAAAACCCTAGCAAACACCTATTTACCATTTTTTGTTTTCTTACCTGGAGCCTCTGGACAGTGGCATGAGGTTACAGAAGTAATACACCAGAGAAAGAATTAAATTACACACAGCATCTGCGTCCTACAAAGACAGAGAGAGTGAACATTTGAGGCTGTATGTTTATTTATTTCTTTTTCTTCTTGCTTTGTTACTCTCTGACTGTGGTCTGTGTTCTATAGTTATTAAATTGGAGGACCGATGGATCCAAATATTCATTGACAACAATGACAGCCAAAAATCAGCAAGATAACTTCATATTTTATGTTTATATATGTCATTTATGCATTTGGCAGATGCTTTTATCCACAGTAACTTACTCAATGAGTGCAGAAAGATTTACCAAACATTGATTAAAATTATAAGTGTGCAAAATAGTGAATTTTGTATAGTAAAATAGTAACTGGCTGATAGTTTTTAATATTTATGAATAATATAAATGGAAACTTTATGAATGAATTAACCATGGCATTGTTTAAAATAGAATCTTTTTATTTTAAAATATATTAAAATGCATTATTCCTGTGAAATAAAGCTGCATTTTCAGCATCATTACTCCAGTCTTCAGTGTCACATGATCCTTCAGAAATCACTCTAATATTACATAAAAATATATATTCAAATTAACAGAAATATATTCTAATGTTTCTTTTATATTCTTATAAATCTAAATTAAATTCTTCTAATGTACAGATTAATCACACTAAATGAATGCACTAAGCCTTAGTTTTTGTTCATGAAATTCAAATGTTGTGTGCCGCCCTGTGCAGTAATATAAAGACACAGGCAAAGATATCTGTGTGTGGGTCTCTCAATGTGTGAGAGACCAGACACACAGGTCACAGATCTCCCATAATTCTCTGTGTAACAGGTCAGACAGGTGCAGATTCCAGAACCGTTTACGTGACGCTGAATTTATTAGCTTCAAGAGACGTGACTAATGAACACACGCCAGCAGTCACACTACAGGTTCAGCAGGAGACAGAGGAGATTTTGAAATCAATGTTCAGCAGAGACAGACAGATGTTAATCTTACCCCGAGTTCAGTGGAGAGCACCAGGGCTTTGCCTTTGGCAGTGAGATCTTTATAGATGGCCTCAATTTCTGACTGATACTGCTGCGTCCTCTCATCTGTGGTCTGAGTCTCTACTGAAAACAGCATGTTCCCCACTCTAACACACAAACAACAAAATCATTAGCATAAGACACAAAATAAGGCTCGAAACTATAATCAAGTAATCAAAAAATAATAATTGCTAAACAGCCGTCATACATTGTTTGCGCTACGAAACATGTAAAAACTAAAATGGTACATCTGACTAGTTTATTACTTAAGCTGATTCGTTTATGTAGATTAAAAAATAAATAAAAAAACAATTTTAGCTTCAATTAGATTTAGAGAGGGTTTTAGCATGACGTAGCACACATTTATATTCACGGTAAAAAAAATTAAATTAAAATATTGCTGCGATTATTTATCACAACTTAAAAGAACAAGTAATAATGTGTTGTTTCAACTTAAAGTAAATGTTTGTGCTTGATTTAAAATGATAAGTGAAGTTAACATTGTTTAATTTAGTTTAGTTGGATATTTTATGTAAGCCTGTTTCCGCCACAGAATATATATATTTTTTTAAAGGTAATTGCGAAAAAAGGTAATTGCGACATTTTCTCTCACAATTCGGATTTTTTTCTCCCAATTGTGAGTTTCCATCTCGCAATTCTGACATATAAACACGCAATTCTAAGATAATTACTTGCAATTGTAAGAAAAAAAGGTCAGAACTGTAAGATGTAAACTCGCAACTCGGAGAAATAAAGTCAAAATTCGCAATTCTGAGTTTATACAAGCAAAAGCAAGTTATAAAATCAGAATAGCGAAATATAAACGGGCAATTGTATATAATCGCGAGAAAAAAAAAAGTCAGAATTGTGAGATAAAAAGTTGCAATTACCTTATTTTATTTTTCTTGGGCGTCCATAATATTTAAGGTCTCGACAAATCACAACAAAGTTTTTATAGCTCATTTTTACTACACTGTTGTTCTATGAATTTTCACTTCATAATAGGTTCAAGTGGGTGATGCAAATTTGTTGCATTACAACCAACAGTCATTACACGACCACTTTGGTCATCAAAACTTTTTAAAATATATTTAAATGTTCCTGTACAAATATATGCAAGTAAATAATATAACATATTACTATCTATCATTTTAGTGGTTCCTGGTGCATACTTGCTTATGTTCATTTTTTAGAAAAACAGTGTGGAAAAGCCGGTTAGATATCATGAAATGCATATAGATAATAGAGCTATATAGATAATAGCCAGGCACACAAACCTCTCATAACTGTGTGTGATTAAGAGTGTCTGAAAGACAGAATCTGTTCTCTAAAGCACCAAATTAATCATCATATTAATCATCTTCACCTCCAGAAAGCCCTTCACACACCTGCTTATGGAAGCTGTGAGAATTAAAAACATGGCCTGCTTCATCCCATAAACTGAAAATACACCAAAGAGCATGAACTGCGAAGGGATAATATTTCAGACTAGTTTAATTCTCACCGATCTCCGGTGATGGTGATGGTGAATCCGTCGTATTCTTTCCCAGGATCCTTCATACTGGGCACTTTAGAGTTAACCGTGAAGCCGTCTCTGGTTTTACTGTTGAACTGCTTCAGATATTAAAAAAACACAGAAGCACATCAGAGACGCTCTGTCTTTCTTCATGCGGTTTGTCATATAAACACAAATGCAAGTGTTAGATGCCAAGCATAATTATGAGCAAGCAAATAAAAAGGTTAGCAATCACAGCCCATGTTTTTACCAAAAGCTCATCAACTGTTCATATCATTACTCACAGATCTGACCGAATCCTAGACTAACTGTCATGTGTTGAGGGTGTTAATTGTTTCTATGACTAACACTCATTATTGTTCTCTGTGAACATCATTTTGATTATCGTATGAAATATATGAATGGTGTATCCAAGAAAGGAAGACTGAAATTAAATCATAAACATTCACAATGACATTATTTATGCAGTATATACTGTAAACACTACAGGGTTAAAACGTTTGGAATAATAATAACTTTTTATTTTTTTGAAAAAAGTCTCTTATTCTTATACCAAGGCTGCATTTATTTGCATAATTTACAGCAAAGACAGTAATATTTTGAAATATTAATACAATTTAAATGAACTATTTTCTTTTTTTTATGTAATTGATTCCTGTGATCAATTTTCAGCATCATTTCTCCAGTCTTCAGTGTCACATGATCCTTCAGAAATCATTCTAATATACTGATTTGCTGCAACATTTATTTTTATTATGTTGAAAATGCTGATATAGTACTGTTACAGTTTTAGCTGCTCAAATGTTTTGTAAAAACCATGATACAATACTATTTAAAAGATTAAAAGATAATACATCAATGACATTTAATTGATCAAAAATGACAGTAAAGACATTTATAATGCTACAAAAGATTTATCTTGCAAATAACTGCTCTTCTTTTCAACTTGTATGTATGAATCCCAATGTAAAAATTCAGAAAAGATTCAATATTAATATAATTTTTAACATTGATAATAATTAGTGCTAAACAACGATTTATCGCATCCAAAATAAATGTTTTTGTACATAATATGTGTGTGTGTACTGTGTATATTTATTATGTATACATAAATACACACACATGCATGTATATATTTAAGAAAACTAGGAAATGTTTATATATTAAATATATTTATATATAATATAAATATATACATATAAATACATGTAAATATTTTCTAAATATATACTGTATGTGTGTCTTATATATATATAAAAAAACTGGAAACTGAAAATATCTCAGACATTAAACATTGATAAACGTTTAGGGTGAGAAGGATGCTTCCAGACCTAGAAACAGTTACCTTGCCTAAGCACTAAGCAGAAAGATTACTTCATTTCATTCAGCACACAAATTATCCAGTTAATGATTAATAAAGATAATAATTAAATGATTAAAAAGACTGATAAACAGCTATAAAACTCTGTTTGTCATGTTTAATGCTCATGTTACCTTCATGATGGGCAGCAGATCCTCCACTTTATTCACATTTTCCAGAGCCTGCTTTACTTCCTGAAGCCCCCGCGGGTTATACGCCCTGATGGAGAAAAACAACGTGCATGACAATTACTCCAATGTATTAATAAATGGACAATGAATAAAAGATAAACCGTATGTGAGTGAATGCATGCATGAATGAGGCAAATAAATAAAAAAATAAGGTGTTTGAAGAAAATAATTAATGAATTAATAAATGAATGAATAAACGAACTAGGTTTATAACTGAATGGTGACATGTTTGACTGAATGTACAGGGTATAAAATAAAATGTACGCTACTGTTTAAAAGATTTTAGTTATGTTTCTGAATAAAGTCTCTTGTGCTCACCTAGGCTGTATTTATTTGATCAAAAATACAGTAGTAGTAGATTTTTATTTAATGCCATGTCAGCATCTTAGGCTATTTTCATGGCAAAAAGTGTGCTTTGGGACTCGGTCCGATGCTGTGGTCAAAAGCGTTTTTCAAAAATCACTTAGTGCACCTTTAAATGAGTAAACGGAAGCACTAACAAACAATTGTGTTAAGCTTTTGTCAGTATATTTAAAAAAAAAAATTCTGCCTCCTAAAAAAAAAAAGAAAGAGAGAAAGAGAAAGAGAGAGAGAGAGAGAGAGAGAGAGAGAGAGAGAGAGAGAGAGAGAGAGAGAGAGACTTACCCATGATAAACCAGTATTCTTTCCTTCACAAAGCTGAGAATGCTACTGAAATACTCCAGATATCTGATATTAATTATCTGGCCTCTGTGAAACAACAGAAAAAACATTAAAACAGGCATAGCAATAGTTTTAAGTCTTTCACACCACAAGTGTGAGCGGCACATATTTTATGGCACCAATGTTGACAGGTTAGAACTGGGGTCTCAAACTCAATTCCAGGAACCTAAAATAAACATTATGTGTTAAAAACCATTAATAACTGTGAAATATGACTAGCACTGAGCGATGTGGGATGTGAGTGTAGCAGCTGATCACGGCACACGCTGAGCGCTATAAACATACTAGTGCGCTTGTATCCATCAAAGAGTTCATGTTTACAAGAAAACCACTAAATGAGACATCTCACTTGTACGTTTCAAAAAGGCCGCATGAAATGAGGTGACAGGCCAGAGGCCTTGAGTTTGACACCCGTGTCGTCACAACAAAAGCAGCATTCTAATAGGAAGTAAAACTATTCATACTCTGCTCACGCTTGAGGTATGAAATTGGCTGCATCTTCTCTGGACAGAATCGGCATTAATGATACCAATATTAGCATATGCAATATTAGTATTATCTAATAATGGTTAGGTATCTATTTTCATTGACAGCACACTGAAGGGCTGCACGATTTGGGGGAAAAAATCTAATTTATTTAAAGGTTTTCTTTGCTTGTTTGCAAGGCTACATAAATTGGTCGGCACTTTGTGATTATACATCAATATAGCTATAAAATAATATCAATATTAATACTACTACTTATAATAATTTTAATAATAATTTGTACTACTATTAAATAATAATAATAATTAATTACAAACATTTACAAATAAAAACTAAATAAGAAATATTACTATTGTAATGTTTTAAAGCAAAATAAATAAATAATGAAAAATAGAAATTATAATAAAAATATATATAAATAATATAAAATATAATATCTACGGCTGTCTTGATTTCTTTAACTTTCATCCAACTAACAAAATCGTGTGGTTGTGGAGAAATGAGATAATCATTAAAACTTCATGGTTCTAGTGATCATCCTTGATGCGCACTGCCCTTAAAAGTCAAACAAAGTTCTTAAGCGATTAGGCCTGGCCGCTTTACAGAGCAAATAACAGGTTGAGGGCAGAGACAGTACCTGATGAGGTTAATGTGGTTGTTAAATCCTCTGCTAAGACTCCTGGCAGGCATCTGATCCAACCACAGCACAGGCTGGTCTGGATCTGCAATCCTGCTCAAGTCCGTGAACACACACACACACACACACACACACCAGCAAAGATTAATCATCAAGCCCTGGTAACACCCTCCACAGAGCCGTGAGAAGAGCTCAGGCACGCTGGCTGGAATCTGACCTTCTCCATTTCACTGCGATGTCAAACATGTCTCTCCACTGCAGCTGTCTGGTCTTTCCGTTGACTCGAACCTTCGAGTTACTCCAGGTGCGCTGCATGGCCTGCATCACCTCTATGGTGGCCAAGCCCATCGCTACACAAAACACACAATAAAAACACAAGACTATATTAAAAATGCAATTCAGAAATATCACAACTTGAATGCACCTCTTCTATGATAAGCATGCGTTTATTTTTTAATTACAATTCATTTTGATATTCTTTGGAAACAAAGACAAAAATGGAACTGTTTTAGAAAAAAGTTCTCATAAAAATGATATAATTTAAACAAAAAATGAAAAACATTAAGTAGGCATAGGATTGTTATTTCTAAGATGAAAAAATGTAAAATTAATAAAAAGAAAAGTAAAATCACTGCTCATTACTTATTATGAACAAACACTTGTTGTCCAATCAACATGCAGAAAAAACAGCATAAAACAAAAAAATTATATCATAGCTTTTGACTTTTTAATGACATTACAAAAAATGTCCTGTGGTGCAACTCCTAAAAAACCTAATGATATTTATAAATTAATAATTCATGATATTTGCTATAAAAATAACACATTAAACCCAGAAAATTATATTTACTACTAACGATTGTTTATGTATTCAAGGTGCAAAGAAAATGTATCAAATTTAATTTGAAGGCTGCATCACATGATTTAATATAAACTTTTCTATATTTATATTTGTAACACCATTATTTAGCGATTTTAAAGAGCTCTGACCTCAAATATTTAACAAAATTATATTTCAAATTAAAATTAAAAAAATTACTAAAAGTAAAATTACAATGTATTCAAGTGTCTGTGTTCTTTTTTGCACCACGTGTTATTGCTATTGTTTTATTATTGAATCATTTATAGTCATTTTTTAAAAAGTATGATTTGATTATTTAGTGCTTTTAAAGAGCTCTGACCTCTGTGAATCCTGAGGTTTGGTAAGAAGCCTAATGTGTCGTACTGCATCAGTGCGCCGAGGTGATCCGCTGTACAGATCAGCTTCTGAACTTCAGCAGAGTAACTGTCAAAGTTCTGAGGTAGAACATCTCTACAATCACAAAACAAGCAGGGAATATAAGAAAGTTACAACATGCAAAAACATACTAATTACCTCGTTATTCATAAATATACATTTAATGTGCCTATGATGCCCCAAAACACTGCATCTAAACTCACTTAATATGAGGCTGAAGACCAGGCTGTTCTTCATAATCCTCGATGAGGAAGGGAAGATTTTTTGCCCAGTGGTTTTTAAAGTTTCCAGGCAAATCCTGATCAACATTATACTCCGCTACCGGTACATCCAGATGAGAGTGTAAATAACGGGAGTATTCTATTACATGAGAGACAAACAGAGGCATATTTCAACTCCAAATCATTATCTAAATACTTCACACCTTTTACTAAAGGGGTGAAATCAAATTGAGATTTTTCATGTAATATAATTACTATCCTACAAATACACACACACACACACACACTATTGTTCATATGTTTGGGGAATTTTTCTTTTCTCAAGTAAATGCTGTGGATCATGTTACTAAAGTGATTTATATATTTAAATAAATAAAATGTATTTGAAATTGTAATAATATTTGACAATATTACTCTTAGTGCTATCAAACGATTAATCGCATTCAAAATAAACGTTTTTGTTGACATAATATATGTACTGTGTTTATTTATTATGTATATATAAATAAATGCACATGCATCTGGTATATATTTTGAAAATATTTACATGTATATACATTTATATTATTATATTTTATATATATAAACATAACATTTTTCTTAAATATATACATGCATGTGTTTGTATTTTTATATATATATACACACATAATAAATATACACAGTACACACTCATATTATGTAAACAAAAACGTTTATTTTGGATGCGACAGCACTAATTTTGTACTGATTTTCTGATAAGAAACTAAAAAAAAACAACTTTATTTTCTTTTACTTTAATCTGAACCAGGTTGATGCCTCACATCATTTAATAAATAATTGCACTTCTATTACAGAATTTATTTACATTCGTGAACCGATATTTTTTCTACGGTAAGATGTATGACACTGCTGTAGCTAAATTTACTGGTTTATGTCACAAGATAACACCATCTATCTGGCTAACACTCTTATACAGGTGTAATTTCTCACCTCGGAGATATTTGACTTTGAGATACTCAGAGCTGGCTTTCTGTCCCAAGAGAGGGTCGTTGAGCATGACTTTAGTCTGAGCTTTTATGCCCTCGTAGAACTGGCCCATGGCCACGTGACTGAGACCCTTCATGTACTGACACACTTCATTATAGGGCTCCAGCTGCAGACATCTCTGAAAGACAACATGATAAAACACAACTGAAGCAAACAACCACAATTGAATGAATGATCATATTCTGCCAGAACTTGACATATTGGTTCAAACAAGTGCTTTGAGCTTCTGTTTACCATATTCAATGTGATCTATATATGTAGTGTTGTAAATAAAAACCTAAATTGCATTTGATTCATATGGATTACTTTTACGATGTCTTTATGAACTTTCTGAAAGGTTGCAATGGATATTGTGATGGAGGAACAGAAATCTCTCAGGTTGCATTTAAAATAGCTTTTGCGTTTCAAAGATGGACAGAAGTCTTGTGGGATTTAAACGACATAAGGGTGAGTACAGAAGTTTCATTTTGGGGTGAATTTTGACTCTACTAGCAGCATATATTGTCAATTACAAAATAAAATAATTGTGAGATGTCCCTCACTTTGAAATATCACTTGAAAATGTAATAAAATAATGATTTGCTTACAAGTCTATGGCTCAAGGTATTCTAAAACGATTTTAACGCATAAATGTGAATCTGGTATTTTTGTTCAAGCTTATAATAACTGATATTAATTCTTCTGTATTCTTATTAATTTCACTGCAATGCAATATACTTCCCATTAAAACTGACTATTTACTGGGAAGTAATGTACAGTGGGATTTGATGATATTATCTATCAAGAATTGTTTTGATTGGAACATTTAAGGTTATGATATTAACATTCATTACATTGAGTAAACAGTCTACTTCAAATCTATTTTACTTCATGTTGTTTTTATTACTATTTGGCAACAAAGAGAGAAACACAGCACCATTTGGGACACACACACACACACTTGATTTACCTTAAAGTTGCCGATGGCCTCCTGCAGGCTGCCGTGATGGTACAGCATCATTCCTCTGAGCTGGAGAGACTGGATGTGGTTCTGATCCAGTAACAGAGCTTTCTGGAAGCTCTCCATAGCATTCTCAAAATCACCCAACTCCCTGAACACACACAAACAAACAACTCTCTGCAGAGAAACATATGAAAAAACTGACTGTTAAAATCATCACGAGTCAGTAGCAACTCACCTGTAAGCCTGAGCCAAGCTTTTATATGCATCTATGAAGTCTGACTTCAATTTGAGAGCTTCTTTAAACACCTCTATAGCCTCCTGCATACAGAAAACATCATTTTAGTAGACAGTTACAGTAAATATATTCTATTTTTTTTTTTAAAAAACCTTTAAACATGAAACTTTCTGCTGGTTTTAGTCCAGTTCTTACATCTGAACTACATAAGGTTCTTAAACCAGGGCATTCTGGATTGGTTTTCACTTATACATAAGTAACACATCTGTGATTTTTTATTTACCTTAAGGAGGCCCCTGTGGAAGAAGGTCAGGCCTTTATAGAGCATAGCGATGGGCTGGTTCTTCTTCAGCTCTAGAGACTGCTGGAAATCCTCCATGGCTGCCATATAATCCTGAAAGACAACGAGAGAAAGGAAGGTATCTGTAAATATTATAAAATCAATTAAAACAACATCTTTCAAAAGTTTGGAGTTCTGGAGCTTTCGGTTTTTAAATGCAACAAATCGGCATTTCATAGTACAATAAACCTTATCTCATAAGATTAAATTATTTGTGATATGACCCCTACAATTAAAAACTCACTTATCTCTTTTTATATCACGCTGTAGTATTATTTTTATGATTCATAATTTTTTTCTTCAGTGGGCAAACAATACATTTCATTTATAGACAGTTAAATGTTTTGTAAAACCCCCTCGCCATAACCCACCCAAACAATCAGGCACAATTATATGTAGATAGATTTCTATCATAAATCCAATAAACACGAATAAATGAAATAAGCTTAATACACTCTTTCAATGTGTATCACCAAATGGACACGCTGTAGTATTTATAATGCATCAATCAAGTTACTGTTCAACTGGATAACAATAGATATCTTCACTTGTGCTAAAGCTGACAAACGTGAAGTTTCTGGACTCTGTACCCAGACAGAACCAGCGCTATCTGTCCGCTCTGGACATTATATAAAGTGATCTATAATAGATCTACGCTTTTATCTATTCAAGTCAAAATCAAAGTGCATCCTGACAGATAAGACGGCCGTGTCGTGTGTGTACCTCTGATATGAAGAGCAGCGTTCCTCTGTGTCTGTAGAGTCGGGCTGAAGGCTGCAGCTGTATGGCTTTAGTCAAATCAGACAGAGCTTCACTGATGCGGCCCAGAGGTGACAGAATCTGAAATCACACGCTTCATTATTACCACTAAACACCTTAGAAACAGTCTTCATTAGTAGTGAAGGATGTCAATGCCTTGCTCCTCACCTCCGCCCTTTGCTCATACACTTCTGGCCTGCTGGGCTCCAGTGCGATCACCCTGCTCAACTCATACAGAGCCAAGTCTGCGTTCTTTATGTCCTTCAGAGAGAGTGAGATTCATTTATATGCACAGCTATGACTAATATTGCACATATATTTGTAGTGTTTGATAAAGCAACATACACAAACTACCATTCAAAACTTTGGAATAATTCTGATATTTTTATGTTTTTGAAAGTCTATTATGCTCGCCAAGGCTGCATTTGATTAAAAATACTGTAAAACTGTAATATTGTGATATCAGTTCTTGCTTGGAAACCATGGTGTTTTTTTCAGGATTGACTTGAGGAATAGAAAGTTCAATGAACAGCATTTATTTAAAGAAATCTTTTACTGTCATGTTTGATCAATTTAATGTGTCCTTGTTGAATTTTGTATTTTTTTTTTAGTGCTGTCAAACGATTAATTGCGATTAATCGCATCCAAAATACAAGTTTTTGTTTACATAATATATGTGTGTATACTGTGCATATTTACTATGTATATATAATGACACACACATACAGCATATGTTTTTGAAAATATTTACATGCATATATTTATATTCAAATAAATTATATCATATATAAATATATTTAATATATAAATGTAACATATGTCTTAAATATATACATGCATGTGTGTGTATTTATTAGTGCTGTCAAACGATTAATCGCATCAAAAATAAACGTTTTTGTTTACATAATACGTGTGTTTACTGTGTATATTTATTATTTATATATAAATACACACACATGCATGCATATATTTAAGAACATTTTTTGTATATTAAATATATTATAAATATAAATGCAAACATTTAAATACATGTAAATATTTTCAAAATATACACTGCATAAGTGTGTATTTATATATACAGTACACAGACATATATTATGTAAACAACTTTTATTTTGGATGCGATTAACCGCGATTAATCGTTTGACAGCACTAGTTTTGTTTGTTTTTTACCCTGAACTTTCTATTAAGTGACAATGAAGACTGGAATAATAGCTGCTGAAAATTCAGCTTTGACATCAAATGATAAAAATTTAAATGTTCTTCTAAATTGTTTTTACTATATATTTTTTAATCAAAAATCTAGTCTTAGGAGACTTCTTTCAAAAACATTTTTAAAAAAATCTTAATTATTCCAAACGTTTGACTGGCAGTGTTAAACAAAAGACTGACCTGCAGACTCTTTTTGCCGTAGGCTATTCCCCGTCCATAGATGGCACTGACCAGCTCAGGCTCTCCCTGGTGACAGAGGACACTTCTTTTGTGAAAAAGGGCTTAAAACAAGTTCATTAATTCTCGTTCATTACTACTACTCAACCTTAGTTAGAGTGTTTCTGTTGATATTCATTCAACTGTATACAACTGATGTACTAATATTTCAACATAAAATGGCCTTCACAACTTTCACTTCTAGAATGCGGATATAGAAGTTCTGCGAGGATGTGAATGCTTTTAACAAGTCATAATCTTGAAATCACCGATTTTTTATTTATGTATTTTTACTTGGAATAATGGGAACTAATAAATCATGCGCAACAAGGCCAGAAACTTTCATTATGAATGGGGACAATGTTCATTTCATGTTGATTTTAACACCAAATAAACATTGTATCATTATGTTTACTTCAGTCCCAACATAACTGACCTGCAGCAGTAATGAGAAGTGCTTGATAGCTTCATCATACAGGCCATTTCTGATGAGAACATAGCCAATGGCTGAAATAAAAACAAAACCATGTTAGCAGAGCACGACACGCGCAAAAACCACACTTGCCAAAGTCCAAACAATGAGCTGATACACACCAAGTTCTTCATTGGTATTTTGGTTTTCCACAGCGAAAGGAAACCGACGCTGTTTGACAAACAACTTTGCCTGATTCTGTGGTGACAGAAAGAGAAACATGTCAGGAAGTAGGTCAACCTCTAGCAATCAATCCAACCCACCAGTGGTTGCAAAAACAATGTGAAGACACCCATAATTACAGAGGATGAGAAAAACACCTTATTTTTTGTGCTGGATAGGTTTTGGTTTCAGTTTGACCCTCTTTTTTATAGTGTTCTAAGTTCTAAAGAGCAGGTGTTGAAGGAATATTCACCTGAAAATGAAAATTCTGTCATCATTGACACACCCTCACACACTTTATGACTTTCTATCTTCAATAAAAACTCAACAAATATTAATGTGCCAGTGTCACTTTTTCATGCACTTAAAATGAATGGGGACTGGAAATTGCAACTGCAAAATGCAGCAAAAAACAACATTAAAGCACATTTTATGGTGCTTTTGGTCATTTTAACAGCCCCAGAACCCAGTCACTTAATCAATGTTGTTCAAAGGTTCACTTCTGCGTTCAAAAGAAAGCAAGTCAAAAGGAGGGTAAATAAACAATGACAGAATTTAGATTTTGGCCTGACCTAATCCTTTAACACTGTGCAATATAATGCAAATGCAACTCACAAGGATTTTCTCTGCATTGAGTGAAAAGATGGATTCGCAGGGTGGGTCGCTCCCCTCTTCACAGTCCGGATCCTCCAACTGCAGGATAGCTGACTCTGAGGAACCAAAAAACATTTACCGGATGTGACCGGCTAACCAAATAACTTTGGCTTGAACTAAATGTAATGAGTGTTCAATACACCATCTAGATCACTGCTTTATTACTGGCTTTGCTGCTGAAATCAAATCAAATGCTCAGAAAATTACAAGGTAACACATGCTATCCTCGTCGATAGCATCAAATGCAGTCTGGATTGTTTTTCCCATGCATAGTTTTGTCCATTGGTTTTTAAAGGGATGGTTCAGCACCCCCAATTTCTATTTTTTCATCATTTTTCTCACCCTCATGTTGTTTCAAGCATGTATGAGTTTCTTTCTTCTGTTGAGCATAAAAGATGATATAGAGAAGAATGCTGATTCCCAAACAGTTGACGGTACCCATTGACTTCCATTGTATAGAGAAAAAAAAAAATACTATGGAAGTAAATGGCTACCGTCGACTATTTGGGAATCAGCATTGTGCAAAATACCTTCTTTTGTGCTCAACAGAAGAAAGAAACTCATACAGGCTTGGAACAAGGGGAAGGTGACAGAATTTCATTTTTGGGTGAACTAGCATTTTAAAGATGCCAACAAATTGTGTGACATTTTGTGTAATTTGGCTAGTTGCTACGGAGCAAAATATAAATCTGTGCCAAAATACCCAAATGCCTGATTAAATGCATAACCTTAAATAACAACAATATTTATTTTGCTTTCTTGAATATTTGAATATTATATAGTTAGCTGCACTATAGTCTTTTTTCCTCTGCTTTTTATTATCTATACAATTGTCTTTATATTGCACCATACATCTGTATCCATAATGCAAAGTCATGTAATATTAGCTCAAAAAGCATTAAATGTGACCCTGGAGCACAAAACCAGTCATAAATAGCACGGGTATATTTGTAGCAATAGCAAATAATACATTGCATGGGTCAAAATTACAGATTTTTCTTTTATGCCAAAAATCAGGATATATAAAAAGTTCATTTTTGATGAGTAATATGCATTGCTAAGAACTTCATTTGGACAATTTTAAAGGTGATTTTCTCAATATTTTTTGTTCCCTCAGATTCCAGATTTGCAAATAGTTGTATTTCAGCCAAATATTGTCCTATCCTAACAAACAATACATCAATGGGAAATCTTAGGGAAAAATTGATCCTATCAAAAAAAAGAAAAAAAGAAAAGAGCCTTATGACTGGTTTTGTGGTCCAGGGTCACAAAATACTTAAGCATGAAATTATTATTAAACAATCCACCGATAAAAGGTAACCTAACATAACCTAATCTCTCATACTCTATGGATCACTTGAGTTAGTACATTGTGTTCTTTCATTATGTGTTACTAGGATTGTATTTCAAGGCTCCTTTGGATCAAAACACAACCTGAAACAGAAGACCAAGTCATGCCATAGTAATTTGAAAAAATGCCATATTTACTTCCTATAGTTATTGTTACTATTGAAAACAGCGGACTCTTGCTATTTGTATTTTCATGGCACTCATTTAAGTTACTTCAAAGAAAACCACGATCATCTCCATCTGCTAAAAGCAATCTTGAACTCAGTGGCACTCAATAAAAAAAATATTGGTGCATGTTTATTTAGCAATTAGAAGCGCATGCATGATCTGCTTGAGTTTCTACAAGCATTTTTAGAGTTTTTTGCTTGTATGACATGAGTTGCTGCATGCATGATGCGAGTTTCTCCTGTATGATCTGAGTCTCCGCATGCATGATCCCGGCAAGCTCGTGTCACTGCGGAAGAGAGTGAATCAGATGCACAGTATATACATCAGGACGTGGCAGAAGCTCACCGCAGTCCGCCGCATACTCCTCCCACTCGGCCGGAGAGCTGCAGCCGTGCTTGTGAAGGTCGCTGTTGAAAAAGGTCAAGGTGGAGAAATACTCGCTGGATAAAATAGCTCCGCATGAGTACAGCAGCGACAGAGCCGCCAGCACAACTCCCCCGCCAGCAGGTGCCATGTTGTGAGTAATGTTATGAGCAGGTGAGGAGTGGTGAAGTCTGGGTAATGTAGTTGCGTGGAACTAAATCCCTGCTTCCGGCAGTGGCGACGCAGAGGAAAAGAACTACATTTCCCGTCAGTAGCCTGGTAAGCCCCGCCCCTCATGGAGGTTCAGGAAGCAGTAGGCGTGTTTTCATGCTGTCGTGTCGTATGGAGAATGGCACCCGGACTGTTTAAATGCGTCGAGTGTAACGAAGTTGCAGACGAACTGCATCGAGATTACAGCAACGGAATACTGAAGATCACCATTTGTGTGAGTGCATCAAGTTCAAAAAGTCAAGTGTAGTTTGTTTTCTCTGTCCTGTTGTGGTAAGCATGCTCGCAAGGCCTGAGGTACTAATGCATATACAGTGAAGAGCACGGCTGCATTTATTTCTCTATTACTTTCTCTTTTTTGACTGGAAAAAAAGTTCTACATTTTCACCAGTATTGCCCAGAAAAAAAAATTATTTGTTGTCATTTACAACAAATACGGTCCCGTTATTGACACCTTTAAAAAATAAATAATAATAATAAACTTTTAATGGCTTTCAGCATAATGTAAGTAGCCTACGTTAAAAATTTAATGAAAAAATATGCATATACAAATGATAAAATCAGTGTATAAGCTAACATGCATTGCTGTTCATAAACTGTCATTCAAAACTGAAACTAACTGATGTAGGGTTGTTGTTTTTTTCTCTACAGAGTTCATGCAAGAAGCCAGCTGACAAATACATTGAATATGACCCAGTTATTGTTCTGATAGATGCCACTTTATGCAAAATCCAGGCCTTTAGACATATCCTCTTCAACACTGAGATCAATGTAAGTAAAACTTTTATACTGGGTTTAAAAAAAAAAAAAAAAAAAAAATGCATGCTTAAAGTTTGTATACTGTGTGCTGAGTACAGACAGTACCGAGTATTGTATTGTGAACACAGCCTCTGTTCCTCTCTCTCTCTCTGTAGATCCACTGGAAACTGTGTGTGTTCTGTCTGCTGTGTGAGGCGTATCTGCGCTGGTCCCTCCTGCAGGGGTCCCAGCCCAGCAACGACCCTGCTGATATCATCCGTTACACTAAAGAGTGGGAGTTTTACTGCATGTTTACACTGGCTGCACTGGGTAAATCATCGTTTGTAATCAACTCAGGCACTGGCTAATTAGAACGATTAAAAAGGACTAGTTGAGTAACAATGTAGCTTAGAGGTTATGCATGTTTATGAAGGTATTATGAAAGATTTAGGGGTTTGTAGTCTATTTTTGTAGCCCTAGTATTTTTACTGTGATCTGTTGAAAGGTCTGTTCTGACTGTTCTGCAGGCTTACACTACAATTGATGATAGTGCTTTATGGGAAAGGGTTAGTCCCCTTTAATTCCCCTTAAAAAAAAATAAAATCAAAAAGGGGAAAACATTTAGAATAAAGAAAAATGTTTTTTACAGTACATAAACTACTGCTCAAGAGTTATGTAGGATATGTAGGATTATTATTATTATTATTTAAGAAGTCTTTTATGATCACCAAGGCAGAATTTTTGTCATTAATAATACATATGAAATATTACAATTTAAAATAACTCTCTTCTGTTTAAATATTTAATAAAATGTAATTTATTCCTGTGATGCAAAGCTGAATTTTCAGCATCATTACTCCAGTCTTCTTCAGTGTCACATGATCCTTCGGAAATCATCCTAATATATTGATTTTGTGCTTATAAAAACATTACTTATTATCAATGTTGAAAATGAAGATTGAGAACAGCTTTGATTTGATTTTTGTAACTATATACAAGTCTTTGCTGTCACCAGTTTAATGCATCATTGCTCAATATAAGTGTTAATTTCCAAAAAAAAATAATACTGTTTATATTAGGATTTGTTCTTTTTGTACTTATTTACATTGCATTATTTTCTTACTGTACTTAACATGATTTTTGTAATTGTCATGAAAATAATATTTTAAAAAATGATACATGTACTACTCTTATTCTTATTACTGTAATGCAAACGGTTGCAATACAGGAATGAGAAACTGGGAATATGTTTTGCACTTTAGCATAATGAGAATTCGGTGGAAAATGTACATAATCATTAGAAATTGACCCTCATTCTCGCGTATTCTTTGTGTTTTTCTAGAGTTGGCCGTGTTTTGCACAGGTGTGTTGTTCATTCTCTGGGTGGCGCAGCGCTGCTGTGGTTCCTCTCTAGTATTCACTCCGCTGTTGAAGGCACTTCTGCTGTCCAGCTACGGCAAAGTGCTGTTAGTTCCAGCTGTCATCTGGGAGCACGATTTCTCCCCGCTCTGCTTCAGCCTCATACGACTGTTCGTCCTCACCTCCAATTCACAAGCCATAAGAGGTGAATCTCAACTTTTATGGAGTCCACACACTTTAAACACACTTGCAGGCAGCGCAAGATAACCGTACGCTCTCTTTCATTCACATAGAGGCAAAGTGAAAAGTCCACATCACACTCACAGAACCAAAGTAAACACTTTCTCTTTCCCACACATATTCGTTCGCACAGAGGATGGGCCGTTGTTTGCGTAAGGTCTTCACGGGTGTGCTAACCACCCCCAGCAGTTCCTGTAGTGTGTGCAGATGGTTCACCAACACTGTTATAGGGATATCAACAAAACATTGATTTAAGTGTATTTAAAGGAACAGTACACATAAAAATTAAAATTGCCTGAAAAAGTACTGATCCAAGATGTAGATGAGTTTGTTTCTTCATCAGAACAGATTTGGAGAAATGTATCATTTGCTCGCCAATGGATCCTCTGCAGTGAATGGGTGCCGTCAGAACGAGAGTCCAAACAGCTGATAAAAACATCACAATAATCTAGGGCTGCACAATTAATCGTATTTCTAATCGCGATTACGATTATGGATGCCACGATTACATAATCGTTCAAAGCCGCGATTACAAAAATAAATAAACAATTAAAAATGCCCACTTGCATTATTCTGTGTGCTTTGCAGCGCGGGTGTTTAACAAACTCAAACACCCTGGATAAAAGACATTTTGTCTAACTGATAGTTGTCACTCATGATAGATATGTTAAACGCCAACCGGGTCAAAAGCGGAACAAATAGCGGTACTCGTTTGAACTGTGCGCCACACAGATCTTTTATGAATTAAGAGAGAAATATGCACAGATCAAGCACTGTTTATAAGCAAAAACGCTCCAAAACGGGTATGCTGGAAAATTTTGTTGTGAGAGGACAACAGAAGATGGACTTTTTCACTTGAGGAAATGTTAATATGGTTTATAGACTAGTGTTTTGGCCAGAAGCTATGGTTTAAAGCAAAATAGCCTAGCCTTAATGATGGATTTGTTTCTTAAAAACACAGTTTTTCACTTCACAAGACATGAATTGATATTTTTACTCTCATTCTGATGGTACCCATTCACTATGAACTTAACTACAACTTGAGTTTTTTTTTTCTTAAAGCAAATTTTCATTTTTGGCTGAACTTTTCTTTTAATGGCGATTCATTTTGGCACCCGAGTGACTGGCAACCAAGACCTTCAAAAAAATATGAAAAATCATCAAAGTGTGGGCAAATGTTAGTGTTCTTTAGCACATCTGGACGCAGCTGAAAGATGCTTTAAATGTATTGTAATGTATAGGATGGATATTTCAGTGACTTGCTTTTCTTGTCATGTGGTGCAACCAACATGCAGGCAAAAATATAAAGCATGAAATTATATTATAAAGAGACTGCCTGCAAACCTTTATGACTATATGTCAATAAGTGTACAAATATTTGGAGTACATTATGAACTTGGCACGTGTTTTAAATTACATTTTTAAAATGCATTTCCTTTATCGTGGACACATTTTGTGTTTTCTCTGTTTCAGTGATTCTGAACTGCAGTCGGTGGCTGTCTCTCCTGGCGGTGTGTGGTGGCTTGCTGTTAGAAACATGGGTTGCCCAGGCTTTAAAAACACTGCAAGTCTGTTCACAAGACTATCTGTCAATGCTGTAGTCTAGAAGAACCGGAGTCCAGATGATAAATGGATGCTCTATGAACTGAAGCAAAATGAATGAAGAAGAAAGTTTGAGTTACTAAACGGTTTACCTTGTAAAATCTCAGATGTGAATGTAGAGACTGCTTGTCGTTACTTCGGAGATGTTGTTTGATCAAGATGTTCTGTACAAAGGAATTCATTGGCAAGTCCAAACTGAAACTAAATGAGGTCATAGAGAGCACATTTTTTATCTTTACTATGGTTACCACATGGTTATGAGTTTTTACGTGCTTATATATTGAGCTAACTCCATTTAAAACCAGTAATTTGTCTTCACTTGTGAATTCTCCTCATACAGAAGAACTAGTTTGGGTCTGTATAGAAAAAGAGCAAGCCTGTGCAATTTTCACAAAATCCTGGATGTTTATAAAGACTTTGAAGACATAGCTTCACATTCCTGAGGTCATTTGTCAAATTCCTCAATTAGCTCGTTAAGTCAAATATACTACAGATGCCTGTGGACTAGTGTCGACACGATATTGTAATGGTCTGAAAACCATCTGTTTTTATTGGGATGTTTATGTATGGACTTTCTTACTGATGTGATTTATCGCTGTTACGTAAATGTGAAGTGTTGGCCTTCAGTATGAACTTGTACAACTTGTTCTGATGAAAGTCAGGGAATAAATCTTTCGCTTATTTGTGAAACTGAATGTTTTGTAAGAGTTTAGTTGAGGGGGATTGTGGTAAAGGCTATGTTTGATTCATTGTGGTATTGGTTCAGATTGGTGCCTAAAATCCTCATTGGCACAAATCAGCTTTTCATATTTCATTACTTTTAAACTACTGTTTAAAAGTCTTAAGAAGTAATGCAACAGAATATATATATATTAGTGCTGCCAAATGATTAATCGTGATTAATTGCATCCAAAATAAGTTTCTGCTTGGGTGTGTGTTCTGTGTATATTTATTATGTATAAATACACACATGCATGTATATATTTTAGAAAAAAAAATGTTTATTAAATATATTTATTTAAAATATAAATTATATGAATATATAGACATATAAATATTTTCTAAATATATACTGTATGTGTGTGTATTTATATATACATAATATACACAGAACATATATTTTATGCAAACAAAAAACTTTTTAATCGTTACCCAGCACTAATTTTATATATATATATATATATACCTACCTGATGCAGTAGCATTTAAAATATTATGAATTAAGTGCTAAAAATAATTTCAATGAATTACAGATAGAAAAATATTTTAAATCAGTGTTGTTTTTTAGTGTATGTAGTGGAAATATTCAATCCACACTGAATATATTTTGTCATTTGAAGATTATGACTAAACACAGGTCAGCGTGGAGCGTCCACAAGTCAGAACAGGTTTTAAATATCTTTGGTGCTTGATCACACGCTGGTATTTGTTGTCGTTCCTAGGGTTTGGTTCAGGTCTGAAGAATCTCTGTGTGTCTGTTTCATAGATCAGTATTGTTTAAGAGTAAAATAGCATGCTAAATAAGGCCTAAAATGAAATTATCCTATAAGTAGAGAATGTAAGGTTGGGCTGCGCTCAAATTAAAGTCAATTAGTTCAAGTCATTCTTTGAATACTGTATAGTTTTGCAGATGCCATCTGGGCAAATTTAGCATAAATTCGATGTCATCATTTTCTGTAAAGTGTACAAGTTAGAAAAGTTCAAATGATTCTATAACAGGCCTACCTCCCAATTATATGAAAACTAAATAGTTAAGGTCCTGGATGATGATCAGTCAATATACAGTGCCCTCCAATAATATTAGCACCCTTGGTAAATATGAGCAAAGGCGGCTGTGAAAATAAATCTGCATTGTTTATCCTTTTGATGTTTCATAAAAAAAAAATCACAAAATTCTAACCTATTCACTAATAAGGTGTTTTCCCCTGCTATTAACACATGTAATGGCTCCTTTACCACGGTCTCTGCTGCACTTGTCTTTCACTTGTTGGAAAATCCCTGGTCAACGTGACGTGGACACATTCAATAAAGATTAGAGTAATCCAGCTCAATCTCCTGAACAGGTGTTTAGGCCCAAACTCAGAGGTGTGGATTTAGATTTACAGATTTAGTGCACAGCAATAAAACACCCCCATATGGAAACAAGGAAGACGAGCATCTAACCTCCCTATTGCTAAAGGAAACTGTATAACTGCATCAGTATTGATGCAATATATTGATGCAATATCCTAATAAATGTTCTGAGATATCGAGTTAAAGAAAGCGCAGTTACACCTGTGAGCAGTGGAATATCATAAAATCATCAGTGGCCTGCAGCTGTTATTCATCTCCTCAATATTCAGCATGAACATCTGACTTTTAATCCCATTGTCAGTTTGTTCCTGGCATATCAGGGCAATGACTCACTGTTCTGCCCATTGGTTATATGCCAATTAGTGCTGGACGCTATTCAAACAGCAATGAGCAATGTGACCGGTGATATAAAACAGAGCATCTCTGGCTCTGTTCAGATGAGTATAAAGTCATGCTATAGCTACGGCATAAAGGCTAAACGTACAGGAGTTGAACTAAATAATGTGAACAACACCCATTGTTATTATAGGGGTTCATTTGTGTAGTCTACAGCAGTGGTTCTCAATCCCAGTCCTGGAGGCCCCCAGGACTGGAATTGAGAAACACTGGTTTACAGTGAAACGTAGGCCGTTTCTCAATATGCGTACTTGTCTGTACTTGTGTTCTTGTGGACTTGTGAAACGT
This sequence comes from Barbus barbus, assembly GCF_936440315.1. Classification (NCBI taxonomy): domain Eukaryota; kingdom Metazoa; phylum Chordata; class Actinopteri; order Cypriniformes; family Cyprinidae; genus Barbus; species Barbus barbus. The sequence goes on from NC_136742.1 coordinate 7,297,426, forward strand.
CATCAGTCGCTGCCCAAGTACTGTTCCAATTCAAAGTTCACATCTAGCCAAGTCCAGTTCAAATCCCCGGATGTGTTCTTGATCCGCCCCTTTTACCGAGGATGCATCGAGAGGTGACTTGTGCGGACTTGATACAGGCCATAACCCAGAATTCAGTTCGTCCTCCCGTCCTCGAGAGTTCGTTCTTCTGAGTCGAACTTGGCAAGTCCAAACTCGAAAGGACGGAAGTCCAGACTCTGCGAACTTGGTATTGAGAAACGGCCTTCATTTTTGTATTTATCTTTTCATTGTCTGTATTCTCTAGTTTGTGAAGTGTAGTAAGAATTGTGTTGAGAAGAGGAGCACTTGGTGAAAAAGTTGACTTGTCAGACTTCTAAATTGGAAAAATCATGGGAGCCTGGGAGTCTTTATGTTTATGAGTGTACACAAAACATGGCAAGACTTCATTAGCATAGAAGAAGAGTTGGTGAATAATAGGGACTGTCAACCATTAAGAAAGATTGTGTCCAAACAAGCAAACCTCAATATTGACCTTGAAGACCCTGTTTCCACAAAAACCAACCACAGAGAACTTCACAGAGCCAACATCCATGAAAGAGCTGTAATTTATAGAACTTTAATCACAGATACTGGTGCTAAATTGTGAAAAGGATATTGTTGTGATCATAAAACCTCTTCCGTGTCATTCTCTGCTCATGATCTCGTGAATGCGCATCGAATTCTGACACAAAAGAGAATAAATTGTTGAATAAAGTCGTTACTTTTGTTTTCTTTGCGCGCAAAAACAAATTCTGTAGCTTCATAAAAATGCGGTTGCACCACTGACGTCACATGGACTATTTTAACGATGTCCTTACTACCTTTCTGGGCCTTGAACGTGGTGGTGTTGCTGTCTATGGAGGGACAGAAAGTTCTCGGATTTCATCAAAAATATCTTTGAAAATCGCTTCAGAATTTGTGTTCTGAAGATGAACAAAGGTCTTATGGGGTTGGAACGACATGAGGGTGAGTAATTAATAACAGAATTTTCATTTTTGGGTGAACTATCCCTTTATGGCACACTAAGGCTGCATCCAAAAACTGAAAAATGCTGCCTTCGGCCACAATCCTCTGCGTTCCATTCCGTGACGGTTGAGCTAAAAAATAAAAGATGGTGTCTGAAAGTTACGTTTAGTGGTTAGTTTGTGTGTAAATGTTTATTTCTGATTAACTTTTTGCACTTTTGATGTAATTTCTAGCGAGAAATTAGTATTGTAGTAATTAAATATTAGTTTAGTTATCACCAAAACTCGTTCTATTTTGTTGTAGATCATTAAACCGTTTCGCTGCCTCAGACGCCTGTCCAAAATCAGAAGTGCCTTCGTGCAAAAACGCTGAAGTCAGCTGCCTAAGTTTTCGGATGCAGCCTAAATCCGAAACTTGGCAGGACAGTGGCCCTCTGGGAACAGGTTTGGACACCCCTGACCAAGATGAGCTTCAAACTATGACCAGGCTAGACAAATCACCTGACTTAAATATAATCAAGAAGAGAGAGAAGCAGATTCCCGTCTTCAACATCTCTGTTGTTCTGATAGACGTTCTGAATACTGCCTATATCTCAGGTGTTCACATTATTTTGTCCAACCTCTTTTTTTTTTTCTTTTTGAAAGAAAATGTTGAATTTACCCTTTTTTTTCAACATTGTAATAGGTTTTGAATATCTAATGACACAAATGTTACAGAAAATCTTACTAGGATGTGATTTCATAGCTAGTTTATACTTTATATTATGCACATAAAAAAGTGAAAGTGACATATGGCCAAGTATGGTGACCCACACTCGGAATTCGTGCTCTGCATTTATCCCATCCAAAGTGCACATACACAGCAGTGAACACACACACATCGTGAACACACACCCGGAGCAGTGGGCAGCCATTTATGCTGCAGCGCCCGGGGAGCAGTTGGGGGTTCGGTGCCTTGCTCAAGGGCACCTCATTCGTGGTATTGAGGGTGGAGAGAGCGCTGGACATTCACTCCCCCCACCTACAATCCCTGCTGGCCCGAGACTCGAACACGCAACCTTTGGATTAAGAGTCAGACTCTCTAACCATTAGGCCACGACATCCCCAAAATGGACCAAGGTGAACATATTTTGACAGGATGTGAACCCTGCTTGGTATTAGACAGTTGAATGCAACTCTCTAAAAAGTCCTGTACAAATATTACTGCCACTCTTACCATTTAGCAATTCAATTCGACCTTTGTGGCCAAAAAGGCGTGGACTTTGATGTCTGCGTTCTTCAAAGGACACAGTCGCTGAATTGGGACACAGTCATGGTCAACACCTGACCTCGTTTAATTTAGCGAGAGGATTCAAGTTAAGCAGGATAGTCAAATATCAAAAAGGAGATGGAAAGTTAAATTGAGTGCTTTGCATTAGTAAGCTCTTGTGTACTGTTCAGTTGGCATATGTAGGTCAGGCTGATATTCTGCATATGATTTGGATACTGTGCACAGTATACATACTAAATACTGCAGCTGCAGAAAATGTATACTGTGTACATTAAGCATGTTTTCTGCATATACAGAATAGATTCAGTGGACAAAATGAGCATTATAAAAGAGCTTAATGTGTGAAATATTGTATCCCACAATGCATCAACTTGACCTTCTATTTCCAGTGTAATGGATGGAACTAAAGTTGTATCAACTTCATTCATTATTTAATGGGACTAAGATATTTTTTTTTATACAAAATGGCATTTAAGAGCAAATTAAACAACTGGAATAAGCAAAAAAATGTCATGTGACAACAATGCATACTATATTATATAATATATTATTTTGGAAAGCCACATTTTTCTCCACTATTTATTTTTAATTTTTTATAAATAAAGGTATTTATTAGTGCTGTCAAATGACTCATTCAATATAAATGTTACAATTTTTCATTCAATATAAATATCAACAAAATTACAAATACTAGTGCTGTCAAACAATTAATTACGATTAATCACATCCAAAAAGTTTTTGTTTCCATAATATTTGTGCGCATACTGTGTATATTTATTATGTATATATAAATACACACATACAGTATATATTTTGAAAATATTTCCATGTACATATTTATATTCATATAATTGATATTATATATAAATATTTTAAATGTATAAACTTAACATATTTTTCTTAAATATATACATGCATGTGTGTGTATTTATATATACATAATAAATATACACAGTATACATACAGTTTGTTTACATATTATGTAAACAAAAACTTTTATTTTGGATGCGATTAATTGTTTGACAGCACTAGTATTTATTTCATAATTATGTTGATATATTGAATGAAGAATTTGAACACTAAAATTCTAAAGTGACATAAAAACGCATAAAAACCAGATGGGCCATACATTATTGCATTTATTTTATATCGCTAACACATACAATAAAACATACAAAAGGATCATTCCTGTATCAATTATCAGTTCAAACCTCACATATGCAATGTTTTGCGTTTAAAAATTTGAAAAACATTCAAGAACACAGACTGACCGAAAACAAACACACAAATGCTATCTAACCAGATAATTGAACATCACTGTATGCAAAACTGCAGCAACTGCAGAAATCATTTCACATCCAACCACAGAGATCAAACAGGCCAAAAATCACTTTTACTGACTCCTATGCAAATTACGAAAACCGAGTGGGAATTTCCGAGCAGGATCACAGCAATAAATGACTGCAGGAGATAATGAGATGGGTGGTGAGTAGATTCTGGGTGGAACTTTCTTCTGTTAATGAGAGGGACTGAAATGCATGCATGAAGATGCTGGATGTTGATATGAAATAGTATGATAACAGAGATAACAAAAACACCTGGATTCAAAGCCAAGGTGTGTCAAGGCACGATGTGTGAAGTTCAGTGCTGATTTTGGTCAAAGCACCCAAAGCCTTGCTGGATGCATAACATTTTTTCACTTTTTCTCTCAGAATTGAAGGTAATATATTGGAAGAGTGTGTTCAAATCGAATCAGGATTTGTGTAAATGCTGGAATTAAAAACAGCCACTTGTTTGTGTCTGCTGGTGTGAGAAAAAAGACTTCAGAGCTCAAACACAATAGAGGTAGAAGACATTCTCTCTTGGCTGATATTAGGAAACGCTCCCTGATGACTATCAGTTATCAATCACAGAATTAGATGATCCATAACGGTGCAAATCTTTGAATTCCAGGCATTAGATTCACCAACACATCAAGAAAATGTTACACTGTATAAAATGCTTACATTATGGCATGCTATGATATGCACACACTGAATCTTTTGGGTGTATTTAATGGGCATTGTACTCACATTATGAATACAGGTGACCTTATGCCAGTCACTTGACACGATGACACTCCCATGATATGCACTGAGAGGAAGTTCAAGCACAATGGAAGACTGAATCCAAGCAGCAATTATAAGTAAATAAATAAAACATCTAGAATAGGTTTACACAATGTGAGAAGTAAACACTATGGAAATGTTATGGAGCTGGTTATCGATTTACTTGCTTACGTGTTCATAATGAGTTACACAATACATAATGCAATGAACAAACTGGGACATTGCATTTTGTTTTGGTGATGCTGTCACAAGCTCTTTGTGCTGGTTATACCCTGGATTACATTTCAGCAAACAATAGGTAGCATTTCCAGCATATTCAGAATACATATTTTCAATAAAAAACAAAACCCCGTCTTCTGCAAGCACCCAGCGAGCGACTGCTCAACCAGAAATAAGACTTTTCTGAATTCAGAGGGGTGAAGCATTAAACAAATATCTAGAAATTCATCAACGCAAGTTTAACATGATTTACTGTAAACCTCATTATGAAATGATATGCTTCTCCCCTTATAAAAAAAGATCTTATAAAATTTCCAATGTTGATTAAATCTGGAAAAAAAAAAAATACTATGTAGAATATTATACAATAAATAATAATTCTCAATTATATGTCCTATAGAAAGAGCCTGCTGTAAAACTAAATGCCAGCAAACTAAATAATGGCACAGCTTGTTTGCATTAAAGAGTTAAAGTGTTTTAGATTGTGATATGGAACGAGTCATGTATCCAGCTGTCTTTGGATGTCCCGTTTTTAGGAGATGTATCGTTTCCATCTGGCGTTTCGGCTGGTGTCATACTGGACTCAGTATAATATTCCTCATCTTCGTCGAAATAACCGTTCTCCATCCCGTAGGGTCCATCCGCACTGGACACAGCGGAGAGGTCCTGGCAGCTTCCCTTGTACTGCTGGATGGACTCGTGAAGGGACCAGAGCTGACAGAGCAGGGACATGTCCTGCTGCCGCAAACCCACCTGCGCAAACAAACTCTCATGAGTGCTTACGGAAACATCACAGGGACAACACATTGCACGCTAGAACAAAGTGACTCAAAACCAAACATTTACTTTCAAATCGATCTGTGGTGTTTACTCACATAATGCATATTCGGTGTTTGCATTCCAAACCTTATGTTCTTCTGGTTTAGCTTTGTTCTGATATTGTAATGATTTGATTCTTTCCCAGTAATGGTTCAAGTGTCACAACAAAAGGTAATGCACAAATATACTCAAAATAGACCATGTTGCTTTTAAATGTTTACACAATAAGTTACGAATGCAGGAACCCTGCATTTTTGTTCATCACAGGTGCATTTAGAATATTCAAATTGAACATTTTTGGGTAACACTTGGTAGTCCTGAACCGAACACTCATATCGAACATTTTTGTGGATCAGGGTCACTCTCAAAACATCTGAAACGGTCATTTGTGGCCATAGCAGGCAAGTTTTGAATGTATGAACCGCACACTGGAATAGAGCATTTTTGTTCATCACCAACACTGTTGGGAATCACAGAAGTTTTCAAAATATTAAAATTAAAACAAAAAATTGAAGATCAGGTTCACTTTCAAAAGATTCAAAAAAAAAAAATTCATTTGGTTTCAGGTTACGAATTAGCAAATTGAACATTTTTGTGAGACTGAACAAAAACGACGAACCGAACATTGTTAAACATTGGACTAGTGTTAAAGCATTCAAATGAAACATTCAGAATGACAGTCACATTCAAAAAAAAATCTCAAATGAAGATTTTTGGGCACCACAGACTAGTTCTTAAAAGTATAATCTAACACTTTGGGCATCACAAGTGAATTCAAAACATCTGAATCGGACATTTTTGTTCATCACTGGCGCAATTGGAACGTTCTAATCGAACAATGTTGGGGATCAAAGGAAACAAAAAACAAACCAATTAATATGCAATCAGAACATTCAATCACACGGGTGTTCTAAATATTCAAATCGAACATTTTTGGCCATTACAGACAAGTTGCGAACATTCGAATCGATTAATCTGAGCATCGCAGGCGCCTTCAATTGTTGTTCCTTCCGAATCGATTCGCGTTACAGACATGTTCTATTCGTGACTACGCTGTCCAAGCATGTTGACTAGGTAGGAAGGTCACTAGCCTTTAAATCACAGGCACTGACAAGTTAAATGAACGCCTGCAGTCAGGAGAACAGCTGTTGCTTACTATTCTGTACCCTTACCATCTCTTTTCTGAGCAAAGCAAGGGCGGCATCCAGGTTTGCTGGTTTATTCGCCAGCAGATTGTCCGTGTTATTCCTTCCTCGGCTCAAGTCGTCCTGAATCATGGTCTTCTTCACATACATCCTCTCCATCTCTCTCCACGAGCCGCCGCTGGAGTTGAGCAGTCCGCTTAGGCTCTTGGGCAGCGGCGGCAGACCCTCAATACAGGCCAGCATACCGCCCGCTGCTCCATTCCCAACCTTACCATTCATACTAACATTCACAAATAGCACGCTCTGCTTACAGACGAGTGTACAGTAATGGCATGCGATATTTTTCTTAAAGACCTTTACACCCCGACGTCGAAAAACCCATGTACCAGCCACCGCTGCGAACAACACTATAGTCTTTGAGGCTGGACCTCAACTCGCACTTCCTGTCGCTTTAAAGAGACCCAGAGCAGACTGGGCGTGGCCGCCAATGACGGACAGCGAGGTCATTGAATATTCATGAGAATTAAGTTCTGAATTAATCTTTTCTTCTGATCAAAGCGCAGCCAGAGCTATTGTGTGGTAACCTACATTTCCATCACATGTATGATATTATTTGGTCTTGCTACTGACCTTTTTTGAAGAAAAGTAAAAAAAAAAACAGTAATTTTAGGAAAAACTAAATTATAATAAAAAAATCAACTTAATAAATATAAATAAAATAAATAGCACAAATTAATGAATAAATAAATACGCATGCACATAAATAAATAAAAGACCAAAGATTTTGAAATATGTTCAAAATTTTTTTTTTTTTTTTTAAATGAACTTTTTTTTATTATTTGAATTTGCTACTGACCTGTTTGGGAAAAAAATAACAAACAATTAAAAAAACAATAATTTTAGAAAAATAAAATAACACATAAATGAATGAACGAATGAATCCCAAAGATTTTTGCAATCTGTACTCAAAAACTGTTAAAAGTATATACACGTATTATATTCATTTTTAAAATGTAGAAAATAGTACTGGTATTGGTACTGGCCTGTTTAAAAGAGGAAAAAGAAAAAGAAAAAAATATATAATTAAAAGGAAAATAAATACATAAAAGATGAATGAATAAAGATAAATTAAATAAATAAAAAAAGATTTAGCAATCTGTTCTCAAAAATTCTTCAAAATATGTACTTATAAATAAACACATTAAAATATATTCACTTTAAGAAGTGCTAAAAAACATACATCTATAAATACAAATGTGCTGCATTATGTTGTTATATTGTAATTTAGCATTGGTGTTTTGATCACTGGGTTAAATCCAGATCACAGTGCTCAAATGGCAGCTCAGACCTTGGCTTGAGGAGCACATGGCCAGATGAATTGACTCTGGGTGAGGTCAGGGCCGGAATCCCGACACGGAACAAAGGTGTCAGCAGCGGACAGATGGTGAGCATGAGCAGCCACAGACCCGCCCCTCTGACACACACACACCCAGCTGCAGCTGCACGCAAAGCACTGACATGAGGCCAGTACAAAGACAGCATATGCATACACACACACAAAGACAAAGCTGCTAAACGTCATGGCCTCCTTTACCAACCAAACAACTACATACACACAATGAACACAACAAATGAAATCCACAATCCGGCTGAAACTGTTATCTGTGTTGGATACACTTGAGAACAGTGCGGTAGGATAAAGATCTGACCATGAGGACATGCTGTCAAGACAATATAGATCCAAAGAATTAACTTTTTACTGGCTCTTGTGTCATTTTTATGTTCTGTGTCAACACAAGACACGCATTACGATGAATGGTATAACATAACTACGATATTCTGCTTGGGTAAATTTGGCTAAAATCCATGTTATAATATGCTTTCATGCTGTATAATGGATCAAATATTAAATAATTTTCACACAGTCTTCAATCATCCTCCAGGAAGTAACATAACTTTTGGTGGAAAAATAACAGTATAGACGGCTATATGTGCAATATTTTTGTGGTATTAGTTGGTTTGTGACATTCAGTCCTCTTTGATAAAATGACACAAATCAGATTGATAATACACATTTCCAAAGAAATGAACACCATTAGTCAGACAGTGCTTGATCTTTAAAAACTCGAGCTCTTATTTCAATCCTGTTCATTTATTTACACAATGACATGAAATTTAGCTTGACCACAGCATTTATGGTAAGGGGCTGTTCACACAGTATGCGTTTTTATACTCTGCTGCTTTTCCATTGTTTTTCTATGTAAACACACGGACGTGTTTTACTCAAGGCTCTTGCAGCATCTTGCACATAAGAGTTCAAAAGGTAAAGGTAAAAAAAATGGTTTTATGGTTTTATGTAAACGTGCTTTTACCATTGTTTATGTCTTTTTGCAGCATCTCACGCATGACAGCATTTTAAAAGTTAAAATGAACTTAACTTCGTCTTGAGACAGTTCGAAGTGAACATTTTTGGGCATTACAAACTATTTGTGAACCTTCGAATCAATCTATGGGCATCAAAGACATGTTTAAAACGTTTGATATTTGATAGTTCAGTCCGAACTTCCAAACATGTGCTTTGATTATTGCTCTTGAATCTTTTGTGGAGTCTTAAGCACAACACAGCATTTTAAAAACATGATGCTTAAGTTAAAATAAGTTTTACTTTTTAATATAAACGCCTTTCTTGAGATAAATCATTCAAAGGGAACATTTTTGGCCATTATACAGACTAGTTGCAAACATTCTAATTAAACAATTTTGGCATCACGGTTATTTTCAAAACTTTCGTTATGAACGAAGTTCCTTCCAAACTTTCGAATCAATTTGACCCATTTTTTCCCCAACACATTTTGTGTGAATAGCCCCTACTTTATTCTGTAAAAATACTTGCTTAAAATTCCAAACAAGCATATTAATTTTTTAAATATTACCAGAATTACCCATATGTAAAACTCGATGAAAATAATATTCACAATTTTTCACCAACTAGAGTGTTTCAAAAAGACAAAGGGATACTGAAATACATAATTGAACATTTATTTCAACAAAGTTAACTACAAAAGTTTATAGGCAACATGAGTCAAAAATAAATCAGGCACAATTTAGAATTTTAAAACACGATAGAAAAATCCACTTAACAAAAATCAACATACAAACATTTATAACCACTTAATAAACTTCTTCATTTTTATGTTAAAACAGAGAATCGATATAAAACTATTTTAAAACAAAAAGTCTGCCCCTAAATTGGCCAACAATAAATTGTGCAAAGTTTTCACTCCCAACAGAGAATGATGCATTAACAGACAGCACGGTTTGCCTTGAGAACCTGCAGTGCATGTTAAAACCACAAATGACATCAGCATGTCAAACACTAAACAAATCAATGCGTCCTGCCTCTTTTTCCGTGAATCAAAGTTATGTGCACGGGCTATAAGTGAACCACGCCAAAAGTAACATCCACGTGATCTACAAGTAACCCGAGCAGCGTGAACTCGTCATCACGCATTGTTTCCTTCAAAGGTGGGTCGCTGGAACACAACAATACTCGTGACTTAACAATATATCATGACTATTATTAATTACATCAGAAGGTTTTAACCTGCACACCCAAAACTCACTTCTGGGTGGGGTTCATTTTTGATTGTGCCCATTCCTCTATGGCACAAAGTAGATGTAAAATTATTATTATGCAGAAGGTGGCACAAGCTCCGCCCCACTCATGGGCTAACCTGCCAGAGCAGTTATTGATGACATCGAGATGAAAGCGACCTTGCAAAGCCTGATCCGGCAGAAAGCTAAGCATATCTAAATCCCACAGCGGATGCATGCGAAATTCAGTACTGCTGATTCGACATGAACCGCGGACATCAACCCACACACCTCTTTAAACCACTCACTCAATTTCAACTAAGCTGTCAATCACAAACAGCATTCTTCCCATGAGGCAAAAATGAGGTAGAATAAGTCAGTAATTGCACAAAAGCGCAAAAAGAAATATGGCGCGCTTTGTAGACTTAAATGACTTATAAATTTATTTTAAGAACTGTCGCTTATAGCTATTGCATTAGAATTACTATATCTCACTACTATGACATAAAATAATATTTAATCTTTCTATTTGAAGCTATACCTGAGCAATGGAATATCACAGTAAACACCTCTCTTAGCTTTATTAAAGCCCTACTTCCTCTCAGAGATTTATGACAGACAGGAATCCAGATGCTCATTAATTGTGGACTCTGGGACTTTGATGTGGCACACGGGGCAGTGGACGGTGATCAGGATTGGAGGATTGTTTGCTTGCTGATCCCTTACTAGCAGAACGTCTTCCACCTCCTCTCTCTGCTGCACTGTGGACGACTTGGTGTTTGTCTGCTGGAAGTAATCAAAGATATGTTCAGATTTATGGTCGTCCCATGATCTCTTCTTGGCTCCTGAAGGCGTTGTCCCTGATGTCCGGGGGCTGCAGATACTTCTAGGGCTCGGAAAGTTGGATTCAGGCTTTTCGGAGGCTCCAAAGTGCTTGGACCCTGAAGTAACTGAAGTATGTGAACTTTGGGGACCACCAGTGTTTCGGAAACCTGAGCTTTTAGCATCTGATCCTAGTTTTTGGTTACTTCCGAAGAGCTTAGAAAAGCAACCCGGTGTTCCAGTTGCAGAAGCCTTTTGGGGGCTTCCAAAAGTTTTCGACTGTGAATCTTGGAATTTCGAAGTTTGAGCACTGCTGCTGAAATATTTGGAGAGATGCGACTCTGGCTTTGGCACTGTGGCACTGGATGAGTGATGGTTATTGATCAGGCTAGTTTGCCCATCTAAGGCACTAGATGAAGATGGTCCATTACATTTAGCAGGGTTTGCTGTTGAGGCATCTGCAGCAGGCTTGGAGGAACCAGCAGCACTGACTGCTCTCTCTGGAGATTTGAGGACTATGGCCTCGAAGAGATCTCGTACCGACCTCTGCTTGCCTTTTAAATCATTGACTTTGGAAATTCTCACAGGCGAGCCGTTGACGTTGACGAATGCATTAGTGTTACTAACAGACTTTCTGCGGGGAACATTCGATGCACCTGAGCTGACTCTTTTGGATGAGTTTGCCTCGCTGGGCTGCAGTCTTGGAAGGAGCGGTGAGTCAGGAGGCGAGGCGAGAGGTTCGGGTTGTGCTTTAGGAGGACTCTGCTTGTTCGTGGAAGTCTGTGTGTTCCAACCAAGAACAAACCCTCTCCCACTGAATGGAATGATATTTCTGATGTCTTGTGAGCCAGAGCCTGCAACACAATACATATAGTTCAGTCATTTAAAGCTAAAGTTAGATTTTCTAGAAAACCGTACAATGTGGGGCTTTCAAAACATTGCTCTTTGTTTGTTTGAGAAACTCCATATTGCAACACTGGCTCAACCAATGGAATTAGTTTAGGGTGGGATATGTTTGTTTGACCAATGGCAGAGAGGTTTTGTGTTTATGTTCACGTCTTTGTACAATCCATAATTATAACTTGTAAACTCTGAATTTTCAGAGAGCTGCCACTTGTACCAACTGACCTCCGCAACATCATATGGAAAAACTTACAATGGCAGCGGCTCCAAAAGTAAAATGTAGTTAAGCGAAAAACAATGGGACAATACAATACAGTTTAATGTAGCTAGTACAGAAATGCGAAATTAATAGTCTTATGTCCCATTAAACTTTTTTTTAATCAATGCTTGTTGTTGTTGTATTGCAGTTTTGTCTGTGTTTAGAATTAAGATACAATAAAAATAATATGGTAAGAAACACATTAAATTGTGCAAGACTGTGCAAGTTTTGGGGGTGTTGATAGACTCAGTCTACTCTATTTATGTTTTGATCACTGTTCTGAATCCAGTCCAGCTGTAGTCTTCAACAAAAATGCAATTTTCTCAGCTTTTTTTGTTCAAAATGCAGCTCTTTTTGTGGATGCTCTGTTCTTTCTTTTGACATATTGCATGTTTCATGCAAGTTCATGCAACAAAATATTCTGGGGCCCGTGAAATTTTTTTGAAAATTATCAAAAATGCTGGCAGTGGTTGGCAACATTTTTAAAAATGTTTTGTGGGAAAGGAGATAATAATGTAGGAATATCGACTGGATCACCTGTTGTACTGCTTGGAGGCTTTGAATTCTTGGAGGTCTCATCGGAAGGATTCTTGTCTTTCTTTTTATCAACTTTGCCTGTTTTCCCATAATTCTCTGGCTCTTTGATTTTGGTGTATGTTCCACCGCAGGTCCTCTGGTGCTCAGCCCACCAGGGGTCTCTGGCCGAGGGAGGTCTGTTCATCGCACGCTTCACGTATCCAAAGAACGGTCTGTGATTCTGACAGGGTCCGTTACAGCGCCACCAGTGCTGCCTGTACACGTCCACCTCATCGTGAAAGGAGTGATATATCTGTGAAAAGACAATATTAAGTCACAGATATTGGTGTCATTAATGTCTTCGAGGTTAAACTCTAACCACGTTTCCAGGTCCAAAAATCTACTCCGTTTCAACTGAGGAGACTATCTCAACAGCCGTTTATGAGCACTGTTTATTTATAGCACATCTTTAAGCCTAGCTTTTAAAAACTCATAGTCTTCAGGTTTACGGTGTCCCAGTCACCAATATTTTATCGATTAATAAAAGATGTCTCACTGTGGCCAACAGATTTCAGTATGGAAATAAAGGTTAGGATCATGATTTTTTGGTGGTGCTACAACACACTGTTAATATATATTTGCACCATTTGTTGTTTGCTTTTGGGATATGATAGAGCATTTGGACCCTGGAAACAGTGACGTCAAACTGGTTATGGTTTAATACTGAATATCGGAATCGCATCTTACAGTGATGTTGGTGCCACCTGCTTGGTTGATTCTGTTCATGTGTTTGCAGAACTCTGGACCATGGCCATCTCGATCTCTGTTGTTTTGAGTCACAAAGAGAAGAGCGTGGATCATCTCATGAAGAAGAGTCTGTGGAAAGAAACAGTAACATTAAAATCAAGCTGCAGCTGATCCAAGAAATACATTTAAGGCACATAATCTGATAGAAATTGAAAAACACAATAAAAGTAAATGAGAATTTTACTCACATAAAGCAGAAAGATATTACATTTTAATTCTAGATTACAGAACAAACCTTTTTTTGTATTTATATTTTCATATTTGATACATCAGACTTTTATGGTCTACATAATATAATAAGAATATAGTTCTTATACCCTGAGAGAAACAAACTGGGCGAAAATATGCAATTTAGTGCAAAAGTTATTTATATGGCCAAAAAGTAAAATGAAATAATATAATTTATTTTACATAAAATGCATATAGGCCTACTGTAAATATCATTTGTCACTCGGTATCTCCCAATAATATATCTTAGTAAGTTAAATTCTTAGTTTTATAATCAAAGCTCTGTCGCTTTTATTGTGGGGGAAAAACATAATGCAAAGCAATACAAAGATGATAAAAATAATAGTTCCTCATTTAAAAAAAAAAATATCTATGAACATAAGTAAACCTAAGCTGCAGTAAATGTTCATCTTGAAATATTCTAGTATGTTATTCTAACATTTTATATTGTAAAATCAACCTGTAAGACCATTTGTTACATATGGTGGTTACAATATAAGTACTATCATTACAATATTGTTACATTAAAAGTAAACCTAATTTACAGTAAAATGTTCATTTTGAAATATTACAATCAATATAAGTTATTCTAATGTTACACTAAGATTCTATTTTAACATTAAAAGTGAAAAAAAGAGAGAAGTTTAACCAACCTGTACAAGATCTTTGCGGGGTCTGAGCTTCAGGAGTGGTTCACTGAGCCGAATTGAACACAAGCCTCCTCTTCCCTCATAAGAGCAAACACCAGCACATCTGAAGGAGCCAAACATTACAGTGCAAGCATAACTGTTAGGCAAGTTGATATTCTGAACATATATTTTTTTTTCCAAGCACATTTGATCAATTCCAAACAGCATCAGTCTTAATAAATACTATTAATTTTGTATTTAATCATTTATAAGTGATATATAATTGTAAAAAATTCTAAAAATGACCCTCACTTAATAAGAATAACATGCTGAAGTGTTGCGAAATACATGAAGACTGATTTTTTATAGGCTTTACAGCTGGATAAGTTGAGAGTGACCAGCACCACATCCTCTTGTACCACTCTTTCAAGAATTTATCTTCCAGAATCAGGCAGTAAGTTTTGGGAGTTCATTTTTAGTCCAACTCCGCAAGACAGGCTTTTAAGGATAGGAGATGGACTATAAATGAACTCCAAAAACTTACTGTCATATTCTGGAAGTTAACACGCAGTTAACATGTGTCTTTTCTTCTCTACCGGTTTGGGGTTTTTCTGACCCAATGAGCATGTCGCTGTCCAATGGTCATGCCTTAACTTTGCAGATTCAAGTATTGCATCCTTCTCATGGGCATTTAATCATTTTTGACTTTCAGTCTGAGTTAAATCTCTCTTTTTTTGCTCATTTTATCTGTAAAAGAAAACCTACCTAATAATTCTGCACACCTGAATATAAGGAGTTTTTCATTGACAATTATATACCACTTATAAATGATTAAATACAAAATTACATTTAGTTATTTAGCAGACGCTTTTATCCAAAGGGACAGTAGAAGCAATCAAAACCAACAAAAGAGCAACAACATGCTAGTGTTATGACGAGTCTAACGCAGTACATGTAGCATGCTTTTCTCTTTTTTTACTAAAGTAGATAGAATATAGAAAAAAGAAAGCTAGTGTTAGTTTTTCAAGAAAAGCTAGCAGTTAGAGAATAAATATGCAATTTATAGAGAGTCAAGTGTGTTTTTTTTTTTTTTTTTAATAAAATAGAATTGGAATAGAGAGTGCTAGAGTTCAAGGGTCAAATAAAGATGTGTTTTTAGCCGTTTCTTGAAGATGGCTAAGCAGGGAACAGTTAAGGTAAAAGTCTGTGAAAGTGATGTTGTGCCTCTTTGGGATGAACAATAAAGCGATGCTCACTTCACTAGAGGCACATAAATCTGAAGTAGTGAATTTAGGTAAAGCCAGAGCCAGAAGTGGTTTTGTAGCCAAACATTAATGAATGAATTAATAGTAGTTATTAAGATTGATGTGGTTTATAATGTGCTTGGAAAAAATATCAACTTCTGCAAGCACTGTAGGCCAGAAATGAACACAAGTCAAAGTCATCTTTGTCTCTCATACAGTCAGGTTCTGGTGAGCATCAGTGGATCTTACAGGGTCATCCGTGGACTCCACTTGACCTCCACACCGCTGAGTTTCCCCCAGAAGAACCTGTCATTGAACTGCAGGAACATGGCTCTCACGTCCGGGCTGGGGTCCAGCATCTCCCACGACTCATCCACGATGGACAGCGGTCTCTCTGCTCTGGGCTGGGAGTGAGACACCACATCCATCTGAGCAGAGGAGTCCATCTTCCGCTTCTTACTGGTCGGATAATCTTCATCGGTCCATGCAGCGGTCTCCTGATCAAACTGCTCTTGTAAACGGAGAGCGAGTAAGAAGTCTTCATCCTCCATCTTCAGTCTCTTTAGTAACAACAGATCAACTAGATGACACAAACACTCCCAACCACTGTCTCTCGCCTAATAGAAAGGGTTTGCGTAAATTCTGCTCTAATCGCTGGTTTTCATGACTGTGGCGATAAAGTTTAACGTCTCGATTTTTTTGAAAGAAAACTGTCAGGTTGTTTCCACCCGAGACCTTTGAAAACCAAATTGCTGGCCAATCGTGAAGTCGCACGGAATGCTGGGAAATGTATTTGTAAGTCTAATTGTTATAATGTTACGTTATACGCATGAACAGAGCAACATTGGAGACGTACAATATGCAAACAGATTAAAATAACGCAAACAAAAATAACAACCTGACTTGACTTGATATTGGAGACGTAAAATGTTGACCAATAAAAATAGTTGCACGGAGTTGCTAGATCCACACAGACAACAACAAATCGTAGAATTATTTGATATTTAATTATTTATTAATTACTGGAATGAATATTGGATACTTTTGCAAATAGGTACACTTACTATAAGGTGGCACAGTTAATTTGGTATTTCTGTGTTTTATTCATAATGCCATATTTAATAAAATAAAGAAAATTAACTTTTATTCCATTTATAAAATGTGACCCTGGAGCACAAAACCAGTCATAAGTCGCACAGGTATATTTGTAGTAATAGCCAATAAATTTGCATGGGTCAAAATGATCGATTCTTCTTTTCATGCCAAAAATCATTAGGATATTAAGTAAAGATCTTGTTCCACGAATATATTTTGTATATTTCCTACTGTAAATATATCAAAACGTCAGTAATATGCACTGCTAAGGACTTTAAAGGTGATTTTCTCAATATTTAGATTTTTTGCACCCTCAGATTGTTGTATCTCAGCCAAATATTACAAACCATACATTAATGGAAAGCTTATTTATTCAGTTTTAGATGATCTATAAATCTCCATTTAAAAAAATTACCCTTATGACTGGTTTTGTGGTCCATGGTTACAAATGTAAAGCCTTTTATTTATTTACTTATTATGCATATTAACATGGACAGCAACACTAATAAACATGTACCATACACCACATACAAACAGCATCGTCTTACTAGATGTACATGTTATTATTATTAAATTATTCAAACATATTATTTAATGAGTTAATCTTAGTGTTCGCTGGTCACGTGATCCGACGTCACGCGGAGGCGTCGAGCGTTTCCTGTTGAGGAAGCTGCGATGACATCCTGACTTTAACACAGTTCTCCTCTCATTTGTGTTTCATTTTCGCCGTAACATCGACAAAAATGGCAGACACTGGAAATCGTTTGCGTAAATTGCTGGAATCCCCTAATTTTGATCCTCAGTCGTACGTGAAGCAGCTCTCGCAGCAGTCCGACGGGGACCGGGATCTACAGGAACACCGGCACAAAATACAAACACTAGCCGACGAAACCGCGCAAAACCTGAAGAAAAATGTTTATAAGAACTACAGACAGTTTATTGAGACAGCCAAGGAGATTTCTTTCTTGGAAAGTGAGATGTATCAGCTGAGTCACATTCTCACTGAGCAGAAGAGCATAATGGAGAGCATTACACAGTCTCTCCTGTCCACAGATAAAGATGAAGCAGCCAAAGAAATGCTCGCAGCCTTCCCAAAGGAAACCGAGGAGGTTAAACAAAGAACCCTAACCACACTGTTGGAAAAAGTCGAGGGATGCAAGAACATCATGGAAACCCCAGGCAGATATCTGGTCTATAATGGTGATCTTTTGGAGTATGACGCAGAAAACATGTCACAGATCCAAAAGGTTCACGCGTTTCTGATGAACGATTGCCTGCTCATCGCAACCTGGCTGCCGAACAGACGCGGAGCCGTGAAATACCAATACAATGCGTTGTATAATCTAGAAAGTTTTGCGGTTGTGAACGTAAAAGACAACCCTCCAATGAAAGACATGTTCAAAATCCTCATGTTCCCCGAGAGCCGCATCTTCAAGGCCGAGAACAGCAAGATCAAGAAAGAGTGGCTGGAGATTCTGGAGGAAACGAAGAAAAACAAAGTGGCGAAAGACAAAAACATAAAGGAGGAGGAAGTGCCGATGTCGCCAGTGCGACAGGAAGTCTCCACAAACCCATTCGATGAGGATGAGCCTCTGTATTCAGAGGAACTGGTGGATCTCAGTCCTGAATGGATCCAGGAGCTTCCAGAAGACCTTGACGTGTGCATCGCTCAGAGAGACTTTGAGGGTGCTGTTGATCTTCTGGATAAGCTAAACGAATATCTGAAGGAGCAACCGGTGAGCCCACGAGTGAAGGAGCTGAGGGGGAAGGTGGATGAGCGTGTTCGACAGCTGACGGAGGTCCTGGTGTTTGAACTCTCGCCTGATCGCTCGCTCCGTGGAGGACCTAAAGCCACACGGCGAGCCGTCTCTCAGCTCGTCCGCCTGGGACAGTCCACAAAGGCCTGTGAGCTGTTTTTGAAAAACAGAGCGGCGGCCGTCCAAACCGCCATCCGCCAGCTCCGCATCGAGGGCGCCACGCTGCTTTACATCCAAAAGCTCTGTAACATCTTCTTCACAAGCCTGCTTGAAACCGCCAGAGAGTTTGAGATGGATTTCGCAGGCAACACTGGCTGCTACTCCGCCTTTGTGGTCTGGTCTCGTTCGGTGATGAAGATGTTCGTAGATGCCTTCAGCAAGCAGGTGTTTGACAGCAAAGAAAGCTTGTCCACCGCTGCAGAGTGCGTGAAGTTCGCCAGCGAGCACTGCATGCAGCTGAGCGAGATTGGCTTGGATCTGACCTTCATTTTGCAGTCTTTACTCGTGAAAGACATCAGGGCGGCTCTCCAAAGCCAGAAGGACATCATCATAGAAGCAACGAAGCATCGTAACTCTGAGGAGATGTGGCGTAGGATGAACCTGATGACTCCTGAAGCTCTGGCCAAGCTCAAGGACGAAATGCGAAGCTGCGGGATCAGCAGTTTCGACCAGTACACGGGAGAAGACTGCTGGGTCAACCTGAGCTACACCATTGTGGCCTTCACCAAGCAGATGATGGCCTTCCTGGAGGAAGGGCTGAAGCTGTACTTCCCAGAGCTGCACATGGTGTTTCTGGAGAGCCTGCGGGAGATCATACTGGTGGCGGTGCAGCATGTGGACTACAGCCTGCGCTGCGAGCAGGAGGCCGAGAAAAAGGCCTTTATTCTGCAGAACGCATCGTTCCTGCATGAGACGGTGCTTCCTGTTGTGGAGAAGCGGTTTGAGGAGGGCGTTGGGAAACCAGCCAAACAGCTCCAGGATCTGAGGAAGAGCTCTCGGCCTGTCAGGGTCAACCCCGAGAGCACCATGTCCGTCGTCTAATAGAGATGAGTTCGGATGTGAATGAATGAGACTTAACTAATTCACTACATTGCACTCATGTGACACATTTTTGGTGTTGCAATGCACTCCTAACATCTCACACTCTTTAAAGGAATAGTTCACTGAAAATAAAAATTCTGTCCATTTTTTACTCACCTTTATGACAAACCTTTATGTTGTTGTACACTGAAAACATTCTAACTGCAACTAATTGCATCCTTTAAATTTACGACACAGAATAACACAAAATAGGTAATGGTGACTTTATCTCACAATTCTGACTTTTCTTGCAATTTTGGGAAAAAAAGAATGGCAAGATATACACAGAGCTGCGATATATAAATTAATGTAAGTTGTAAAGTGAAAAAATAAATAAAAATAAAAACAGTCCCGTGACTAATTGCAAATTTTTATCTCACAGTTCTGACTTTTTCTCTCAATTGCAGAGTTTAAATCCCACAATTCTGGCTTTTCTTCTCAGAGTTTATTGCTCAAAATTAGAATTTGTCAGAATTGCTTATAAACCTCTGAGTTAATATCTTGAAATTCAGACTTTTTCTCAGAATCGCAAGTTTATATCTTGCAGCTGCGGCTTACAAACTCGCAATTGCAAGTTCATGAACTCTCTCAGAAGTGAGAATTGTGAGGAAAAATATTGCAATTGCCTTTTTGTTTTTGTTTTTTATTCTGTGGCAGAAACAGGCGTCTATATCAAACCAAATGGCAAATGTATAACACTTAAATTTAATAATATTAATTGTGCTTTGTAGAGAGATCAGCTGTTGGTTCTTTAATCATTTATAATGAACTGTATATTATTAAAGTAAATAGAAATTAATATTGCCCTATTAAAACATAGAATTACATTTCATTTGTCATTTCAATCAAACAAAAAGACTTATGTAAAGATGAAAACACTTTTTTTATACTGCTTTCTATTGAGTGCACACATAAACTAGTAAACACGTTTGGTTTACAAAAACAAGGTGCATTATACTCACTTAACATTAATATGCTGTATTCTTTTGATCCTATGCTCCAGATGTCGAAGCTTTTAAATGTAGTGCCCCCTGGTGTACAGGGAATTGTTCAATAAAAATAAGGCCAAAGTCTTGGCAATAACCCAGAGTTATTAAAAATATTCCTCTTTCGTCTGTTTCTTTTTCTCTTTGCTACTGCTGTTTCTGTTCTCTGCCAGACTTCATATCCTTGATCAAATATCCGCAAGGTCTTATTGATACAATACGATACGATACGTGTTGTTGTTTTAACCCTACTGACACGTAATACATAAGACAACTTTGAATTTAAAAATGATAAGATGGGGAAAAGGTTTAAGGTGTTGTCACTGTTCATGAGACTTAAGCATATTAAATGACCTTCTAAATCAATTTGAAACTATTTGAATGCATGCAAGAATATCTAACTTCACTATTTGATTCAGTCTGGTTTGTGCTGACATACACAACGTGGATGCTGTTTATCCAGTATTCTAGGTATGGGTCACCCTCTGGGTTTTGACAGTTCATTTTCTCTTGGCAGACCCTCGGCTAATCTCACGGATCAGTCTCGCGCCTCTGAACAAAACGA
Source organism: Barbus barbus (assembly GCF_936440315.1). Classification (NCBI taxonomy): domain Eukaryota; kingdom Metazoa; phylum Chordata; class Actinopteri; order Cypriniformes; family Cyprinidae; genus Barbus; species Barbus barbus. Next base: position 7,318,476 of record NC_136742.1, read on the forward strand.
CAGGCATGTGAGAGAATAAAAGCATGTGCCTTTGTGACCCTGATTGTCAAATAAATATTTTAACCCTGCACTATTAGTATAGATTGGACTGGACATTAATCTAAAATAATCTGTGATTCACGTTTTCTGTCTTATTTCTCTATTTTCACTTATTGAATTTTCCTATACATACTGTGTGTGTGTGTGTGTGTATATTATGTATATACTATAAAAATGACTATTTGTGTGTACATGAAAATCTTCTTTTTTTACTGATTTATTTTTATATGTGTATACAATTTTTACCATTATTATTATTATTTTTTAATATGAATGCAATATTTTGCCCATTACTTGTCAATCAAAGGTGGTGTATGTGTGATGAAGTGCTCATTAATTCTGTGTTGTAATTAGACTGTGTGGGCAGGGTGGACTGTAAGCTTCTCGATGCTTGCTGTGAAAAATTCCTTGCTCTAATTATTCAGGGCCACTCACAGAAATAGGCTTCTGGTCAGCTCTCTCGGATGCCAGCACAATTACAACGCCTGTCCTCCTTTGACGGGGTTGTTTACACACGGGCTTCTTTAAATTGCAAATTAGGCCCACCCCCCTAAACCTATGACCCTTGAATACGGGACGATAATACAAATTCTTCTCGCCGCATTTAATTAGCGGACTTACGGGAGTTGTAGTTTTTAAGTGGTCAGCAGAAGCGGTGGGTATGAGCATAGGGACTACAACGCCCACAACCGTTTTCTCACTGCGCATGCGCGGAGCGGGTAACGGGAGCTGTCCGCGTCTGTAGTGCTGCTCTGATTTCATTGAACGCGTGTGAGTGGGTTTATAGACGCGATGGAAGAAGAACTGAAATGCCCGGTTTGCGGTTCTCTCTTTAAGGAGCCGATTATTTTACCGTGCTCTCATAATGTCTGCCTTGCGTGTGCTCGGAACATCATCGTGCAGACCCCGGAGGGAGAGACCCCTCCGCAGAACCGATGCTCCTCGGACTATGACTATCTGGATATGGACAAGATGAGCATGTACAGCGAGACGGACAGCGGCTACGGCTCATACACGCCGTGCCTCAAGTCTCCCAACGGAGTGCGCGTGTTTCCGCCGGCTCTGGTGGTGCACCGCCACTGCTCCATCACCTGCCCGCTGTGCCACCGCAGCGTGTCCCTGGAGGAGCGCGGGCTCCGCGGCTTCCAGCGCAACCGGCTGCTGGAGGCGATCGTGTCCCGCTACCAGCAGAGCCGCGCCGCCTCCGTCAAATGCCAGCTGTGCGACCGCAACCCGGTGGACGCCACGGTGATGTGCGAGCAGTGTGATGTTTTCTACTGCGCTCCGTGCCAGCAGCGCTGCCACCCCTCCCGCGGACCGCTGGCCAAGCACCGGCTGCTGCCGCCGGCTCCAGCGCAGGCGGGGACCGCCTCCGCGCGCAAACAGGCGACCTGCGTGGATCACGAAGCGGAGATCTACAGCATGTACTGCGCCAGCTGCAAGACCCCCGTGTGCTACCAGTGTCTGGAGGAGGGCAAACACAGCAAACACGACGTGAAGCCCCTGGCTGCCATGTGGAAACAACACAAGGTAATTAACACATTGTGGCACTGTGGCTGGACCATGTACTGTACTGTAATGTAGTGATGGTATCACATGGTACTTTCTGAAATCCATGGTACACCATGGTATGTTACTCCAAGGTGCTTTCAAGAATACCACGGTCCTACCAAAGCACTCTCTTCCAGAAATAAACAAGTAATTGAATAAATAAGTTGGTATGGTATAGCATACCAAAAAACTTTCAAGAAGTATCTTAAAATAAATTGTGACCCTCTCTGTGAAAATCAGGCTAAAGTCTCAAAATCTAATTATGAGATAACAAGCATCAAAGTTTGATTTCAACCATTCATTTCACTATGATTTCAATCTTTGATATAGTCTTGCTTGCTCAGTCACAATTAAAGATATCAAGTTATTTATCTTATGAAGGATGGTTTTATGTAGAAAACAGTAAATGACACAAAAAAATGTTTTCACAGCCAGGGTCAGTTATTTCATATTGAACTGTAAGGATTATATCACTGGCATCATATTTGGACCCCCTGCTGTGGTTCATTACAGATGAAGAGTTTTAGATATAGTTATTTTTTTTGAGAATGTAATCAAAAGACCCAATAGTTCCAAAACATTTATTATTATTGATGCAAATAAAAGAACCATTTTTAGACTTTATATGAAAAGTTCTTAAAAGAATTTGTCCTTAAAAGCCTTTCCCCCTAAGAATATGAAGACATTTTTAATACTGAAGGTTTTTATGAAACTATTGATGCTAAAAGCCTTTATTTTTAAAGATGGTATATAGAATCCTTTTAGTATTCTAAACATGAGATCATAACATTTTATGGATTACATTCTTGTTGAAGTGCTATTTCATGTATGAATGAATGAATGAAACACATATAGTGTATTGTATCACTGAAACAAATTCAAATAACTACATCACAGTCATCAACAACTCATTTAGTTCATTAATTTTTATCCTGAAAAACTCCTTTTTGGGCCAAAAAGGTTATTTTCGGCATACAATTGTGTTGCCATTTAGTAAAAAAACAAAAAAACAAACAAAAACGAACCCTAACATACTTAACCCTAATAAACCCTAATTTCTCAATGTAATTTTCCAATACATTTACAGTGCTTTTTTTAACCTTGACATTCATTAGAATTGTTTTTAAATTTCTCCTTCTGTGTCAGATCTTTTTCCCTTCAGTGAATTTTCAGTGGTGTTTATTGAACCTTGGAATAGCATGCAAATGTATTGAATAAGAAATGTATCATAATTAGATTTTAGTCTTGTTGCTGCAGGAGATGGTTCACCTTTTTGGCTTTGACTTCTCAGTCAAAACAGTTCACACTTAAGCTGTTTTAACACAGACGCTCACACACACTGTCCACTCTGGGATTGTACTTGTCTCTGCCCTTTCAGCTTCGCTCTGTGTGTGTGTGTGCTGTATGTGTGTGAGTAGGTCAGTGTAAGTGCCTTATGCTGTACAGTATGTGTGTGAGCTGCTGTGCAGTGGCAGGGGGTAGTAGGACATTGAGGAAAACTTGTGCGTAGTGGATGGAGAGTCACGGTGTGTGTGTGTGTGTGCTGTTTTATTGTAGGCGGGGAGGAACTGTGTGAGTGTGTATGAGTCAGTCTAAATTCTATCCTCCTTTTTTTCTTCAGCACTTTAATGGATTCAGGTGGAGCCGACAGAACAGATAATTTTACACGTATTGCATGAAGCTGTCAGATTGATTGGTTACATTAGAACACACCTTTAGTCTGAATTTAGCATGAATCTCTTTAATCCTATACACTGGGGTGCTTTTGGGTGTTTATCATTTAAGTGGTTATTGTGACAGTGTGCTAGTCATTTATGAACCGAACATGGGCTGTGAATCATGAAGATGGGACATATATGCTGATTTCAGTGAATAAAGCATTAGCTTGCAGATTTAAGTACTGATGTGTAATGATTCCCATTCATTATGATAGTTCAGAATTGCTGGATTACACATAATAACCTGCTCTGCTGGGAAATACACTGTATACAGAGAGATGTTCAGTATCAAGTAAAGATACAGGCTCATAAAATATTCTCTGTTAAGCCTGAATTAGCCTGACATATCTTCTCAGATCTTTTCCCAGAGAGATTGTCTGGAAGCCTGTGTCATAATTGTGAAATATAAAGTGACATTGTGAGCTATAAAGACACAATTACATGAAATAAAGAACATATAAAGTCACAGTTGTAAAGAAAATAGTCACAATTTGCATTATATAAAATCACATTGTGCGATATGAAGTCACAATTATGCTAAATAAAGTCACATTTGTGAAAGATAAAGTGAAATTGTGAGATATAAATTCACAATTACAAGAAATGAAGTCACAATTGTGAGATATAAAGTTACAACAATACAAACATATATTTGAAGATGTAAAGTCACATTGTGCGATATGAAGTTACAGTTATGCCAAATAAAGTTGCCTTTGTGAAACATAAAATCACATTGTATAATATTAAGACACAGTTATAAAGTCATAATTATGATATATATAGTGACAATAGTCACAATTTGGAGATATAAAGTCACAATTATACTAAATCAAGTAAAATTATAATACTATAATTTTACAATTACAAGAAATAAAGTTGCAATTATGAGAAATTATGCTGTAATTGGAATGTCGCAATCCCATGGGATGGGTTGTAATGTCGTAATTATGAAAAATAAAGTCACGGTTATTTTTTTTGTGAGGCATAAATAGGCCTCAGTGGAAGGAAAAAAAATCCATGTTGTACTAGTGTTCACCTGGCTGTCACCGCTTTAATTTATTTAGAGCTTATTGATTTGATATGGTCTTATTTCCCTGTGCCATGTGTGTAGCCTATTTGAGGATTTTAGAAGATGTTGTGTTGTTGTGGAGCTCTGCTGAGGTCAATACACACACTCCCATAGTGGATTACTATTAGCTGACCCTTGACCTCTGAACTCTGACCCCATCCTTAAACACTACTCATCACCCTGACCCTGACTGCCTACACAGACATCTGTCCTCTAAATAGTGCTGAGAGTCAAGTGTATGTAGAAAGGTCCATGTGGCTGTATATGTGTGCTGCAAGCAGATGGTTAGTTGTCCCACTCTTTACTCCAGCGAGTAGCCTACTGAAAATCCAAGAGACACCTTCAAGTCTTGCCTCAAAAGATGCCATTGCACACAAAAAGAGATTTAGATCAATTATTTTATCACACTGAGAAAAATAATACTTTGGACCCACCTAAAAACTCTGATTTGTTGATGTACAGTTTTCTCAAGTTATATTGAAGGTTTGATTTAAAGCTTACATTTTGATTTAATATTAATCAAAGAAATGTATTTTCCCAAAGACAAAAACATTCATCAAAAGTAAATAGTCTTTATTATAAAGACCATACCATACATTTTCTTTAGACATCAGCCAAAATGTTACTTAAAGTGCCCCTATTATGGGTTATGAAAGGTTCATATTTTGGTTTTGGGAGTCCCCAATAACAGGTTGACATGCGTGCAAGGTCAAAAAACACTTTCATTGTCTTATAATATGCATTTATTTTGATCTTACTTGCTCAACGACTCCCAAACGATTCGTTCAACGGTTTATTTTTCCAAACCCCTCCTTTGCGTGAGGCTAATCTGCAGTGATTGGTCCGATTGGTCTCTTTTTCATTTCATCTCGCCTGTAATGCCTGATAAAGCAGCGTCTGTGAGCTCAGTGCTGCTTTGTGTACAGCGAAAAGACCAACAAGTGGGCGGGCAATATGCTAATGTTTCATGTTGACGTCAACATGAAACGGCTTGGGATTCATTTTAAAAACGAAACGTTTCAATGATTCAGAGTCGACTCTTTCTTTTGAGAGACAATAACTTTATACACGGTGCACTTTCAGATTTAAAGTCGTCATATGATGCGATTTCAAGTTTTCCTTTCTCTTTGGAGTGTTACAAACTGTTCATGCATAGATAAGATCCCTGAAGTCTCAAAACCAAAGATATATTCTTTATAAGACTTGTCCACGGCCCCCTATAACGGCTCATTTAAACACGCCCCCACATGTCTACGTCACAATGTGGGGAGATTTTCATAACATCACCCAAATGTTTACGCAAAGAAAGGGGGCGTGATTTTTATTCTCGCTGTAGTATTGTTGCTGCCGCCGGCACCATGTCCTGGAGACACTGTGAAAGCGAAACTACTTTGTTTGGGCTTCCAAAAGAGGACACAACTAGAAATCAGTGGTTAAGTTGTATTTACAACACTGTTCCAGAACAGTACAACGCAAATATTCTAGTGTGTATTCGCAATTTATGGAGGACTATTTCCTGAACCTGGCAGGAGAGTAGCCTACAATGCTGGCTTTGCACAAAGGCTGTTTCTATAAAGTGGGGCAATTCCAACTTTGCAAGGACAGTCTGACGCTTCTGACTCACAGCCTGTAAGTATGTTTCTGCTACTGACGATTCAAACACAAGTTTTGAGCTGTGCAGAGTGCTTATTGTTTGTTGTTTCTCCGAGCACAAATGCAGACATGGTAATGTTTAAGACAGTCATTATAATTAGTAATTATGTCCCCACCGGATGCAACAAATGCCTCGTTTATAATGGTTTTTATTGTTTTAGTCTCATCGCTCTGGGAAACGGCATCACTATACGGTGAGAGGCGTAACATTTCCATCTGACGCTTGAGGTATTCGGCCAATCACAACGCACTGGATAGCTGGCCAATCAGAGCACGCCTCGCTTCTCAGAACGATGAGCTTTGTTAAAATCTACGCGTTTCAGAAAGGCGGGGCATAGAGGAGCAACAATAATGTAAAGTATGTGGAAAATAATGAACTTTAAACCACATAAACACATTGCATTACATCAAATCCACAAAATCGTCATATGACCCCTTTAAAATTTGCAGGATGTTTTCATTCACTTAGAGCTGTGTTACACACTGCATGAAAGGTAATTTTCAAGAGGGGCACTTTAAAGCTGCAAACTGTAAATTTTTTGGTTAAAAATGATTCAAAATCAATTACACAAGTACATAACCAGCCAGCGTTCAAAACTATCACCGATTCACAATGGTTAGCTTATAGTAATGGAAATTTGAGCATGCCGCAGCGTCATTACGTCACGTCTGTAAACATAAAGAAGTTGTCCCGGCTACTAGGCTATATCACATGTGAGGATCCTTCAGGTGGATTATCGTTTATACCCTTTTCTCACAGCAGCTGGGATAATTAAATGTATTATTTTGATGACGGATTGTAATCCAGAAAGGATTATGTGTTTATGAAACGCATGTGACTGAAATTAAATTATATTCCAGTTTTAAATGTGCATCTTCTACAGATAGCCTGGGATTACACAAGATTTGTATTTTAAAGAGAACCAGATCGAAGAAGGAATAATTAGCTTTTTGGGTTAAAAGAATTTATTAATATGAAATTCGAATGGTATGACAATTAACATTTACATTTAGCTGACGCTTTTATCCAAAGCGACTTACAATTGCTATATATGTCAGAGGTCGCACGCCTCTGGAGCAACTGGGGGGTTAAGTGTCTTGCTCAGGGACACATTGGTGTCTCACAGTGGATTTGAATCCGGGTCTCTCACACCAAAGGCATGTGTCTTATCCACTGCACCATCACCACCCCACCCAATTAAGAGATTAGACTGTATAGAAATTGAAATTTACATGATAATACACACTATATGCACTTCACGTAATGCTGATGTTGTTAACATTAACAATTTGTGAACAAAGTATAACAATAATAATAATTTGCACGGTTTGATGTGATATGAGCTAATTAAGCGATCATTAGATTTAGGGTGCTTTCACACCTGCCTCATTTAGTTCGGTTGAATCGCACTAGAGTTCGTTTTCCCTCTTGGTGCGGTTTGTTTGGGCAGGTGAGAAAGCAGCAATCGCACTCGGGTGTGCACCAAAAGAGGACCAAACAAGCGGGACGCTTTCAAACGAACCCTGGAGGGGCCCTGAGAACACGATCCGACCTCAAACAGACCCAAAAGGAACCAAAACGGCTAAAAGTAGCTACAATGTATAATTTTTTGTCTTTGGTCCAGACCAAATGAACCGAACTACAGATGTGAAAGCACCCGCATATCACCATTGCTTGCGCGATTTATTATAATCATTTTTTCCTCGGTTGGTCAGAACAAACGTGGCAGACCTTGTTACTTACTCGTTCAGATGAAAACATCCAGATTCTTATTTGGGTCATACTCTTATCTGGGTAATACTAAGTCTTTAAATATTTTTAAAATAAAAATATGATTACATTTTCCATTATGTACTAAAACAACAACAACAACAACAAAATAATAAAAAATAATAAAATCCAACAATAATTTCTGCAGTCAAGTAAAAATACTAAATGAAATTGATTCTTAGCAACAAATCAAGTTTGGAGCATTAATTGCTTTTAGACAAAACAGGTTTAAACCAGAAGCCATGCTTAGACAAGTAAAAATATCATAAAAATTAAACTGACAGATGTCATTAAAATAAAATATAAATATGAATAAATATGATTGCAGTGCCTAGACTCGTAATGCAGGAATGCCGTCTCCTTCCACACATAAATACAGTGTGTGGGAATAGCTGTGACCTCCTCCTCCGCACACATTCATGACACGCAACGGTGGTCTTGCCTCGCACACACACACACACACACACACACACACACACACACACTAGCAGATCGAATGTAGGTTAAATGTTTCAGACTGAAATATGCAGTACCACTCCTCCATATGTCGTCACTGGTGAGTGTGTGTGTGTGTGTGTGTGTGTGTGTGTTTAAGGAGTGTTTTTCACGTTTTTTCCTGCTGGCTATCTGTGACCAAGGAAACAGCTCAGTAAACTCTGAAGACTGAAGACTGAAACGATCTTAATACAGACCAGACTTCAGCAAATAAGACAGGAAGACATAGTGTAGCTGGAATGTTTCTTGAAGAAAATGAAGATTAAATAAATAAAACTTATTTCCAAAAATCATCAAATACATAAATAGCAGCTCACATTTTTTTGACTTTGTTGACGTTTGTGCAGCCGGCTGAAGTCAAAGATGGTCAGCCAGCAGGGTTTGATATGCAGCTATTCATAGAGAAGACAGGAAAAGACAGAAAGAGAGAGAAATAAATATAGAGACACCCTCCTACAAACGTGACCCGTCCTGTTCAACGCCTAAGTACAGAATCATACAGCAGGTTTCCATGGTTACACATGAATATTACGTCAATGTTTCATTTTCCCACACAACTGAAAAGAGCCATCAGTGACTGTGGTTTCTTCAGACTTGCTGAACAGACAACCTCTCACCTCCCCACTGTGATTTTAACCAAAAAGAAAAACAAGTGTCCACGTCAAAATCTGTAAACTTAAATGTCAAATATTTCATCTCAAAATCTAAATATATATACTTTTATATTTATTAATGTATAAATTCCCTTTTATATGAAGAATATCTGAAGCTTATTCTTTGGGACCACTGAAATTGTTTACATTGTGACTATATAAAATATTCCCCCAGAATTTTCACCACTGCAATGTTCCAACATATTTAACTTTTTGTAATTTATTCTAAATGGTGGTTGTTAATATTAGACGATTTTCATAATTTAAAAAAATTTTTAAATAAATATGGATTTAAATCAGTTCACCAAACACTAGCAGTCTAAAGTATAAATACTTTAATAAGTTAAATTAAATTATTTTAGCACTATAAGAACAATAATAACAATTACTGTTCTGCTTATTTGTATTGAAAATAATGTCTTAATGCAAAAATTAAAAACATTTTCTTTAAATTTTGGGATGAAATGTTACTGTTCCTGTTATGTTTCACAACCACATTACAGCGAATAATGCCTTAAATTTCAGCCTGTTCCTCAGAAACTGAAAACTATGAACCTTTTTATGGATGTTGACAAATGCGGTCACTATGAGCTACGTAGAAATAAAAACAAACAAAAAACTCGTTTTGTATAGATTGGAACAACATAAGGCTGAGTAAATGGCAGAATTTTAATTTGATGTAGGATTTTGGCTATTACTTTGTGAGGTTTACGAGCAATTCCTGAATTAAATGTTTGTTTAAATAATTACAAACAAACAGCAAGTTAAGTGAAATTTGAAAGATTTTTGTGAAAAATACATGAATTTACAGCTTAGATTTTTTTTTTTACAGGTGCTTACAGCATTGCTTTAAATATTTTGGAGTGATGAGTTTAAACAAACCTCAGGGCTTCCCTTTGTGTTTTCGGGATATAACACCCATTTTCAATTCCCTCTGACTGCAGTTAATCTGAAGTTGTCTTGCAGCATCACAGAATGAATAAAGCAAAAGTGATGAATGCAGCAGTGAATAGCAGGGGAAACGGCTAGGAGAATTGACATATGTGTGTTTAACCTTTAGAGCCAGATCTGCTCCTCAGTTCTTCGCACCATTGCAACGTTCTGTCAAATATTCATTTAAAAATTGATGATGCCAATGACTTTCTCTCTTTCCACTGTGAACATCAAACCACAGAGATGTACAGCTAAATGGAGGCGATAGACAGAGAGAGGGATGTTGTCGTCAGTATAGGGAGATTTGTGTGAGCGGGTCAGATGGGTGATTGCTTCTGCTGACCTCCAGATGTACAGCATTAATCACACAGCTGCCCACAGAGACAGAGACAAAGACTCTGCTCCAAAACCTAATGAGCTGCTTGCAGTGAAAAAAATCTTTTTCTTCATTAGTCATTTTGTCCTGTTTTCCAATAAAATCTAGATCTAAAGATTCTTAAAACAAGATTAATTTATTTGAGAAACAAAATCGGCTAAGATATTAAGATATTGATGAGATACAACCTAAATTCCGGAAATGTTGGGACGTTTTTTTTAAATTTGAATATAAAGAAAACTAAAAGAATTTAAAATCACATGAACCAATTTTTATTCACAATAGAACATAGATAACATAACAAATGTTTAAATTGAGAAATTGTACAATTTTATGCACAAAATGAGCTCATTTCAAATTTGATGCCTGCTACAGGTCTCAAAATAGTTGGGACGTGGGCATGTTTACCATGGTGTAGCATCTCCTCTTCTTTTTCAACAGTTTGAAGACGTCTGGGCATCGAAGTTATGAGCTTCTGGAGTTTTGGTGTTGGAATTTGCCTGATATAGGTTTCCAGCTGCTGAAGAGCTTGTGGTCGTCTTTGACGTATTTTTCGTTTAATGATGGACCAAATGTTCTCTACAGGTGAAAGATCCGGACTGCAGGCCGGCAAATTCAGCTCCCGGACTCTTCTACTATGAAGCCATGCTGTTGTAATAGCTGCAGCATGTGGTTTTGCATTGTCATGCTGAAATACACAAGGCCTTCCCTGAAATAGACGTCGTCTAGAGGGGAGCATATGTTACTTTAAAAACCTTTATATACCTTTCAGCATTCGAAGTGCCTTCCAAAACATGCAAGTTGCCCATACCGTATGCACTTATGCACCCTCATACCATCAGAGATGCTGGCTTTTGAACTGAACGCTGATGACATGCTGGAAGGTCTCCCTCCTCTTTAGCCTGGAGGACACGGCGTCCGTGATTTCCATCAAGAATGTCACATTTGGACTCATCAGACCATATAACACTTTTCCACTTTGAAACAGTCCATTTTAAATGAGCCTTGGCTCACAGGACACGACAGCGCTTCTGGACCATGTTCACATATGGCTTCCTTTTTGCATGATAGAGCTTTAGTTGGCGTCTGCAGATGGCACGGCGGATTGTGGTTACCAACAGTGTTTTCTGGAAGTATTCCTGGGCCCATTTAGTAATGTAAATGAAAGAATCATGCCAATGAGTGATGCAGTTTCATCTTAGGGCCCGAAGACTACGGGCATCCCTTACATCCCTCATCCCTTACACCCAGAGATTTCTACAGTTTCTCTGAATCTTTTGAAGATGTTATGCACTGTAGATGATGAGATTTGCAAAGCCTTTTGCAATTTGACGTTGAGGAATGTTGTTTTTAAAGTTTATAAAGTATTTTTAAAAGTTTTTAAAGTTTATAAAGTATGTTCTGGGGTGGTGATGGCGCAGTGGATAAGACACATGCCTTTGGTGTGAGAGACCCAGGTTCGAATCCACTGTGAGACACCAATGTGTCCCTGAGCAAGACACTTAACCCCTAGTTGCTCCAGAGGCGTGCGACCTCTGACATATATAGCAATTGTAAGTCGCTTTGGATAAAAGCGTCAGCTAAATGAATAAATGTAAATGTAAATGTAAATTTTTATTAGGGATGCACAATATTATCGGACTGATATCGGAATTGGCCTATAATGGCTTTAAATGTAAATATTGTGATCGGCCCGATATGAAAAGTTATGCCGATATGTCTGAATGATGATTAGATTCACTCTTTTGGATCGCTGCATTTAATCTGTGAAAGCAAGTACAGAATGACGCGTTCGGTGCAAGATAGAGTAAACAGTAATAGCACGTGCAGCGGCAGCAGTGACAGCCTCCCCCGTGTCCTAATGCCTGCTCGGTAAGGAGTTTTGATCTGTAGGTGGCGCTGTTGGCCTACTTCTAATTAAAAGGCAGGGTAAGCGATTTCTGGAAGCCAAAGTTGATATTTAAAATCACCAAAACAAACACAACTATAATTTATAGTTATTTTCAATGCTTCAATGTACTGTCAGAAAACCTTCATTATTGTTTATTTAATTCTAACAAACAAGTTCTTGTTAAAAACTAACCAAAATGTAAAAAATATTTTTCTTATAGTTTCTGCACTGGAGAGACTAGGTGTAGCTTCTAAACAAAAGGAAATATATCGGTATCGGTATCAGCCAAAATTAGTTGAAAAATATCGGCATATCGGATATCGACAAAAATCCAATATTGTGCATCCCTACTCTTTCACAGATTGGAGAGCCTCTGCCCATCTTTACTTCTGAGAGACTCTGCCTCTCTACGACATCCCTTTATAGCTAATCATGTTACAGACCTGATGTCAAGTAACTTAAGTAGTTGCTAGATGTTCTCCCAGCTGAATCTTTTCAAAATTCTTGCTTTTTGAGCCTTTTGTTGCCCCTGTGCCAACTTTTTTGAGACCTGTAGCAGGCATCTAATTTCAAATGAGCTCCTTTAGTGGATAAAATGTAAAATTTCTCAGTTTAAACATTTGTTATGTTCTCTATGTTCTATGGGGAATAAAATATTGGCTCATGTGATTTGAAAGTCTTTTAGTTTTCATTTTATTCAAATAAAAAAAAATTGTCCCAACATTTCCAGAATTTGGGTTGTAATATATTGTGATTTATAAAAAAAATGTATTTCCCTCTTAGATATTCTGCATTATGCATTATTGTAACATACTTTATACTCTCAAGTTTTTCTTAACTATTTTATGTTTTTGTGAATTGGTGGTGAATACAATGTCATTGTGCATTTTTATATGATCTGTTTACGCCCCACTGAGGGTTAAGGTACGGTCACATTTACTACTGTTTGTCAAATGTTCATAGGTGAAATCCAGTTATTTCAATGGGAATTTGTGATGGGGGCCTTGGGATAGCCGCGGACGACGGCGTCTTTGACTTCTCCGTGGACGGCGGCTCGGGGCTGAGGACGTTGGTGGAGCTTAGGAGGATTGGGGTGTGTTTGGAGTTGGGCAGGCGGTAGGAGCCGTTGGAGAGGTATGTGGGGGTTCTTGGCGTGGGGTGAGCTGGGGAGACGCGGCACGTTCCAGCTGGAGCGGGATGACGAGGCTTGGGAATTTCCATATTTTCCTCAACCTCGAAATCGGAATCATTAAGAAAAAGGATGAGGTTAATACGTTTGATCAGGGGTAAATCACTAACGGGAAGATCGCAGTGTATAGTATCGTCATCCAACCCCAGCTGGAAGCACGCACCTAGAGGGGCGTTGTGCCAGCTCACCCGGTTAGAATGCTCGAGAAACTCCTCCACATATCGCTCCAACCTCAGACCGTCCTGCCACAAACCCCACAGTGTGTCCTCAGCTGCAGTCATCTTTTTGGGTCTGTCACACTGCTCGGGGAGCAAGGAGTCGAGGAGCACAATCAAAACCTTCCTTTTATTGAAGCGATCACAGGAGTACATAGAGCATGGAGATAAAGACAAACAATACCGGACATGGGAGACAGGGAGACACAGGGCTTAAGAACACTAGGAAATCAAACGAGGAAGAACAGAAACAGGTGAGGAGTAATTAAACACAGATGGAGACTAATGAACTAATTATGACACCAAACGAGGACAGGAACAGGAAGACCAAATAAGGGCATAAGGAAACAAGAGGGAGGAAAAACACAGGGACACAAGTCTGACAGATCTAGCTAAGTGGGCATGGCAATAAGAGGTGCAAACTTGAGGGGAAGTGCTCATTTTAGCTCATTTATGGAAATATTTGTGTAAATATGTTTTGATTATCTGTCCTCTTTTAACCCTTGTGCAACTTCATGGACATTTTTGTCCATTTTACTTTTGTTCTTCTTTGGTTTTTTATAATTTTGCCTGTGTTAATGCTAAGTGCATACATTTAGGCTCAGGCGTGTATTTTTATTGGAATTTTAATATCCCACCCTCATTTTCTTTAATAAATCTATTTTACACTAGGTACAAAAAATAGTTCCTATCAGCGCCTTTTGGACAAAAATGTCCCCATTGAAACCCATTAAAACTGCTATTTTTTAACTGTAAAATGATGCAATTTTTGTTAATAGGCTATCATTCTGTTGGCAAGGCTTCAAAATTAAATTTATTACTATTTTTTTACCAGATGATGCCATTTTTTCAGATTTGACCTATAAAGCAAATACTCACTTTATTACAGTTTTCTGCTTCTGCATATTATAGAGCCAATTGGATAAATAATGCAGCTATAATTGTGTGGGTGTGTTGGTATGGATGTCAGAGTGTGGTTTGTATGTGTCATAAAAACAAAATTGTGTGTGTGTGTTCTTGTAATATTTGAGAGAGAGAAACTCTACTGTAAATCACAAATCCAACCACTGTGCGCAGCGGAGTTTTGCTGGCATCAAACGGGGAAATTTTGTTACCCAAACAAAATTTGACTGAAAGCTAATTTTTTGAGATATCAACCTCAAATTTGGAACACAACTTGTTTAGATTTATGGCTTTGATTTGCTAGCAGGTTTAGAGTTCAACATGTTTCATAAAATATATATTTTATATAAAATATTGTTCATATATAATTTTCATAAACTTAAACCTGTTTAACTTTTTTTTTTTGGTTTCACTTTTTAAACTTTTTTTACTTCAAAAATGATCTGCCGTGCGTCTTCTTTAAAATGAGACCAAACTTAAGTCTGCTCCCAAGCTTCAAATGTTTATGACCATTTTTTTTGATGGATATTTTTGTCCACTATGGACCAATGTGTAACTTTTTTTTTATTGATGTACAAGGGTTAAATGGTATTACTTAACCCTTACTAATACTAATACTATTTACTTACTAATATTAATACTAATTTTATTATTTTATTACTCTTGTATTATTTGTATTATTATCTTGGGTAACACTTTATTTTAGGGTCTCTTAACTAGTTGCTTATTAGCATGCATATTACTAGAATATTAACCATTTATTAGTACAAATTAAGCACATATTAATGCCTTATTCTACATGATCTTATTCTACATCCCTAATCCTACCCAATACCTAAACTTAACAACTAGTGAAAGTGAAGTGACATTCAGCCAAGTATGGTGACCCATACTCGGAATTCGTGCTCTGCATTTAACCCATCCAAAGTGCACACACACAGCAGTGAACACACACACACCATGAACACACACCCGGAGCAGTGGGCAGCCATTTATGCTGCGGCGCCCGGGGAGCAGTTGGGGGTTCGGTGCCTTGCTCAAGGGCACCTCAGTCGTGGTATTGAGGGTGGAGAGAGTGCTGGACATTCACTCCCCCCCACCTACAATCCCTGCCGGCCCGAGACTCGAACCCACAACCTTTGGATTACGAGTCCGACTCTCTAACCATTAGGCCACGACTTCCTACTACTACCTTACTAACTATTAATAAGCAGCAAATTATGAATTTATTGAGGGAAAAGTCCTAGTTAATAGTGAATAAGTATTCCCTATTCTAAAGGGTGACCTTATCTTGTATAATTTTCATGTATAACTCATATTGTGAGACGAGTTTATTTTATAGAAACATGGTAGGCTATGGTCCTATTTGTAAGGCCGGGAAAAATGTGTATTTAAGATGGCCGTCACTATTATTAAGGGAGAGAGGTTCAGATCGAGAGCTTGTGAATGAGATTATTGTGGTGCTGTGTATCATGTAAAACTCCAGCCTCAATGTAGTGGAGGGGAGTTAGTACTGTTTTAACTACTCAGCAGTTCTGGTTTCAGACGGTTTTTATTAATAATCTTTGCTTTAAGCTCTGAAACATATTTATTTGCACATACTTTTTTGGACGCCAACTTCGCTCCTGTGATTGTGATCCTCCTTGTGACTGCTCAGGGGTGCGTTTCCCAAAACCATCGTTAGCTAACTATAGTCATTAGTTCCATTGAACTCTTTTGGTAACGACGGAACTTGCGACCATAGTTTGCTCTGCTGAAGTAGATAATAGGATAATAAATAAAGAAGGATCTAATAAATAGGATCTAAATAAAGAGGCTCCACTTTTCTGTGATTTCATATTAGCGTAACCTTTTTTCTCAGAGCTCTTCACATTAATACAGATAGTCTCAGTAAATCAGTAAGGCCAGTAAAGCATAGTGTTGTTATAGTTCTGCATATCTTTACTGTAACTTTTGATCAATATCAATAACTTTTGATCTCAATTTTTTTTTTAAATGACGCCAAAATGTTTTGTATATGTAATATTCTTTTATCCAGCACACAGACTTGACTGGAGTCATTATCTCTTATAAAAATTAAAAACATTAGCCTGCAGGATGTTTAGGACTGAAATACATTTGACCTCATCTGTGTAAGTGAGTCTGACCACCCGACCCTTGACTGTGGTCAGTAAACTACGACTGTGACATTTTGGACTTTAAAGGCAGTTAACACCATTTTAACAAAGCAAGTCTATTTCTTTGTTTGGCTCTTTGGTTGAAATTAGCCTGAGTAGCGTGAAGGAGGGCCAGATTGTACAGAATCTATGGACACAAAAGCGGGGTGGGACGGTGACCCCGATGCATCATTGACCCCAGCGGTGTCCTGGTGCCTTCTTCTCCATCACACAGGCACACATACTGGAAGAAGCGGGCCATGAGAAGGGTATCTGTCAGGGTCTTGTTAGCAGGCTGGACAGCTTGCCCGGGCAGATGGCACATTAATAGAGCGAGGAGATACGTCTTTGTGTGTGCTTGAGTTTGTTTATGTGTGTGTGTTTCTTTCATTGATTTAAGACCCCGCTGATCGAAGAAGGCCAGGGAAGGCCTAGAGGAAGAGGAGCAGGTGGGAAGGAAATGTGTGTGTCTGTGGACTCGTGCCAGGGTGTTTTCCACAGACTTGAGTGATCATTAGTCAAGACCCACAGAAGATTTTGCATTTTAACCTTCTATTGTGTGCATTATGGGAGCAGTTAAAAAAAAAAAAAAAAAAAAAGATCTTATCTAAGCAATAATCATAAGGAATTTAACAGCTTTGGTTCTGATTCTTCTTAATATTTATGGTTCCTTTAATACTTCTGAAGAATAAATATTTTGAGAAAATACATTTTATTCCCGGCTGCATAAAATAAAATACAAATATTTTATTTATAAAATAGCTATACTTACAAACATGTATTTTTAACTACACATTGTTAATAACCTTAATACAGTCACTATGGTATAGTATATATCATTACAGTTTAAAACGTCTGTTTTCTATTTTAATATATTTTAAAATGTAATTTATTCCTGTGATGCAAAGCTGAATTATCAGCATCATTAGTCCAGTTTTCAGTGTCACATCATCCTTCAGAAATCATTCTAATATACTGATTTAGTGTTAAAGAAACATTTCTTATTATTATTAGTGTTGTAAACAGTTGTGTTGCTTAATATTTCTGTAAAAACCATAACATTAAAAAACATTTTTATTTTATATTTGAAATAGAAATATTTTCTAAAGTTATAAATGTCTTACTCTTTACTATAACTTTTGATCGATATAACACATCCTTGCATCCTTAACAGTTCCATTAACAGTTCTTTTAGTATTTTTAGTAGTATAAAAATACATTTTATTACAGGTTGCATAGAATAAAATCTAATAATTGGCCTTGATATTATATTAAATAACACAAACCAAAATGGGAAAACATTCTGCAAAAGGTGTTTATGACAAAAACAAGAATGCCTTAAAAAAATTGTTATGTCGTGCTTAGTATTACAATGCATTAATAGATATGTATATAGAGCTTAATTTTATAGAGAACAATTATTTATTTACCTTTTACTACTCTTTTCCTTTCACTCTGGTGAGTGCTTTTTCAGTGTTCCCACTAAATCTGGATTAATGAGTGTCGTGCATCTTGGTTTAGGTTTTCACTCGAACTGCTTTCAAAAGTCCGCCGGGCTCAGGCTGAGGGTTTTATTAGAGATCAGATTATAATTAAATAGTTGGCACATGCAGTACAGAAGGCTGTAAACTATAAAGAATTAGTAAGGCAAAGCTGTTGTTTGCTTTGAGAAGATCATATTCAAATGATCTTATACTGTAGCTGCTGCCTATGGATTATGGAGGTCTGTTAAACCTCTGGGCAGAACCTCTCATGACTGGGTATTAAGTTGGCAGTAACAGTGTTTTAATCTAAAGCCAATTCGATACAACACATAAATCATTAAAATCCTAACAGTTTAGTTTTGTTTGGGAAAAGACTGATAAGACATATGAGAAAGAGTTGAGTTATATTTGACTGATTGAAGTGTGTGATGTCATATTGCACTAGTGAATGTGTTTAATTGGTAGTTGTGTTTAGCATTCCCTGTTAAAAAAAACAGCATATGCTGGTTAGGTATGTTTTGAAGCATGGCTGCTGGTTTGAGCTAGTTTAAGCTGGTCCTTGGCTGGTCATGTGCTAGTCCAAAACTGGTCCTAAGCAATTAGCTCCTACTCAGGACCAGTTAAGGACCATCTTAAGCCAGTTCAAACCAGCAGCCATGCTTCAAAACATACCTTTTTTACAACAGGGTTGTTGGGTTGGTGTTAGATGTTGGGAATTTTGGTGGTGTTTTAGAATGTTCAGGATGTTTTGTGGGGCTTGGGGATAGTGAGTAATGTTTGAGGATACTGGGAATCTGGGGTGTGTTTGAGGATTCTGGGAAAAGGGTAAAGTTGAATTAGCAGGACCATGGTCCTGTGGTCCAGGATGTTGGGCAGTTTTTAAGAATGCTGGGTAATGTTGGATTGGCAGGGTTGGATCATGGTCTTGTGAGGCTCCTGGGCACAGGTTTTGCGGCGCCACAGAAATGTTGGTAGGTGTTTTGAAGATCCTAGGAATGTTGGGCGGTGTTTGAGGATGTTGGGAAATGTTGGATTGGCAGGATCATGGTCCCATAAATACCCAGTGGGGTATTTATCTTTATTTTGTTGTAATTTATTGGAATAAATCAGGGGTCACCAGACTCAGTCCTGGAGGGCCGGTGTCCTGCAGAGTTCAGCTCCAACCCTAATCAAACACACCTGAACCAGCTAATCAAGGTCTTACTAGGTATACTTAAAACGTCCAGGCAGGTGTGTTGAGGCAAGTTGGAGCTAAACTCTGCAGGACACCGGCCCTCCAGGAGTGAGTCTGGTGACCCCTGGAATAAATGATGAACGTTGAAAGCTGTCAAGGGAGAAACTAACGATTTTTCTCATTTGATCTATTTTTATAAATTGAGGAATCACGCTTTTGAATAGAAATGTTACCAAACGTTAGAATTAGACACTTTGACAATATGCCAATGATAGTAAAGAGAAAAGAATTATCCAACCACATGTTGGCGCACATAATTAACGTGAGCGTGTGACGCACTCTGTGAAGGAACGCAAGTAAAATATATCACTAGGTGCCATTCACACAGAATGCGCTTTTTTGTTGACAAAGATGTGACATGGGCAGTGGAATAGGAAAAAAACGCAAGAAGATGGACGTTGAACTTCTTTTAACATACTTCTTGTTCACATAATATTTTACTTATGTCCATGCTAACCAGCCAAACCTTGACCCCCTGAATTTGAATATGTTGGGAATCTGGGGTATGTTTAGGAACGGTGGGAATGTTGGGTGGTATTTGAGGATACCAGCTAATGCTGGGTTGATCAGGACTCTATGTATTCTAGTAGGTGGTATTTTAGGATGCATGAAATATTAGGTAGAGAATACTGGGAATGTTCAGTAGGATCTCGCTAATGAATGTGCATTTTGAATTTATGCAGATTTAGGATGATATAAGCATGTGAAGATGGTGTCTAGTGATGATGTATAAGGGATTCAAATATGTGATGTAAGTGTGCATACTAGTGGACTACAATATTTCATCTGTTTTATGCAACATGATTTAATGTTGCATAAACATCATGATTAATGTTTTGATCAAATTAATTGAAGTTACATAAAATATTTTTTACTCACGGCTCTATTAACAAATTGTTTTAGAAGAAAAGATTTTAAAGCATGTTAAGCAAATGATTTCATTGAGCCATGTTTATGTGTGCAGTGTCAGCTGTCCCAGGCATTGAATGGAGTGTCTGACAAAGCCAAGGAGGCCAAGGAGTTCCTGGTACAGCTGAAGAACTTGCTTCAGCAGATACAGGTAACAAAGCCATCTGTTATGTCTCAAACATGTGGAAATGATGTAAACTCATTAAATATTAAATGTTTATATAGGTGGTCAGTTTTGAATGTGTTCCTTTCAGTTTCATGAATTTTTTTTTGCTTACGATTCATATGAATGTCATGTTTTGAATTGTATTCTGCCTGGAGACCACTGGATTATGAGCTCTGAGCTATTTTTACTCAAGTGAAGAATTTAATGCCCTTTCATACAGAGGGAGAGAGGAAGAGATTGTCTTTGAAAGCAGACTTTGCACTGAAGTGCTATAGTGATCGGTGATTTTCAATGCAATGTGACATACTTTCTCACACAGAGAGAAGTCCTGCAGAAGGACTATAGTCTGGTTTCAAACCTGATCTCTTATTTTAAAATGCACCAGTCACACATGCTCAAATCAGATGTCTTCTCTTCATCATCGTTGTGTAGTAGATGAAATGACTCAGTCCCATCAGCCCCAGTGTGTGGGTGTAGGTCTCACATCTGAGTCACAACCGTACTCAAAGTGAATGAATGATTAGTTCCGTTAAAAACTCCTACACCACAGACTCCCTCAACTGATCTTTGCCAGCTTTATATAATGCATTTTAAAGCTAAAGTGTGTCATTTCTGTGCCACTACAGACACCAAACAGAATAGCAAAAATAATAATCGCCCCATCTTGCACGAACAGCACCAACTCCACTGGTTGAGCCCAAGAAAAGGTTTGCATGCTTTTTCTGGTGGATGCCGTAACTACACCATTCTGATGCTTATAAAAGCATCCACACCATTGATGGACGTTGTGAAGTAGCTGTGAATTTGTGAAAATAATTTCAACCTATCAACTGTCCATATTTCATACTACTAATATGACTTGAATATGAATATATTATTAGAAAAGTAATGAGTGTATTTTTGTCTGTTAAATGACTTTCTTAATTTAGCTCTACACAAACCCTGTGTCTTCAATGAACACTAGTAGCATGTCAATGTAGTATTTATTAATTTGTATTTATTTGTTTGAGTTATTTTAGTTCTTGATAACACTTTAATACAGGGACCAATTCTCACGATTAACTAGCTGCTTATTATCATGCCTATTATTAACATATTGGCTGTTTATTAGTACTTATAAAGTGCATATTTTACATGACAATATTCTACATCCTAACCCCACCCCATACCTAAACTTAACAACACATAGCAGATGTGGGTGTATTTATTTGAAAACATCTGCTTCCTCAGTCCACCCAGACCGTATTTTGAAACTAATCTGTAATAATGTTATATTGTAACCATATTTCCACAAAGTTCTGTCACAAAACTGTAGATAGCGCAGGCCGATAGGTTCTAACTCATTAATATTATTATTAATGGGGCAGATGGCTAGTGCTTGCTGTAGCAGATGCTGTGTGCTTCAGGAACTCTGCACCTTCCCCAGCTCCACCTGTATAGATCTGCTATGGGGTTATTTCATGTATGTTATAAATTGGGGTTATTTCATATATATTATATGTGTAGCAGCAGTATTTCTTACATGCTCACAGCAGCATGTCTGTGGATGAAATCTTGCTCAGCTGCAGCAGCGTAACAGATCTGTTCCACCAAGAAGACCATTGATTGTCCTGGTAGAATTTAAAATATTGCTTCCCACATTTGCATATAAAGACCATTTAGTATTCAGCAGTTTCAGATATGGAGTTTACAAATGTGAAACGGTTATCCAATCATAAAAGAGGTAATTTACATATATAAGTCTGAAAGGTACAATAGCAATATTAATTCTTAGGGCTCAGACAGATGGTGAAACTTTCTTCTGGAAGGGGGTTAAAATGTTACAAAAGTTCCATATTAAGGTCATCAAAAACAAAACGATGGAGATATATTGGATATAGTGTTTTTTGGGGCAAATTCTTGAGGCTCACTCTCAGTATGTGTGTACTGTGTGTATGTGTGTAACAGGAGAACGGTGTTGAATTTGAGGCATGTCTGGTCGCTCAGTGTGACTCTCTGATTGAAGCGCTCACTCGGCAGAAGGCCAAACTGCTCACCAAGGTCACAAAGGAGAAAGAGAGTAAGCTGAAGGTGGGTCAACACACACAACATGTACATCTCTTGTAATTCATTCCTATTCGAAACCCCTTTTGACAGGGGTCCACACATCTAAAATTAGCAGTGGCAAATTAAATTTGCTAGTGGCTGTAGTAGTCATTTTAGCAACAGCCTTTAAGGGTAGTGTGGGGAAGTATACATATATTTTATATACATGTATATACATATATATTTATTTTTTCAACCATTCAAGAGTAGTCCAACTATAACTATAAATTTAGCAGCAGTGAGATTATTTCCTAGTTCATTCACACGACATGGGCTTCACCACACAGATGGGACAGAGGGAAAACGAGTTTCTGTAATACACCGCACTATTAGTGTTGCCTCCTGTGACTTTATGGAAAGCAGATTGAGTTTTTGTGTTATCTGTGCAACTCCATATGGTCAGAGTAAAGTGAGATCAGTGAGTTTATTTAATCTGGCTGTATGTAAGGAATACATTTTATTTACTCAGTCTGTGATCAAAATATTTACACTAGTAGCAAATCTGAATGGTTTAATTTTAAAATGAATTTTAAGTAAATTCATTTAAATTATTTATTTAGTTTAATGTATTTTTTAACTTATTATTATTATTATTTTCTTATCTTTTTTTTGGGGGGGGCACTTGGCTAAAGATGAATTTTTAAATTAGCGTGATGCTTCTAGTGCCATTTTCATCAAATCCGGTTGTACTGAAGACCTCATGATATAAAAAGCCCATTTTTTCTGTTCTCTAAGATAATTTGTGGCTAATAGCGTAAGTTCCTCCATCTTCCTGGGTCTGTGTGCTCTGCTCAGATAATCAAATGAAGTGTTTTTGTTTGCAGTGACAGGAGACGTCATTTTCTACTCTAATTCATTTCTTCCACTCCGGTAGTCTGACAACAGAGCTTTACGCATGCCCTCTTTCACCACACTGAACACAGGATGAAGGGGGTTGGGGGTCTGACAGTAAACCCGCTCGGTCCAATGCGTTTCTTACAGTATGTTATGGAATTAATACATACATTGTTCAATAGATTACAGTGATGCAAGATTGTATTGGGTATTAGGAAGAATAAAATGATCTACACTTTATGTATCAGAAAAACAGCAGCAGAATTTAGGAAACCCTGGCTCATGTATGGATTTTTGCACAATACACCAACCAACATAAGATCCTTTGCTTCATTTTCAATACAGATTAGAGACAGAAGGCTTTCTGGTAATTTTAATCATGATAAAGCTGGTATACGAAAAAAAAAAGGAAAATGAAACACATATGTGATCTTTTTTCACATGATAAATATTCATAACCTCACAATATTAATGTCTTTAAGCATCATTAGTTATTTTTTGATAATGGCACACTAAATACATTAAACGGTGTGTTAATCTTCCTGCTTTTGTTTTGTTTAAATAATTAACTTAAAGGGTTAATGCTGGTTCTGTCGACTGTAATTATACAGTCATTCATCTCATTCCAGAGAGCACTCGACAAGTGCAGCATTAAATAATTATGCATCATAATTAATGCAAGAATAAATAAAGAGTGACTGATTTGATCAGCTTGTCTTCACAATTGGACATGGATGGCAAAAAACCCTGAGTGAATGCTTGATAAATGAGTAATCTTTGTATTTCAAAAACAAATATTAATAGAATATATATGCAGGATTATTCACAGTTTATTATTTCAGGAAATAACATTTAAAACTACATTTAAAGGGATAGGCCATACAAAAAAAGATGTCATCATATAACCACCCTCATGTTTCAAACCCATAAGCCTTGAATGAAGATTCTTTTAATGACTTATGAATTCCATATGAATCGAGCTGGTAATTCTTTCAGGTTTTATGAAGAGACACAGTTGCTTTGTAGAGTACTTCATGTGAAAAGTTAGCCATGACATGTCTGTATTCACAGTATGGACTTGTTAATTATTAAGTCAATGATCAATCATCCTTCCATTGTAGTACAGTATATAGTCTCTTATATTATTATGCAACACAATCTGTTATGGGATCTGCACAAGTACACACAGGATCATGGCAGGAATGTTGTACGGATCAATCAACATCCAGGATTGAAACATTTGCTAATTGTGGGGAATATTTTAGTCTGTCATTTAGTGGAGTTTTCTTAGTTTGCAGTAATTTGTGGATAGTTATGTAACATCCTTTCAAGTAACCCTAGTAAAAAAGTAAGATATAGTACTAAGTATAGTACATTTCTACTAACTATACTAAAAGTATAGTTCAAATTTATTAATATATTTACTGACATATTGCTCAAGACTGTGAAAACTATAATTCAACTTTATTTGGAGTACTACTTGTGTACAATGCACATTTCTTAATATTAAGCCTAAATGCGTTTTAATATCACTATTGATGCGGATTGTATGATCTTTGAATATTGTCTTTAAATGCGAGATATTTAAAGTGTATCTGAAGTATACTTGCAATAGTTCCACTTTAGCACAATCAAATATCCTTCAGTATATCTTTAGCAGCACAATTAAAACGCATTAAGTACAAAATCAGTCGTTCCAATTTAGCAGACTTTAAGTAAATCAGTTTAGTACACCAACAGTACAATAGCAGGGTAGTTTTATTAAGCACATACATATTGAAATGTATTTGTAGTATACTTAGCATGAAATAAATACATTTTGGTATATTTATTGCATGCAACATGAAAGTAACCATGTTTACCACATCATAGTCATGACAGGAGTTGAAAGGTTTATTTTATAACACTAGTCTCATATTAACATGTATAACTCTGTCTTGTGCGTATGTTAACCTATATATGTAATGTTTATTTAGGGGCAATGCCTTGCTCCATGTAAAGTGCATTTGTGTTTCAATTATTTCTGTGGTAATAGATTGATCTTAGCTTGTATTGAATCTGGAACATTCCCTTAATTGGCTGAGACTGATGATAATTGACAAATCTCTGACGGTAGATGATGATATTGGTTATACGGCTCCATATGTCTTTGAGGTGTCTATCTGATGTGACACTCACAGCAGGAGTTCATCGCTGTGAGCATGTCTTTTATTGAGTGCCTGTTTCTCAGACTGTATGTGTGTGATGAGACTATATCCATCTCCTCTCTGTTTCAGACCATAAAGGATCAGATAACTCACTGCACCATGAAGCTCCGACAGACCACAGGAATGATGGAATTCTGTCTGGAGGTTATTAAAGAAAACGATCCCAGTGGATTCCTACAGGTACAAACAGACAGTGAGAAACAAGTGCTGGTTCCATCCCTAATATCTGCCTGTTATAATTCAGAAGTATGAATGAAACTTGTGAGCTGTGGTTTCCGGTGTTTAGACTGGCCCTCGGCATTTAAACTCTTTCAATAATTGATGTTTCGTAGCAGTGAACGTATAAAATATAGAGACGACAGCTCCAGATGAGCAACGCTCCCTCTTTACTGAATTTTTTATGAAGTATCGATTGTGATGTTTCTTTGAGTGTCTTCACAAAGCATGTAATGTGAGTCAGAGATGCCTGCCCAGCAGAGATTTCTGAAAAGGCAGGAACAAAGAATCAGTTGGCAGAAAACAAATGTATTTTGAGGGTCAAGACAAACTGATGCATAAAGGGAAAGAGTGAATCGCTGAAACACTGTGCATAATGTTAAGGATTAAATCTTTTGTACTGTACATCAGTGACAACCTAGCAAAGTACTAAAGTTGTACAAAAGCTAACTAATTTCCTTAAAAGAATAGTTCACCCAAACAATAATGTTTTTCATGCACTGTAATTCCAAACCATTTTCCAACTTCAAAAGTTGGAAAAAATGATTATCTTAATCAATAATACACCTTAGTCATATTTAATTTTTGACAGGAATGTAAATGAGGTTGAGAGGGAAAGAAGTTGTTGTTTGACAACATACTAACTGTTCAGCTTTCTTCTTTCTTCTGAGAAGATAAAGGCCATAAAACAGTTTGAGAGATGAAAAAAGTTATTAAATTCTAATTACTAAGGTCTATATAAAAAAACAAAGAATTAAATTTTTATAATAAATATCATTATTAAAACAAATTAAAATAAAACATTTTCTTAGATTTTCTAAGACACATTTGATAATTATAATTTCTCTTCCAGATCTCAGATCCGTTGATAAAGCGTGTCCTGGTGTCTCAGGAACAGTGGGTAAAAGGTGCGTTGGAGCCAAAGGTCTGCCCAGAATTCGCCTTGACCGTCAACACAGATCCTCTGATGCAGTCGATTCTCCAGCTGGACTTCACCCAGAATAAAGGTGTGGCAACACACCTAACAAATGAGATGTTTGCTGCTTATAATCATCAGTGTTGGGGGCGTAACGTTAACAAGCAACACACATTACATAATTAGGTTATGCTTTAAATATTTTGGTTTTGAGACCATGCATATCGTGCATGTTCTTGCATTAAAACAGATAGATGGAACACAGCAGAGCTGAACAGAAGGTGCACATTTTCAAGTTTGCCAAATTTCAAAACAATGTCGTAGTTGGGATTTTTAAAAGAAATTAATACTTTTATTCAGCAAGGATGCATTAAATTGATTAACAGTGACAGTAAAGACGTCTATAATGTTACAAAAGATTTTGATTTCAAATAAATGCTGTTCTTATGAACTTTATGCTTAAAAAAGCATTGATAATAATAAGAAATGTTTCTTGAGCACCAAATCTGCATATTAGAATGACTTTTGAAGCATCATGTGACACTGAAAACTGGAGTAATGATACTGAAAATTTAGCTTTGCCATCACAGGAATAAATTACTTTTTATAATATAAATGGAAAAGCATAAAAAAAACAGTTCACAATATTACTGTCCTTATTGTATTTGTGCATACATATAAATGCATATGATTTCATTTTCATATATAGGTGCATCTCAAAAAATTTGAATATCATGAAAAAGTTAATTTTTTTTATTGTAACTTATTTCAAAAAGTGAAACTTTCATACATTCTAGATTCATTACATGTAAAGTAAAACATTTCAAAAGTTTTTTTGTTTTAATTTTGATGATTAGAGCTTACAGCTCATGAAAGTCAAAAATCCAGTATCTCAAAATATTAGAATATTTCCTAAGATCAATCAAAAAAAGAATTTGCCAAACAGAAAAGTTCAAGTTCTTTAAAGTATGTTCATTTCTGCACTCAACACTTGGTTGGGGCTCCTTTAGCACAAACTCCAGCATCAGTGAGGTGTGGCATGGAAGCGATCAGCCTGTGGCTCTGCTGAGACACTGTTGAGCCTTCAGCTCGTCTGTATTGTTGAATCAACTGTTTCTCATCTTTCTCTTGAAAATATCCCATAGATTCCATATGGGGTTCAGGTCAGGCATGTTGGCCAATCAAGCACAGTAATATCATGGTCAGCAAAGCACTTGGAAGTGGTTTTGCCAGTGTGGGCAGGTGCTAAAGTCCGGCTGGAAAAGGAAATCAGCATCTCCATCAAGTGTGTCAGCAGATGGAAGCATAAAGTGCTCCAAAATCCCCTGGTAGACGGCTACATTCACTTTGGACTTGATAAAACACAATGGACCAACACCAGCAGACGTCACGGCAGCCCAAATCATCACTGACTTCGGAAACTTCACACTGGACTTCAAGCAGCTTGGATTCTGTGCCTCTCTAGTCTTCCTCCAGACCTTGATTTCCAAATGAAAAGCAAAATTTACTTTTATCTGAAAAGAGGACTTTGGACCACTGAGCAACAGTCCAGTTCTTTTTCTCCGTAGCTCAGGTAAGACGCTTCTGATGTTGTCTTTGGTTCAGAAGTGGCTTGGTAGCCCTTTTCCTGAAGACGTCTGCGCGTGGTGACTTTTGATGCACTGACTCCAGCTTCAGTCCACTCCTTGTGAAGCTCTCCAAAGTGTCTGAATCGGCTTTGCTTGACAGTATTCTCAAGCTTGTGGTCATCGCTGTTGCTTGTGCACCTTCTCCTACCCAAATTCTTCCTTCCAGTCAACTTTGCATTTAATATGCTTTGATACAGCACTCTGTGAACAGCCACCCCATTCAGTAATGACCCTCTGTGACTTAACCTCTTTGCGTCAATGATTGTCTTCTGGATCATTGCCAAGTCATCAGTATTCCCCATTATTGTGGTTTCAAAGAACAAGAGATACCCGGAATTTATACTGTAGGGATGGTAATTTATTGAAGCTCAAATGTAAATATTCTAATATTTTGAGATACTGATTTTTTACTTTCATGAGCTGTAAGCTCTAATCATCAAAATTAAAACAAAAAAAAACTTTTGAAATGTTTTACTTTACATGTAATGAATCTAGAATATATGAAAGTTTCACTTTTTGAAATAGATTTACTATAAAAAAAAGAATTTATTCACGATATTACAGCCCTGGTGAGCATAAAAAAGAAGCACCTCTTCCAAAAAAAATGAAAAAAGCTGGTGTTTTTTCAGTAGGGAGAATTCAGAAATATTTTCAGAAATATATAAAAATGATCATGTAACATAATTTGTGTAATTAACACAGTTGTTTATGAGTAACTAAAAAAAATGTTCCTCAATACTGGTGGTCACTGTAATAAAGGTAATAATATAATATGAATTTGTTGCAATGAGATTTTTGTTTTTCCATTAATAAACAACAGCTTCAAAAATGGCAATTAAACCAGTTTTGGGAAATAAAACAAATCTTGCAAACTCAAATTCACATCTTGTCAAATAATAATTGGGCTACACAATCCCCCCAAAAATTCCGTCGTTCCCAGATTCAGAGGCAAATGATCCCCTCAGTTTTACCGCTAGACTCACACATGCAACACCTGCTTTGTCCGATATCATCTTTCAGATGGTCAGGAGGCTGATTTATTGAAACAAATGCATGCAGGTGACCAGAAAGAGGAGGACAGCACAGGAGGTATTTCAGAGCTGCTACAAACTGTTTCCCTAAAATAAATAAAACCCCTCCCAAACCCACAGCCCATTTTCCTCCGTTTGGCACCAGTGATTTTCAGGAAGTGCTTACTCCCATGCATGTCACTCCACGACTATCCCGTTTAACCTTTGTGATGCTTCAGTGTTGGACAGTCAGTGCAATGCGAACTCTGTTAATATTTTTATCTTTTAGCAGAGACCACCACAGTGCCTCCTGCACCGATGTTGCAGTTGGAAAAATGCTGCATGCAGAACAACAGCACCACTCTGGCCTGGAGGATAACTACGGTCCAAGCCCTGCCTGTAGAGGGTTACGTGCTGGAGCTGGATGACGGGAATAGCGGGCCTTACCGGGTACATCTACAACATTTTTACTTCTACACTGAGATCATTCAGCAATTAGGAAAACAAAGAGATATCTTAATCATTTTGTATTCTGAATTAAATCACCTCATATGCACAGTTTTCATTCTTGTGCTGATATGTTTCATAAAATCGAAACTTTTGGGCTGGACATTTTTAAGAGCTTGTTACCTTTTTTATAAAGGCAGCGGCTATTTGTACTAAGTGTAAATAGCGATAGATGCATAGATAGAAGTGCAAATAGCATATTTTCTAAGCGATAGATACTACTTACACTAAGTGAAAATAGCTATATATTCTATTTACACTTTGTTAAAATAGCAAGTTCCTCATCAGGAACTCGAGCTGCGTCTGGAGACGCTTTGGGGAACGTCTTCAGCGTGACCGGCTCTGAATACAAATGAAATCTGTCCAATGGATGGCGGGATGTCACGGGCGAGGTGACGTAATGACCAGCTGGCATAAAAGCACGTGGGGTGAAACCGGCGTCAGCTTTTTTCTTTCAGCTAGTGCTCTGCATCTCCATGAGTATGTAGTGTTATCTAGATCTCCGTGAGTATATAGTGTTATTTGTCTGTTTCTAACATGGGAGCAGGGTGCAACAAGGGCGGTGTTTTCCTCCCTACAAACGGCTTGTGTGTGCTTTGCTTGGGAGCAGGACATGCAGGGACGGCTCTCGAGGGGGCTGTTTGCCCGCGCGGGAGCCTTCCTCTGCGCATGCTTTGCTCCCGAAAGTCCCTCCTCTCCGGAGGTGGGTTCTTTCTTTGGTGTTCCCCACGGCGCTGGCATTTCTCTTGTCTTCCTCCTCCGAGGAGGTTGACACGGGAGGCACCGAGTATGTTGGACCCCCTCTTTCACCCCAATATGAGGAGCCGCAGAGAGGGTTATACTAGCGTTTTCTGCGGTTTCAGACTCGCCTCCACATCGGAGCCTGCCTTTTTTTCCTCCACACTGAGGTGTCGAGGTCGTAGGGAAAACATTTCGGCCCGCCTCTTCGTCCCCTCATTCGATTGCTACGGTAATGTGATGGGGACGAGTGAGCGCTGTTACAGAGCGATGCCGCGTGTGGAACAGACGTTTGCGAGCTATCTGTCCCCTGACTGCGTCGTCTCTGAAGGCAAGGTATACGCGGCAGCAGGTCGGTCTGGCTTATGTCTGCACACCATGGTGGTGTTGCGGGCATGTCAGGCTGACCTGCTCAAGGAGTTGGATGAGGGCGAGGGATTTAGTGCGGAGGACATCCGTGAACTGGGTTGAACCGCAAAACCGCTGATTTGTCTCTCCGCGCCGCCAGTGAGACCGTCGGGCGAACAGCCCTGGTGGCGGCGGAGAGGCATCTTTGGTTGACCCTGTCGGATTTAAAGGCCGCGACAGGGTCTTCTTTCTAGACGCCTCACTTTGCCTTCTGGCCTTTTCGGTTCGGGAGGCAGGCGGCAGTGGCGGCGGCGTTCCAGCGGTTTCTCCCTCACCGCTCCCTAGCTCACAGGGCTGCTGGGCGAGAGCAGCCCCTGCCGCGTGCTGGCTCCTTGTATAGGCAATCTCGCACCCGCAGAAGCGGGTCGGGGCGGTAAGAAGGGTGCGCGGTCAAGGACCTCCCAGCCAAGCAGGCGAAGAGGTCTTCGGCCAAGAAGCCCTGATGTGAGTGGGATCAGGGCTTATGAGGGTAGCCCCGCTGGGGTAGAGCACGATTCACCGATTTGCGGCCCTGTCAGTGGCCCCTTCTCACTTGGACTATGCGAAATTCCTTCGGTCAAGCCACAGCCTGTCGTACTGCAGGCCTTTAGTCCTCCTCCCTTTTGGGAGCCTGACCTAAGAGAGGTCTTCCTGCTTCAGGCAGACCCTCAGCGGTGGATTGCGATGCCATTCATTGGCCTATGAGTCCTCTGACCTCCCCTCGCTGATGGGAGTCAAGGCTCATTCCACGAGAAGTGTGTCCCAATCAGGATGTCTGCAATGCTGCGGGATGGTCTACGCCCCTGACTTTTGTCAGGTTGTATGGCCTGGACATGCGAGCCACTCCAGGATCTTCCGTTCTCTCGCCCTAGATGTGCTCCGTACGGATACACACGGGGCAGGAATTGGAAAGTCTGGTGCCGTGGGTATCTCGTTCCCCAAAGCGTCTCCAGACGCAGCTCGAGTTCCTGAAGAGGAACGTCTTAGGTTACGTATGTAACCCCAGTTCCTCGAAGGAACGAGACGCTGCGTCGCGAGGCCACACTACCGGCATCCCTGCCAGCGCATGCTTCAATTTAAAAGCTGATGCCGGTTTCACCGCACGTGCTTTTATGCCAGCTGGTCATTACGTCACCTTGCCCGTGACGTCCCGCCATCCATTGGAAAGATTTCATTTGTATTCAGAGCCGGTCATGCTGAAGGCGTTCCCCAAAGTGTCTCCAGACGCAGCGTATCATTCCTTCGAGGAACTGGGGTTACATACGTAACCTAAGACGATTTTCTGCTATTTATACTACTTATTGCAAATAGTGGCAATTATCTGCACCTTAGTATTGTAGTACATTATAAAACAGTACCCAATAATAACGTATTGAGTGTAAATTATAGTTTTAATTCAAATTATTAAATGGATGCCACCTTATTGGGACAATAAAACCCTCCCTACACATACCTTTTTCTACCTAAAATTTTCATTTTTGGGTGTACTATAATGTCTTTTCTAGAGCATCCACCTCCCGTGCCAGTCAGTTGGTTTGAAGTTTGTTCGAATCCCACTTAAAGCGACAAAATCAGTCAAGTTAACTCTGTGCTGTTAAATCTTCCAAACTGCTTTTCCAAAGTTGCAGGAAGCTTTTAATGTTATCTTGTTTTTGAAATGCTTAACATTCTCTGCTACTCTTTGAGAAATCTGCAGCTGATTTTATCATCCATGATTAACGTGCAGTATTAATAACTTATCTTACATGAGATCATGTTTTACCAGATGCTTTTTATTTTTACCTTACACCTTGTCTGCTTTTTTACCCCTCTTTCCCTGTCCATGTTTTAGGAAGTCTATATAGGGAAAGAGACCATCTGTACAGTGGACGGCCTTCATTTCAACAGTTCATACAACGCTCGAGTCAAAGCGTACAACTCTGCTGGAGTGGGAGCGTACAGCAAAGTTGTTGTTTTGAAGACGTCTGATGGTGGGTGTTTTGGTCGACTGCTTCTTCACACAGTTTCTTTCATTCACCTTTAATAGGGTCTCTGAGTGTTCTTAAAGCTTCTTTTCTATCTATGACGCCCATTCACACAGCTTTCGCATTATATATTCCCTTTCTTCCATGGATCCCTGCTGTGGATGCATCTCTTTAATGAGTGTTTTATAGGAAAACTCCTCTCATCAAACGTCCTATGCAGACTCTATGTAGAAGTAGAGATTTATAGTTTCATAGAGATTTATACTCTCATAGGGAATTAATTTGACTGTTAATATTACTGAGACTTTTCACTGTTTGTACCGCTCCATTCCACTTCTGCAAGTTAATGTTGAACCAACAGAGTGACTTTCTATATGAGCGAATCAATGAATCATTCACGCAACTGATTTGTTCAAAAACACTGACTCTGCTGTAGCTTTCTTGGAAACTGTTTTCTATGGCTGAGCAGAAGTAGACAAATTAAAATGCACTATATTGTGTGCATTTGATGGTAGTTACTCAATATTAAAATAATAGTTCACCTAAAAACTCACCCTCACTTTACTCACCCTCAGGCCATACAAGATGTTTGTTTCTTCATGGGAACAGATTTGGAGAACTTTAGCATTACATCACTTGCTCAGCAATGGATCCTCTGCAGTGAATGGGTGCCGTCAGAATAAGAGTCCAAACAGCTGACAAAAACATCAAGCAAACGCCACGAATCCAGTCCATCAATTATCATCTTGTGAACCAAAAAGTTGTGTTTGTATGATACAAATCCCTCATTAAGACGTTTTTAACTACAAACTTTTGCTAAAATATGAGTCACCTATCCATAATATTGCTTTCTCCAGTGAAAAAGTCGTCTCGTCTGAATCAAGAGAGAAAAAAAAGCAGCACAGTTCAAGCATCATTTACAAGCAAAAACAGTCAAAAATAGTTCTAAACAAATATGTCAGTGGTAACAGGGGACAGACTTTTTCACTGTTTGCACTATCATTCTGACGGCACCCATTCACTGCAGATGATTCATTGATGAGAAAGTGATGTAACGCTAAATTTCTCCAAATCTGTTCCAATGAAGATCTTGGATGACCTGAGGATGAGATCATTTTCAGCGAATTTTCATGTTTGTGTGAACTGTTCCTTTATCTTGTGAATAGAACTTGTAAGATTTCACTATACTCTATGTATTTCTTAACTTTTAACGACATAACTCCAGTGTTCACCTTGAATAAACATGGCTAACGTGTTTATAGCTTGGAATGTGATAAAAGATGGCAAAACTATTTTTTTTGAGGTTTTATCGAATTAATTTCATTTAGCGAAATGGCAAACAAGCTTATATCACTTTGAACGGCATAAAAATACTTTTCCCTAATTGAGAAGAACAGTGGGAACATGGGTAAATAACACGCACATTAACTATGCATATTAACTTTTTCAATGTTAAGATTTAGATTAAAATGTATTAAATGTTAATGGAAAATGATCATTATTTAGATTTATTGTATTTATTTATAGGTGTATATTTAAGTCCTGTGACTAGCTTTTAAGTTTTGCACCATTAGAAGACTGTTAGAATTAAGACCCCAGTTAAAGTTACATTGGTAGGTTCTAGATTGCTGTTTGCAAAACTACAATAAATCAGGGGTCCCACAAGAGATGTTCAATTAACACAGGACTTATTAGGGTTTAATGCTAGATTTGCCTTAAATGCCCTCTGCTACGGAAAATCTTCTAAGAGAGCTTCAATATTTAATTCCTTCGACTGTTTTAATAATTCATGTGTCACTGCAGGAGTGAAGACGTTTAGCTATGTGTATGATCAGCAAATTATGATGACTAAACATAACCTCTTTTATATCGTTGCTAAAGGAGCTGAGAACATGTTTGATCTGGGAATATCACTCATAAAACAACCCTTTTATCTGTCAGATATAACTGACATAACTCCTAAAAATCCATTGGCTCTGTTTAAAAAAATAAAATAAAAATCTAAACAGAAAACTAATCATATACAGTGCACAGTAATGTCAGTCAAATGCTGTGCTATGCTATTTTGATTAATCTTAGTATTTTTTATTGATTTAACATCTTTAACTGCAAATATGTTTTTGAACCACACTGAAGTATTCTCGCTTTTACTAACTTTATTTTATCTTTCCTCTGCAGTGGCATGGTTCACCTTTGACCCTACGTCAGCTCACAGAGACATTGTCCTATCGAATGAAAACCAGACTGTGACTTGTAACAGTTACGATGATCGCGTGGTGCTCGGGACAGCTGCCTTCTCCAAGGGCGTGCATTACTGGGAACTTAGTGTGGATCGCTATGACAACCACCCCGACCCCGCATTCGGTGTGGCACGGATTAATACGGTGAAGGACATGATGCTAGGGAAGGACGATAAGGCCTGGGCCATGTATGTGGACAACAATCGCTCCTGGTTCATGCACAACAACTCCCACACCAACAGGTACACGTCTTAATTTTTCTAGGGTGGTTATAAATTTTGCAAGCTGGGCTTTTGACAGATTTGGTCCACATTATTTTGGACAGGCACCACTTCTTGGACAGGAAGGGACCGCCTGTCCAACACGTCATTTTTGTCTAATCACTGAAAGTCCACATAACCAAAATTGTCAAGCTGGAGAAGGTGAATACAGACAAGTATCCATATGAATTGAGTGGTTTAATCCAAGTCTTTTGAACAAACAATGACTTTACATGATGAAGAGTTTAATATAGGCTTTATATTAATAAACTCTGATCAATGCACATACATAGAACACATCACATATGGTCAACGGCTGCTCAACCGTACTTGCTGTCAATGTCTATAAACTTCAGAATCATCATACAGAAAATGATAAGAGAAATATGTTTATTTGTGTCCTAAATATGAATGAAATCTTCAAGAAAGACTTGAGAATGAGTAAATGATAGAATTTAAATTTTTGGGTGAAGGAATATTGCACATGGGAAACAGGGAAAAATAAACCCAAATAAATCTGAATTTAAAACTATTAATAATATGGATTTATATCACTAAGGGTGTTTTCACACTTGAGTCCTCTTTAAAGAACCGAACCCAGACCCCTTTAAGTGAACCAAGAGGTGGACCAAGTGAAAAAGGACCCAGTTTTCTTTGTGTGCACACTATCGCAGTTCTTGAAAGAGGACTGAGATCCTTTTTTGGTCCACTTAAGCAGCAATGGTGTCTCAGACCTCTTTGTGTTCAGACTGTTGCTTTTTGGATCTAGTCCAGTTCAGTGTTTGATGGCTGACATTATGGCCTCCAAAACTGGAATATTTTTATCTTTTTCACAAAAATATAAGTTTCGTACACCTTTGTAATATTTGTTTTTGAATTGTTTTCCTTGTTTATGTAATCATGTTTATTAGCTCACAGGGTTTCTGCAGGATTTTTAAGCGACTTTTTTAGACCTTCACAGATAAAATTAATGCCCTATGATTGGGGTGGGGCAATGTCAATGGTAACATATTCAACTGTAAAAAGCTTGATTTACAGTTCAGATACAGGTTTTCACAAAAAATATAAAAAATAATAAAATTTAATAAAATTTCAAATTTTAAAAGGGCTGTTAAAAATGCAAATCCATTCTCTGCCAGAAGGTGGCGCTTTCAGAAGCGCATAAAGATAGACTTTGAAATGAGCAGCACTCATATTTATCCAGTGAAATCATAGCCTTTTTCATTTTAATCATCATATTAGGCTATTTGGCAATTGTCTTTCCGTCCCCATTGTACATTTTATGGCCTTAGATTTGATCAAATTTTAGACTTTTTAACGACCAGCGAAAATGGCATGCTAGAAAAAAAAAAAAATTGGACAAATAAAATAAGATAAAATATAATAAACTGCTTTAAATTTTTCAGGTACAGAAAAACTCAAGTGAGCCCGGGCCGATTTTTGTTCACAATGCACGTTTTTAGCGAATCGTACCTTTAGCCAAAAACGAACCGTACTCAGACCACCTCCTCAGTGTTCATATATGGGCCAAAAATCAAGCGAACCACGCTCAGACCCCTGAAAAGGACCAAGTGTGAAAATACCCTTATTTATACATGGTATCACAATTAAATGTGAAGCAAACTCTGAAAGTTGAGAGAGATTAACACTAATTGCTACAGACATTTTTGAAACGAGGAGATTTTAATTACTATAGATTTTATAACTTTTTATAAAATTTGTTAAGCACATAAAAGAACATTAATTTTTTCATTAAATTACTGTGCAGTTTTTCTGTAGCTCAAATAGTAGAGCTTGGTGCTGGCAACGCCAAGGTTATGGGTTCAGTTCCCAGGAAGAACTAATAAAATGTGTACCTTAAATGCAGTTTAATGGACTGTTCGCACAGAACATGTTTTCCATTCCACTATATTTCTATTGTTTTTCTATGTAAACAAGCGCTAGATGAACGTGTTTGATCATTGCAATCATGTTTTGTGTCTTTTGCAGTGTCTTGCGCATACCACGGCATACTAAAAATGCAGCGCTTAAGTTAAAATAGGTTCAATTGTTAAGAAACGCAGTTCGGAACCTTGCGCTTTTGTAATGTAAACTTGCTCAAATATTATAAATGGAAGAGCGAGATAGGCAGGACAACAACACACGTGTCTGTGATTGGCCAGACTATGCTGATGATGCATGTTATAGTATGTTGGAATATTTTCATAGTTGTGGAGCATTGTAAACACTGTTTCAGTATGAAGTTTGATTAGGATATACTGTAGCTGTAGTGCATGTACACATGGTGTATGTCACAGTTATGCTGATGCAGTGTCCTCTGGAGAGTATGAAGGACAGGCTGATTATAACACTGCAATGATTTAAAATTCTGCCTCCGTTTATTGATAGTGAGGTAACTGTGAGGACACGCTAACAGTATGCTAGTGTTACACTTAACAATCCCTGAAATCTATGCCTTTCATATGTAGCCTACTTAATATAGCCTGAGGACAAGCTTGTTCTACTTCTTTGTCAGTCTTGACTCCATCATAGTCCTTTCATTTCTCCTCTTTTTTAAATAATATTTTATAGATGTCTTGTTTTCCCAGCATGTTTCTTTTATTCTCTTCTCCCTCCATCACCCAGGGGCTGTAAGCAGGTAAAGCATTCAGGTGAAAGTAGTTTGTAGAGTCACTTATGTAGAACTTTGCCAGTAGTTCAAGTATCATCAGCTTTATTATAGTTGTTAGATAAGAGATTGTTCTAGAAACTCAATAGTTCTGTTCGTATTAAGATGCATTTTTGGTGATCCGTTCACAAGTGGTCAGCACTAAATAAAGGTGGAAACATATAACGCTCTATATCGTTTTCATTAATGAGTGCAGCATGCGCATTCGAGTTAAGACCCCTTGACACCAAGGATAACTATAACATTATAACTATAACACAGTGGAACAATATTGTTGGAATCACTTTTAGAAAGATTTTACCAGCTCATGATCCATAAGTTTTATATCTTATAATATCCGTCCAAAATCATTCTGATGATACACTGACTTCTAGTAAAGCAAATGATTTCTGTTTTTTTCCCATACTCCTCCAAAAACCTCCCAAGAAAGTGATGCAGATCATAACAAAATACAAGAGATGGCTTAAAAAAATCTGAACACAAGGAGTCACATGAGGTGCGTTTGAAATGCACGATAAAGGGATTAAAAACAAATCCCCAAAAAATCATTTATGCTCCCTCAAGTGGTTCCAAACCGTTAAGATTCCCATTCATCTTCGGAACACAAATGGAGATATTTTTAATATTTTATTCTTTTACAATTTGGTAACACTTTAGAATACTGTTCCATCATTAATGAATAACTACACAAGAACACATGAGTAATGCAATATTAGCACTCTAGTAACTACTAGTAACTAACAAGAAACTCTGATTAATGAATTAGTAAGTAATAGTGCTTGGCCGAATGTGGTAGTTCACTATTAGCTAATCAGTAACTATTATTTTTTCATACCTCCCTAAGAACTACTGTATATAGGTTCATAATTAATATGAATAATACATAATGTATAATTAATTCTAAAGTAAAGGTCATGGTAACCCACTAGTATTACCAAATTCTTCAGAAGGAATTACTCATTTTTGGATCAGTATTCTAAAGTGAAGATCGCGATAACTCCTTAGTAATTACTGAAGTCATTGTAAACTAAACTGTAAGGTTTTGGTTAGTAATTTATTTTGCTAGATTTGGTAACACTTAAATCATTACTAGTGGGTTACGGTGATCTTCACTTTAGAATGCTGATCCAAATAATTAGTAGTTTCTTCAGAAGGATGTAGTAACACTTAAGTCATAACTATCCAAACCCTTACATATATCTCAAAAGCTTTAACTCACGTCAGTCAGTATTAGGGAGTTATGATGCTTTTCACTTTAGAATACTGATCCAGTTAGTAGTTCTTGTAGAAGAATTTGATCATTCTTGAGTCATTACTAGTGGGTTACCATGATCTTCATTTTAGAATTAATTATACATTATGCATAATTCACATTAATTATGAACCTGTATACAGTAGTTCTTAGTAGTTCTCCAGGATATATTAAAAAAATAGTAGTTATTGATTAGCTAATAGTGAACTAGCAGTTTCAACTGAGCGCTATTACTTACTAAATCAATAATCATAGTTTCTTGTTAGGTAATAGTAGTTACTACAATGTTAATAGTGCATTAGTGAATTGTTCCTGTGTAGTTATTCATTAACAAAGGATCAGTATTCTAAAGTGTTACCCAATTTTTGTACATCCATTTAGAATACACACAACCAACATTTTCAAGCTTCAAAAAGTTCATAAAGACATTGTAAAAGTAATCGATATGAATAAAGGGATTTAATTCAAGTCTTCTGAAGAGAAACGCCACTTTATATGATGAACAGATTTAATGTAGTCTTTTATCCACATAGAAACATTACGTTCTTACAGAAGTTAAACAGAAACAGAAGTTTAACTGTACTTGCTTGATGTGTAAGAACATATCTCACTGGTTCTTGCCGAAACACAAACGTGCTCACATGACTTGTAAGAACTAACCTCATTGGTTCTTGCATATCAAGCAAACATGGTTGAGCTTCTGTTTACAATACTGATGTACGAATATCTTCAAATATGGGGTTTGCAATGCCATGAGGGTGAGTAAAACCCTGGTGAACTGATCCTTTAATAACAGGTGGAAATAGGACCAATGTTTAGAAATACATGGTGTGTAGAGCTTCCATTGTGTTCCTCAACATGTTTCTTTTAAAATGTCTATGAGCTGTTACAAAGTTTCTTAACTCTATAAATATAAGTAGGTGATATCACACTTGCAGTCATCCTGTCTGACTGAATATTAGCATTGCTGTGATTCAGAAGTAACATACACACTGGAGTCATAGCACAGTTTCTCCTCCCTACGTTCTTTACTCTGATCCAGCTCCACTCCAAATTCTCCATTTCCTGCATCCTTCTTATTCCTCTTCCCAGAGAGATCTTGGATCAAAAGAGAACACTCCTGTGTTGCTGATTCACTTCATTTGTCTCCTTATTCTTCTCTGTGATTCTTGCAGGGCTGAGGGTGGCATCATAAAGGGTTCGACTGTGGGGATTCTGTTAGACCTGACAAAACATACCCTGACCTTCTTCATCAACAAACAGCAGCATGGACCTGTAGCTTTTGAGAACCTGGAGGGTGTGTTCATGCCCGCAGTTAGCCTCAACCGCAATGTCCAGGTGAGCAGCAGATCCACACTGACCTTTACCATACTCAGTGATCGGTAGCATTGGGAATCCAGAACTGTTTCTTATTCTGAATCATTCTCATGACCTTCAAGTTGCTTTACCAAACGTCTAGATTATTTTGGCATGTTTTGATTTTTAAAAAATATTTTTCCACAAATATTCTCCTAAGTTGAAAAATTTAGGAGCTCATTAAAAACTTTTAGGGATGCAATGAAAATTTATCAAACATATTTTTTCTTTAATAAAGTTTTCCAAGGAGACATTTACAAGCAAAATTAATTAATTTATTGAAATATAAAAAAAAAGTACACTTGGTTTTTAAATATTTATTATTATATATTTTCAGGTGACAACACTGAAGAAATTACGCTATGCTATAATGTAGAGTAGTGAGTGTACAGCTTGTATAACAGTGTAAATTTGCTGTCCCCTGAAAATAACTCAACACACAGTCATTAATGTCTAAACCGCTGGCCACAAAATTGAGTACACCCCTAAGTGAAAATGTCCAAATTGGGCCCAATTAGCCATTTTCTCTCCCTGATGTCATGTGACTCGTTAGTGTTACAAGGTCTCAGGTATGAATGGGGAGCAGGTGTGTTAAATTTGGTGTTATCGCTCTCACTCTCTCATACTGGTCACTGGAAGTTCAACATGGCACCTCATG
The DNA here is from genome assembly GCF_936440315.1 of Barbus barbus. NCBI lineage: Eukaryota > Metazoa > Chordata > Actinopteri > Cypriniformes > Cyprinidae > Barbus > Barbus barbus. The sequence goes on from NC_136742.1 coordinate 7,359,807, forward strand.
GCAAAGAACTCTTTGAGGATCTGAAAAAAAGATTTGTTGCTCTACATAAAGATGGCGTAGGCTATAAGAAGATTGCCAAGATCCTGAAACTGAGCTGCAGCACGGTGGCCAAGACCATACAGCGGTTTAACAGGACAGGTTCCACTCAGAACAGGCCTCGCCATGGTCGACCAAGTGTCATATCCAGAGGTTGTGTTTGGGAAATAGACGTATGAGTGCTGCCAGCATTGCTGCAGAGGTTGAAGGGGTGGGGGGTCAGCCTGTCAGTGCTTAGACCATACGCCGCACACTGCATCAAATTGGTCTGCATGGCTGTCGTCCCAGAAGGAAGCCTCTTCTAAAGATGATGCCCAAGAAAGCCCGCAAACAGTTTGCTGAAGACAAGCAGACTAAGGACATGGATTACTGGAACCATGTCCTGTGGTCTGATGAGACCAAGATAAACTTATTTGGTTCAGATGGTGTCAAGCGTGTGTGGCGGCAACCAGGTGAGGAGTACAAAGACAAGTGTGTCTTGCCTACAGTCAAGCATGGGAGTGTCATGGTCTGGGAGTGCTGCCGGCACTGGGGAGCTACAGTTCATTGAGGGAACCATGAATGCCAACATGTACTGTGACATACTGAAGCAGAGACTGGGCCGCAGGGCAGTATTCCAACATGATAACGACTCTAAACACACCTCCAGGACGACCACTGCCTTGCTAAAGAAGCTGAGGGTAAAGGTGATGGACTGGCCAAGCATGTCTCCAGACGTAAACCCTATTGAGCATCTGTGGGGCATCGTCAAACGGAAGGTGGAGGAGCGCAAGTTCTCTAACATCCACCAGCTCCGTGATGTTGTCATGGAGGAGTGGACGAGGACTCCAGTGGCAACCTGTGAAGCTCTGGTGAACTCCATGCCCAAGAGGGTTAAGGCAGTGCTGGATAATAATGGTGGCCACACAAAATATTGACACTTTGGGCCCAATTTGGACATTTTCACTTAGGGGTGTACTCACTTTTGTGGCCAGCAGTTTAGACATTAATGGCTGTGTGTTGAGTTATTTTCAGGGGACAGCAAATTTACACTGTTATACAAGCTGTACACTCACTACTTTACATTGTAGCAAAGTGTCATTTCTTCAGTGTTGTCACATGAAAATATATTATAAAATATTTACAAAATGTGAGGGGTGTTCTGTGAGATACTGTATATATATATACAGTGGGGGAAAAAAATATTTGATCCCCAGCTGATTTTGTATGTTTGCACACTGACAAAGAAATGATCAGTCTATAATTTTAACGGTGGGTTTATTTGTGAGAGACAGAATAACAACAGAGTGAGATACAGAATACAGTGAGAGACAGAATAACAACAACAAAAAATCCAGAAAAATGCATTTCAAAAAATTTATAAATTGATTTGCATTTTAATGAGTCAAATACGTATTTGATCCCCTATCAATCAGCTCCCAGGTGTCTTTTATACAGGTAAGGAGCTGAGATTAGGAGCACTCTCATAAAGGGCACCTATTATGCCTCTTTTTACAAGATGTAATATTGGTCTTGGGTGTCCCCAGAATGTGTCTGTGAAGTTTCAGGCCAAAATACCCCATAGATAATTTATTATAACAGCTGGAAAATGTCATTTTTGGGGTGTTTCTAAAAACGAGCTGATTTGGAGTGTATGTGTAACCGGTTCTACTTCGCCTCGCTCCGAGCGGGATTCGAACTGCGGTCTCCGGTGCGGGAGGCGGGCGCTCTAACAAGGAGGCTAAAAGCCACGGCCTCTAGCGTCAGTCGCCAGAGCGCCTCTTTTTGAGATCAGAGGAGTGAGGTTTACACGCACCAGCACTTACTTGCTTACGTCTGTTACACTCACCCCCCTAAACCTCACTCCCGTCCGGGTCACGGCACCAATGTAACCGGTTCTACTTCGCCTCGCTCCGAGCGGGATTTGAACCGCGGTCTCCGGCGCGGGAGGCGGGCGCTCTAACAAGTAGGTTTACACGCACCAGCACTTACTTGCCTACGTCTGTTACATATGCAAATGAGCTGCATATTCCCACCCCATCTCCAGAAGAGGGCGTCGCGTATACGCCTCTCTGCATTGCATATCTACAGCGATAAACAGCTGGTAGAAGCAACATGACTGAGAGAGAGGGAACCGGTGTTCAGTCGTACATATGGGAGTCAAATGTACTGAAAGTGGGACGAAACAGCCCGATGTTGCAGAGCTCACGCATCAATGATCAATGGACTGAGCCGCGCGACCGCGCTACGAATGGCGCAAACTAATTTCACAAGTGTGGCGCCCACAGCGTCCTTCCGAAATATGATGTCACACTGCGGTGAGAGTCAAAACGGCAGGCCTAGTGAGACTGACTTGGTTTTAAGGGGATTAAAAAATTAGTAGTGGGGGGATTTTTATCATTGTAGGGTGATTGTGTTCACACACTGCCAACACACATTTATGTCCAAACACCATGTAAAAGTGGATTTTGCATAATAGGTGCCCTTTAGGTGTTCCTAATCTCAGCTTGTTACCTGTATAAAAGACAACCTGTCCACAGAAGCAATCAATCAATCAGATTCCAAACTCTCCACCATGGCCAAGACCAAAGAGCTGTCCAAGAATGTCAGGGACAAGATTGTAGACCTACACAAGGCTGGAATGGGCTACAAGACCATCGCCAAGCAGCTTGCTGAGAAGGTGACAACAGTTGGTGCGATTCTTCGCAAATATAAGAAACACAAAATAACTGTCAATCTCCCTCGGTCTGGGGCTCCATGCAGGATCTCACCTCGTGGAGTTTCAATGATCATGAGAACGGTGAGGAATCAGCCCAGAACTACACGGGAGGATCTTGTCAATGATCTCAAGGCAGCTGGGACCATAGTCACCAAGAAAACAATTGGCACCACACTACGCCGTGAAGGACTGAAATCCTGCAGCGCCCGCAAGATCCTCCTGCTCAAGAAAGCACATGTACAGCCCATCTGAAGTTTGCCAATGATTCAGAGGAGAACTGGGTGAAAGTGTTGTGGTCAGATGAGACCAAAATCCAGCTCTTTGGCATCAACTCAACTCGCCGTGTTTGGAGGAGGAGGAATGCTGCCTATGACCCCAAGAACACCATCCCCACCGTCAAACATGGAGGTGGAAACATGCTTTGGGGGTGTTTTTCTGCTAAGGGGATAGGACAACTGCACCGCATCAAAGAGACGAATTGAAAGGGTATTGAAAATGGGTCGTGGATAGAAAAATCTGTGGAGGGCGCTGAAGGTTCGAGTTGCCAAACGGCAGCCTCAAAACCTTAATGACTTGAAGAGGATCTGCAGAGGAGTGGGACAAAATCCCTCCTGAGATGTGTGCAAACCTGGTGGCCAACTACAAGAAACGTCTGACCTCTGTGATTGCCAACAAGGGTTTTGCCATCAAGTAAGTCATGTTTTGCGACGAGTTCAAATACTTCTTTGACTCATTAAAATGCAAATCAATTCATAACATTTTTGAAATGCGTTTTTCTGTTTGTTTTTTTATTTTTATTTTATTATTTTTTTTGTTATTCTGTCTCTCACTATTCAAATATACCTACCATTAAAATTATAGACTGATCACTTCTTTGTCAGTGGGCAAATGTACAAAATCAGCAGGAGATCAAATAACCCCCCCCCACTGTAAATATATATATATATATATCAGAGGTCGCGTTAACCCGAAAATTCTCCGTCATTGACGGAATGTTTTTAGCAGTGACGAAAAAATCTGAAGGCCGTCCGTCACTTTGACAGATTACACTGAGGGTGATCTACTGTATTGTACTTTGTAACAGTCCAGGTGGTGGCTAGTGCACTCCAGTGAGGCAGCAGAGAATATCATATCATGGATCATCAGCTCCAAAACAAAAATAAAACTCACTTTTGCTATGCCTTTGATTACGCACAGGCGAGTATAGTAAAGCTAATCGCTTGATCTGAGGTGTCTACAGCGATCTATCACACCACATTAAAGAGCGCCAAAATGGTATTTATTGCTTGAATTTACTAATAAAATGGACAGAATTTTAAATCTGAGACTGTATTTCATATCAAAAGTAACAACGCACAAACTTACTATACTGTGTAGCCTACTGTGCATCGATTGGGAGTTAAGAAACGATATTGGTTCATAAAAATAAGAATCTATTAAATTTTTTTTTTTACCCAGCCCTTGCATATTTCGTTGTTAGTGGCCTCTGCTGTTACTGCGGCGTTGAACGTGAAAAGTGACGCAGTCTCTATTCATCTGTTCTCGTCATAAATAAATAAATGCATAAGCCAATATGCTGGTCCATAGGTTCATTATTAAAAATGAAAATGTGTATAAATTAAATATGTTATTATAATTAAAATATGAAAATGAAAATGACGGGTAATAATATATTATGAAGGAATTTTTTACAACCCTTTCCGTAGACAATGTTAAAGTCTAACGCAACCTCTGATATATACACACACACACACACACACACACACAAATCTGATTGGCTGAAAGCCTTGTACAGCTGTGTGATATTCTAGTGATAACAGAACTCCAACTGAGCGAGTGTCATCATGGCGGACACCCAAATACACTTTAATTTTCTTAATACTACTGTTTTTGAGTCAAGGAATGTAATGTAAGCTGTTGAACAGTTGTATAAATGCAATATCATACTCATAGCCATTGCGATATGTCTGTATATCAGAACGCTACAGCCAAATCACAGCTGTGCCAATATACAGCCATATCGCACTGCTACTCGTTTGATAATGCTCATATTTTATTGTGCTGATACTAGTAATGGTCTTTCTGTTATGCTGCAGCCCAGACAGACAAGAGTTTATGTTGAATTAAATGCCACTTTTAATTATAACAAGTAGCTCATAAGCAATCTGCTGGCATAAATGCATGGTTTTCATTGTTTGTAAACTGCTCTGAAACAGTGAGCCTGCTGTGCTGTTTTTACTTTGACATGTGTAGCGCTCATATTTATTTAATGAAAGCATAGCCTTTTTAGGTTTGATAACATTAGAGTGTTTTTCAATTCCTGTTTTTCCATTCCAGTTTAAATTAGAATTAAGACATTTTTAAAGATATTAATTTTCATAAAACTTGCTTCTAGATACCTTTTACAGTTTGCACACACATCTATTTTTAGTTGCACTGTGCTTTACTTTAAACCCTTCTTTTGAAAGTTAATAGATGGAAATTAATTAATTAATTAAGATGAATCGTAATATGAATCAGATTCACATGCCTACTGATCATCACCACATCACATTTATCAACATTAATGATTGGAATTTGTCTTTTCACAGGTGACACTAATCACAGGTCTGGAAGTCCCAAAGAGCATCATGTGATCATCTTGGACCAATAAGAATGAGCCAGACCTTTCTTGTTAAACTAATCAGTGCTCTTAGACTGCACTGACATATTACGCTAATATTAATAATATTTTTCCCCTTATGGTCATATGGGTGATTTGCATTTCAGTGTTTACAAATCATTCCCATGTTTACAGAAAAGCAAACGGCGATGTCCCCACGGGGGCCAAAACTGGAGTCGGACCCAAAAGCACTTTGAAGTAGAGTTATGCCTCTTTTTCATACCTCCAACGAAAGATAGCACAGTTTCAAAAACATAATTGGATTATAACCAACTTATTAGCTGTTTGATATCTTAGCATTGGAACAGAGTGATCAAACGCAACCGATAGTGATCAAACAACTGTGAGACTAAAAGTGAATTTGAAAATGTTTCAGGTTAATCTCACATGCTACACAAATCTCAGGTTTACTCACCTTTAATGTGCTTCAAAAGCCCCCAGAAATGTCATCACTCAGACCATGAATCTGGGGTGCTGGGTTTGAAAAAGTCCCGGTCTAGACAAAAGCCCTGCATCAGATAATGGTGAAGTTTACAGTATCTTCAGTTCATAGTTCCACAAGTAAAATTGTAAATCTTATTGCTAATTTCACACTTCTGCTGAATTAGCTGCACAATTTGAGGAAAACAAAACAATGATCGTAGCACAGACAGTGCTGGATGAGTTACAGTGCCTTGTGAAAGTATCCATAATTTCTTTCACGTTTTGTTATGTTGCCGCCTTATGTTAAACTGCTTTAAATTACCTCCCCCCCCCACATCAATCTACACTCCATGCACCATAATGGTAAAGCAAAAAACAGGTTTTTAACATCTTTCAAATTTATTAAAAATAAAAAACTTAAATAATTCCACTGCATAAGTATTCATACCCTTATCTGGGACAATTGAAATTTAGTTCAGGAGCATTTATATTGCTTGTAGATGTTACTAGACTTTGTGTGAAGTTAACCTGTGGCAAATTCAATTGAATGGGTATGATTTGGAAAGGCACACGTCTTAATAAAAGTTCTAATAGCTGATAATGCATATCAGAGCAAAAAACAAGCCCTGAGGTCAAAAGAACAGTCTGTAGAGCTCAGAAACAGGTTTGTGTCAAGCCACACATCTGGGGAAGAGTTCAGAAAAAACATCTGCTTCATTAAAGGGTCACAAATGCATGTAGTCTCTGTTAACCTTAATGGAAGAAGTTTGAAACAACCAGGACTCTTTCTAGAGCTGGCCTCTTGGCCAAACTGAGCAATTGATGGAGAAGGGCTTTGGTTAGTGTGGTGACCAAGAACCTGATGGTCACTCTAGTTGACCTCCATGATCATATATGCAGATCGGAGATACTTACAGAAGGACAAACATCACTGCAACACTCCACCGATCTGGGCTTTATGGCGGTGTGGCCAAACTCAATCCTCTCCTCAATGAAGATATATGGAAACACACTTGGAATTTGCAGAAAAGCACCTAAAGGACCCTCAGACTCTGAGAAACAAGATTCTCTGGTTTGATGAACCTCAATTCTAAGCATCATGTTTGAAGGAAACCAGCTCTGCTCATCACCTGCAGAGTACCATCCCAAAAGTAAAGTGTGCTGGTAGCAGCCTCATGCTGTGGGACTGTTTTTCAGTGACAGGGACTGAGGGACTCGTAACACTGCACCAAAATATTGAGATAGCCTTAATGAAAACCCAGAGCATTCAGAACGTCAGACTGGGCAGAAGGTTCACCTTCCATCAGGACAATTAATCTAAATTCACAGCAAGAGTGGCTTAAAGGCAACTCTGTGAATGTCTTTGAGTGGCCCAGCCACAGCCTGGACTTGAACCCAGTCAAATATTTCTGGAGAAACCTTAAAATGTGCATCTCCCCCCATCCAACTTGACAGACCTTGAGAGGTGAAGAGGTGAGGAGAAGAATGGCAGATAATTGCCAAATGCTGATGAGAAAAGCTTGTCACATCAAACAAAAAAAGACTTGAGACTGTAAAGGTACTTCAGCTAAATATTTTGTTAAAGGTATGAATACTTATGCAATGCTCTTATTTCAGTTTTTTATTTTTAATAAATTTACAATTCTGTTTTTGCTTTGTCAATATGGTGCATGGAGTGTAGATTGATGTGGAAAAAAAGTAATTTAAAGCGGTTTAACATAAGGCAGCAACATAACAAAACATGAAAAAAAAAAAGGATGGGGTATGAATTATTTCGCAAGGCACTGTACATGCTGAAGTGGAATACTTAACGTATGCACAATTGTCTTAGCAAACAGCACTAAAACAAACAAGAAAAAAATCCAGGTTTACAGAAATGATATAAAACCTGCCATTAGAGATAGACTGTGCCCTCACCCCCAAGTGGACCTTGGTGCTTTATATATCTCAACTCTGAGGTCTCCTTACACTGTGACTGACATATTCCTTGAGAGTCTTGAAGTTGAAGTGTGTAATTTTCTCCTGTCTCAGCTTAATATGCAGAGATAATTGTAAGCCATTTTAGGTTGATTTGACAGAAAAGTGTAAACACTGATTCAAAACATTGCTCTGTTTGTTTGAACTACCCCTAGCAACGACTCTAGCAGTAGTGAGGGCTTTGGGTGGGGCTATCTGTATTTCTGACCAATGACAAATGAGTGGTCGGGAAACCTGTTTGAAAACAGTCACTATTTTTGTAAATGTATTTAGTGACGCAGATATGACACACATCGACTTTAAGTACATGACAGACTCGAGCTTCATACACCTCTATACAAGTGAATGATCACTTCATGGTTCAATCAGTATTATTTCCATCGCTTTTTTAGATTCTGATGTTGAAATACATCAAAGTCATACCTTGTAGTTGGAAAAAATATTGCGTTTGCATGTTGTACAGCCGTAAATATGGTCAAAGCAGTGAAGCACGCATGAGTTACACATTCATTATATTGAATTTGTGTTACATAGTGTGATGACATGGATGAAACAGGAATACACCATAGAGTTGCCTCCTATTGTTTGTTGTGTGGAATTATTTTCTGATAACGTAGCTTTGAGTTAAAACCCTAAAATTCTACATAACTCCATAACAGCACTTTTATTCTCACAAAACCGGACACATTAAATGCTATGAGGAGTCACATATGGACCTTGCAATAGGAGATACAAGCCTATGTTCAGCTTATACCTCTGTTGAAATTACAATGATTTCAGGGAGAAATGAGACATAAATGAAAGATATTATATTTGTTTATTATCCTGTCCAGACATTAATTTACGGGATTATGGGAACAGATAATAACCCATTGGTGATGTAAAGCATGGGATGTTGTTGATATTTATAACGCATTTCTATGAAGAGTGTAATTAATGTAAATAGCTTGAGCCAATGCTTTTATCTCGCAGTGAGTGCTTTGCTGTCAGGAGTACCAAACTAAAACAGGGCAGGTACTGGCACTAAATAAGTGCAATGGGAGCAGTTGTTAAAAAAATAAAAATAAGGAGTGGTAAAATGTAAAAAGCTGCGCTTAAAGGAATGTTCTGGGTTCAGTCAGGGCCATCGTCTCTTTGGGACAACTGAGAATGCTGTATATTAGCAGCTCATTAATTTTACGGACATTTCTGTTAACTCTAAAACACAATGCAATGACGTGTGAAATTCGAGATACCGGTAAAACACCTGTAAAAAATAAATACGGAACAATTCCTTCAAATTATACAGTATATTGTGCCCTATTGTTTTTAAAGTGTAGCAGTAAAACACAATCTCATAGCAGTTTCTAACTATTTTACATTTTGGCAAATTGGTGACTAATTCATATGAGTTTCTACGTACATTTTCATAGGATCTATTTATTCCCCAGTGAGGGTTAGGGTTAGAGGTGGACATTCATGCTCACTTTTTCGCTAAAAATCATACATTTTTATCTGATCAAATTTTAGTAGGGAAGAATTCGTACAAGTGCTTTAGCTGCATATTTCCACTTCTTAACCCTTCAGAACATTTCACCCCATAGACCTCCATTGTACCGTAAAAGTGCCAAGTTTAATTATCGTCTGTGGTAACTGCCAGCATGCCATATATGCTGTCCATATGCACTTTTTTCGCCTCATCCATCATATTTATGACCATCAGCTGGCAAAGTAATGGCGATAAATACAGAAATGCCGCCATCAGTGGGTTTGATCCATACAAAGTACCAGAAAACATTTTTTACAGATCTCAGGTTAGCCCTAACAAATGTAACTTTCATAAACATTTATATATTTAATCTCTGTATGTAATGCCAGTATATGGAGAGCACTGATATACAAGTTTTCTTTTCACAGCTTGCTAATGGGCTGCCAATGGTCATAATTATGGACGATGAGCTGGAAATTCATGTGACTGAAACGGATGAATAGCTAAAGCTGAACTTTGAGCATATTCCTTTAAATCCAGTTTATTCTGTGGGTGACGCCTGCCAAAACTGCCGTCTGTCTAAAAGGATCGATCTTGCTGAATAGTTTTTAAATATCGCAATGGACTTTTTTGTTTGTATTGAAGTATATTTAAAAGTTTATGTCAATGTAGATAATAGAAACACTGGTCATGTACTGAATATGAAACAAAATGCACTCAAAAACAGTTTGCTGAGATTGGAATAATGCTGATATTAGAACTTGAGAGAGTGCATTGTATATGTATGGTAATAAACCAACTGTACAGTAATAGAGAATTCATAAGCTAAATATGGATATGACCCAGAATCATGGGAGAAAGGATGTGTAGTATGAGGATATTTTACTTCCTCAATGGTTGAGGAAGTCAACTTGCAATTCCTGCCCAACTGAATTCATTTAAACTATCATACAAACTGCCATAGCCTAAAATATCCAGATCTTGGACATGAATAGTTTTCCTTACTTTTCCAGATTCTCACAGTCAGTATTCATTAGGCTGAGAAAATTAACGTCTTGTGCTGCGCGTCATTCACACAAATCTGCCAAAATTAGAGATGTTGCTTTGGAATGTGGTGTGTTTTCACTCAACAAACTTAAAACTTCATATCAGGGTGTTACTTCAACTATGGTCACACTGTAAAAAATCCAACTTTCGAAAAGTTCTACTAAGAAAGAATTTTTAATAGGACGTCACAAAAGTTATTTTGTTTACCTTACTTAGATACTCAAGTATGTGTTCACAACATATCCTAATGTTCTCCCAACTTTTCAAATTGAGTCATCTGAACGAGTAATTTTTCATTAAACAATATTGCACAAGTTCCAAGCATGCATTGCAGCTTGAAAAGATTTTATGCTAATTATTGTTAAAATATTATCATTGTTTTACATGTTACTGGGAAATTTATGCTGCTGTTGCCACTGTCAGTTAGCTGTCTTGTGGATAAGAGTTTATAATTTTACTGATTTAACATTTGTTGATCCTCACCATGGTTGGGAATCGTCTGCTGAGGTATAAGTGCATCTCATCTCAACTTCTGGAGTTAAAACAGTTGTTTAGCAGCATACTGTAAATGTTTGCATTATGTAGTGGGCTTTGAAAATAAACATATGTTAATGATTATTAGCATTGCTCAATACTGAATAATCTTTAGTTGACCTGACAGATCTTTTAACACTCAGTAGACTGACTTTTATTCATTAGACGAACTAAAGTTTTTAAGTTGTCGGTTGCTAGTTGAGTTAACTTGTCAAGTGCGGTAAGTTGCTTTAATTTTTTTGTAGGTCAACTTTTTTTTTTTTTACGGTCACCTTTTGCTCTGTGAACATCCAGAACGTTTGTCATTTTTTAACCAACAAATGTCATTTTCATCTTATCTTAAATGGAAATTACATTTGAAACATTTTGGACTATGATGGCCAGTGTTGGGGTAACGCTTTACAAGTAATACAAGTTAAGTAATCAGATTACTTTTTTTTCCAAGTAAGTAGTAAAGTAACGCATTACTTTTAAATTTTATAGAAAATGTCTGAGTTACTTTTTTCAAATATTCACTGACAGCTCTCTTCTCGTCTCTGTATTGAGAGAAACTGGGAGTGAGGTACACAGGCAGAGACACTTTCTTCTGCCTGAGACTTATTAATATCACAAATGGGAAAGGGCTTTTACATTTGCCAAGAATATAACTTTTGTGTTTTTTGTTATTCAAAATTAAGCAAGCCCAGCTCAGGTCACAAAAAGTAATGCAAAAGTAACAAAGGATTACTTTCCCCAACACTGATAAACTGATATTTACTTTGATTTTACCTTATTTTTTCACTTGTCACATGTAAACAACTGTTATAACGAAGTAAGGGACAATGCACGGCTAGCAGCGCAACCTCTCTTTTTCTCTGTATGTGTGTGGGTTTGTGCGCATCATTAATATGGAACAGTGATTAAACTGACTTGGAACTACCTGTGCTTTAAACAGTTTTAATGCATACTTGCCAGCCAATCAGAATCGAGCATTCAGACAGACCATGGTATAACTTCTATTAATCATAGAAGTTAATAGTTTTTGTTTTAAAAAAAAAAAAAAAAAAAAAAAAAAAAAAAAAATAAGATCAAAAGTCTGGGTCTGGGATAAGGGTAACTCAATAAAAATGTGTGTGTAAATGGAATTTAAAAGTACCAAAAATAAATGAAGGCATGTAAAATCACAAGACTTTTAATGTGACCCATCATTAACAAAGGTAAAATAATAATCCTTGGGACATAAAAGTGACCGAAGTTGAGGAAACACCCATAAAAAGAAAGCACAGATGAATTACATTGGATTTTTTCCAGAAACAAGGACATACTGAACAAATGATTCTCTTGAAAGCGCACACAATGAAATGGTCCGGAGGTGTTTTTTTACATAGCTGTGGTTAATATCACTGCCTGTGAGTGTGACCAACATCCCAATAACAGAAAATCTGCCACTGTACCAAGCGTTTAAGGATTCATTTTTCTATATGCAGCATACTAACTATGTGGATGTACATTAGTCAGGTGTCCGGCCCTCAGATTATCTCATTGTGAAGAGTTTGGAAAGGAAAGACAAGCTGTTTCTCTGAAAAGTCTTTCCATCGATCAGCTAACACAAGACACACATAAATAAACATGCTGTGTGCCATCATCATCATCATCATCATCATCATCCCTGAAGCAAGCTCTAATGTGTGGGTGCGTGTGTTTTCGGTGCTTTTCTTCTGTATGTAATCTTGAGCGCTCATTTCCTCTTACTAATGTGATATTTTGTACGTCTTTGTGGTTTGTATATCAACTACATTGTATATGACATTCTTTTCTTACTACTTAAGTGTAGAAGAAAACCAGTGTCTTTCCCTTTTAATAATCAATAAAACTGTGATCCATGCATCTTTATTCAGAGTATCTCCTCTATGATTGTTTTCTTTTCACGGCACTTAAATTGTACCAAGTTCACAGCCTCACAGATTCATTCAACTCCAAAAAGCAGTGTTTTAGCATGATCTATGGTAAATAAAACTACACATTTACCCTTTCTGAAGAAATTAGGTGTGACAAATCCCATGCTAGTGTAATTACTTAGGAGATCTGAGTTTTTTTTTTAATATATGTTTTGGTGTTCTGGGTATTTTCTCTAATATTTGGGTATTTTAGAAAAGGCTCACGTCCCAAAAATGGCCAAATTATGTGGAAAAATGTACCTCAGTAGGCAGCATAATTTGAGGTGTATTTTTGTCTGTAGCACATACAGTGAGGGGTTAGTTATGGCACATTTCAATTTCAGCTCAGTAAAAATGCGATATTCCATACTTCAATGTTCTTGCATTTTGAATGTTGTTTTTTTCTGAAGATTCAGAAACTCAGTCACTGTTACTTTTTCACTTTAACTTTTAATTTCTGAATGTCTTTGGAGCTCAACATCAGCATTCCATTTTTGAAGCGTCCTACTTGTCCACCAAGCTCTCCGCTAGACGACGATTTGCTTTTCTCAGTCCTGGGAAGTCAAAAAGAAAACAAAAATGATCAACACTACAAAAACAAAGACCTGATATCTTGACAATTCAGTAAATTCAATAGGAATCTGTGGGCAGAAAAGTTCCCCATGCAGATTTTGCTTGTGTTCATGCCAGATGGTCACACAGATTGGCTGAATTAACCAATAGAAAACTGCTGGTTTAAAAGTGACTTCTGTGCGAGTTGTGCTTCACTCATCGCTGAATTATTGAAAACTGACCTTTTTTTATTTGCCCTCAATTTTGTGACCACACCTTAAGACTGTGCTAATACAATCAAGCACAAACAAACTACAACCCATATCATTTAAATGACAAAAACTCCCGGAGAACATCAGAAGATGGACTTTTTAATGTCATTGAGTTCAAAAAATAAACACAAACCTTGATTTCCCTTCTTTCTTTCTTTTCTTCTGTGGTTCCTGACAAAACACCCAGAGAGGAAAGGTTAGTGAAAAGGTTGAACATGCTACAGAAGTAGTCAAGTGTTTTAAAAAGTAATCATATAACAATTTTTTAAATGTTAAAGGTTGTACTTACAGATTTTGCTTCCTCTTTGGCTTTCAGCTTCTGTTCTTTTATCATTTGTTGATACACTTTGTAGTTAACATACTGCTTATTAGGTGGCTACAGAGAAAACACAAGATTTATTCATTTGAGTATTGTAAAAAAAACAAAAACAAAAAAAACAATAAATTAAAATATTATGACAACGATTAAAAATAAAAGTGTCAAAAACATACTCTACACAGGTAAACAAACCCAAATGCAAACTAGTATTGTTAAATTGATTATACACATTATAAATTTTTGTTAATATTTTGAGTTAATTTTTATTTTTAGATTTTATGTTATAATTCTATTGTATTTTTAGTAATTTTGTCGTAGTTTTGTCATTTTTATATTTTAAGTAATAAAAATGTGGAAAAAGTGTCTATTTACTCTAAGTGCAAATAGCCCGCCTTGTTGGCAGAGGCTATTTAACTCCGCCCACCAAAATAGACGCTCATTTAACATCAGTTTCAGTGGCGTAAATGGTAAGGCGCATGCTTTTTAATGTGATCGACCCGAGTTCGAGCCCGCCTTTTGCGGAACTTTTTTTCTCCCTTTTCAAATCTCATATCGGATCAGAAAGGCATTTATTTACAATAAAAATGAAGGAAATAATCAAAAAGTTGAAAAAGTATCGGGTAGGGTTACGGTAGGTGTAAGTAGCATTCCTTTAATAATTTGAATTAAAACTATAATTTACACTTTATTATTGCGTACTGTTTTATAATGTACTATAATGCTGAGGTGCAGATAATTGCCACTATTTGCAATAAGTAGTATAAATAGAAAATCTTGCTATTTTAATAGTGTAAATAAAATCCATTACTATTTACACAGTGCAAAAAGCCGCTGCCAAAATGTTTGCAGTTTTTTATTATTATTATGGTTTTAGGTTTACAATAATTACCCTGCCACCAACACATTGCAAGTGTAGGGTCAATAGTTCAACCAACTTTCTCTGCAAGATTCGATTCCCCTGCTATAGCGCCCCTTGTGGCAATGCTGACAATGCATACTTGTGCTGTCTTATATATTGCATTCTGAGATGTTTCTGAACACAAAGCAGAAGGGTTTCTTTGAGTGTGTTTGAGGCCCAGCAGTGCTGCATGTGATTAGTGGATGTGTGCTGAACTCACTCTGGCTCCCAGCATGATGGCTCTGTCCTGCTCAAAGACCCTCTGCTGCTGCTTCTGATACCCCGACAGCCCAAACTTGTGAACCTCAAACCGAGCCTGTGGAGGACACACACGTCATGCCAGTTCAATCCATCATCTGATTATTGGATGGAGACAGAATTGAATGCGTTTTTGCAGTCGATTGTAAGAAAGAGGTGAAGTTTTAATTGACTAAATGACTGGAAAAGTCTGTATACGTCACCAGAGAGAAATCAAGTCACTTCTATGGAAGACCCAATTTGACATTTTGATGAAAAATTACAAGGTCAATAAAAAAATAAATGCATATAATGCATTTAGAAAATAGGGTGACTTTTTAATTTGTGCTGACTTTTAAAATGCTGTCTACAGCTCACTAGGTTTTGAAAAGGAGCAATAATCTCACCTTTTCTATTGTTAGTTTTTCATCTGAGCTGTTTTTCTTCTTTTCCTTGACATCAGAAACCTGAGGATTTACAAACATGTATAAAGCCAGATGAGAGATGAATGCAGCTGTTTTTATCTGTAGGGTTCACTCATTCTTTCATGCACGTATTCACATTTGCATTTACTCATTTGTGACCCAGGACCACAAAACCAGTCATAAGGGTGAATTTCTGAAATTGAAGTGCATACATCACATGAAAGCTGAATAAATACATTTTCCATTGATATATGGTTTGTTAGGATAGGACAATATTTGGCTGAGATACAACTAAAAATCTGGAATTTGAGGGTGAAAATCGCCTTTAAAGTTGTCCAAATGAAGTCCTTAGCAATGCATATTACTAAGTTTTGATATATTTACAGTAGGAAACTTACAAAATATCTTCATGGAACATGATCTTTACTTAATATCCTAATGATTTTTGGCATAAAAGAAAAATCGATAATTTTGACCCATATTGTTGGCTATTGCTACAAATATAACGTTACCTGTGCTACTTATGACTGGTTTTGTGCTCCAGGGTCGCTTCAAAGCAACTTACAAATGAGGAGAACAATAGAAACAAGACCAACCGTATACAAGTGCTGTGACAAGTCTCTGTTAGTCTAGCACAGTACACTTAGCTAGTTTTTTTAATAATTTTTTATAGAATAGAAAAGTGCTAGTATTAAGTGGTCAGGTGCATTTCACAAGAACTAGACATGGATTGGCCCCAGAGATCAAGGTTTGACAGTGGCTCCTGCTGGTAGATACTGTAACTACAAAAATAACCTTGTATTCTGATATGAACATTTTAATTCATATCAAGAAGCCAAAAAAAAAAGTTTTTTTTTGTTTGTTTGTAGATAATGGACCTGCATGTTCATCTTACCTTCTGCCCTGGTTCAACAGCCTTTGATAATTTGTTCTTCTTCAAAGGATCAATAAATGTAACAACCTCCACGTTGGATGGTTTAGCCCCAGATATCATGTTTTCACATACTACTGAGTTTGTCATGAGCTGCTCCGAGTCTGTGTCATGACAGGCCGTTTCTGTATCGTTCAAGTCATCGTTAGCCGAGTTCTTTCTTTTTCGAGACTTTTCACCTAAACATGAAACATTACATCAAATATTAGAATCATTAATTACAAATTCCACAAGACTGTTGTTAGCATATTTATTTTGTAGGCCTAGATTACATGCAGTATGCAACATTTGAATTATTAACAGCTGCAACCTTATTTATTTGTCAAACTACAACTTTCTGAATTAAACAGCAAATGTAACAAAGAATGGTTTTTTTGTGATGTTTATCGTTGCATACTAATTACTGCTTTAGTGCACTTGTTTAGGAAACAGTATGTAGTATATACTACAGTGCACACTATTCAGTACGCTAGTATTTCATTGTAAACAGAGCCCTGCATTACTACACAGCACATGGTGAATTTACTGCATCATACACTTGTCGGTGACTTAGAAAAATATATGTGCTAGCTAATATCTACCGTAGCTGTTATTAAAAACTTAACTCTCACCAAAATCATACAACTTGTTCAGAACTTGATCGAGGAAAAGCCGATCGTCACCGTGTTCATCTCTTGTCACGCTCATTTTTAAAATAAATAAAACACGTTTTAACAGCAATGTTCGTGTGTTTCACGTGTGTGCATCATATACGCGAAATGTCCTTTCTCACTGTCCGTCAATACGCTCGCCGTCCCGGAAGTAGCCTAGTCTGATATGCTGACACCGCCCATGTGATAAGACAAGACAGAAGGAGGAAGAAACTGTAACAATGCCTCTTTCCTCTGGACGGCGCCTGGAAGCCCAGAGCTCCAACCCTCCAGTGAAACACATTAAAACCTCACGGCGTTTTTGTCTGACTAGATGTACGGTAAAAGTCATACACTTCTAAATGTATCACTTTTAAGGAGTGCTACCTGACATAAAAATAAAAAATCGCGCAGAATGTGTAAATAAACACATTAAATGAACACAACAATGTAATAATCACAAACGTCAGTGATTGGTCCATCCGTGCAGCGCTGAGAAAAGTAACATGTACCACGTGTTCACGCCATCAACGTGAAGCCGAGGCGGATAATAACACCAGAAAACTTAAAAATATTCATAAAAATACTTATATTATGAGCTATTTCAAACACTAACTTGATTTAGTCTGTGACCATACTTTCAATCACATGAAGCCCGCCCCCCCCAATTACTGTCAACCAATCCGCAACCAGCAAACTCAAACTCACAAAATGATTGACAGGGAGAAGTCGTTTCTGATTGGCTAAACCTTGGAACGCCCCCTCGATTCGTTTTTTGCAGAGAACCGAGACAGGTTTTTTTTTTTTTTTAAGTCTGTGAGGTTTAATGAGCGGCATTAAAGAAATATCTTGGAACCTAGAAATGTAATATTAATGATAAATAAAAGTATTACTTTGACCAGCCGGACATCCAAGCCCCGCCCACCCGGCACAAGCTGTTTCATTGTCATTTTTCATTCCATCCGCATGTTGTATTTCTGTCAGGAATGAGTACTGGACTGAACGGCCAACCTTGTTGATCCAAACTTTCTCACCCAGAGCTCTTCTGATCTATTACACTCATGCTCTGATAGATGCGGATCGAAATGGCGTCTCGAGCACTGCACTCGGTGAGTGTTACAATATTTGTGCATGCTTTCTGCCAAAGTAGCACATGCTTGCAACACTTGCAATGTAAATTGTTTAAAAATTGATTTAACATGGTTTTAGAGCCATATACCAATAGAAAACGATGCTGTGCAGCTTTCTATGAACTCTGGCACATTACATTTATTATAGCAGTAATAATTAAATGCATGTCTGTGTTTAACCAACATACATGATTAGCTATTTAGTTTATTTTATTTGCATTGTTTGCACTACTGGACACACCCTCATTATTTTGTAGTGTTTTCCATATTTTAGAATAACAGTAAAGGCAAAACTATTTTAAAATCACAAATGAATTAATAGAAATTATGCAGTGACCACAAATCAGTTATCTTATAAAAGATAGACCAACAATATTATTTTATAAGTGTATTTATATGTACAATTTATATTTAATTTGAACAAGCATATATTAATTTAAAGCAAATCAAAATAAATTCAGTAAGTCAGTCATAAGTGAATATATCTGGAATATTTTGTGCATGTGAGCCAATCACGAGTATCGGTCCTTGCAAATTTTATTCTTTTTCACAGAAATGTGATCATGTAAATTGTTTTCATACAGCCTAGGCATCCAGTGCTGAAGAAGCGGGATGATTTTGAAGACGTTCTGGAAGAGAGAAGACGTTCCAGTGATCTGAGATATGCACTGAGATGTTACACTCCCACACTCTATAAGGGACTCATGCCCTGCAAGGCCAGCATGCTAAAAAACATCGTTCTGCAGTCGGACCACCTGCAGTATGTCATTAAACAGGTACAGAATCAACACAGACCACCACGTTTCTCCTCAATGCCACAGTTTCATGCAATAACTTATTATGCTTTTATTTAGGAACCCTAAATCTAGTGAGGTATTTTGGTGGAATTGTACATTCAGATGAAATACGGTCTTGTTTAATTATTATTGTGTCAATATTACTGTGTCTAGGAATACAGGTCAAACCCTGGGTGTTTTAATGGCTACTGAGTTGTGTGTGTAGGTTTCATCAGAATCAGGAGACAGCACTGAGTGTGTTGCAGAAGAAGCATCTCTGATTCTGGATGAGATGGCTCACCGTCTGCAGCTCAGCACCGTACGCTTCTTTGTCTTTACGCTCAGCAAAGCCTTCAAGAGACTCTTCCGCAGCGTGTGTGTCAATGAGGAAGGCATCCAGAGAGTGAGTGACTCTTCACTGTCCCCAAAATACACGTGTGAAATTCCTGCTAAAACACTGTGAGCCGATTACTAGGGTCGTCTAATGTTACTAAAACATGTGTCCTAATGACAGGGATTGAGATCCCTTGTGGCACTGTCATTAGTATGTCATTATTTTAAAAGCACTTATTTATTGTCATATGTATTCTACTGCTGAAAAAATATTTTTTTGCAATACAAACACTAGTAAATGTGGTATGTAAATGGATTTTGGTGTCATGCTGGTCTTCACTGATGATGCTCGCTCTCTTCAGCTCCAGCAGGCTGTACAGGAACACCCGGTGGTTCTCCTGCCCAGTCACCGTAGTTACATGGACTTCCTGATGATGTCCTACTTACTCTACATGTACGACCTTCCCCTGCCTGTGATTGCAGCTGGAATGGGTGCGTGTGGACAGGTCACACTGATGCATTGTACCGGCTTAAAAACTGTATTGAGTGTAGCTATTATACAAATACAAGAATGTACTACACGTTCCAAAAGTGTAGTGCATTCTCCTTAACATGCTTGAGTGGACTTTGTAACTGATTTTATAGCCTCTCTTTGGTTCTCTCTCAAGTTTTCTTGTTTTATCAGGGTGTTTTTGAGGGTTGACTTTGTATAGACAGTATCTGGTTGGTTTGATGAACAAAAAGTGCCAGCTAGAGTGTCTAAACAATTGATAATCTTTCTGTATTATATTCAAAATCTTGATACAAGCACTCTATGCTAGTTTCTAAATTTCATATACATAAAACATGGTAGGTTTTTATTCTAGAATATATACTCTTGTAAAATCATGGTAAATTTGAAGAACCCTGGTTGTATGGGACAGTGTCGCATCAAATTCAGTTTACAAAAGGGATGTTATATACATAGAATGCACATTAAATTCAAGAAAATGTCTAATCTTTCAAATAGCTTTTGTGAAAATGTCAAAATATGGGTGAAATAATGTTCCATTATCATTCAGTGTGACATTTATGTAAAAATGAAACAACTTATTTATTTTGACCTGTGCTTATTAAAATATACAAAAGAAAAAGTGGTCGTACTAAATTGTATAATATTTTAAATAATTAAAAACTTCTTGCTGACAAATGAAACCTAACGGTTTGAAGGATAGAGGCAAAAAGTGTAAAGTGAAAATTATTTGGAGTTTAGTTTTAAAAAAATCACTTTTTTCCTATCAGTAATGTCTTTATTCTTTCGATTCATATTTGATCAATAAGTGAGCTTAAACCTGTTGATTTCATATTATATTCATTACTTATACTGTACTATTTACTAATGGCAATGTTTCTGCAGATTTTATGAGCATGAAGTTTGTTGGTGAGATGCTGCGTATGTCAGGAGCTTTTTTCATCCGTCGGTCGTTTGGAGGTGATAAACTTTACTGGGCTGTGTTCTCTGAGTATGTGAAGACCATTCTGAGGGTAAGACGCTTCATCCAAACAACTGAACAAATGAGCAAATCAGTAAACTAGACTGTCCTGTACATGTAAGTTAAAATACAGGCTTCATATTGCAGTGGATTTACAGCTTTTCACACAGCTTTTAAAGGGTTAGTTCACCCAAAAATGATTACTCTCCCTCACCTCGTTCCAAACCTTCGTTCATTTTCGGAACACAAATGAAGATATTTTTGATGAAATCTGAGATCTGTCTTACCTCCATAGACAGCAAGGGTCCTACCATGGTCAATGCACAGAAACATAGTAAGAATATCATTAAAGGGGTCATATGTATTTCATATGGCTTTTGTATTTCAAATCTGCAATAAAACTTGTTCAAGTCTTTAGCCGGTTGTTGATTGGCCTCGGTGCTGGGGGGAGGGGTCTTGTAACTGGTGATGGCTTTCAGGCCTTTCCATACTGATGTAGAGTCGTTGCTTGAAAGCTGTTTTTTTTAGCTTTTCAGAGTAGTTTTGCTTTGCCACTCTTGTCTCTCTATTTAGTGTGTATTTGGCCTGTTTGTACGAGACTTTGTTCCCACTCCTGTGAGCATCCTCTTTGGCCTGGCAAAGCTGTTTGAGTTTTGTACTGAACCAAGGTTTGTCGTTGTTAAATGTTTAGTAAGTCCTGGTGGGTACACACATGTCCTCACAGAAACCAATGTAGGACGTCACGGCGTCGGTGAGCTCATCCAGATCAGTAGCTGCAGCCTCAAAAACACTCCATTCAGTAAGTTTGAAGCAGGCCTGTAAATCCTGCTCTGCTTCAACAGTCCATCTCTTTACAGTTTTTTCTACAGGCTTAGCAGATTTAAGTTTCTGCCTGTAGGCTGGTAGAAGATGAACCAAACAGTGATCAGAGAGTCCCAGTGCTGCACAGGGGACAGAGTGATACGCATCCTGTATATTGCTGTCCCTGGTGGGGCACGTGATGTGTTGTCTGTATTTAGGCAGCTCGCAGGTGAGATTAGCTTTATTAAAATCACAGAGAATAATAATGTCCAGGTAACACTCCTCTGTGTGTGTGTGATTTGGTCAGCCAACAGTTCTAGCGTGGTGCTCACACACGCGTCAGGAGGAATGTACACACTCACCAGAATAAGAGGAAAACTCGCGCAGCGAATAAAAAGGCTTGCCGTTAATAAAGAGAGCTTCCAGGTTTGGGCAGCACATCTTCTTTTAAACTGTCACGTCTGTACACCAGCCTTCATTGATATAAAAACATAATCCACCGCCTCTCGTTTTCCCCGACGACTCAGTGATGTGTTCTGCTCTGAACAGCTGGAATCCGTCTAGATGTAGCGCGCTGTCCGGGATAGATCCGTTCAGCCAGGTTTCTGTGAAACAAAGCGCAGAAGAGTTTAAAAAGTCCTTTTTTGTGCGGGGGAGGAGTTGTAGTTCATCTGATTTATTTGCAAGGCAGCGGAGATTCGCCAGGTGAATACTCGGCAGCGGAGTCCTTAAATCGCGCTGTCTGGATTTCACGAGCGTACCAGCGCGCTTCCCTCGATTGTGTCGCCTGGAGCGCTCGTATAGAAACGCAGCTCCTCCAATTAAAATGTCCAGTAAAACGTCTGAATGTTCAAACGTCGGCAAAAGGTTATCTGGTGTGCTATTTCTTATGTCCAAGAGTTTGCTTCTAGTGAAGCTGATCAGAAAAACGTTGCTTAAGACAGGACAAACAAACAAAAACAGAAAAAGTACCAAGGAGCAATAAACCGAAGCGGCCATGTTCGGCGCCAGTCAGATGTGCCCAGACGGTGTCTCTCCAGCCTGCCTCAAAGCCTGTGCTGTCCAGCTATCATCCATCTTCACATTGATCTTCAACAGATCACTGGACCTGTGTGAAGTCCCCTCCTGCTTCAAACGCTCCACCATCATCCCTGTACCCAAGAAACCAAAAATCACAGGACTTAATGACTACAGACCTGTTGCTTTAACATCTGTGATAAAGTCATTTGAAAGACTTGTGTTGGCTCACCTGAAGGACTTTACTGGTCCCTTGCTGGACCACCTGCAGTTTGCTTACCGAGCAAAGAGGTGTGTGGATGATGCAGTCAACATGGGACTGCACTTCATCCTCCAACATCTGGACAAACCAGGGACTTATGCAAGGATCCTGTTTGTGGACTTCAGCTCCGCCTTCAACACCATCATCCCGGACACCCTTCAGAATAAACTGACACAGCTCTCCGTCCCCACCTCCGTCTGTCAGTGGATCAACAGCTTCCTGACAGACAGGCAGCAGCTAGTGAGGCTGGGAAAACTCACATCCAACACCCGCACCATCAGCACTGGAGCTCCTCAGGGCTGCGTTCTCTCCCCACTGCTCTTCTCCCTCTACACCAACGACTGCACATCTAAAGACCCCTCTGTCAAACTTCTGAAGTTTGCAGATGACACTACAGTCATCGGCCTCATCCAGGACGGTGACGAGTCTGCTTACAGACAGGAGGTTGATCAGCTAGCTGTCTGGTGCAGTCACAACAACCTGGAGCTCAACATGCTCGAAACTGTAGATATCATAGTGGACCTCAGGAGAAACCCTCCTGCTCTCACCCCACTCACCATCATGAACAGCACTGTGATGACAGTGGAGTCATTCAGATTCCTGGGCGCCACCATCTCCCAGGACCTGAAGTGGGATACTCACATCGACTCCATTGTGAAAAAGGCTCAGCAGAGATTGTAATTTCTTCATCAACTGAAAAAGTTCAACCTGCCACAGGCGCACATGACACAGTTTTACTCTGCTGTTGAGTCAGTCCTGTGCTTTTCTATAACTGTATGGTTTGGGTCAGCCAACAAATCAGATATAAGAAGACTGCAGCAGACTCTTAGGTCAGCAGAAAGGATCATTGGTGTCTACCTGCCCAGCCTTCAAGACTTGTACTACTCCAGAGTGAAGAAACGGGCAGGTAACATCATCACAGACCCTTCTCACCCTGGACACGACCTATTTGCGCTTCTCCCCTCAGGCAGATGCTACAGATCTCTGTGCTCTAGAACATCTAGGCATAAAAACATTTTTTTCCCCCCATGCCATCTCCAGCCTAAACAACTAACACAGGAATTATGACCTGTGTCCTGTAATTCATGCCTGTAATTCATTCCCCATCTCTAATTATTGACTCTCCCACTAGTACTTTGTAAATATATATGCATCTTTTCTAAACAGCTGTATATATAGAGTAAATGAGGCACAAATCTGTACATAAATCTTCTTCTGTTCCAGATTCTTACACATTATTATTATTATTATGTTAAGTCTTATTTAAATGTTTCTGTTCTCATGTCAGATATGTATGTATGTATGTATGCATGCATGCATTTATGTACCAAGAGCTTCTTAAAAGCCACAACAAATTCCTTGTGTGTTTGCGCAAACTTGGCGAATAAAGCTGATTCTGATTCTGATATGACGTTGCTAAAAAGAACATTTTGTGTATTTGGTGTAATGCAATGTGTTTACGAGGTTTAAGGTAAAAAGAAACACGTTATTTTCCACATACTGCACATTATTGTTGCTCCTCTATGCGCCGCCTTTCTGAAACGTGTCGATTTTACAAAGCTCATCGTTCTGAGAAGTGAGGCATGGTCTGATTGGCCAGATATCCAGTGCGTTGTGATTGGCCGAATACCTCAAGCGTGTGACGGAAATGTTACGGCCCTTACAATATGGGACAACTTTACGGATCCTTTCTATGCACGAACAACTTGTAACACTCCAAAGAAATCGCAAAAAGTATTCTCGTAGCTTCGTAAAATTATGGTTGAACCCCTGATGTCACATGGACAATTTTAACAGTGTCTATACTATGTTTCTGTTCGTTGATCATGGTAATATCCTTGCTGTCTATGGAGGGTCAGAGAGCTCTCGGATTTCATCAAAAATATCTTAATTTGTGTTCTGAAGATGAACGAAGGTCTTACAGGTTTGGAACGTTATGAGGATGAGTAATTAATGACAGAATTTTCATTTTGGGTGAACTATCCCTTTAACCATGGGTAAATATCTTGCGTGTAGTTGTAAGGGCCCTTGATCGAGACCAGTGTTGGGGAAAGTTACTTTTAAAAGTAACGCATTACAAGTTTGTGTTGTAGCTCCCTAAGCTACTTTTTATGTAAAGTACTGTGATGTGTTACTTTTGTGTTACTTTTTTTCATCTGGGCTGGGCTTACTTGTTTGTTTTTAATATAAAAAAATTCATTTTTTGGCAAATGTAAAAGCCCTCTCGCACCAAAAGAGAAATGAATAAGCCTCAGGCTGAAGGAAATGTAAATTCATGTCTGTACAGTAGAAAGCACAGCTCAAACAAACCTTACAGCTGTGCTGTAACATGTTATGTTTATCTAAAGTTTTTTTTTTTTTTTTTTTTTTTTTTTTTGCTTATTAGTATGGGTGAATTGGATCATCCCAGGTCTGTAGCAGACATTGGTTAATAAAATCTGATTAAATAAATACAGAAAAAGGATATTTGTGTTATTTAACATAATTAATTATTGCAGGTTTGCATCATATTTTAAGCTTATCGATTTTTTTTATGATTTTGAGGAATACTGAATCTGTTTTTGTGCAGGTGAGATGAGTAAATGCATGTTCATATTTAGTCTAGAACTACAGTAAGCATCATGTTCTGCACTTACTCCCGATTTATCTCAACATGGCAACACGAGAGCTGTCAGTCAATACATGGGAAAACAAAATAACTGGCGTAACTTATTTAAAAAAGTAGCTCAGATATTTTCTTGTAAATAGAAAAGTCATTCGTTACCTCACTAGTTACTTGAATGTATCTTCCATTATACCCAACACTGATCCAGTGGGATTTTACAGGTACTGTGAGTCATTTTTGGATACAAGCATCTGCTAAATGACTGTTTATTGTATATCCTTCCATTCTGAAATGGTTGAAAATATTCATTGTTAAAACATGATTAATCTGTTGTATGTTGTTTATTCAGAATGGATATGCCCCAATTGAGTTCTTCTTGGAAGGAACTAGAAGCAGGACATGCAAATCTCTCACACCAAAGACGGGTAAGTGTACATCGACTATACGTTTGTAACACTTTTTATACAATTTCAAAAACAGACTGTCTGTGCTGCTGTAACTTTTTTTGCTGTTTAATTTTGATAAAAGCTCTTTGCTGACTTCACGTATTGTGCAGCGTCAAGGCTTTTCCCCACTTTTCTGCCTTTTTTATTGCTGCACAAATAAATTCAAGGTGACAGGCAACTTTTTTTTTTGGTCAGCATTACTTGCACACAGGAAGTGGGTTGCCAGCTAAATGAAATTTCACAGGATTTTCACAATTGAATCTCAGTCCCAGTATGATATAGAGCCCCTGACTAATTTATGGCACAGAGGTTCAAAACGACAGCTTGAAACCTGGAAAGCCTGACGGTGGCAGCTCATCAATCAAACCGAACAAAAGCAAATTTAGATGAATGAGAGAAACAAAACGGTCCACCTCTTTGAACACCGTTTATTTTGTGTCAGCTTCATCTCCCGCTCCCTTTCTTTCTCTCTTCCTCAGGGTTGTTGAATATTGTGATGGAACCGTTTTTTAAAGGAGAGCTATTTGATGTGAACCTGGTTCCTGTCAGCATCAGCTACGAGAGAATTCTGGAAGAGTCTCTGTACGCCCGAGAGCTGCTTGGCGTCCCGAAGCCCAAAGAATCAACCTCAGTATGCATTGCCTTCTAATAAACATTCCATCACTATTTTTAGCAGATATGTAACAACTAAACTTTTATCTTAATCAGTGTCCTGTTTTCCTAAAAAACAAAAAGGTTATTTTGGGCAATAACACAAACAACACATGCATGACTGTTTAAAAGTTTGGGGTCAGTAAGATTTTTTAAATGTTTTTGAAAAAAGATTTTTATGCTCACCAAGGATGCATATATTGTTGTAAAATTCAGTAAAAACAGTAATGTGGTGAAATAATATTATTAAAGTTTTAAATAATGTTTTCTATGTTAGTATATTTTAAAATGTATTTAATTCCTGTGATGTAAAGCTGAATTTTCAGCATTATTACACTAGTCTGCAAGTGTCACATGATCCTTCGGAAATCAATAATTCTAATATGCTGATTTGGTTCTGAACATTTCTTATTATTATCAGTGTTGTCAGTATTATCAGTCGTTCTGCTTAATATTTTTGTGGAAAAACGTTTCCTTTTTCAGGATTCTTCAGTGAAAAGAAAGGTTATTTACTGTCACCTTTAATTTAATGCATCCTTGTTGAATTTCTTAAAACAAAAACTTACTGACCCAAAATATTTGAACTGTGTAAATATGAATAAATAATTGCAATATTTTTAATGTTATGTGTCCATGTAATGGACAGTGGATAATTATAAATAAATATTTGTTAAATACTCAAAATAATCTGTAAAATAGCTGTATATCATGAAGCAAAATTGAACAAGATAATTTTGCAGCTGTCTCCTGAATTAAGTTTATTTTCATGTCAGGCATAAATCCTCACTTAATGTTTGTAAAATTATGCATAGGTATTCTGTTTTTTACTGGAACATTTTTTATGGAACATCCAGGACAGACCAAAGGGAGTTGATTGTTCTTTTTTTCTTGACATCCATTTCTCAACTCTGTTTCTTTCTCTCAGGGTCTGCTGAAGGCCCGGCTGGTGTTGAGTGAGGACTATGGCAGTATGCATGTGTATTTTGGTCACCCTGTATCTGTGCGCAGTCTGGCAGAGGGAAAAATAAACCGCTCTCAGTACAACCTGCTGCCCAGGTATGACAGCTGTAATCAGCCACGCTCAGAATGTTTTGCTCTAAAAGCCACAAAGCATGCATTTTTGTCACAACAAGCTTTTAAAATCTTAACAATGCACTCATGTTGATCCCCTCACCAATCAGCATGCTAGCAACACATAACTTGATTCACTTACACCATGGCATGCAACGTTTTCTTATCTTTGTAATGTTTATTTATTCATTTATAATGTCACAAAAGATGACTATTTTAAAGGGGTCATATGATGTTGTAAAAAGAACATTATTTTGTAGGGATGCACGATATGAAAAATTTTAACCGATAATTAAATCCATCTCATGGCCGATACCGATAAGTTCATATTTTTATATTATAATTTTCTTATAATCTGCAGTTTGTGCACCCAGGAGAATACAAAATCTAAGATTCACTGATTAAACTGATATTTTAGTAGCTCTGGCCTAACTATAGCAAACATCAGTCCTGACTCTTCAAATGTTTTTTATTTTTTTGTGTAAGGCACCACAATACTTTGTAACAGAAATGGTTTAACAGAATTTTTAGTGCACGAGGATGAGAAAGTTATATAGTCTTTAAGCAGTGTTGGGAGTAAGGCGTTACAAAAGTAATGCATTACAGTAACGTATTACTTTTTGCTGTAACGCAGTAGTGTAAGGCATTACTAATCAATTTTCAGTAATATTTTACTCTGTACATGTTCAGTAACGCTTGCATTACAACACACTTTTAGCCCCCAATTATTATTATTATTATTATTTTTTAAAATTTAATTTAAAGACGGGCTACGACTTTATGTCCCTAGGGCCGGGCTTCGGGCCAATATTAACGTCACAGTTCAGACGCGGGCCGGGCCTCGGGCCTGTTTTAGGCTTCTCCTTATCTTTATATTTTAGACATCCATCAATTATTGATGAAAAAAAATGGTGGAAACAACATGAGTCCGTGCTGCCGCGACTGTCAAGAGCGACTCTGCGATGTTTAGTGTCCCGCAGCAGCAGCGAGCCGTCAGCACAGCTGAAGAGTTCTGCTTCAAATACACGCAATAAAGCAAAAGCCCCAGCAAAAGTAATTACAATGAATGTGTCGGGGGGAAATAGTAAGGATTCGCCATCTCCTCGTTAGACGCGCCTTTAGAGAGAAGTGAATCTTCACGGATAACGATTGTATTAAATAGTTTTTGTTTTCGTTTTTATTTATTTCGTTTAGCAATTTAAAGCTTTCTTTAGATATATTTATCATGTCTGTGAGGCATGTATTTCGGTTCATTTTTGTGAAGCGCTCCTGTTCAAGATAAAAGGACATTTTGTTGATATCGTGAGTGCACACAAATAAAAGTAGACCCTTTACAGTTCAGAATGATGTATTACTCTTATGAGCAAAAATTATGGCGTAAGTCGTTTCCATTGAAAAAAAAAATTGCAGTTGATTGCGCTGGTGCCTCCATGTCCTGTGCTTTAGCTTCCACTCTCCGCACAAACTAATGCATGCAGCGCACATTTATCTAGGTTTAACGTTTAAACATTTTTATATGCTTCAACTGTTTTAGTATATCTATAGATTTTATTTTAGGCAAGTCATGATGATTTGAGAAGGCTAAATTGATCAAACATAAGCTATGATCAGCCTGCGGGTCTGCCGCTGGCCGCTTGGTCGTTACTTTTAAGAAAGAAAAAACTTATTTAATGAACAAAAAATGCTCCAAACGTTTTTCCTAAATGAACTTAATAAAAAGCCGAAACGAAATATAAACACTTTGCCATTAGGGCAGGGCTCTAGTACATTTAGTCATTTTAGAATGTTAAGTTCTACTTCTGTAGATATTTTGGTGAAAGTAACTCAAAAGTAATACAGGAGTCATGTAACGCATTACAATTCTGAGACAGTAATATTGTAAGGTAAGGAATTACTTTTAAATAACAATAACAAGTAATCTAATGTATTACAGTTTGGAAGTAACTTGCACAACATTGTCTTTAAGTCACGTGTTTTCAAATACATTATAAAAAAAAAAATGCATTGACATTTGTCAGCCTCGAAAAAAATGAAAACCCAAAAGTGCATGCTCAACAAAAATAAAGTGCATCCTCATACCAAGGTTGTTAAGTCGCAACACCGGTTATCACTCGCCCACCGCAGCACCGTCCCTCACTGTCATTTTGATTTTTTTAATAGTAATAAAAATCATTTAGTTCAGTTAGAGAACAGACACTACAATTAAAACTGAACGCAGCTGCTCAATGCAGCACACCAAACGAACAACAGTCGCGCATCACAGATCAGATTTAATTCATGAGAGTGAGTCGAGCTGACTGACAAGAGTGAGGTGAAAAAAGACAAGACGATGGCAGAAGAGTTTCAAAACGAAATGTAAAAGCGCCTGTTTTAAAAATATTTTTGGATTTTGAAAAGCCTGTTGACCTGCCATTTATCTAAGGTGATATTGGAAGGTCTATTTATTTATTTATTTATTTTTCAAACATTCGTTTCTCATTTAGCCTATTTGGTTCCACAGTATTTGCTGATGTTTATTTTATTTAAACTGTGATATTTTTCCCATTATTTTATATCAAGGCGTATGCAGTCTGTGCCTCAAAACTTTCCATCTCACTAATAAACTTTCTACGTTTTATTATTTGTTCCTCAGTCTTTACTGATTTTCAGTTTTGTATAGGCCTACCATGCATATTTAAAATTTGTAAGTTATCTGTTATTTTATATTAGGCATATAGCATGGTGTATTTTTATTAGTTTTGTTAAAAGTTAGCTATATGTTCTATGTTGTATTTTGTTGTTGCTTGAATTGAATTCAATCCGAACTGCCGTTAATTTAAAAGTGAAAATAAAATGCGCACGGTGCTTTTACAAGCTATTTAAGCAAAGGAAATTGAGAAAACTCGAGCGAACTAAAAATAAACAACTGCTTGACGCCGCATTGCCACTAATTTGAAAGTGAAAATAAACCGCGCACAGAGCTTACAAGCTATTTAAAACCGAAGGAAGGCGAGGAAAAGAGAGAAGACTCAAACGACGTCCACCCCCATCCACCGAGGGGTCCACCCAATCACACGTCGATTAACCAGTGGGAAAATTTCCTCACTGTCACAACCCTACTTGATGCCTTTTTTCCTCCTTTCGGAATCCTTGCTGAACACGCGTTGGAAATAGCAATGGCATTGTCCTCCTCTGCCACCGAGAAAAACTTCCAGACCGGCGAAGACATGTTCGCAAATGATGACGTAATGAGCACAACACATGCCGAGAGTCACTGCAGTTTAAAGCTGCAATCACTTGCTGTGCCGTGCTCTGATTGGCCAGCTCTCAGTACGTTGTGATTGGCCGAATACATCAAGCGTAAGATGGAAATGTTACGCCCCTTACCGTGTTGTGATGCCCCGGTGCGACGACACAAAAACAATAAAACCCATTATAAATGAGGTATGTGTTGCATCCAGTGGGGGACATAATTACTGATTATAATGACTTATACTGTCTTTTTACGCGTCGCGTTGCATCGCGCCTCGTAAACATTACCATGTCTGCATTTGTGATCTGCATTTGTCCTTGCAAAGTTGGAATTTCCCCACTTCATAGAAACAGCCTTTGTGCAAGCCAGAATTGTAGGCTAACGTTACTATTCCAGGTTCAGGAAATAAACCTCCGTAAAATGCGCTGCACACACTCAAATATTTGGGTTGTACTGTTCTGGAATAGTGTTGTAAATACAAGTTAACCACTGATTTCTAGTTGTGTCCTCTTTTGGAAGCCCAAAAAAAGTACTTTCACAACGAAACACAGCGTCTCCAGGACATGGTGCCAGTTGCAGCAACAATACTTCAGCGAGAATAAAAGCTACCCTTCTTTCATTGCATATACATTTGGGTGGTGTTTTGTAAATCTTCCTACATCGTGACGTAGACATCTGGGGGCGTGTTTGAATGAGCCGTTTTAAGGGTGTGTGGCAGAGTCTTCACTTTTATAAAGAATATCTCTTTGGTTTTGAGACTTTAGTCTTTGCAACTTCAGGGATCGTATCTATGCACAAACAGCTTGTAACACTCCAAAGAGAAAGGAAAAATCACATCATATGACTCCTTTAATTCAATAATACCCCTTTAATAATATATCATGGTTTTCACAAAAATATTAAGCAGCACAACTGTTTTTAACATTAAATAATAGTAATAAGAAATGTTTCTTGAGCTTCAATTAAGCATATTAGAATGATTTCTGGAGGATCATGTGACACTCAATACTGGAGTAATGATGCTGAAAATTCAGCTTTGTCATCACAGGAATAAATCAGTTTTTTATGCATCCAAAAAGAAAAGTTATTTTAAATATAATAACATTATACAATATTGTTTGTTTGGTTCCACTTTCTATTAGGTGGCTTTAACTACTATGTATTTACATCAAAAAATAAGTACAATGTACTTATTGTGATTATATTGTATTGCAAAACACTTTTGCTGCTATTGAGGTGGGATACAGGTTAGGGACAGGTTTGGTGGTCTGGACAGGTTTAAGGGTGGGTTAAGGTGTAAGGCATGGATCAACAAGTGTAAGTACAGAAATTAATTACAGATGTTAATTACATGCAGATATTTTAAAAAATATAAGTATAATGTAAAAACATGTATGTATATAATAAGTGCATTGGACCAAATTATCCATTTAAATATAAGTACATAGTAGTTAAGGCCACCTAATAAGTGGGACTGTTTGTTTTACTGTATTTAAAAAAATAAATAAATGCAGCCTTGGTGAGCATAATTTAAAAAATATTTTTCAAATAATATCTTTCAAAAATATTTTTTAATTTTTATATTTATTTATCTGTTCATTTATAGTAGATTAATATTTATCTAAGTAATTGCTTATTTTGATTTGAGTTGAAGCAGACTGCAGTCTGTACAAACTGTCCTGACTTGAGTGTTGTTTTTATCAGGTACATTCCTCAGAAACCCAGCATAGACACTCATGAGTTTCTGAACGACGCTGCGTTCCGTCTGGTGCGCATCCAGGAGGAGAACATGGTTCTGAAGCCCTGGGTTCTCGTTGCTACACTGCTGCTACAGAACCCTGATGGCATGGACCTCTCCTCCCTCACAGCACAGACAGACTGGCTCAGACACCTGGCACTGGCGTTTGGAGCGTTCTTGGACTGGCCGGGTAAGAGATCACATTATCTCAGCCTCAGTCTGATCACTCGAATCACCAGTACATCTGTTTAAACCTCTGCAAGTCAGGATGCACAGGTTTAAATCCGTCTACCAGCAAACAAAGCCTGGGAAACCGGGATTCAGAACCACCAACCGACATAATTTATCCATGTCGTTTTTTTTGGTTTTTACTTTCCTCTTAAAAGTGCACTGTGTGTGCGCATGTGTGTGCGCTGTGTATATTTATTATGTATATACAAATACACATGCATGTATAAATTTCAGAATTTTATACATTAAATGTATTTATTTATAATATAAATTATATGAATATAAATATAGACATGTAAATATTTTCAAAATATATACTGTATGTGTGTGCATTTATTTATATATATATATATATATATATATATATATATATATATATATATATATATATATATATATATATATATATATATATATATATATATATATATAATGTATGTAATAAATATACACCGAACACATATATTATGCAAACAAAAACTTTTATTTTGGATGCGATTATTTGCGAGTAATCGTTTGAAAGCACTAGTTTACATGCTATATGTGTGTGTATATTATGTATATTCTACATATAGTATGTAAACAAACTTTTATTTTGAATGTGATTAATCGTTTTGCAGCCCTAGTTTATGTTATTAACTGTCATGTATTATATATTTCAAAAGTTTGTGGTCAGTAAGATTTTATGTTTTTGAAAGAAGTCACTTATGCATGCTGCTGCTGCATTTATTTGATTAAAAAATACAGTAAAAACAGCAATATTATTAAATATTATTGCTTATTGCATTTGTGCTGCTTAATATTGTGAAAACCGTGATACATTGTTTTTCAGGAATCTTTGATGATTAAAGTAAAAAAAAAAAAAAAAAAACGCAGCATTTATTGAAATATAGGCCTAAATGATTTTTATGCTGTTATTCCATCCTTACTGACCCCAAAATACATTTTTTAACATTAGAAGTTGTATAAATGATTATTAGTTATTGTATCATAAATAAACATGAATTAAGAGTTGAGAACAGTATAAAATCAAGTGTTCATCAAAAGTACTATATGAAAATCATATCAAATGTAATAACATTCAGGTAAAGTGTTTGTATCCGTAAGTGAAGATCTCTAAATTTGAAATCTTAGCAGCGAGAGACATATGAAATTTTATCCTATTATCATATATCATGTTTTTAAAATTTTCTCAGTATGGCAAAAATGATCATGCATATCTCCAGGATATGCAGAATCTGCTTAGATAAATGAAAGACGCTCGATGAATAATTCATTGCAGAGAAATCCAATAGCTCAATTGAAGCTTACTTGACCTTAATTTGAACAATCCCCAATAATATGATCTCTCTCTCTCTCTCTCTCTCTCTCTCTCTCTCTCTCTCTGTCTGTAGATCATGAGGCCTGCAGTGAAGTCGTCAGCTGTAGTTTAGCTCTGCACAGACACCTGTTGAGTGTGTTTGCAGGCCACGTTCAGCTGAGCGTCACGGATGCGCCGCAGGTCGATACAACACCAGAGGAAGCCGTGTTTCACCGAGCGGTCGTTGTGCTCTCTTGCGCCTCCTACAGGAACCAGATCTTACACGTGTTTCTGAGACCTGCTCTGTTAGCGGTGTCCATGCAAAGCGCAAACTCCAGTAGAAAAGGTGTGCGAGAAATATGTTTTCTAAATGTTATTTGTGATTGGTAAAATATACTAATCCAAAGTCATTTGTGTTCTAGATGACATCTACAACTGTTTCAACTTCCTGAGGAACATGTTCTCCAATGAATTTATTCTTTGCCCTGGGGAATCTGTTCAGGTTAGACCACATTCACAAACTGTTTTTGCCACCAAAATTTGTTGCTGAAAATTTGATATTCATTTGAAAACTAGACTGTTTAACTCTTTCAGTTGAAACTTAATCAAATCACGAGTCCTTAAAGGGTTGCTCCACCCGAAAATTTTAATTTTGTCATTAATCACTTACCCTCATGTGGTTCCAAACCCGTAAAAGCTTCGTTCGTCTTCGGAACACAATTTAAGATGGATGAGATTTGGATGAAAACCAGGAGGCTTGTTTCTGTCCCATTGACTGCCAAGTAAATAACACTGTCAAGGCCCAGAAAAGTATGAAACGCATCGTCAAAAATAGCTGTTCAATCTGAATGTTACGAAGCTATGAGAATACTTTTTGTACGCAAAAGCCGCACCACACGGATACGTTTTCTACGTTTATTTACGCTTTGATTTGAACTAAAACAACGTATCCTTGTGACGCGGCTGATACAGAACAGCGTACGCAGTTTGCGTCCAGTGGATACTCTCCAAAATGGGGCTACGGTGACGCGGAGGAGACAAATTGTAGAATAAAGTCATTATTTTTATTTTATTTTTTGCGTACAAAAAGTATTTGCGTCTCTTCATAACTTTACGGTTGATGGACTATTCTGGCGATGTGTTTCATATTTTTCTGGGCCTTGACAGTGTTATTTACTTGGCAGTCAATGGGACAGAAACAAGCATCCTGGTTTTCATCCAAAATATCTTAAATTGTGTTCCGAAGATGAACAAAGCTTTTACGGGTTTGGAACGACATGGGGGTTAGTGATTAATGACAATTTTCATTTTGGGGTGGAGTAACCCTTTAAAAGATTTCATGATGTGTTACTTTGTGTATATATGTGTGTGTTTTTTTTTTTTTTTTTGTAGGACTTTGAAGAAGCGTGTTATTTGCTCATGAAGCGTGGCGTGTCGCAGGTATTGGAGCATGAGATTGTGATGTCAGCGAGCGGTCACAGCACCCTCGCTTTCCTGTGTTCGGTTCTGGACCCCTTCCTGCAGGGATACCAGGTGAAACCTTACACACAATGTGCAAATGTACACTACTGTGCAAAAGTTTGGGGGTCAGTATGATCTTTCTTTCTTTTTTTCTTTCTTTAAATTATTAGTTTTATTCAGCTAGGATACTCAATCAAAACAGAGAAATCCTGAAAGAAATGTATCAAGATTTCCACAGAATATTAAGCAGCATAATTGAGCAACAAATTAGCATATTAGACTGATTTATGAAGTATTTCATGTGTCCTAACACTAAAGACTAGAGTAATGATGCTGAAAATTCAGCATTTTATTATTGCATTTTAAAAATATTAAAATAGATTTTTTTTTTTACAATATTACTATTTTTACTGTATTTTGGATCAAATAAATGCAGTCTCAGTGAGCATCTCTGTGAGGTTTAAAAAAAAACTTACTGACCCCAAAATTTTGATTTTTAGTATACACTTTTTTTATATAATCTACAGGAATAGTTAAAGGTGTAGTAAACGATTTCTGAGAAACACTGTTGTTCAAACAAACACACCCCTACCCCCCAAAAAAACAACAACAACAACAAAACGCACCCCTCTCTTCATTGCTCCTCCCCCTAATTCACGCTATGCAACACAGGCTACGACGAATAGCTCCAGACAAACAATGACTCTCAAAACCGTCCTGATATTATAGCTAATACTACAACAACACATTGGTAAAACCAAAGGTACAAGCAGAAAAAAAGCAGCCTTGGCATCTGTTTTCAAACCTTCCCAATCTAACATCTCTCCAGCTCTGGAAAGCTTTTCCAATATTAACATGGGTTCTAGCTCTTGTCTGATGATAGCCCTTCCTTTTCCAGTTACATTCCTAACATTTTCCTCTTTGGTAATTTCTCCACCATCTCTCTTTATACAGTCTTTCTACAAATCTCCCACTTGTAGTGCTCAGTCTGATCCATCTGATCCACTTTGTGTTTTCCCCTAATTACACAGCCAGGACTATGCACAAACACAAATTTTTGTTTCCCACAGGCATGTAGAACAGACAGCTAGCAAATATTCACATAATTGCTAGTTTGGGTGTTGATATGGTTGTAGGACTCAAGCCAATAGTTCTTGGTCATGTCAACATATTGACAACATTTGTACTCGGTCTAGTCTCTGCCTTAAGCCCGGCTCACACTGTGCGATTTTGGCCACGATTTGGTCGTCTGAGACAATTTTTGAAAATCCTAAAAGATTCCTATAATCCTAGGCTAAAATCGGTTGTCTAGATCGCTGGTTTGACATGTTCACCAACAGCCGATTAATGGCCGTTGCGATCAATTTTTTCCTCCGATTAAATTCTGGCAGTGTCAGAAGATTTCAGACACTTTCCTGCAGTGTGACATCTCCTACGACGACCGTCAAACCAAGAACCAATAGGAGCACTGAACTTGATGACGCAATTAGCGCGACAACTTCAAACCATTCGTTATTTGTAAAAACAATATATGTACAAAGTAAAGTTTACTTAGTTTATTTATTAAGGGGCAGGATGTTTAAACTCGAATAACAAAATTACCTCAAGTTCGCTCTGTAGAACTGGAAGTCCATAAAGTCCTCTTTTGCCCAGCCATGACTTGCTCGGACAGAACTTTTTCGTTTTTTTTTTTTTTTTACATCAAGGCATGTAATTAATAAAACTAACGCTACACGTTGCTGTTGTTTGCTAGCTATCATTATAGCGAGAGAACACGGGTCACATACTGATGACGTAAAACTCCGGACAAGTCTTCTTCAGTACGTCCGTTTTTGTAAAAAAAAAAAAAAAAAAAGTGTGACAAGCAACAATCGCAAAAGACTATTAAAAATCGCACAGTGTGAGCCCGGCTTTAGACTAAAAGAACTCAGGATTTTATTTCAAGGCCACGACTGCGGGGGAATATCACTAAATTGCCGGTGCATTGTCTGATTTTATGTTAACATAAAATCAGACAATCAGACTGTGATTGGATGTAAAAGTTCCTGCTTCGAATGCTGTCAATAACTTGTTTGTAATTCGATTTATTTTGGTACTCTTGTGCCTGGTCAGAAATGAACATGTGATTGTGTCAAAAATGTCACCAAAATTAATTCAAATGCTCACAAAATATTACATAAGTGTTTGTATAAGATCTTGTTTTATATTGTAACATTTGATATAATGATGCAATATCACCATGCAAGAGAGCCGTTTTCAACAGCTGTTTTTTGCAAAAGTGATATTGATTTTATACAAACTATCAATATACAAGAAATTAATATTAAGCGAATTGCCTTTTAGATAAAAGTTAAACACAGTTTAACACTCACCAACGAAAATAGTTCCAAACAGCTCTAAACTTGGTCTCGGTTTAAGTAGTCTGACTACAACATTAGTAGTTGATTTCAGTTTTAAATCACTTACTGGACCTTTAACTGTACAAACCTGTTTAACTTTTAAAGGGGTCATAGGATGCAAAATTCACTTTACAATTTATTTGAACATAAATGGGTGTTGGAAGTGTGTGTACATCCACCCAGTGTTTTTTTTTTAAATCCCAAGACCTTCTTACCTTCGACCCACCCTGAGAGAACTGAGAGCTGTCTGCCATGACTCTGGTGCAGGGGAAGACAAGAATGTCTCAGATTAAGCGATTGAGGTGTTCTGTTGTCGGATGTAATAATGAATATAGCAGTCGTCATTTACTCCGGACATCAGAGCTGCTGAAGACGCAGTGGATTACGTTTGTTTTTGAAGGGAATGCGCCCCCTGATCTGCCTAAATGAGTCTACGTTCGAGCAAACAATTTGTGATCCAGCACCTTCACCTACAGAAAAAGGTTTTTTTAAAGAATCTTTGCAAATCGCCTTTCCTAATACATGCTAGTTAGCAAGTTTCACGATGAATGCGGCTAAAGTAAACCGTTCCTCAGAGAGCGGCTCAGAAGAGAGGGGCGGAGTCAGCAGAGCTCATTAACATTTAAAGGAAAATGCTGCAATCGGCTTGCTCTGACAAGAGCTGTTTTTGACCGGTTTTTTTTTTTACACTACCATTGATAAATTTTAACCAAACTATGTTACAGACTTTTCATTAAGACCCTAAAGAATCATATCAACTTGTGGAAAATAGGCATCCGATGACCCCTTTAACTGGTTTTCACATAGGACACATTCTTGGGTTTAATAACTACGGTCATATTAAGTTAGTGTGTGTCTTTGTGCAGGTGGTGTGTCGCTATCTGTGTGAGGAGACTAATGAGAACCTGACAGAGAAGGAGTTTATTCCTGCTGTGAGGAGTTTTGCACTAAAACTCATACTAGCAGGTAACAGGATGACAATGTTTTGTGTGTGGAAGTTTAAACTGTTTCCACACCAGGTCCTGTTTACACCTGGTATTGATATCCGTCTCAACTGATCTGATTATGCATGTCCTGGGTCCTGCACTGTGTCACGCTTGCGATTAGATATGCTAGAGGTGTAGCGATTGTCTCAGACCACAAAAAGCTGATTTTACTTCGGTTTGAAGTTTCAATTTTCTGTTATATGTGTGTTTGTCATCATGGCATCAGGTCGTCTGAAGTGTTATGAGGCTTTATCCTCAGACCTGCAGAAGAACGCTCTAGCAGCCCTTCTGAGGCTCAAAGCCGTGAGTAAGGTCAAAGTGTAAGTCCATCTACATACAGTCTCTGTGTTATGGGCTTTTGAAGTGTTATGGTTGTTTAACTGACGTGAACTCTCTCTCACAGAGGAGATCAGGTGATGTTGAAGGTAAACAAGGTTGCAGTGAACTCATTGGAGGATACGCTGGGTAAGAGTAACGTCATATCAAAATAGCTGGTGTTCAAGTATGGCAGTGTTGAGAAAGCAATCTTCTAACATACTAGTCTAATCATTTCTGCAGTATATAATGAATGAATGAATGAATGTGAGTTGACCTGACTATCTTTTTTTGTAAGTCTGTAAAGTATTCCATATTTTTACAACAAATTAAAAAGTTATTTTGCATTTTTAAGCTGTGTTACTGTGCTTAAAAATCCATGTGATGTAGCATACTAATGTTTGAAATATTTATCATGGAATGCCTTCTGTGTCACCAATGTTGTTATTGTTAAGTAAAACTATTAAAAATATGTTTTGGTCATTTAAATTAAGCTGAAATTAAAAGCTTAAAAATGATAAATGTTTAAAAGTTGAAGTATTGCAATTACTAAAATTAAATAAAGCTACTGTAAACAGAAGTAGAAAAAAAAGATAAAAGCAAATAAAAAACAAAATTAAATGCTATATAATAGTATATAAATAATACAAATATATCCTGTCACATACAATTTTTTTTTAATAATAGTAGGCAATATTCAGTTTAACCAGTTCAAAGTCCCTGTAAATCAACCCTTGTTTTATTGTGTAATATAATGTTAGATTTACATGGATTTAATTACTAAATTGTTTAGTAAATGCACAATTTTGCTGGAGCGAAAGAACATTATAGAGCATTAGATTGGTATAAATAAAACGTATACGCCTGGTTTCACAGACAAGGCTTTAGGCTAGTCCCAGACTAAAATGCATGTTTGAGTTGTCTCAACTGAAAATATCTTCCTCTGACATATCTTAAAATATGACTGTCATTGATCTTAAAGTTTTCTTCTAAGGCATTTTTGTAAAAGTTGCTTAAATATCTTAATTTAACTAAAGCCTAGTCCTGGCTTAAGCTAAGCCCCGTTTGCGAAACCATATTTCTGTAACTAAAATGACATGCAAAAGTCTCCAATTTCATTCTTATGAATGTGAATAGTTTTA
This sequence comes from Barbus barbus, assembly GCF_936440315.1. Classification (NCBI taxonomy): domain Eukaryota; kingdom Metazoa; phylum Chordata; class Actinopteri; order Cypriniformes; family Cyprinidae; genus Barbus; species Barbus barbus. The sequence goes on from NC_136742.1 coordinate 7,400,199, forward strand.
CAGTTTACACAAAAAAGTTAACGTGTTTTAATAACTGCAGTAGCCTATTACCGCTGATGTGTTCAGAAATAAAAGATGATTTAAAATAGTCAGCATCATTAGAAACATCATACAATTTATAATTTTTTTTTAGATAAAAATAAGTATATGTCAGGTAAACTTAGAAGGACTCGTTTTATAAGATGGTCCCAAAAAACATAATTTTACAACAAGTACTATTAAAGAATCTTTTATAGATTTATGTATATACAAAATAGCTTTTTGTAGGTGAGTTTGAAGGTTGAATTATATTAAATGTTTGCTTTTACTGTATTGTTTGTATCGAGTGAATGCAACAACAAGATCTAAATATATAATATGTAAAACATAAACTAGTCAATACACACACATACTTATAAATTAATTTAAAACTATTTTAAAAGTAAACGATAAACTATAGTAATTCCGCAGGTGTTTATGGCCCAGATTTTATAACTTGCTTTTAAAGCGCAATCATTTTCTCTTTAAGAAGTAAAGTTTTCAAAGTTTCCTCTCAGAGAATTAGTTTGTTTGCCTGATTTTCCTCTGTGACCCAGTTCTTGTCTTGCTGTGCCGTACTGCCATGAACTCCTGCATCTTCGTTCTATTTCGCAGCTACGCTTGTTTACTTTTCTTTTCCTCTGTCACACAGGAGGTAAAATTCCTACCCAGAAGCCCATCCTCGCTCGACTGTAGTCGCATACTCACACGTGGAGTCTCTGGAGGGCCAAACCAAACTAAAGTGCCTTCATTAACACAATTGGTATTATGTTTTGCGAGGTGACATGGCTTCGCTGACTACAAAGGTTACCTGTCATCGAGCTTTAAAGGGACGTCACGGGTTTGCCATCTGGGAAGCCCACGCTATGCTAGAAGCACACTCTTTATCTCTCTCCCTCTCTGACAAACTTGACAGCAGGTTGCCGTGTCTATGATCGGCCTTCGATCTTCACCGTGTCTTTATCAGACGAGTTTTAAACCGTTCTGATGTTGCCAAGTACATGAAGACGGTGACACTTTTGGGTTTTTTTTCTCTCTGTTTGAACATCCTGTTACCACCGCTTGCGTGCGTTTTATCTATGTCTGCACTAAAGAGACTTCGCTTTGATTTGAAACACTGTTACTGTTTGTTCTCACTGGATTTGTGTTGGGCCTGTTATCTTTTCTTCGTGACTTGTCTGAATTGAACTGTTTTCTTTTGCTCTCTAGATATGGCCTTCTGTTGCGTTTGCTTCGGATAAAGGTTTTTAGGGATCATGTTACAAAAATAGGTCACTCGAAAATGTTTTAACGACGTCAGAGCTAAAGAAAAGATTGTCTTTTTGTATCTGCTCTCAGAAAGGAAACTTGTAGGCAAAGGAACAGTTTACTCAAAAATTCAATTTTCTGAAAATTTACTCGGGTCATCAAAGATGTGGACAAGTTTGTTTGTTCATCGGAACAGATTTGGAGAAATTTAGCATTACAGTACATCGCTTGCTCACCAATGGATCCTCTGCAGTGAATGGGTGCCGTCAGAGCGAGAGTCCAAACAGCTGTCGCAATAATCCACTCCATCAATTAACATCTTATAAACTAAAAATCTGAATGTTTGTAATAAACAAATCCATAATTAAGATGTTTTTAACTTCAAACCTAAAATACGGGTCCATAATCCATAATATTGTTTTTTGTCTAGTGGACTTGTATTTTGGCCAAAAGTGACGGTTCAAAGTTAAACGCCGTAATGATGGATTTGTTTCTTATAAACAAGCAGCTTTTCACTTCTCAAGACGTTAATTGATGGACTGGAGTGGTGTGGATTATTATGATGTTTTATGAGCTGTTTGGACTCTCATTCTGACGGCACCCATTCACTGTAGAGGATCCATTGGTGAGCAAGTGATGATATGCTACATTTTTCCAAATCTGTTGAAAAAACAAATTAATCTAGATCATGGATAGCCTGATGGGGAGTAAAATTTCAGCTAATTAAATTTTTTGGGTCAACTTCTCCATGATTAACAGAGGCTGTTTTCATGAGCCAAATATCTCTTGATTGCCATAACAGTGTTTACATGCCTGTTGTAAACTACAGATTTTCTGCTACAAAATAATGCATCAAGAATCAACAGGTTTAATTTGATGTATTACTGCATTGTTTGGATATTTCATCTTTCAATAATTAATATGATGAAATATTTTTATCATTAAAAATGATCAGACGATACAGAGGCATGTCGCACGGAACTGCCGAGTCTCCGTTCGCTTTAACGCCCCGTAATGTTTTTTCAAAGCATTATATCCATTTTTCAGATTTAGTCCATTAAGAATTAAGTCATACTGACCCAGATTTGAATATTAGACAAAATTAAACTTTTAAAATTGTGTTGATGCCATGTCGGATTCAGTTTCTAAAACTTAACTACAAAGTTTAGATACATTTATGTGCTGCACTTTTTCTAGGGGGGGGGGGGGGGGGTCTAAAATGTGCCCATTGTGTGGATTTGAATGGGAATTCAGGTATATTTTAATCCCATATTTTGGACTGATCATTAGACATTGTTTGTCGGGAATCACTGAATGGATGATGCAACTAATAAAGTAAAGCCATAGCGTTCATCCATTCTGGGTTTGGGTCGATTCTTGCACAGTTCATCGAATTAAGTAAAAAAGCTGAAATCATATTTATGTCTACATTGACAAACAGCTTTTTACATAATTGGATGAATTCATCTGGAACTGCTTTTTGAAAAAAACTGAAAATCATTCCTTTTGACTTTTTGGACATTTAGTTTTTTTTTCTATCTATGGATTGAGTATCTTTCTAATAATGTTAATATTGTGATTGAACTGTGCTTCTGTCTGATAATTTTTTGGAGAAATGGCACTAAAACTAAAAAATTAAATATGCATTAAAGCTAAGTGAAACCCAAATGCTGACCATATTTTGTTTGTTTTTGTAATATGTACGGTATATGATCAGTATTTCTGTTTTTCTCCAGCCATTTGAATTGTTTTAAATACTTTTTACCCAGCATTTAGTTAACGATGTGATGCAAAGCTGAATTTTCAACATCATTACTCCAGTCTTCATTGTCATAAGGTCCTTCAGAAATCCTGGATGCGATGCAAAATGTATTAAGAGCGTTTCCATTCACACAGGACTCTTCTTTAATAAAATAATTAATGGTTTTGTTTTAAAACACAGTAAACAAAATGTTTAAATCTTCCAAATCAAGTCTAAATAATCTGCTAGTCCAATAAAAGTCCAACAAAGTCCCATTAAAAACGGCAAAAGTTTTATTCCACCCTCATCCTTGATGTTGTAGTTGTTATCCTCTAGATGGCAGACTTGGATGAGCTCACAGTTTACACAGCTATATTTTGGCCAGTTTGGTCCTTTCACCAAATTTGTGCATCCAAGCAAAACCTTTTACTCATATTTCCTTCCCATTTCATTAATCTTGTCAACAGGATATCAATCAATATGCCAGCAATCTCTTCCACTGAGCACAGGACATGTCTACTGTTGTTATTGACATTTCCAGTGCTCATTCTGTAGCTAAAGTTCAGCATATTGTATCAGTTTAAATATCCAGTACTTCTTTTCTCGTTCATAAATCCATAGTTTTATTTGATTGATTAGGCTCAACTGGGAATACTGGCAGTAAAATGTCAAGAACAATAGCAAATGCAAACAACGTACCTTAATCTGAGTACACACTGCATTTTAATTTGACGTAAACACAACCAGAGCCCTTCTCCAGGGGGAGCCATCAAAGTCCGCTCAAAAATGTATTACTTTGAATGGAAGTCAATGGCGGAGATGCTTCAGTACGCTGAATAAACTGATTTTGTGTGGAAACAGCTTGCCTAGTAATAAATTTTGCACCTTGCAGCTAATCTTCAACATCTTCTGCATGCCATATTGGGAGTGAGCTATATTTGGAATTTGCTACAAAAAAATAGTTTTATTATTGAAATCGCAAATTTGCAGGAGAGATTTGTTTACGGCCATACATTCATTTCTATGGTCAATTAACAGGCTTTTGTACAACGCTGAAATGACGTCATAGCTTTGTATATGATTGACTCTCAAGGCTCAGTCATTTTGACAAAGTTCAAGTTCTTTTCAGTGACACACTCAAAGTTGTCCACCTCTTCCAGAAAATCTCTGATGAAACCGAGACTGTGAGGTCTGTTCAGTGTCATACTGCCTTAGGGTCACATCTAATTGTCACAGCCCAGACTTTTTGTCCACTTGAGATTTTTTCAAAGTCACTGCATATATTTTCAGTGTTTCATCATCTGATGATATCAAACACATTGGCTGCGTCTAAAACACATAACACATGTCGCATATTTAAAAAAAGCGGTGCAGACAGCGGGGGTGCACACACATGCTGGGTGCAATGTTGGGAAATGGCACTGGCTAAGCTCATGAATAATAAAAAGGTTATGAACAAATAAGTGAAAATAATGTATTGCTTTGTAAATATGTGATATATTTAAATTAGGTTTGTATAAAGTATTTTACCACTATCCTGTGCATAACGGTGTTTGCTGAAGGAGTAAAAATGTTGTCAAATGGAAGTAAACAATTCCTACTGGGAAATATACATTATAGGCATGCATGTAAAGAAATATACTACATACGAGCAAATCTTGGCTGCATGATTGCTTGTATTGTTGCCAAATGTGAAGATTATCACACGGCTCTCTCTCTCTTTATAGATGTACGTATACATACCAGGGTCAGAATGGGGCCACCAAAATGAACAGAAATGCCCCACAAATTCCAGATAACAGGGAAATAGTTACCCCTACACAATTTAGAATTAAGGTAACACTTTATTTCGATAGTCCACTTTAGACATTATACTAACAGTAAGTAACTTTGCAACTTCATGTCAACTAGCAGTCATTAGAGTATTAGTATTAGCTTTATTTACACTTTATTTTGATGGGTCCACAACATACTGAGTATGAGAAACTTTGCAAGTATATGTCAACTTTCTACTAACCCTAAACCTACCCTACCTGGCCCGTTGTTTCGAAACCTGGCACGTTTCCCCCCTTAGATCGGTCAATATTTTTTGTCACTCATTTCAGGAAGTGAAACCCATATATTATATAGATTCATTACACATAGAGTGAAATATTTCAAGCCTTTATTTCTTGAAATTTTGATGATTATGGCTTACAGATAATGAAAACCCAAAATTTAGTGTCTCAGAAAATTAGAATATTACATAAGATCAATAGAAAAGGATATTTTAAACAGAAATGTCAGGCTTCTGAAAAGTATGTTCATTTCTATGCACTCAATATTTGGTTGGGCCTCCTTTTGCATGAATTACTGCCTCAATGTGGCGTGGCATGGAGGCAATCAGCCTGTGGCACTGCTCGGGTGTAATGGAAGCCCAGGTTGCTTTGATAGCGGCCTTCAGGTCATCTGCATTGTTGGGTCTGATGTCTCTCACACCAAATGGTCTCTGGTGTCATAGATTGTCTATGGGGTTCAGGTCAGGCGAGTTTGCTGGCCAATCAAGCACAGTAACACCATGGTCATTGAATCAGCTTTTGGTACCTTTGGCAGTCTGGGCAGGTGCCAAGTCCTGATGGAAAATGAAATCAGCATCTCCAAAAAGCTTGTCAGCAGAAGGAAGCATGCAGTGCTCTAAAATTTCCTGGTAGATGGCCTCATCCACATTGGACCAACACCAACAGATGACATGGCAGCCCAAATCATCACTGACTGTGGAAACTTCACACTGGACTTCAAGCAACATGGATTCTGTGCCTGTCTAGTCTTCCTCCAGACTCCAGACCTTGATTTCCAAATGAAATGCAAAATGTACTTTCATCTGAAAAGAGGACTTTGGACCACTGAGCGACAGTCCAGTTCTTTTTCTCCACAGCCCAGGTAAGACGCTTCTGACGTTGTCTCTGGTTCAGAAGTGGCTTGGTAGCCCTTTTCCTGAAGACGTCTGAGCGTGGTGACTCTTGATGCACTGACTCCAGCTTCAGTTCACTCCTTGTGAAGCTCTCCCAAGTGTTTGAATCAGCTTAGCTTGACACTATTCTCAAGCTTGCGGTTATCCCGGTTGCCTGTGCACCTTTTCCTAGCCAAATTCTTCCTTCCAGTCAACTTTGCATTTAATATGCTTTGATACAGCACTCTGTAAACAGCCACACCTTTCAGTAATGACCCTCTGTGACTCACCCTCTTTGTGGAGGGCATCAATGTTTGTCTTCTGGATCATTGCCAAGTCATAAGTCTTCCCCATTATTGTGGTTTCAGAGAACAAGAGATACCTGGAATTTATACTGTAGGGATGGTTATTAATTGAAACTCAAATGTAAATATTGTAATATTTTGAGATACTTATTTTTGACTTTCATGAGCTGTAAGCTCTAATCATCAAAATTAAAACAAAAACATGTTTGAAATGTTTTACTTTACATGTAATGAATCTAAAATATGAAGGTTTCACTTTTTTAAATAAGTTTTTCACGATATTCACATTTTTTTGTTCCATGAAAAGCAGTGGGTGTGCACGTCTTCGCCATTCAAAATCAAAGTGTGCCTTTTCATTTTATAATGCCATTTTAATGCTCTTCGTATAGGTGCGTTTTGCCGACGAATCCTGGAATCCTGCTCAAAATTATAAATTAATAAATATATTGACAGCTACAAAAAAAAAAACCCCAACAACAATAAACCCTCAAAGCTGTTGTCGTTCCATCCTGATGTGTATGTGTGTGTGTGAGAGAGAGTTTGTTTGCCTCTCTTTCCAAATGAATCATTAATTGTCATTCCAGCTCCGTGGAATTTTGACCAATGAGAGGACAGTTTGCTCGCACGTGACTTTTTTGACAATTTTGGTCCATTTAGAAACTTTGCTGTGTGAAAGCGAACCGAACCAAGAATAAAAAGCAACATTGTAATAATTTTAATCCCTGTTTGTTAACAAAGCAATCAATCTTCAGGAGGTTAGTAGACACCTAGTTGCAAATTAATGAGAATTAGTTGACATGTAGTTATAAAGTTACTTATAGTTTGTAGAATGTCTAAAGTGGACTATCAAAATAAAGTGTAACCAAAATTAAACTTATTATCATGATTAAAATTACATTTAGACCTGTGCATGTTGCAGCTTTTTTTTTTTTTTTAAAGGAGCAATTTTGGAGCAATTATAACCAATCACACATGTTTCTGTTGAGCTTATGAATGCAATGGCCAATCAGAACATTTTTATGGGATGCCATACAACCCAAAAGTGGGACGAAATAGTGGGGTATAAAAGAATTTGCGACTCGACAGGGCGGGGAAGACGTAGTCTCAGACTCAGATGTCAGATGTCTGATGCATATCGCACACAAAATTGAAAATAGTTCAAGAGTTTCAAAGTCCTCATCGCATTGGTTAAATTATACAGGATCTTTAATGTTCTGCCTGGAAACAAAGATGTTGTGATGGAAGAAAGCCGTCGTGTTTATAACTGTGACAAGGAGTGCTTCAGGATCAACTAAACACTGGATTTTCAAAAGTATGTGAAATATTTATGTTTTACACAACGGTCTGTTATTGTGGGAACATTTCCATGCCCCTAAACATGACGCAGCACAAAGTGAAATGAGATTGGTTGCTTTACCTGTAAGTCATATGGCCTTTTGGGTATGCCTTGGCCATTCAAAGTGGCCAAAGTTCCCAGACCTTCTGCTGTCAGTCTGAAGGTCTGGCTATGGAGACCTATGCTTTTCCCTGCACCTAAAATAATGAAGATCATTATTAAGTTCTTACATTTAATCTGCTTATTATTTTTCATATTGCTTATTATCTTTCATATATGTAAACAGTAGTGTTAGCTACTTTAAAGCTGAAACTTTAATACAGTTGTCTGCTTAGAATTAAAAATGTTTTATGGTTTTATTCATCAAGGCATATTTTTGGTAAATTTTACATTTAAGGATATTTGTGTAACTGTAGCATATGATTATACTGAAAGAAAGAGTAAAATACTGTATACTGACAATTTTCTGCCAGGACATTTTCCCTTTCAGAAATTCAGAAATAAACCATTGTTTTACTGTAGTAAAGGTGTAACCATGGATTGTGCTGAATGAAGGACTTAACGGTGGTGCTAGAAAACATGTCCTCCCTGCACTGTTGAGATTGTTGCAATTAATACCACACTGTTTCGTTCCACTTTTGGGTTGTTTGGCTTCCCATACGTTTAGATTAGTCAGCACTGAAACGCCGGAGGTTTGTTGAGTGTGTGCACTCACTAACTTAATTCTGTGCGCTCGTAAATTCTCTCATCATAAACAACAAAATGCAGAAAAGATGTAATTACTGTCAGCATCTTTCCTCCTGTAGTTTGTCTCCGTGCCTCTAGAGGTCTCCTGTGTTCTCCTTTGCCTTAGTTCTTATTCGTGTGGCCTTGTTAGCGTTATCCAGCTCACCTGTGTCTTGTTTCCCCCAGTGTATTTAAGTTGTGTATCTTTCCCTTGGTTCCCCATTCGGTTTTTGAGTCTTCCCCCTGTGTTTCCTGCCTGGTCTCGCTAAGCCTCTCTTGCTACCCCAAGTAAGGTATCCTGAGTTCCTGTCTTTGATTGTATTTGTTATCTGACTTTGTTTTCTCCCCTCGTGGAGTTTTTATTTTCTCTTTTGGTTTTCCATCGTTTTTGATGCAATTCCTCAACCCGAGAAGAACTTTTGTTGAGTTATCCTTGCAAAGATTTTTTTTATTAAATCTTTGTTTCCTGGAGTAATGCCTTAAGTGTTTAATTTGGGTCCAACATTACCACTTCCGTGGCTCAGTGGTAGATCTCTCAACCGTCACACCCGAGTTCAAGGCCGGGTCGTGACAGAAAAACCGAGTCACACATGGACCCAGAAACACTCACCTGCAAGGACCTGTTGGCAGTGATTGCCCATTATCATTCCAGCGCCATGAAGCTGTTCTCAGCCATCAGGAGGAGCTAATGACCAAACACTCTCAACTCCTGGCTGATGTGATGGATTCCATCCGCCAGCTCTTTGAACGCTTCACCTCCCTCTGCTTCAGCCCCGAGTGGCAACAGGCCTACTTCAGTTGCAGAGCCTCGATTACCACCTCCCAAGTCCTTTGCTGGGGATCCTAATTCCTGCCAGGGGTTTCTCACCCAGTCTTCCCTGACCTTCAAGCTCCAGCCCTCAAATTTTCCTACAGATCGCTCCAAGATTGCTTACATAATTACCCTTCTTTCAGACAAGGCGCTCTCCTGGGCCTCTGCGGTGTAGCAATCCCAAGATGCCTGTTGTGAGTCCTACGTGGCGAGGATGTAAGCGAGTTCAAGCGAGTATTTGATCATCCAGTCAGTGATCGGGAAGCTTCCAAGCGTCTGCTTACTCTCAGTCAAGGCTCCCGCAGCACAGCAGATTTCGCTATCGAGTTTCGGACCATCGTGGCAGGAAGCAGATGGAACAATGAGGCGTTGATGGTCTGCTTTCAGGGAGGGCTGTCCGAGCCCCTTCAAGATGAGTTAGCCATCCGAGAACCAGCTGCTGATCTTGAGTCCCTCATTGCGATGGCCATCCGCCTGTACAGTCGCCTGAGAGAGCGGAGGGTGGCTCATCGTAAAGCCCCTCAGTCCCAGGTTCATGTGAGCAGATCTGTTTCCACAGTTCGTATCCCTGCATCCAGGGCTTCTCCGGTCCCTGAACAGCTCCATGACTCCCCGGAGGACATGCAGTTGGGTCGTTCCAGGCTCTCTCCCAATGAGAGGGAACGTCGCATGAGGGAGCGACGTTGCCTCTACTGCGGTGCTTCCGGCCACTTTTGCTCCACTTGTTCCGAGCTCTCGGGAAACGCTTATCCCCACCCGGCTACAGGAGGGGCGTGATGGGGAAAATTGGAGCTCCTCCTACTAACGCCGTTCCAGCCACTCTGTCCTGGGAAGGCCACCAGCATCTGGTCCAGGCCATGATCGATTCCGGTGCCGCAGGCAACTTCCTGGATCTATCCTTGGCTAAGGAACTTGGAATCCCTACCCAACTTCTTCCTCATCCCCAGGCAGTTACGGCGTTGGATGGTAGACCTCTGGAACCGGGCAGAATAACAGAGGCCACTCAGTCCCTGCTACTTACCATCCATCAACACCAGCAGGACGAGACCTTGTATCTGATTGACTCTCCCGAGTATCCTGTTATCCTGGGCCACCCCTGGCTACGCAAACATAATCCCCAGATCGACTAGTCCGCCGGCACCATTCAGAGTTGGGATTCCACTTGCCATCTCACCTGCCTGAGTCACTCAGCCCCTAGTTCCGAGTTTCAAGAGTCTGTTGACCTGTCTCGAGTCCCCAGTTCCTATCATCAGTTCAAAGCTGTGTTCAGCAAGTCCCGGGCCACCTCCTTACCACCTCACCGCCCCTACGACTGTGCCATTGAGCTACTCCCTGGCTCTTGCCCTCCCAGGGGTCGGATCTTCTCCTTGTCTTCCCCCGAGCGCACAGCAATGGATGCCTACATTTAAGGAATCCGTGGCAGCCGGCATAATCCGCGCCTCTACGTCCCCGGCTGGGGCAGGCTTCTTCTTTGTGGGGAAGAAATACGGGGGTCTTAGGCCATGTATCGATTACCAGGGCCTCAACAAGATCACAGTTCGGAATCGATATCCCCTTCCTCTCTACAAGCTACTACAAGGGGCTTCCATTTTTACTAAACTGGATCTACGCAACGCTTACCATCTCGTGCGGATCCGACAGGGGGACATGGAAGACAGCCTTCAACACCCCCATGGGCCACTATGAGTAACTGGTGATGCCGTTCGGGTTCACCAATGCCCCTGCTGTGTTCCAAGCACTGATAAATGACGTTCTTCGAGACATGCTTAATCAGTTCGTCTTTGTATATCTTGACGACATTCTCATTTTCTCGGGGTCATTGAAGGAGCACGAGGTCCTTCAGAGACTCCTTGACAATCATCTCTACGTGAAGCCCGAGAAATGTGAGTTTCATGTTACCCGGGCTCAGTTTCTCGGGTTCATCATCACTTCTGGCCACGTGGAGATGGACCCTAAGAAGGTTGAACCTGTCCTCAACTGGCCTATTCCCACCACAGTTAAGGAGGTTCAACGTTTCATCGGCTTTGCGAACTTCTATAGGAGGTTCATTATTAACTTCAGCTCTGTGGTGGCCCCCTTGACGGCACTGACCAAGGGGGGAGGAATCAAGATTCACTGGGGTCCGGCGGCAGCGAGGGCCTTCGAGGAGCTCAAGCACCGCTACACGTCTGCTCCCATTCTCTCGATCCCTGACCCACCCCTTTCATGGTGGAGGTGGACGCCTCGGAGGTGGGCGTAGGAACCATCCTGTCACAAAGGGGTGAGGATGGAAAAGTACACCCTTGCGCCTTCAAGTCTCGTCGCCTGTCAGATGCGGAGCGCAACTACCATGTGTGGGATCGAGAGTTGCTCGCGGTTAAACTCGCCTCAAGTGGCGCCATTGGCTTGAAGGGGCTCAGCACTATTTCCAGGTTCTCATGGACCACAAGAACCTGGAATATCTCCAGCAGGCTAAGCGGCTGAACCCTCGGCAGGCCCAATTGTCCTTGTATTTTAATCGATTCCAGCCTCTCTTGCTACCCCAAGTAAGGTATCCTGAGTTCCTGTCTTTGATTGTATTTGTTATCTGACTTTGTTTTCTCCCCTTGTGGAGTTTTTATTTTCTCTTTTGGTTTTCCATCGTTTTTGATGTTGTAATTCCTCAACCTCAAAAGGAAGATCTTTTGAGTTATCCTTGCAAAGATTTTTTTTTATTAAATCTTCGTTTCCTGGAGTAATGCCTTAAGCGTTTCATTTGGGTCCAACATTACCACTTCTGTGGCTCAGTGGTAGATCTCTCAACCATCATACCAGTGACCTGAGTTCAAGCCCGGGTTGTGACAATTATGACACTAATTTCACAGGAGTTTTTGCATAACTTGCTCAAGACTAACGTTATGGACCATCTACATTTTTTCCGTGTAGAATATGATGTGATATTTCCCAAAACACATAATTGTTTCTACATAAGTATGCTATTAATCAACAGTAATAATCATTATTACAATATCAAGAGCAATAGTTGAAAACTATGATTTTTGACATAATATTTCTGCCCTACTCTAAGTTCCTGTTTTTTAAATGTATAATTTACAATTTTAAAATAAGGGAGAAATCATTTTTGGCTTAGACTTATTAGGTCACGACATCATAAATACTTTTTTTCGGGTCTAGGCCTCTATGCTGTTTCAAGTGAAAATTTGATCTCTAAAGGTGTGTAAATCATTTATATTTTAAAAAACTACAGTCTACAATTTTTGGTCTCATGGTGCCCTGGGCACCAATATTTTGACAATTCAGGTACTACATCACATTGTGAGTGGATATTAGCAAAGCCACTTTAAGGTAAACCTCCAAGGTTAGCAAAAAAGTATAGGAAGGAGACAAGAGGCCATTATTAAAAATGGGAGTCAATGGAGATGCTTCACTACACTAGTAGGGAAAAGCTGATCATTTAATGAATCGACAGCCTATCATCTAATTTTCAACACGTTTTCCATTAAACTTGCTATCGAATGGTTCTTCTATGAAAAGTTCTGCAGCACATACTTGAAAACAGTTCAGTGCAGAATTTTACTGACTGGCAAATGAGTGCAGACATTAAGCGGACTGCATTTATATCCATCACAACATTGTTTTCATCCGTGTCAAATCAAATATGTCATCTAAGCCTATTCTGTACATACCATACGCACGTCTCCATGTGAATAGATCCATAGGAACTCGTCATTTAAATTTCTTGGCCTTTACATCACTTACATAAATTATTGTTTTTTGCTTTGCATTTGAGTATCAGGAAATGAGAGGATTTGTTAAAGCAAGCTTCCTGCGGTTGGCACAACAAGTCACCGAATCTTCAGGGGTTAATTCACCCCCCCCACTGGCCCTCGACTCGTTGGACGCGCTGTTTCCTATTCCACCGGGAAGCGGCTCCATCAGATGAGTGTTCAGGAGTGTCAGCGCCGTGGGAATCTCCATCAGTGCACTACTGACAGCGAAATAAATAATGATTCTCACATGGCAACCACAACGAAATGACAGCCTGAGATGATTTAATAAAGTTCAATACAATCTAATTGAAGTTGTGAGCGAAAACCTCTTGAGAGCGATCCCTTTCTGGATTTGTCACAACCTCTGAAGTGCAAGTCATCACTGTGGGAGAAACACATGCATAAACCGCACAGCTGGAGGTTACTGAACTTAAACTGGGTTCACATACTTTACACTTGCCCTCAGCATAAGGTATGAACTCTTTGTGGATAAATTACCCTGACCTCAATGCTCCCTTGACATATGTAATGGGAGATCCATGGATTTCGGACACCAGCATACTGGCATTATCTGGAGTGCCTTTACCATCCAATAAGTCAAATATGATTTTTGAATCCAAGATCCAGTAAGTATTAGACACATAAGGCAGAAATACACATGATAGGCATTATATCACAGGCATTATGACAGATGACAGGCATTACACCACTGAGGTTCACACACTACCAGACTTTCAAGTCATTCCGAACACAATAAATTCACAAAGAAACATGTGCCTCGCTGCTAGAAGCATGATATATTTAAATAAATGAGCAAAATATCAAACGTGTTTTATGTTCTCTGACTACATGGAATCATAGTTTAACGCAAAAAAATAAAAAAATACAATCAGAATCTGTGCTCATCATACACTGTTATTGAAATCTCGGCTCCCACTACCCAAAATCTGCAGACTGGCTTGACTTTAGGCAACTAGCATCAACTTCTCCAGACTGTAAATTGGGGCTAAACTCTTGGCAAAAGTTTTATAGTGTATTCCAGCCTTTAAAATGTTTAATGTCATTGTATTCAATTCAAAATGTCTAAATATCCCATAGACTCCGGCATCAGCAGCACCACACGCATGCATCATTGTAATCTTGTGAATGCACATCATTTTTATTTTCTTTGTGCAGAAAAAGTATCGTCGTAGCTTCATAAAATTACAGTTGAACCACTTATGTCACAATTTTAACAATGTCTGTACTATGTTTCTGGGCCTTGAATGCGGTAGTTATGTTGCTGTCTATGCACGACCAGAAAGCTCTCGGATTTCATCAAAAATATCTTAATTTGTGTTCCGAAGATGAACGACATGAGGGTGAGTGATTAATGACAGAATTAAAATTTTTGGGTGAACTGACCCTTTAAAGGTGTCATTGGATGCCCATTTTGCACAAGTTGATATGATTCTTTAAGGTCTTAATTAAACGTCTGTAACGTACTTTGGTTAAAATTTCTCAATGGTATTGTAAAAAACACCTTTTTAAACCTAAAGCTAATGAGCTCTGCTGACCCTGCCCCTCTCTTCCATGGGGTGACGAGCAGTACTGTTTACTTTAGCCGCAAAACTGTCTAACAAGCACATTATTAGGAAAGGCGATTTGCAAAGATTCAGAAAAACCCTTATACTCACTTCTGTAGATGAAGCTGGATCAGGAATGATTCGCTCGAATATAAACGCATTTAGGCAGATTGGGGATCATAGCATTCCCTTCAAAGCGAAAGTAACGTTAATCCTCCGCGTCTTCAGCAGCTCAGATGTCGGGAGTAACTGACAACTGCTATATTCATTATTACATCCAACAACTAAACACTTCAATCTCTTAATCTGAGACATCTTGTCTTCTCCTGCACCAGAGTCGACACAATGGCAGCCGGACTGTTTACAGCTAACTCAGGGCGGGTCTAAGGTAAGATGGTCTTGTCAATCAACTATCGTGGGAGCGGTCTGTACAGAACTACGTCATTCTGACAGGGCTTTTAAAATAGGGTTTAAAAAAAAACACTGGGTGGATTTTTATCATTATAGGATGGATGTGTACACACACTTCCAACAACTTGAAAAGAGAATTTTGCATTTGATGACCCCTTTAAAAATAGCATTTGGACAGGTTTGGTTGTCAAACATGAGTAGAACTTTTATAGTTAATGAGCTGTGGAACTCAACCTGTGGTTACTCTGTTAGGACACTTAAACCTGATGAGAACCGACTTCATATTGTAGTGTTGTTTGTAGGTCAGGATGTGCATGTGAAGATCATTTCACAGCCACAGAATGAACCCTAATCAATGGGATGTACTGAAATAACTTCCATTACTCTTCACCCACCATTTCATCATATGTATGCGCCTGTTTTAACTTATAATTGAGCACATTTACAAGAAAGCATTTCCTAATTTCCCAGAGGGAGGAGAACTACAGATTTTTCATCTTACGAGAAAAGCAGGATGCACTGAATCAAAGCAGAGCCCATTGATTCATAATGAAGCTTGTGATATCTCAGTCAGATTGGGTAACAGGACTGGAGCATAATGCTTTCACACAGAGACACCAAGGTCTGAAAACCCAAGACTATTGATTTTTTTACCCTGTATGATTTGTATGAAGGGGTGCATTTCATCAGGGTTTAGTCATGAAACATCACCTCTCAGCCCCGTGGGTAATGTGGCTGTACCGCCCAGGAAATTAAATTAGGAAATTAGAGCTGCAGTATTTAAATGAGACTCTCAGCAGCAACTCGCTTCCAGTGTTTTACTGTTCAACATTAACCTCACTGAAAGCAGTACGAGGCAATTAGAATCACCAAACCACGTATGCTAGGTTTTAACATTTCATTATGTGACTGGTGAGCCGTGTATAATTAAAAAAGTATTGATAAACACATACCTGAGCATCAGCAGTGCACGGCGCTGCCAGGATGGCTTTAATAATTACAATATCTTCCCATCTCTCCTTCCTGAGGGCCAGAAGTGACTAAGGCATTCTGATATGGGCATATAAGAGAATAAGAGAGGTCATTTTAAAGCAATTACACAAAATGAGCAGACGGTTTCTATTAATCTAGGTTATTTCCTGGTCCTTAAGTGGCACACTTGCACAAGTACAGCGTAAGTATTACTCTTTCCAACAGGACCATTTAGAGTGCTGGTTTTAAACTTTTCAACAATGACTTTGCCCATTACAAGAACAGATTAGACAGGTTTAGGTAATTAACGTTCTCACAACTTTCACGTTTAACATTTTTTAAGTTATATGGTAACACCTTATTTTAAGGACCAATTCTCACTATTATTTAGTGGCTTATTAGCATGCATATTACTAGCATTTTGGCTGTTTATTAGTACTTATAAAGAACATATTAATGCCTTATTCTGCATGACTGTATTCTAGATCCCTTAATCAACCCAATACCTAAACTTATGAACTACTTTACTAACTAGTAATAAACAGCAAATTGGGAGTTTTTTAGGCAAAAGTTGTAGTTAATAGTAAATTAGTATTGAGAATCGGTCTCTAAAGTAAAGTATGACCAGTTATATAAATCTAGGTCACTCCTCCATCACATTGACTTTTGCACCACACTACTGTTGCACTTCACCCATGAACTACAATTCCCATCATCCATTGCACTGACCACACACAGCTGTCACCAATCTCACATTGCTCTGATCACACAGCTGATTGCACTGATTACACACGCTTTATAAGCCTTGAACTTCCTCTCTGTCTTTGCCGAGTATTGTTCTGCGTGTAACACTCTCCTAGTGTTAGCTGCCTTAACGAGCCATTCTGTGTTTTCTAAGTCTAAGTTTAGTTTGTTTTGTTTATAGTCTCGTTTCCTGTTTCCCGCCGTTGTATCGTGGATTTACCCTTGTCTCACTGTTTCGGACGCTGTGTATACCTCGTTTGGATTATTGCTCAGGTTATCGGACTACCCCTCTTCTCAAGCCCTCTGGATATTGTTCGCCGATCAAGGACCCATTCATGCCCTTGGATTACTCTTGTGTCTTGCCCGTGCCATACCCGTTTGCTGGTGTTTTGACACTGCCTGTTATTTTTCTATGTTTTCTATGTGTTTAGCTTGCAAATGGATCCGCATGTCTCACGTCTCGTTCACCCCGTTACAATAACAATGAGAGAGAAATTTTTTAGATCAACATCCTCTGAATGTCGTTATGATGTTGTTTGTAATTGAAGAATGTTGAGAGAAAACAAACATTCTCAGAACATTAAAAAAAGTTCAAATAAAGTTACATTTTGGGTCTTTAGAAACGTTTTAGTCATCTTTAAATGATGTTCTAATCATGACAGGAAAACTAGAAATGTCAACATTCTTAGAATATTTATAATAAACTTTCAAATACCATTATAAATTAGTACAAACATTCTAAGAAACGTTTTTGTAATCTTTAAATAACATTCTAATCAAAACAAGAAATCTGGACATTTTAAATGTCCTTTGAATATTACAAATAAATGTTCAAATAAAGTTTTATGTTATAGCTCAGACTGGCTATTGCATTCCTAAGCTCAACAGAATCGTGTGTGATTGGTTATAATGCACAACACTGTAAAAACGCTTAAAAAGAAAAATGGTGCTATATGAGCAGATCTTAATTTAATGCCGCAGTCGACACTTTCCATTCATTTTCACTTTGTTAACAACAGACATTATAGATTTAATTTATTTGTGCAGGGGCATTTTTGTCCAATTTGGTGGCATTTTTGCTCCAAGTCCCTGTTGCCAGGGGAAGACTAAGCCTTCCCCAGCCTTACACATGCTCCGACTATGAGTCGTTGTAAGAAACATTTTTGTACCCTTTAAAGGGGGCATCGGATGCAAAATTTACTTTTACATGGTGTTTGATAAAAATCCACCCAGTGTTTTTTTTTTTTTAATCCCCACAAATTATAAGCACTGTTCCAGATCAAGCCGTTCACAGATTCTTGGCAAAGGGACGCAACTTTGCCCAGGCCCCTCCCATGACTGCTAACGAACACTTCCATTTCAGCATAGATCCGCCCAGAGTGAGCTGTAAACAGTCCGCCATCGTTTCGATGCTGGAGCAGGTGTAGACAAGAATGTCTCCTAAGCGATTTAAGTGTTTTGTTGTTGGATGTAATAACGAACATAGCAGTCGCAATTTACTCCCAACATCTGAGCCGCTGAAGATGCAGTAGATTACGTTAGTTTCTGAAGGGAATGCACCCCCGTGATCTACCTAAATGCATTTATATTCGCGTAAATCATTTTACACCAGACTGCTTAGTAAACGAGGGTCAGTACAAATCAGGTTTTGCTAAAAAGTTGTTCCTGAAAGATGGATCGGATCCAACTTTTTTGTGATCCAGCTTCACCTCCAGAAGAAGTGAGTGTAAGTTTTTTTTATGAATCTTTGCAAATCGCCTTTCCTAATAATGTGCTAGTTTGCAAGTTCCGCGACGAATGCGACTCAAAAGCGCTCGTCAATGTCAAAATGTTTGAAATAGCCAATCATATCGAAGAAGGCAGGATTTACTGTTGTAAGATGTAAGCAGCTGAATAGTGAGACGATTCAGCAATATCTGCCAACTGTTTACGATAAAAAAATGTTAATCGAGAGACATTAATTTTCAGGTATACAAACTACTACTGCCATTTTCGAATGTCTTAATGCCATTTACATTATTTGTCACAATATATGAGAAGAGTAAACGTTTGTAAATCTATATCCAGGCTTTCTTCTGTAATTTCAAAATGTTTTTTAAAAATCCGTAAATTATCATTCTCAAACTTACTCTAGAACATTGTAAATCTGAAGATTTAGTAACAACCATCAAGTGCCGTGATTAGGAATTATAGCCTAAGAAAAAATATAATTTGCTTGCCTGTTTCACATGCATCACACTGGCGGTCAAAAATTTAAAATAATTAAGACTTTTCATATACTCATTAATTTTTTGAAGGAAGGCTGAATTGATTTGATCAAAAATACAGTAACAAATATTAATACTATGAAATATTACACTTAAAATAGTGGTTTTCTATTAAACATTTTAAAATGTAATTTATTTCTGTGATTTAAAGCTGAATTTTCAGCATCATTACTCCAGTCTTCAATGTCACGTTCCTTCATAAATCATTCTAATATGCTGTTTTACTGCTTAGTTATTATTTGTGATCAATTATTTCTAATGGTCCTTATTATTATCAATACTGAAAACTTCATATATTTTTTGTATGTTTTTGCTTAATACTTTGTGGAAACTGTGATAGGCCCTACTTTAATTTTTCTGAATTATTTGATAATTACAAAGTTAAAGAATTTAGCATTCATTTGAAATATAAATAATTTGTGATAAGTATAAATATCTTTATTGTCACTTATTAATTTAATGCAACCTTGTTAAATAAGTATTAATTTATATAGGCTATGTATTTAATCTTATTTTCCACAAAAATATTGATCAGCACAACTGTTTTCAACATTGATAATAATCAGAAATGTTTCAGCATGTCAGAAAATCAGCATATTTGAATGCTTTCTGAAGGACCAATAGAAAGGCACCATTAAACCAGTGCACATTCTGCATTGCTTTCCTGTGTAAAAATTCTTTATATTATCTTTATTATAAATTATATACTACTGGTCATATACACAAGGAAAGACTAATTATAATGTAAATAAGTATGCCAGTCATTCTTTAATGTTAATGATATAAGAATTTCAATAAAAAAAGAAAAAAAGATGCCATTTTTATTTCTGTATTGAGTTATATTTTTATGTTAATAAGAGAGGTGTTAAAAAATGCTCTGTGCATAATGAGCTGGTTGGTTTTTGTGGATCGGGTGTAGTAAGCCGCTCTGTGCCAGAAAGTCCAGGGACACTTTTTAGCCCCAGTCCACCCCTGGCCATTGCGTATTTAGGAGGGAATGGTATCATAGAAACAGGAAGTCAACCGGCCATTCAAATGACAATCGAGACAGCAGTGGAGAATAAAAATATATGAAAACAAGGTGTTTTCTTAAAAAAACGAAGCACGAACACGTGTTACACTGCACCCAATAAACATAATCAAGCCAAGAAAAAAAGCAGTCAACCACCCCCTTTAATGACTAATAAGCCATTTACAAATGTATTTCAAATAATTTTTGAGTAGCTATAACTGCATGAATAAGAATGGTAACTTTAACTAACTTTTTTTTTTTTGGTGGGGTGAGTAGTAGCTCATTATCATTTAAAGGGACATGCACCGAAACAGGTCGCTGTGAACAGAGCTTTTTTGACAAGGTAAAAAGGATGTTGTTTTACACTACCATTGAGAATTGTTAACCACAACATGTTATAGACTTTTCTTGAAGACCCAAAGAATCATACCAACTTGTGGAAAATGGACATCTGATGTCCCCTTTAAATAAGTTTATAAATACAGCAAGAAAACTGGACGTCAACATTTCAAAACTATGTTCCCACAGTATTTTATTACCTAAATTTAGAGATGGCGAGGATATGAGTTATCAAGCCCTGCCCTCTATTTTTTCATATTCGCTATTACGCTTCACACAGAAACATGTCATATTACTAAAGTAAACTTGGTCACAATTCTGGTTCACACAAAGATCTGCCATGCCATCCAAACAACATGAAAAATTGTAAAATTTTGATTATAGAATACAAAAAGATTATTTTCTGTGGATTTAATGAAGAATGGATTAATTGTTCACCACAAGTGTGCTAACAAAAAGTCCATTTTGATTTCATGTGGACTTAATGAAATAAAAAGACAAAAATCAATATTTCATTCAGTTTATTTAAGTAGGCATGCAATGGAGTACAATACAATCAGCTGGTAATTATCAAAACAAAACATTATTCAGTGTGTCTGTGTGTTACTGCATATGTCCTTGTTTACGTGTCTGCTGTAGTCTCTCTGGAATAGCAACATATTTACACCTAAAATGTCTATAGGAGAGCGAGCGAGGGAGAGGAGCGAGGAGTTAGGAGATATAAAAAGGGAACTGGCCGGAGGTTATCAGTTTGAATCTGGTCACTCAACGCCTACTGAGTGCAGAGGGCAAGACCTGCCACAGCCCTGGGGAAGAGCGGCACACGAAAATGAGATGTACAGCATGTCAGGCGAAAGAAATGCGAAGAGAGAGAGAAGACAGATGGAATCTATGAGCATCTCTGGCCTCGGAAGAGAGCAGGGAGGTCAGCTCATAAGAATTTGGCTGGTGTTACTGCAGAGGTGGTCAGCTCCCACATAACTCTCTCTTTTCATTACAACCTACACAACACAAGAACCCTATATTACATTCTCTACTTTGTTCTTAACTGGAAAACTTTAGGAGGTATGCATGAAAATCCAAGATGTTATTAGAATTAATTTTATTTCATTTGTTTTTATTTAAAGCAACAATACATCCAGAAATTAAAATTCTGTCATCATATACTCAACTCGTTTTACTAACTTTCTTCACAAAAGTAATTTTCATCATTCCTTACGGCACCAATGAAGTTCCTTCAAAGTTCCTTCATGCAAATATAAAAAAAAATAAAATAAAAATCAACACTGGTATGGTATAAATGGCAGGTATGTAGTAGAACTTGTTACAATGTTCCTGTTTGAATTTTGTTAGATCTTGTTTACTTGTTTGTCACCAAACTTGTTTACTTCAATGTTTTATGAAGGGCCACCATTTTTAGCTTTCCTCTGAGATTCCTTTAAGTAGAGACACCTGCAAACAAACCATTTTTTTTCTTGAAGGCGTGTGTGCGTGTATCAGCAGGAGAGCTTTGACATTGGTGGATTCTTGTCCACAGGGAGGGTGGAGTGATGTGTGTGACAGGTGTCGGAGGGATCTGTCAATACCTGCAGCTTTAACGACAAGCACCCCTATGTGTGTGTGTGTGTGTGTTTGTTATTGAGGACAGAGTTTACGCTCAAATAATTATAATGTGTTTGTTCGCGCATTTGATTATGCATAATTGTGTGGTCAACACTTTATTTTTCAAGGTTTAGACTCAAGGTTATTTTTCATTCAACATTTGTACATTCGTTTGTTGATTTGTTCAATCAATCAAACAATGGTTGTCTTTAAGGTGTCATTCAAGTACTTTTGTAACAAGTGTCCTCTCATAAATGAATAGTGTTTTCTGACAAGCCTATGTTCCAACCCAGTTTCACGAAAATATGTCGCTATTTAATGTGTGCAATTTCATATGAATTTGAACAACGTGATTTGTATTCAAATGTGCAATTTAAAAAAATATAAAAATTATGTATAAAATAAAAAATATAAAATTATAAAAATATTATTTAAAAAGTATGAAGCCTTATTATGGGATCAGATTCCCGCTTTTTAAAAAATTTAATATAACTACTAGTTATATATTATTAGTTAGTGTTACTTGCTTTGGCACTAATATTACTGCTCATACATGGGCAAATCTTCAGCTTCAGGGCTGTGAGTAGTTCTGTCGGTCACTACGAGTTATGTCGGGGATTTACCTGGGAGCCACGATCACCTCTGATAAGAGAAAATGTCAATGAAATTGTCCCCACGCACCTCTTACTCCTCACATAGCGATCGTCCCGTCCGGTTGCCGGATGATTTCGAAGGTCCAGACCGCGGGACTGCCAGCATTTCATTCGGCGTGCCGCCCGAGGATCAGATGTCGATCGCAGCATCAGGGGATGGGCTTTCGTCCTCCGTGGATGAAAGTTCAGCGGGGCTGCCCCCCTCGGGTGTGGTCGCCACTACCAAACCAGACCCGAAGTTGACGGCCATGCTTGCCCGAGGGGATCGGGCTGGAGGTCAACAGACCACCCACTCCCGAGCCCTCGCGGCTGGATGATTGGTTTATCGGTGCGGGACGTGGCTCACAACCACGCTCTGCCCCAGTGCCTTTCTTCCCGGAAGTGCATGAGGAGCTGACGAAGTCGTGGATGGCCCCTTTCACGGCCAGAAGCCACTCGTCTACCTCCTCTGTCCCCACTACCCTTGATGGTGGGGCAGCCAGGGGGTACGAGGACATTCTCCAGGTGGAGAGAGCGATTGCGGTGCACTTGTGCCCGCAAAACGCCGCCACTTGGAGGAGCCGTCTGCGTCTCCCGTCCAAAGCCTGTAAGCTGACGGCCGCTCTCGCGGCCAAAGCTTACAGTGCTGCGGGCCAGGCTGCCTCTGCCTTGCATGCCATGGCTATCCTGCACGTTCGCCAAGGCTCTAAAACAAATGCACAAGGGTAGTCCCAACCCGGGGTTGATGCAGGAGCTGCGCATGCCGAGTGACGAAAGTCACAGCGCGGTCCCTCGGGAAGGTGATGTCCACCATGGTGGTCCAAGAGCGCTATCTCTGGCTCAACCTGGCAGAGATGAAGGACGTCGACAAAGTACGCTTTCTCAACGATCCCATCTCCCAGGCTGGGCTGTTCGGCGACACTGTCAAGGGCTTTTGCCCAGCAGTTCTCGGCAGTGCAAAAGCAGACTGAGGCGATCCAGCACATCCTGCCCCGGCGTGATGCACCGTCAGCTACCGTCTGCTTGTCGCCGTGGGCGCCCTCCTGCGTCCTCCAGAGCTGCTCTGCCCTGTGCTGAATCGACACCTAGGCTGCGCGTTGAGCCTCTCGCAGGAGTGCGGCGCCCCCCAAGTCGACAAAGCGGCCCTGACGTGGGCAACCCGGAGATGTGGAATTTTGCTCTTTCCCAGGAGACGACGAGGACAGCATTGCTCCTTCCCCCGGAGGAGGGACGGGCGGAGAATTCTGTGTTTCTTTTTGTGTCTGTTCCGCCGCTGGCTCAAGGGCCAGTGGTACCCACGTTTTCAATAAAAGAGCAATTTTCCTTTCCTCCGGGTTCTCAGGTTCGCGGGCTGACAGTGTGTGATGCGATGCCTCCTCACTCTCACCCGTGACCAATCTTGCCAGCGGCCAAGAGAGTGCGGTTCGGGGATGCAGTGCCTGGGGTTCGCGTTTGAGGGGCGGGCATGGCAGTACAGGGTCCTCCCCTTCGGGCTCTCTCTGCCCCCCCAACGAAGGTTGCGGAGGGCGCTCAGCCAGTTGGGGCTTCGGGTCAACTGGGAAAAGAGCAAGCTCTCCCCTGTGCAGAGAATCTCTTTTCTCGGTGTGGAGTTATGACGGCACATCTCACGGACGAGTGACCAATCAGTGCTGAACTGCCTGAGTTCCTTCAGAGGCAGGATGATGGTTCTGTTGAAACAGTTTAAGAGGCTCCTGGGGCATATGGCATCCGTAGCCGCAGTCACACCGCTCGGGTTGCTTCATATGAGACCACTTCAGCACTGGTTACACTCACGAGTCCCGAGATGGGCATGGCGCCGCTGTACACATCGTGTGACCATCACGCAATCGTGTCGCCGCTCTTTCAGCCCCTGGACGGACCTTACTTTTCTATGGGCCGGGGTGCCCTTAGAAAAAGTGTTGTTCTCCACTGATGCCTCCAGCACGGGCTGGGGCGCTACATGAAACGGGCAGGCAACCTCGGGGCTCTGGACAGGGCCTCGACTGCTTTGGCACATCAACTGCCTAGAGCTGCTGGCAGTGCATCTGGCCTTGAGGCAGTTCCCCGGAGAATGGCGACTCCATCCCGAGACGATCCGGCTGATTTGGAGCTGATTCGGGGAAGCTCAGGTAGACCTGTTTGCTTCCCACGAGTCCCCCCACTACCACCTGTATTACTCCCTGACCGAGGCCCCCCTCGGCCCGGACGCACTGGCACACAGCTAGCCTCGGGCTCTGCGCAAATATGCGTTTCCCCCAATGAGCCTGCTCTCACAGACTCTGTGCAAGGTCAGGGAGGACGAGGAGCAGGTCTTGTTGGTTGCGCCATATTGGCCCACCCGGACCTGGTTTCCGGAACTCATGCTCCTTGCGACAGCCCCCTCCTTGGTGCATTCCTCTGAGGAAGGACCTCCTTTCTCAGGGGCTCGGCACCATATGGCACCCACGTCCAGATCTGTGGAACCTCCATGTGTGGCTCCTGGATGGGACGCGGCAGACTTGAGTGGCCTGCCACAGACTCCACTTCAGTGCATAGGCTCTTTCAACAAGGCAAGCCTATGCACTGAAGTGGAGTCTGTTCGCAAACTGGTGTTCTTCTCGCCGAGAAGACCCCCGAAGATGTACGATTGGAGTAGTGCTTTCTTTCCTGCAAGAGAGATTGGAGCGCAGGCTGTTGCCCTCCACCTTGAAAGTGTATGTGGCTGCTATTGCGGCCCATCATGATGCAGTGGACGGCCGGTCCCTGGGAAAACATGATCTCATCGTGAGGTTCCTCGGGGGGCGCCGCACTAAATCCTCCTAGGTCTCCCTTGGTGCCCTCCTGGGATCTCTCTATCGTCCTGGCTGGACTTCAGAGGAGTCCCTTTGAGCCGCTGGATTCAGTTGAGCTGAAGTTCCTGTCTGCTAAGACAGCGCTCCTGACCGCGCTCACTTCCATCAAGAGGGTCGGGTACCTCCAAGCATTTTCGGTAAGCGAAGAGTGCCTTGTGTTCGGGCCGGCCTACTCTCACGTTGTCCTGAGACCCCGGCCTGGATACATGCCTAAGGTTCCCACGACGCTCTTCCGCGATCAGGTGGTGAACCTGCAAGCACTGCCCTCGGAGGAGGCAGACTCAGCCTTGGCGTTGCTGTGTCCCGTAATACCGCTGCGCATATACGCACCCGGAACTTCAGAAGCTCTGAGCAGCTCTTTGTCTGCCATGGACGTCAGCAGAAAGGGAAGGCTGTCTCCAAGCAGAGGTTGGCCCACTGGATAGTGGATGTCATCGCCTTGGCGTACTAATCCCAAGGCGAGCCGTGCCCCCTCGGGGTGAGGGCTCACTCCACACGGAGTGTTGCCTCCTCCTATGCGTTGACGCACGGCGCCTCTTTGGCAGACATCTGTAGAGCTGTGGGCTGGGCAACACCGAACATCTTTGCAAGATTTTACAATCGCCGCGTTGAGCCAGTTTCTTCCCGTGTGTTGGGTAACAGGTAAGTGGCGGGAAGAGTTGGCCGGTGTCACGCTTGCTGCGCCATTCCCCCTCACCCGGGGATACGAGCGCCTTTTTCCTCCTCCAGTTCAGTTCCCCGAACGGCGAACCCTGGTGGAGTTCCTCCAGCACCCCCGGCAGTCAGGCTGGGCGGAGCAGTCAGTCTCCACATGTCATGCAATCAGTGTCTCCACATGTCACCTCCCTACGGGCAGGATGTGGCCTCCGTAGCGCCCTTCTCCGGAAGGCCCGCTTCCCCGTTGTTACTGCCAAGCTGTAACAACAAATAGGAAAGACTTGAAGCTATCTTTCATTGAAGGTCGAAATCCCTTCCGATTTCTGTGGGGAAAGGAACAGCGGCTTGGCCATCTCCAGCAGTGATGTACTCACCTCTGGTCCCTGCAGGTACCAAGGTCAGCGACTTTGCGCTGGGGCAATGGGAAGGTTGTGACCTTTTGCATAGCATTTGTCTGGCATGCACTAGCTTGTCAACATCTGCATGCCACAAGGTTGTGATGGGGTTCAGGTTGTGGCGCTTTCCATAGACCCCTAATGTCGTCACAACATAACTCGTAGTGACCGACAGATAGGGAACGTCTCGGTTACGCACGTAACACTCGTTCCCTGATGGAGGGAACGGAGACGTTATGTCCCCATGCCACAATCTTGAATCATCGTTGGTTGCCAGGGACACGTTCTCGGCTCCTCAGCGGAAAACCTGATGAGTGGATGCACCTGTCGCCCTTTTATCCCCGTATGCACGGGGAGTGGCTCAGGTATGAAAAATCCACTAGCCAATTTCATTGCAGTTTTCTCTTATCAGAGGTGATCGGGGCTCCCAGGTAAATCCCCTAATGTCGTCACGACATAACGTCTACCTTCCCTCCATCAGGGAACAAGGGTTACATACGTAACCGAGACGTTATTCGTTCATGTCAGTTGATTTTTACAAAAACAGATGCAAGCTTTTTATTATATGAACAGCCTAAACTTACTTAATTTCTTAACATATATAAATCTATAATTAAAATATGAATTATTATGTTTAAAACTGATAAAAGATAATTGTTTATTGAGAAAGCAACAGTGTTATTGAAGAATTAAATATGAGACATGTGATGTGTGAAAAATCATGTCTCGTTAAAAATCATTGCACTTGTTAACAGATTATTTGCATTGTGAATCATTTCCAATCAAGCAGAAAGTTTGTCAAATGTATTTAGGAGAGAAAGGCAAATGAATCATCTTGCACTGGTTTGAAAGAAAATAAATAGTGTAAACAAGAATTTCTTCTAACGGTCAAGTTAATTGTTACTCTTCTTGAAGGACACATTAGGCTTACAAAACCTCCCACCCATTATTTTTCAGCATCACAGCCAGGTTTTTAGGAAGCAGTGAAGCTGATGTGTCAACCGCACACTTCACCTTCTTGGAAAAAGCAGTGTTGTTTTTAATGCTAATTATCTTGGTGTTACCGCTGGTGTGATTTTGTGCAATCACACTGATAACAGGTGGCCAGATGGCATGCCACATCTAATAAAGTGACAAGAAAAATGCTGTGGTTGTGTCTTCTTTTCATTTAGATCGTTTGTAGAAAGAAATGGTAGAAAACAGTATGTACAGTCATGGCCAAAAATATCGGCACCCTTGCAATTCTGTCAGAAAATGCAACACATCTCTCAGAAAATTGTTCCAACTGCAAATGTTTTGGTATTCACGAGCTTATTGTTTTTGCTTGCACTGCAACAACATAAAAGAAGAAAAGTCAAACTTGATAAAATTTCACACAGAACTCAAAAATGGACTGTACAAAATATTTGGCACCTTGTCAAAAATTGTAAGAAATAATTGCTTTTCAAGCATGTGATGCTCCTGTAATTTGTATTTAGAAACACCTGTGGGAAGTAACAGGTGTGGGCAATATAGTAATCACACTTGCAACCAGTTAAAATGGAGAAATGTTGACTCAACTATTGTGTTGTGTGTCACACTGAGCATGGAAGAAGTGTAAAGAGTTGTCTGTGGATTTGAGTTAAATTGTTTTGGAAAAATATGGACAATCTCAAGGCTAGAAGTCCATCTCCAGAGATTTTAATGTTCCTGTGTCCACTGTGCACAATATAATCAAGAGGGTTACAGCTCATGGCACTGTAGCTAACCTCCCTGGACGTGGACGGAAGAGCAAAATTAATGAAAAATTACAACGAAGGATTGTTCGAATGGTGGATAAAGAACCCTGATTAACTTCCAAACAAATTCAAACTGATCTGCAGACTCGGGGTACAACAGTGTTAGCTCGAACTCTCCATCGCCATCTGAACGAAAAGGGACGCTATGGTAGGAGACCCAGGAGGACACCACTGCTGACACAAAGGCATAAAAAAGCAAGACTGGAGTTTGCCAAAACTTATGTGACAAAACCCCAATCCTTCTGGGAGAATGTACTGTGGACAGATGAGACAAAAGTAGAGCTTTTTGGTAAAGAACATGATGGCACTGTTTACAGAAATAGAAATGAGGCCTTCAAAGAAAAGAACACAGTCCCTACAGTCAAACATGGTAGAGGTTCAAAGATGTTTTGGGGTTGCTTTGCTGCTTCTGGTACTGGATGCATTGACTGTGTGAACAGTATCATGAAATCTGATGATTATCAAAGAATTTTGGGGCGCAACGTAGTGGCCAGTGTCAGAAAGCTGCGTCTCCACCAGAGGTCATGGGTCTTCCAGCAGGACAATGACCCGAAACACACTTCAAAAAGCACTCAGCAATGATTACAAACAAAGTGCTGGAGAGTTCTGAAATGGCCAGCAATAAGTCCAGATCTGAATCCCATAGAGCAGTTTGGAGAAGGCATCCTTCAAATCTGAATGACCTGGAGCAGTTTGCAAAAGAAGAGTGGTCCAAAATTCCAGTAGAGGGGTGTAAGAAACTCATTCATGGTTTCAGGAAGCGATTGTTTTCAGTAATTTTTTCCAAAGGGGGTGCTAACAAATATTAAGTTAAGGGTGCCAATAATTTTGTCCAGTGCATTTTTGGGGTTCTGTGTGGAATTGAATCAGATTTTACTTTTCTTCTCGTGTTGTTCCAAAAAAAAACAAAAAACAAAAAAAAGACTATGTATTGGATAAATCATGATAATCAATCTCTTAAATGTTCATGCGTTTTAAAGTGAATATGAATAACAGTGGATTGAGAATCAAATTAAGTGCATCTTTAATATGCGTATAAATTGCAGGAAGACACACATGGCCTGCACAGCTGAAATGAACAGGTTTCTTCATTAATGTCAGAGAGTGTTTATTAGAATTAATCATAATCAGAGAATATGCCAGCGAGCTCATGCTAGGAATGGAGATAATGTTATTGGTATGCTGAAATTAGGTTGTGGAAATGTTGTTAAAGGACTCAGGCAGTATGACTGATAATGCAGTGTGAGAGGAACAAGTGCTTGTTTGTTGTGTGTGTGTGTGTGTGTGTATGTGTGTGCAGCATATTTAGGTTTCTCTTCTTGTGTGCATTCTACTATAGGGCAGAACATAAGCATGATACCACAGCTAGCTTTCCAATGGTCATGCATCTTCAATGCACGTTCTGTCTACCATGCTGAATTAAATGGTCCCTTGAGGCCTGCCAAGGCCTTTTGCACATACTATATTGTATACACACCCACAACAACACTGGAATTTTTTATCCTCAGTATGTCTGTCAATAGTCTGACCTTTTCTAAATGTATAATATATATGTAGTTCAGCCATGAAACTCTAGGTGGTGCAGACTGATAAGTCCTTTACATGCAATCTGCTAGAAATCACATCATTTATGTGGCAGAAGCTAATTGGCCTCTGTTGAATCTGCAGTGGAAGAGACGCTTGCTCAACATTTAAATAGGCTGGGTTATTCTTTGCTATAAGTTGATCCTGCAGCATGTTATTAGAGTTCCTCTGAAATCCTCCACCTCCCCAGCTCCACCTGTCTAGATCTGCTATGGGATTTATGTATGTATGCGTATTAATTCAGCAGCAGCAGCATATCTTACAGGCTCACAGCAGCTTGTCTGTGTAACATAATAGGGATGTAACGATTAACCGTGAGCCAGTTGAAAATCGATTCATATAGGTGATGATTCAAATCGGTTGAGATGCTAAACAAATCGTGATTCAATTAGGGGTAGGAGTTTATATAAATGTATGTCTGAGGGGAATTTGCTGTCTTTAGAAAAGTTTAGAAGGTATTTTTTCTTTTCATCTTGCCTCTGTGTGTAATGCATATTAAAGTTCATAAGTACAGCGCTGCTTTGTTAAGAGCGGAAACGCTTAAAGCGCCACCTGCTGGCAGAGAGTGAATCTGCGTCTCATTCAGCTCGTCTGCTGTTTCATTAAATACAGATATTTGTATGTATACAGTAGTTTCACAAAGCTGAAGTCAGACCATTCTGTTTTTGCTTCAAATTTCGAAATGATACAATCTAATTTAGAATAAAAACTGCTCATGTTGCATGTATGCAGCATCTTTGTTTGGATCATGATTAAAATGCAGTGGTTGCCTCTAATTTTAAATGGAAAGAGCACAGATAATTCCTTATTTTGTTTATATGAAGATATTTCTTTTATTTGTGTTATTTATTTGATTTGGAGCTTGTTTTAAAATTTCAAAGAGCAATAACATGCAAGTGCTATATTAGTATGTTATTATGGTGTTATATTTCAATTTCACAAAGAAACGTGCAGCATTTTATCCAAGCAATAATAAAAGGACACATTAAATTTATAGTTTCTCTCAAATCTCATTTTGTAAAAAAAATCTTGAATCAAATCTTGAGTTGAGTGAATCGTTACATAATTAATCAGATTTTCTTTGTGAAAATGATAAATGTCATAGTCAACACAACCTGCTTTCATGACATTTTCTGAATTAATGATTTTACATGAATTTGTATGATCTGAGACACAAAAATGTATGTATTTGTAGGTAAAATCTCACCTTGAAAGTCAACACGTAAACCCAAGCCTCAAGGGAGATTTACTTATTTAATATTTAATGACGTGCTAAATAAAGTCTGCTGTAGATATATGTCTAGATGTGTGACTTGGGCACCTCTAAACGCTGAATTACCTACATTAACAGCAGTCTTGCTTATTTTATTCAAACTACAGGCTAAAATGTTATGTAGTTTTTGACACCGAGTTATTTTACCTTGGCATTAAACAGAACTAGTTAACACTGGTGCAAGGGTGTTTCTAATAAGGCTGCTGAGGCAATGGCAGTAAATTGGTGATCTTTCTCTCATGATGACCATTATCAATGTCTTTTCTTCCCTCATAGAAATTCAATAAGGATTTTTTTTTTCTTTTGCTGCTAGAACAAATAGAAACAATGGTCTCCCATTGACTTCCACATAAACTTTCCCAGCTATAGTTTACTTCTGTGTTAAACACCCCAAGATAAATTATTTTAATAATTTTTGTGCTTTGAGAACTAATAAAGATCTATATTTAATTTTTTTTTAGGATCCTCAGAGCAACATTTCTCTACATTTAGACAATGTCATCAAATGGAGAACTTCGGTTTCTTTGCAGTGTTGTGGTATTTAAAAAAAAAAATTGCACATGCACGCACATGCACACACATACACCCTCTCCAGTGCATACACTTCATGAAAGAGGCCAGTATTACATGACTGATAGTATTAAATTGCTTTTATCCAAGTTTTTATCGGGATTTACCGGCCCCTAGCACTATTGGGTTCCGTCACCTCTGTTTCAATAAATCACGCTGGTGAGTGGTGCAGCACAGCAGAGAGAGAGAGAGAGAGAGAGAGAGAGAGAGAGAGAGAGAGAGAGAGGCTAAGATTGATGACCTGACCAAAAAACTGATGCCAGAACAGCCACACGGCATTCTGATGGAGAAACATATGTACATTTTTAGGCCATAATGGAAAATGTCAATCTCAGTGAATGCGGGCTGGAAACTGTATTTTTCATTACAGAGAAATGCCAACTCATTTCCTGTTTACAGACCTCTGATCAATCTCACAGCACAAACAGAACGACAGGCAACAGGTCAGGGGTGTCTGTAATAGAGAAAACAGGAGAGCGAACCTGGTGTGCATAAGGTTAGTGAGTGTATGTAGGTAAATGTGTGTTATAAAAAGCTGGTGTCTAGATTTTGCTGGTGAACTGAAAAAAGGGGGAAAAAATCATTAAGAAAATATGTTTTCCCTATAAGAAATTAAGAGGGTTGCATCATAGGTTCAGACATCTTGAGATCACATGTCTATCAAATACTTTTTATCTTTGTAACCTTCCTGTTATTGGAAATTATAGGAAGTATAAATTACTTAAAGGGTTATTTCATCCAAAAATGAAAATTAGCCTGTGTCTTATTCACCCTCGAGGCATCCTAGGGGTATATGACTTTCTTCTTTCAGACGAATCCAATCGGAGTTATTTAAAAAACTTGTCCTGGCTATTCCAAAGTGCTAATTGCAGTGGGTGTTTTTTTTTAACAGTTCACAACATGTCAAATAAAGCATGCACATCCTTTGATGTAAATTTGTATAGTTCAACTAGTCATATAGTCACATTAACTGAAAAAAAAGCTTTTTGCAGAATGCACTGTTATTCCGTCATTAATACATTTATACTGTATCTGTGCATTCAGCATTCCACAAAGTGCATCTTTTCATTTAGATCAATCCTCCAGCAGTGTTGTCTCTTATCGTGTTGCTGGTTAGCCTCTGTTCTGCCTGTGCATGTTCATGTGTGTTGGAGGAGGTGTGGATTTGGAGAGTGATTTGCAGAGAAGGTGGGATCTCATGCATTCAAAGCTAGCTTGCTATTGCTAGCCTCTCTGAAATCGCTTACCTTTAACTAATTTTTATATCAAACTGATTATATTCGGAAGACACACTTTGGGCAGTTAAACCATTTGAGCTGCATACGTTTAGTTTTGTCTCTTTTCAAGTTCAAAGCAATCCTACCATGAACACTTTATTATATAGGAATCAAAGTGGAGTTTGTAATATTGACAGCTAGTGGTTAAACTAGGTACTGAGGTGCAAATAAAAAATATAGAAGAATTGTTTCCCCCTTCCCCTCCTCCTCAGACTCGATGCTTATGCAGGTTGCCAGATTGAGGACATGCTACAGTAACAAGTGACGCAACTGACAATGGAAGGTGACGAACCTTACACTGTAAGCTGATGAGTTGATTTAGTCACGCTAATATTCCTCTGTTCATAGAGCTTTTTAGATGGATGCCAAGGCTTTTTAGGTTAGGTATAATCTGCAATCCGTCCCAATCTCTGCAATATGCCATGCTTTCTATCAACTGGCAGCCAGAAGTGTTGAAATAGTATTAGGTAAACTGGCAGGAGAAACAAGTATATGTCAAGTCACTATTATTTGTATAGCGCTTTTAACAATGTAAATTTTGTCAAAGCAGCTTTACATCAGCTTGATATAAAGCTGGGTGGCTTTATATCAGCTTTACAGTATTTAGACGGAGGAAATAGTTTGTCTAAATAGTATCATTCTCCTCTGGCCAGACAAAATCAGCAGTTTAAATCTAGGCTAAAGCAGAGTCAGATTGTGCAAAGGACTCATCTGGTTCCTGTGGTCTTGTCCCGATGGCCATCTAGGAGACAGGGTCTTCACTGGGGATCAGTCTCTGGGGCTCATCTAGTTGTCCTGGTCTCCGCTGACATTCAGGGCTGTATTGGTCATCTTTACTTTACCTTATTGTTTATTTTTACAGGGATAATTTAATTTATGCACAATTAAAAGTAATTGCACCAGAGTTAGCTAATAGCTAATTTACATCTGCTGTCCCTGGGCAGGCAAACAAATTAAATAACATACAATATTACATATGCACCACATAGAACATCACAATACATATATCCACAAAAGTAAAAAACAATATATAAAAAAAAGACACAAGACTTACAACTCAGTCATTAGTGGTTGCAAATTTGTTCTGATAGTATCCAGTGCTTAAGATTAGTTTTAAAAACTGTGTATCTGTTCTTCGAATGTTTGTAGGTAAAGAATTCCATAACCTCACTACTCTAACCGAGAACGCTGTTTGACTAAAGGCAGCATCTCTAGGTGCTGATCCATCATCTGATCTGGATACAGTCTGGATCTGGGTGGCTACGGTGACTTCAGAATAAGAAAGAAACAGACTAATATTAGCGTAGATGCCATTCTTCTAACAATGTAACAGGTACATCAGGTGTTTTGGGAAGTGTTCCCGGTTCCGGTTGACCTAATTAATGCAGCCTAACAATCCTTTAACGAATTTGAATTATAGAAAAGCGATAGTGTATTATGTGTAAACCAGGTTAACGAGATGGGTCTTTAATCTAGATTTAAACTGACAGTGTGTCTGCTTCCCGAACAGTGTTAGGTAGTATATGTATATAAGTATATGTGAACTTAGCATGTTTCCTAACATATATGAAAACATATTATGGTATTTTGCATTTCATTAGTACAGTCAGTCAGTCAGTCACAAACAAACAAACAAACAAATATTTACATTACATTTACATTTAGTTATTTAGCATTTATCCAAAGCGACTTACAAATGAGGACAATAGAAGCAATCAAAACCAACAAAAGAGCAACAATATGTAAGCGCTATGATGAGTCTCGGTTAGCCTAACGCAGTACGTAGCAAGTGTTTTTTTTTTTTTATAAAGAAAACAAGTAGATAGAATAAAAAAAAAAAAGCTAGTGTTAGAGGATCAGATAGATACAAAGAAGACTAATAAATACAAAGAAGACAGATAGATAAAATGAGAATGAGAATGAACGAGAATGAGAATGAGCTTTATTGGCCAAGTATGTTTACACATACAAGGAATTTGTTGTAGTGACAGAAGCTCCACAGTGCAACAGAAAGACAGCAACAGGACAGGACACAGATAATAAAAGAATAACAACAAATAACCAAATAGGCAATGTACAAAGCAGCAAAAACACAATGTATAATATAGACAACTAGTATGTACAGGTCAAGTATGTGCAAATTAGAAATGAGAAAATAAAAATAAAATAAGTGAGTGTTGTGAATGGATAATGTATTATAGTTGTGTGATCCACGTTTATTGTTGAGTGTTCATGAGATGGATTGCCTGAGGGAAGAAACTGTTCCTGTGTCTGGTCGTTCTGGTGCTCAGAGCTCTGTAGCGTCAAACAGTTCAAAGATGGGGTGTGCTGGATGTGAGGGGTCCAGAGTGATTTTACCAGCCCTTTTGCTCACTCTGGATAAGTACAGTTCTTGGAGAGTGTGGAGGGTTGTACCAATGATTCGCTCAGCAGTCCGGACTACCCTCCGTAGTCTTCTGAAGTCAGATTTGGTATCTGAGCTGAACCAGACAGTTATAGAAGTGCAGAGGATGGATTCAATGATGGCGGAGTAGAACTGTTTCAGCAGCTCCTGTGGCAGGTTGAACTTCCTCAGCTGGCGAAGAAAGTACAACCTCTGCTGGGCCTTTCTGACAATGGAGTCTATGTGAGTATACCACTTCAGGTCCTAGGAGATGGTGGTGCCCAGGAATCTGAATGACTCCACTGTAGTCACAGTGCTGTTCATGATGGTGAGTGCGGGGAGAGCAGGGGGGTTTCTCCTGAAGTCCACTATCATCTCCACAGTTTTGAGCGTGTTAAGCTCCAGGTTGTTAAGACGGCACCAGACAGCCAGCTCCTTAACCTCCTGTGTGTAAGCAGACTCGTCACCGTCCTGGATGAGGCAGATCAGTGTGGTGTCGTCTGCAAATTTCAGGAGCTTGACAGAGGGGTCTTTAGAGGTGCAGTCATTGGTGTAGAGGGAGAAGAGCAGTGGGGAGAGAACGCAGCCCTGAGGAGCTCGAGTGCTGGATGTGAATTTACCAAGCTTTTCTAGCTGCTGTCTGTCTGTCAGGAAGCTGTTGATGCACAAACAGGATCCTCACATAAGTCCCTGGTCTGTCCAGATGCTGCAGGATGAAGTGCATTCCCATGTTGATAGAATCATCCACAGACCTGTTTGCTCTGTAGGCAAACTGCAGGGGGTCCAGTAAGGGTCCAGTGATGTCCTTCAGATAAGCCAAAATCAGTCTTTCAAATGATTTCATGGCTACAGACGTTAGGGCCACAGGTCTGTAGTCATTAAGTCCAGTAATTTTGGGTTTCTTTGGGACGGGGATGATGGTGGAGCGTTTGAAGCACGAGGGGACTTCACACAGCTCCAGTGAACTGTTGAAGATCAGTGTGAAGATCTGTGTGAAGATGGGGGCCAGCTGGTCAGCACAGATTTTTAGGCAGGCTGGTGACACACCGTCAGGGCCTGGTGCTTTCCTTCTTTTGTTCTTCCTGAAGACCTGGCACACATCTTCTTCGCTGATTTGAATTGTAGGTGTGGGGGAGCAGGGACGGATTAACGCACAGGCCTACTGAGCACCTGCCCAGGGCACTGGACCAGAGGGGGGCCCAGCCGAAGTACCACTACTCCCAGAACGCGATTTCAACCGTGCCCCGTCAGATTTTTGAGGCAAGTGGATTTTGAATGCAGCATCCAAAAGACAAAGACAAAAAAAAAAAATTAGCCGAATAATATTTTTTATATTTAATAAACGATCACACCGGTGTGATTAGATCATTCAGTGTGGCACATCATCAGCTGCTAAATTAAAATTTGCGTTCGCTCAACTTCGCTGGCTGGCAGCCAGAGACTAGAGCTCTGCACGGGCCTCAAATTTAGGCCCTAGCCTGGCCCTGACCCGAAACACTCAGGCCCTAGCCCGGTCCACGTCTGACAGCTTATCAGAATTACCAGCCTGAGTCCGACCCGAGTCCGTCTTTTTTTTTTCTTTTTTCCTTCTCCCAAAACAGTTTATACTACTGTTTCGGCTATTAAAATAGTTCAGTTTTCTATGTAATGGCAAAATTATTATATTTTTTTATTAGGTTAATTTAGTGAAACGTTTGGAGCATTTTTGTTTGTTAAATATAGTAATAAGTCCTAAGTTTATGTTTTTTAAAGTAACGACCAAGCGGCCAGCGGCAGACAGTGAACTGATCATAGCCTATATGTTTAATCAATTTAGCCTCCTCAAATCATCACGACTTGCCTAAAATAAAATCTATAGATATACTAAAACAGTTCAAGCATATAACAATCTTTAAATGTTAAACCTGCGCTATAATAATAATGTGCGCTAGCCTATATCTAAGTTTGTGCGGAGAGTGGAAGCTAAAGCACGCTCTGCAGGACATGGAGGCACCAGTGGAGGCTAACACTTGCATTTTTTTCAGTGGAAACAACTGTGGGGAAGTCGTGGCCTAATGGTTAGACAGTCGGACTCGTAATCAAAAGGTTGCGGGTTCGAGTCCCCGGCCGGCAGGGATTGTAGGTGGGGGGAGTGAATGTCCAGCGCTCTCTCCACCCTCAATACCACGACTGAGGTGCCCTTGAGCAAGGCACCGAACCCCCAATTGCTCCCCGGGCGCTGCAGCATGGCTGCCCACTGCTCCGGGTGTGTGTTCACGGTGTGTGTGTGTGTGTGTGTGTGTGTGCATTTGTTCACTACTCACTGCTGTGTGTGTGCACTTGGATGGGTTAAACGCAGAGCACCAATTTCGAGTATGGGTCACCATACTTGACAATACGTCACAACTTTACTTTACTTAAAATAGCCTATGACATAATTTTTTTTTGATAAAAGGTAAGAGTAATACATCATTCGGAACTGTAAAGGGTCTACTTTTATTTGTGGGCACTCACAATATCAACAAAACGTGCTTTTATAAAACAAAGAAAACAAACACGATGCGCTTTCTGCCGTCTTGAACAGGAGCGCTTCACAAAAATGAACTGAAGCTGAGCGAATACATGCCTCACAGACATGATAAATATATCTATAGAAAGCTTTAAATTATCACTTAATGAAATAAAAAAATTGAAAACAAAAACTCTTTTATTATAATCTTGATCATAATTAATAAAGATGCATTTCTCTCTAAAGGCGCTTATAATGAGGAGACGGCGAGTCAGGATCAGCAATTTCATCCTTGCGGCACGGACTCAGAAAACCTAGTATATTAGTAAATAATTCAAATATCCCCTTAATATTTCGCGCAGACACATTCATGGTTATGTTTGCTGGGGCTTTGTAGCAAGCTTTAGCATATTGCGTGCATTTGAAGGTTGAAAGTCACTTGCGCACGCTGCTGCTGCTGCGGGACACTAAACACCATCGAGCTGCTCTCAGTCGCGGCACGGTCTCGTGTTATTTCCACCAGCGTGGCAATGTTTTTCATCACTAATTGATGGATGTCTAAAATATAAAAATAAGGAGAAACCTAAAACAGGCCCGAGGCCCGGCCATTTATGGGGCGGAGTTTGCGCTGAAGTTGATTGGGAGAAAAAAATTGTGCATGAGTGCCATGTGTCTGTCTGTCAATGGGAGGAAGCTACGCCCTATTTTGGAGCTCCCACCCCATTTTGGAGTTCCTTCCCCTGTTTGGAGATCTCCAGGCTGCAGTTATACCCTTCTCAAATGCTGAGGGAAAAACTCCAGTGTGAAGGGATGTTAACGATGTGAGTGAGTGTAGGTACAACTGCAGGATAAATTCAATGAGGATTGAATTTGAAAACAACAACAACAACAAAAAATACAGCATCTTTAAAGTAGCGCACTAAAATGCCCAAACCTGGGGGTTGGAGATTAAGAAGGAAATTCTAAATAATCAAATGATTGTTGCTGTTGAATTTTGATTTAACATATTTGATCCGTGTCTGACAATATGTATAGACCTTAAAATATATTTGTTGTTAAATATGGTGCCACTGGGTATTGGTTACAGAGAACATTTTGCTTTTGTGTGATACAACCATACATCCACACCACAAGGTGTCAGTATGACAGGTTGCCATGTTGATATCACATGACTAGCTGAATGCTATTTGTATAGTACTACTTATCTTGTTCAATCTCCCTCTGCTTTTGGGTATTTTTGCTTAGAGAACAAATGCATTATATGTGACAAATTTTGCATTTCTACAATGGATTTGATAACTTAAATTTTTTTATTTTATTTGACACTACATCCCCACCACTAGGTGTCAGTATAAGTGCAAGACAACCGATCCATTATAACAAAATGAAAAATTAATTTTACCTTTAAACATGCATAAAAAGATTTGGTTGTCATAGCTGGTTTAAAATGGTCACCCAGCCTGATCAAGTTGGTGTAGAACTGGTTTAGCTGGTTGGCCAGCTGGTCTCCATTGCCAAAAAATCCACTAAACAGTCTAAATCCACTAAACAGACCAGCATAACCAATTTGGCCAGGCTAAAAGATCAGCTAACGCAGGAAGCATGTAGGCTGTGTGTGTATGACAGTATCCCCAGTCATCAGGTGGATTATTTGCTCTAAACATCATGTTTTATCTTAAAGATGTGGCAGCTGTATCAGACACATTAAACAAAGGACAAACAGATGAACACACACACCATCCTGTTCTCTCTCTCTCACATCTGCACAGCTCGACAATGATGAATACTTCCAGCGGCGTCTCCCTGTGCGCACACATACTCTGTCTCTGTGCTCTAATTTAAACAGATGACTCTTAAATTGAACTGTGAATTACAACAATACACCCTCAACCACTTCCTCTGCATGTGCATCTGACTTAAATGCCATCAGAGGGACATTTCCATATGAATTACACCAGTGACAAACACGTTCATTTTAAATGTTGTCGTGGAGCATATATTCCCTTCCTAAGGTGGAATCTGTTTGAACAAGTCTCTGGGTTGCTGGCTACAGCCAGACTGTCAAACAATTTCAGTGCTGCTTTTCAAACATTGCGATTATTGTGTGGCCAGTCTTAACTGGTGCACATTGCAGCTCATACCAGCTTATAAAGGTGCTCAAAATATCCTTTTCACTTGCTACTGAAGAAAGAGTTTACAAAAAATCTACTGAATAGCTTTCCAAGATTAAATGCCACAAATCCAGAGATTAGTTCTACTTCAGAATTGCTTATTTTAGCAGGCTGGAAAATTGTCATAGCTGTTTCCTGTTGGACTGATAAAAAAACGTGTACCCCCTACACAACCCATGTTTTCACCGACTTCCTATGATGTAATTGACTATGTAACTACATGACTTTGAGTCTTGCCGCTTGCCGTGTCCTGTCCAGACGTGACAAGTGATACAAGGCATCTCTAACATGCTAATTAAATGTTTGTTTGTTCTAACCAGCAACTTGGTAACTTTGGTTTCTTTGGTTATTTTTCATAATATTATACTACTAATAATTTTACAAACTTTATTCTATTTAGCCTATAAAATATAGCCTGTGTCTCTGTCAACAACTTTAACTCTGACAACATTAAAAACTCCATCATGGTCAAGGACTCACTATGGAAGTTCAGAATCTGATATTATATGACAAATCTCTCAAGTACAATAAATAATTAATTTAATTAATTAATCATTCAAGGAGGTAAGAAAACACAAGCAATTTTAATTTTATGCACTTTAGCTGCAGTGTGTTGTTTGTGTGTAACCATTCTGATTGTCTGTCACATTTAGTGCATTCGGTGTAGATATACTTTGCTGGGTATTTTTTTTATCACATTCTGTAACGTGGGCCAGCTAAAAGAGCTGTGCAGGTAAACCACACTCCCCTGGCTTGAAGAGGTGTCCAAACATTTTTCCTATAGGGCCACTGTCCAGCAGAGTTTAACTCCAACTATAATTATACACACCTAGGTATTTAGCAGGAACATTCAAGAAATTGAATGAACAATATAATATAAAAATAAATATAAAAATAAAACACTATATAGACTCATTCCTATTAAAGCAACTGTATTAAAGTTTTTCTCTTTGTGTTTGGTGTTTTATTAACATTAAATGAATAATTCACCCAAAAATTAAAAGTAATTTTTTTATACCATCATTTACTCATTCAAAAGTTGTTTTAAACCTCAATGAGTTTCATTCTTCTGCTAAACATTAATGCTCTTTTGAAGAATGTGGAAAACCAAACAGTTTCTGGTCCACAGTGACTTCCATAGTATTTTTTTCCTACTATCAAAGTCAATGTGGACCAGCAACTGTTTGGTTACCCAGATTCTCCCAAATATCTTCTTTTGTGTTCAGCACAAGAAATAAATTAATACAGGTATGGGACAACATGTGAGTGAGTATATAATGACAGAAATAAAATTTTAGGGTGAACTAGCATGTTTAGTACTGACCCTTTAAGACCTGCTCCCATCAAATATACAGGCACGCATTGGTTTCTCTCAGCTGTTTACTTTCATTTTAGATGTAGCGCCCCCATAAATACGTTTTAAGGGGGATGGCTAACCTGAGTTCTTTTACATCTAATAGACACTAAAATGTCTGTTATTCTGATAAGGGCAAAAGATGAATTGGTTTGCTCGTGTTCTCAAATAAACTTCCAGTGATAAAGGGCAATAAAATAACAGAATAAGCAACAACAATTAAAGCAAACAGATAAACTTTACTGAAAATAAAATAGAATAGTAAACACAAATATATGTATATTTTGTGTGTTATTAATGTGCTCTGCTAACAGGTTATGGTATATAAGATAACGTATCATTGTTTGTGTCTTGAGATACTGGATGTAAGTCGAGTGGGATGAGACCTATACCGAAAACATGAGTAGAAGGCCAAGGTAAAAGATGCATACCTGACTTTATAGAAATACATTGTGTGAAGTATAGAGACACACCACACTATGGGCTTCTAGCTACAGAATCGCCCCGATCCTTTTGCAACATTTCCTTAAGTACTTCAGATCAAGACCAACACCCTCCGAGATGGAGACAGGAACTAACAATTGGAATTTGCAGTGATCGAGTTAACACCTTTTGGGACAAAAGGTAATTTTGCATGAAAACCACTGGGAACTGACCCACCCACTACAGTGTGCAAAATATATCTGAACTCTTAGGATCTGTATTACCTTTTAGTTTACTTCTTATAAGAATGAGACCATTGTACCAGTGGCCCTGAGACAATTAAAATGATACCAAACATGACTGTAAACATCACTTGCATTAATGTAGAATATTACATTCTACTATTGACCATTCTGAGTGAGTTGAGTGAAGGGAAGGATGGGTGAGGGGAAGGAAGGGGATGAAAAGAAACCGATGCATATGTGAGAGAGGCGTTTTCCCGCATTTTCTCTCAGTGGGATGTGGAGACAGATGTCTGTATGTTAATACACTGAGTGTGTTGTCCATCTCAGAAGTTCAAAGTATCTGAGGTTCTGTAATTCTTACACGAGCGTCACTGGAGATTCTGCAAGAATATTATGCTGGCAAGGGGAAGCCCAGGGTTATTAGCTTGTACACAGAGCTAACTTCACTGCAGAAGACGCCCAGCGAGGGTGTTACTGAATATGTCATCAGAGCTGAGACTGCCATCACTGCTTTGAAAAATGCAGGTGAGAATCTGAGTGACAGACTTTTAATAGCAATGGTTTTGAAAGGACTTCCAGAGACATTTAAACCTTTTGCAATTCATGTTACTCAGAGCGAGGATAAAATGACTTTTGCTGAATTTAAAACGGCACTGCAGAACGAAACTGGAGAACTTTATTCGACATGGCTAGGTGCATGCTAATAGAAAGTGAGTTATCAAAAATATTGTGGACCTATACTGTCCAGACAGCTGCTGTAGTGAGAAACAGATGTTTCAACAATCGCACTAAACAGACAGCTTACTTCATGTTAACAGGCAGACAGGATGCAGAAGTTCGGGTTAGCGTGTTACACTTACAAGGAAAGTTGGACTCAAGGTGTGAGAATGGTATTTTCACAGAGTATGATAAGAATAGTCCAGCATACATTATCTACTATCCTAATAGCAATAAAATACAGAAACACAGACTAGTGCAGTTTGTTCCAAAATGAGTGCTGAGTCAGAAATCATACCAGTTGATGATGATGATGATGATTTCGGGGTCAGGAGCAATCCTAAAGAATCTGGGGAAAGCCCTGATGTTGATCTTGATCTACCAAGTACTCAGGAACAGGCCACATTAAAAGAACCGGTGGTGTATAATGACCAAACACAAAAGAATGAAAATGAACTTGAACAGAGGAGAAATCCTACCAGGGAGAGAAACAGGCCAGGTTATTTAGATGATTATGTTTGTGGTTTTGAAGGTGATGTGACTAACATTGATTATTGTTACAGACTTGTATGCAATGTGCCCCAAACATACAAAGACGCTGCAACATCAATGAATGCAAATTAATGGCTTAATGCTATGGATGAGGAGGTGCTGTCATTAAAGGAAAATAGGACCTTTACCCTATACTACAGGTTACTGTATTAGCTTAAACAAAAATGGTCCATTGGTCTCATGGAAGACCAAAAGGCAGCCTACTGTTGCACTGTCCACTTGTGAGGCTGAATATATGGCGTTGGCTGCGACTGCACAGGAGTGCTTATATCTAGGGCAATTGCTACAAAACATTGATGGTCTGAAGTATGAGTCTAAGGTCTATGATGACAATCAGGGTGCCATAGCCTTAGCAAAAAAATCTTGTGAATAGACAGAGATATAAACATGTGGACATTAAATACCATTTTGTGAGGTCTATTTTTGTTTAATAAAAGTGTGCCAGTCAGAGCGACTGGAGAATGAGAAAAGCACTACATATTTCGTGTGTGTTATTAATGTGCTCTGCTAACAATAACCAACTGAGTCTTATAGATAAACCTTATGTGTTTTGACAGTATTAGCACAAAAGATAACTTAGTTCAGTAATCAGGCGCTGTTTGACAGGCTTTTTTGTGCGTGCGCTTTGGGTGTATTTGCTCAGAAAAAAGCGCATGTCTGACCTCCGCGTGAATGAAACGTTTAACCGGCAAGGCTTTAAAGCAGATGCAAATCATGCACTTTTGTGATTGTGAATAAGTGCAGTGTCCTGTGAGAGTAACTCTACCACTGAGTTAACACTGATGTGAATGTATGTCGCGTTGTACAGTGCACTGCAAAAAAAAAAGTTGAGCCAATTTAAAATTTTAAGGCAACCAGCTTCAGCAGATTTTTGAGTTTTCTC
The DNA here is from genome assembly GCF_936440315.1 of Barbus barbus. NCBI lineage: Eukaryota > Metazoa > Chordata > Actinopteri > Cypriniformes > Cyprinidae > Barbus > Barbus barbus. Next base: position 7,444,187 of record NC_136742.1, read on the forward strand.
AACTTGTTGTTTTAAGTTCATACAACAAAAAGTTGAGAATCTCTTACAAAAATAAATTGAGAGAACTCAAAAATCTGCCGAAACTGGTTGCCATAAAATTTTAAGTTGGCTCAACTTTTTTTTTTTTTATGGTGTACATAGAGACGGTGGCTCCAGAACTGCAGCTGATAGAATGTGCACTGTAGCACGATACTATGATATTTCTTCAAAAAGCAGATCTTGGAGACATTTTTATCATCCACGATCAAAAATCGTCATATAGAATACGGCAGAAATTGTAAACTGGTGGCACTGGACCGCAAGGGCACTTTACCGTCGGACCTCAAAGGGGCAGGGGCTCGAGCTCCCCCTGCCCACCCCTTGTGCACGCCACTGACTATAGGACCTTCAGAACAGATCAGGTCTCAAACAAGTCGCACCATCTGTCAGTGATGAAGATGCTTGTTATCACTTTTCAAAGGTGTTAATTCACTGTTAATGGTTTCACACTTCGACAGGTTCTCTGGCTGCTGGATTGAGTGTCGCCTCTTGAGGTCATCTCCGGTTCTGTTTCAAACATCGATGCTTACAGGAAGACAGCATACCCTGCTCCTCAGCATCGCTCTCTGTTTAGAACTCCTGTCTGTATAAACAAGAAGAAAAGAACAAGAAAAAGAGAAAGGGAGAAGGGGGAGAAAGTGCAGCGAAATTGAAAAGCTGAAAGAAAATGAGTTTTCAAACGTATTTCTGCCAGGGGAATGCAGCACGGCTGTTTGTGTCCCTCAGATGGTGAATTGTTATGGAGGTGTTATAATCATTAGTACAGATAGAGAGACAGCCGCACTGTCTGTCTGCGGCAGGGAATCTAAGAGAGTACTGCAGATGTTCTCTGCATGAGGGAGACAGGTATCTAAAGAAAAGACGCAAACAAAAGTGCTCTAAATACTTGAAAGGTCCCAGACTGAGAGATATACTGATTCAGTACAATACTGTCTGAAGGATCATGGCCAGAATGGCAGTGGAAAATCTGAACGGAGAAAGAAAAGAAAAGAACTGAAGCAAATTATTCACTCTGCCCAAATGTCTTTGAGAGGAATTGGCTAAAGCAGGCCATTCTCTACATAATTGGAGAGATTTTGGGCCGCATTTCTCCCCTTCTGACAATCCTAGGTGAATTCCTGATTATGTTGATGATTCTTCACATTATCTCAGAAGATTTCCTGTGGCGTGGGGTGTTTTAAGAGTGATCGAATCTGCTCAGATGAGAATTGGGGCCGCACTGATCTCAAATTGTAAATATCCATCATGTTGAATATTTATAATTAGAAATCCTTTTGTGTGGGGGGGAACCCAGAGGACCAATGTATCCGTTGTCTGCCATTTGTTACTCTAAAGTCACATTGGACCACAAGAGACTTTGCGAGATTTCCAGTGTTCACCACAAATTTAATTGTGTCATGTTATAGGGACTACTGAACAGACATTTAGAAGATGATTTTACAATGCAAAGTATTTAAAATAAAAATAAAGCTATGTAAACACTTGTATTATTACAACACTATAAGTGTGTCCCATCAGGTAATCAAAAGTTTGACACATACTTGTGGTCTTCATCCTCACTTGAACACTTGGACCAAATACAGGAAATACATAAGCAGTCAAGTGCAACCACCACAAGCATGGGTATTTGGACAAGGGGAAAGTTTCCTGCAGGTGAGTTTGGCGCTAAACTCTGCAGGAAAGTGGATCTTGAGGGTCAGAGTTGAGAACTTCTGACCTAGAGGACCACTATGCTAACCTAGAGCTTAGCTCCAATCCTAAACCCCATTAACCAACGAATCAAGGTCACCAGGGTTATTTGAAACCTCGACGTAAGGGCATTAGGGCAGGCAGAAGCTAAATGCTGCAGAATGTTGGTCCTCCAGAAGCAGGATTGGACACCTATCTATGTACTAGTACCTAAATAAACCCATATGCTAATCAAGATAACTTTTTTTTTTTTTTTTTTTACTCAAATAAAGCAACTATTTAAATAAAGCAAATATTTATGACTTAACATCCAAAACTACTGAACTTTTCAAAAAATCATATAGCAGGCTCCTAAAGCCCTAAACACACTGCATGATTTTCTGCTGTCCCAGACGAAACATTGCCATTGTGAAACAATCGTGGCAATTTCTGTGATCGCGGCTCGTAATTGGTGCTCTTATGTCGTACAGTGCGAGCGGTTCAAAGACAGCCATGGTCATGATCTTGCGACCAAAGATAGCCTACGATACAGCATGATCATTGCACAGTGTGTTACACAAACTGCATACCTCAAGCTCTTATCACTTCCTCTTTCGCCGCCTCCACTTTTTTTCACTGCTAAAGTGTGATTTATCATACTCTTTTTGTTTACCACTAGCGCAGACTTATGACGTTTTATTTTTCTATAGAAACGTGTGCTGTAGAGTATGAGTGAATAGGTGTCATCATCGTACAGTCTACACACACGTCATAGCCAAGTTTATTAGATCCATGTTGCACAGTGTTACATGCAGTGATCTTTTAGGATTGCTAAAATCGTGCAGTGTGTTTTGGGTTTAAAAGCAGACTCTGGATGGCCATTGCTCTGCACAGTTTAGCTCCAACTCTAATCAAAGACTCCTGAGCAAGCTAATCAAGGAAAATTACAGGCAGGTGAGTTTAATCAGGCTTTGAGCTAAAATCTGCAGGGCAATGACCCTCTAGGCCTGGCTATGAGGAGCCCTTCCATACAGTAGTTTAAAAACCCTCAAAACCCCCCAAAATGGTTCTTCATGAGCATATTTGCTCCAAATATACCTGAAGGTAAAACAAGCCCATGTTACCTGTTTTTTTGCAGAGACATTTCATCCAAAGCACGTAGAGCACACTGCATGCTGGGACAGCTCCCCATGGGCATCATGGGCTAAAGTGTCTCACTTACGGACATGATGGAGCTTTTAGGAATTGACCGATTTTCAATTTTTCCTCTACAGGGACTTTATTTGACATGCTTCCATTACCAGCCAAGAAGCTACACTGCTACAGCTGCTCAAAAACATAAACCATGTAAGCACAAATTTACACTGACTAAACCTCCTAGGACTTGATTAGTGTATTAAAGATTGGCTTAAAAAAACAAACAAAACACATACACACAATCATGTATGTTCTAAATAATATAGCTGCATTCAAATGAAGTTGGGAAACTTCCGAATCGTGCATTTATTATGATGGATATTGTGATAGTTAGCTAACATTAACTATCAATAATCAATACAGTTGTTACAGTATTAGTTAGCTAATAAATTTACTGTTCATTCTTAACTCAGGTCCATGAAATAATATTAACAGATAAAACTTTTGATTTTAACAACGTATTAGTAAATGTTGAAAGTAGCATTAACTAAGCTTTAGAACTATTATACATTGTTAATTCATGAGAACTAATGTTAACAAATTACTCCTTATTGTAAAGTGTAATTAATTTAATTTCATTGGCACTTATTTGACTGGTGGCTGGTAGTTTGGGCATCTGATCACATTGAATGCAGCAAAAGCACTGATGCTTCTAGATTTGCTCACATGCAAATTAGTTAGCCTAACCACACAACTAAGATCAAGAAGGAGCAGATTGAACGTAGTACTTTCAGCTGTTGTCTGTCTCTCACGAGACTCTCTGTGTGAATCTTGTGGTTTGCAATCTCATGCAACTAAACAAACGAGATTTACACAACCAGATGCCTCCTCAGAAGTGAATTTTGATTGCAACTGATAATTCATTTTATTATTTAATGAAGTATATTAATAATTGTAGTTAAAAAGTGCTTATCTAAAGCACTGTGGCAGAAATCACACATTCAAATATATATATTTTTTTCGGTGAAACCAAATCCCTCCTCTATCATTTCAGAGTATTTTCAACAAGCTTAGGCTACTATATATGCTCCTGTTTATTGATATTGATTGAAAGTGAGAGAATTCAGCGCTAATGTTCATTTATAATCTAATCAAAGCGATAAAGAGTCCTGCCGACTCTCTCATCTTTCTGAAAATCAACCTTAATAAATTTCATCTGAGGTATGGAAGCTCTCTCCCATGTCTGCAAGCGTAACGCAGTCGAGCTGTTTATTGCAGAATGATTAATGACATCTAAAAATGAAGAACAGAAAAAAATCACATCTCTCCTTTTCAGACTCTCTAAGAGTGAAATGACATGACACTGTTGGAAATCGCATCACATATAAAGTTAATTCATTTCTAGACTTTCAAAACAATGATTGTGGACATGACAAAAAAAAAAAAAAAAATAATAATCTATTTTAGCATATTGGAGACATGAGAGCTATTTCATGTTATATAGTAATTTCAGAGGCTAAACTCAATTTGTTAGTTGTAAAACTCAAACAGATAAGCTTGAAAAAAGTGAATTATAAAGCTATTTGAGTGCCTTAAGTTGAACCAGCAGAACATATCTACTTCTAACATCAATACATGCAAATTTATTTAAATACACCATGTGAATATTAATATGATCACAATTAAAACAGTATTAAATGCAAGTTCTTTAATATGTAATTTGCTTTTTTTATTATTCTTATTATTAGTAGTAATAGTAGTGCTATTCGTCATACTTATTTTTTTGTACTAAGACTCCATGTTGGCCCCAATAGGCTATAGCAGCCCTAGTCACATTTCTACAGCAGAATATTATTAAGACACAGGAGTGGGCTCTTTAGACTTGAGGTATAGCATACTGAGACCCTATGTGGACCCCTAATAGCCCTTGAATCACCAGTCAAATCTCTGCATTTTATCATCAAGACAGTGGCCCTTGGGGGCCCATTCATACTTCTGCATAAGTCAAAATATCAACAGTCACAGTTATTTTCTGTGGGCTAGTATACTGAGCCATCATCTGGGCCCCCATCACAATATCAAAGACACATGGAGTGGGCTCTTTTGAGTGCACAGCGCTGAGGCCTGTGTGGGACCCCTAGCCCCCTTGAAGGCTCTCAGAGCATGTCTTATGGACTATTTAAACTTTGTTGCAGTGTACTAAGACCCACTGGTGGATCCCAAGTGGACCCGGGGTCCCCCAGTCATATCTCGGCATTAGAACATCATCTAGGTGAGGCTCTTGCACCTTGCACTGTCAGAAAAGTAAAAAAAGAAAAATGTGTACCTTTAGGGGTACAACAGCTTGTCATTGGGGCAATACGCTTAAAGGGTCACCTTCTTTGCTTTCTTTATTCCCCCTCAAAGTTGCATAGCTTAGAGCAGTAATATGTACCCGTAAGGTCATATATCTGTACCATAATATCATAGACACTAGGGGCCAGCTCTTTGTCCCTATAGAGTCCCTGTGTAGGCCCCCAAATGCCCTTGGGGACCCCAGTCATATCTCTGCAGGGGAATATCGTACAGACAGGAGGTGGTTTCTTGCAACCTCGTGCAGTGTATTGGGCTTTATGTGTGATTCCCAGCAGGCCTTGGTGGCCCCAGGCATATTTCTACACCATAATATCATAGACACTTGGAGCCAGCTCTTTTTCCTTATAGAGTCTCTGTGTGGGCCCCCAAATGCCCCTGGGGACCCCAGTTATATCTCTACAGGGGAATATCATACAGACAGGAGGTGGGTTTTTGCAACCTCATGCAGTGTACTGGGCTTCATGTGGGACTCCCAGCAGCCGTTGGGGCCCCAAGTCATATATATGTACCAGTATATCACAGAGATATGAAAAGCAGCTTTTTTTATTTTGTACAGAGATCCTACATGGGCCCACAAATGTTGCTGTGGACCCCAGTCATATTTCTGCATGGGAATATCCTAGAAACAGGAGGTGGGTTCTTGCACCCTGGTGCAGTGCATTAAGACTCCACCATGTGGGTCTCCCAGTAGCCCATGAGGGCCCCAGTCATATCTCTGCACCAGAATATCATAGAGACATTAGAGACACCTCTTTCTTTCCTTGGGATTTTGTATAAAAATCCTATTTGGGCCCACAAATGTCCCTTGGGACCCCAGCCATATCTCTGCATGGGAATCTCATTGAAACAAGTGGTGGGCTCTTGTGCCCTGGTGCAATGTACTGAGGCCAGGGCACAAGATTGTAGGCAGTCCTTGGGGCCACAATCATATCCCTGCAGTAGAATGTCATAGAAACTGGCTCTTTTTTTTCATGTGGCAGTGTTTATAACTCATCCTGGCAGTGAGTTTTAAACCGGAAAGTATCACTCACATTTTGTTCAGAAAATGTTCTTATCTAGTGATTATTATCATTATTGTATAGCACAGAAGGGTCAAAAGCCCTGGAGCATTATACACTTTATGACACAGCATTTTATAACACTGTTATTAGTTTCCACATATATACACCGGTGGGCAAATACTACAGTGATACAGGGAATGAGACCCTGGGGAAGGAAAGAGAGAGAGGAATAGGCTTTATGATGCTCGCTATTGAAAAGAGAACAAACTGATCCTGCCAAGAAACATCCTTTGATGGAGCTGAACTCCATTGAATTGAGTCAAATCTAATTCCACTGAACTGAAAGCAGGCAGAGAAAGAAAGCCAGAGAGATATGGATGGAGGGTGAAAAGAAGAGAGGATCGAGGAAGCGGATTAGAGTCTCCAGAGATGTTGCGGCCGTCTGAACAGGTGTTTGTCGAGGGAGAGAGAGAGACGCTGGAGTAAACTGAACTGCAGCGGCGGGTTCTCTGGAGGTGTGTAAGTATGCTGCACTGTTTGATGTGTGGAGAACTGAACTGAACTGATTTTGATGTGCAGTCCTGTGTGGATTGAGCAGGGGAGATATGTCACACACATGCACACCCAGAGATGGGCTCTCTGATGTCTGTAGTTATTGACTTTTCATTTTTCTGACAGCTGCCTGTTTTCCATTCAGGGACAGGCCACACACACATACACAAACCCTTCATCCCCTCAATCCCTGATAGCGCCTGTCATTCAGAAGTCATTCAGCAAGAGGAAGTTTCTGGGATGCCACTGCCAGGAAATACAAGTGTCTGCTAAAGAGAGGAAATGGAAGTTGCATCAAAAACTGAGGTAAAGGAGTTAGTGTTTATCAGTGTCATAGACGTACTTATGTTTTGGCTTTGAGCAGAACAGTATAATATATTAATCAGAATCAGAATCAGAATGAGCTTTATTGGCTAAGCATGTTTACACATACGAGGAATTTGTTATAGTGACAGAAGCTCCACAGTGCAACAGGAAGACAGCAACAGGACAGGACACAGGTAATAAAAGAATAATATACAAATATCCAAGTAGGCAACGTACAAAACAACAAAAATACAATATATAATACAGACAATTATGTATGTACAGGTCTGACATGTGCAAATTTGAAATGAGAAAAAATAAAAATAAGTGTGGATAAATAAAGTATAATAGTTTTGTGTTCCGCGTTTATTGTCAAGTGTTCATGAGATGGATTGCCTGAGGGAAGAAACTGTTTCTGTGTCTGTTCGTTCTGGTGCTCAGAGCTCTGTAGCGTTGACCAGACAGCAACAGTTCAACAGTTCAAACAGGGAGTGTGCTGGATGTGAGGATCCAGAATGATTTTACCAGCCCTTTTGCTCACCTTTGGATAAGTATAGTTCTTGGAGAGTGGGGAGGGTTGTACCAATGATTCGCTCAGCAGTCCGGACTACCCTCCGTAGTCTTCTGAGGTCAGATTTGGTAGCTGAGCTGAACCAGACAGCTATTGAAGTGCAGAGGATGGATTCAATGATGGCAGAGTAGAACTGTTTCAGCAGCTCCTGTGGCAGGTTGAACTTCCTCAGCTGGCGAAGGAAGTACAACCTCTGCTGGGCCTTTTTGACAATAGAGTTAATGTGATTGTCCCACTTCAGGTCCTGAGAAATTGTGGTGCCCAGGAATCTGAATGACTCCACTGCAGTCACAGTGCTGTTCATGATGGTTAGTGGGGGGAGAGCAGGGGGATTTCGCCTGAAGTCCACAATCATCTCCACAGTTTTGAGCATGTTGAGCTCCAGGTTGTTAAGACTGCACCAGACAGCCAGCTCCTTAACCTCCTGTCTGTAAGCAGACTCGTCACCGTCCTGGATGAGGCCGATCAGTGTGGTGTCATCTGCAAACTTTAGGAGCTTGAGAGAGGGGTGTTTAGATGTGCAGTCGTTGATGTAGAGGGAGAAGAGCAGTGGGGAGAGAACGCAGCCCTGAGGAGCTCCAGTGCTGATGGTGTGGGTGTTGGGTGTGAATTTACCAAGCTTTACTAACTGCTGCCTGTCTGTCAGGAAGCTGTTGATCCACTGACAGACGGAGAGCTGTGTCAGTTTATTCTGAAGGGTGTTCAGGATGATGGTGTTAAAAGCGGAGCTGAAGTCTACAAACAGAATCCTCACATAAGTCCCTGGTCTGTCCAGATGCTGCAGGGTGAAGTGCAGTCCCATGTTGACCGCATCATCCACAGATATATTAATATGCATAACTTAATTAGTGTCAAGAATGCTGAAATTGAGAACAGCAGCATAATCACAAGTGTGATATTTCTTTATATTCAACAATACAGTAAACAGATGAATGAGTACTTAGATTGTAGGGAAAATACTAACAGTTCTTTTGGCTATTTTTTTTGCTTCATCAGCAAACTGAAAATTCCAGACAAAACCCCACACAAAATCAAGTTAGAATCAGCATTTTTGAAGGAATTGGTTGAGTGAATGATTCAGTGAGTCACAAAAAATCCTAACAGCCCATCTGGATATCTGCTAGACCAGTCAAATTTGAAAACCAGAACTATATATTACAAATCTGTCATACATTCTTAAACATTTTTTGGTAAAACGTTGCATAAAGTTAAAAAGTTGTATATGTTAATATTATTTAATGGACCGGTGCTAACATGAACTAACAATAAATAGTTGTATTTTTATAAACTAATAAATTAAGATGAATAAATACTGCAACAAATGTATTTGTCTTTATGTTAGCTAATGCATCAACTGTTGCTAACATTTAAAGGTGCCATATAATGGAAAACTATATTTACCTTGGCATAGTTGAATAATAAGAGTTCTGTACATGGAAATTACATATTGTGAGCCTCAAACACCATTGTTTCCTCCTTCTTATGTAAATCTTGTGTGTGCAAAAGACCACTGAAAAGGAGGCGAATCCCAACATAACACTTTGAATTCAGAGATGCAGCTTCTCTGAGGCAGTTTTATCATGCAAACATGTTTTTGCATTCTACTTTGCTGATTTTCAGTGTAAATGTGCTAGGTGGATATGTTTATCCATTGCTCTTGTTCAAGTTGAACCTAAAAATATATATATATATATATATATATATATTAATTTTTAAATAATTTTTAAATTCCACTGCCCTTCATCTCATGTTTTTAAACTCAAAAATGTGTTCAGTGTGAATGGCCCCAAAGACTTGGAGAGGCCAGGAGTGTGTGTTAGACCAGTTATGTTTAGCCTTGTGAAATCTACGCCGTGTTCAACAGTGAGAGAAGCATAATTTCTGCAGTCTCTGTGGTTGTGGAGTGAAGACATCAGCTTGATGAGAGCCGACAGGAAGAAGCGAATGAGAAGAGAACACAGACTAACGAGAGAGAAGAGGTACCGTGAAAGGCCAGCTCTCCACCTATCGCCGTTCTTTTTTTTGTTCTGTCTGTTTGTCATAAAGATGAAAGAGTTTAAACTTCAGACAGATATCAAAGCCTGTCAATACATACACACATATCACTGCAACTCTAATAAAGACATCACCTGAGACAAAAACTTCAAGAGAGAGTGTGTGAGTTACATCAGCCCTGCTAACATATGCTAATATGCTGATATACAGATGGTACGGGATGACGTGGAGAGGTCAGATCCAGTATCATATCCGCAAGAATTCAGAAGACATGAGCTGTGACTGGATGAAGTTCAGATTTGTTGTAAGCAAGAACTTGTTTTGACAGTGTAGCCTAAAAATTTATATAAATTATATAGGAACATGCCAAAATATATGGATTCTCTTACAAAAATATATATTTTTACTCTACAGCTATTGTTACTATTGTAGATTCATATTAAATCCATTTGGGATTCACAATCAGTTTCCAACTTCCAGTCTACATGTGGCAATTTGGTCCAATGTCTACATAGTTTTTATTAATTTATCTATTTTTCCGTTATATATTTGCATAGCATAAATTGTAAAAATGATGGTGCTTACATATACTGCCCACTTCACCTGCTGTATGATATTAATACTAGAAAATTATTACTACTGTATTTTACACTTCAGGTAAATTTATGTTTTCAAGCATTCATTTAGAACTAAGTGAAACAAAACACTAAATTGCAATTATCATAATTAAACAATTTAATAGTAAATCAAATGTAAGTGAATGATTTGGCTGTGGACACAAGCTTTTGGCAAGATGAAGGAATTTATTTTATGTTGCCCCATAGTTCACACAAAAATGAAAATACCCCATCATTTACTTACCCTCAAACCATCCTATATGACTTTCTTCTTTAAGATGAAAGATACTTTAGTTATATTAAAAAAATGTCCTGGCTCTTCCAAGCTTTATAATGGCAGTCAATGGTGGTTGAGATTTTGAAGTCCAAAAAAGTGCATCCATGCGTCATAAAAAGTACTCCACACGACCTGGGTGGTTAATAAAGCGAAGCATTTGTGTAAGAAAAATATTCATATTTAAAATTTTATGAATCGCAATCTCTAGCTTCCACTAACTATTGTACGCACGTTCACGAGAGAGTGGCGTTCCAGCGAATGACGTAGACTTGTAGAAGTGACTAACGCAGAAACGCAGAGGAGAGAGCAAAACAAAACACCAGTCACAAATTAATTAGAAGTACAAAACCAGGATTTGTAAAGAAAAAATCAGATACAAGTCATATAGACCTTGGATGACTTGAGGGTGATTAATTCATGGGGTACTTTTCATTTTTGGGTGAAATATCCCTTTAAATGCTTGACCTGAGCAAAACAGCAGAAGTGGGGAAAGTGCATAGAATGTACATCTGTTTTAGACACATTATAGCAGTGCATTATGGGATCAACCACTACACCACTACATATGGGGCAAGTCCCAATACTCACACTTTTGAGCATAAAAGTGCATAAAAGGATGTACTGTAAGTACACATAAGCTGAAAAAAAAAAAGCCAAAGATCAGCGCCCTTAACACGCATTAAATTCACAGTATCTCCAATATTGCTTTGGAATGTAGGAACTTGAGCAATGTCAAGGAAAACTTTCCAGTGTAAGTTAAATTAATTAGATATCAAATTTAGAGTAAAGTGTTGCATGTCAAAGAGATACAGAGATGAGTATGGACGCTTTTCCACTGAATTTGAAGCATAGCAAATAAATAGTTGCCTTTTACATGCTGTAGGGAATACAAAACAACAATTTTGAAGCTTCTTTAAAAGTGCAGAGTATTGAAAATAAAAATGTGCAAAAAAGAGCTCTGTAAAAATAAGCAATTTTACCGCACTATGTTGTAAATGTCACCTTTTATTTAATTTTTTTTTATTTATATAGTGCTTTTAATAATACATATTAAAAGTACAGTCAAAGTACTTAACAGTATCAAATTGGAGCATAGAGTGTCAGTAATGTATAACAAAAATAAGATTAAACTAAATTTCAGTTAAGGCATTTCATTGAGTTCAGAGATGTCATTGTCTAGATCAGTTTAGTTTCGTTTTGTCCCATTGGGTAATCAACAGATGAAGTCCACTTGAATACTTAGACCACGTCAAGTGCAAAGAAGTGTGGGTATTGGGATAAGCCTATGGTTTTCTCCTCAAATAGTGCACTACATAAGGGTATACAGACTTGATTTACAAAATTTGTTTTGCATGTACAATATTACAAGATACAAACATGAAAACATGCAAACTAATCCACTAGCTTCTAATGCGGGTTGCATCTCTCAGATGTGCAACACAACACATCTTGTCAGGTGTCAACGTATATGTAAAAGAGTATGAATTTGAAAGACCACCTTTAGTTTTAACTTTAAGAGGGTTTAAACCTTAATTAACACCCGTTCCCCATAATTCACACCATGCTCACAAATTATTAAACAGCTCTATGCTAGCTTTTAAATCAGAACTGCTGAAACCGAATGCGGATTTTCTCAAAATATCAAGTACAAATATTATTCTTATTGAATGATCTGTTGTGAAGGGAACAAATGGTGTATTAAAGGACAAACACGCATTAAAATGATACAAAAATCAATATTTACTTTGCATTCATATATTTTATTTTTTTAAACTTCTTTAAAAAAAAGAATTTCCTAAAAAAAACATTATTGAAATTAAAATACATATTGCAGGCATAGGTGATTCGTTGAGCTGTTTTCATCCATTCACAAGCCTCTTTTGCCTCCTGTTCATATGTGCAGCGACTACAGCCCTCGCAGACAACAACACCGACGACAACTACAAATTCAAACACGCAAGGAGCCGGTCGTATTCTGAGCAAATGCTTGCCACGAAACCTTCAGCCGCAGATAAAATCATTCAGTGTTGCATATTTTGTTATAATTTATTCTGTAGATGGAATATATTGTATTTGTATCTGGTCTCTAATGAGTCCAGGCGAACTGAACACTGCTGGTCTGTTGGGGGATGTTCGGATGAGTTCAGCGGAGTTTGGGAGGGATTCGCCCCTCACAACCTCTCAATGTCTCTGTATTTCTTGCGTAGGATAGAGACCTGGTCTTTGAAGAGGACGGGATCCAGACGCAACTGAGAGTGAAGGAGAGGCATGAAGCCAAACCAGCTCGTGAAAGAGTTCATGCAGGACTGACGCTGTGCAAAGTGGTCTGGGTCAGCCCATCGAGACGCCTTTGAGCCCTGAGAGAGAGAAAGGGAGAGAGAGGTCTGTGTATGGTTCACCAGGCAGATTATGAATGAAAGCAGAAGCATGTTACTGGAATTGGGCTGGAATTGGGCAGCACTTTAGAAGACACTGACAAACAGAGCGAACATGGAGTGTTCATTTCACGACTCAGAGAACAGACGACAGTTATGGCCTTACATTCATGAGAAACACTGTAGAAGGATGTCTAGCTGCTTGTTAAAGAAGCTTAAAATGTGCTAATACAGACCTACACGCATCCAATCCCTTGGATATGCAGAGGAACATTAACATAAACAGAATTTTAGAGAAACTGAGAAATCACACAGAAAAATTTGATCAATCTGAGATTCTAATCAGCTAATTGACCCTTTGCAAAGACCTGCCCCCTTTCGCTACTGTTGGTACGTCTGACAAGCCATGTCGCTCTCACGCCACACATCATGTTCTCATACAGTGAAAAACATTTCGCGGAGCAACACACAAACAGACAAGACAGCTTACATTTTGTATGAAAAAAGGGTCAGCTTTCTGTTTTAAATAACGTTATTAGTTACAGTGCGAAATAAACATGAATGAACATCAGAGGGTATCTTGTTTCAATATGGAAAAATGTCAATACACGCCATTTTTCAAGTTTAAATCTGCCGACATCTACTCTCCAGAGTGGTTTGTTTGTCAGACAAAATGTCAGATTCAGCATTATGATTGAAAAGTAGTAAGCTAGCCTATGTTACAAGCTAATAACAAAAAGTAACTACATTGTACCTACAGTATTTAAGGGGGTAACAGCTTATTTTTTAAAATCAGAGCAGTACATTTCTGCCACAAAACAGATTCAGTAAGGCTGACAACGTTACATTTAATAATGTGACAAAAAATATGTAGTGTTTTGTAGTACCCCTTGTTGAAATGGTAGCTTGTTACTGAAAAAGCAACATTGATCTTTCAAACTACAGAAAAATGGTTATTACTTCAACAATATTGTACAATACTGTATAAAGCCATGATTTTTTTTTTTTTAGCATTGCTGGAAATAAGCAGAGGTGGGGGGAAATTTATATTTCAAATCATTATTTTTCTCAATACTATATGAATAATCTCATGTCAAGAGTCTATATTTATACTTACATTTTTATATTAATATTTTGAAAGAAAATTAATATAATGTAGCATTAGTTTTTTTCTTCTTTTTTTCAAAATGGAAGAATAATATAATTGCTTGAAATAAATGAATAAGAAACATTTGAGTAAAAGATCAGAATATGTCAGTTTTGAATGACTTTAAACTTAAAGAACTATGATATCAATACACTTATCATCTCATCTCATGACCCAGATATAATATAATACAATATATTAACAGGTTCCTTATAATTCCCACCCCAATTACTCACTAATCAGCAGCCATTCATTAAACTTGACTCATAGAGATGATATACTATTGGAAATAAAGTAAGAATGTACCAGTATTGAGAGAGAAGGAGAGAGACAGTGGGGAGAAACAGGTGAGAAAGACAGAGAGAAGGATAGCACTGCAACCTTGCTGTCAATCATTAATCTCGCCTTACCATGCAGCCATTAATCAAACAGGCCAATACTGCTGAATCAGATCCACACACACTCACAGCCCTGGGGCCCTCCATCCATCACACACTACACAGACGTTTCTGACCTCAATAGAGAATCACTCTGGATACACACTCATCTATTTACAACCCATACACACACAGATTCATACCTGCTGCATCATGGTCTCCTTGTATTGTTTCTTCTGTGTGACTTTGATTGGCGGTAGTTTGGTTACTGCGGAGATGAGGAAATTCATGAGGATGTCCTCACAGTTGGCCAGCTGGTCCACCATTGACAGCAGAGATGTTGGCAGGTAGTATGTGTACAGGTGATGATAATACCTGACCAAGAAAAAAAAAAAAAGAATGCATAAAGATATTAATTAGATAACAGAAGAGACATGAAAGCAAAAAACAAGGTAATTTTTCTGTAGGGAAGTTAAAACTGACCAAGTTTTTACTGTTTCATTCTGAATGCTGCTCAGAAAGCCTGCCATTAAAGGGACAGTTCACCTTAAATTAATTTCTCACCCTCATGTTGTTCTAATCCAAGACCTCTGTTCATCTTTGAAACACAAATTTCTGTACCTCCATTGAAAAAATCTTTAAGTTTCAAAAAGTCATGAAAACTTTGTATAAGTAATCCATTTGCATCCAAATATAGGGTTTTATTCTAAGTTTTCTGAAGAGACTTGTACTGTATGTGCATTCATCAGTGTTGATATGGGAATAAAAGCATATATTAAAACTGTTCATCAAATAAAGCGATCAAGTCCCCTGTCACAAATGGGTCAGACACAAACAGGTAAGTGAAACACAGGCAGGTTTATTGACTCAATGGAAGCAGATCGTGAGGAGCAAATGGCAGGTGAGAGTCTTGGAGATAATGTCAGTTCAATGGGTCTTAGCTGTGTATAGATGAGTCTTTTGTTGCAGGATCGACGGAGAGAGGGAACCAGGAACAATGGAGAAACGGTAGAAGATCGCTGGGAGTCTGAAAAGGTAAATACATACAGGCAAGTGCACACTGGGTCTGGGAACTGTTCGGGGTAGTGAAGAGTAGGCCGGACAAGGAGGGAGTGTGGAGAGTGTGCAGATATTGTGGAGCTGACGAGTGTTGACAGGTGCTGGTGATCAGTAACGAGGGGATTGTGATCAGGTGAGTGTCGGAGCTGATGACGGAGGTGGCTGTGACTGATGGATCCCTGACATCCCCTCAGAAGACTTGCTCAATTCATATGGATTACTTTTCTAGGTTTCATTAAAAATATGTGCATCTGTGTTTCGAAGATGAACGTCTTATGGCTTTGGAGCGATCTAATTGACTGATCTATTCACAGTATGAGCTTTATGTTTTTTTGTTCTTTAGATTTATGCATTATGCTTTGGCAGAAAAAATATAACTTAATAGAATGTATTATTTTTTTCTACACATTCATCTAATTATTTATTTTTTCTCCCACAACATTAATGTATTTTTATACATGAAATATGTAGTGATTTTTACTTAAGCAAGCACCCTTATATTTCCTTGAGACAATAATAATAATAAAAAAATATTATTTTATAGCATCATTCACTTACATGGATAGTCAACCAAAAATGAATCACCATTGTCATTTTGCTCCAAACCTGTATGCATTTCTTTGTTCTGCAGATCACAAAATAACTTATTTGAAAGAATATTTATAACCAGGCAGTTTTGGTTCCCATGTGGAAGTTCTTCAAAATATCTTCTTTTTTATTCCATAGAAGAGAGAAATACATGCAGGTTTGGAACAACATGATGGTGAGTGAATGATTACAGAATAAAATTTTTGGGTGAACTATCCCTTTAACAATCTTGTAATTATCTCATATTTTTCATATATTCTTTTAGGAGAAAAAACTTAAACGAGTGCTCCAAGAGCAACCTACGAGAAATAAAATGTTCTTCTGGGTGAGACTGAGACTATAGTCATGATATCCAGCACAGAGAGAGAGGCCATCCTGCTGTGAGAACCTCAAAAAGACAGATGTTTTAATTTCTGTGAGTGACAACTACTCTCTCTCGCTCGCCGTCCTTATTAAACCGAATCTCCTTTCCTGCCTGCAGATGTCTTTTCTGTCATTCTCTTTCCTTCCCTCTCTTTTTTCCCTCTCTCTTTGAGGGACAGCCATCAGAGCGTTCCTCTCAGCCCTGCAGGTGGCTTATCTCTCTTCACACGTTTATTTATGTCCTTTTCTCCCGCACACTTTAAGCTGGGGTCACTTTGCAGGTGGTGTGTCAGTTCGCTGACCAGTAGCAAAGCGGTTAATCTGTTTGTCGGGTGTGTGATGTGTCAGTCTGAAGGTCTGTTTTGACTGATGAGTTCAGAGACCTTCAGCTAAAACAAACTGTGAACTTCATCTCACCTGTGCCATTTATCGTTAAAATATGGCCAGTGAAGCTGTCAGACTGAACATTTATTACCTGCTTTAATATCAGCCTGTCTCTGAGCAATCTCTATCGCAGCAGGTCCCACATTCAGCTTTTACAAGCACCTGACACTGACCTCGTACCAGCCTCTTGTCCAAATTCTGTGAGAGCCGGAAAAAAAACCTGTGACCTGAAGATTCAACAAACTGTGAATCCCTGCTGTGCTGTTGTTAGGGTGTTGTGGATGGTGTTTCTGTGTGGTTGCTAAGCTGCTCTGAGTGTTTTTAGAGTGTTGCTAGGGTGTTCTAGATGGTGGCATTGTGTTTTTGTGTTCTTTTGTTTTGGATGTCTTTCTATTTTTCTTTCAAACATTCAACATTCCAACATTTTTCTTTCAAACATTCTTTCAAAAATTCAAACAATGTCATCTCTAGGATGTTGGTTAAAGATGTAACATTACTAACATTACAGATTCGTACAGTTTAACTGCCAGCTAACTTGCAAGATTTTGTATGGCTTTTAAATATTTAAAATGTTTAATAAATGGTATTTAATTAAAGTATCTAGTTTAAAACCTGTTCTTCACTCATCAGCTGAACAAGTGTATTTATTAAAAAACTATTTAACCAATTTTACAGAATTATAATGTAGGTATTAACATACTCTAGACTTTTTCTGTATGTCCATACAGAGCTGGGTGACAATAAATGTAGTTAGTAATATAATCCATTACATTACACAATTTAGGTAATGTAATCAGACTACTTTTTGATTATTTATTAGATTTATTTTTTACCTAAGTTTTTTATCACATTGATTTAAATAGGATACTCTCATCCCATATTGATATAAAATACAATGAGTAAGAAAATGTATTCCATTCATTGTAATTAATAACATGAAGTGCATAAAACATTACATTACTTTGTAATGTTTGTAAACTAACTGCAGGGGCTTCATAAGTTTAATGAAAAGCTAATAATTAGTTAAATCATAAAATGGAAAATTTAAGTCATTTTAGAATAACATCAATCAAAATAAAACACTTACTAAAATATTTTATTTGTTTACCTTGTCATGTGACCATCAACCAACATGAACTGTGAACATGCAAATGTTATACTTAATTATTAAAATATTTATTTTAAAATCTCAGGGTACAGTACTTCAAATACATATATTAAGTGAAAGATGTTCAGGTGACAAAGTTTGGTAATGCCTGTATTATATGCAAATAAGAAAAAAGAGGAATTAGAGAGAATCAATAAATTATGAAAACATTATTACTATTGTGTGAATAATATGTAATCATGTAATCAATAAAAAAGTAACTGTACTCTGATTCTGAATATTTTAAAATGTAATACAGTATATTGTCATTGCAAATACTTTTGGAATCTGATTACGTAATCCAGATTACATGTAATCAGTTACTACCCAGCTCTGCGTACATATTCTCTACAGCTAAAATAATTTATCCCATATACTGTAGTCTAGTGGTTCTCAGCCAGGGGGCAGGGGCCCACTAGGGGTCTCAGAAATCATCAGCAGGATGACACCAAATGAATAAAACAATGGTTCTAAATCTTTTTGATGTATTGTCCACCACAATATTTAAAGGCCCAACAATATAGGGTAATATATGTCCAGTGCGGCTTCTGCAAAGCTATTGTTTACCAACTTTTTTATGAGCAGAAACTGGCAGTGTTGTCACTAATAATTGTTTATTACACCAAAAGTTCACGTAAATATGAAGGAAAATCTAACCTTTACCCTGGAGACCCTAAAGGCTGGAATGAATGCTAGAGTAACTAGAGTGTACTAGAGCCAATTGTATCTTTTCATGATGAAAGATGAATTCACATTGAGATCACTAGAGAGAGACAACAGAGAAATATTTGTGCTAGGTTTCAGAGAATTTTACTCAGTCTAGCTTTATGTGGAACCAGTTGTTTCTTTCCTCAGGGAAATCAAGTCTTTTGAGATATCTTTAGAGGGACTTTGGTTCATGCCTCTGCATGATGGTCCAGCTATGAACAATGTTATAAGTATTTTTTTACAAGTGAACATGTAGCATGTTCTGGGCTGGGGCATGTGTTAATGGCATGTCTGACTGTTTAGATATTTTTCCTTCTACATAACTCACTGAGGATTGCTTTAACAATTGCAAAGGAAGAGGAATATAGTAAGAGAATACAAGCTTTTTGTGAGAACACAATAAAATTATCAGAATATTTCACACAAACATTATATGAGGTTCACTGGTAGACATTTCAAAGGTTTTTTACAGTAACTTACTGGCAACCAGTAAGTTACAGTAATTAAGATTTACAGTTGCAAACTGTACTGTTATACAGTTAACTACTGTAAAAAAATCTAATTTATCAGTATACTACTGTAATTCATTCAATTTAATATAGATTTACATTACATTTATATTTAGTTATTTAGCAGACACTTTTATCCAAAGCAACTTACAAATGAGGACAATAGAGATTTTATAATTTTTATATAGAATTCATTTTATTTTTACTCTACATCTAGTTTGAGCGACGAATGGAGCTCAAGCGTAGTTCAGGCAGACCACGGTGTGACTGCAGCATCAGCTGACGCTCAGCTGATTGTAACTCCTCCCACTACAATTAATAAGATATATAAGATCATCCGTTCTCACACTTGCCATTGTCTGTCGCACAGACATGCGCTTAGTCAGCCTTGAGTTCTGTCGCACAGACATGCGCTAACCCTCCTCCATCCCCAACTCCTCCTCATGCAGATCCATGATCACTTAACTGCTCGCCCACGGAGATATCACCTATCCTGCTCATGTTGCTCAATAGTTCATATTATCCAGTACGGTGTTACTCTACTTTGTGTATATTACTGTGCATATTAAAATATCTGCCAATTGCTTAGGCTTCAAGGGGGGTTCAAACCTCAGTGCGTTTTGCCTGTGGATAGCTCAGAACTGAACCCTTCAGAGCGAAGCCTGGCGCCAAACATAAAGTTCAGGACCTCTACAATATTCTGACATCGAACAAAGTGGTCCTGACTGAAATAGGTATTACTGGCATTCAATTAAAACAGACACAATAATTACAAAATATCAAATTCTTTATTTAAAACATTGCATGTATAACACTTAAAAATACAGTCTTCAAATGCTGGAACAATGCATCTTCATCATTTCTCTTGTCTTAGGTCGTTTTGCAGTGCATTATATTGTATCCTCTGGATTTATCCTCACAAAGAATCTTTAGGCAACAGAAACATAATGGGGGAAAAAGACAAGCAGCCAAAGAATACATAGCCATCTGCAAAACCCAGGTACGACTCTAAAACGTGGCCACCACCTTTGCTCACCATCCATTTTGTTAGTGGCAGAAATATCTTCTCTGAAAAACAAGAAGTAGAAATGGCACACTTTTAAAAGGCAAACCCCATAGAGATTACACAAACCTCTCAAAACCATAGTTTTTTTCTTACCATGAATTATCAGTCTCAGGGTGGATGGCATGCTCATGTCTTTTTTGATGCTTCATTGCAGTTGCCTTTAAAACACAAATTAAATTCTATTAAAAACTATAACAAACTAATTCTAAAACTATATAGTAATAAAACTTGTTAAACCTAGCAAACATAAGATTTTATTTTCTCAATAGGCAACTGGCCAACATTAACAACTAACACCTGAACAAATTTCACATTAGTTAACCTAATGGTAATATAAGATAAGCGTTGCTCATTAAAAAAAAAATAATTCAATAATCTGACAAAAGTCATTTGAAACGACAGCGCAGTTTACCATAGTAAAGTTTGTTACCACCATGTTGATGGGTAAATGTTACTAGGTTAATGCAAAAATAGGACACAAACACAGACGAACGTACACATATTTTACCTTGCTTGCTGGTCTTATTCTCTCGTAAGGAGCATCGACACAAAGGGCAGATGTTCTCCGGAACTTTTCCACTTTCGTGGGTTCATCCCCGAGCAAAACCAGCTGTGCTGCGTCCGTGTCTTCCTTGGACACGAGTGGTGCGGCGCGGCGCGGCGCGGCGCGACTCGATAAAAGACAATATAGAACCCATTATATATACTATCTACAATGGATGCGGACAGGAAAGTGAAGTCCCGGTATATTTCTGATGTACAGATGTACTCTAAGCACTAGCGCTGTTTCTTGCATGAAGGAAAAATGGATTTTCCAATCATTACAAGTGATGTAGCACATCCAGTGTAGTCAGTCCCAAGTTGTTGTGGTGTTGTTTTGTGTGGATATATTCATACATTATTCATTAATTTTTTCATTAATTGCAGGATAAATCGAGTCAATTCAAATGTAAGAAATGAGGAAAATAAAACAACCTCAATAGAATGGCACCAAAGAGGCCGTTACAGGAAATACAGTAGTATACAGCAATTTAAAAAAATACAGTAAGTCTCTGTATGTGGGGTCTGACGTCACAGAAAATTCCCATGATGCAAAGGCTATTACAGTTATTTACTGTAAAGGCAATTTGCAGTATTATACTGGGCGATATACAGTAAATAACTGTAGAGATTACAAAAATGTCTAACAGTGTTGTTTCTTTATTGGAACAGATTCGTAGAAATTCAGCATTACATCTTGCTCACTAATGGATCCTATGCAGTGAATGGGTGCCATCAGAATGAGAGTCCAAACATTGTGAGTCCAAACATTATCATAATCCACGAGTAATTGACACAACTTCCGTTTATCGATTAACTTCTTATGAAGTGAAAAGCTTTGTGATTGTAAGAAACAAATTAATCATTAAAGCTATTTTAACCATCACTTCTGGCCAAAATATGAGTCCATAATCCACTTCCTCCAGTCAAAAATGTTGATGTGAGATGACAATTCCATCCCTTGTTGTATTTATTCACTAAAAATTCTTTATCATTCCTCTCAAATGTCATGTCACCTTCTTGTATACACAAGACAAGCATTAATAGCATTTGAAGTTAGACCTGGCTCTATGGATCTTCACCAATAGTTGAATTTTCAGTTAGTGTTATTTTTTGGTTATTGTGTATGTAATGCCCTGTGAAGAAGCTAAGCAAGTAAGCAGATTAAAATAAGCAAAGGATTTTGCTTATTTTTGTAAAGGATTAGTAAACTCAGCTAATCAGGTTGTATTAGCTATGGCAAACTGCCTACGGATATTTTCAGACGACGCACACTTTAATCCACAACTGTTCCTGGGTCTCTGAAACAATTGGAGCAAATTAAACAAGAACTAAAGTTAAATGCAAAAAGTTTCATACATTTATTTCCGCCTTTCATTCTTTCCTCACTTGCTGTTTTTATGGAAACCGTGAACTTCAAGGTGAAAAAAAATACATTTATATCAATAAGTTCATTGAAACTACACTTTATTACTATTTTTGTTTAAGAAAAATTATGTAATTATTGTGAGTTCCCTATCTGTCGGTCACTCCGAGTCACGTCGGTGACCGACGAATTAGGATCGCTTAGAGAGACCAATCCACTACAAGTGTATCTAAACGAGCCGATGCACATTGGCATGCAATTATTGCATCCAGCTGCCGCTGATCACAGCGTGAGTATAAGTAGGCAGCAGGTGCAGCGCATATTCAGCTTTTCGCTTCGGAGCCGAGCGGTTCATCGTTCTGCTCCTGACAAAGCCTATCGACTACTGTGTCTGACAGTCAAGCACGCTCTCCGGAGGTCTCTTGTGCTGGTGTCACGGCGCTTCAGCGGCGGTGGTTCCTTCCTTTCGAGTGGATTACACACATCGGATTGCACTACCCCCTGATTGTGTTGCAAGTGGCCATCTGCCCTGTGCCCTTCAGCACACTAAAAGAGTAATTTCTCTAAAAGAGCATTCACGGATGGAACATCTTTTTAAAGACGCGTCATTTTAAAGATGCCCTTCCATCCGTGTGTTTCTGGGTGCGGTCGTTAGCTGGCTCGCTGCCTCTCGTGTCTGGGCATTAACCTGTTAATCTTGGCCCCCCCCCCCCATTTGGGGCTTCACAGGTGAAAATAACCTACCTAAATTAAAATGGTAACAGTTCCTGACAAAGTGTGCTACACAAACAAATTAGGTATCTATGGAAAGAAGACACTCTAGGCTTTACTATCCATCATCCAGAGTTGATAATGCTCAAAAAGATAAAAAGTTGTAGACACTGACGTGCCATGAAAAATGTTTTTCCACACTGAATGTTTTTTTATTTATATACAAATACATGAAATAAGTCCTGGAGCAATCCAGAAAAGTAATGGGTTGAAAGCCACGTGTCTCATGAGTTTATATTTCAAATTTGAAGACGATACCATGAAAAATTAGATTCCTGCAATATTTTTTCTGAAAATATTTATAGTCCCCCTAGCCCCTCTGTTTGAGGAAAAATAACCACCAGAATTGCAGTAGAATCTTTTGTTTCATTTTTCCCTTCCACTGGCCTCACGGTCAGTGGTACCCAAAAGCTTGACAAAAGAGCAGTTTCCTCTATCTCTGGGTCCCCAGAGGGGATGGGGAGTGTGGACGAGCCCGTCTTGATTCACACTCACCCTCCTCTCTTGCCAGTGAGCAGCTGTGTGCGGTTCGGGAGTGTGGTCAATCGTACTACTCACGCACCCTCTGCCAGAAGGCAGGTGTGTTGCACACACGCTGACCCTGCTTCGGACCGGCAAGGAGACGCCCGAGCAGGGTCCCTGCGTATCCTCTCGCTGCCCCACCGCGGGTACGTCGGTGGTTCCGCTGGTGCTACTTGTACGGTTTCTGGGAGCCTGGTTAGCACTTCCCAGTCCATCTCGTTGGCTCTGTCATACCGTCAGACTCGGCTATGCGATTCAGTTCGCCCGGCGTCCTGCCAAGTTCAGGGGCGTCCACTTCAGTGAAGGCGGTAGATGCTCCTGTCTTGCGTGCAGAGATCGCAGTCCTCCTGGCGAAGGATGCGATAGAGCTGGTCCCTCCAGCCGATATGAGGACGGGGTTCTACAGCCCCTACTTCATTGTACCCAAGAAAGGCGGTGGGTTGAGAATCTTGGATCTGCGTGTCTTGAACACAAGCTTCCGTTCAAGATGCTCACACAGAAACGCATCTTCGGGTGCATCCGTCCCCGAGATTGGTTTGCGGGGATCGACATGAAGGACGCGTACTTCCATGCGTCAATCCTTCTGCCCCACAGGCCATTCCTGTAGTTTGCGTTCGAAGGACGGGCATATCAGTACAAGGTACTGCCCTTCGGGCTGTCCCTGTCGCCCCGTGTTTTCACGAAAGTATTGGAAGCAGCCCTTGTTCCCATGAGAGAACAGGGCGTTCGCATTCTCAACTACCTCAACGACTGGCTCAGTCTCAGGACCAGTTGTGCGAACACAGGGACTTGGCACTCTCACACCTCAGCCAGTTAGGCCTTCGGGTCAACTGGGAGAAGAGCAAACTCTCCCCGACGCAGAGGATCTCTTTTCTCGGTATGGAGTTGGATTCAGTCAATCAGACAGCACGCCTCATGCAGGAACGTGCTAAGTCGGTGTTGAACTGCTTGACCACTTTCACGAACAGGACAGCGGTCCCACTGAAACAATTTCAGAGGCTCCTGGAGCATATGGCAGCTGCGGGGGCAGTCACGCCGCTGGGGCTGCTTCATTTGAGACCGCTTCAACACTGGCTCCATGGCCGAGTCCCGAGGTGGGCGTGGCAAAGCGGCACCCACCGGGTCCAAGTCACACCGGCTTGCCGCCGAACCCTCACCCCGTGGTCAGATCTCTCGTTTCTTCGGGTGGGGGTGCCCCTGGAACAGGGGTTTACACAGATGCCTCCACCAGTGGCTGGGGCGCCATGTTCGACGGGCTTGCAGTGTCTGGGGTTTGGACGGGCCCCCAACTGCGCTGGCACATCAATTGCCTCGAGTTGCTAGCAATACGCCTGACCTTGATCCATCTCAGGAGGCGCTTACGAGGCAAGCACGTACTGTCCGCACGGACAACATTGCGACCGTTGCGTACATCAACCGACAAGGTGGTCTATGCTACCGTCGCATGTCGCAACTCGCACCGTACTGGCCCACTCGGACTTGGTTCCCAGAACTGATGCTCTTCGTGACAGCCCTTGGCAGATTCCTCTGAGGAAGGATCTACTGTCTCAGAGACGGGGCACCTTGTGGCACCCGCGTCCAGACCTTTGGAAATTTCATGTCTGTTCCCTGGACGGGACGCGGAGGGAGCCCCCCCCCGTTAAAACATAACTGTGGTTTATCACACCTGAGTTCGGTTTCTCTAGCCACACCCAGGCCTGATTACTGCCACACCTGTTCGCAATCAAGAAATCACTTAAATAGGACCTGCCTGACAAAGTGAAGTAGACCAAAAGATCCCCAAAAGCTACACATCATGTTGAGATCCAAAGAAATTCAGGAACAAATGAGAAAGTAATTGAGATCTATCAGTCTGGAAAAGGTTATAAAGCCATTTCTAAAGCTTTGGGACTCCAGCGAACCACAGTGAGAGCCATTACCCACAAATGGATGAAAAATGAATTCAGCTGTCTACCAAAAAATCCTCAAGGACAATGTCCGGCCATCTGTTCATGACCTCAAGCTGAAGCAAACTTGGGTTCTGCAGCAGGACAATGATCCAAAATACACCAGAAAATCCACCTCTGATTGACTGAAGAATAACAAAATGAAGACTTTGGAGTGGCCTAGTCAAAGTCCTGACCTGAATCTTATTGAGATGCTGTGGCATGCCCTTAAAAAGACGGTTCATGCTGGACACCAAGGGAAGTCGGTGGGTAAGCATGACTTGGTCTTCGGGTTCCTTAGGGGGGCAAGAAGGTTAAATCCTCCACGGCCCCCCTCTATACCCTCTTGGCTCAGAGCACTATAGCAGGGCCCATTTGAACCTTTGCAGACAGTTGAGCTGAAGTTTCTTTCAATGAAGATTCTGCTCCTGCTTGCATTTGCCTCCATCAAGAGGGTAGGGGACCTGCACGCATTTTTGGTCAACGAAGTTTGGGGCCGGCTGACTCCCAGGTAATCCTGAGGCCGCGGGCCTGGCTATGTGCCCAAGGTTCCCACTACTCCCTTCAGGGACCATGTGGTGAGCCTGCAAGCACTGCCCTCGGAGGAGGCAGACCCAGCCCTAGCTTTGCTTTGTCCCATCCGAGCATTGAGATGCTACGTTGACAGGACGTAAAGCTTCAGGACCTCAGACCAGCTCTTTGTCTGTCACGGAGGCCGGCAGAAGGGGAATGCTGTCTCCAAGCAGAGGATGGCCCACTGGATATCAGGCACAGGGTGTGCCCTGCCCATTCAGGTTGAGAGCCCACTCTACTATAAGTGTTGCATCTTCCTGGGCGTTGGCTCGTGGTGTCTCGCTGGCAGATATTTGTAGAGCTGCTGGCTGGGCGACCCCTAACACGTTCGCTAGGTTCTATAGCCTTCGTGTGGAACCGGTTTCCTCCTGTGTTCTCACCTTAAACGGGTAGAAGCACAGAGAGGCTCCGGTTTCGGGTCGGCTTGCTAAAACTGCTCCAGAGAGTCCTTACTGTAGACCCTGTCGAGCTCCTCCCTTCCCTCGGCTGTCAGATATGGCGGAGCGTCTGATGCCAGGCCCTCACTCGATGAATCCGTGAGAACCAGTAGAGGGCTGGGTTCCATACGTGAGACCTAATTGGATCCCATATATGTGAAGTCCACGGTATAGCCTTAGAGCCCGTGTTTCCCCGGCAGATGTTCTGCCATTGTCCAAGAGGCTACAATCTCCTCTAATCTTCCATATGCACCTAAACTGTGGTTCATATGCATAAATGCTTCTGAACCTCCTTCGGGAAGGGTGGGCTTCCGCAGCGTCCGGTTCTAAGTGGAACGGGTACGTTTTCCCAGTGTTATCCAGTCTTACTGAGTGGGTAGTGCCATAGCAACAGTAACTGGTCTTCTGTGCTAAGCCCTGACCTGCGCCAAAAAATAGGGGCACAGGAGGCTTCCACAGGACCCTGGAAGGGGCAGGATCCCAATTCGTCGGTCGCCGAGTGACCGACTGATAGGGAACATCTTGGTTACGTGTGTAACCCTCGTTCCCTGAAGGAGGGAACGGAGACGTCACGTCCCGTCGCCACGGCTGCTGTACCACCGGCTCCTCAGCGAAAAGCTGAATATGCGCTGCACCTGCTGCCTACTTATACTCACGCTGTGATCAGCGGCAGCTGGATGCAATAATCGCATGCCAATGTGCATTGGCTCGTTTAGATACACTTGTAGTGGATTGGACTCTCTAAGCGAGATCCCAATTCGTCGGTCACCGACGTGACGTCTCCGGTCCCTCCTTCAGGGAACGAGGGTTACATACATAACCGAGACGTTTCGTGAAATGACAACAGTAAAGCTTTTAACTGCCTTTCCTCTGTCTCCAACAAATGACAGACTGGAAATCATTCATGGAGAGTTTTATGGGAACTGCATGGAATTTCGATCGTATGAATATGCAGAATTTTCAATATAGATACAATTAAAGCACGAGGTGAGAATTATCAGTATTTGTTCACTAAAATGATATTCTTTAAACACTATTTCTGCAAAATGGGCAGTTATTTTATAATTCATTGCGTAACTATTTACGTTGCTCAGCCCTTCAAAACCTTCAATGATTTTCTTTCAGAAATATTTACCGGTCATTTGTTTTGTGTGGATATATTCATACATTCTTTATTCATTAATTTTTCATGAATAAGAGGAAGGCCTCAGGACCAATCTAAGTTCTGTGCGACTGCCATTAAAAGGTGAAATGCAACAAACCTATGTGAATGTCGGAGATAGTGGAAAGGTGCCTTACTGCAATTGCACTGTTTGAATTTACTTGTCAGTACATCCACAGGCATGCTTTTGTAAGCATGTAGAAAATACTTCTGCTGCAGTTGCACGTATATGAAATAACCCCTGTACAACATGCATTAAATCACCCCATAGCAGATCTTCAGGTGGAGCTGGGGAAGGTGGAGGGTTTCTGAAGCACACTGCAACTGCTACAGCAAGGACTAGCCGAGTATTTGAATGTTGAGCAGCAAGCGCATAGGCTGCTGATGTGAAAAGAAAGCAATCAGTGGCGCCATATGAATAATGATGTGATTATATCAGATTGAGTTGAAACCTGTCAGCCTGCGCCATCTAGAGTTTCATGACATAACTTTGTATTTAATTAAAAATCGATCTAGAACAATTAAGTGCTACAGATATTCTGCCACATTAGCACATGCTAATTGTTAGCCGCCAATGGTTTGTTGAAAAACATAAATAAAAAAGAAAAATAGGTAGAATAGAATAGAAAAAAATCCACAAAACAAAAACAATGCTCTTAAGGTCAGTTTTGTGTTGTCTGGAGATTACCTGTGGTAGAACGCAGCTCCTGTGAGCACCATGGAGTATTCATTGGTCCATTTAGAGGTATAACCCCACCTCCCCTTCCCACTGTCCCAGTAATGGCTGCGTGCTGGGTAGCCTACAATCCGATCTGGAAAACTTTGCCAAACGATGAAGGCGAAATCCACCTGCAAACCCAGAGAATACAGAAATGCACAAATTTGATTACATAACTATTTCAGAAGGTGAGTACAATAAAAGACAGATTATTATTTTTGGTTAAACTATTCCTTTAAGAACAAAGACATTATGTTCATTTTCTCTTCAGACTACAGATAAAACCAAAGCGAACACCCTGATTAAGAAACTCAGCAGAGGAGATTAAAGAAGTAGAATTAACAAAAGCTCTTTTGATAGTCTGTTAAAAGAACTGGCATGGGCTCACTTTCACTGAGATAAATTATCAAAGGAGCAGATGAGAGCTAAAAGAAAACAAACCTTTTCTAGCTCGGCTCTTTATTTAGCCCTGGATTTTCTAATGCCTTCAGACATGCTTCAGCGTCAACACAACTGACTTGTCTGCATGCAGGGGATGAGAGCAGTTCTTGATCTGTCAGCGTGTGCACATATTAAAAAATGAACCCGCAAATCAGAGGAAAAGGTTGCAAATGTCCCCGTTAATGTTACAATAGATTAATCGCTACGTTAGCAGCGGACTCGGAGCCAGATTTATGACATCATGCAAATAACGTGGCCTTAAGGAATTACAGCTTTAAGGCGCATCACTCCAGCAATGCATTGTGGGTGACACACTGAAACTCGCTCCATTCATTATGTGTACCGGACCTTGATTATGGATTTGAGCGAATGGGAAAGATGAATGGCTGGAGGAGTCACGAATGCTTGGTCTGAGATGAACAGAACTCACAAATGGCTCACAAATGAGTTTAACTAATTATCTAGCTCTTATTTCATTTAGCAGTGTGTTAAAAGTAGAATCTGAAGTGTTCAGTGTGCAAAATTAAAGTGCAGTCCATGAAATTTTGGTGGAATGCCGAAGGCAAAAAAGGTCCATTGTCAATACTGTGAATTCATTGGAAGTAATTCTTAATTAATAGCCACGATATCTATTTTTACTGCATGTCATGTGTGAGGCTCTGTAGATTTCTGTTGGTCGTCGCTGCAAATTTGCACGACCAATTTGAAGATGACACAAAATCTGTCTCTGAAATTCTCAGTACATTTTGGTAGTATGTTTATATGAATTTACAATGAAGAGACATAAAAAAAAACATAGCATCTACACCATAATTTTACAAAGCTACAAGAATATATTTTTTATTTTAACAGTATTTTTACGGTTTACATTCAGTAGAAAGCACGCGCATGCTGAACGCAAACAACGCTGATCACGTTGATTATGCTCTGGGGTACTCTCCAAAATGGCGAAAGACGGTAACTCGGGGATGAGAATTGTTGAATAAATTATGTTACTATTGTTTTCTTTGCACACAAAAAGTATTCTTGTAGCTTCGTAGAATTACGGTTGAACCACTGATATCACGTGGACTATTTTGCCAATGTCCTTGCCACGTTTCTGAACATTGCAGTTATGTTGCTGTCTACGGAGGGTCAGAGAGCTCTCAGATTTCATCAAAAATATATTTTTCTTTGTGTTCTGAAGATGAACGAAGGTCTTGCGGGTTTGGAATGACATAAGGGTGAGTAATAATGACAGAATTTTCATTTTTGGGTGAATTAACCCTTTAAAGCCCGAATTACACATCGCTTTTGCACAGTCGAACTCACAGCCTGTCATAGTATTATAGCCTGGGCACAAACAGGTGCTTGACAAATGCACACTAGAAAGATTCATCCTTGTCCTGTGTCTGTACTTTTTCTCTCCAGAAGATATGACAAATAAATTAGTGCACAAAAAATAAATAAATTAATTAATTGTGCAGCTGCTTGTACTGCGCAGATTACAACATTTTTATCATGCATACTGCATGCATAGCCTAGTGTATGCGTAAAAGCCAAAGTATACATTAATCTTAAGAAGACTAACTGATTAAAGGACATTATCTGTGCAATTAGTCACATGGCATTCATGGTTTAGGTCATTCGAAAAAAAAAAAAAAATACAAAACAGAAAAGACGGCAGAATTCCATTGTGGGGATCATGCACCAGCTAAGCAACTGCCATTAAGATGAATGGGAATGCAAACCTCCTTGGCAAGCACACATTTATAGGGTCAGATGTGCAATAAAGATAAATGGGAAAACAAATACACAATAGCTGAAGATACAAATTAACCTGAAGAAACATGCAAAAACACTAGATTAATGCTGTAATTTATATTACTCTGTCATTGTACTATAACAATTATTACCCTTTCTGGTCAATTCTTCAGGCCATTAACTGCAGCACAGACATCATAACCCATGGGTTCTGCTGTGCTGCTGTTATGCCACACATGTGCCTACAGTCTAATGATGCTTGGCGCACAAAGAAAAAACAAAAAAACTCAGCCCCTATATTACATTTCCCATTTTAATAAGCCAGTTAATGAGTTGAAACAATGCAATTATGAATTCTGTGGAGCCATAGCACCGCACAGTCTTAACAAAATGGAAACTACTGCTAAATATGCCATATTCTCACATTCTCAGCACTTTCCAATTAAAACCCTCTCAAATGCTTAAAGGGCAATTACTGGGGCAGATTACTGTGCGAAACGAGAGGAAGCTTCCCTCCAACTGTTGCTGGATTTGTTTAAAGCCACAATAGCTTTCTCACCGAAACTGAGACTCATTAAACTTTTGTAATATGGCTTTTGTAATCTTGTAGCGCTATAAAAGTTAAGTGGATATTCTGGCCAGGCAGAGGTAAAGATGTACTGGGTGCAGTTAATAAAACATCAGTATGATGAATTATGAATAGCAGGTTTCAAATACACACTGAACTACGCCATACATAATGAACTTCAGAAATTAGAATCTGATTGGACGTATTCTCACTGCTTGTGACATATTAAATATTATTCTGAAGTAGATTATAATTTACAACGTACATTGCAGCACAGCCAATACACTTTAAAAATGCTAGTAAATTTCCCAAGCAATAAGAAGGAATGTCATGTGACATTGAATTAAACATTAAATTGTGAAGTGGAAAAACTAAAATAATATTTTCTTGGAAAAACATCTTGTGGCAATACTCCAACAACACTGCAGCGTATTTTTCTTTCCTCAAACTTTATGGAATTATGATAGTGTCAGACAAATGTGAGAGGAAAGATATCAGTCTTTGGGATTTAATTGGTTTTGCTGACTTCTGCTGAATGGTGCGGCTTTTTAAAACTTGCACCATCAAAGAGGATCAACAAAATCTTTCAAGATCCGACTGCAAAGGAGTTAGCAGTACATTCCATAACCAGATTAATTCCCACATTGTTTTTTCTCCCACCCCTGCCAG
Organism: Barbus barbus; assembly: GCF_936440315.1. Lineage (NCBI taxonomy): Eukaryota > Metazoa > Chordata > Actinopteri > Cypriniformes > Cyprinidae > Barbus > Barbus barbus. The sequence continues at coordinate 7,475,863 of NC_136742.1, forward strand.
GGTATTTACAAACAAGCTTTATAGTCCAATTGAATCGGCCAGGAAACTGCCAAAAATGTGTTACTTTTGTTTTTAACACCCTTAACCCTGTAAACTGTTGGAGAATTGCACTGGCAGCAAATCCTTCCTGGCCCTTTGCATCTCTGCCTTAATCAAACTTAGACATACGACACCCTAATCATCAAAGCCCCTCTCTGTTCGGAGAATAAATAAATCCCAGAATTCTTCACATTGCCTGAAACATCTTTGCCAGATGGTGCAGCCATGTTTTGTGAATTGGCACTGCAGCCACACAGATTTGCATATCGCAGCTTGAGGAATGATAGTTGTTCACTACACATTTATAATCCTTTTAAATAATAATTACTCCAGATTTGGCCAATTTGGAATCTGGAATCTCATTCAGGCCTTTGAAACATAAACTATTCATCTAAAATTCTAAGGACGTAGTTCACTAAACACTGCTCCACTTTTGAGGATGGTACTTATTGTCAGTGTAAATACCTGCATCATATTCATTAACCGTTGCAATTTAGTTTAGTGGGTGCGTCGTCCTCAACATTTAAATTAAATCACAGCTACTTTTAATGTAAATTAGGTTCATTATAGACAATGCTTCTTTTACAAACACGTGTCTGATGTAGTCCACATTGCGCTATTACCAACAAATGATTAGACTAAGCTAGGTGTGAATACACTGTCTAGCTATCATGGTAATATATAACTGCTATCAAGGTACACTACAAGTCAAAAGTTTTTGAAAAGTAAGATTTTTAATGTTTTTTAAATAATTATCTTCTGCTCACCAAGCCTGTATTAATTTGATCCAAAATACAGCAAAATCCGTAATATTGTAAAATATTTTTTACTTTTTAAAATAACTCCTTTCTATTTGAATAAATCTTAAAATGTAATTTATTCCTGTGATCAAAACTAAATTTTCAGCACCATTACTCCAGTCTTCAGTGTCACATGATCCTTCATTCTAATATGCTGATTTGCTGTTCAACAAAATTTTACTATTATTATTATTATTATTATTATTATCAGTATTTAAAACAGCTGAGTACACTTTTTCAGGATTCTTTGATGAATAGAAAGATCAAAAGATCATAATTTATTTGAAATAAAAAGCTTTTGTAACATTATACACTATACCATTCAAAAGCTTGGAGTCAGTGTGTGTGTGTATATATATATATATATATATATATATATATATATATACACATACAGTATATATATACACACACAGTCGTGGTCAGAATTATTGGCACCCTTGGTAAATATGATCAAAGAAGGCTGTGAAAATGAATCTGCATTGTTAATCCTTCTGATTATTGGCGAATAAGAATTTAAAATGGGAGGAAATATGATTATGAAAAAAAAAATTTTCTCTAATATACTTTGGCCACAATTAACCCTTTTTTTCAATACTATTTGAAACCTCCATTTGCCAGTTTAACAGCTTTAAATTTTCTCCTATAATGCCTGATAAGTTTAGAGAACTCCTGACAAGAGATCAGAAACCATTCCTTCATCCAGAATCTCTCCAGATCCTTCAGATTCACAGCTCCATGACGGTGCTTCTTCTCTTCAGTTCACCTCACTCATTTTCTACAGGGTTCAGGTCAGAGCACTGGAATGGCCAGCAGAAGCTTGGTTTTGTGCTCAGTGACCCATTTTTGTGTTGTTTCTAAGGTTTGTGTTTGGATTATTGTCCGGTTGGAAGATCCAAACATGGCCCATTATAAGATTTCTAACAGAGTCAGTCACTCATTGATTTTTTATCTGTTGGTATTTGATAGAATCCATGATGCCATGTGTCTAAACAAGATGTCCAGGACCTCCAGCAGAAATATAGACCCACAACATTAAAAATACAGCAGTATATTTCATTGTACACATGGGGTACTTTTTTATCCATGTGTGCACCAAACCCATCTTGAGTGTTTGCTGCTAAAAAGCATTTTTTTTTTTATTTCATCTGACCATAGAAGCCAGTCCCATTTGAAGTTCCAGTCGTGTCTGACAACTGAATATGCTGGAGATTGTTTTTGGATGAGTGAGGAGAATTTTTCTTGAAACCCTCCCAAACAACGTGGTGGTGTAGGGGCTGTTTGGCAATTGTTTTTTTTTTTTTTTGTTTTTTTAAAGGTTTTCTGACCCCAAAACTCAACCTTTCTCTACAATTCTCCAGCTGTGGTCCTTGAAGAGTCTTTGGCCATTCAAATTCTCCTCCTCACCGTGCTTTAGGACGATATAGACACATGTCCTCTTCCAGACAGATTCATAACATTTTATGTTGTTTGGAAATTCTTAATTATTGCCCTGATGGGCAATGTTCTAGCTCTTTTCTTAAAGCCACTTCACTAATTTGTGAAGCTCAATTATCTTTTGCTGCACATCAGAAATATATTCCTATTTTTTTCTCATTGTGATGGATGATTAAGGGAATTTGGACTTTGTTTTCCCTCCTATTTATATTTCTATGAAACAGGAAGCCATGACTGGATAATTTCATGTTCATAATCCCAATGGAGAGCTCAAAATTGTAAATATGAATGGGAGTATACTTCAGAGATATTTTACTTAAGAATTTCTAGGGGTGCCAATAATTGTGTCCAATGTGCATTTGAGAAACACATGTATTTCATAATGAGATTTTGAATGAAAGGTTAGATTTTTGTGATTTTTTTAAATAAAAAAAATCAAAAGGATTAATAATGCAGGTTTATTTTCGGAGCCGCCTTTGATCATATTTATCAAGGGTGCCAATAACTCTGACCACGACTGTGTATATATATATATATATATATATATATAGGTTAAAGTTAAATGAAAAAAGTAGTTGTTCAATTTGCAAGAAAAAAAATGGTATAAGGTACTGAAGAAGTATTAACAATAAAACTCTGTTTGAGGAGCTTTTTGACACAATCTAATTTAAATATCCAAGAAACACCTTATAAATCACCATCAATAAATAACATACAATATTTTGACTATATATTTGTTGACTATATATTCTTTAAAAGGGGTGCCTGAAAGTTATTCTTTTTTATATTATTAAAATGTAAAAAAAATGTATACTACTATTAATAATACTTATAAAATGTTCGTCCTTTTCTGTCATGTCATTGTTTTCATCAAGGTTACTTTTTGAAAATACGAAAAGCATGGAAAATACTTCCAAGGTTAATTGAAAAAAGATGCTGAACCTGACAAACAGAATTAAAGGTAGCCTATAATATATTCAATGCAATCAGCTGTCTTGAAATGTTTTGATACCATTTTATAAGTCAGACATTCAAAATATAAATGAAATCCCATCACAACTCCTATAAGCAGGTGTGTAGGAATAAACAGAAGCAAACAGTCAAGCAAAAATATATGAATCCCATGCACTGCTATAGCTTGCAAATAATATTTCAATGCAACGTTTCAGGCATGCAACCTTCATTCAGCATTGTTTTCAAAAGGGAAGTTAAACACACACAAATTTAAAATACAAAGCAGCCAATGAAAGCACCATTACAATGAATAATAGCCGATAAGGGCAAAAAAGTGACAGAAAGTCAGAATTCACCATATTTTGAGAAAGACAAAAGCTGCCTCTCATCAGGATCAGTATACGGATACCAACATCTTTTTGTGAATTTGGACATCCGATTAGAGATGTACTCTTTCTTTTTTTCTCTCCATATCTCTCGCTTTGTCTAGCACATATTATCGTCTGATTAAATTATACAGCTGAGAGCAATTAAAAATGAGCCCAGCAGGCTGCTGATGCTGCAGTGTGCAAATATCATCTCTTCTCTCAGGGAAAATGAAGACAGAGAATTGACATTAACAAAGTGCAGAACAAACAAAATAAGCCAGAAATGGACAATACATGCAGCATCACAAATGGCACTGAATAAAAGAGACAAAATAATGAGGTAAAAAAGGACAGGACAAAGGAAGTAGCCTGGGAGAGCAAAAGTTTGTTTTTGAGTGAGAAAGAGACCACTGAAGTATTGAAATATTAGCTTAGCATCATGCTAAAATCCAAATCTTTTGAAATTAGTTTTCATTGCACTTTACGTGAGAAGTGCTATTTCAGAATGACAGTTTGTTAGAAATGTAATAATACTTTTCAATATAATGTCATTTTTAACACTTGACAAAGGATTGAGATTTTGAAAGACAAAACCAAATAGTCTACTATATGATATTCCTCAACATTTCAAATACAATAACATGTATTATGATGAATGAATGCATGATCTCTCACCTCATTGGTGGACAGAACCGAGTCCTCATCCAGGCTGAGAACTGCATCAGTTTTGATAGCTTGATGAGGGAAAAAACGTCCACTCATCGTCTGAGGGGAAATAAGAAGTGACATTAGTGATTCACAAATTTTCAGCACAGAATGTGGTTGAAATTTGTTAATTTACACCATTAGTTTTGGATTTGCAATTTTTTTTTTACATTGTTCAGAAATGACAATGTATTTATTAATGCAACTTTACTTTGACACATCCTTGTCTATCATCGCCTACATTGCCTGTGATATCTCTTTGAGTCTTATCTGTTCATGAAGTCAAAGTCAGAATAGTTGAACATCTGCCAAAGTACAATATGGTAATTTACACATTGCGGTGCGAAAAGGACATTAAATAAAATATTAAGAGGGTGTAGTGAAACTCCAATGCCATTTGAGGTCATTGATCATCCACTTTAATGGTGGTTTGCTGAATCGTGTCTGTACACCAGTGCCAATTCATGTGTTTGTAGTCTCTCAGGGTGTGAATGACAATTCGATAAGCCATTTGGCCCCAGAAATGACTATTTTCTGGATAATTGTAGAGTTACAGCCTAGTATACACTACAGTATATAGCTTAGTTTCATACCCATAGGATATTGACTATGCGTATGATGCAAATTTCAGGGGTCAGGAACACAAGTTTTTATGTGTCAAGAAACAAAGTCTTGCAAGGTATACAAAGTTGTTACGATGAACACATCTGAGAAGAAACTAGTTATACAATCTCTTATTTTCAGAGTTTTGTTTGAAGCAAATAAACAATATGTAAACTATTGCAGCACAAAAGTAAATCCTACTAATGTTTTCAGAGTAAGGTCAATAAAATAATCAGTACTCATTATAGTTGGACGGATATTCTGACTACAAAGTCAAAACACATTTCAACTCCTTTTTTCAGAGCTTACCCAACACAGTTCCCAACTGCAGCCTGTTCATGTTGACATTTGCCTAATTTACTGTCAGATATTGTAGAGTTAGATTTAGAATGTACGGCCTTTGACATCAACAAGATAAGATTAGACTGACCTGCACCCATTTTTGAGATCTAATCGAATGACTGTTTGCCAGACAGTCAGAAGTACTAAGAACAGGTTATTTATCACAGCAAAAGGGGTTGTCAACAGAGCGTTGGATCTGGTCTTCAAATATCTTACAGATTTTCTCGGAAGGTTCTGTTTATACTGCCAAGCTGTTGAGAGGTTGACCGGCTACAGAACACTGACATGTTTAGCGAACAGTGTGATTTTGTGATATCAGTGATAGAGAGAAGCGGGGCTGTTTTTATCTATCATTCCCTCTGTGATTAGCCATTCATCACTGCCACAGCTTTGCAGAGAGATGATGACATAACATGGTGTACAAAGTCTTCTTCCACAGATAAAAAAACTTACAAGTTATGTCTACAACTGTTAGATTCTGTGGACAAATGTTAGATTGTGCCGACGTGCTCCAAAAAATGTTAGATCACATCTCCACACCAAGAATACTGGATTCATTCTTTTTTTCAGGTCCCTTCAGAGGATATCGGTATTGTGTTTTATCCAAAACCAGTCAGCAAAGTTTTGTCTGATACCCAAAACCAGCTGACAGCAGGTTTTGTAAAATTCTGTCATCATTTACTATTTCATGACTTTCTTTTTTTCTGAGGAACACAAAAGAAGATATTTTAAAACAAAATGTTGGAAACCAAACAGTTTTGGTTTAACTTCCATTGTATGGACAATCAGTTCTCAAAATATACCATATAGATAAAAGTACTGGGGCATTACAACACATTATAAATTGTATTTTAAATACATAGACTTAATATGGAGTTGGTTCACCCTTTGCAGCTATATCAACTTTAACTCTTCTGGAAAAGGCTTTCCATAAGATTTTGGAGCATTTCTGTTGGGAATGTTTGTCTATTCATCCAGCAGAGCATTTATAAGGTCAGGCACTGGTGTTGGATGAGAAGGCCTGGCTCACAATCTCCATTCAAGTGTTTGATGGGGTTGAGGTTGTGGCTCTGTGTGGCCCAGTCGAGTTCTTCCTCACCAAACTCATCCAGTCATGTCTTTATGGGCCTTGCTTTGTGCACTGGGGCACAGTAACACTGGAGTAGAAAAGGGCCATCTCCAAGCTGTTCACACAATATTGGAAGCACATCATTCTCCAATATGTCTTGTGTTTCCCTTCACTGGAAGTAAGAGACCTATTCCAGCCCCTGAAAACCATCCCATTCCATTATACTTCCTTCACCAAACTTTACAGTTGGCACATTGCAGTCAGGCAGGTAATGTTCTCCTAGCATCTGCCAAACATAGACTCACCCATCAGACTGCAAAACAGAGAAGAGTGCTTTGCCACTTTATAGAACAGGTTTCCACTGCTCCAGAGTCCAGTTGTGGTGTGCTTTACATTCAGTAATGAAGAGGTGCATCCTAATACTTTTGACTATACAGTGTATCTTCTTTTATGTTCCACAAGAAGAAAGTCATATAGATTTGGAATGAAATAAAGGTGAGTAAGTGATGGCAGAATTTTTAGTAAATGCTGAAACGGAATTAAAGTCATGGGGAACTGCTGCTTGCAAACTATTTGACTTCCATATTTTGACATATTTCTGCGTGAAACAGGATTTTAAACAGAAAAAGTAGAGCAGGACTTCATCCATCTGTCATGTGTTTTTCAGTTTAGTTATAGTTTCATGTTTTTTGATGTCTTTATTTTGCCATATCTTTTACATTCCTGCTTCCTGTCTCGACTGTTTTCAGGTGTTTTTGTTTGAGTATTAGTGTGTGTTTGTGGCTTTTTATTTGAATGTAACCTGTGAGTTTTTATGGTACGTCTCTTGTACCAATTTAAGTCAGTGTCATGTTTGATTTATTCCAATGTTTTGTTTTGGATTCTGTATCATTCTTTTTCAGTCATCAAATAAATCTGTGCTTTGGATCCTTACCTCAACTTGCGGATAAATGTTGAATCAATAAAAGTGGGCATTGCATAACAAAACGGTCAATTGCTAGTTTTCTTGAACAATGCCTGAATAGCTATATGTCCCTTGGTTAACAATAGCCAATAAGCTGCATGGCCACATCAACAGAAAGGGAAAGTGGTCTCAGTGGCAGACCAAGTTATTTGTCTTGGTCTGGATCTGGCCTTGAAAGGTCTAATCCTACTCTGGTTCTTGACTCAAACTCTGCAAATAAACCCACTGTGAGTCCAACTGCTTTTATTGAACAGAACACAGTAGAAATGGACATTTCTGATATCATTTAGCAGTAACTTAAAAATCACTGTTTCCCACAATCAATCCTCTGTACCATTAGGACGACACTGTTTTAATCCATTACAGTAAATGGAGGCTACAGAGGAGGTTCAAACCTAATTATAGTATTGACTCTTCATTAATACCTCTGAATAATTAATAAAACTGTTCATGTGAAAAGAGTCTGATTTTTAAAATCAAAATAGCTCTACAAGCACCTCTGGTCCAGGGGTGCATTCTCATTAGCATAACAAGTTTTGAACCACCAGAGGGGCAAATATAGATTCAGGGAATATAATAAATTGACTGCCGAGATCTTAAATGTGTACAAACCATGTAAATCATTAAAGCACAGAATTATCTAGTAAATTTAATATTCAACTGTTTAAAATCCATCTTACTTCAGATGGGAACATTAAGGCATGTAAAACATACTTTGTATAGTGAATTTAAAAGATGTCCTGCCCTATTGATTTCCATTTTATGTGCATTACTTTTAAAAATATGCATTATATATTTGCATATATGTGACAGATGCTGTGACTGCAGTATGTAATATATGCATATCACTGCATTTATCATTCTGAGTCTTCTCTCATATATGTATGGGTTCTGGAAAGGACTATGTAGTTATCTGGGAGGCCAGCTGTCTTTGTTGACACATGGCTCCTTCCTCTGATATCACTCCTTTTCCCTCAAGACACGCTTTATTTAACTGTAAAGCTCACATAATCTTCCACAGGGACTGTCTGCCCTTTACTGTCTCTCTCTGTTTCATCGCCTCTTCTCTTGCATTATATATATTTTAGAGATGGTCAATATTACACATTTAAAAAAATAGACTAACAGTTTTGTTGAATCCCTGAGACATTGGGTTGGTTTCAGGTTCACCTGACCTCGATTAGATACATTTCTTAAGGGAACTTTACATAAGGCATGTCAAAAACAGCTGGGCGGAGTTCAGTAGAATGGAATAAGAAACACCATGGAGGATTTCGGGACACATTTTTAAAGCGTTTTCTAATTGTAGTGGTTATGACACTAAAAAAACACTCAAAAGATGTCATGTTATGGCAGTATATAGAGTTGTGACACTAAAGACCTCACAGCAGTGCCCTCACAGGGTTTTACTATGCAAACAGTTAAAGCACACCATTTAGCATGCTAATTTAAACACTGCCGCTAAGGAAAACAATGCTAAAATCCAGTTTAGCCAGTAGCTTTCTTCATTGGTCTACTTCTGTGCCATATGTATTTAAATTAAATCAACATGATGCAAATACACCTTTCTATGTAAATATATTTATGCCTTTTTCCACAAAAGTCTGAGTAAAAGTCCACAAAAGTCTGAGTAAAGACGCTAATGTAGCATGACTAACAATAACAGCAAACAACTACTTCCAACAAGTAGCACAACCAAACAACCTGAGGGAATATTCACAAAAACACTCACATACGTAAACGTAGCAGGCTTAAAATATCTACAGTAAATCATTCCAGCAAAGAGGTTTGTTTGAAGGGTTTATTTAAATAAATAATAATATTTTTTTTTTACAGATTCGAGTCCCTCTACTGTTTTTAAGTTATGTAAATTAGTGTTTTGGTTTAAGGCAGAATGAATGAACATTGTCCAAATACATGTTATGTATCTTAACGTGAATAATTCACCCATGCATATGTTTCATTTTTTTCATATCGTAATTCCTAATCAAAATAATTAAGTCATAGCTCAATGTTCTCTCCAATAATTTATTATTACAGTTTATGGGCCAGCTTTACTAACAGCTTGCGACAGCACAAACTGTCTTTTGGCATTAAAATAGTACTGTCAGGATTTACTAAAGATGCGCAGTGAAGAATTGCTGTTGAAAAGGCTTGGACACAGTTATTTTTGCGCCTGACCTCATTGGCAGTGTTGTGCAAGTTACTTCCTAACTGTAATACATTACAGATTACTTGTTACTGTTATTTAAAAGTAATTCCTTACCTTACAATATTACTGTCTCAAAAGTAATACAGGAGTCATGTAACACATTACAATTCTGAGTTACTTTCAGCAAAATATCTACAGAAGTAGAACTTAACATTCTAAAATGACTAAATGTACTAGAGCCCTGCCCTAATGGCAAAGTGTTTATATTTCATTCCGGCTTTTTATTAAGTTCATTTAGAAAAAAACGTTTGGAGCATTTTTTTGTTCATTAAATAAGTTTTTTCTTTCTTAAAGTAACGACCAAGCGGCCAGCGGCAGACCCGCAGGCTGATCATAGCTTATGTTTGATCAATTTAGCCTTCTCAAATCATCACGACTTGCCTAAAATAAAATCTATAGATATACTAAAACAGTTCAAGCATATAACAATGTTTAAACGTTAAACCTAGATAAATGTGCGCTGCATCCAGTAGTTTGTGCGGAGAGTGGAAACTAAAGCACAGGACATGGAGGCACCAGCGCAATCAATTGCATTTTGTTTTTAATGGAAACAACTTACGCCATAATTTTTGCTCATAAAGGTAAGAGTAATCATTCGTAACTGTAAAGGGTCTACTTTTATTTGTGTGCACTCACAATGTCAACAAAATGTCGTGCTTTTATCTTGAACAGGAGCGCTTCATAAAAATTAACCGAAAGTCAGTGAATACATGCCTCACAGACAGGATAAATATATCTAAAGAAAGCTTTAAATTGCTACTTAACAAAATAAATAAAAACGAAAACAAAAACTATTTAATATAATCATTATCCGTGAAGATGCACTTCTCTCTTAAGGCGCGTCTAACGAGGAGATGGCAAATCCTTAGTATTTCCCCCGGACACATTCATGGTAATTACTTTTGCTGGGACTTTTGCTTTATTGCGTGCATTTGAACGCAGAACTCTTCAGCTGTGCTGACGGCTCGCTGCTGCTGTGGGACACTAAACACCGTCGAACCACTCTTGACAGTCGCGGCAGCACGGACTCATGTTATTTCCACCAGCACAGCAATTTTTTTTCATCAATAATTGATGGATGTCTAAAATATAAAGATAAGTTGAAGCCTAAAACAAGCCAGAGGACCGGCCCGCATCTGAACTATGATGTGAATATGGGCCCAAAGCCCGGCCCTAGGGACATAAAAAAGTCGGAGCCCGACTTTAAATTAAATTTCCAAAAAAAAAAAATTGGGGGCTAAAAGTGTGTTGTAACGCAAGCGTTACTGAACATGTACAGAGTAAAATATTACTGTAAATTGATTAGTAATGCCTTACACGACTGTGTTACAGCAAAAAGTAATACGTTACTGTAATGCATTATTTTTGTAACGCGTTACTCCCAACTCTGCTCATTGGATATGCATTTATAGGAGAGTATTAAAATGAATCAAGCAAGGTGATTTACTAATGTTTGCGCTCATAAAATTACTGGTATTTGAGCCATTATTTAACACCTAAACAAGCATGTCTTAAATTATTTTGCGCCTGTGTTGTAAGTAGATCACCCACACCTGATTTGCATTGGCTCTGCTTATTTGCGACCATGTTAATTTTGCAATTGATCGATTTGTAAATAAGATGTTGCGTCTGTGTTCTTGAATTTGCACATTGTCAGTAAATCACCCGCAGAAATTTCCACGCCCATCAGCGCTGTTTTGGAATGGCACTCTCGCACTAATTTGCCCTGTTTGCCCTACCTTTTATATATATTTTTATTCTTTGGCAGAAACAAACTTCCATATAAAACAACCTAGATAGCACATAAATAAACTGTGCATCAGCAAATGCACTTCATTATCCCACAATCTGTCTTGTCTACCTTGTCTGTCTTTCTGTTCATGACATCAAACCTCAATAAGATGCCACAGGACTTCTCTCCCTCTCTCTCTCTCTCTCACACACACACACACACACACACACACACACACAAACCCTCACACACACAATAACTCTCTCCCTATCATGACCTCTATAGATTGCACTTCTAGTGAAAACCAAGTTCATGCCTCTCTGTTAAGCTTTTATCTCAGTATTAAACAACTCCAATTTATCTTAATCAGGACTCAGATAAAAGCGTGTTATGATTTGGATGTGCCGTTTGATAGCTTATTAGTCACAGTATGATTTAATTTTGACAAATGGTTTTTGATGAAAACTTTGATTATCTATTTCACACTTGTTTGACACATTAATTCACACTCCTTTCAAAGTAAGTAGCTGCATTTTATTTAGAGCTCTGGACTGTGTGCGTTTTTCTGATCTATATGGTTTTGAAATCTGTGTTTGTAATTATTATTACCAGTTATATCACCAAATAAAAAACTTGGACTAGAATTATGCCAAAATTACTCTTCAACCTTTGTCGGGTGGATAGAAAGTTGGATAATATATATATATATATATTATCTTTCAGTTATTTTTGCGCCTGACCTCATTGGCAGTGTTGTGCAAGTTACTTCCTAACTGTAATACATTACAGATTACTTGTTACTGTTATTTAAAAGTAATTCCTTACCTTACAATATTACTGTAACTTTTTGCCACACCTGCCAATGGTCGGTGACGTGATAAAATTTTTGCAAAAACAGGAAGTTATTACTACTACAATGACTGAAAATATATTTTTTAACTTTAAAAAAAAAGTTTTTTAATTTGTCCTTTACTAAAAAAAAACAGATTTTTTGATTGATCTTTTTAAATTTTTTTAACAAACCCCGTTTGTGGCACATATTTTCCCCGCACCCATGTTAAAGGATTAGATCAGGGCACTCAGTTACAGTAGCTTCATTTGAGGGCCAGATTATCAAACAGAAAATTTGAAGGGGGCCAAGAGGGTGGGGGCCGTCCCCGTCCTGATCTCTTTCTGGGGGGACCTATAAAATTAGACATTAAATTGAAATCTAAAATCTATAAAAGGTTAACAAGTGCTGTCTGTCAATCAATAAAAAAAAACAAATCACACATTTTTCTGTAATTAATCATGATTAATCGCATATTCATATTGTCATAATTTCACACTGAACCGCCAAATTAATGAAGAAACAGCAAAGATAGTATATTTTAAAATATGCTTTTAATGGCATCTATTTACTAAGTAGCCTATTATTAATGAAGTATTAATACCAATACTGCTCCTGGTGTCTCTATTAAATGCATTTTCCCTCAAATTCATCAAAGCCATTATTTTTTACATTTAATAGGCTCTGAAATATTCACATAAACTATAAATTGTATATGCATAAACTATACAGATTAATCTTTATTCAAGCTAAAAAAGTTCATCAGCATCTAGAGCAGTCGAGTGATTTCTCTTTTTCTTTTGATTTACATCAATGACAGACTTCAGCAGGTTTTACTTTAAAAGCAGTGCTGTCTTTTCAAAACCTGATGCACATGACATGAATCTGACACATACCCTATTTTCTCCAAACTCTTTACGGTCATTTAAGACTTTATAACTCATTTAAGACTACGATTACATGAAACTCACCAAAATCGCATATTTTGACATAAATGTGTGTGTTTTTGTCTGTTGAAGCGCTACTGGTGCGTTGTCTAAAGCGTACGTGTTCAGCCGAAAGAGCAGCCTTTCAAACTGTAGCCTACTTTACTGCACTGTTTAGGCAGCGTAACCCCAGGTATGTTCAATTTCAGGTTATGAAGGATATAGAAGGGAAAAGTTAATATTCCGAAATGAAGCAGCAATATCTTCTCAGGTAAAAGTTATTAGAAGCGTGTCTAGAGACAAGTTGGCCATCACACTGCTCTTATCAGCCCGTTTGTATCCTATTATTTGATTCGCTCTTGTCGCTTATGACAGAACAGCATCACGATGATCTTGTCTTCGGAAAATATTATTTTATTCACTTACGTCAGACACAGCGAATCTCTTTAAAAACTGGCTGTTGTTCTCACTACATTGCATTTTTATATTTCGTAAAAGTTTTACCCGCCAACTGGTGACTGAGACTGTTAATACAAAATACTCGCCAACACCGATTTTTACTCGCATTTGGCACTTGGCGAGTGTTAATTTTAGGCCCTATACATCTTACGTACTTATGTACTATATAAAATGTCTGGTTGCATTTTAAGCCTGACCTATAATTAATAAATAATAATCAAATTAGTACATACTATATTAATGTATGTACATATACTGTTATGATGCTTACACTGAAAAGCATTTCTAGTACCTGTACATTATATTAAAATTTTATATAATATATCTGAATTAATGTTTTAGCTGAACTTAAGGTGCTTGGATTGAAGTAACTTTTTTTTTTGTTTGTTTTTACACATTTTCAATTTTTCACAAAGAAACAAATAGTTGGATTTATATCATCCAAATCTTCCAACGCAACTTCCAAAAAGCGCATACTGCATGAATCCTGTATATGGAGGCAAATTCATTAATGCACATTCAAAAAGCTGTTAGCATCTTGATGAATGATCCTCAGATCTGCCTGTCATGATGATGATAATTGAAATGTCAGTCTCATAATGAATCTCTTGAGATGATAAATTGTTATGTTGGGTCATTAATGTGTTTGTGTATCAAACCTTTACAGTTCCCCAATGGACAGGCATTTTAAGTGGTCTAGATGAACCTTGAACTTTCCCCTTTGGCATTTATTATTTATTGTGTCTGACTTGATACAGCTTAGTATCCCATAGCCAGAATTTTGACTAGTATCAGCATAATGTCTGGTCCAATTTTTCAGTCCATTCTGTCCAGGAATGTGTTTTTGCATGTTATTTTAGTGGCTGGAAATAGTTCAATAACAGATATGATTCTAACTAGCTTTCAGAGATCCAATGCCACTAACCCAGTAAACATTAACAGATGTTTGTGAAAAGGATGGTAGAAGTGTTTAGGAAACATACAGATACCTCATATATGTATATCTAGGTAACATTTTTATTTACATCATGCCTGAAGGTTTATTTATTCTCTTCATATATACTGAAGAAATAGTGCATCTCCAAGGTAACATATGCATAGATTATTACGGTTGCTATGGCAGACATGCAGAGCTGATAGAACCACCTTACAATATATAACAGGCTTTAGTAAACCTGCATTTGATAATCAGTTTGAAAATGTTATATTTTTATTTGGATGTTGACCAATGAGCAACAAATAGAATACAGTGCCTAATATGACATACCTACAAACCAACTTACATTTATTCTCTAGATAAGTGTAGTTGAATTATCATAGGCTTTACTGAGATACTCATCCCTATCAGTGTGTTTTTAAGGCACAGTACAATAACAAACTGTCAGGTTGATTTATGAGAAATCTGCTCACAAAACAATGCTTTGCTGTGTGAAATTATGGGGTGCTGTGATTATTTTGGATGTGCTCCATGCCCCACTTAATGTGGAAACAGTCTGAAGCATAGCAACTAAATAATGAAATCAGTGAGTGTTAACAGTAATAAGGCGGTGCACTGATATATATCTGTTTTACTGTGTGTGTGTGTGGGTTGGGGGCATCTTCATGCTGTTTTGGCAACATCTTCATGCTGCCAAAACAGCTCTGATGCATTAAGGCATGGACTCCACAAGACCTCTAATCATGTCCTGTGGTATCTGGCACCAAGGCATTAGCAGAAGATCTTTTAAGTGTGGGATTTCTAACCCTTCTCCTACACTGTCAAAAAAAAAAAAAAAAAAAAAATCAGCATATGCTGGTTATGTATGTTTTGAAGTACAGTAGTTGGTCATTAGCTGGTTTAAGCTGGTCTTGAGTAATTAGCTCCTGCTCAGGACCAACTAAGGACCAGCTTAAACCAACTGCCATGCTTTAAAACATACATAACCAGCATATGCTGCTTTTTGCAACAGCTAAAAGAGCTACTGTACCACACTGCAGACTTCATTTCCAGCCCTGCTCCAATTCACCTGCCTGTAATTGAATTAGCTGGTTCAAGTGTGCTTGAGTGGGGTTGGAACTGAAATCTACAGGATGGTAGCTCTCCAGAAGCAGGGTTGGAGACCCATACTTTAAGTCCATGTAAGTTGCTTGGTGGGGCCTCCATGGATGGGATTTGTTGGTTCAGCACATCCCATAGATCAGGGGTCTCCAACCCTGCTCCTGATGAGCAAGAGTCCTGCAGATTTCAATTCTAACCTCAATCAAACACACCTGAACCAGCTTACTTGATAATTACAGACAGGTGTGTTTAATTGAGTTGGAACTGAAGTCTGCAGGATGATAGATCTCCAGGAGCAGAAGCCATAGATGCTCAATCGGACTGAGATCTGGGAATTTGGTGGCCAAGGCAACACCTTAAACTCTTTGTCATGTTCCTAAACAATATTTGCAGTGTGGCAGGAGGATGCATATCTTGCTGTAAGAGGCCACTGCTATCAGGGAGCACCACTGCCATTAAGGACAACAATCTGTTTGTTGTCTGCAACAATCATTAGGTGGGTGGGGCATGTCAAATTAACATCCATATAATCTTCAGCTCTTCAGCAATTTGAACAACAGTAGCTCTACAGTAGTTCTTCTGTGTGATTGGACCAGACAGACTTTCGCTCCCCATTTGCATCAATAGCCCCTTTTCCACTGTCAGGTCAGCGTGAGCCAGGGCTAATAACAAGCCGGACAGGGTCAATAACCTCACACCGCTTCCACTGTTGGACCAGCGCTACTGTAAAACCCACTGTAAACTATATCGTAAAACAAACTTAACAAAAATGGACGTTTGGTCCTTACATAAAGACTTAATACAGACTTCAGCATCAATGTTTTATAAACCAATGATTTATGATAATAATTAATTTCTAAGTAATAAGTAATTTATTAATTTGTGTCAGCATGCTAAATCAAACTGATATATATCATTATTTTACATAAAAAGAGACTTTTTCAGTCACAGCTGCTCCGTTTAATTGTGATGACAGGAATACAAAACGCCTCCCAAATTCCCACATATATATTTAAGTGATGTAACGAATGTTAATGCTTGATATGAAAACATGTGAAATGAGCAGCTGGGATCAATTCCGCCTTGTTCAATACCACTCTTCAAGCCTGTGTTGGCCCGCTTTGGACAAAGGTATTCGACGGGCCAAAAATCCCTGGCTTTTGGCCATGAAGAAGCCCCGAAGAGGCATGATCAAGCCCCAGAAGTGACAGTGGAAAAACGGCTGGCCCTGGCACGCACTAAGACGCTCGCTTTTGGCCCAACAGTGGAAATGTGGCTAATGAGTTTTGGGTGTTCATGACCCTAGTTACGGTTCGTAATAAAACGGTTCGTTTGACAGGTACTAACCACTGCATATGGGGAACATCCCAAAAGACATGCCATTAGATGCTCTGACCCAGTTGTCTAGCCATCATTATTTGGCCCTTGTCAAAGATCTTTTTATTTCACCCACTCTTCCCACTTCCAACACATGAAATTCAAGAACGGACTATTTACTTGCTGCTTAATATATTCCACCCCTTGACAGGTGCAGTTGGAATTATTTTGTCAGTAGTTTAAATGTTATGTCAGATCAGTATATATAGAAAACCTGGAATTCTCCTGTGCTGCACGTATGTTAACTGTTGGACCTTTCGAGAGTGTTTTACGTGACTTTTCTAAAAATTCACAAATCTACTGTAAATGCGCTCATAGTTAACACCCAAATGTGATAACTTCACAAAAATATCGAGTTAAACATAATTGTTCTCCTAAGATCTTTTTTTTCCTCACATTTTCCATCGACTCTGTTTAAAAACCCTAAATAGCTATATTTTGAGATATGAGATAAAACAACTAAAGGATAAGTGAGGAGACAGAGTAATCTATCACATTAAGTTGCTCAGGCTAACTGTCTGCAAAGAACACATGACAAGATGTAAATGAGTAAAACGTGCAAAGAGGGATGACGGTGAGCAGACAAAGTCTGAAAGGTGCTAATGATAAGATCAGAATATTCACATAACCACCCACACACAGCTGTGCAGATATCACACATACACACACACAATTTATTTCAAATCATTTTAGAGGTTTTAAATGGAGACATCTGTCCTGTTATGCATTTTTCTGTTTCCTTCCCACCGAAAAGTTTGAGTCTAACTTCACTTACCTGTACTTTATGTACAAATGTGTCCCTGGAAGTTAAGTAAATATGACAAAACCTTGCTTGGGGAATTTGAAAATAATTTATTATTTTAATTCTAGAATCACAAAATATCCAACATGCAGTTCTTCTATTCGTTTCATGATCTTTCTCCCATGTCCCATCTCACCTTTCTTTTGCCCTCAATGATGGAGAAGGGTGTTGTGATGGAGGGCCACTTGTTTCTAGGTGGTGGAGGCTTCTCACAGTTCCACAGTACTAAAATCTGAAACCACATTAAAACACATGAGCTGCACTGCACATTTCCATACACATGCAAAACATGAGTATTCAGTGTTAGACTGCAACCAGTTTTGAATTATTACAGCCCACATGCAAAATTTCTCAACAGATCCCATTCTCATTTATTAGTCCTGAAAAAAGTGGCGAAGCCACTAGAATAATTTACAACAAACTAGAAATTATCAAGAGACTTCTCATTTTTAGTAACTGTGTTAAGTAAGGGCATTTGCAGACAGTCTAATGTTAACTCTTCTGAAAAAAGTGTGGTTAACTGTATTTGATGTGCACTTCAAATCTTAAAAAAAAAAAAAAAAACTGCACGTGTGTCATACATTGCAATATGTTTTCATTTACATGTAATGACGTGCAATTAAGTGTTCAAAGACATTACATTCATTTTTGTATGCAAAAGTGTACATTTTTAAACAAGGTAATACATGATCTGAATATTATTCAATTTAGTAATTCTCTAATATAAACTGAACCGATGCAATGTCAGCTGACAAGAAGTTGTTTAAAGTATAGAAACTTTATGCAAAGAAGCAGTGACCCATTAGGAACACAGATAGTGAAGCTAATATGATCTGTCACTTGTCAGATACCTCGGCCAGACTGAGTGTATGTTAGTTTTGCACAGCCAGATGTTTGACTAGTTTTACATGATTTGTTGCTGCCCACATACAGGGACATAATAAAAAATGATGTGTGGAAAACCATGTCAAAAATCATGGGCATTCTAAATGAGTTTGATTCATGCATTGATAATCATTAATCTTGTTCATGATATGATGCATTAGCCAGGGCTGCAATTAATATACCGACACTTTCCCTCCAGAAAGTAAAAGGAATAGCACATCCAAAATGGAAAATCACCTACTCAGTCTCATATTGTTCCAAACCTATGATTTTATATATTTGGTACCCTGTTATTGTTAGATAAAACAAACAAATAAACAAACGTTGAAATAAAAGTTAACTGAAATACATAAATAACAAATGAATTAATTCCATTTATTTTCACTTGGTGTACTAAAATAACTAAAACTGAATAAATTTAAATGAATAAATAAAAATTTATAAAATAGTCATATCGTAAAATATTAACAAAAACTATAATAGTAAATCAGTGATTCTAAAGTAACACTGCTTTGGTGGTGCATTAAAAGGAGAAGCTTAGCAAAATGTTCAAGCCTCTGATTAACATAAAATGAAAGTGAATGAGGACCAAGAGGTGGTCAACTTCAAATGACAAAAGGCACCATAACATTTATTTGTTATTGACTGATGTCTTGTAATTCTCTTGATGCATCAAATTGTGAACATGCACATATTCAAATCGGGGAAATGGGATTTGAGAGCTACACTGACGATTTCCAGCAAAAATAATAATACTTTGGCCTTTTCCTCACAAAAAGCTGTCAAATGACTCAAAATATTATTTACCTTTACATTTAGTCATTTAGGAGATGCTTTTATTCAAAGCGACTTACAAATGATGACAACAGAAGCAATAATATTATGATATTATTATTAATTATTTAATATTACTATGAATATTATGTTGCATAATATTGTGAAATATCATGCAAACAAGTTATATTATGAAATTTCATCTGAGTGATTTATTTAATTCATTTTCCTTCAAAAGCACCCTACTGAACATGTTTTAAAGAAGAAAAAAGTCACAGGTTTGAAATGATTTGAGAGTGAGTAAATGAAGACAGAATTTATTTTCTTTCTTTCCTTTTTTTTTGAGAGTTATTCTTATTTTTTTTACCAGTGATGCATCTCATTTGTAATTTAATATAGCCAATTGTACAGGACGCCGATAAAGCAAGAACTCTAACCAACAATGCGACCTCCAGCAAACAATCGCTGGCAGTGTGAATGGCCATTCACCTGATACATTTACAGTACATTTACATTTACATTTATTCATTTAGCAGACACTTTTATCCAAAGCGACTTACAATTGGGGAATACATCATGCGATTCATCTTAAAGAGGTAAATAGACACAGGGAGTGCTCGTAATACCAAGTTTCAGGCATTGTTCAAATAGGTACAAGCTAGACAATGCCATTTTTAAACAATGCCTAGCTTCTGTATAGAAAACAGGCTGAGTAGTGTGACATATGATGTACACTTGCAGCATAGATAATAATGGAAGCGTTGTCATTGTGTCTCATATGCTCTCATATTCTCACCTGCGCACAGAACTTGGACTTGGCGACTGCATGGATTAGTTTGAATATAGGCTGCTGTTGGGACTGTAGAGGTGTGACCGCTTGAATGATGGTTGTAAACTCCTGAGACGGACTCTTACCTGCAGAAATCACAAACGTGGATAGCAGAAATGACTTTAGTGCTTTTGGACAGTCTGTATTTGCTGGTGAATTTCTTTGCTTAAATCATGGAGCACATAAAAATGCAGTTTTCGCACACTGCGAACGGCAGATTAGCCTTTATGAAATCAGTCTTCAGCGGCATCAGCCTCCGGTGTGTAACATCTCTCTGCATTTGTATCAGTTTGCTTTATGGCAGCCGTTCAAAGAGAGCACCTGTTTATCTTTGTTCCTCCGCAGGGATTCGCTTCATTTATCTACGTTTGCTACTGCGACTCCAGAAACATGACAGCTACATTAAGTCTCTATTACATCACAATAAAGGTTACTACAAAGAACAAAAGAGAAAAAGAGAGGATAAAACTAGTAAAATGAATTGATCAAAGCTGTGAAACTTTTCTGATTAGGCTGTAAAACAAAAGAGAAGTTCTTAATATATCACAGTGACAGTAATTACGCTTCGCCAGAACATCTATTATCCCTATTTCCTCTCTGCAGGGATTCAGACTCTGTAAAACTCAACAAAACAAGAACATGCTAACACACACACACTGTGTGAAACACAAGAACAAACAAGGCCACACACTCAGACCACACAGAAACAAACCACACACAAATACACAGAACTACAAACAAGCAAATCCACATGCACTTTTGGTCTGATTTTAAAACATATTATTTGAAAGTCATGTTAATGGCCTATTCACCAATTGTGGTCACATCTGGAAGTACAGTTAGTCATAAGAGGCAATTTGGTTCACAGTTGACACACACACACACACACACACACACACAAAGACAGACAGAGGCAGATTCAGAAAATGAAACATTCTCTACTATTAAACTATTAAGGATCACAGTTACTAAAAAAGACAAAATATTAAAATTAGCACATTTTTGTTATAAAAATAAAACAATATCAATAAAGTTACATACTTCATTAAAACTATAATTATACAGTTAGATGATACCTCTTGTGAAAAAGTGCACTTAATTGTATTGAATATGCTCTCAAAATGTACTAGTATAGTATACTCAATAAATAAATAAATAAGACTAAGACTGGCCAGAGCGGATTCCAAATCTTCAATACTGATCTTGCTAGATCTGTCTGCTGCTTTTGACACGGTTAACCACCAGATCCTCCTGTCAACCCTACTGGCAAAGGGCATCTAAGGAACCGCACTCAAGTGATTTGAGTCTTATCTCTCAGGTAGTTCCTACAAGGTATCTTGGAGAGGTGAGGTGTCCAAGTCGCAACATCTAGCTACTGGGGTGCCTCAGGGCTCAGTTCTTGGACCACTTCTCTTCTCTGTTTACATTGCATCACTAGGTTCTATCATTCAGAAACATGGCTTTTCATATCACTGCTATGATGATGACACTCAACTCTACCTCACATTCGATCCTGATGATCTGATGATAGCTGCTCGCATCTCAACTTGTCTAACAGACATTTCTCCACTCAACATTGCCAAGACAGAATTGCTTGTGGTTCCATCAAACCCATTGTTTCATCACAATTTCACCATCCAGCACATCAATCATAACACAAACCATAGCACTCCTTCAAAAACATCCAGAAACCTTGGAGGTGTGATTGATGATCAGCTGACTTTCTCAGACCACATTGCAAAAACTGCCCGGTCCTGCAGATTTGCTTTATTCAACATCAGGAAGATCAGGCACTTTTTTTTGGAACATGTTTCACAAGCTCTTGTTCTGTCCAGGCTGGACTATTGCAGTGCTCTCTTGGCAGGCCTTCCAGCCAGTTCTGTCAAACCTTTACAATTAATCCAGAACGTGGCTGCAAGATTAATTTTTAATGAGCTGAAAAGAATGCACGTCACACCTCTGTTTATTAATTTGCACTGGCTACCAATAGCTGCTCGCATAAAATTCAAGGCATTAATGTTTGCCTACAAAACCACCACTGGCTCTGCACCCCTTAACCTAAATTCACTACTTCAGACATATGTGCCATTTAGCAGCTTGCGTTCCACAAGTGAACGTTGCTTTATTGTGCCATCCCAAACAAGCACAAAATCGCTTTCACAGACTTTTAAATGAACCGTTCCCTGCTGGTGGAATGACCTGCCAGAGGAGAACTGGCCCCCCGACTGAGCCTGGTTTCTCCCAAGGTTTTTTTCTCCATTCTGTCACCGATGGAATTTTGGTTCCTTGCCGCTGTCGCCTCTGGCTTGCTTAGTTGGGGACACTTCATTTCCAGCAATATCGTCGACTTCATTGCAAAGACACTATTTAAACTGAACTGAGCTGGATGATGACATCACTGAATTCAATAATGAAATGCCTTTAACTGAAAATCTTTTTTTTAATCTTTTCATTTTACATTATTGACACACTATTTTCCTTTTTTGATATTGTGCAGTTGCTTTGACACAATTAACATTTTTAAAAGCACTATATAAATAAAGGCGACTTGACTTGACTTGACTGCTCAACTCTATCCGAGCAGCTGAATCCTCAGCCATCTTCAAGAAATGGCTAAAAACACATCTCTTCCATCTTTATTTGACCCTCTAACTCTAGAACTCTCTATTCTAATTCTATTCTTAAAAAAAAAAAACTTGCCCCTTTTAGACTTGCACTCTGTTCATTTACTGCTTGTTTTCTTTAAAAGAAAAACAAACCAAGATCACTAGCTTCTCTATTCTTTTTGCATTCTATCTATTTGTTTTCTTTTTATTTATTATACAGTTAACAAAAAAGGCCTCTAACACTAGCTTGCTCTATTCTTTTTCTATTCTATCTGTTTTCTTTTTATATATTATATATATAAAAAAACACCTTGCCACGTGTACTGCGTTAGGCTAACTGAGACTTGTAATAGCACTTGCATATTATTGCTTTTTTATTGATTTAGATTGCTTCCATTGTCCTCATTTTTAAAACGCTTTGGATAAAATGTAAATGTAAATCCAAGGCCACTTAAGTGTACTTAAAGACAGCATGTTTTAAAAACATGCTTATGATTATTTAAGTTAAATCATTATGTTTTAATCATATTTTGCTGTGTTTTAAAGAAGTGCATTTATTTTTATGTGATGACAAATATACTAAAGCACATGCAAAGTAATTGATTGTATTTTTTATAAAAAAACAAAAACAAAACATATGTATATATGTATATATGTATATATATATATATATATATATATATATATATATATATATATATATATATATATATATATATATATATATATATATATATATATATATATTTTTTATTTAATTTTTTTATTTATTTTTTTTTTTTTTACATATTAAACAGTAAATTAAACTTTAGGTTACCATACAGGCTTGTCAGTTCTTTTGTCAGTAACCATATTTCAAAGACTACAGAAGACAGTAATTATGAAATATCATACAAACTTGTAGTCCAAATTAAGTGGGTCTAAAAAAGCCCAGTAAGGATCAGCTAATAGCATTTAATATCCATTAAACTATAATACATTTTAATTTAATTGCAACCAACATGCATTTAAGTGCCTGAAAAATTACATTTAGTTTGCACTGATGCATATTCTTTATATATACAAAACTATTCAGTTCCTGAGGTTTTTGAAGGACTGAATCCAGCTTTTTATTTATTTAAAAAAAAAATTTAATAACATTTATTGTCAACATTTAGTACTATTTTTTCTAAGCAGATGCTTTAATCTGCAAGTAAGAAAATTTACTCACACTCAGACCATCCAATATGTAGGGTTTGTTTCTTCATCTTAACAGATTTGGAGAACTTTAGCATTACATCACTTGCTCACCAGTGGAACCTCTGCATTGAATGGGTGCCATCAGAATGAGAGTCCAAACAGGAGCGCGGTGAAGTCCCCACGTTCACTTGCAAATGGTTCTTGAAGTAATGCTAAATTTGTCCAGATATGTTTCGATAAAGACACAAACTCATTTATATCCTGGATGGCTTGAGGGTAGGTAAAAATTTAAGTTTTTGGTGAGCTATTCCTTTAAAAACAATTCAAAACAAACCAGAAGATTTGTCTGAGCTGTGTACAGAACGTCATTATGTATGCAAGCCACAACATCTGAAATATTTTCAAATGACTGTTTCAAGGAAGACAGGGACACAACAAGCCATCGGTCCAGTCTACTGGTCATGTTGGATGACATCTCATTGCCTAATAAACAGCATGTATCACAGGTAGCCGGGTTTATAGTGTTGCCCTGGCTGAGTGAATCACGCTGTATATCACGCCACGCTGAAGTTCCCTCAAGTTATGGCCACGGACAGGAAGTCTAAACTGCCCTGTCATCAAAATTATGGAAAGTGAGACTAACAACGCCTGTGACAGCAGAGTATAGACCATCTATCACTCCTGCAACACAGATTTACTGCTGACATGTGAAGCCCAGGGACAAATCCGCTACAGACCCCTATATGTTCATGCAAACACATACAGGCCGAGTTTAGGAAGGAATATGGCTGACACATATGTTCACGATCCACTACCGACACACACACACTGCTTGGAGGGGAACCAACATCTATCTGAGTTATGATTTCATTTTCACTGCAACAAAGTTTTACAGCATTGAGCTGAAGGTGGTGAAGAGACGCACACACTCACACACACACGCACGCACACGCTCACCGAGTGTCGAGTAGTAGAAGGGGAAGAGGGTGAGGTCGCTGGAGAACTCAGGAAGTGCGTAGAGTCCTCCAGGCAAAGAATTCCACATCAACCTGCTTCGAGACATGTGTGTCCGTATCCTGTCGTGGATAATCTGTGAAAACAATATATACATCAATATTATTTCCAAGTCACAATTAGCATGGATGCTGCAATGAACTAATCATGAAACATACTGATTGTGAGTGCTCTCAATGTGTCAAAATTTTTTCTCAATGTGCTCATTGTTTGTGCTTAAGTGAACACATGGCATACATTAACCGCATGAGTTGTATCATCTTAGAACTGTACATTTCTGCCATATGGACATTACTTTGACACAGTCACCTCCGATAAATAGATCACTCTTAATTGTAATGTAGAAACATTTTCTGAAAACTGCTTTGAAATGGTACCGTGAAAAGCTCTATTCAAATAAATGTTTTAGCTGTGGTTAAACCTTGGAACCAATGACAGCCAGTTTCTGTCAGCGTATAAATGCTGTGTGCAATCACAGGCATTTTAATTCCTATAAACACATAAAAACAAACTAATGAGTGAGGTTTAAACAATCTGATCAGTGCTTTGAAAAATGCTAGATTTAGATTCTAGATTGCATTTTTGTCAAATAAAATATGGACTCCTTCATATTTATCTTTTAAGAAAAACTAAAATATTATTCCATGTATTTAATTTTATGCTTACTTAAATATGTTTTATAAAGTTTATAAATTTTGCAATTTATTTAATACAGACTGTTTTTTTATCTGTATAAAATAAATAGTAATATATGTACATCTATATATATATATATATATATATACACATGTATATTTTACAGGTAAGTAGCCTCTGGTTACCCAGAGACATTCAATAATTTTATGGTTCTCTGATATTGGCTAATGGTCACATGACATGCAGGCAAACAAATTCAATATTTTGACATGTTTTAGAAGGTTTTTTTATTTTGTTCGTTCATATTTTTATACTGTTTATTCAAACTGTTCATGCTTAATTTAATGTTAGTTTAGAAATACACTAGTTTTCATTGTTAATTAACATTTGTTAAATGTAGTTAAATGGTAAAAAATCTACTAGTACTTGTAGAAATTAACATTAGCCAAATATTGTTTATCGTTAGTTCATTATAGCTAATACATTTACCAATTCAAACATATGTGACAGTATTGTAAGTAGGAAAAAAGGATTGTAAAGTGGAAAAGGATGGATGGATGGATGGATTGATAGATACATTGATTTTGGAAGCCCGTTTCCGCCAATGTATAATTGCGACTTTTTATGTCACTTTTTTTTTTTTACGTGAGTTTACTCAGAATTGCATGATATGAACTCACAACTATAATTGTTTTCTCAGAACTGTGAGATATAAAGTTGCAATTCTGAAAAAGAAAGTCCGAATTGTGAGATATAAACTTTCAATTGTGAAAAAAAAGTCAAAATTGTGAGATAATTAGTAATTACCTTTTTTTTTTGTGGCG
Organism: Barbus barbus; assembly: GCF_936440315.1. Classification (NCBI taxonomy): domain Eukaryota; kingdom Metazoa; phylum Chordata; class Actinopteri; order Cypriniformes; family Cyprinidae; genus Barbus; species Barbus barbus. Next base: position 7,502,266 of record NC_136742.1, read on the forward strand.
AAAACGGGGTTTCCTAATATATATATATAAAAACTTTAATTTTTCTTATGATTATGCCTAAAAAAAAAAAAAAAACAACTTGGCAGACCATCTCTGTCAGTCTTTGAAGGCAATGCATACAAAATTCTCAACAGTATGCACACAGGCCTAATTACTCAAATTAAATACATTAATCTTGTTTTATTACAACACTAATTAATCACAATCATCACAACGGGGTGCTAGAGATCTTTAGACCAAAAATAACCTGTATAACACACACGCACACACACACACCCTTTTGTGCCCTGAGGCCAATTAGGATCAACTACAGTCTAATGTCAGTGTGTCTGTGTATCTCTGCGCCTTTACATGTTTTAATGTGCTTTACGTGAAGTGTATGATTTTGTCAAAACCTCGCAGAAAGCGAAGCATCTCATTGGTCTTGTTCTGTGAAGCAGGGAATTCCACTCAATGTGGCATATGTTCTAGAGGAAGTGGAAGTCCACGGAGAGGGCATTTGATCTACGTGTTTAATTAGGTATCATTTATTTCTGAATGCACTCACACAAACTCACACCACACATGCACAAGTATTTAAGGACTCATTACGTAAATTGTCAACATGGAATGGCATGGACATAACAATGTACTGTTAACTACAAGTCTTTGCAGAAATAGGCCTATAGGCCTAAACCTGGAAACAAGTTAGCATTTTAGCACTTCTCCACCACCCTGAAGTCTATGATTTTTTGAAAGGGTTATATGCCTAAAATAAGTCCAATGATTAACATAAGCTAAATATATTTTCACAGTTTATTTTCCACACTTGTGTGTGTCAAAGCCTTTACTTTTCATGAAACAGGCCTTTGCTGCCAAATGACTACAGAGGTTAGTTAAACATCATCACGTTGAACAGTAAAACAACTCACTAGTCCGCTTTTACAAATTGAATACGTTGTTGGAAGCTTACTGCCAATTATATTTAAATTTTGTTCTGAGCAAAAGGTATAAGAATAATAAACTTTTGCTGGTCACAGAGCTTTAAACCAAATCCAGTGGAATATAATATAAAAACCCTGTCAAGGGACCCAGGGTGATGCTATCTAGGTTGGCATAATGCATTATTATTTTCATGTTTGAATTACAAGGTATCATTGGCCATGTGATCTCATCATGGCACCCTTCTCCCATCCTCTATATTGAATAAAAGGCTTTTCTAATCCATTGATATAAATTAAGTCTCAATCACTTTAAACATTTGCCTGAGGTGCAAATAATTTCTTTAGAAGAAAATTTGTATTTATTTATTTATTAATGAATGAGTGAGTGAGCAAACTGAAGAAATGCTCTTTGCATTGTCTTTGACATGAAGAACTACAGTTCGGTCAGAAGGAGGGCAAATCCAGACAATGAGCTCGAAATTTCACACACCGACATTCTGTTCAAAACGTTCCGAGCGGAACAGAAGCAGGGATTAGGATAGCTCTGGAAAGAGACCAGCCTCAGGGGCCACAAATACACAGCATGGAAAAGTGTCTGTTTAGTGACAGGAAACATATTGTTTACTCATAGTCCCAGAATATGTGACGCAGGGTTCCCCTTCAGGAACTCAAGCTGTGTCAGATACGCTTTGGGAACGCCTTCAGCGTGACCGTGCTCTGAATTATCCGTACAATCAGTCCAATGGAAGGGCGAGGCGTCACGGGCGGGTGATGTCACGACCAGGAAGCTTTAAAAGCACGTGAGGTGGAACTGGCTTCAGCTTTCTGTCATTCAGCAAGCGCTCTGTGTATCTGTCAGTCCGATATTTGTTTTGTGAGTCTTATTTGGTGTTGTTTGTCAAAATAAAGCACTATGTCCAAGGCCACAAGTAAATAAAAGCATAAGGGCGATCTCAGATCACGCTTCAAGCTGTGTGTTCCTCCCTGCTCTCGCTACAATCACGAGCGGGGATACACACAGTTTGTGCGTGGTCTGCCTGGGCGCGAAGCTCTCGATGGAGCCGACTGCTCACACTGTGAGCGGCTTCCGCTACACACGCTTCGCTCCTGGAGGGCTGTCTTCGAGAAGGGAGCCTTTGCGACTGTTCCTCGGGGTGCTGGCCCCGCAGCTGCCGAGGCAGAGTGGCGGCTGCCCTCGTGGGGCTCGCACATGGATCATCAGATCCAGCGTCCGCTCTCTGTTTTTGGAAGCCCGCACCGCGATTTCTTCCCCCAGAGAGAGGACTCAACGCTCCGCTCCGCCTGTCTTCCTCCGAGGAGGTGGACGTGAAAGACGTCGATGAGCTTTGTAAAGCTGCAGTGTTTGCACAAGCATATTATGAATGACGACATCATTATATTCGCGCTGTCAGCTCTAAGATAAAGGGCTGATTGTGCTTTTCCCCGCCGTAAGATCTCGCGGTTCCGGTCCGCCACTGCTGAGGCATGGCAGCGAGTGAGATTGCGGGGATTGCAACATGGATCTGGCGGATGGGTTGGAGACGGGTCTGCCCTATCTCCACCTGCATTCCCCAGATCTAGCACTCTCGCTTGGGGCTGGAAGCCCGCGGTGTGGTTCTTCCCCCTTTTTAGTGAGAGCTCGCTGTTGCAGCGCGCGCTGCCGAGGCGACCGTGTGCATTACTTCATTCTCATTCTTATTATGAATCCTTTTCATATCAGACCGTGTTTACTCATCTGGTTGTCTTTCTGCATTTAATTTTTGAGGAATTAAATTATGTATTTAATCTAACTAGGAGAAGTTAGGTGTGTATATATGTATACACATACATATGTGTATATAGGAGCCTCTTGGATGCTTTACCTTTCTTCCTCTGAGGAGGTTGAGGTGATCAGCAGGGGCTGCTGGGCGGAGCAGCCCCAACCGTAGTCCAGCTCCTCATTTAGGGAGCATCACCTCTCGTTCTCCCGATAATATTGGAGTCAGAGTCGCGCTCCCGGGCCAAAGGCTTCTAGCAGAAGGCGGATCTGCGGATCGTCATTCTCGCTGGATAGTCTTTGGCTAAAACGTCCTGCTGCCTATGAACCAGGACTTCTGAGGGCCGGCCCCTCTGGGGAAGAGCGGCGCACATCGCATTACACGGTGCCCGTCTCTCCTCAGTGCCCTCGGGAGATCGGTCTCCCAACCCTGCCAGTGTTCCAGGGCGCAGTGGTCTCCAGCGAGCGCTTCTCTGAGTTACTTCCGCCCGGAAACCTAGCGGAACTGAGAAGCTCGCCTCCCCTTTGGGGGTCTCTAGCTATTTCGGCCGTCTCCTGCCGGTGTGCCGTTCCAGGACACCGAAATAGCCGCTCTGGGTACACCAGAAGCCAGTCTCGAGAGACTGGTTCCCTTAGTAGACTATTTGGCTACTCCCAAATGTGTCTCCATGGGTCCTGCATACTGTAGTGAGACGCTACAGAATCCAGTTTGGTTCTCCTCTGCCTCAATTCACTGGGGTGAATCCCACTCAGGTGGGCCCTGAGCAGGCTCTGGTAATGGAACGAGAAGTAGAGTACTCTCTTGAGGAAGGAGGCCATCGAGGTGGTCCCTCTGCACGAAAGAGAGTCCGGGTTCTACAGCAGTACCTCATAGTTCCCAAGAAGGATGGAGGATTGCGTCCCATTTTAGATCTACATCAGTTGAACCGCTCAGTCAGAAGACTGAAGTTCAAGATACTCAAATCTGAAACAGGTAAGTATCTCAGATCAAGTCCGAGGACTGGTTTGTCACGTTAGATCTAAAGATGCATACTTCCACGTCTCCATCCTTCCCACTCACAGGAAGTCCCTGAGGTTTGCTTTTGGGGGCAAAGCGTACCAATATCGGGGTTTTCCCGTTGGCCTTGCACTCTCATACAGCACTTTTACATCAACGATTGGTTGATTCTAGCTCAATCGGAGCAGCTGGCGATTTGACATCGAGATGTCGTTCTCGCCCACATGAAAGACTAAACGCCAAGAAAAGTGTGCTTTCTCCATTACAGAGGACCACTTATCTGGGCGTGGTGTGGGATTCGACCACGATGCAGGCACGTCTTTCCCCTGCTAACGAGTCGATCCTCACAGTCAAGAGAAGGCCAGTCACTCACTGTCAATCAGCTTCAGAGACTGCTGGGTCTGAGGGCAGCTGCGTCCAACGTGATACCTTTTGGCCTGCTGTACATGAGACCCCTACAGTGGTGGCTCAAGACCAAGGGGTTCTCCCCGAGGGGAAAACCACTCCGCACTTTCAAGGTCATGAGACGTTGCATACGTGCCTTAGACATGTGGAGGAAACCTTGGTTCTTGTCCCAGGGCCCGGTGTTGGGAGCTCCTTGTTGCCGTGTAACACTAGCGACGGATGCGTCGCTCCAGCTGGTGCACCAGATCCTTGTGTGGTCCCAGGGCAAACTCCTCTCATTAAGAGCAGTGCATATACCTGGGTATCTCTATGTGGGAGCAGACGTTCTGTCGAGACAGGGGCCGAGGCCCGTGGAATGGATGCTTCACACCGAGGTGGTGAAGCAGATATGGAGAGTGTTTGGCCAGGCACAGGTGGACCTATTTGCGACTATAGTGTCAGTTCAATGTCCCCTCTGGTCCTCTCTGACGCCTCCAGCTCCTCTAGGACTGGATGCTATGGTACAGACTTGGCCGAGGCTTCGTCTGTACGCTTTTCCCTCTATCGCTCTGCTCCCGGGAGTTCTGGCGAGAGTGCGCCGGGACGAGGTCAGTCTACTTCTGGTAGCAACGTTCTGGCCGGGCCGAGTATGGTTCTCGGACCTGCTTTCTCTCCTCGACGGCACTCCATGGTCAGGGGAGTGCCGTCAGGGGAGTTCTCCTCTCACAGGCGGGGGGCACAATTTTCCACCCTCGCCCGGAGCTGTGGAAGCTGTGGGTGTGGCCACTGAGGGGGCACAGCTCATAGCCTCCGGTCTCTCAACCGAGGTTGCTGAGACCATCCTCCAATCCAGAGATCCCTCTACGAGGAAACTGTACGCCCTGAAGTGGAAGCTCTTCACTTCATGGTGCGTACGAGGAAACTGTACGCCCTGAAGTGGAAGCTCTTCACTTCATGGTGCGAAGGTTGCCAGCTCGACCCAGCTAACTGCCCGATTGGTACAGTTCTGGAGTTCCTGCAGGCCCGTCTCTCCGCAGGGTTAACCCACTCCACCATTAAGGTGTATGTGGCGGCCATTGCGGCCTACCACGTTCCTGTCAGTGGTCAGTCAGTTTGTAGACACCCCCCAGTTACACATTTCCTCCGCGGTGCGCTGAGGCCACCGGTACGTTCACGTGTCCCCACGTGGGACCTAGCTGTGGTACTAAAGGCTCTTTGCAAGGCTCCCTTTGAGCCCATTGAGGAGATATCTGACAGACTCCTCACCATTAAGACTGCCTTCCTTCTGGCTATTTCCTCTCTAAAGACAGTTGGTGATCTACAGGCCCTTTCAGTGGCCCCTGCCTATCTTGGCTTTGCGCCCGGTATGGCCAAAGTTTTTCTCTACCCCTGAGCGGGGTATGTACCTAACGTTCCCTCTGTGATGCCACAGCCCGTCGTACTTCAGGCCTTCTGTCCTCCTCCCTTCAGGGAGCCCGACCAGCAGAAGCTTGGATAGTGGATGCTATTAATACTGCCTATGAGTCCTCTCAGCTCCCCTCGCCGATGGGAGTCAGAGCTCACTCAACCCGAGGTGTGGCGGCCTCCAAGGCCTTCCTAGCAGGTGTGTCTATGCAGGACATCTGCAACGCTGCTGGGTGGTCCACACCCCTCACTTTTGTAAGGTTTTATGACCTCGAGATTCGAGCCGCTCCAGGCTCTTCTGTCCTCTCGTCCTAGTCACACTAGACAGGGACTTGTCAGTCTGGCGGCATGGGTGTCTTGTTCCCAAAGCAGCTCGAGTTCCTGAAGGGGAACATCTCAGGTTACGCATGTAACCATGGTTCCCTGAAGGGAACGAGACGCTGCGTCTCGAGGCCATTCCTCCGGCATCCCTGCCAGCGCTTGCTTCATTCTTAGAAGCTGAAGCCGGCTCCACCTCACATGCTTTTAAAGCTTCCTGGTCGTGACGTCACCCGCCCGTGACGCCTCGCCCTTCCATTGGACTGATTGTACAGATAATTCAGAGCACAGTCACGCTGAAGGCGTTCCCAAAGCGTATCTGACGCAGCGTCTCGTTCCCTTCGGGGAACCATGGCTACATGCGTAACCTGAGACGTTTTCAATGAGGTTGAATTAAGATGCTTTTTTGCAATGGTTCCTGCAACTGGTCAGTTGCAACAAAAATGAGTCACAAATCTATTCTTGCCATGGTCAGCAGGAAAAACAACTCAAAATGCTAATAATAAAATCAGTGTTATTTTAGTATCTTATTTTAGTATTTGAGATACCGTTTTGGTTTTATTAATATTTTGAATTAGTGTTTTATTTTTATATTTTAGTTTAGTAGTTTGGTTGTATAAATACGTCTGAAAATAAAATTGAGAGATGTTGCTTTGGCAACTATCTGAAATAAATTAAGTAATTACAAAAAAAAGTTTATTTCAGTTAAAATAGATTTTACTTCAAGTAACTTTTTGTGGTTTTATTTTTATTTTTAGGGAACTACAATAACCCTGCATGAAACATTTTACATAGTAAGTTTATTTACAATTTAATCTGGAAAGTGGTATTTATTTAAATAGTTTTTATTTTTGAATTCATATGTTTATAATTAATAAATTTTTTATTTAATTTAATTAAGTGGCACCCCTGGGCCTCAATCGCTGGGAACATGAAACAAATAAAAATTTAAATTCAATTTGCATGTAATTTTTTTATTTATTTATTTTTCATGGTAGTTTTTAGGAAATTTGGGTAAATTACGATTTACAGACAGCTTTGATACTGTTTTGGGTAATTGTTTAATGTCTAGTGTAAAATCTGGTTTTAAAGAGTTCCACTGCTTTACTGTACACAGTTTTAGAAATTACAGCGGTATCTCTGTTTCTGATCACTTTGGTGATATTGGGGAAGTTGGCAGAAATACTGCTCTACTCTGTCTGCTTTCTGAACACATATATAGTCAGTCATATTTCTGGCAGTGACGTCTGGCAGTTCTCAGTCTGGACCTGTTATTAAAAGACTTGTCCAACACCTTCCTGAGATGAAGAGATACAGAAACCCGGCACAAAGTTTCCATTCCATCTAGCTGACCAAGGCTGGCCTGTACCCTGGGAGAAACTTCTCAAAGAGATGTGTGAGGGAGTAAGGGAATGTTTGTGTAAATCCGTCTGCATTTTTATGTGGGTTGGAGAGGTCTGGAAAAGACCAAGTGTGTTTGATCATGGCAGGTATCATCTTCTTATGTGTGACAGCAACTCATGATGAAACCTTTTGAAGAAAATAGAAGATGTCAGAGAGTGAGAGAGATGGAGAGAACAAGAAATGAGTGAGTGTGTGAGAGAGATAGAGACAAAACAAAGCATATGCCAAGAAAAAAACACATGATCAACATTAACTATACAAATGACCTGTATGGACTATGATGAAGGACGATACTGAATGGAATTAGGATTTTATAGAAGAGGTATGAAGCCTCACATTTTAAAATATACATAGATTTAATCATAAAATGATGGTTATATCAGAAAATAACCATACATGAACTTACAATGCCTTTTTATTATGAAAAAGAAGTGTGCTTTATTGCATTGCATGTTAAAATGTATAAAAAAAACTGTACTTGCAGATAATGTAATATTAATGAAATAAAATGCCAATTAAGTGTATAAAGAGGTTACTGTACTTGCAGATAATATAATATTAATGAAATAAAATGCCAATTAAGTGTATAAAGAGGTTACACTTTCATGACTGTTTACTTGATTATAATTTTATTTGTATGTGTCATAATTTTTGTAATATATTTTAAATGCAATAACTTGCAATTTCATCACTAAACAGGTTTAAATACACGACATACTGTCACATGTATGTTACTGTTTATTTCCTGTTTTTCCTTATTTGGTTTAGTTCCTGTTCTCATTAGTTAATCATCGTTCATTCTGTCCACCTGTCATGTTTCATTATCTCATTTATCTCCCTCCATTTAAGCCCTGTGTTCGCCTGAGTTTCTTTGTCTCGGATTTATGTTGTTTTCAATGGTCCACGTGTGTTGATGTCAATTAAAAGTATCTCTTTGTTTATTCCTGCCTCATGCATCTTAACTACAACCACGACCCCGTGACAGAATCGAGACCCAAAACAAAAGATTAAGTGGTGCTCCTTCTTCCCGTTTTGTTTTTCAAAGTCTTTTGTTTTTCCCTGTTCCTCCCGCGGCTAGGAACAGGGAAATACAAGGAACAGGAGCCCTCTCTGGGCTAAACTCGGGAACAGACGTCCTCTCTGGGCCAATCTTGTGAACGGAAGCTCTCTCTGGGCCAACTTTGGGAATGGAAGCTCTCTCTGGGCTGATCTTGGGAACGGAAGCCCTCTCTGGACCAAACTCGGGAACGGAAGCCCTCTCTGGGCCAAACTCAGGAACATGAGCCCTCTCTGGGCTAAACTCGGGAACAGGAGCCATCTCTTGACTCGGGAACAGAGTCTCTTTCAGGGCTGGATGGGGAACAGGACTGACAGAGGGCTCCAACGAAGGAGGGAGTAGAGGGGGCAGGTCAGCATACAAGTCCGAGTCGGGATCCCCTTCTGCGTTCCACAGTCCCAGTTCCTCAAAAATCTCACCCCCGTTCATAGCGCAGTGGGTGGAGCTCCTCTCCACACTTTCGCTGTCCACGGCTCTTTCCCTCGTGGTGGGCGTTGTAGCCGGCTCTTGCACCTGGTCTGATGTCATCAGCAGCTCTGGCTCCACTGCGATCCTCAGCACTGTCGCTCCGTGCGGCGATGGCTCGTCAGTTGCAACGGACTTGGGCTCTCCGTCATCGGTGAGCTCGGGTTTTGGCTCTGCGCAGCGAGGTGTTGGAGGGCTGTGCTCTGGGTCCGGAGTGGAACTTCACAAAGGCAGCGAAATCCGCTAGAGGGGCCATCTTCGGACTACGGTGCTCTGCACACGGGGTTCAGGCTGACGTCAAAGAACACGCAGAGCGCATCGTCCGGGTAGCTGGTAAGATGGGCAATTTCCAGAAACAGTCTGGTATCGACCTCGAGCAATCTCAATTTCCAGAAACAGTCTGGTATCGACCTCGAGCAATCTCTCCCCCTGCTCCAGGATGGGAGAAGGGGTTGAAGGGATCCATAGGGAACAAATGGGAGAAAAAAAAAAAAAAAACACTGAACAAATAATGGAAACAAAAACGGAGGGGAAACACACAGTATAACTATTTGTCGGTCCGGTGTTCTGTCACGATGTCTACTGTGAGGAGCAAGGAACGTGGAGAGAAGGAAAATGCGAATCACAGTCTTTAATATCCAAGGAAAGGGGTAATACAAGGCAGGTAGGAGACACAAGTAGCACATCAATGTAGACATAAAACACCAGACAAAGGAATCAAGGGGCAGGCAACACTATAAATACAGAGTTTAACGAGGGGTAATGAACGGGACACAGGTTAATCAAATGAGACACTGGACGACAGGGAGAAACTAGGTCATGGGGAGCACCTGGGGAGAAAAACACCCACAGATAGTCCATGGGTGTGACAATTACATTCAGTTTATGCACAAGTATATGATTTTAAAGTATATTATAAAGTATATCATTTATTAGTAGTCTAGTCCTTTTAAAAGTAAGCTAAAGTATACTTCTTTATGGGTAGCCTATACATTTGTATATAATTGACAAATGTCAAACTACAGATTGTATGGAGAAATCTGGAGAACAAATTCCTGATACTAAAATAATGGTAATATTATTTATATTTCAGATATCTGCATTAAATTAGAAAATAGAAGATTTTAAATGGAGGTTGCAGACTTTTGGATCTCACTGTATTCGGGAGTGATGACAAAATCAGTTGTGGATAAAAGTAAACGTGAAAAAGTAGTATTTAAAAATGTAATTTTTAGGACTTAATTTTTTTTTTTTTTTACATTTAGCTATTGCTGGAATGACTGTCAGAGCGATTCTTTTCCAGCCAATCAAAATCTTTCTTACTTTAAGGTGTGCACTGCAATTATGTTCACATAACAGAAGTGCTCACCTAAAATAAACATAATTTTATTGTCCACTGGTGTAAACACTATTATATATATATTTTTTTATCCTTTTTATGGTTATTTCACACAAAAACTAAAATTATGCCATTAGAATATCTCATTTTGTGAAAATCATACATTTTTTGGAATGACATGAGAGAGAGTAAATTATGATGGTGTTTCCATTTAATTTCATTTTGGGCGAACCATCCCTTTAAGTGCCAAAAAAACCCAAAAACAAATACACACACACACACACACACACACACACGCAATACAAATGACATCAAGATGCTGGCAGTCCCTCATTCACACATTTCCCCCAGCATGACTCATTTGGACGCAGCACATCTCTCTCTACTGTGAGGACTAACCTCTAATGTGGTTAAGACTATCTTTGTGACGGAGGAGAAGTAGGCATCCCACAGGAACTGAGTCTGCTGCCGCAGTGCCAGGATTCTGTCTGAACCCACAGACCTGGTGATAGATGGAACCTGAGAGAGAGACAGAGAGAGAGAGCGAGTGCGTCTGCGTTCAGATATACTTTATGTTTGTGTTTTTCAGGATGGCTCAGTGGTTATTAGCAGTTTATTCTAAAGTCTAACCTTTGAGCTTGTTTAGTATTTTATCAAGATATACAAGCAATGCAGGAGTTTGTACAAGCAATGCAGGAGTTGGACTCTCTCAATAGCTTTTATCTGTCCAGGGTTTCAATAAAATGTTTAATTACAACATGACAGCTTAATAAAACAATCAGATCTAAAATATGTCAGACAAACTGTTAATGTAGTGTGTAGCGTATTTTCATTTGTGTGCTTTAAAGTTGCCTACAGGTCCTACAATGGAGTTTAAGTCTCACAGTCATGACATTTTCTCAGTTCTCTCCAGAGTAAAAGTGCTTATTCAGCTTCGGAACTGTGGTGGCATTTGAACACTAATATGTCAAAGAGATGGAACACAAAACAACCATTAATAAACTTCACATATTAAAAGAAATGCAACAATTTTTTATGTAATACACAAAAGGTTTTGAAACTAGGGTTCAGGGACTCAGTGGGGCTTTAAAATTGTTTAACACAACATACTTTAAAGTCTGGATTTCACAGAGAGGGTCACATTTGTTCTTATTTTTAAAAGACAAATAATATAGTAATTATTATTAAGAAAAGAATTGGAGGAAAATATGCAACGTTGCTTGGTGATTTTGCTTTGGAATCTTCAGAAAACTATAACTCAATTTTCCTCAAAATCAACTCTGCTGACTCTATCGCCTTCAAAACAGTTGTAGCTCAGTCATTTTTGGTCTGAGTCCAACAGGTCATATATCATTTTGAAGGTATTTTAATGAAGCATGTGAAAATAAAAATAACTATTTTTTGAAAATGTGCTAATGCGTCGGAATGTTGCCAGCACAGGCCACATATACAGCTTAATACTTTGTTTTCTTATACAACATAAATGGGTCTTTATGAACATTTAATTAATTGGATAATAAAATATTGCAGTCATTAGTGAAATGTGGGTATTTGATTGTATGTGTGTGTGTGTGTGTGTGTGTGCGTGTGTGTGTGTGTGTGTGTGTGTGTGCGTGTGTGTGTGTGTGTGTGTGTGCGTGTGTGTGTGTGTGTGTGTGTGTGTGTGTGTGTGTGTGTGTGTGTGTGAAAGAGAGACAGCCTAAAATGTAAGTCATTACTGCATATGATGCCACCAGTGTAGTGGCTCAAATAGCAGGGATGATTTCATTTATTAGTCGCCACGCCCCTAGTATGGGTTAACCAATGATATGCCCCCTGGAGCATGTAAAAGCTGAACGTTATGGCGTTGCTGAGTGTCTCAGTAGCCTCTCACTGCAGAACAAAGATCCAGGGGGCGGGGTTGGATCCACATCTAGGGGGTGGAGACGGGTAGGTTTAGGTCTATGTAAGGTGGGAGGAGTTGGATCTAGATCCAACCACACCTCCTGGATCTTGTGTTCTGCAGTGAGGACCATCTCGGGTGTCTGGCTACTGTTTGTGCCGTTCCGTCTGAGGACCGTCCCTTCCGGTTGGCGAGCGCTTCCTGTTGCTCTTGTGGAGTTGGACGTGGTAGCTGGCTAGTGGACTTTTCGTACTTTATTCATCGATTGGTCGCCGTTCGTTATCTGTATGGATTTATAACTGTAGTACAATATCTAGTCCTGTGCCGTGGCAATGCCTCTTGTTGCGTGATCGCTCTGTTAAATCAAATGCTGTGGCCGTGAAACGAAGGAGCAATTGGCATTTTAGATGTAAACTTTTGGGGCAACATTTCTGATGATGCTGTCTTGTCCGCACTACATTGTCTGGGCCTTGCGTTGCTGCTGGAGCCTGCTTGTTTGTGTGTGTGTCGCTTTGGCCAGAGTTTGAACGGCTTGCATCCGTTTTGTATGTCTGTGTGTATTTTGATTGTAACTCCTATTTTGTTGGTTTTGTTCTGTTTATAACTGCGTTTGTGTTCAATTTTTGTTGTAATGTTTGATTTACTGTATTGAGTGCCAAGCGAAGGTTAGTGTGAATCACATTTAACCTTCTCATTTATGTTTATTTTGTTAAATTTAAGTATGAAAACAGCTTGTAGTAAGATCATTTAAAGGGCCGTAAGTCTTCTGGCCTTTAGGTAGAAGCTGGTTATTTTTTTGATTGTTAACTGTTTCTTGAGAGTGGTTATTCATTTGTTTCACTTGGAGTATATTTTGTTATTGTTATGGAATTTGTTTTGTGATACTCAAAGTGTCATTTGGTAAAGTCTGGTTTCCCTTGTAATAGGGTGGCGTAGTCTGCTACATCGAGATTTTGCTGAAACTTTCTCTATACCTCCTCGCTATACACCAGCAAAATTGTAAAAGTCAGATTTTATTTTTTTTTTTTTAATAAATAGAAATAGAAAAGACCTAATTAATTGTGTCATGCTAAAGTATGACAATATCAATTGTCTCTGCAAATGGAAGATGACTTCTCCTCCTGTAATTTGGGGAAATAGTGAATTGGCTTGATTAAGAGCTTGGGGGAAAGTGTGATTATAATTTTTTTAAAAACCACTCTTAGAACCTCCTGGGATTCATTGCTTCTTATTTTTCCCTCATGAGAATTTCAGCAGCTTTTAATTAAAGCTCTTAGTGCTGTGAGTGGTCATTTTAGAAAAATGTGTAAAAAAAAAAAGCAGGACTTTCAGTCTGCTGTTAAGAATGATGGAGGGTTTAAAACAGATTACACAGTAATGTGGTCCCATTACTGTACGAATACATTATTTTAAAGAAGACTATGTGTTTGTTAGTGTCTTGGGGGGATAGTGCATTGATAGTCTGATTCGAGAGTGTGTGTGTGTGTGTGTACCTGCAGTAATAATCTCTCATCTCCAATGATGGCAGCTTTACTCCAGTCAATGACCTCTGAGAAGGGCAGCTCCCATCCGTTACTCAGCAGCACAGGAATACAGGCTGCCTGCAAAACACACACACATACATATCAAATCCTCAGCCCTCTACACAACTGCCACCAACAATTGTACAACACTTTCAGTCTTCATTTCAATCGATAGATTGTCAAAATGTACACTGACACCTTGAAACAATGTTATTTCTTCCATGGGCTTTTTAAATTTGCCAATAGCTAGTAGTTTCTAACAGATTCTAAAGTTATATCCGTTCTTAAAATTGAATATACCTGAGATAACTTCAACTAACAATCAACTGTTGTAATTATATTAACATTAAATGTATAGTCCCAAACAAAATGGTCAAAACTTGCTCACCCTCATGTCATTCCAAACCTGCATGACTTTCTGTTTTCAGTGGAACACAAAACAAGATATTTTTGGTTCCCATTGACATTGATTGAGAAAAAAATACAGTGGAAGTCAATGGGAACTGAAACTGTGGTTACCAACATTCTTTACAAAATCTTTTATATACCACAGAAAACAAAAAATCATACAGGTTTGAAACTACTGTATGTGTGCAGTATGACAGAATTTACTTGGGTAGACTATTCCTTTAATAAAAGGTACGTAAATGCCGTAAAATATATTTATTTAAATGCATCTTTATGGTGTTAATTATGGTTTCTTCCACCACAACATTTTTAACCCTCTAACATTGTGAAGTGATTTCCAAACCAGTCAGACGGTTTCTTCCTGTCAATTTGGTTGGTTCTTTCCATAATAAGCTGCAAAGTAGACCAAACTTTATGTTGATGCCAATATGACATTATGACAGAATCTCAAAGCAACATGTGCTGAAATTTGAAACTGACTAAGGTCAGACTGACATGATTAAGGATCTTGTTAAAAAATAAAACCAAGCAACACTTTTTAAATGTGAAGAACCAGAAACTGCACAATGTTTGGTTACTTTCCTTCACTATTTATATTTAATAATATCTTCCTCTGGTGTAACAGTTGTTTTGTGCATTGTGCATTGCCTATTCCCATGTTATTCTGATTGTAGGGCACAGTTGTTATAGAGTTTTTTTGTTTGTTTTTTTTTCTGAACAGTACAGTATGTTTCATAGCACTTAGTTATGCATACAACCTCGTTCCCATTCTCTGAGTTGGTTCTGGCCCCGGTTCACCTTGGGCCCCACTCCACTTATGTATCTCTGGTGATACTTCTGAGGGATTGGGGACCCCCATAGTATAGCCACCTGTGGGTGGTTATATTTCAGCCATTGCCATGGCAGGACGGGCTTACTTGAATACAGCCATCTGAGGCTAGCTGTGTATTAACTTGCTTTTTGCTGGAAGCTTAGCTATCTGAGGATAGCTATGTGCTAGCTCGGTGATTGCTTCCCTGCTTAGGGTTGATAAGTAGTGGTCTCCTTGAACCCTGCCTGGACAGTGCTGTCTCCTCCTCTTTGGGTCGTAAGTAAACATCTCACTCTCTGTGGTCTGGGTAGTTTCAGTGGGTTCCACTTCATGGTAGCCCTTCCCCTACACACAGTTATCTGAGGATACGTATGTGCTAGCTCAGGGACTTCTCTCCTCCCTAGGGTTTTTAAGTAGCGGTCTCCCTAAACTCTTGCCTAGACATCTCATTAGACCTTTTGGATATAGCTATCTGCGGATAGCTGTGTCCTACCTGGGATTGTTGGTAGCAACCTAGAGAACTCCAGGCTTCCAGCCTCTCAGTGGTCTTGTGTGTCTGGCTACTATTGCTCACATAGCATAGCTATCAGAGGATGGTTGTGTTCTTAGCTTGGTATTGGGCTCCGTCATTTAACCAAGTTATGTGAGCGGCCCGAGGCATCAGTGGCTTGGCATCTTTCTGAGGAAAGGTTTGTTGTATGTCTGTCACCTCCTTGGTGCTCTCTCACCAGGTGGACAGGCATATCGTTCCCCAAAGTGTCCACCAGGACGCAGAGTTGAGTTCCTTATAAGCAGAACGTCTCGGGTTACTCATGTCACCATGGTTCCTCGAGAGGGAACGAGACGCTGCATCCCCTTGCCATGCCTTCAGCATTCTTGTTTATGTCTCCTCGCAAACTTTATTTTATTTTTTTCAAATTTTTCTACTTTCATTATTAAATAAAAAAACTAATGAACGAATGATACACGGATTTACCTAAAGTCTGAATTTGGTGAATTGAAACAAAACAAAACAAACGAAATTATTACGATGTTCAGTGGTGGGTAAAACTGAATTGTCAACACCACAATAATAACCAACATGACAGATGATTTAGATAATTTGAATCCTTCTACAATAATAAATAAACAAATAAATAAATATAAATAACATTTCTATCAAAAACAGGATTTATGAAAACATTGACAGAAATGACCATAATGCGGAATGTTGTAATGTTTAGGATTTACGGACAAATAAATCTTTGAACTTAAATGTAACTATTGTATGAATGATCAATTTCAAATAATTTCAGATATTTAGATTTTTTGATAAACCTCTATGGGGCACAAGACGATTATCTGGTTATATGGAGACATACAAATGAGATTGTATTGTCGTGTTTGCTCTCAGGCAGAGGCAGATGGAATGCAAGATTTGTAAAAAGTAAAACTATAGTGAATTTAAATAAACAAAATAATTACACACATCCTAACAAAACTATTTATGCTGCATTGAAATTACAGATATGTATAATCGGTCTTCTGGGAGGAAGGTAGTATTTTGGTAGAGACTGTTTATAAATTCCAGACCACACCTCACCGTCTAGCATTCAAAGGTGACAGTCATATGGAAGACTTAAGGAGGTTTCTGCCAGATATCAGGAGTGAGGCAGAGGCCACAGTTTTGGTAATCCCACCTGACCTTTCACACACACACACACACACACACAGTCCTGACTCTGCTTCCTCCATGTTTAAATGGAGATGGTTGACAACAGAAGGACTGCCCCACATGCACCAGCATCTAAAAGCCTTTTGATGTCTCTTTTCAAAGTGCTCCCATCAGAGAGCACAACACAGGGAGCCTCACACAACTGCTGGAGAAATGTGAAAAATACTGAGGAAAGTCAAACACCCTGTCTTTACCTTCCATATCTGACTGACAATATCGGTTTTGACAGGCTAAAGATGGAACAGAGAAGCACTGAAAGCATGTGGACACATTTTTATTAATCCACTTAATGATTTTATGCAACTCTTTACTTATTAGAGGATGGAACATTTCTTGTAAAGTGACCTTCATAATTATCACATAATTAACACATTATTATATGCAGTGATATGCAGTCACTAACAAAAATATCTTTCTTTTAACTTCTTAATTACATTTCTCGTTTTATTAATAATATGAATCAACACAAAAAAGTACCATAAAGCTTTACTACGGTCACATACTGTTCATATTTGAGGACTTTTCTTCTTTCACAAGCTTCATGTTTAGTTCTTGGCTGCATCCAAAACTCTCTAATCTCGAGCACGTACTTATTTTATATAAGTATTTACATATTTTCAAACACTAAAGTATACAATTTCAGTTGATCTCTAGTATGTTTTGATTGTTTGCCATAGTTGCTAATTATGTTCCCCATCTATTTCTAGTTTGGTTCGGTCTACCCCACTGAATTGCTGCTCATTGGTTGTTACTGTCTTTGCTGTTGCGTTTGCTTTCTTCAGCTGGATTCCTTGTTGTCAGCTTTGTTATTTTAACTAAATAAACTCTTAGCTGCATTTAGATCCACTCTCATCTCCTCTCCTGACTACAGCCATGACAAGTATCATGTTTTTTTTTTTTAAGTCTATTGGTTTATCATTTAAACTTAAGCCTTGCTTTTGACATATTTAGCTTGAAATGTGTGTTTTTGGTATCTTTTTATTAAATGCAATAATTCAAACGCGACTAAAGCTTTTTACACTGTTACAAAGCATTTATAATGTAAATAAATGCTATTCTTTTGAACACCCTAACCCTGCATTATGGCAGTCAGTTATTAATATATTCAGCAGAAGTTTCATCTCATGCATGTGTTCTGCATCACTGTCCATAGGTATTATTGACTTGCATGCTTTTCACAAACTTTACTATTCACACAACAGCTCAACATCTTAAATTTAGATTTAAATGATTGCTTAATTAATATCACGAACGTCGAAATATAATACAATGCTCAAAACTTATGTTGGTAGAAACAGTGGGCTGTATTTTTCCTACAATAAAATAAGATATACAATTGATGGACTTTTGACTGCATCATTAGTTGATTCTCCTTACTAAACCGACAGTAGAGACTGAGAACACAACTAATGAATAACCACAAAGAGAGAGTGAAATAGAGTGAGTGAGAGAGAGCGAGAGAGAGAGGTTTATTAATAGATCTCTTCACCTCTCCTCTTCAGTATGAGTCTTCTCTGGGTGTTTTTGAAATGATGACAGAATGTCAATATCAATAACTCTACGTCTGGATAGTGCAACCTCAGGGCTCCAAACGGCTGAGCCCTAGAAACATTCAGGCCAATCAAAAACACCTGTTATGAAAGAAAGCATGGCACGACAAGCAAAGTTTTAGACAAGGAAACTTCAGAATCACCAACCTGCAGGGCCTCTAGAAAGCGGAAAGACCCGAGCCGTCTGCCCCGAGGAACAAGACAAAAACTGGAGTTGTGTAGCAGCTCTTGATAATCAAACCTGTGGACACAAACATAAACACATCATTTCAGAAACATTAGAAAATCATTAAAAAATGCATACAAAGACACCTTGCTTTACATTTGTTTAATTTCGTTTTCATAAACGGTTACTGTCAGTGTTAACCTTGAGAAAAAACTGAGACTGATTTATATACACGCACACATTCATACACCAAAATGCACACACAAGTGGCCAAAAGTGGGTGGGGCTAATGGTAAAAACAATCAGCAATCATAAGGATGTCCACAACCATCAATATTACTGTTCGACAAAATGCCAGTGGTTCTCTTGAGTCAAAAAACAAACAAACAAAACAATTAATAATAATATATATATATATTTAGTGCCTTGCGAAAGTATTCATACCCCTTCATTTTTTTCACGTTTTGTTATGTTGTTATGTTTTCACCACATCAATCTACACTCCATACAGCATAATGACAAAGCACAAAACAGGTTTGTAACAACTTAGCAAATTTATTAGAATTAAATAACTGAAATGATTATATTGCATAAGTATTCATATCCATTTCTGAGACACTTGAAATTTAGCTCAGGAGCACTCATATCGCTTGTAGATGTTACTGTAGTTAAACTGTGGAAAATTCATTTGAAGCTGAAAATGCATATCAGAGCAAAAACCAAGCCCTGAGGTAAAAAACTGCCTGTAGAGCTCAGAAACAGGCTTGTGTCAAGGCACAGATCTGGGGAAGAGTTCAGAAAAAAAATTCTGCTGCACTGAAGGTTCACAGAAGCATGTAGCATCCATTATCCATATAATGGAAGAAGCTTGGAACAACCAGGACTCTTCCTATTGCTGTCAATTGCTTGAGAAGTGCCTTGTCTAGACTGGTGACCAAGATCCTGATGGTCACTCTAGTTGAGCTCCATGATCATATATATTCAATATACTGTATATATGCAGATGGGCGAAACCTACAGAAGGACAAACATCACTCAAACACTCCACTGATCTGGGCTTTATAGTGGTGTGGCCAAACTCAATCCTCTCCTCAGTGAAGATACATGAAAACACACTTGGTATTTGCAAACAAAGCACCTAAAGGACCCTCAGACTCAAGACTCTCTGGCCTGATGAACCTCAATTCTAAGCACCATGTTTGAAGGAAACCAGCTCTGCTCATCACCTGCAGAGTACCATCCCAAAAGTAAAGTGTGCTGGTAGCAGCCTCATGCTGTGGGACTGTTTTTCAGTGACAGGGACCGAGGGACTCGTCAGAGTAGAAGAAAAGCACACTGAACCAAAATATTGAGATAGCCTTAATGAAAACCCAGAATATTCAGAACCTCAGACAGGGCAGAAGGTTCACCTTCCAACAGGACAATGACAGAGCAAGAGTGGCTTACAGACAACTCTGTGAATGTCCTTGAGTGGCCTAGCCAGAGCCTTGGCTTGAACGCAATCAAATATTTCTGGAGAAATCTGAAAATGTCTGCCAGCCCCCATCCAACCTGACAGAGCTTGAGAGGTGAACAGGTGAGGAGAAGAATGGCAGATAATTGCCAAATGCAGATGTTCTAAACTTGTCACATCATACCCAACAACACTTGAGGCTTTAAAGGTGTATGGAGTGTAAACTGATGTGGGAAAAAGTAATTTAAAATAGTTTAACATAAGGCTGCAACATAACAAAACGTGAAAAAAATGAAGGGGTATGAATACTTTCGCAATGCACTGTATATACAGTATATATATATATATATATATATATATATATATATATATATCATATCATATAGCAATATTATAAATGACACCAAGTTAAATAAATATATTAATTACTATTTATTATTATTAATTGTTATTTATTAATAAAAAAACAAAAACAATATCAAGTAGGGCTGTGCAATTAATCGCATTCGATTCTCATGCGCATCTCGTCAGTAAAGCCGGTTCCATGATTGGCTCTGTGTATTAACTGCCACTCCATTTGAAAGCAGATGATGGCGATTTACTGCCAATCACGGAACCGGCTTTACTGACGAGATGCACCAGTATGCGATTAATTGCACAGCCCTAATATCAAGTAACATAATTCATAACAGTTTTAAAGGGTTAGTTCACCCAAAAATGAAAATTAGTTAGAATGGCAGAAGGTGGGTGTTTTTGTTCAACAGTCCAAAAGTAGTCAAATAAAGCGCATCCATCCATATTAAAACATGCATCACATGGCTCCAGGCGGGGCGGGGGGTCTGGGGGAGGTGAATATAGACATTTTTGTAAAGAATAAAATCCATATTTGAAGCAATATAAACATTTTGTGTAACTTCTATCTGTCGTACGAGCGTTCACGAGAGACTGCCTTTCCGGCAGATGACGTAGGACATAAGCATAGCGCGCGTATGAGTCAAAGGAAGCAAAGTTTCCTTACTTTATACCAAAGGAAAACCAGTATCTTGGCTTATATCGAAATCCACGCTGTGCATTGAAAATAACAATGTTTTATACTTTAAATAATTGTGTAAGTAGTAAAACAACACAAGCGGGGCAAAAATGTGTTTTAAGTTAGAAACATTTTGAGTCTCCCCTTCCCTTGCCTCACAGTGCTTTGGTCCAAATGCCTGCTTCCCTCTTTTACATCACCTACACACACACACACACACACACATAAGTCCGGTGAGAGAGAACAAAGTCAATCGTTATGGAACTCCAGTAAATAAGGCTGTCAAGGCTATTTTATTCACTTAAACATCGGATGAAGTGATTATTTTATCTTTAATGCAGATGATGCCAATGCATTTTCAATGAATCCGCATTGTTAGCAATAATGACGTTAACTGCTTGATGGAAAGGATTGAGAGGTTTTCACAACAAAACCTGCCCAATAGCTACTCAAAACTAGCCCAAAACTCGTCTAAACTAACCGTTTCGAGGGGTAAAAATCGTGTTCTGGGGGCTAAAATACACGTTATTGGGGGCGCTTCAACCTGTGGACATGAAAAATAACCTGCGGCAAAAGTGATAAAGTAACCCAATTCCATGGGAAAACTGCGGACTTAGCAACACTGTGACGAATAATAATGTCTAGAATGGACACGACTGCTGTCGCTGCATGACCACAACAGTTTGAAGTTGTCTAATTTGTCACGGTCTCCCTGCTGCACTAATAGTAGTAAGGCTTTCCTCTGTGTATACATATCCTTACAAGTACAATTTTATTATTTGTGTCCCCTTCAAAAATTGCTCTTGAGAAATTTTATGGTTTTTGTTCCCCCCAAATGTTAGACAAAATGTATGCTCCTGTCTACCGGAACGACTTCTGCCTACGACAGTTATCAGAAGTGAAAGATAGGTGTTTATAATGTTTTAATTATGGATATGTTTCGTACAAAAATGCAGCGATTCGCTATGGGAGGCCTTTATTCACCCCCCGGAGGATACATTATTTGACTACTTTTGGACTTCTACAAAAACAGTAGAATCTTACAGTCTGATGTGTTTCATTATATTTGTTATGTCATATTATATTAGTACGACACAATAAACATACTAGGAGAGAAAAATCGAGATTAAGCTGAAGATGGAGGGATGGCAGTGAGAGATCCTGCTGTTTGCTCACTCGTTCTGTTCTGACAGTCAGCCTTAATCTGTCTAGAGCTCACTCTCCTCTATTTAATTCTCTTATAATTACTGCCTCACTCTCTTTCTCTCCCTTTCTTTCCTCTATTATCACCATCCTGCATAAGCCATCCAGCCAATAAGTGGAAAATATGCTGTTCTTCTTATGAACTTATTTTTCTCTTTCTGCTCATGTGAAGCAGGGTTGCTATCATTAACAAAAAACAAACAAACCAAGAAAAAAATGAAATAAAATATTAAAATGTATTTTAATATTAAATGCATTTGTCACGCTACGTGCTGGAATGAGGACAAGAGCGCACGATGAAGAAGGTTATCTTACAATTATTTAATATAATTCCACAAGAAATGACAAAGGAGACATCCACACACATAGGGAACCAAATACAATAACCGACAACTCAGAGACCTAAAGGAAGGGAATTTATACAAACGGAAGAGGAGCTAATGACTAATTAACAAGACACAGGTGAACTAACTGAGGCAAATCAAGGGGAAACAGAAACTAGGTCAAACAGAGCACATGAGGGAGACAACGCAACAAAACAGGTCCTTGGGTCTGACAGTATTTGAATATTACATTTATTTTATTTCAGCTAGCTGCAAAGGCATCTTTTCTCAGTTTTGTTTAGTTTAAAATCTACTAAAATCTGCCAAATGCATAAACGTAAAACAAAAAAACTAAAAACGTACACACAAAAAAACTAAAATGTAATAAAAACTATATAAACATATCTAAACCAACAACAGGAAAACAAATAAAAAGTAATACAAAAATCACAACTAAAACTGAAAAAGCACAAACACTGGATCAGGCAGTGTGTTGCTAAGTACTATATATGCCACTCAGTGATTTTGAATTCACGTTTGATGTCATCAAATCAGTTGGAAGACAGCATTAAAACTGAATGACAGGTCGGATTTGACGGTCCTGCTCTATAGCACGCTCTCAGAGGGTCATTAAGGAGCCATAAACACAATCTGTCTTTGTCATTCAGGTATATGACTACATTACTGATGCCCTCAAGCTCACACCTACACATCCCTACTTATACATGCACACACTGTAAACTCAAACACATTGAAATGTTTGATTTGCTTTCACAAAGATACTGACAAAAAGCTCTGCGTGCTGGTGGGTGGAAATCCAATCTCTCCTCAGTCGTGTTGTGTGCTGCACTTCCCTCGGTCAACAAACCTCACAAGATCTCTCACAATAATTCTCCACAACTTGTAAGAATAAGGGTCTAGACATCTGAGATTGCTCGCCCTGCAAGTTTGTGCTGAAACTGTTGCTGCTAGAAGCAGCAGAGTTGTAAGAATCACTTTGCGACTCGTTTTCTCAAAGATCAAACCTCCTGGCTTCTTGCTGTGTCGAATAAACGTCTCCAACAAGAAGATTGGACACAATCTTTCGCTAGACTGAAATTGCTATAACATTCTCTCTCGTTCTCAGAAAGGGGAGTTGTCAATTAACTAAAGCATACCATTACACTCAAATTAATTACATGGTGGTGTAAAGACCAAAAGTATACAACAAATAAGAACTTTTTGCCAAAGATACTTTAGAGTGCAGACGTCTTTACTTTTTTCAAACATTTATTAAACGACACTGTTTTTCTTTATTGTACTAACATGTTAAATTAAAAGCCTAAGTAAAAACATTCTTGAGTACCAACTAAATTTGAAATAAAAATAATAAAATGCTTTCACTTGTGTTCGGTTGCTGGATGAGATTGACCTCTTTTGTGCTCTGTAATTAAAATGGAAAGCTTGACACAAAAAGTCAATGTGTTCTTCATACGTTGTGTGTAGAGTATAACCTTTGTTAGGACAAATAGAGAAATACAAATGAGTCTGATGTTCTGAACAGTGCATGGAAAGCTTTTTTACATTTGAAGCTGTTTTAATACGGCAATTTCTTAATTAGACGTGTGCTAATTTTAAGGCGACCATATGGCTAATGTTTCCAATAAGGATACGATAAACAGGGTTGCCAAGAGCAACATTTTTTCTGAGGGTGGCACAGGGCACCAAAAAGTTGAAATGGTGATTTTGCTTGGTTTTCTTTGCACGTCACATCAATTATATAACTGTTTATCTGTCAAATGGCTTTCCTCTAACTTTGTATAATACTAATAATGTAATTGGTAAAACTAGTCACTATGAAATGTTACCAAATTAACCGCAATTCATTCACAATTCTGTTTATACAGCAGTTTTGGTTCTCGAATCTGATTGGCTGAGAGCCTTTTCCCAGCAGTGCGATAATCCAGTAGTATCAGCACTCTTACCATAGTCGACTCCACTTGTTGTCCGATCTATATTGGCAGCATTTTGTGAGCATCAATGGCAGAGGAGCGAACCCACTATAATTTTACAATATTATTACTGTTATTGTGTGACAAAATGCCGTTTTAAGATCTGTAGTTGCTTAGGCTTCAAATATGCGATTTATATATAAAGACAGCGCTTATTTGACAATTTGGTTAGACGTTTTCGGAGATGTGAGCTCCAGGCTGTCAGTGGCCGTTCAGCATGCATGTACCCACCGAGAACAGCTTTATCCATGCCATTTTTTCTGGAATTTGTAGCTGGCTCTTATGTTGATGGTGTTACATGAAGTATAGTTCATTTTGGTTATACTGAACGGCAATCTTTGTTTTTTGTTTATCTATTATTAATCTATTACTTGTTGAGCAAATCGATTTGGCTTTATAGGGCAAAGTTAAGTTGATCCTGTACTAACTAAAGCGCTGCTCTTTCACTTTTGACTGAATTGTTTGCGTGCATTTATTTCCTATTGTGCAAACTTATTATACTTTTATAATGGCTACTGTTGTTCATTTATTTATTATTGTTCAATAAATAATATTTTTTATAACTACAGTTTTTTACGATTGCTTACGATTCTCGATTTTAAAAACAAGGCTCATTTTGTCAAAACACTACACAGTTCACACAACTACACACACAAGTAGCAGAACATCTCAGATCTTTTGCAAAATGAAACACTTCATTCAAAACTTTACAATAATTTAACAAAACCAAGTTTCAGTACCGTATGATACACACATGGTTCATACAGTCGAACCATGTGTGTATGAACCACTGCTGTGCTCAATCTTAAACACTTGTAACATTTCCACTTTTCTAATGATACAGTCTGGATCTTTTTTTTCTAAAGACAAAGATCTTGCTTTCATCAGTGGGCATTCAAACTGATTTTGTGATTATGAATGTAAGATTGACCTGGAGAATGAATGCTGTAGCCTATCAGATGCAGTTATTTTCTGTACAGATTTTTATTTGTATACAGTTAAAATGTTATGATTATTTCTTGTGTTGTTCCAAAAATTATGTTTTTTTTGTGGGTTTGAATAAACACTGAAAGTAATGTCAGGTGTAAATCTTCACATTAGCAATGAACATGATCCACTAATGTTTAAAAAATGTCTAAATACTCTCAAAAATAGCTCATTGGTTCATACAACAAAATTATCACATATTTGCATACAGTTGAACTTTTATTTGCACACAGTTGTGATTATCTGATCTGAAACTGAGTGAGTTGTAATGACAAGTCACATGTTGACTGAGATCACATCAGTTTCATCCTTCTTGTAAGGGAAAATAACCACAAAATGCACAGTAAGTCATAGATCTTCCTTTGTGCATTCTATTCTGATCAGGCACAGAAATGGCAGCCGTGGCCTTGAGAGGTACTTCTCAATAAGGCGGAGGACCGTGATATATATTCCGTTTCAACACTAAGCCACCATGACAAATTCAGCTGCCCCTGAATGCTTACATACTCTGCAGCTGTATTTCACATACATAGATAAACTAGCTATGGATTCTTTCGGTGTGACTTCCCCATACTATGACCTGCATGCAAAAGAAAACTGCCTGAGATGAATGCTAAAAATAACTAGGTCTGACCATGTAATAAAAATCTGAATCAATTATATGCTGATTAATTAATCAAAAAATAAGAAGAAAAAAAATGAAGATAACACAATGAGAATATTGGCAGAGGAGTAAATCACTGAAATATATATGATACAAAGTAGCTTTAGAATTATATAGGCTAGTGTTTGTTTTATTATCATATCATTGAACATAAGCCTATCACTGGCCTACAGTTCATAGAAATCCAATTTGTGCTATTTTTAAATCATTGCTATAAGTTAAAAGTAGATTAGCGATTTAATGTGTTAGTTTTCTAATGTGTTTTTCTAATTAGTTGCAATTGATGAGTTAAATTGATTATTAATATGAAATACAACAACACATGCATACTCTATATATCAAATAATTTCCACGCTATATTGAAGAATAATATTTTCATATGCAGTGTATTGTTTTTCTACTGGATAATTCTATTTCTGCACCCTACTCTATTTTTATGTCTTCATCCTAGAAAAACAAAAATGATACGATTATAAATAATACAATATGAGTGGTGCACATTTAGCTCTCTGGTAGCTCAATAACACATAGCATCGGGAGCAATTTACAACTATAACATGAACCGACGAAGGCCTGTAAATCTATTTATTTTAGCCTAGAGTATCCTGAAGAGAGTGGGAAAAAAGACACAATGTGAATGAATATGCAGGTCTATTTCTCATTCTCTGCTCAAAGCGCAGCATAAAGGGCACATGAAGGAAAGTAAAGGCCTGTGACAAATGCGGTGACTGCAAGGGCGGTGCTATGCATTTTTTATTAGCGGTTAATCCATTCCTTGTGTAACTCAATATAAATCAAATTACCGGCCTACCATGCTGTCAGTGACTATAGTAATTAGATGGAAAAGTGGCGCGTAGAGGTGTTGCATTCTTTTAAGGTGGAAAAAAGCGAAGAGTGAGATTGTATTTACGCCTGTGCTTTCTGCTCCTCGCTGACAGGTGAACACAGTTATTCAGTTGACCAGAGGAAACATTGGACATGCTAGTGATAGCATACCAGAGGAAAACAAAAACAGATAGTTAGGCCTATTCATTCACTATGTGAAATAGTCCATGATAAAAACATGAAAAAATGAGTCAACAGGTTCAGATATTGATGAGAGTATTTCTTCTTTAGCATATATATATATATATATATACAACCCAGACTCGTCACCCTGGAGCCATTTTGGAGAGTATCACGATCTATGCACATGCTTTGATCTGAACGTTTGATCTGAACACCACGCAGATACACTGTTTACGTTATTTACACTTGAATCTGAATGAAAACAACGTATATCCGTGTGGTACGGCTGACATAGAACAGCATACCTTGTTTACGTTCAGTGGATACTCTCTAAAATGGCTCCAGGGTGACACGGAGGAGAAGAATTGTTGAATAAAGTCACCATTTTTGTTTTCTTTGCGCACAAAAATTATTCTCGCAGCTTCGTAAAATTAAGGTTGAACCACTGACATCACATGGATTATTTCTTTTCTACGTTTCTGGACCTTGATTGTGTTAAGACCCTTGCTGTCTATATGGGTCAGAGATCACTTGGATTTCATCAAAAATATCTTAATTTGTGTTCTGAAGATGAACGAAGGTTTGGAGCGACACGAGTAATTAATGACAGAATTTTAATATTTGGGTTAAATATCCCTTTATTGATCTATGAAAATAGCGTACAACACTACTGCTGAACTCTAAAAGCGTTAATGGAAAATATGAGATAGAAACACTTTTGTTGAAGCAACCATGCCATTTTAACTTTAATCATTTTCACAGCCAGGGTTCAAAACCAGAGCGTGTTGCAGGATGCCCAGAATACACTATGGAGCAATGAATCATAAGAGGCAGGACTTGAGGAAAAGAAACAGCCTTTACTTAAATGTCCTTCTTAAATAAACACAAAAGCAAGTCAAGCATCAAAAGCACAGTTGAAAAGGGTACAGATCCACAATGACTTGATGCAGGCAAAAATGTCCAATAACAAAAAGTATAATTCTTAAACAAGCAGGTCAAAAGCAGGCAATCCAAAGCATGGGTCACAAAAAACAGGAATTTACCAGAGGTCTGCCTTTACAAAAGAACTTCAAAAGCACAGATACCAAAAAAAAAAAAAAAATGCAGGTCTTATAAACACACCCCAACAAGCGAGGCACAGGTGATACTGAAGCAATATCAATAGGAAATCAGAAGGAAGCTGGGAAAGGTATTGTGCTCTCAGTTTCCCACTGCTGGACAGGCACCCTGGTGTGACAATCATGACTCACACTCAAGTGCAATGCTATACCAGGTGAGCCACTGAGTAAGTTTACTTTGCTTAAAAAGAGCCATACATATAGGCCCGGTTTCACAGGTGGGGCTTAGCTTAAGTCAGGACTACTCCTTAGTTAAATTAAGATATTTAAGAATCTTATCATATTTTTTTATAAAAATGCCTAGAAGAAAACGTTACAGGTGTGCGTCTTGAGACAGATAAATGACACTGACATATTTTAAGATATGTCAGAGCAAAGTATTTTTAGTTGAAACAGCTCAAATATGCATTTTAGTCTGGGACTAGCCTTAAGCCTTGTCTGTGAAACCGGGGGATAGAGCTGGTTATTTGATGCAAACATCAAAAAGTTTACCATAAAGCATTCTTATCACACAAGGAATCAAAATTAAGTCTTTACAAATTGTTAATCTGTGCCTGTAATCATAATTTGTGTGAAAGGGAATAACATTTCTTGATGTTTTACTGCCAGCAAAGGCGTTCATTTCAGCTTGAAACTGCTGTGAATTGTGATTTAGGCATTATTCCAAAGAGCCTATGTTGCTTATAAGAACTCTACATGTGTAATTTTTCTTCCTAATCCATTTTGATGCAAACACTGTCCCACAGTTAATTTCACAATGAATGAGAAACCATAATGTGTATAAAATAAGGAATTATAATCAGATGACACAACAAAACAGCTTAGAATATAATGCTATATAATACTTCAAAGGAATACAAAGTGATTTTGACAGAGTATCTAAGGAAAATGAAGGCTGTTACACTGTGTCAGCGTACCCAGTGACACACTGAACACAAAACTGATATGTGACGCCAAACAATCACAGCCAATTAGAAGATATGTGATGATTAATGTATGGGAAGCGAGCGCCGTTTGCAGTGGTTGGTTATTAAAAAAACAAAAGATTTACATGAAAGAGTTGCTTACTGCAACCCGCATGGTTAGAAGCAGGCGTTTTGCAGTGGAAAAGAGTACAGCATAAATAGATCACTGTAATTTGGGATCAGATAGCTAATAGGTTCCCATCAATGTCCTTTCATACTCTAACTCACAGCATACTTCTCAAATGTGATACTATCATTGGTAACGAGCCAGCAGGTTGGTACACTCCCACAGAGAATAATTTTAGCGGAAAAGGACAAGGCGATGATCACACTTTGAGTTAAGACACTGCACTTATCAAGCTTGTCTAAAACTTTTTGTCATCCACTCTAATTCTTAAACAATTCAGAAACTAATGTGACACTGATTTTATAGGAGTGACATATATTTCAGTTATTTTACAGATGTTACAAGCTTCTGCCACTTGTTTTATTCAAGCTATATTTATGAATACTTCTTGGCAGATTTTTCACTTTTTATTTTTCAGATATATAGAGTAGATTGGATCTTGTTATAAGTGTGTTAAACAAACACACACAATTGGTTTTTAAATTTTTTGACAGTATTATTCATTTCAATGAAAAATGATTTTTTTACAGTACTGTATATTTCTTTTTATCATATGATCAAAATCAGGTCTGTAGCAGCAAGATGTCAAGCAGTTGTAATATATTAGTCATACATGCATAATAACGGTTCAAAAGCAAATCTCCCACCAACATATACCAAGTCTGTACCAGCAAGAGGTAACAGGGCCATGCTAACCATGCAGCCAAACTTTGACCCTTAGGTCTAGACAGGCTTGTCAAAGAAGAAAGAGTCTTTTCATTTCACAATGAGGAGCACTGTTACCTTTATTCCTGGTGGAGCTTTTTGAGCTTTTGTTCACTTGTGATTCTTTTCAGTCTTGAGAAATGCTGTCCTTATTCATTGAACCTACTGTACAGCCAAGTTCAAAACAGGGTCTCGCTGCCTCAGTGTCTATAAAGGCTTATTAATACTTAATGTTCAAGCTTACATGTGAATATTTATGCTGGCACTGAGTTAAATCTCACTCAGGGAGAAACACATTGATTACCCTTGGAAAGGTATTCTCCTCTTGCACTTTATAACATCACTTGCATAAAGAGCGCTCAGAGGAAAATATCAACATTAGTAACATTCCCCTCAATGCAGCCATCTGCAGATTTATTACTCCCTGTATGGTGGTTGTAAGTGAAATAATGCAGGGCTGGATCATTACTGTACCTTGATATTCAGGACCATATTCTGTCCTTGGGAAACCGAATGATAATAATAATAATAATAATAAAAGCATTGGATTCTTTGGAGAATGTAGCAAATCTAAATGAAAACAGATGAGGTACAAAAAAGGGACAAAGAAGAGAGAGAGAAAGAGAGAAAAAAATAAAAAGCCCAATCAACTGAGATGAGACAATAACAACCTAAAAACATTTTCAGCATTTTCATAATTTGTAACAGTGCAATGAATTAAAGTAAAATTAAAGGGTCGTATTATGGATAACCATATTTGATATTTTAAGTTCTTCTAAAATATATTGATTTAAAATGTTTCAACAAAGGCTCATTGGATTAAAATATCTCTATTTTTTTATTTTTTGCAAAACCTACACATAAAACTCACTGCAGTTTCCAGTTGAAATGAAAAAAGAAAAAGTGACGTGACATACGGCCAAGTATGGTGACCCATACTCAGAATTCGTGCTCTGCATTTTAACCCATCCAAAGTGCACACACACGGCAGTGAACACACACATACCGTGAACACACACCCGGAGCAGTGGGCAGCCATTTATGCTGCGGCGCCCGGGGAGCAGTTGGGGGTTCAGTGCCTTGCTCAAGGGCAAATCAGTCGTGGTATTGAGGGTGGAGAGAGCGCTGGACATTCACTCCCCCCACCTACAATCCCTGCCAGCCCGAGACTCGAACCCGCAACCTTTGGATTACGAGTCCAACTCTCTAACCATTAGGCCATGACTTCCCCTGGTAGTCACTATGGTAGTAAAACACCAACAACTTTCATTACTTTAAACGCAAATTATGACCACAGGGGCTGATATTGATTGATAAAGTCTTTGTTTGTGTGTGGTTCCTTCCATAAAACTATGTTATGACCTAATTTTTTCCCCCCAAGTGCATGATTTGTAAACCACACTCACTGGCAACTTTATTAGGTACAACTCTTCAACTGAAGCAGAAAACCGTACCACTGCCAGTCTTGTCAGCTAAGAACATGTAACTGAGGCTACAATTAGCATGGCTCACTAAATTCGAACAATAGAAGTTTGCAAAAATTTCTGCTGTGACACTTGGATGTTAGGGTTTTGCCATAAACAACATGAAAGCATGGATCCATCCTGCTGGTGGTGGTGGTGTAATGGTGAGCAGAATATTTTCTTGGCACACTTTGGGCTCCCTAGCACTAATTTAGCATTGTTTAAATGCCACAGCCTACCTGAGTATTGTTTCCGACCACAATCATACCTTTTGACCACAGTGTACCCATCTTGTGATGGCTACTTACAGCAGAATAGCATGCCACATCACCCTCAGATCATCTCAAACTGGTTTCTTGAACATGACTATGAGTTCACTATACTCTACAGTCATCCACAGTCGTCACCAGCTCTCAATCCAGTAGAGCACCTTTGGGATGTGGTGGAATGGGAGATTTGCTTCATGGATGTGATGTACAGGTGACAAATCTGCAGCAACTGTGTGATGCTATCATGTCAATATGGAGCAAAATCTCTGAGAAATTATTCCATCTCCTTTATGAATCTATGTCATGAAGGATTAAGGCCGTTCTGAAGACAAATGGCTCTATATGTATGACTTTTCTGCTGTAGTAAACTTGTTCGCTCACCTATTGGTTAGGTGTAAGGTAGGCTTTTGTATAGGCGGTATGTTTCAAACAAGTTAACGTTTCAGCACCGCTCACCATTTCATTTCTGAACAATCACAATACATATGGCAACCAGCATAAACCATTGCCCGATCCATTTTCCTTTCCTTTGGATAAATCTGGATACCCTTTTAGTGCCACTCACTGGACATTTCACTTTGAAAGTGTCACCAAATGTGCAAGAAGCAACATAATATCATTCTGCAGAAAAGTCGCCACAGGCGTGTTTTTTCCAGCGGGTTGATATGTTAATATACTGGATATTTACAAATTAAAGACCATCCCCAGTCCAACCAAAACAATTAGTCAAACTAAACTCATTTAGAAGTATTGCTGCTCATTTCACATGGTAGCCAGTCATAAAAGGGTAATTTTTGTATTAAAGTCCTAAAGGTTCAGAAGCAAAAACAGTCTTTATAAGTGGATATGAAGAAAAAATTAATAAATATAAGTTATGGTTGCTTTCAGAAGGATATACACCTTCAAAAAACGTGATTAGCAAAGAAAAAAAAAAAGAATCTGATTTTCTGAAATTTCTGTCTGAGAATCATCCCTTCTGACATCATTCGATTATGCTCAGGCAGAAATCAGGTGATCACTAGAACATGACTAATTATGAGTTAACTTGGAACTCGAGTAAAACTCTGACAGCTTTAGTTAATTCCTTCGTTCTGGTTAGACCGTACCACCATGTAGCCAGCATAATCCATTCAGACAGTTTACAAGAGGTTTGACACGCTGAAACAGCTTTTCCCGTTTAAGGGTGTGTTATCTGAAATGTCTAATTGAGCAGCTGTCAGGAAACGCGCCAAACCCTCTCCAACATAAACCCCCACTGCTGTCTACTTCATCACCATCCTCCACTGCTGTCTGAGCTTCAGGAAGCTCAAAACACTTTCTACAAGTGCTTTTCAGCCAAAGACAAAAGTAGAAAATACATTAAACTGAGTTTATTTATTTATTTATTTATTTTTTTAAGTGAACTTTGGACTGTTCAGTTTCCATGCCAATAGTCTTACCAAATGTAATTGCAAAGATAATAACTCTTGAATAAACAGACAACCCAAACTCAAATTCACATAATTTGTTGAAAAAAAATCACATATTTAAGTTTAAAGCTTGTAGGATATGTGACGAAATATTAAACTGCCGTTTCTTGTTAAAACTAAATAGCTGTTTGCTGTGACATTCAGTTAAATCACACTTTTACTGCAGACCTTAAGAGCTTAAAAAAATCATTAATTCTGGTACAGAATGAGAAAAGAAGTAATGACATCTATAGAAAGGAGAACTTGATACTATCACATGTTAAGTATTTGGCCGAGATAAAAATCAGTGTAGCTGAACACCTCTTAAATGAAACTCAGATAAAGCTTGATGTCTAATACAATATATATATATATATATATACAGAGAGAGAAAGACAGAGAAGCTAGACATAACTTTATCATACATACATGCGCATTTATCCTATTTCCGAAATGGCATTTTATTAATAACCCTCCGAGAAATGTGACAAGCCCGTACAAAAATTTGCCATATCTAATATAGAATCTATCTGTTCCTGAAACAGTATCTGTGTGAAGTGCTGGTAGTTTGACTCTAAGCACTGCATGACATTGTGATGCTAAACAGTGGTGTAGGCCGCCCCGCGTCTCTGATCAAACGCTGCAGTCGGGCCGTGGTGCTGTAGAACTCATTACAGCGGGGTCTGAGCCGGATCTCGTTCACTCGCCATCGCAGATATGCATCAGCGCTTTGCTCGATCTCATCTGCTCCAACACTGCCTGCTTATCAGCTAAAGCTAGCCTAGCTTATAGTGTGCTCTAACACCAATTTATTCCAGCCCACCAAATACAATTCTTTTTCTATTCTCTCAGCTCTTTTTAAACAAACCACGGCCAACAGATATACCTATAAGTTCAACCTATATAACAGACGACAACACACAAGCATAAGGAAACTACAGTATGTCTAATTTATTGGATGCACTGCTGTAACACCAGATTTACAAAGTAGCAAATATGGTAACTGTGCAAATGTAGCAAATAAACAAACAAACAAACAATCCCCTGCTGAACTATTTGCATGGCATAGTTCCTAATTTTATTGGTCAATTCCAAACACACTAGTCAGAAATGTAAGTTCTGATAGCAAGACTTGTTTTCTGAAAAATGCATCAAAATTAAGTGAATGGGATTAAAATAAATGCCAATAGTGTTACAAAAATTAACTTTTTATTTTAAATGAAGTTACACTGTAAAAAAAAAAAGAGCCAACTTAAAATTTTAAGGCAACAAGCTTCAGTAGATTTTGGAGTTTTCCCAACTTGTTGTTTTAAGTTTATACAACAAAAAGTTGAGAATCTCCTACAAAAATAAGTCGAGAGAACTCAAAAATCTGCTGAAATTTTAAGTTGGCTCAACCTTCTTTTTTTTTTTTACAGTGTAGTTTTTCTTACTCCATAAGAAGGATTCCTTTTTAAGCGCAAAGTCATTTAATTTCAATATATCTTATAATCTAATCTAATTTTGCTTCTCAAGTAAATATTTCTTTATTTAATAATTGTTGATATTTATAATGGAAAATATGAAAAGAAAATGATGAGGAATAAAATAATTTTTTGCAGTGTATCTGGAAGATGTAGCAGACTACTACAATTTGGCGTACTAACTGGGATTGTAAAATCCATTACATCACCACAATCGATTCAAATTGAGTCGATTCTTTAAAATGGTGAAGTATCCCATCTACATCACACATCTGCTGTCATAATTAATAGAAAATGTAAGCTAACATCACTCTTTTAAATTAAATTGCATACACTGTCTGCTTTCTGCAAGAGGTAAAAGCAGGAATCTAATGGTACTGAGTATTGGCACGGTCTACTATGACTTTTCGCCTCAGGTAGTTGTTAAGTTTAGGTATCTGGCAGGATCAAGGTCATGCAGAATAGGCATTAATATGTGCTTTATAAGTAGCCTACTAATAAGTAGCCAATATGCCAGTAATGTGCATGCTAATAAGCAACTAGTTAATAGTGAGAATTGTACTTTATTTGACAAGAAAGTGCAAAATGTTCAAAAATGTTTACATGTTTGAAACAAGTAAAAACCTGGGTAACCTAAGATCCTGAAACAATATTATGAGAATACGATACAATATGTTGTGAATTATTGATGTTTTAGTTATTCATTGTCTGTAAGTATGTATGTGTTTTTGTGCATTTCTATGGAAAGAACATATTCACAACATACATTCTGACTAGCACATTAACGCTTCTGCAGAGAATATGCTTATATTGTGTACATTACTGATTATTCTCATATGTATAGGATGTGTTTGTGTGAGTTCATTATGTAAGTTAAAATACACAGTATTTATGAAGCGCTGGGCAAAAAATTATTCAGATTACCTAATATTTTTGATATTCTGATGAACACATCCGATGGGCACTTTACTGTTCCCACGATGCCAAGGGAAGATGTACATATTTTAATAACAGATGAGAAGTTCATCATCAAATGCAGCACAGACAGACCGTACAGTATGCAAATTCAGACATAGTGAACCACGTAATTGAAATGCTCATGGCACAACACCATTTCAATGCATTTACTGTAGTTTCTGTGTAAACTGCTTTGTCAGTGGTTGGTGAATTAAATGCACTGAAATGGAGCACGAAACATCTTTTTACTGAATTTGCCCAAGAGAAGGTGAAGCAGTTATGGTATAGTAAGTGCTAGCACTTCATTCTGCTGGTTTTCTAGCTTCCTTACAGTTGAAGGTTGTGATCGTCCAGTAGGACTTTTAAAAGCTTGTAAATGTTTTTTGTTGCTCTGTGGTCCATTGAAGCAAACAGCCCATAAAACGCAGAAAACTAGTCACACTGGGATATTCGACCTCCTCAAATACAACAACTCAAACAAACTCCAAAATCCATAATGGTTCCGAACCTGTTCATTGACCCTATAGTAGATGGCCCACAGTAGATCCTCTACACTGAAAAGGTACTTCAGTGGTTATTTGCTGCAGCCTAACTTCATCAAACAATAATACTAAAGAGAAAAACCAAGATCAAGTAACTGGACATGGAGTTTCCAAGATCTAATATGACCTAAAGGTCTAAAGACGTTTGGACTAATCCAATGGATTAACAAAGCAATTGATACAACTACTATAAAAGCTTCATTAAAGAACCTGGTTCAAATAATTAATTTGGCTTATTAGAAAAATGAGCCTGTGGTATTATTTATGCAAAATTATAATTGTGTTGCTTTTTGCATGTTTCCCGAAACGTATAAATGGCCAGTGAATGGCACTAATGGCTTAGTTTTATCCACACCAGAAGCATGGGAGTCTGGCAATGTTTTATTATGTTGGTTGTTGTAGATATCATGGCAGTTCAGAAATTATATGATTTGTGAGAGGGGCTAAAAGGTAAATGCTGCAATGAACCCTACCCTAAACCTAACCAATAGTGTCACCGAAGGCAAATATGAGATGATAAACATTTGCTGTAGCAGCATTTGAGCTTTTTGAAGCTTTTTATTAATACCAGGTGAGCTACCGTGCACGTTTACCACATCAGAAAAGCCATTCATATGGAGCTGGTTCTCTGATGCAAACTTCATAGTTTACAAACCATTCAATATGTTAAATATGTTTAGCAGTCATAACATAGTATTTTGCAAGGAAACATACAAAAATAAGTCTTAATTAATTGATAATCTGCTCTTGTAATCATAATTCATTCATTCAAAAAAAAAAATATGGTTGGTTTAATGGCACTAGTGTTCATTTCAGTTTGAACTTGCAGTGAATTGTCGGTATTGGTAAAATTACTTTTTATTTTGCATGTAGGTAAAAGGACATTTTTCCATGAGTCTGTGTTTAATTAATCTCTGAATTGGTTATATAGTTCTAGGAAAATATTGGTGGTACATTGACAGTTGGAATAAAGCATACAAGTCAAGACATGGAAAAGAGTTGTGTGAATGTCCTTTAAAAAAAGAAAGAAAGAAAGAAAGAAAGAAAGAAAGAAAGAAAGAAAGAAAGAAAGAAAGAAAGAAAGAAAGAAAGAAAGAAAGAAAGAAGAAGAAGAAGAAGAAGAAGAAAAACAGCCTGCAGGATTGGAATGTTATAAAAGTAAAGAACTGTAATTTTTCAGCGAAGCGTTCCTTTAAAGTCATTAATGTGAAAAATGTCCAAGTGAAATGTGCAATGAAAAAGCTTGTAAACCAAACATCCAATGGTTTAATACATGACATATTCATTGTAAATTTTAGTGCAAACAGCATATTTTCTTAGCAATAGATACTATTTACACTAAATGCAAGTAGTGATGGATGCTATTTAAACCAAGTGCAAATACCAATGGATTGTATTTACACCAAGTGAAAATAGCAGTATTTTTTAACGATATGCTATTTACACTAAGTGCAAATAGCTATATATTCTATTTACACTATATTAAAATAGCAAGATTTTCTGTTGTTTATATACTACTTATTGCAAATAGTGGCAATTATCTTCACCTCAGTATTATAGTACATTATAAAACTGTATGCAATAATAACGTATTGAGTGTAAATTATAGTTTTAATTCAAATTATTAAATGGATGCCACCTTATTGGGACAATAAATCCCTCCCAACACCAACTCTTACCCTACCCGATACTTTATTTTCAACTTTTTGATAATTTCCTTCATTTTTATTGAAAATAAATGTCTTTCTGATGCGATATGAGATTTGAAAAGGGTTAGAAAAAGTTCCGCAAAAGGCGGGTTCGAACTGGATTGCGTCAAAAAGCAACCATCAGCCTCACCATCTACGCCACTGAAACATATGTGAAACAAGCATCTTTTTTTCAGGGTTGACTATCCCAATCACACGCTGGTGGGCGGAGTTAGTGAAAATAGCCTTTGCCAACAAGGTGGGCTATTTTCACTTAGTGTAAATAGACACTCCGTTTTAGAATTTGACCAGAGTTTGAAGCTAAACACACAACAATAAGACCCTGAAAGAATGAAAAATGAAGACAACACATCAAATCCTACAAATGAGATATTTCACAACCCTGACTAAAATCTACAGTAGTTAGTTTGGATAAATTATATCAAAGTTGATATATTTATACCCCAAACCAGATCATTCCAAGCAGATACAGGTGGAAAATCGCTTTTGCGCCAACTTTAAAAGAGCCGTTCAATGCTTTTCTCTGCAGTGGTAAACAAAGCTAAACAACATCAATCCTTTCATGTTTAAACGGTATTCTGGAAAAAGGCCAGCCACCATTTTCAGCAAAATAACAATGTATGAAATCTGTTTGAAAATGGCGATCCTGCTGTTTAAACATCACTATTATTCAATATATATGTGTTTTGTTTGCAATACATCTGAAGGGATGTTTGACTGTAGTCGGCCCCTGTGATTTATACCCAGCAGGGGACAGCACTAAGGCTTAAATGTACTTTCTCTCACAACAGGACGCAGCATCAGTCATTCACCTCAAATCAAAGCCTTTCAGTGTTATTATTTTATGATGTGCTGTTGCCATGGGAGGTGAACACATGTAGAGATGCTTCATTTTACAGACAGTCACAGATAGGGCATCTATAGGTTGGCACAACAGGTACACACACACACACACACTTCTTACTTTCATCTGGATTTCACTTTCTCACACTTTCTTCAGGCTTTAATTGCAGCTCTGAGATCAGGGAAGAGTAATGAAATCTTTATTGGGCTTAAGGAGAGAGGAGACACTCTCATCCAATCCTCTATTTATTGGGACAGCGGGAAACATCAGAGAAGAGGAGCACCGTGTCCTCATTCCCCTGAGAGAATTATTTTCATAGCTTTATGCATTTATATATATGAACACACTTTCTCTGTGTGTCTGTTTCAGAAAGGCTTCTAAGTGTTAATGTGAATAGTTGAAACAAAATACTTTGGGAAGTTGACATGTCCTGGGCTGTGATATGCTACATTCCATCTAATCCCCCCCCCCCATTTCTTTTAGAAATAATGTGCACGTTGTCAGGCTTGTGTTTGTTGTGTCTTGTGTTTTGTTACCCATGTGCTCCCTTATTCCCTTATTTGGTCCTTCCTGTTTCCTGTTCTCTTTTAGGTTCATCATTAGTTTATTAGTCCCCAGCTGTGTTTCATTAATTATCTCGTTATCCGGAGTGTTCTTAAGCCGTGTGTTTCCTTGTCTCCAATGTCCGGTATTGTTCGTCTAACCCCATGTGCTTTCCTGATGTTCTGTTCATTACGTTTTGTGATTATTGGAATCTCCATGTCTCCTCGTTCCAGGACAGCAGGCATTGTGACACACGGCTCATTAATACGATTTTTATATGATTGTTGTTTTATGATCAACCAGTATTTCAAATCATTCTTATTCTATATATCTCATTGTATAATCAAAATAAACACAGATAGGGTGATTAGGACACCAAGTAGAAAATTGGTTGCCAGGGACAACAGTCAATTATAAATTAGCATCATAACGCAAACAACAGCACGATTGACCAATACAAACTACTTAATCCATTTATTTTATTAGAAATCATTGTGATGAAGAGCTTTGCCTGATTTTTGAAAGATTTGAACACAGATTTGCCATTCGGGCTAATAGCTCTTGGTTTTGTGACTGAAGCGAGCAAAGATGAGCAACAAAGTAACTTTGCAGCAAAGTAAACATTACATTTCAATATTATAAAATGACCATAAAAAGGCTATTTGGAAAGCAGTTATTTAGTTGGCTGTTTCACCAGCTGGCATAGCTTTGGATGTTTATTTCATTGCCATTAATCATGTATCATTCGTCATATATGTGACCCTGGGCCACAAAACCAGTCTTAAGTCGCTAGGGTACATTTGTTGCAATAGCCAAAAATACATTGTATGGGTCAAAATTATTGATTTTTCTTTTATGTCAAAAATCACTAGAATATTAAGTAAAGATCATATTCCATGAAGATATTTAGCGAATTTCCTACCGTAAATATATCAAAACGTAATTTTTTATTGGTAATATGCATTGCTAAGAACATCATTTGGACAATTTTAAAGGCTATTTTCTCTGTATTTAGATTTTTTCAGATTCCAGATTTTAAAATAGTTGCATTTTGGCCAAATATTGTCCTACCCTAACAAACCACACATCAATGGAAAGCTTATTTATTCAGGATTCAGATGATGTATAAATTTGAATTTTAAAAAAATTGACACTTATGACTGGTTTTGTGGTCCAGGGTCACATTGTCCAACTTTCTTTCACCTATAAAATTTTGTCACCGCACCTTCAGACCATTTAATATAAACTAGCGAAGGCAAAAATTTAAAATGGTAAAAAACGTAAATGGTGACCAGTCACAGAATCTCAGAGAAACACTTTCCCTTATTCTTTGAAACCTGAAATCTTGACGTTGATAAAAAAAGAAAGTCAATGTTATGCATCAGTTACCCATGTAGATAAATGTGTGACTCATGCGCAGTTTTCAGGAGCGCTGTCACTCACTGAGAAACAAATTGACTCATTTTACAGGGTGAGAAACAAAGAAGCAGAGCCGTCAATCACACGGGATGTGTTCAGTGCTGGCAGACCGAGCTCATCGAATCTAGCATACTGTTCCTTCAAACATACAGCAGAGTCCTGCGTACAATCCCAGCATGCACTGCTTCAGTATTCCATTTACTGTCAA
The DNA here is from genome assembly GCF_936440315.1 of Barbus barbus. Lineage (NCBI taxonomy): Eukaryota > Metazoa > Chordata > Actinopteri > Cypriniformes > Cyprinidae > Barbus > Barbus barbus. The sequence goes on from NC_136742.1 coordinate 7,542,806, forward strand.
TATAAAATCAAAATGGACCCCATTTACCTTCTTAATACTCGTTCTTAATATGAATGATTCATCATGCATGTTATTTACAAAGAAAATAACCACTTTACAGCTGATGTCACTTAATTAAATGAAAATGATTTATAGTTTCAATTTATAGTAAATGCAGTTAACTTATGAGTGTATAAGGTATAAAACGTATGTACATCTATCTATCTATCTATCTATCTAGCTACACTAATATATCAAATATATTTGCTTTGTTTTGTCGTTTTATTTTTTATTTTACATGGGAGGACCTTTAATAAATGGTTATTTGTAAGGAGTGATTACACAGCCTTTAATACTCCTCTGGGTCAGGGAGATTTATTTATTTATCTATTTCTTAGCAAGCCTCTTTTTAAAGCTTGAACACTCACTTTCTTTTCCCTATGCGTGTGGCATTTGTGCCCCTGCAAGCGAGAGGCTGGCAGAGTAGAAGAAATATTTGAAGCAGTTCTTTAATCTATAGGTTTATTGCTGTCAGAAATAGCATCATTCTCTTGAGTGGCTCTTGTAAATGTGACAGAATATGCCTGTTTTATTTCAGCTGTTCCCCTTAGACACTGACTGACCTTCAGCAGGTTGAATCCAGTGAGTGCCACTGTGTTATTACAGGACTTACAATATGACACGCTTTAAATTAATGCTGGTGTACTATGACAAGTGACTACTGTATCTTACACCAAAACACAGGGGCATTCAAAGTTTCCGAAATTCCCTTCAAAACAAAGGTCCAAGAAATCATACTATATTACAAAGTTTCATCAAAATATATATGTTGTGTGGTGGTGAAAGTAAATATACACTGTGCAATTTTTAATTTGTAAATGTACAATGTGTAAAAAAAAAAAAAAATTAAATTAAATAAAAATTAAATGAGAAAAACGGCACCTTCTTTGTTCAAGTAAGTGTTATTCATCATTTTGACTGTGGTATTATAAGTAAACCTAGGAGATTGTACATGACTCTACATATGTCTCTATGCTGGGCCACTGTCATGACATTCAGTATTAATTTTCTGTCAGCTGTGTATGAAACCCCAATCTTGGGTCCAGATGTTCACAGCAAGCCGATAATTGGTCACCTCGTTGGTTTCCACTTTCATAGCATCAGGGAGCATACTGCGTTTGCAGACACAAGAAATACTTCACCCAGAAATAATAATTGTCATCATTTACTCATAAGACTTATAGTATACAGGTCATATAGATTAATTATTTTAGTCACTTTTATGCTGATTTTTGTCCTTTAACTCTTTACTCCTTTCAGGTACTATGGGGAAAAAATGGTAAGTTTTAAGTCACTTGTGGGTGTGTTAATGATGAATGATTTGTAATTGTTGGTTAAGCTATTCTATTAAATGTCTTTGTGAATGAAAATGAACTAGATGTGCCAGCAGAACAATATGTGAGTGGGAAAATACTTTTAAAGTAGCACAGAAATTGAACCTGATTATTCAGCTGCCTTAAAACATCTAGAAATTAATTTACTAAACAATTTTGCGAACTGGATTTCAGTGCAAAATCCTGAATCTTATTCACTAACCCAGCCTCTGTAAGCCAGTTTAATTTAAGTCATTTTTGTTCAGCTCAAACAGCGCCTCTTGTTAATGTAAATTCCATCCTATTTAGAGTCAGTGTTTTTTTTTTTTTTTTTTTTTTTTAATTACACAATTAACAGCTATTTTACATTTTCATTTATACATTTATCAGATGCTTCTATCCAAAGCAACCTACTTTACATTCAAGGTATACATTTTTAACAGTTCATTACAACAACTATAATATAACAATAATAATAATAATAATAATACTTATTTTTTATTTTTAAATGACACAGTGCCAGCCTCTGTGATTGGAAAAAAAGGGAAGAAGAAAATGTGTACAGAATTTTGCGTTTTTTAAGTATAAAAGATCAAAGATATAACAAAGCGGAATATTCAGTTCTGCTTGTGGACATTTAGTTTACTTACTACAAAGTTTCTTAAACAAAACTCATCTTCAAATCTTTTAAAACATCTTTCAAGATGAAAAAAATATGGTATGCCCTTACTGCAGGAGGTTAAATAAAAACAGCCAATCAGATTAGATCTTGAAAGTATCTGTATCATTTTTTCTATTTGCGTGTGCAGTATGCATTAGCAGTCGGTAAACAGACTGCTGCTTTCTCCACAACTGAGATCTCAGAACCGGCCTGAGTGGAGAAATGTGCCACAGAAATTGTGTTCACTATTTCTTTAACCTTGTTTGTGCCATAATCTGATATGCAGAATTCCTTTAGTGAATAATACAGAGTCTGTGTGCAAATAAACAACACTATCAGTGAGCACAGTTCATTCTTAGTTGCAGAGAAAAAAAAAGAATAAGAAAGAGAGAGAATTGCTCAATTTGTCCCCCCACTGAACAGCCTACGGCAATACAGCTGTTGAACAGAATGCAAATATCACACACAGAGACACACTTATTTTGGAACCTTAAATTAAATTATGCTTTAAAATGATTTCTGTTCAAGACCAAAACAGCATTTGAAACACATGTGCCGACCCAGACAGAGAGGTAAAAATAACAAACAATGAAAGAAAGTGATGTTTGTGTGAGACAGATTAAGCTAAATGAACGAATGAACGAACAAACAAAGGAATCCTTCTGGAGAACAGGTAGGGATGTGAATGGCACTTGAGTCAATCTCTCCAGTTGGTCTTTTTCTCCCATTTTTCTCTCTCTTTATTGTCTTTCTCTTCTCTTCCTGCTTCATCAAACACTTTACAGACAGGACACTGATTATGGCACTCAATCTAAATCAGATAACCACACACACACACACAGAGAGAGAGAGAGAGAACTGCACACGGCCCTTCATGCCACTGTCCCACCAGTTAAATCTGAAAATCTGAAACCACTCTGGTATATTATGGATTATAGACTCCTATTGTGGCCAGAAGTAAAGGTTTAACGTTAAAACACCTTAAAGGGATACTCCACCCCAGACAGTGCAATTTACTTGGCAGTCAATGGGACAGTCCCAAGCCTCCCGGTTTTCATCCAAAATATCTTAAATTGTGTTCCGAAGCCGAACTAAGCTTTTAGGGGTTTGGAACCACATGGGGATAAGTGATTAATGACAAAATTTGCATTTTGGGGTGGAGTATCCCTTTAACGATGGATTTGTAGTTTACAAACATGCACCTTTTGGCTTCACAAGACAATTTATTGATGGACTGGAGTGGTGTGGATTATTGTGATTTTTTTTTTTTTTTTTTTTCAGCTGTTTGGACTCTCATTCTGACGGCACCCATTCAATGCAGAGGATCCATTGGTGAGCAAGTGATGTAACGCTACATTTTTCCAAATCTGTTCTGATGAAGAAACAAACTCATCTACATCTTGGATGACCTGAGGGTGAGAACATTTCTGTTTTAACTTGGCAACAATCCAAGGATGCAAAACCGATTTAAAATCTGAATGAAATAGAGTCATATAAGCACTGAGCCACTTCGGATAGACAACACACATACACACACACACACACACACTCTCCGGCCACCATTAGGTACACCTGTTCAATTGCTTGGTAACACAAATTGCTAATCAGCAATCACATGGCAGCAACTCAATGCATTTAGGCATCTAGATGTGGTGAAGACGACTTGCTGAAGTTCAAACCGAGCATCAGAATGGGGAAGAAAGGGGATTTAAGTTACTCTGAACGTGGAATGGTTGTTGGTGCCAGACGGGCTGGTCTGAGTATTTCAAAAACTGCTGATCTACAGGGATTTTCACACACAACCATCTCTAGGGTTTACAGACAATGGTCCGAAAAAGAGAAAATATCCAGTGAGTGGCAGTTGTGTGGACGAAAATGCCTTGTTGATGTCAGAGGTCAGAGGAGAATGGGCAGACTGGTTAGAGATGATAGAAAGGCAACAGTAACTCAAATAACCACTCGTTACAACCAAGGTATGCAGAATACCAACTCTGAACGCACAACACGTCGAACCCTGAAGCAGATGAGCTACAGCAGCAGAAGACCACACCAGGTGCCGCTCCTGTCAGCTAAGAACAGGAAACGGAGGCTACAATTCGCACAGGCTCACCAAAATTGGACAACAGAAGATTGGAAAAACGTTGCCTGGTCTGATGAGTCTCGATTTCTGCTGCGACATTCAGATGGTAGAGTCAGAATTTGATGTAAAGGACATGAAAGCATGGATCCATCCTGCCTTGTCTCAACGGTTCAGGCTGCTGGTGGTGGTGTAATAGTGTGGGGGATATTTTCTTGGCACACTTTAGGCCCCTTAGTACCAACTGAGCATCGATTAAACACCACAGCCTACCTGAGTATTGTTGCTGACCATGTCCATCCCTTTATGACTACAATGTACCCATCTTCTGATGGCTACTTCCAGCAGGATAATGCACCATGTCACAAAGCTCAAATCATCTCAGACTGGTTTCTTGAACATGACAATGAGTTCACTTTACTCAAATGGCCTCCACAGTCAACAGATCTCAATCCAATAGAGCACCTTTGGGATTTGATGGAATGGAAGATTCGCATCATGGATGTGCAGCCGACAAATCTGAAGCAACTGCGTGATGCTATCATGTCAATATGGACCAAAATCTCTGAAGACTTCCAACACCTTGTTGAATCTATGCCACAAAGAATTAAGGCAGTTCTGAAGGCAAAAGGGGGTCCAACCCAGTACTAGTAAGGTGTACCTAATAAAGTGGCCAGTGAGTGTATATATATATACTGTAAAAACAAATTCCATAAAAAACTGAGAATTTGCTGGCAGAAAATTACCAGGTCATTTTCTGTTAAATTTACAGACATTTCCTTCAACATTAAAACGAAAAATTCTGTAGATTAACATTTTCTTCTGTACCATAAACGGACAATCCTTTATGCAGAAATTTCTAAAAAAATATAGTATAGGCCTATCTTTAGGAGCAAATAAATCCAGCACAATATATACAAATTGAACATGGTTTATTTTGACCTCATGAAAAATGAAAATTGTCATTCATCACTAAAAGTAAAAAATTGTCAAACCCGTAAAAGCTTTGTTCGTCTTCGGAACACAATTTAAGATATTTTGGATGAAAACCGGGAGGTTTGTGTCTGTTCCATTGACTGCCAAGTAAATAACACTGTCAAGGCACAGAAAAGTATAAAAAGCATCGTCAAAATAGACTATCTGCCATCAGTGGTTCAATCTAAACTTTATGAAGTGGGCTAGAATAGAAAATAAAAATAACGACTTTATTCAACAATTCGTCGCATCTGCGTCACAGTAGCACCATATCCGCTGGACGCAAACTGCATTGACACTTACATATAAGACGTTTCATTAGCATTTTCATTTAATACACCGCAATGAATATAAGTAAATGTGGAAAGTGTTTGGTTAACGAATATTGACCTATTGTGTGTCCTGTTGCTGAGCCTAACGATTGACAGGTCAGGGGCGTGTTGCATTTTCAAATGCATTTCAAATCCACATTGACTTTATATCCATAGCAAGGTATTAACTGAAAATGCAATTGAAACATCTTATATGTAAGTGTCAATGTATTTAAGAAAAATAAAAGACATTTAAATCACCATTTTGCTACACCTTTGGCTCAGAATGCAAATTCTCACTGCATTTTGCTACAATTATCATGCCGTATTATGATGAAAATGCAATCCCAAGTGTCCTAACTCCCAAGTCTATGCATTTAGGAAAATCAGCAATTAAAAGATAATTTTACTACAGTCTTGGCTTGGACATATTAAACATATCTAATCAATTTGTGTAATACATTTTCATTTTCATTTTGCAACTTATAAAGCGTTAAAATCTGTTTTTATTTTGCATATTAAAACTAGTGTAGGAAATTGCAAATGTAAATTATATAACGGAATTTTCATTTTGCACTAAATATTGCACATATGTATGGGAACATGTCAATTTAAATACAGAAATTAATTTCCATTTTACATTTCAAATAGAATTTTGCTACCCATATGCTTCCATAAATAAAAACTGTTAATGAATAAAACAGAATACAAACCCATGATAAGAATGCAGGGGGTGATTGGGATGCACAGTACAGCAGCAATAACGACCTGTCCCTTTAAAACATGACTCTCATTGACGCACATCTGACATGTCCCAACTCTTTACATCAGTCAAGACATGTTAAATAATTTAAGACGGTCACTTGCCAAAAATGGACATTTTAAAAGATAATTTTGTGTGTGTGTGTGTGTGTGTTATCTGGGAGGTAGTTGACTTAGGCCCACACTCCAGTATAATAGGTGGCGGTAATGCACCTTAACGTTGGATGCCGACCGCCATTAAACAACAAAGAAGAATAAGAAGAAAATGGTCATTTTGACATTGTTTGTGTGCTTTTGTCCGTGTAAGTGCGAGAGAAAACTCGATACGCTACTGGTGTTCACAGACAACATGCCAGCATTACAGAATTAACTTCTCGTGCGTGTGTGGTGTCATAAAAAAGACAATAAAATGTCTAAACCTACCTCGTTTGGCAGAAAAGGTGTGTTATCCTTGAAGAATTCTGCGATGTCAGATCTTCAGCTAGTCGTATAATCTCTTTTAAATTAAAAAAAAAAGTCGTAATGGTATCTTCTTTTCTTGACAATTGCGCTGCCTGCTTCTGTTGAAGGCATAAAGCGTTCTAAACACAGTTGTACTGCACTTTAGTTTTAACGTTATCACTGCTGCTTAACATCACCTCAGTAACGTTGATATGCTGGATGCTTTACAACATGCTCAGTAACAAATACACCGCATCAACAGCAATTAAATGTTAATAAACTTTTATTTATAAAACTGAAAGTGAGCACACTGTAACACGTAACTTACCTCCACGTCGAGTAAAATGTAAAATGCGACGGCTCCGACATTCATTTGCCAAAAAAGGCAGACAGCAACTAAGTTAAATGTTATTTGTTACATTTGACAAAAAAATAATTTACCACTGAAGTGTAAGAACGGTTCCCAAACCCGAAATCCGACTTTAAAATTAAAATTTTACAGAGACTATCTCCGTGAATAATGGCGTCTGCTCAAGTAATGTTTTCGCGCCGATAATGGACTGAGCTTCTTGTTCCCGCAATGCAAAGCGTAATTACAAAACTACGGAAAAACACCTGTAAAAACCAAATACGGAAAATTCCTTCAAATTATTATGGTATATTGTACTGTATTTTTACGGACTTTTTTTTTTTACAGTGTATATATAGTGGGGGGAAAAAATTATTTGATCCCCTACTGATTTTGTATGTTTACTCACTGACAAGGAAATGATCAGTCTATAATTTTAATGGTAAGTTAATTTGAACAGTGAGAGACAGAATAGCAACAAAAGAAATCCAGAAAAACACATAAAAAAGTTGATAAATAAATTGATTTGCATTTTAATGAGTCAAATAAGTATTTGATCCCCTATCAATCAGCAAGATTTCTGGCACCCAGGTGTCTTTTATACAGGTAAGGAGCTGAGAGAAGCACACTCTTAAAGGGAGTGCTCCTAATCTCAGTTTGTTACCTGTATAAAAGACAACCTGCCCACAGAAGCAATCAATCAATCAGATTCCAAACTCTCCACCATGGCCAAGACCAAAGAGCTGTCCAAGGATGTCAGGGACAAGATTGTAGACCTACACAAGGCTGGAATGGGCTACACGACCATCGCCAAGCAGCTTGCTGAGAAGGTGACAACAGTTGGTGCGATTATTAATGGAAGAAACAAATAACTGTCAATCTCCCTCGGTCTGGGGCTCCATGCAGGATCTCACCTCGTGGAGTTTCAATGATCATGAGAACGGTGAGGAATCAGCCCAGAACTACACGGGAGGATCTTGTCAATGATCTCAAGGCAGCTGGGACCATAGTCACCAAGAAAACAATTGGTAACACTACGGTGTGAAGGACTGAAATCCTGCAGCGCCCGCAAGGTCCCCCTGCTCAAGAAAGCACATGTACAGCCCGTCTGAAGTTTGCCAATGATTCAGAGGAGAACTGGGTGAAAGTGTTGTGGTCAGATGAGGCCAAAATCCAGCTCTTTGGCATCAACTCAACTCGCCGTGTTTGGAGGAGGAGGAATGCTGCCTATGACCCCAAGAACACCATCCCCACCGTCAAACATGGAGGTGGGAACATTGTGCTTTGGGGGTGTTTTTCTGCTAAGGGGACAGGACAACTGCACCGCATAAAAGGGACCATGGACGGGGCCATGTACCTAACTTCACGGACACTGGACACGTACATGAGACGCCCGAGAGGATCCATTAAACCCTGAATGTTTTTAGTAAAGCCCAGAATGTATTTTAATAACTTTGTCTTTACCAGGTGTTCATGCCTGGTCATTTTTATTTCATAAATAAAGTCATTCAGAACAGCATTCTGCTTTGTATATTAGATGCACATACAATCTGCTGCATAATGCATTTTATAAAGTTAAATTATGTTTTGCTTATTAAGCTTATTGCAGGGCCTTCTAAAACTAAATGTCACCTGTTGCAAGTTGCCAGCATGCAAGTTTCACCAAAATACGAAAAGCTGTAGGGTAGAGAATTTTACCACATTTTGAAGTAAACACACTTCTAACAAACAGGCACGTTTGAGGTAGAGACTACATTTAGAGTAAATCTAGTATTAACCTTGTAAATATAACATTTTCAACATGATACATATGTACATGAAAACACAGATCACAACAAATCATAATTATTTTGTTTTATTCAATTTTGAACAATTTAAGAAGTAAAAAACTAATTTGCATTTAGTTTCATGAATAAATACATATATATTAAAAAAATATTATATTATATTATATAAAAAAAGGAAAAAAAGAATACATTTGGAGCTATTTTTTGGTCCAAAGTATAACATATTCCAGTGTGTACTGCACTTCAGAAAGACAGTGAAGTGGACTGACAGTGTACCTGGTTAGACACTCATATCAAAACGATCAAACACAAATTAAAGTTTAATTCTCAGATGTAATGTGCACATTTATATAAATTGTTGCAAGTGTTAACTTCTATATACAAAAATAGCAGGAAGAAAACAACATTGTAGATTGTTGATACTCTAGGTTTAAATTGCTCTAAAGAACACTGAATCTGAATATGTCTTTTGCACAGACCTACAGAACAAAAACAGCCAGCACAGAAACAAACTAGAGATGGATTAATTTGGAGAATTCTTCATCTCTGTTGGATTGATGGACCCTCCAGTGGTTGTGGGATTATTTGAGTGTTTGGTGAGGGATGGGGGTTGCAGGAACATCGGTCTGGTATTGATGTTTCTGTTGGGTTGGTTAATTGGGGTGGATAGGGGGACATAATTGAGGTCTGTGTTAAGGAGGGAAAATAGCACCTCCTTCCCTCTTCATTTCTTACACTGATGGCTTTTCGATGGTGACGCCCCAAGCATGTGAGACAGGTGATGTATGGCGAGGTTATAAGCAGACACAATTCAATGTTTCCTGGAGGTATTTGTACCTCTGCAGTCTTCATAGTACTGCACTAGTAATAGATGCATAAGAATGAACCTTAAGAATACAGTGAAATATTAGCCAATACATCAGCACCACCAGAATTAAACTCATCGCTTCAGGAACTATTCAAGAATTCAACAATGTTAATTTAATTCCACAGTAATGCACATATAAATATGTTCCTTACAGATGCAGAAGTGTTTGTGGCTACATAATTAGCCTTATGCATACAGTCTTGTTTTGCAATGTGTAAATGTGTCTCCATCTATCTATCTATCTATCTATCTATCTATCTATCTATCTATCTATCTATCTATCTATCTATCTATCTATCTATCTATCTATCTATCTATCTATCTATCTATCTATCTATCTATCTATCTATCTATCATTATTTTGTGTATGTGTGTCACTCTTTTGACATTAATATGAGTTATTTATTTTTTCTGTTTTTGGTTTTCATTTAATCTTTCACTAACTTTTTGCCTCTCAGTATCAGACTGAAATTTCCTGTCCTTCTTCTCTCTCTCTATCCCTAAACTGTGTGACCTAAAGGTTTTTTTCTTTTCTTCACTTTGTTTTTTTTCAGGACCTTATAATGTGTTTCAGTGCCTGGGGTCTGAAACAAATGATCATAGTGAAGCAGAGAAAGACAGTGAGAGTGAATGCGTGTATGCGTACAGTATGTGTGTGTCCGGGTCCCAGCTATCATATTCATACCTTCCATTTATAATAGTCATACAGCTATAAAAGCACCTCCAGGACTAAACCGCAGACCAGAGAGAAACCTGTACATATTATTACCAGACTTATTTCCAGTGCTTTAGGATATTGATTCAATTTTAGAATGGCATTATAAATGAGTAATGTTTTCCATTCTGAAAAGTGATTTTGGAATAATGTTTAAATGCATTATTGGAACATTTCACAGTTGGAATGGGGTGAAAGTACTCTGACAGTCAAATAAAACAAAAGGAAATGGCAATACATTCATTTGTTGCATTAATGCTTCATAATAAAATAAGTAAACATCCTCAAAACAAGATCAAACTTTAAGTAGCAAAATAACTTTATTTAACAGAATTTTAATCTGAAACAAGGATAGAAAGTGGTTACAAGAATGAAATGTATATATGCATGTATGTGTTATGGAGTGAACAGAGGAAGTATGCGGATCCATATGCAAGCTTTTATTAAACAGAGAGGTGGTCACAACAGGCAAAGATCGACACCAGCAAACAAGGTTGAACAGGACTAGACAAAATACTTTTTTGGACTAGACAAAAGACAAAATTCTTAACACAGGCGTGGGTCAAAACATTGGTGAAAGTTATCCAAAGGGCAGAGCAAAGGGGTAATCAAAAACAGGCTAGATGTCCAGGCAAGAAGCATACAGTATCCAAACGGGATGCGACGACGGGTAATCCAGAGCAAGCGAAATCCAGGGCAGGCAGAGAACACACAGAAACAAGATAAACAGGCAAGGATATAAACACGGGAAAATCAGGCAAAGAACAAGACTAGATTAGACTAAGAAAACTAGAGCAAGCTCCGTAAAATAGCTATCAGCTAGGGTAGCAATATGTGCTTACAATACTCAGCACTGAGTGGTGGTTAGAACCACGTATTTATAGTGTGTGTGATTGTCTACAGGTGAGAGTGTGATTAGTGAAATGGAACATGGGAAATGTAGACCAGGGTGACGTGTAACAGTCTTTGTAGTGTGAAAGTCAATATAATCAGAAGGCAACCTCTGGTGGTAAGCAGACGGAAGACCACGGAAAGGATTCGTGACAGTATGTATGTATGTATTTAGAAAGAAAACCACGGGTCTGCCAGTCTCCATCGGCGTGGTGACTCAACTCCGCCTCGTTCCTCCGTCCCTCTGGCTCTGTCAGGCTCCTCGTTCCCTCCAGCTCCACCTTGGTCCTCTGTCGCTCCGGCTCCACCCCCTGGAGTCTTTAGCCCTTCCTCCACCATGGCTCCTCCCTCTGTCATCTCCACCGTGGGTTGCCCTCATGGCTGCGGCCTGGGTCCCGCCTAGCTCCTCCTACTCCATGTCCCTCCTGTCTTCTCCCCGGCTCCTCCCTCTGTCTGGTCTGCCCTGGCTCCTCCTGTTTCTTCCTTGGCTCCTCCCTCCGTGGTCTCCACCCTGGACTCTGTCTGTCGTCCTCCTGCCGGGAGTCCGTCCTCCGCCCGAACCTCCACCTGTATTGTTTGACTGCTTTCCTGCCAGTCCTTTGCCATCCCCTGTCACCATCCCACAGCTGCTCCTTTGTCCTCCTCCTTAGTCCCCCTCTGTCCCTCCCTTTGTTTTCTGTGACGTGAGGTTGTGCCTTCCGGGAGGGGGATGAACTGTCACACCCCTGGACTTTTTGTTGTGTTCTCTTGCCTCATGTGCTCCGTGACATAGTTTTCCCTCTTGTCTGATTATGTCATTTGGTTCAGGTGTGTGTCTTTAATCATCCTCATTTCCCTTTGTATTTAAGTTCTAGTCTGGTCAGTGTTCCCTCGTCCGGTATTGACTGTACGTCCCTACGTGTGTCTCCAGCCTGCCTGTATGTAGATTTAGCCTCTTGTGGATTTATTAAAAGACTTGATTTTAATAAACTTGACTTACCTTCATCTTCTTCGTGTTGCTTTATCTTCTACACTGTTCCGTGACAATTATATTATATTACGTTATAGTATAAAAAATTGCCATTATATCCATGGCAAATCGTTATTTTTTTTTTGCGTTTATACTCTCTCTCTCTCTCTCTCTCTCTCTCTCTCTCTCTCTCTCTCTCTCTCTCTATATATATATATATATATATATATGGAATACATTTTGATTAAATTGCATTCAGAAATAACCATTATTTTTTATGATGTTTTATAAAACTCCAGCCATTTGAACAAATATAGTTTTTAACAACCACAACACAACAATGCCAATGTTAGGGGCAAATGCCACCCAGTTCATTTTCATGATCCAGTCTGGTAAAGCTTGTGCAAACAGAGTAAATGCTACAACATGTAAAATGTGCAGCGTAATAAATACACATCGTTTACATGCAGCAGACATGAGATAACACACCTAGGTTGACCTCGCTAAAACAAAAATATCTGATAAGAACTATCCAATGCCAGTAATAACAGTTTTAGAGGGCTTGTGGGTGAAACGGCTGAGAAAATTGCAAGCCTTGAGGAAGATGTATGTGTGTTCGCCACAGTGTGTATGTCCCTGCTGATAATAGAAAGTGTCACAATCTACAAGACTTTTCCTTAAATGGATAGAATGGCATTAACAAATATGCAGATGAGCATCACGTATCACATGCATGTCAGTGAGAACATCAGGCACATACAGTGGGCTCACCAGATGTGTGAAGCACATGAGTAAACACAAACAAATCCTCTCTTTATTACCTCTATAAATGCATAGGTTCAAATGCAAAGGGATGCATAACTGCAAACAAGAGTGTTAGTCATAAACTGAAGGGTGTGGGAACATTGTCAGCTGTCAGTCTTGCGTGTTTGTGGCTTTAGCTTTTATTTCACACTCTCTGCTCTAGCTAATTACCACTGTAATAACAACAATGCCAATTTACATAGCAAACACTATCTGGAGAAGCACAGACACTAGTGAATGAGCTCTCTTGTGCGCTCAGTTTGCGTGTCGGTGTGTGTGACATGGGTTAGTGCGTTTGTTCGCTGCTGCTTTGAGGCACACGGGGCACATTATAATGACGCAGATAATGTGTTTGCTTCACGCTCCACTGTAGCCAAACATTCTATTGCTTCTTTATTTAAAAAAATAAAAATAAATCAACCTTAAGAGATTTGTTATTGTTTGCTGGATTTAGAGAGTTAGACCATAAAAACTAATCAGTGAAAGTCACAATGCATAGCGGCGAGCTCTACATCAGAACTGGTGGGTCATGATTCAGAAATGGTTATTGGGTGTGTTATGATAGGGTTGCGAATAACAAGGAAAAAATAAATGTAAATGCAAATAGTAAAATACAACTTGCTATATAATTATCAATAATGATGACAGGGAAATAAAGAGGCTGATCAACATTTAAAAATGGCAGTTTTGGTTGTTGATGTCAAAAGTTGTATTTTGGTGCAGAGCCATTTTTTCCTTTATAGAAAGTAGCAAAATTAGCAGATTACATACAACCCCCCCCCCCCAAAAAAAAAAAAAAAAAAAAAACGGAGAAAATGTAACCCAGACAACATTAAAAACATTAAAGTAGTATTTTGGGTTTGGTACAAGTTAAGCTCAAACCATACTTCCTCCCTCCCTTCCTCTCATCCTTCCTTCCTTCCTTCCTTCGCAAACAAAACTGGGTTACACTGAGTGTCACATGTATGTTCTGTTTTGGTTTAGTTGTCTGAGGGTGCTTCTCAATTCTTATTTGTGCATTGTTTCCTTTCATTGCTTCCTTTCCTCGCATCATAGCTCCACCCCTTCAGGATGCGAGGGAAGGATGCACGGAAAAGACACGAAGACGGAGGAATTGAATCAAGTGAAATGATATATTCTCGCTCCCTTTAACGTCACTTCAGAGCTTAATCAGCTGCGCAAAATGGATCTGCCCTTATGTTGTTAAAGTTAGTTTTTTAAGATATTCAAAATAAATATTAGTAAAGCAAGATGCCCTGTTGAAATATATGACATGTATGGTTTATTTAAATTGCAAAAGTAAAATGTAAATTAAAATGATTACAACAGATGAGAAGAATTTATACGTGCATCAGGTTTTTCGATGAAAAAGTCGATGAAATAGCTCCTCTGGAAGGTTCCTCACTCCTCGTTTCTCGCCTCCTCGCGGTGCAATTAGAGAATTGAGATGTCCTTCAAGATGGCTGAGCTCGATCGGTTTCCGGGTCATATATACAGTATATATATATATATATATATATATATATATATATATATATATATAAATAAATAAAACTTGAGTAGTTTTTTATTTATCCAATACTCAAGTAATTATTCAGACCATTACTTTTACTTGAGTAAATGTTTGTATAAGTACTTTTACTTTTACTTGAGTACAGTTTCTGGGTACTCTACCCACCTCAGCATATGCATTTACGTTTTTCAGAAGTCTTAAAAGCAAGCTAGGAAGCTGAACTATGGATATGATCTTCTGAGAGTATTCATGGTCCTGAAATATTTTCACACTCCACTGACTTCCTGTAAAATATCTGAAAATGCATATTTAGGGGCTTACAGCGAAATTAGACTGATCTATATAAAAGCCTTTTCAGTAAACTAGAAGACAGTGTTATCTATCAAATTTAAAGAAATAAACAAACAAAGAAAGGATAAACAAGCAAACAAATAATTATGAAATAAATAAATGGTAACTAAATGATCTCTGGCTAATTTGGTTCTTCAAACAAATTTGCGGATTTGATTAAAATTGATGGATTAAAGTGTCCCTATTATGGGTAATGAAAGGTTCATCCCCAACAGCAGGTTGACATGCATGCAAGGTCAAAAACACTTTCATTGTGTTATAATATGCATTTATTTTTACCTCAACGACTCCCAAACGATTCGCTCAACGATTAATTTTTCCAAACCCCTCCTTTGCGTGACGCTAATCTGCGGTGATTGGTCCGATTGGTCGATTTCATTTCCATATCATAATAAAAGCTGCACAGTGCTGCTTTGTGTACAGCGTTACCGGGGAAACCATTTTTTTACCGCTCCAAAAAAAAAATGCACTTTGTGGCAAAGAATGAATTTTCATTTTCATGCAGACCAATGCAAAATGACCAACAAGTGGGTGGGCAATATGCCAATGTTTCATGTTGTCAACATGAAACGTCTTGGGATTTGTTTTAAAAATGACTCGTTTCTATGATTCAGAGTCGACTCTTTCTTTTGAGAGACAAGGGGTCTCATTTACGAAACGAACGTTCGACCGAAAATTGGGCGTACGGTCATAAGCCCGCCGGATCGCCGCTGACTCATGCCTGCCGGATCGCCGCTGGACAAACAAGGATTTTTCTAACTCTGCTGCTCTGTGTTTCATGGAAACCTAGCTGAACGACACCATACCAAAGAGCGTGATTCATCTGCCTAATTTCACGCTGATCAGAGCAGATCGCGTCGCGGAATCAACGGGGAAATCGTGCGGCGGCGGGACATGCTTCTACATCAATGAGAGGTGGTGTACAGATGTAACTGTGTTAAAGAAGATGTGCTGTTCAGATCTAGAAACGCTCTTCATTAACTGCAAGCCGTTCTATTCGCCATGGGAGTTCTGCTCGTTCATTCTCGTGAGTGTCTACATTCCACCGCAATCGCACGTGAGCACAGCTTTACAGAAACTCGCTGATCTGATCACAGAGAGTGAGCAACAACACCCGGACTCTGTTTTAATCATTCTCGGGGACTTTAATAAAGCAAATCTCTCCCGCGAACTGCCAAAATACAGACAGCACATCACATGTCCCACCAGAGACAGTAATATATTGGATCACTGTTACACAACAATAAAGGACGCATATCACTCAGTTCCACGAGCAGCTTTAGGACTCTCTGATCACTGTTTGGTTCATCTTATTCCGTCCTACATTCAGAAACTTAAATCTGCAAAGCCTGTATTAAGATCTGTTAAAAGATGGACTAATGAAACAGAGCGGGATCTACAAGCCTGTTTCTCTCTCACTGATTGGACTGTTTTTGAAGCCGCTGCCATCGATATAGACAAGCTCACAGAGACTGTAACATCTTATATCAGTTTATGTGAGGATATGTGCATTCCTACCAGGACTCATCTAATCTACAACAATGACAAACCATGGTTCACTGCAAAACTCAGACAGCTCCGTCAGGCCAAAGAAGATGCTTACAGAAAGGGGGATAAAGTCTTGTATAAACAGGCCAAATACACACTGGAAAAGGAGATCAGAGCGGCAAAGAGGAATTATTCTGACAAGCTAAGGAAAAAAATATCTTCCAGTGATCCTGCTTCAGTTTAGCAAGGTATGAAGGATATCACCAGTTACAAGACACCATCCCCCAGCACTCTGGAGAATCAACAACTGGCAGACGATTTGAACAAGTTTTATTTTCGTTTTGAAATATCACCCCACATCCGCCCTGAACACCTCTCCACACAACCATTAACACCTCCAGCAACCCTCCTCTCCCCCACACTTACAATTCAAATCAGCGAAGAAGATGTGTGCCAGGTCTTCAGAAAGAACAAAAGAAGGAAAGCACCAGGCCCAGACGGTGTGTCACCTGCCTGTCTGAAATCCTGTGCTGACCAGCTGGCCCCGATCTTCACACAGATCTTCAACAGATCACTGGAGCTGTGTGAAGTCCCCTCATGCTTCAAACGCTCCACTATCATCCCCTTCCCAAAGTAACACAGAATTACTGGACTTAATGACTACAGACCTGTGGCTCTAACGTCTGTAGCCGTAGCCATGAAATCATTTGAAAGACTGGTTTTGGCTTATCTGAAGGACATCACTGGTCCCTTACTGGACCCCCTGCAGTTTGCTTACAGAGCAAACAGGTCTGTGGATGATGCAGTCAACATGGGACCGCACTTCATCCTGCAGCATCTGGACAGACCAGGGACTTATGTGAGGATCCTTTTTGTGGACTTCAGCTCCGCTTTTAACACCATCATCACGGAAACCCTTGAGAATAAACTAACCCAGCTCTCCGTCCCAACCTCTGTCTGTCAGTGGATCACCAGCTTCCTGACAGACAGGCAGCAGCCAGTAAGACTGGGTAAATTCACATCCAGCACTCGTACCATCAGCACTGGAGCTCCTCGGGGCTGCGTACTCTTTCCACTGCTCTTCTCCCTCTACACCAATGTCTGCACATCTAACGACCCCTCTGTCAAGCTCCTGAAGTTTGCAGACGACACCACACTGATCAGCCTCATCCAGGACGGTGACGAGTCTGCTTACAGACAGGAGGTTAAGGAGCTGGCTGTCTGGTGCAGTCTTAACAAACTGACACTCAAAACTGTGGAGATGATCATGGACTTCAGGAGGAACCACCCTGCTTCTCCCCCCACTCACCATCATGAACAGCACTGTGACTGCAGTAGAGTCATTCAGATTCCTGGGCACCACCATCTCTCAGGACCTGAAGTGGGATATTAGCATAGACTCCATTGTCAGAAAGGTCCAGCAGAGGTTGTACTTTCTTCGCCAGCTGAGGAAGTTCAACCTGCCACAGGACCTGCTGAAAGAGTTCTACTCCGCCATCATTGAATCCATCCTCTGCACTTCAATAACTGTCTGGTTCAGCTCAGCTACCAAATCTGACCTCAGAAGACTACGGAGGGTAGTCCGGACTGCTGAGCGAATCATTGGTACAACCCTCCCCTGTCTTCAAGAACTGTACTTATCCAGAGTGAGCAAAAGGGCTGGTAAAATCACTCTGGACCCCTCACATCCAGCACACTCCCTCTTTGAACTGTTACCGTCTGGTCGACGCTACAGAGCTCTGAGCACCAGAACGACCAGACACAGGAACAGTTTCTTCCCTCAGGCAATCCATCTCATGAACACTCAAAAATAAACGTGGAACACACAACTATAATACGTTATACATTCACCACACTCACTTATTTTATTTTTATTTCTCATTTCTAATTTGCACATACTTGACCTGTACATACATATTATGTCTATATTATATATTGTGTTTTTGCTGTTTTGTACATTGCCTATTTGGATATTTATATATTATTCTTTTATTACCTGTCCTGTTGCTGTCTTTCTGTTGCACTGTGGAGCTTCTGTCACTACAACAAACTGCTTGTATGTGTAAACATACTTGGCCAATAAAGATTCTGATATAAATTAATGTAATTGTTTGCAATAATAAGGTTAAATAGTTATAAGGTTAAAGGAGGTTAAATGAGTTATAAGGTGAGGCTTCTAAACCGGGGTGTTTTTAGGGGCGTGATATTCAAACGACAATTGTTTTCTGCCGCCACATTTATCAACGTACGATCTTTCATACAATGGGATTGGCGGAATACGAATGTTTCATAAATCACATACAGGGTGCACTTTCAGATTTAAAACTTTGCAGGATGTTTTCATTCATTTAGAGCTGTGTTACACACTGCATGAAAGGTAATTTTCAAAAATAAATAATAGGGGCACTTTAAGTTGTCTAAGATTACTGCGTGTTCATCTCCCCGAAAAGGGCAGATGTATTCATACTCAAAATCACAATCAGCAATGCAGTGATTGGCTGGCGGCAAGACAGCAACGTAATGACATCATATAATTAAAAAAAGACTCCTGACGAAAAACTTGACAAATTTAAGGACTTTTATAAGGAAACTAAACAAAACTACATAAATGGTATAATAGATAAATGTGCACTGTTTTTTTTTTTTTGTTACATGAATCCTAATTATTTATATTGACAATTTATAGTAGTTGTACAGGCTTTACATTTTTATTTCAATGTTGTATTTAGCAATTCATTTAATGAAACAGTGAAAAACATTTATTAAACGGAAACAGTGGTGCATTGAACACTGTTCTGATGACGCAAGAGTTACTAAGGCAGCTGAGAAGGCCATTCTTTGTGTTCTTTTTGAAGAATTTTCAGAGCCTGATGAAATCGGTGTAAATACGTATTTAATACTGCAAAATACGTTCAATGTTACTGTCACTGCCCTTGCCGTCCAGAATAAAAGTGATCCAGCATTTGCCTCGCATTTCAGGATGAAAAGACAAACATTTCAGGTGAAGGATAATCCACTTCTTACCTCCAAGATTGTGTTATGATCTATATGACCTTATTATTTTTAGGAGAATTAGGCTTATCATTATTGCTGATCACTGTTGTTGTGGTATGATATTGTAATATTTACCATTATTTAATAAGATGAGCACAGAAAGGTTTATGAAAGTGTCACTCCACAATACAATAGCAAAATATATATGTATATTATTTTTGTTTTACATTAATCAGTGTCTAGCACACCTTCCTAAGAAAAGGATATGAACCAGAAGACACTGCAATTACTACATGATATTTAGACAATAAATAAATAAATAAATAAAACCGTAGCAAAATATTGTGCACTGGTGTGAGCCTGAACGTGCTCCAAGTTATCTTAATGATCTGCATCTCCTGCACTTCATCAAGCCACTCCCATAATAGCTGTCACCACTCAAATTAATACACGGTTCAGATTAACTGTATAGTATGTGTGTAAGAGTCCAATACAATTATAAAGTAATTATTTTATGATGAATAAATATTTCAATGAGTAAAACTGTCTGTGTCTATAGTATGGTAGACTACACAACATTATTATATTATTTTAAAATTAATTTTTAAATTGTATTATTTTAAATTACTGTCCCTGGATCAGTAGGGTATTCTTAGAATACAGTAGCAGTAGCTGGGACAGATATCAATTCTGCTTAAAAAAATGCGATCTAATCCTGTTTACATGAAATAAGCCTGCTCCCAAGCAGGTTTAATCTTACGGACCTGTTGCTTTGAAGAACCAACCAATCCAAGATCAAGCGAAATTGCCAACAATCAAATCCAGCTAACTGAGTTAGCAGCGTACGAAGAATGGACACCTGATCACTAGCCTAGACTTAACACCAAAACAATCATATTATAAATGTCTTTCAGTTGGACCAAAACACCATCTACAGTACACATTCATGACAACCAAATTTATAGCACTGTTAAACAAATACCGTGTTATGTATGATCCAACAAAGAAATGATTTACAGCTGCTTTGAAGCAGTATACATCCTTTCTGCTCCAAATGTGGTACTATTTAAGTTTAAGTATAATCATATGTTCCTTTGATGACACAGTTCCCACAGTTATTCAAGACAATGTTGTCAAATACTTGATTCTTTCCAAGCACATGGTGTCAACTGTATCTTTCTTTTTCCTCGTTTTGTATTTACACATTACCATGGCAATGTTTCTCCTGCGGAGGCCCAGTTTGTTTTTCACAGATTTACCTGCAACCTTCAGGCGGCATGATGTGATGGGAGTTACTGCGGCGATCAAGGCAAGCAGCACTCTATATTAAACCTGTGCAAGGAAGGACACTCAATAAACTGTACTCAATAAGGACATTCTAGACTTCAGTGTGACCTGGATCCTTGTGTTTGATGATTGACGCTTCTAATTATCCCTTGATTTCATTAAAGTATTAATGGTGACATTGGATTGTTAAATGATACCTTGATTCATGAAGGAGAAATACATTGACTGAGTACAGCTGTTTAACTGTTTATTCTTTTTTTTCTGTATCTCTGTATCTGCAGAGAATCTCTTTGTGGTTTCCCTGTGGAAAAACCTTGTTAGCTCGCAGCGCTTAATCTCACACACTTGGTTAACCATGTGCGAACACTCTGAGGCAGTGAAATATTGAGTTATCAACTGGACAAAAATACTTAACGCTAGTCAATACAAATTAAGCAAAATCTCAGGGTGTTTAATGGAATAGTTTACACAAAACGGAAAATCGTTACAAATCTGTATGCTGTTATTTATGCCATTAAACAAGTATAACTTTTTGGGTATGTTTACACGACAACGATGCATTGAAAAAATGAAAGATAATTTTTAAATTTATTTATTTTTTAATGTTATAGCTTTGAAAAACATACACTTCGAAACCCATTCACTATAATGAGCCTATAATAAGTGCTTATATTTGGACTATTTTAGATCTGCCGGGTCGGTCCCTGCTGTGGAGGAGCCCAGTACCTGTTGAGTATGTGAGTCCTCATACATATAAACAGAGCTCTGACTATAATGTTCTTCCACAAGAAGCATGCAGTTTTATTTATTAATCGTTTGTAGCTTTAAAGGGTTAGTTCACCCAAAAATGTATTCAACAAATCTTCTCCATGAGTTACCGTCTTCCGCCATTTTGAGTTAATGAATAAAAAATATTATACAGCTTGAAAGCTGTTGTCACTAACTACTGTATCATTGGATGGAAATAACTACTGCGTTCCATTGAAGAAAAAAAGTAATACAGGTTTGCAACAACATGAGGGTGAGTAAATGATGACAGACTTTTCCGTTTTTGCACGATCTATTCCTTTAATTCAACGTTACAAAAGGACACAATCATGGTGATGTTACACCTGCACATCTAAACATCTCTCTCTGAGTCCCTCCTTAAGGTGAAACACAATATTCACCTTCAGTCACATGACTGGCTACAATAAGCATTAAGAGCACAAATCCCCTCTCTTCTCTATGTGGGGTTTAACGACAGAGCTAAGAGAACCATCTCTCTACATGGGGGATTAGAAAAGAACTTGGATTCAATTCACTTCATTATTCAACGGCTATTGTGTGCTTGAGGAAAAGTGTTTAAAACCCAACACACAGGCAAGGTGACTGTCACATTCATAATAAAGGATCTGAGTTTAACAACATGTTTGAAGAGCATGATATCTAGATTGAGAACTCAGAAGTGTGGAGAGCTAAGCCACTGCTGCACTCCTGAGTGAACAGACTCAGATAAAGTTTAATGGGATATGTAGAGCTGTTAAAATCCTCTTCCTTCTTTGACAGATATTCAGAGTTAATTGATTTAGAGTGACTTACAATGGTGAGACACATCGGATGAGTAATCGTTTCGATTCTGCTCATTTAATGCGTGAAGTCTCTGCATATATACACGAGAATTTCAGACTGTAAATTCTGTCACCACCTGGAGCGCCGTCAGCCAATTCAAGTCCGAGAACCAATCAGTCTGATCATTTATATTCATTAATATTCATCAGCCATCAAAGCAGGGCAAGAGAACAGGGGAGTTTGGAGAGCTGCTGGGAAATGTTAAAAGAAAATTAATTATCAATCACCAATGTATTTATTTTATCTTTACAGTCTTGTTTTAACAGTCATTCATAAACTTGTAGAAAAACGGGTGGATTTACATGGATCTCTGCATTAATTGCTCTTAAATTTTTATCTGATATTCATAAAAGTCATAATAATAGATACACAGTCTGGTTAGATACGTAACATACAGGCCCGGTTTCATAGACAGGGCTTAGCCTAAACCAGGATTAGGCCATAGTTTAATTAGGACATTTAAATATGTTTTATAAACATGCCTTAGGAAAAAAAAACATTACTGGTGTGCATCTTAAGACAAAACAAAGGCATTGCCATGTTTTAAGATCAGTCAGTGCAAGTTTTTTTCAGTTGAAACCGCTCAGATTTACATTTTAGTCTAGGACTAAGCCTTGTCTGTGAAACCGGGGGACTCTGGCTACGTTTACATGCACAATTCTTGGTTCAAACGGACTGAATTCATTCCAATTGATGAATCTGAATGTAGTGTTTAGATGAACGCTAAATAAAGTGATTGGGTTGATGTGCTCGTTTATATCTCACAGGCTTCAAATCGTCATTTTTTTTTTACATGCGCACATTGCACAAATATAGAGTTTCTCACTGTTTGCACATAATAACCACTCTCCTACACTGTTTCTTTATTTGTTTTTAACAGCAGAATTAATATTTTTCCATTTCTGGATAAATATACATATAAACCTGAAAAATGTCCCTCCCCGCACACAAAACGGGTCGTCTGTGGATGAGAATGGTGGGAGGTTGTACTGCTCCATTTCACAGTTGTTGAGGGAAAGGAGAGTTTTACAATGACAGGACATGCACTTATACAACACTTTATTCAAAAGGAAGAACCACTCGTTCCGTGCGTCGTACCTCATTAAGCTATTTCTGCATCATTGCACATGCGCAGTCCTTTCCTTTTGTTTTTCAATCCGATCTTGTGTTTACATGCACGCTCAATTGGATTAGAAAAGGAATAAACCACTCCCTTCAATCCCATCGAAATTTAATTCCGAACTAGCTCAATCGGATCGATTAAGGTGTTTACATGAAGACTTTTCGGTCCGATTGAGCCTTCAATCCGATTACAAACGGATTATTTGGTTGACTGTAAACGTAGCCACTGATATGCTACACTCACAATAAATGAGATATTAACCTAATCACTAACCACTAATCTAGATTTTATTATTAAGAAACAATACATTTAATTGATTATTCACACAAAGTTAAAACTTTTATAGCCGATTTCATAGACAAGGCTTAAGCTAGTCCCAGACTAAAATGCATGTTTGAACTGTCTCAACTGAAAATATCTTGTTCTGACATATCTTAAAATATGACATTGTTCTGTCTCAAGATGCACACCTGTAACGTTTTCTTCTAAGGTATTTTTATAAAAGCTGCTTAAATATCTTAAAGGGGTCATATGATGCTATTTCAAGTTTGTCTTTCTCTTTGGAGTGTTACAAGCTGTTTGTGCATAGATAAGATCCCTGAAGTTGCAAAGACTAAAGTCTCTAAACCAAAGAGATATTCTTTATAAAGGTTAAGACTCTGCCACACCCTCCTGAAACGGCTCATTTAAACACACCCCACATGTCTACGTCACAGTGTGGGAAGATTTGCAAAACACCGCCCAAACGTACACGCAATGAAAGAAGGGTATTCTCGCTGTAGTATTGTTGCTGCCGTCGGTGCCATGTCCTGGATACGCTGTGTTTCGTTGTGAAAGCGGAAGGACTTTGTTTGGGCTTCCAAAAGAGGACAACTAGAAATCAGTGGTTAAGTTGTATTTACAACACTGTTCCAGAACAGTTCAACCCAAATATTAGAGTGTGTGCAGCGCCTTTTACGGAGGACTATTTCTTGAACCTGGGAGAGTAGCCTACAATGCTGGCTTGCACAAAGGCCGTTTCTATAAAGTGGGGCAATTCCAACTTTGCAAGGACAGTCTGACGCTTCTGACTCTCAGCCTGTAAGTACGTTTCTGCTACTAACTATTCAAATGCGAGTTTTGAGCTGTGTGGAGTAGGGCTTGTTGTTTGTCGTTTCTCCAATCACAAATGCAGACATGATAATGTTTACGCGGTGTGCTGCAACGCAACGCGTAAAAAGACAGTATAAGTCATTATAATCAGTAATTATGTCCCCACTGGATGCAACAAATACCTCATTTATAATGGGTTTTATTGTATTTGTGTCGTTGCGCCGGGACACGGCATCACAATACATTAAGGGGCAAAACATTTCCTGCTCACGTTGGCACTCATGTGCATTTATTCACTGTAGAACTGTTGAGTCGGACTCGTAATCGAAAGGTTGCGAGTTCGAGCCCCCGGCCGGCAGGAATTGTAGGTGGGGGGAGGGAATGTCCAGCGCTCTCTCCACCCTCAATACGACTGAGGTGCCCTTGAGCAAGGCACCGAACCCCCAACTGCTCCCCGGGCGCTGCAGCATGGCTGCCCACTGCTCCGGGTGTGTGTTCACGGTGTGTGTGTGTGTGCATTTGTTCACTACTCACTGCTGTGTGTGTGCACTTGGATGGGTTAAACGCAGAGCACCAATTTCGAGTATGGGTCACCATACTTGACAATACGTCACGACGACGACTTAGAATTGCTACAGTTATCTAAAGGAAGTGGAAAAAGGATATTGAAGTGAGTGTGAGAGAGAGAGAGAGAGAGAGAGAGAGAGAGAGAGAGAGAAAAAAAGCCAAATTAATTGTTTTTATATATACATATATATATATATATATATATATGTAACACCATATTAATTTTAATTTAACTCAATCAATCAATCAATCAATCAATCTTAATTTTTCAGCCCTACTTTGTTATTCATTTTAACTGATCTTTATCTTTACCATTTGGGAAAAGGAGTAAGAGGTTTGTAACACAGGCCACTATCAAAGTTCAAATCAGTGAGGCAACAGATATGTCTCATTACAATACATCAACACAAAACAGGAAATTACACACATCACTTCAGTGGTCTACTCTGATTGGCTGGCAGAGCATGAGCTATTTTAGCTGAATTCCATGAAGCACAGAAACTGTATGCATAACCACATTCTTCAAATAAAACTAATTTGGCAATTTTAAACAGCTATTAGCAATGCAAATCAGCATTTGTTGTCTAGACACATTATTTTTTTCTGAAGCTCTTTAAGCAAGCTGGAGCTGATGGGACTAATTGTTTCAAACTGCAAACGTTAGAGCTTTGATGACCAATTACTACTTTTGGTTTTGATGACCATAAGGAAAGAGTCGCAACATCAGCAATCATTTACTTCATAAATTTAGCTGATGAAAACTGACATTTATTATATCCAAGTAACCAAATTTGAGTCAGAAACAGCTGACTGCTTCAAGCATTCTTCTCATGTGTGGCTGTTTGCTGCTATCAACAACATTAAATCTTACTTCAATTGTAATTACATTTCTACATGAGCATTATTTAATGTTTAAAGTACTCTTAATTGTCCCTAGGAGAAGATTTCAGTGTTCAGTGTCTATGTAGCATGATTCCACCCCCAAACCAAGTTAAGTGCAACCCTTGCCTCTTAGCCGGTTTCATTGGCTAAATCAATCATGCAGTTACCTGTCAAGAAAAGCTCATAGTTTATGGATTCAGATCAGAGTTCAGAAATATCATGGATGTATCTGTTCATGGCAAACAGTGATGTTATCAGCATGTGCTACTAAAGATTACGGGTAATGCAAAAAAAAAAATTCTGCTTTTCACTTCTAAAGTTGTAATTACGAGTTTGTTTGTTAAACAGCTTTGTTGTCAAAAAGAACAGGAATTATGGAGGATGGTCATGAGTTCATTTTATCTGTTTTTTTGGAAATTTTCTTAAAGGTATAGAAGATATTGAGTCAATATCAAACAGGTTTTGAATAAAATGTAACATCCCATTCATTGGTAACTGTATAAACCTTCACTGCGCTATGTAGTTATTCAGCTTGCTGGCGATTTCAAAATTTTGGTCAAGTAATTGCTGCATTAAAGACTGACACGGAGGTGAATAAATTGTTGAATAAAGTAGTTATTTTTGTTTTCTTTGCACACAAAAGGTATTATTGCAGCTTCATAAAATTAAGGTTGAACCACTGATGTCACGATTTTCTATACTGATGGACTATTTTAAAGATGTCCTTACTAACTTTCTTGGCTTGAATGTGTCAGTTGTGTTGGAGGGCCAGAAAGCTCTCGGATTTCATCAAAAATATTTGAATTTGTGTTCCGAAGATGAACGACGATCTTACGGGTTTGGAACGACATGAGGGTGAGTAATTAATGACAGAAGTTTCATTTTTGGGTGAACTATCCCTTTAAATACATACAACATTATTCAAATGGTTATTTAAATACACAAATATATACATGACTGTAATGACAAAGAGAAAGCAATGTAAATCGTAAAAATGAATAAAACTTTAAAGTACTGTTTCTTTCCTCCACCATGTTTACATTCAAATTATCTCCAGTTTCCCAGTTGTAAATATAGTGATAATAGAAATCACACAGTAACACTTTATAATAAGGTTTCATTTGTTAACTACATTAGTTAACATTAACTAACAATGGAATTGTAATAATAATGCATGATTGATAAATTAAAAGATTAATTCAAATGAATCAAATCAAATTTGTACTCAAAATGTATGCTCAGCAGTCTTGGTCAGGAGGTTGAGGGAGGTTTAGGGAGTTGTGTTTAATCCTTTTTTTTCGCCTGTAGCTTTGCATGCCTGCCTAAGCACACTGCTCCCACCTGCCTGCTCTTTTTCTCACACCAGTCTATGTCTGCTCAATCCAGACGGCTTGTCCATTCTGAAGAGGACTCAGAGGAGAAAGCTGGAACACAGTTATACTGCTGCAACAGCACTCTCTGGAACAAACCCCAAATCAAATCAAGAGTTCTGTAAAAACATATCTCAACTGAAAAATAACTAAAACTCAACTCATAAATAGCATCCACGCCACATCAACTCTGAAACTCATTTATAATTGGCCAAAGAAATGCACTACTCTCTGAAAATCAATCAAAATTAAACATAATTATTGTCATGGTGATACGGCATGAAAAATTTTAAGGATTTACTTAAAAAAATCTATATAATATCAAGCACTCATATAATCAACATCAAAAAAAGTATAAAGCAACTAAATGTTATTATTATCATTATTCTTTAGTAATACTTATGCAAACTATCATTAACTAGTACATACAGATGCATACAGACACAAATACTTAAAAACTCTTCTGAAGACATCAGGTTATAGGCATTATTAGATGGTTATGCAATTTATTACTGTGTTTTACTGGCTGAGTTTAATAGAGTGGAACTCATTTCTGGCCTCTTGCAGCAGTCAAAGTGCCGAGCCCTCATATAACAGCCAATGGGCAGCACGGACAGCAGCTGTGTATGAGCAGATTATATCACTGCTTTCACTCAGAAAGTTTGACTCAAAGCTGCTGTTGGCATGAGGAAGAGGCTGTTTTAAAAACAACAAGACAATGAACATGACCTCAATATTATTTTTGGAAAAAACAGATGGAAATAGCCATCTATTGTTGACTGTCGGCAATGTCCACACAACGATGTCCAGTGAATTGTATTCACAATTTTATTCTGCAAGAACTCACATAATACCAAGTGACGCGTCAGAATTACATGGCTTTACATGTTTTAGTTTTTTTTTGGCAGCAGAATGATGTAATTATGCGATCTACAAGCAAGGTCTGATGAGGCCAAACTCTGACATTATATCAAATTATATGTTATTCCCCTGTATAAGATGTTATTGTTATTTCCCTGATTAAGAACAAGTACAGTATATAACTTGCAGAAAAGGCAACAGATGTAATCAACCCAGACTCACCACCTGTGGCAACATTTTATGATTATTTTATCATGTTTTGCGACAGATGCATGATTCTGCCAATGTTTTATCACATTGTTTTATGTATTGTAAGTTTGAAAATGTCATGGTTAATCCAAGGTTAATGCTCTATTACGTCATATAGGTTGTTTGACACTTCCCTAAAAAGTGACCCATATAAGCATTTACTAAATTAGTGCCCCTACTGGAAACAGGACATGCCACAGAATTTTCGTATTAATGTAATGCACCCTTTTATCTGCATAACGACTTAAGGTTCATGTAGCTCGATTGGTTGAGTATTGCATTATAGCAGTGCAATGATCATGGGTTTGATTCCAAAAAACACACATAAAATGAACACCTTGGATGAACTGTAAAAAGTTCAAGTTCATTTATTTATCAAGCACATAAAACAGAGATAATACAACATATAAATTAAAAACCAAAAGGAATGACAAATAGACATTCTTAAAACAGAGTAATAATCCAGACCATAATACAGTGTAATAAGAAAGGGATATTAGCAGGCCAGATCAAACAAGTCTGTTTTTAGTAACAAAAGTATCTGGCAAATGTAAATGTAAATTTTATGAATTTGAAATGGGACAAATGCATGCAACATAACACTATTGTTTTTTTTGTTTGTTGTTTTTTTTTTTTGCGCCTGTTAGAGGGTGCTTAAATTTAAAATGTAACTATAGGTCGTAATAAGATGCTTGCACATATGACTTATGGGATTGCTTTTTAAAGGGCGGCAGTCTCTAGAGCGCTCTGCATCTCAAGTATAATGTTGTACCAGGTGGGCTACTGAGCAAGTTTACTATGTAAGGAAAGCCATACATATGCTGGTTATATGATGCAAACTTCAAAATATATCACTTTACAAACTACACACTACATAAAAATAGTTTTGAGGTCATAGTATTGTGCAAAGAAAGTACGTTTTTTTTTATTAATCAAATAACTTAACCCTAATTTGTAGGGATGTGCCCGAATCCGAATACGGTATTCGGAAAGGTGCTACGTGTGCTACGGCAACCGCAAAGGGAATAAATACGAGATATACTAGAAAAATATATTCCAGAGCTTCCAGGGAGCCGTTATTAATATGCGGGACATTGAAATTACTTAAGAATGCGCGTTTGCGTTTTACTTTCACTTTTGAGATTCGTGATCACACACAGCCTAATCTACTAAGGAGCGGCACTACTTACCACACATTTCACAAGATTAGATGTTTGTCAGTGGTGCTCAGGATCTGCAAATCATTCGACATCATCCTATCGGTCATCTCTCCTTATCTCTCTCTGTTTATGTGGTAAGTGAAATTTTATATACTAGGCTACTGCTAGTAAGCGGCTAACCATGTCCCTTTTGTGGCTCTGTAGAACGCATTGTTCTTTTCCGTGCCTTTCCAAATACGGATTCGCTATTCGAGCACATCCCTACTAATTTGTGTGAAAAGAAATAAAATATGTTAGTGTTTTACTACCTCTAGTGTTAAATTTCAGCTGTAAATTGCAGTAAATTATAAATATGGTTACGTTTTGGATAAATTTAGGTAGAGGTAGAGGTTTCTAGTAAGCTTATAATGGATATAACCTGTACAAAGATAAGCTGCCTCCGACAGGGATAAACTGCATTTAGATGGCACTTTTATCTTCGAGTGGGAGAGAGAGATAATGGGAAGAAATTCCCTGTTCTGTCATAGTTGGCAAGTTTGTCCCTCGCACATGGAAGAGACGGGGTAGAAGGTCATCATATACACTCATTGCCCTGTACTGTTGTTTCAGGTGATATGTAAGTGTGAAGGTCATTGAATAGAGTCTGGTCAAGTTGCAGCTGCTATTGTAAAATGTTTCTTTCTCTTCTTGTCAGTTATACATTATAAACGTTGTCTCTTGGTGTTCTAATAAATTGCTAAAGGCACCTTTAGATGGATGCTGAAGTTAAAAGTGCCTAATTACACAGACAATGTGTGACGTTTTCTGAATTTACTGCTATGAATAAGCAATATCAGTCTACATCCAGATATGAAGTATAGTAAAAGATACTCTATTAAAAAACATTAAAAATCTTACTGATCCCAAATTTTGAACGATAGTGTATTTAACCCTAACTCATAATAAAAGATTAAAGAAATAAATTAAAGAAATAAAAATATATTTTAAAAACTGCAGCACTAAAAGGTACCAAAAATGCTCCAATTGCTTCCTTTTTCACAATGGAAACACTTAACTTTACAGAGGACTTAACTTATATATTGTCATTTTGAAACTTCACAGCTTCAGTCCTCTTTCACTTTCAGGTTGCTAGGATATTCATCAGAAATTCACATTTACAGAATGTAAGTCATGCACATTTGGATAAACACTATTGCATTTTTTTTTAGGAAAAAATGTTCCTTTATCCATCACCATGTCCTTCAACTTGAATAAACATTCTAGGAATTCATTAGCAGTATTCAGAGTACATGAAAAGAAACTTCAGGATCAAAAACATCAGACTCTCCAAGCACACAAAGACAATTATTTTATTGTTCAAAGAGTCATGTAATAATGAGAAAGGATCCATTAATGAATTGTTTCTGGATTCAGTGGATGAGCCACACGAGCAAAAGAACTTGTCATGAAGATCTGGCAAAAAAGTATATGCTTTATACGGTCTACTCTTTTTAGCAACGTGACTGCACACTCCATTATCTCAGCAGATACCGTACAATATCCTGGTAGTGTTTGCTTATGTTTCCCTAATTCTGTGACATCCTACTATTTATTACATACTGTACAGTAGGAAGTATGTTCCACGTAGTGTGCTTTAAGTTTTTACACAATATGAATACATGCATACTCTACAAAAACAGTATGTTAGAATGCTCTTTTGAAAATATAATTTTTTTTTAAATAATTTTTTTTTGTTTGTTGATTAGGTCCATGTTTGCATGTATACTCTTACTGTTGACTACCCATTTGGAAACCACAATTTGTGTTTCACAGATCTCTGAGATTAATGTAAATCTTGGAGTAGAATTTAGTTCTATTCTCTAACAGCCGTTAAAAGCACTGATTCCTTCCAAAAGGAAGCACGGAGAGCAGGTGTGTATGCGCAGATGTGGAATCACATAGAGAGTTTGGCTCAAAACCACCAGCATCAGGAAGAGGCTTTTTTAAAAACAGCATGAGAATGGACATGACCTCAATATTATTTTAGCATTGAACACGTGGACATATAAGTCTATTGTTGACCCTTGACAATGACCATTGAATGACATCTAATTTATTCAGGATTAGCATGCAAATAAGAGCCAAATAGTTACAGAATGTGCTCAAATGTTAGTTTAAGGCTTCTAAACACCCCCCCCTCCCCCGCTTGTAAAAGCAGCTGTATTTTTCAAATGTTGTGCTATAATAATATAATATATGATTTTGTATTGATAGTACACAATTTGCTCTGTTTTTCTTTTTTCTTTTTTTTTTTTTTTGGTTCACATACGGATGAAGGTCCAAGATGATAAATTACAGTTTATTAAATATTAAATTGGCACAAAAGTCATTCTTTTTATCTCAGCATAGCCTTTTTTCAAACTTCTGGAACAATAAAGCAGTGCAATTTTCAAAGTTTTCTAAGTTTTGTCTCTTGTCTTTGATTTGATTTCTTTTAATTGTGTTAAATTGTCAATTTACTCCTAGCTGCTGAGAAATGGGCCTGTAATTAAACAAACAAATGTGAGAAGTCTAACATGTTCAAGATCAGTTTGAAGGTGCATGAAATAACACATTCTTTGTTTTGCAGGACTGTTTTTTTTTTTTGTATTTATTTATGTTCATTGTGAGTCAGATTTGAAATGATGAGCAAATGAAGCCCTTTACATGATAAAAGCACCAAATGTGAACAATGTATGAATCAGATTTGGACTGTTATGATTGTTCTTAATGGTTCATAATGGTCTTCTTGTCTCGATTTTGAGGGGTGAGACAGCTTCATCTGTGAGATTAAATGACAACTTGTGGCATAGCCAGACTCGGGCTAATATGTAGACTGAGTCTTATATGGTATTCTAATAAGCAATGACTTTTTAGAATTGAAATCTGACATGGATTAAGACGTGACTTGTTTATACCTTTCCTTTTCAAAGCAGAAAGCACAGAGTTCAGACAATTCCCTCAGGCGCAATGGAATTTTCTAACCACGATATAGACATTACATCATAAAAAAAATGTGGCTTTAACAGGCCCAGTTTAATAGAATCTGCAAAGTGCAGTTCATGAATGCCAAAAAAAGTCCCTTGGAATCAATGCTTTCTTATGTTGTGTCCTCATATAAACAATTATTGAATGAATTCACTGAACAGTTGAGCTATTTTTACATGTTGTATTTCAGCACAAAAATCTGCATTGTGTTCACTAACTACCCATAATCTAATTTAACCAGGTGCTAAATGAGCTAACTCCTCCTTTTGTGTAATTCAGCTTTAATTTACTATAAACTGTTTTTCACAAAGGCTCTATTTGCCTGTTGCAAATAACATTGTGCTATTGCCACAGTTTAATAAAATTTCATTTAAAAAAACTTTTATACAGTTTATAAAATATAAAACATTATATATACTGTATACAACAAAACTTGTATACAGTATATATAAAAAAGTTTAAATTCGTAAAAAACGTCATGTGGTTAATTAAATAATAACATAATAATAACAACATATTTATTTTTTTTAAAAAAGGGTTTTAAATACTGTATATTTTTAGAGAGTTGATTATGCCTAATCATCTTTTTGTCTTTTCAAAATATTAACTTTGAAATAAGTTAATATCATTAATTATATAAATAAATTATTATGCCAAGCCAAACTACTTAATAATGTTTATGGTTTGGAAAAGTTTTTTTTTTTTTTTCGTGATATTTTTTACATATGGCCCCCAAATTATCAACATTAATTAATTAATAATTAAGTTTAAGTTTAAGCTTGCTCATCACTGAAGAGGAAAATTCAGGTAATTAATTAAATAATTTGGAGCAGACAATAAAATTTGAATACTTTAATACATCCAGACAAATAAGTAGTGCTATTTCACTAACGTACAAATAATACAGAATAGAATGTTTGATTATTTATTATGAAAATGATTTACTTGAGTGTGAAATTAATGCAATGTTTTTGGAAAGTTAACTGCATATTATTTACGGTGAAAAGAAAATGTACTATACATAGTTTAAATTTATATTAAATCCAGTTAGCTGAACTTAAGTGTATTTTTTTTGTTTGGTTTTTTGTTCAGTACATCTTTAAGATGTACTTCCAAATATACTGATGGATTTTATGGTAAACTAAAATATATTTTAATATAATTTATTTTGAAACGTGAATGTTGTTTATTTAAATGTATTTGCATATTTGTAATGACAAACTGTTTTTTTTGTTTTTTTACTTGTAAATCTAATACCAAATCCGTACACTGCAGTTACATGTTCTGTAGCATGTTAGTCAATCAAACTTAAAGAACAACAAAAGGATTATTAAAACATAAAGGTTTGAAATGTAATTTAAGTCTTTTTCATTGACATGCTCTTTTTTAAAAGTGTACTTAAGTGTGTTTAGAGACATTGTCATGAAAGTTCACACTAAGTACATTTAAGTGGCTTTTTATTTCATCGTTATTTTAGCATCTGCAAGTACAGCTTTTAAAAACAAACTATTAATATTTGAAGTGCACCACAATTAAGCACATTCTTTTTCAAAAGGAAATGCACGTGAAAAACAGAGTAATACAACCAACACAGATACTTCAGCCACTTTCCAAGACAAGGACACTGGACAGCCATAGGGTGGCAATTTTTAATTTCGTTAGGATAGCTTGTCTCGTGGTTGATTGTTGAGATTTGTAAACCAGTCTATCTGTCAGACCCTGACAAATACGCCACACAGCTCGGCCTGACAGCACTCACGGTGCCATTACTGAAACAATGCCTTAGAACGGCGCTTTAGAAACCTAAAAAGCTCTCTGAAAGGTAGGAGTAATTACTAAAGAATAGGCAGCCATGACAGCCTGTCGCTCATGCTCTGTTTTAGAGCCACATACATTAGCAAACAGCAATTAGCTTAATCACCACTGACGAAAGTGGCATCAAATATATACAGACAAAAGAAGCTTACAGAGGCGTTCTTATTATCAATACTTGTCCACAAGGCGTGAAAGAAGGACAGGCATTCATATCTTGAAAAGGACTGTCTGCTAAAAACACTTTCAAACTGGGAAAGGGCAAATCAGTTAATGCAAATCAAGCACTTTGAAACATCTCTCTAGCAAATCAATATGGGACTCTTTTGTCTAAAAGAATAAAGTTATGTCTACATATCAGGTTATTCTAGCTAAAATCCGCCCACGTCAGACAGGAAGAGGCCATCTAAGCAACAGGTGAAGAGATCATCCACAGTTTGTTTTATTTCATGAGATATAGAAATGGTTGTTATATCTAAGGAGGTATATACCAGAGTACGTTATTAATAGCTGGAATTCTGATTCATTTCAATGGTAGTTTCTTGGCTGGTGCATGACCTCTGGATATATGTCATTTATATTCTGTCTTCTTTGCATTGATATTTATTGGCATTTACCAGCAAGAACTGTAACTGGACCCTGCTAACCAGCCAAACATTAGTGTCTTAATTATATTGGGAAAATGAAATAATAATACTCAACATACAGTAAAGATGTTTAATTCAGTTTGGAGGAGTTGACTGCTAAGATGTTAAGAATGTTTCTCAACTCTGGCCTTCAAGATCCACTTTTCTTGATCAACCTTGATCAAACTCAACTGCCTGTAACTCTCCAGCAATCATGAAGCATCCAAAATCACCCCCTATACCCTTAAACAGTGCACTATTTGAGGGGACAGCCATTTGTAGCGGTGTCTGAAACCATAGTGGACTTTCTCGAGTGCACTCATTCAATCCTTCATGTGGAATGAATTTCTTGCGTCTTGCCAGAAGATGGTGCCTGCAGCTGAATCATCCATCCATTCATTTTACAAAGTGATTGTCCACGGTGTAATACAACGTAATACAACGATTTCGGATACAGCCCTTGATTAGCTTGTTCAGGTGTGTTAGATTAGTGTTGGATCTGCATTCATGCCATATCGCAATTACCGTTATTACGAGATATCAACTTGTAAAAAGCGTTCACGTCAGTGGCGGACTGGCCATCTGTAGCACCGGGAGTTTTCCCGGTGGGCTGCTGTACAATATGGGCCGGCCTGTTGCGAAAATATACATAACAAAATGAATTGTAGTAAATGTACATATAGGCTATTCTTCCAGACCGAATGGCCTGCGTAGCCCACTTGATTCAAAAATTCGAATTAATTTAGCGTGCTTCGGCTCAATGCAGCGGCTCAAAAGCGCTCGTCAATGTCAAAATGTTTTAAATAGCCAATCAAAGTGTAGAAGGCAGGATTTACTGTTCACAGACGCTGAGCTGTGCGCGACTTGAAAGAGCTGAGGTAAGATGTAAGCAGCTAAACATGACGAGACAATTCAGCAATATTTGCCAACCGTTTACGATAAAAAATTAATAATAATGTTAAACGAAAGACGTTAATTTTCAGGAATGCAAACTACTACTGGCCTTTTCAAATTTCTCAGATTTTAATGCCATGTACGTTATTCATCACAAAATGTAGCCTACATAATATAGCAGTTTTCAGCAGACATGAGATAAGAGTTAATGTATATCTCTGGCTTTCTTCTGTGAGAAAGTGTTTAAAAATATATCAAAATCATTCTCAATCTTACACTAGAACATTGTAAATCTGAAGACTTTTGCTTTCGAGTGCTGTGCATTGGAAAGTGATTTATATTATAGGCCTAATAAAAAATATAATTTGCTTTATTAGTTCACACATGCATTATTTTAGATGGTTAAAAGTATGAAATAATTAAGGCTTTTTATTTATTTATTTGCTTGAAAGAAGATTTAATTTATTTGATCAAAAATACAGTAAAAACTAACATTATGAAATATTACACTTAAAATAGTGGTTTTCTATTTAGGATATTTTAAATTATAATGTATTTCTGATATCATAGCTGAAGTTTCATCATCATTACTCCAGTCTTCAGTCTCCCTTCAGAAATCATTTTAATGCTGCTTAATTATTATCAGTTATTATTTGTGATCAATTATAAATAATGGTTCTCAGTTAAAGAATAGCATTTATTTGAAATATAAGTTAAGTCAATTTAATGCAACCTTGTTGAAGAAAAATATTTATATTTTTTAATCTTACTCAAGACTGAATGGTATCACATTTTCCACAAAAATATGAAGCAGCACAACAGTTTTCAACATTGATAATAATCAGAAATGTTTACTGAGCAGCAAATCAGCATATTAGAATGATTTCTGAAGATCATGTGACACTGAAGACTGGAGTAATGATGCTGAAAATTCAGCTTTGATCACAGAAATAAATTATTTTACTATATATTTGCATAAAAGACAGCTATTTTATTGTAACATTATATATTTCACAGTACTGTTTACTGTATTTTTCATCATTAAAATAATTTGTATACTCTTTTCCACAATTGGAGTTATATTCCTTAAAATGATAGATGTCAAGCTCCTGCAAAAGGACAAATACTATATATGACCAATAGAAAGACACCATAACAGTCCACATTCTGCACTATTCAAGTCTTAGACGATACCAGAGCATTGTGTCATATAGACTGATAACATAGGCATTTAACTTTAGTGATATTAAACTGTCCCTCGTAAAAATTTACTATTTTCCATATACACCAAGACAGATTGTAATGTAAAGAAGTATGCCAGTCATTTATGGTGTGGCGCAGTGTGTTACGGTTTGGTTTGGTGGGCCGCTCTGTGCCAAAAAGTCCAGGGCCCAAAGCGGCAAGTAGAACGTTCCATGTTGTCATCTCAGAATCACAGTAATTACAAAATGGCGTGAATGAGGCACAAATTCTGCAGGAAAATGGATCTCGAAAACCCAGTCCAGAGCATTCAGAACCTCAGATGGGCAGAAGGTTTGCCTTCCAACAGGACAATGGACCTAAACACACAGCAAGAGTGGCTTATAGACCTTGAGTGGCCCAGCCAGAGCCTGAGCTTGAACCCAATCAAATATTTCTGGAGAAACCTGAAAATGTGCACCTGCCCCCACCCAACCTGACAGAGCTTGAGCGGTGAAGAGGTGAGGAGAAAAATAGCAGATAATTGCCAAATGATGATGAGCAAAGCTTGTCGCATCAAACAAAAAAAGACTTGAGGCTGTAAAGGTATTTCAGCTAAATATTTAGTTAAGGGTATGAATACTTATGTAATGTACTTATTTCAGTTTTTTATTTGTAATTAATTTACAAAGTTGTGATTCAGTTTTTTTTCTTTGTCAATATGCTGTATGGAGTGTAGACTGATGTAGAAAAAAAAAATAATAATACTTTAAAGCAATTACCATAAGGCAGCAACATAACAAAATGAAATGAATGTGAAAAAATGAAGGGGCATGAATACTTTTTATAGGCACTGTATATTGCTGATATTTATATTCCCAAAAAGTAAGAGAAAATTCTGACAACTTGTAATATAAATCAGTGAGATCATCAGTATAGTAGTATATAGAGCTGGAGTCAAGTCCAGCTTTGTCGAGTCCAAGACCAGGACTAGTCGAGACCGAGTCAAGACCGAGTCCAAAGAGGCTCAAGTCCAAGTCAAGTCCAAGTCAAAAAATTTCGAGTCCAAGTCAAGACGAGTCCAAATGAGAGAAAATACGGATCCTCTTCAAGACCACATACGCAATTATTGATAATGTATGTGATGCGAGAGACATATCTTCTATTCTAAGAAAATAATTTTGCATTATTATTTGTAATGATTAAAAAGCATGTGCAAAGTAACAACTCTGTAGGACAGGGGTCTTCAAACTAGATCCTGGAGGGCCAATGCCCTGCAGACTTTAGCTCCAACTGGCTTAACACACCTATCTGGACGTTTCTAGTGTGTCTAGTAAGAGCTTGATTAGCTGGTTCAAGTGTGTTTAATTAGGGTTGGAGCTAAACTCTGCAGGACAAGGGCCCTCTAGGACCAAGTTTGGAGCTGTAGGATCAAATTATTTTTATTTATTTACATTTTATTTACTTAAGGTACACAGCAAAAAATCCAGCGTGAAATTAACTCTCCTGGGAGTACATGTGAGACCACACTCAAGAGTGTGAAAGTGTTAAAATAAGAGTGTTAAATTAACACTGAAGCAGAGTTAAAGTTAATGAGGTAATTAAGAGATTCATTGAGTGGTGATTGACCATTATTTAAGACACCTGATGTTAACGAGCAGAATCACCAAAGACGAAAATCACAATTTCTGTGTCACCATTATAGTGGTCAGCGTTTACTTTAGTTGGGCTCTTGACCCTTATTTTTTTAAAGTTAGATTTTGCTTTGCTGTTATAACAGAATTATAACACACAGACAAACAAGAAAAGAGAAAAAGTATATATATACTTAAACATATAATGTAATAAAATATAAAGATGACTGAAAGATGTACAAATAAACCTTCCTCCGAGGCCTGATGGATATTTGATACATTTTCACATGATTTTTCTTAAAGCTGGTGTATTGATAATGAAGTAAAACGTTTTTGTAAATTCTGTACATTAAGTGCTCACCTTGAAATATTACTATCAATATAAAAATAATTCTTACATTTACTTTTTTTTTTAAATCAGTAAAAAAATTCAAAGCCAAAAACATGTGTACTATGACCTGAAGATGGATTTTTTTTTACAGTGATACAACAAATGTAATGTTTTGTCAAGAGAAGCAGGGCAAGTACTGGACACTAATACTATAACATGTTTCCTAATCTGCATCAAACAACACGCTTGCAGCATAACGCATGGCAACAATCCTTTTTATCTACATTATAATCATGACCAACGAATCATTAATCACACACCAGCACTCGCATCAAATCTCACTCCGATTTCCAATAAACAGCATCTCTGCACTGTTCAGCCATAATATGATCAAATTTAGGCCCATCAATATCAAAGCTCTGCACCACTGACCCACAAATATGATCCAATAGAACCTCATCCATATCAAATCTCTGCACCATTTTATCATCCAAAATCATAAATCTAACATAATCAAAATCGACCCCCAGTACACACCATCGGTTGAGTCCAGGCTCTTTAAATCAACAAGGATTGGACACATGCTGTTAAATCAGTGCAGCAGTCATTCGGCATTCACTTCAAACATAGTATCAGTCACATTAAAAGCCTCACACAGAGTGGCTGTTCCCCTTTCAAGCCCATCACAGACAGCGCAGCGCTGTGACTAAATGATTAAGGCGTGGAATCAAAGTGCATTTTCTCTCGCCTACCTAATCACATGCTAATTACATAATGAAGCAGTTTTCCAGCATGACTATTGGGAGCGTGTTTGAGCTTGAAGGACAGGGTACACTGACAATGCAATATGATTTGTAAAGGCCAATGATAAACATTTATAAATAGCTAGAATTTGATGTTTATCCCTCAGCTTCAAAGGGTTATATTTTTTTTTCAGCCTCATGTTGTGCCAAACCCATTCGACATTTGTTCACTTTTAAACACAAGAGATATTGTGAAAGCAAGCAGGTTTGAGCTTCTTTAAAATTATTTTCAATTGTATTTCGAAGATGAAAAAAAGCCTTATTCTTAACTCATGGGTAACAAGTTGAGGGTGACAGAATTGTCATTGTTGGATGACCTATTTCTTTACCTGTGAGGATTATGGACATATCACATGTAGAAGAAAAATAAAAGCACCTTTCATAAATGGCCCACCTAAAGTAAGAATATTCTCTTTGATAGCATTGTAGAATTGTTAAAATGTTAAAATTATACAAACAAATTCACATTGATATTTAATTTATTGTACTAAACACAAGTATAAATATTAACACATTAATGACCCAAACACAATATTTAGCTGTGTCCCACATTTTGTGTGAAACCCTGAGTATGATTTTCTCTCTATTACAAAAAAAGTAATATTCGTTTAAATGATTTATCATCATAATCAGTAACCATAATCATTTTATAAGCAGTAGAAAGACTGACTGTCATTGTTTTCTTCATATTGTAGTCTTGATTGCATCTGTCAAGCTCAAGCATTCAATGCTGTAGCTAAAGCTTTCAAAATATAATATAACTTATTTATGCAAAATATATGTTTATCAATAACTATAAACCAGCATGAGGTTCCACACTTGCAAGCCCCTATTGAGTGACAGCTTGATTTAGGTTACATTTGCAATCGTGTTAACAAAATCATTGATGTTTATCAAATGAAAGAAACAAAGAAAGACTGTTACTTTCAACCATTTTTCCTATTCTGGTATATGCATATAGAACTGCTCATATAATATTTGGTTTGATCCATTGTTTTTATTTTTAACTGAAACTATTAAAAATAATTTTTTGCTATTTGAAAAAAAACCTGATATAAAATAAAATATAAATATCGGTTGAACAATTTTAAATGCTGGCTTGGCAACTAATAAAATAACTTTGAGTTGAAGTATACCTAAATTTACGGAGCCCCTAAGAGCTCATGGTGGTGGAAAGATTTAAGGGTGGGTGAAAAAAATTCACCACCTAAATTCGGGAAAAAATATTTTTTGCGAGAGAACGCAAAGTTTTGCGAGGGAAAGCAAAAGTTTTGCGAGAGAACGCAAAGTTTTGCGAAGGAACGCAAAGTTTTGCGAGGGAAAGCAAAAGTTTTGCGAGAGAACGCAAAGTTTTGCGAAGGAACGCAAAAGTTTTGCGAGAGAACGCAAAGTTTTGCGAGGGAAAGCAAAAGTTTTGTGAGAGAACGCAAAAGTTTTGCGAGAGAATGCAAAGTTTTGCGAGAGAATGCAAAGTTTTGCGAGAGAACGCAAAGTTTTGCGAGGGAAAGCAAAAGTTTTGCGAGGGAAAGCAAAAGTTTTGCGAGAGAACGCAAAGTTTTGCGAAGGAACGCAAAAGTTTTGCGAGAGAACGCAAAGTTTTGCGAGGGAAAGCAAAAGTTTTGTGAGAGAACGCAAAAGTTTTGCGAGAGAATGCAAAGTTTTGCGAGAGAATGCAAAGTTTTGCGAGAGAATGCAAAGTTTTGCGAGGGAACGCAAAAGATTTGAAAAAAAAATTTTCCTCCCACCCCAAATTTTTTTCACCCACCCTGAAATCTTTCCACCACCATGAGCTCTAAGGGGCTCCGTATAAATTACTAAAACAAATGCAAACTAAAATAAACCAAAAAGAAAAATGACTAAAACTTAGACTAAAATTAAACATGAGAATGAAATTATAAAATAAAACCTAATACAAAATATTAATAAATAATATTAAAGTCGACAGTGTACGTTTTATAAAGATTAAGCACCTTATTTTACTAGCCAAAGACATTTGGTACGTTTATACAACCACAATGTACTACAAAACAGGAAAAGTTTTTATTTAGCATTTTTTAAAAGTTTCAGATATACGAAACTCCTCAAACAAATAGAAGGTGGTGAGTGTAAGCAGACAATATACGTTGTCATAACAATGGTTAAGGCTAGATGGTATACAGATTCGTCTACTGGGTATGCGCACATCAATATAGCGTATTTTTTGCATTATTGTAAGGGGTAGGTTTAGGTGTAGATTGTTAATAAAACACAACCTAATAGGTACAAAATTACATTTATTGCTAGCTTCCGGTTTTAGCTGTATACCCTCTAGCCACAACCCATGACAATACCTGTTCGCGCGGATCCACGACAATAACTAAAAGTGCTGTATTATGCATGCCATGCCAGTAGTTGGTGATGTCACATCATAAAGAAACTCACACATGAATATAGACGGTTTCAGTGTTTACAGTGTTTTTTTATCGGTCTCAATAGTGGCCTGAAAAACATTTTCAGGTCCCCAAAACACAGCTGTTGTGTAAACAAACGGCCAAAACACATAAAGAGTTTTCATTTTTTTTTAGTTGAAAACCGTGTCAAATAAACTTTTTAATTTTTATTTTCTTTATGAGTTTAAGCCCTATTTTGTATCCTGTCTGGAAAGTACCAGAAAGCTTACAGCAGGATTTCAATTCATAGTACTTTAATGGACCTCACCCACACATAATATACAGATGCACAATGATTCACACAGTTTTAAGTTTGCGTGAAATGAACAACAGCTGGTGCTCCTCTCTTTATTTTCTCTCCCGCTTGCCCTTCAGTCATACAGACAATGAACTAAAGTGAATAGAGAGAGGGATGACACCAGATGCGTAAGGGTCCAGATGGGACGATTGTCTTGGCTTCATTCCAATATGACAGTCAGATCTTCAGAAGACGAGGGATAAAGTCCTCGCGGCATGCCACACAAGCACAACCCAGCCCTCATTAGAGTTGAGTAATAGCGCTCACACACGCTCTTCAAGGATTAGAAAACTGTTTAACATACTGATAAATGCTTGAGTGTTAATTTAATTTCTCTTTTGCTTGTCGTTGGTGTACTTCAGTATAATTAGTTTGGAAGCACATAAATGTCATTAGATGCCTCTTGTTGCGGCTGTAGATAAGCCTTGTTCTCAAGATAAGCCTCCTTTGCCAAATATATGACTAGCTGTATAACACCAGATCATTTAATCAATTTCTATCATACACTTATTCTGTAACTCAGTCCCAAACGCTTAACTATCCTAGACAGTGTTAATATTTACATTTTTTAAATGTTTGTGAAAATATCCTTTAAATTTAGTCAAAACATTGCGATACCATATTCATTATTTATCATCTTTTATCAATTAACAAACTATTGTAACTAATAAACAAAAATTGTATCTTGTTTTAGTCAACAATCATTTTAGTTGATGAGAAGGTGCAAAATTAGATCAAATATTCACTCAAAAAACTATTTCATTAAAAATACTATATTATTAATATTTTTTTTTATCAGCAATGCCATTGAAAACATCAACACTGTTTCAAATGGGGTCCTTCAAATGTGATCTGCAGAGCTGTAGGTGCTACGCACAACCAGGAACAGAATAAGTTGTCTAGAACTTCTGAATGTGCTGGATGTCCCTCACATCTCTTAGTTTTATCAGATTTATAAAAGACAGACACAGCTGTTCCGCTTCTCTCCAAAAACAGTCGAGCTCTTGGAGGCGTGCCGTGGGCAGAGCTAAAAAGTCTTAAATATATATATATAAAACCTAAACAAAAGTGTATAAAACATCTGTCACAGAAATGCCAGGAACAATCTAACACACTTGCACAGCTCCCTTAATGCTGAGTTCTTTGGGAAGCTGAACAAAGTTATATTTCCCTCACAACAACCAAAAAAACACACTTTGCTGACATTGGTGATTTTGTGGTCTAAAAACAAAACCATCTGTATATTGAAAGTCTGTATATTTTTTAACCTCAAAATATCAAATTTAACAATTTTTAACAACTTTCATGATTTTTGAAGTCTAAATACAATCGCTAGATGTACAAAGAAAAACAAACTACACATTCAGACATTAACCAATAACCCATTTGAGTAAATTATTGTCTTTGGGACAATGGAACCAAAGGTGCTAAAATGCTAAAATGATTTAGAGTACAAAAATACGTCATCCCTGCAGCAATCTATGGGGGTACCTAAACAACGCATGGCTAGACAAATACAACTTCTCATATATTTCAGCAGGAAGTTGAGGTGGGACATATTAGCATGAGGACATATTCCTATTGTTTCATTGGAGAGGAAAAACAGTATAAACATTATGTTGCCCAACTGAAGGCTGTCAGTACTCTGACATCTAGATGACCTCAAAACTAAAAACAGAATAATTGTAATTTCATGGGGTCATAAACCATCAGTTAAGTGACCTCTCTCACTATACTTTTATCATTTATACTGTAGACTATTTTGTTTTTAGTGAGAATTACACACTTTAAAAAATAACATTAAAAAAATCTATGCAATTTTCCTCTAGTTTACTGGTTGTCAAATGCTTATTGGCTGCTGGTGCATTGCTGAACTAACGTGTGATTGTTTTTTTGATGACCTTGCAGAGAGTCTAAGATAATAATAGTTCCATTGTATTACTGCTCCAATGAATCATATTCTATTCCCCTGCTGTCAGCGCAGAGAGTGATGCAAATCAAATCAAATAAACACACACACTCCCAATATCAAATTGAGCTCACTCTCTCCAACCTACATACCAAGAACTCACTCAAAAATACCAGACAGTCTCACCCATATATAACCACGTTTAGCATTCATATCTAGCTCTTTTTCCGTGCTTCGCTGATTTTATCATGCTACTGAATCCATAACAAACAACAACCAAAACAAGCCTTGCTGCTT
Organism: Barbus barbus; assembly: GCF_936440315.1. NCBI lineage: Eukaryota > Metazoa > Chordata > Actinopteri > Cypriniformes > Cyprinidae > Barbus > Barbus barbus. The sequence continues at coordinate 7,587,514 of NC_136742.1, forward strand.
GTCCTGATCTGATACTGACAGACCTTTAGAGCAGCTGATTCACTTTGACTCCATATTCCTGTCAGTCATCCCTTCTAATCTCCAGTATGAATTAAAGATGTCATGTAGTGCATGTCTGAGGCCAGAAGAGTAGCGACGCTATTTGAATCTTAAATGCTCACATGAACTTTGAAGAGCTGCTGAGTGGGACACTCTATATTTCTGACTCTGAATCTTCACAAAAAGACACTGGTCCCTGCAGAACAAGCAAGCATGCAGCAAACAAGCAAAAATACAAAAATAAATGACATTTATTGTATGCATTTTCCCATAGCTTATATTCATATCTATATTTTGAAACAGTATTTAAAATGTAATATATATTACTTCAATCCATTTAACCTTTTTTAACACTTTTATACAGAAAGAATGCATTAAACTGACAAAAATGTTGCAGTAGAGGCATTTATAATGTTAAAAAGGTAGATATTTTGAACTTTCCTGAAAAAAAAAGAAACCTGAAAAAAAGTATTACAGTTTTAAATGAATGAATTAATATGTTTATGTCTTTCCTTCCTTCCTTCAACTTCCAAACTTCCTTCCTTCCAAAAGTGATAATAAGAAATGTTTCTTGAGCACCAAATCGGCATATTAGAATGATTTCTGAAGGATTCTGTGGCATTAAAGACTGGAGAAATGATGCATAAAATTCAGTGTTGCATTACTTTTAAAAATATTTTAAAATAGAAAACAGTGATTGTAATAATGTATCCTGATATTACTGTTTTATTCAAATAAATGCAACCTTAGTGAGCATATTTCAAAAACATAAAAAACAGTGTTTTGAATGATAGTCTTGTTAATATTTTTAAAATATTTTTTAAATTATTAATTTATTTAATTTTGTTAAGTAGTTGTTTTAAAACTTAATTTGTTTGGCAGACTGCTCCAATGTTAGGTGAGCTGCACTGCACCAATAACTTAATTAAAACAAATATTATCAGTAAAATGAAACTTGAACAAAACCTGAGGTTCAGTCAAGTAACCAGTGCTCTTACGCGGCAGAAAGTGAATGAGTTTGTGTAAACCCATTCCAAGTGCTTACAGACCTCACATCACCTCCAAAGTTACAAGAAGCATTTCTCGGTCTGTCGAAACCTTTAGAGATTGAATTTGTGGAATTGCAGGATTTCCTCAGGAGATTGTGGACATATTGTGGCCTTAGGATACAGGGAACACTGGTCAGCATTCAGCGCGTCGAACAGATGGAGGTTATGTCCTGAAAGGTCTTGGGTGCTTCTTTGCTCTTGATGAAATTATGCTGTTTTAGATGAGCGCTTCATTCAAAATGAACTAAAAATGATCTAAAAGTGCTGTTTATAAGGTTGAAACACCTCATTTACAAAATGTTTCTTCAGATATCTGTCATTATCTGTGAAATAGTGCATTTGACATAAATTATGCATATATTTGTATGTATTTACGCACCCCAGACATTATTATGCATTTTGCATTGCTTTATCATCAATCTAACTGGAAACAGTTTTGCCAGCAGTTCATACTGACTCACTGTAAAAGGAAATACAAATAAATATCATAAAATACTAATAAAAATAGAAAGTATTCTTAGGAATGCATGATATTTTGTACCACACAGGTTAATGGTCGATGTATTGCTTAAATATAATGGCTAAAAGATCATTAGTACCACATTACTGCACAAAGTTATTACTTAAACTCAAGCAAAGGGCCATATTGCTGTATCCTGAGTAAAACAATGGATTTCCAAGAATCTGCCCATGGCTCTGTCAAAGGTCTGCTAGGAAGCCAGTGCTTGAAAAGGCTGCCAAGAGAATTCTGTATCACACTACAAACCGTTGAAAATGTCCTGGGCATTATTAGTGCCATCACAGCAGGACTTCAAGTCTGGTTTAAGGATAACACCATGCATGGTGTGCTTAGTGGTGGTTTGATTGAAACAGTTCTACTCCGCCATCATTGAATTTGTCCTCTGCACTTCAATAACTGTCGGGTTCAGCTCAGATACCAAATCTGACCTCAGAAGACTACAGAGAGTAGTCCGGACTGCTGAGCGAATCATTAGTACAACCCTCCCCACTCTCCAAGAACTATACTTATCCAGAGTAAGCAAAAGGGCTGGCAAAATCACTCTGGACCCCTCACATCCAGCACACAACCTCTTTGAACTGTTACCGTCTGGTCGACGCTACAGAGCTCTGTGCACCAGAACGACCAGGCACAGGAACAGTTTCTTCCCTCAGGCAATCCATCTCATGAACACTTGTCACTAAACGTGGAACACACAACTCTATTATACATTATTTATTCATCAAACATACTTATTTTCATTTCAAATTTGCACATATCTGACCTGTACATACATAATTGTCTATATTATATATTATGTTTTTTTTCTATTTTGCACGTTGCCTATTTGTATATTATTCTTTTATTATCTGTGTCCTGTCCTGTTGCTGTCTTTCTGTTGCACCGTGGAGCTTCTGTCACTATAACAAATTCCTCGTATGTGTAAACATACCTGGCCAATAAAGCTCATTCTCATTCTCTCTCATTTAATCTAATTTAATGTAATTTAATTTGATATATACAGTATATATCTATATATATATATATATATATATATATATCTTTTTTTTTTTTTTCAGAATTCTTTGATGAATTAAAAGTTCAAAAGAACAGCATTTATTTAAAATAGGAATCTTTTGTTACAATATAAGTCTTTACTATTACTTTTTAAAATAAATTTAATACATCCTTGCTAAGGAAAAAAAGTGTATATCGCTACAAAAGATTTCAGCTTTTTAAATAAGGGCTGTTCTTTTAAAAAAGAATTATTCATACATTTACACATATATACAGTGCCCTCCAAAAGTATTGGAACAGTGAAGACAAAATGGCTCTGTTGGCTGTGGAGTCAAGACATTTGCAAATATGATTAAAAGATGAATATGAGACAAAACTACAAAATGTCACATTTTATTATTGGGTGATTCAACACATAGATGTTTTACCAGCAAAGAAGTTCAGCACTTTTATAGTTTCATCCCTCTATCTGATGTGAGCATAAGTATTGGGACAGTTGCCTCACAGGTCTTTCTAAGTGATCAGCTGTGTCCTGTTGCATTAATTCTTCAGATATTAAAAGCAGGGAATGTGTCGTATCAGTTATATCCATTACTTCTGCATTCTAAATCTTGCATTTGATGATGACACACACAAACCAGGATGAAGATGAGGGAGCTGACTTTGAGAGAAAAGCAAGTGATTTAGATGCTAAAAGAAGAGAGGAAGTCAATTAGAGCTCTAGAAAAAACAAAAGGCATGGAGAAATCAAGAGTTTGGAAACCACCAGCGACCAACAACTACCTGATCTACTGAGAAAACAACAGTAGTTGATGACAGACAAATCATAAAAGCTATAAAAATGGACCATAAAAGACGTGTCTGTAAAATCACCAACAACTTCCAGAAAGCTGGGGTGATGCTCTGACAATTTACTATCCTCAGGAGACTTTGACACAGAATTACAGATGCTACACAGCAAGATGCATACCTCTGACCAGCACCAAACATAGAAAGGCAAGATTAGAGTTTGCAAAAAAGCACAAAGGTGAGCCAGAAGAGTTTTGGAACTTTATGAACCGATGAGACAAAGATGAACCTTTATCTAAGTGATGGGAAAGGAAACATGTTGAGAAAAAAAGGGAACTGCAAATGATCCCAAGCATACAGCCTCATCTGTAAAGCATGGTGGAGGTGTTGTCGTGGCATGGGCATGCATGGCTGCCTCTGGAACAGGCCCTCTCAACTTTACTGATGACTTAATGTATGATGACAGTAGCAGAATGAATTTGGAAGGGTACAAAACCATCTTGCCTACCAATATTCAAGAAAATGCCACCAGATTCATTGGGAAGTGCTTCATATTGCATCAGGACAATGACCCAAAACACCCTGCCAGTTCAGTCAAGGAATTTATAAGGGCAAAGAAATGAAAAGTCTTAGATTGCCCAAGTCAATCTCCAGATTTAAATCTGATTGAACATGAATTTCACCAACTGGAGAGGAGAGTAAAGGCAGAAACTCCACAAAACAAGCAACAATTGGAATTGGCTGCATTAAAGGCTGGGAAAAGCATTTCAAAGGATGAGACCAAGAGTCTGGTGATGTCTCTGGGTCACAGACTCACTGCTGTGATTGTGTGCAAGGGATCTGCAACTAAATAATAGCCTTTAATCTTTAATATCTGCCTTATGTTCAACTGTTCCAATACTTATGCTCACATCAATGAGTGGGATGAACTCTAAAAGTGCTGTTCTTTTGATTTGGTAAAACATGTACTGTATGTGTTGAAATGGCTAATAATAAAATGTGACATTCTGTAGTTTTGTCTCATATTCATCTTTTAATCATATTTGCAAATGTCTTGACTCCACAGCCAACAGAGCAATTTTGTCTTTACTGTTCCAATACTTTTGGAGGGCACTGTACACACATACATATACATATATAATATATTCTATTACAACAGAAATAGTGAATGAGATTATAATGTTAGCAATATAACATTAGGACACCTGATGAAACTTCAAGTGGCTACTGTATTTCAGTTAAATAAAATGATTTTGTCTAAACTACCCATGCTGTCAGAAACAGATGTTAATGGCTTTCATTTAAAACAAAAACAGGTTGCAAAAAAACTGCATATTATTTTCTATTATAAATGTATTAATTTATTATGTATTAAGAATGTAGAGTAGACGAGCAGCATGTTTCCTTTTGTTTTCATTTTATTATTGATTTTTCACAGCATATTGTTAGTTATTTAAGTAGTAATACATAATACTGTTTGGTGTTATTCACAAACAAACTGCAAAATACCTTCAGTAAATATTTGTGCATTTATGTTTTAGCATGTTTTAGACACATGCACTTATATATATTGTGGCGGGAGGAGCAAACGACAGACACAGTGGGTGTGGCGTCAAGCCTCGGAGAGGTTTTTATTAAACAATAAACAGGGAAAATAAAGTGTCCAAAGGGGAAAAGTGTCCAAATAAACAGGGAACCTGGTGTCCTCGCTGTGCCGCGGGGCTAGTGAAGGAGGGTAGTGTTCGTCAGGGAAGGGTCCAGGGAAGGGGCGGAGTCCGGTGGCCGCACGCGCTCCCCTCTCGGGGCCGGGAGCGAGTGGCGGCGGCGTCTCTTGCGCGGCTCCTTCCAACTCCTAGGTTCCCGGCACTTCTGGGGGACTCGACGGCCCGGCATCCTGGCCCGTCAGCCGCCTAACGGGTGCGGCAGTCCTCCTCGACGCACCCTTCCTGGACCACGAGGACACCAGCGTGCATGCACGGGGAAGAGACCGGTCTCCCGAGGAGAGGCGCGCTCGGCATTTAACGGCGGCGGTGATGAGGCTCTATTCACATCAGGTGCGCCTCATCACACGCCGCCAGCCCTGGCTTTTTCAGCGCCCCTCCTCTCTCACACACCCACTCCCGTCGGGAGCCTGGTGAAGGGCGGCGAATACGGGACGGGGTGGTGATGATGATAGAAAGGGGGGAGGCAGCTGACTCGTCACAATATATATATATATATATATATATGCTAAATAGTAAATATTCAATAGAAAATGTGGTGGCTTAATGGTTAGTGTTATTTCTCATTGCATTTTTCGGGTCGCCCTACTCTAAATGCTTCCCACAGCCTATAGCATTTACATTACATGCAGTCTGGTGACATCTACACCCATGCAGCTGTAATAGTGCGGTGATCCTCATGTCAAGCCTCATGAGTTGTGTCTGCTGCATAGTCAACTACATAAAAGTTACTCTCTTTTATCTGTCAGTCTCTCTCTCTTTCTTTCAGTTATTTATTTCCCTCCATGTGAATAATTCAGCAGGCATGCTGGTGGATATTTGTACATCCTGTGGGGTTTCTTATCAGCGGAACATTAAGTGGTGTTTGCCTTTAATGAAAGACTGCACTCTTTTTGGCAGACTCCAGCATATGTTACTCTGCGTCGAGTCGCAGAGACGGGAAACTGCTGCAGACCTGATCATTATCTTATTAGTGACCAAGACTCAATTACCTGGCATTCTCAGCGATCTAATACACACACACACAACAGGAAGGACAGCGTGTCAGTATGTCAAGAACACATGCCCAGCAGTCACTGCTACTAAAACTCAGACAAGCGCTAATGAACAGTGGCTGTAAAGGAGAAAGAGCTAATATTTTGGTACATTTGCCACATGCCATGGTTTATTTCACTGCTTCAAAGATTCCAGATACACAACAAGGCTTCCGTATATTGTATGAAATTGCATGAACTTGTTTCATGAAGTTAGTGGTAGTTGTTATTTGCAATGGCACCATCAAAATATGGCCCAAACTAATAAGTAGCAACCAAATAATTCATATGAGCAGTGTGTTTATTTTTGCTTTATGAGTAAATTAATAATAAACTGTACTGTTAGTTGATCACAAAAAATAACTTTGTTAAATGTAAACACACATTTTACATTTGTAAAATATTAGCTTGTTTGTCAATCTCTCATCTTTCAGCTCTTTCGTCGTGAGTCACGTTTTTCCACTGCATTCGAAGCAAAGGATTCCGCATCTAAGTCCAAATCCGTGCCAGCTAAACTACCATGCAAGCTTTTTACTTCTGGAAAGCAAAACATATGGAGCTGTAATCATAACTGTGTAGAAAAATGATTACAAGTGCCCGCTGTTTTACCGCCTCTAGTGTCCTATCTATCTATCTATCTATCTATCTATCTATCTATCTATCTATCTATGATTTACTCACCCCAATTTCAAAACAACTGTCCCCAATTTGTAAAACGAAGTGATGTCCATACAGGGCATTGTGCAGTATTCCTGTTCTCACAGAGAGCAGTGTTTAATCTGTGTCTATGTAGGCTAAATGGACCATTAAACTTTATATGCATAATTTTATGACTTGTTTGACAATGGCTTATGCAGCTTAAAGCATACTGGTCATATGTAAGACTATATTATCTTATGCTGATATGCGCAAGAGCGCTCATGCTCAGGAGAAGAAAAAAAAGGCAAGATACAAGATGGTATTTGTGGATGGAAATGCATGCATTTGTGGGTGGTGTTCATATATTTCCAGATCTAGTGTATCCATCTGTCAACTGACGTATGCATTTGGAGGTTTTGATGCGGTTTCAACTTCATACTGATGACACGTTCAATCTTTTTATGTATGTCCAACTGTTTAACTATATGTCCATATATGTGCTGTGCCTAATCATTTGAATGAATTTGCTTTGTTATTATTTCCTAATTTATAGGACAATTGTTCAGATAAGAATGTTGGGGTAAGAAAGCAGCCTATTGTAAAATAATTATAAATATTCCGTAATATCTTATATTATGCCATATATCAATATGTTTTATCAAATTTATTAAAAATAAACCATCATTTCCTCACAATTATTTCTCTTGTGGAACACAAAAAGAGTTTATTTATTTATTTATTTCAGTTACAAAATTCTCATACAGAATTGAATTCAGTAGACAGAACCTCTTAGAATGTGGTTTGATTTATGTGTAAAAATAAATTTTGATTATTATTATTAATTTTTTTATTTTATTAATTTTTTATTATTATTGTAAGTATAGCACATTCTGTAATAAGCCTAATTTGTACAGAAAGGCAGTGGCTCATTTTTTAAAACTCATTTCTATCCCTTGAGGAAAAAGAAGTGCATTTAATTGTATTACTGTACTTAGTGTTATTAGTGTACTTCAAATCTTAAAAGTACATTAAAAAGAGAATATATGAATTGAAAAAATATTTTGTCATGCTTTAAATAAGTGCACGTATTTTGATGTGTTGACTTGCCCACTATAGCACAAAAGTGCTTACAATATAATTAATAATTACAAAAAAAAATTAAATGCATGACACACGTAGAAATGACATTAAAGTATATTTTAGTTTACCATAAATACTTGTTAGTTTATTAAAACGTACACAACCTTATTTAAAAAAGTAATACAAATAATTATGAAATCACATATAAAGATGTAAATAACATAAGTCTTAACAGAAACAGATAGATAACATACAATTAAGTGTCATAAAACTACATTCAGTTCATAGTTTAGAGTATATTATATCCATAAAAAAAAGAAAAAATGCTAAAATGTACTTTTTCACAAGGGATTTCACAGCACAACTTCAGCATATTTTACAGTCTCATTGAACTTCATTATAGGTGTTTTTTTTGTACTGAAATACTGCATGCAAAAGACAGAGAGAGACATTGCTGGAAACATGTGGAGATACTGAGACATTTAGTTATTGGCATGTTTAACCTCACATGGAAACACAAATGTTCAGTGTCAAGAAAAACTCTATATGTTCTGTTTACAGTCCATGAACGTATGCGTATCAGCCGCTGCTTTCCCATAAAACCACAGACCCGTCTTACATGAGCACAATTAAAACAACAAACTGCCAATGACAGCGAGTAAAGGCTTTTCAAACATGACTGGGCCGTGCATGGCTCCTTCCTCATCACAAAAGCAAACAGCCGTGCCCGGGCGGCAGGAACTTCTCTTAAGCGTATTGGTGTAAGTAATTGACAAGCAGAGAGAAAGCGCGACTGAGAGAAGGTCGTGACGGGTCGCTCGTGTCATTTCTAGCGTTTGTTTACCGCTGGGCTATTGATGGCTCGTCTGAAATCCCCCCCTGGAGATGTGTGCTGAATAATGGAAGAGGAACAACACTGGATCAAACAGCCACACGGGGCTCTATCTTTTTTCTGTCTCTCGCTTCTCCCCGACTCTCGTCTTGTGATCCGGACCTCTCAAGGTTAAACATGGGGAGAAAATGAAACAGGAAACGCAATTCAGACATCGATGTGTTATCGATACAGGCCAGGGGTCAACAGCCCTGCCTTTGTGAAGTGGACCGGGCCGCTTCATCAGAGAGAAAACCCAACTAAGACACCTACTTATCATCCACGATAAATGGATAAATCATTTCCTCATTTAAACTTTATTGAAGTGACCAACCAATCAGCTATTTTGGAGTGTGATTGGATGCGAGTTTGAAAGACTTGAAAGTGAGTAAATACTTCAGTTTTGAGTTTTCATTTTTTGGTTGACCTTTTTCTTTGACAGAAGCAGAGAGAGAAAGACAGACAATATAGGAGACAGAAACAGATCTATGTGTGAGTATATTTATGGATCAATAAGGCTAGATATGCCATAAATCCCTGTGTAGACAGAAATATCCCATACCAATCTGACACCCTTGCCTGCAGGATGTGCCCTTACAATAAAGCTATTACGCCCAATACAACCTGCAATAAGAAGATTCACACCCACAGGCTTGGGTATTAAACATAAACTAGACAGGTGATCTGGACTCTGTCAGGGGTTTCCAGATCCTTCTATAAAAACAGTAAAAATAAAATCTAAAATCGTATTGGTATTATAATTTATTATAATTTTGGCATCAACAAGCAACTGATTATTGTGTTCTGGACAATAATTGGTAAATTAAAAAAATATTCTGTGTAAAAACAAACAAACAAACACACATGCAAATAAATAGACCTATTGTATATGTCAATGTATAATCAATCAAATTTGTTATGATTGGTGAATTTCGTGAATTCTAAGTGATTTTGGAAAAAAAAAAGGCAAAAACTAGTCCCCACAAATACAAAATTGCCTATAAATACTTATATAGAGAGAGTGAGAGAGAGAGAGAGACTAATATAGCCTAATACACTCAGCAGGGATGCATTACATTGATGAGAAGTGAAAGTATAGACATATATAATCTTACAAAAAAATGGGTTTGGATATTAAACGTAAACTAGAGAGGTGATCTGGACTCTGTCAGGGGTTTCTAGAACCTTTTAAAAAGAAACAAACAAACAAAAAAGGGGCTGGTTTATACCTGGTATTATAATTTATTATAATTTTGGCTGATATCAACATGCCATTAATTATTGTGTTATGGACAATAATTGGTAAATGAATGATAAAACAACTATTTTGTATAAAAACAAGCAAATAAACAAACAAACAAACAGACCCTTAAAGCTACATGCAATTGTATTTGTCAATGTAAAATCAATCAAATTTGTAATGATTGGTGAATTTAGTGAATTCTAAGTGATTTTGAAAAAAACGGCAGAAACTAGTCTCCACAAATGAAACAATTGCCTATAAATATCCAATATAGACTAATACACTCATCGAGGATGCATTAAATAGTATAGACATATATAATGTTTCAAAGCAGATTATATTTAAAATAAATGTTGTTCTTTTGAAGCCTCATAAAATAATCCTAATATAAATAAATAAATAAATATGGTATATACATTATATATATATATATACTGAAAGATGAGAGATTGAAAAACATATGTTTTCACAATAATGTTTACCACAATTGTTTTCAACTGTGAAACTGTGATAATCATCATTATAAATATCATCATAATAATAATTGTTACTTGAGCAGCAAATCATGATTTCTGAAGGACTAGACAATAGCTGCTGAAAATTCAGCTTTGGCATTACAGGAATAAGATTATATTTTAAACCATAATAAAATAGCTAACAGTTGTTTTGGATTGTAATAATATAGGCTATCCCAATAGTATTGTGTTTACTGTATCAAATAAAGGCAGTTTTGGTGAGCATAATAAACTACTTGGCAATAAACTCTATTATATACAGTATCTATTATATATTAAAACATTATTAAACAGCATTATTATAAATACATCTCAATCAGTGACGTATGGGGAGGACAGCCTGTTCTTGAAACCTAATCTTGTTTTCTTGTTATTTTCTCAGTTCAGTTGAGTAGCATTGGTGATACAGAAATTATATTTTTAACAGGACATTAGGCATTAATAATGTAGTGTAAGAAATAATAATTTAGTTGTGATGAGTAGACATATGATTGTCTCTTGTATTGAGTGAATTCACTGAAAGTTGCTTCTTTCTTTCTATAATTTCTCTGCCTGTTTCTTCTTTACCACCACCTGCTGTACACTCACTTTCTCTCTCATACTGACTCACTTGCTGAGCTTTAAAAGCGCTGACATCTTTCACTAAGAACAACTATTAATACTGACAGTTACCACTATAATAAGATATGGAGCAAGAGAGGGGAAGAAACAAAGCAGAAGGCAAAGACAGGTGTTCTTTAGTAGAAAAAACAACATAAGAAGTTTACCTCTTGAAAATGAACATTAAATTTGTCCTCATTGAAGGTCACAGATCAGAAAAGCCCGTTCAGAAAAAAACTGACGATATTGTTCTGTTTAGCATGTGCGCAGTTATGTCATGCAGATATGTTAACTTAGTGAGTGAGGATTGATTCTCATTGGCTGTAAATATTTTTATTATTCATCACCTGGAAAAAAAGATTCTTCTGAAAATGATTCCATTGATATTATTCCTCTGTGTCATTATTTTTATAGTTGTTGATTGGCTTTCTTTATCCTCATAGAATTAGAAAGATTTCTAAAAATGTATAGTTATCGTTATAGTTCAAATTTGATGTAAATGGGCCTTTATTCATTGCCACTGAATGTGTTGGCTAGAATCCAGATTTCATGGCAAGACTAATCTCAATCCACTTCATAGTTTATTATTGCCATTGTCAAAATCGTTCCAGTGAATTTAAACATTCAATCAATAAAAATTCCTCAAATGCATGGTGTAAACCATTGAGCATCAACTGCATTAGGGGGAAAGGGAAGTGGTGTGTGGCCAAGTATGGTGATCCATACTCTGAATTTGTGCTCTGCATTTAACCCATCCAAGTGTACATACAGTAGTGAACATACACCCGGAGCAGTGGGCAGCCAATGCTGCGGCGCCCGGGGAGCAGTTGGGGGTTCGGTGCCTTGCTCAAGGGTCTCACCTCAGTCGTGGTATTGAGGGTGGAGAGAGAGTGTTGTTTATTCACTCCCCACCTACAATCCCTGCCGGACCTGAGACTCAAACCCACAACCTTCAGGTTACAAGTCCGACGCTCTAACCATTAGGCCACGACTTCCCCATAAAGTAAATGTCTTCTTTGGTTTCTCAAGTCTTCAGAATCAGAGGATGGGAGTACAATTCATAATGTTATTATTAAACAAAATATGGAACAAAATGGAACAGAATCGAGAGGTCCATCAGCTACCAATAAGAATCTGTACATTTTAAATCCATTCAACAAAATTCGGTAGATTTTTCACAAAAAAAAAAAAAAAAACAGTGTAGAACTTGCCTAGACATTCCCAGATTCTTAGACAGTCGTCATAGTGTAGACAAGAGCATTGGATCCCCGTCACGTTCCTGAGGCCCCCAACATGGCACATTTTGCATATTTCCTTAATCAAACACACCTGATTTGGGTCATCAGCTCATTAGTAGAGACTCCAAGACCTGAAACGGTTGTCAGACAAAGGAGATGCAAAATATGCAGTGTTCGGCAGGCTTCAGGAACATGCCTGGGAACCACTGGTGTAGAGTAATGTGGTTGATAGTTTCAGTATGCAGCCTTTTTATTATGTTGCAGGTAATTGAATCATTCGTGTCCATATATTTAATGGATCAATGCCTTTGCTAGTATCTGGATTCGTGTTTACAATACACAGATTGATTTTATAGGAGGTTAGGGAGTGGAATACGACACAGCTATTCTGTCTTTAGAGATTTCTGCCATGATGGGCACCACCTGCCCTTTACTGATTAGCTGGGGCAAACGTTCGTTTGATCCCCTGACCATTCTGCCAGCTCCTCCACCTGCCCAAGGGACAATCCTCTCTGTGTGTTTTCCCATGAGAGCTCACACACACCATGGGAAAACGGTGCCTCTGCTGCTATACCTCCTCTCTACATATCCACTCTAGCAACTTTGAATGTTCCATTTGCTGCAGCCTAAAATTACATTTACATTTATGTATCTTGCAGAGACAAAGAGATTTGCACTGCATACAGCGAAGACATACCTTACGTTAATGTATTAATTGGGAATCGAACCCAACACTTTGGCACTGCAAGCTAGTTATTTCAAGCATATATTCTTATGACCCTGCTTGACAGGACCAGTCTGGACCAATGCTAGTAAGTGCTGGATTGGTTGAATGAATCTAACCATGTTGTTCACCTAGTCAAACTGGAAGGTCCTTTTGGTCAAGCACTTTGACCAACAATGTCTTACTGGTGAAGCCTGGGGTGCGATAAGTTGTTAGAGAAATTAACTAGCTGCATGAATCACAACTATTTCCCATAACTGTAGTAGCATGGTCGCACATCTACCATTCGACCAACATTAATTTCACAATATACAGTAGATGTGTCATTAATGGATTAGTTAGCTCCAGAATTAAAATTTCCTGATAATTTACTCACCAATACACCGCTCCGCAATACACACCCCCTTAAAGTCCACATGTCTAGAGATGTACTACCAACTACATGTTTACAATGCTGTTAGTGAATATTTGTTGTAAATATGGTTTTGGGAAACACTGAATCATATGTGGTAACATTGAAACTTGCGACTATAGTTGGCATCAATATACTTTATGCTGAGGACTAGCAGTGCTGATCTTTTTATTTTTTTTAATGAGGAAAGCAATTGTTAACTTCTCCAAGTGAACCATATTGAACTATAAAGCCCAAAGCTCCTTTTACAACAATACAGTTCACTCAGTGACTGTCTTGGAAACGTTCTCAGGCAGATGTTTTCAGTGTAAGTACACATCTGCTATCTAAATGAACAGGGAAACACCAAAATCTCAGACTAGTTTAAAAAAAATAAATAAATAAAAATTTGCCAAACTAACATTTGAGGACCATATTTCAAATCAGCAATAAAATCTGACAGTGTAGTGTAGATGAATGCAAAGAACGAATACAAGTTTTATAACACCAATCATTTTACGGCTATTTCTATGGTGAGGCTTCCCCTAAATATGAAAACACCATATCAGGCATCCATTTTTTTTCCAATCATTGTTCTACCCCGCCCCCCAAATCAATTCTGACAAATTCATACACAACCAAAACTCATACTTCATTTAAAGACATTCAAAAACCACAACAAACCCAATGCAGTACAACACAACAAGCTATATCATTCTGCCTGTTTTAAGTTTTATTCCTGTATGAAATGAGATGAAGACTTTCTACAGAAGGAACTAAAAAGGCCAATCGTGCAATTACACTGACAAAAAGAAACTTCCTACTTGTCGCCAAGCAGATGGCTAAATTACAGCACTTACATGAACTCATCTGTATCACACTCACACTGTACGCTCCTCAAGAGTCTTCAACAAAAGAACCGCTCTTTTACTAAAATCTGTTATACATGGCAGGGATAGAGAATGATGTCAAGATGCTGAAATCTCATTCTTTGTACTTGACTATAAATAAGAAATAGAAAGAGAAAAGAAGACGGTGAAAAGGTCTTTAAAATTCCCTGCTAGCAAAGTGAAACAGTCTTTCCACATTCCATTCTTGTCATAGTTTATAATTTGTGAGGTCATGTTGGCAACAAATTCAAAAGTATCTCAGTGTTAATCTCCTTTATTTCCCCAATAATTACTTTTAAGAGTTTTTGGACTTTTTTCCAAGTAATTATGCAGTTATCATTACTAGTAGGCTATGAATTCTCTGTCATCCAGAATCCAAAGAACAAATTGTTTACCATTTAATTACAATTAATGCTGAAAAGAGCTTTCATACCTCAGAAAGGACTTAAAATTAATAACTCTGACTGGTATTGTGAGCTAGACCACTTATCACTGAAAAGATTCAAGAAATATTCTTGCAATAATTGACCATCACCACTTCTCTCATTAAAAACCTCATTAATGTGTGGAAGTCAAGATTTTAAATGAGAAACAACTTTGTACCAAGTTTTGGTCTGTTCCTCATACAAAGCTTATCATTTAATTTATTCATACGACGTATTGCACATAGACTCTTGGACCACTTCCACAATATTTGATAGTGTTTTGCATCCTTTTTGAAGCATCCAAGCTCCAGTCCCATAAATGTAAGTTTGTTGAAAAGCGAGACCAGCACATTCTACAATATATGGCCTTTTGTGTTTCACTAAAGAAATGAAGTAATATGGATTTGGAACAACATGAGAGTGAATAAATGATGACCGAATTTTCATTTATGGATGAACTGTTTCTTTAAACAAAAAGAAGAAATAGCGACTAGATAAAACACTTCGCCTCCTAAGCCACACAGCTCTGTGAACATGTTCCTACATATCCTTGCTCTGCTGGTTTTTAATACTGTGTCATTTAAGAAACAGATATTTCCTTATATGTCTGAGGGTAGAGCTCATTTCAGATTGTTTTTTTTATTTTATTTTATAGACTTTCGGAAAGTTTAGTGTGTAGTATTGTGTGAACAATATCATCTCTCCTTTGTTTAAAATTATTTTTCCTTATTCAACAGCTTAGAGCGATTTTTTTTATTTAATTTTTTTGTTAAAATACTTATGTATATCCCAGTTTATTATGTAGAATCTACAATAAGGTTAATACCTCAGTAAACACTACTTTCTTTCTCTGAGCAGTCTAATCAGCCTGACCCAGTAACATGGCCGCAACCAATGGTGTGAGTTCAGGGCAGAGCTATCTATTGGTTGGACCAATGGAAGGCAGGGGGACTGTTTAGGAAACCTGTTTGAAAACAATTATTATTATAGCAGTTCTGTTCGTAAAAAAAATAGTAGTGCAAAAACATTTTGGCAATTTACTATTTTTTACATTTCATTTCTTCTAGTATTCTTCTAGTATACATCTACTCTATCTAAACTACTGTGACATCTTCCACTGCATTTCAGTTTTGTTCAAATCACAGTGCACTTTTTTAACACGAGTGTAGTTAATAAAACACAGTTGTGCACACATTTCCCCCAACTGATACTTAGGTTGTAAAAATATATATGTGTCCCTCATAATGATCAGTATTGCTTGTTAATATGCAGGACGAGATGGATTACATCCCATGACCGCTGCAGGGCTTCACTGCTGCTATCACTAGTGCTATCAAACATGTTGGATCATGAATGTTACACAATTATATTATTTATGTTATTTCTCCTCAGCCAGATATTCTTGATTACAGCAGAAAATCTGCAGAATGTCCTTGATTACCAGAGTTCTTGTAACATCAGTGTTGATTTATTGCAAAATAATCCATTCATTCATATTTTAAACCACTTGTCTTATGTAGGTTCACGCATTGTACTGATTAATTTTCAACTTTCTACTAAATGATCCAATCACAGCTTACTGGAGGGGAAGATTATCAGTGAATAATGATATACATTTCGGTTTCAAAGCTACTGAATGGTGTCAGAAGACTTAGAATACAGAATGCATAAGCCATATGAATTACTATTATTCTGCCGTGCAAAGGAAAAAGACCGTAACTTCGATTTTGGTCGAAAATTAGTTATTGATATTTTGAGACATTCAAGACATCCTTTATCATATGCATAAGTATCTTGAGTCAATTTAGTTGTTTTTCCAATAAAATAATGGGTCGTCTTAACCGTAACTTCAAAAAGCCCCAGAGAAACCAAGGCAGAACACCGTATAACACCAGTTACCGCTCTTTCACTTTATTTGGAACGCTCAGAATGAGTTATGGCCTTCTGCCTTTGTTTAGCCGCGCGTCAATATGAAATTACGGTGTCGGCTTGGAGTTATAAAGTGTTATCCCTTTGTTTTACTGACCATTAAAGACTGCCGCGTTTTAATAACAGCGTAACTTGTATATTTTCATACAACTGATCTGTCACTGAAGCAATTTATAAACAAATTAGATAGATTGCGATCTACCAAACAGTTCCATTTAACAAAGCACTGTAAAAAGACTAACTTGGCAGCAATTGATAATACATAATAACCTTTAAAGATTTTTTGTATTATTATTATTATTTCCTTTTTATAATGCAGATTATTCACCAGGCTGTCGCTTCTAGTTGGACACGTGTCGACGAAAGCCGTAGCATGTAGCATGATCAATCATAAAATCAGTAGTTCGCAATTAAATCTATATCCAACCTTGTAACCTGATTAAATCAATCCATGGCGACGAACGTCGTCAGAGATGTTTAATCCACAAGCGATAGAAGCTATTTACACTAAGTGCAAATACCAATAGATGCTATTTACACTCAGTTTTAGATGCTATTTACACTAACTGCAAATAGCATATTTTTTAGCGATAGATACTATTTACACTAAGTGCAAATAGCAATAGATTCTATTTACACCAAGTGAAAAATAGCAGTATTTTCTGCTATTTATACTACTTATTGCAAATAGTGGCCATTATCTGCACCTCAGTATTGTAGTACATTATAAAACTGTAATAGTGTAAATTATAGTTTTAATTCAAATTATTAAATGGATGCCACCTTATTGGGACAATAAATCCCTCCCTACACCTACCCTAACCATACCCGATACTTTTATTTTCAACTTTTTTATTATTTCCTTTATTTTTCTTGAAAATAAATGCCTTTCTGATGAAATATGAGATTTTAAAAGGGAGAAAAAAAGTTTGGCAAAAGGCGGGTTCGAACTCAGGTCGATCGCGTCAAAAAGCATTCGCTTTACCATCAACGCCACTGAAAATGATGCTAAACTAGCATCTTTTTTTAGTGTTGACTAACCCAATCACATGTTGGTGGATGGAGTTAGTGTAAATAGCCTTTGCCAACAAGGAGGGCCATTTGTACTTAGTGTAAATAGACACTCCGTTAACTTTTAGTATGCTTGTTACGGTAAAATGACTATTCACATTTCTATGTAATAGCCTATATGAGATAGCCCATGATCACTAGATTTTATACAGGTGTTACTGAAACGATTTTGTAAATGGTGATCAGCAACCAAATATTGATAATTTGGAAGTTACTGTCTTTTGCCTTGGTGTTACTTCTCATGTTTTGCAGACAATGCAAAGGCAGAGTACAGTAACTTCAAAATAGGGGTAAAAATCAAGTTTGAGCTCACAATTTCTTTAATGTAGATAATTTTCATTACTAAAACATCTAATTACCAAATTTCCAGTGTCCCACCTATAGTTAATTTGGCTGGACAAATAAAAAGCTTTAAAGTCATGTTTTCTCAATTTCACAATCTAGTGAACCTTACCAAAAAGTAGTATACTTCAAGTTTATTTTATTAAGTATACTTAAGTAAAGTTCAAATATATTTTAAGTATACTTTATTTAGTATGTATACAAATATCAGTGTACTAGTAGCATACTTGTAAGTGTAAGTGTACTATTTCAAAACTCCTTGGGACTAAATTGGCCCACTTTATAGTACATAAATGTACACTTTTAAGTGTATTTTAAGTATAACAGTAGTACACTTTGAGTACACAACTAGTTTACATCAAAGTTTTTAGCTTGTACTGCAACTATACTAAAAGTGAACTTATAGGTATACTGATAGTTTACTAATGAAATACTTGTAGTAGCATTTTTAGTACACTTTGAAATATACTCTCAGTAAACTACTTGTTTAGTAGTTTTATACTGTAAGTATACTCATAAGTTTTCTTACTCATAAGTGAACTTTACATCATACTTTAATCATACTACTATGTCCCTATTTAGGTATTAATTTGTATATATTTTGTTATATGGATATCTGAACATACTAAACATCAAAAGAAAGAACAGGATATCTGTTTGTAAACAAAAAAAAGGTATTCAAGCTTCATGCACTCTTTTTTTAAACACTTGAATGTGGGTAAGTCTCATGAATTAAAAATAAAGAAATAAACAACATTTTGAACAAAAAGCTGAAAAAAGACTATGAAATGGATTCAGAATGATAATCAAAACGTAGATGGAGACGATCAACACCCCAAAGCTTGACAGTCATTATTACCTCTTCATTGGTCGACATTTTATTCCATAATGCTACACAGTTTTGATGCTGTAACAAGTGGAAGCATCTGTTGTTCTGGTTTCTTCTTCACTTGTGTTTTTTTTTTTTTTTTTATTCTGTACAGAATATGTGTACTAGCGCACCCTACCATATAACAATGAAAACACAGATTCTCGGACCACAAGTACAACTCAAATGTATTTAGACTTTTAAGTATAAGTCAAGTATACTTAAATGCAATTTTAAGTATACAGGTCCTTCTCAAAAAATTAGCATATTGTGATAAAGTTCATTATTTTCTGTAATGTACTGATAAACATTAGACTTTCATATATTTTAGATTCATTACACACAACTGAAGTAGTTCAAGCCTTTTATTGTTTTAATATTGATGATTTTGGCATACAGCTCATGAAAACCCAAACTTCCTATCTCAAAAAATTAGCATATCATGTTCTCTAAACGAGCTATTAACCTGATCATCTGAATCAACTAATTAACTCTAAACACCTGCAAAAGATTCCTGAGGCTTTTAAAAACTCCCAGCCTGGTTCATTACTCAAAACCGCAATCATGGGTAAGACTGCCGACCTGACTGCTGTCCAGGAGGCCATCATTGACACCCTCAAGCAAGAGGGTAAGACACAGAAAGAAATTTCTGAACGAATAGGCTGTTCCCAGAGTGCTGTATCAAGGCACCTCAGTGGGAAGTCTGTGGGAAGGAAAAAGTGTGGCAGAAAACGCAGCACAACGAGAAGAGGTGACCGGACCCTGAGGAAGATTGTGGAGAAGGACCGATTCCAGACCTTGGGGGACCTGCGGAAGCAGTGGACTGAGTCTGGAGTAGAAACATCCAGAGCCACCGTGTACAGGCGTGTGCAGGAAATGGGCTACAGGTGCCGCATTCCCCAGGTCAAGCCACTTTTGAACCAGAAACAGTGGCAGAAGCGCCTGACCTGGGCTACAGAGAAGCAGCACTGGACTGTTGCTCAGTGGTCCAAAGTACTTTTTTCGGATGAAAGCAAATTGTGCATGTCATTCGGAAATCAAGGTGCCAGAGTCTGGAGGAAGACTGGGGAGAGGGAAATGCCAAAATGCCTGAAGTCCAGTGTCAAGTACCCACAGTCAGTGATGCTGGTGTTGGTCCACTGTGTTTTATCAAGGGCAGGGTCAATGCAGCTAGCTATCAGGAGATTTTGGAGCACTTCATGCTTCCATCTGCTGAAAAGCTTTATGGAGATGAAGATTTCATTTTTCAGCATGACCTGGCACCTGCTCACAGTGCCAAAACCACTGGTAAATGGTTTACTGACCATGGTATTACTGTGCTCAATTGGCCTGCCAACTCTCCTGACCTGAACCCCATAGAGAATCTGTGGGATATTGTGAAGAGAAAGTTGAGAGACGCAAGACCCAACACTCTGGATGAGCTTAAGGCCGCTATCGAAGCATCCTGGGCCTCCATAACACCTCAGCAGTGCCACAGGCTGATTGCCTCCATGCCACGCCGCATTGAAGCAGTCATTTCTGCAAAAGGATTCCTGACCAAGTATTGAGTGCATAACTGAACATAATTATTTGAAGGTTGACTTTTTTTTGTATTAAAAACACTTTTCTTTTATTGGTCGGATGAAATATGCTAATTTTTTGAGATAGGAATTTTGGGTTTTCATGAGCTGTATGCCAAAATCATCAATATTAAAACAATAAAAGGCTTGAACTACTTCAGTTGTGTGTAATGCATCTAAAATATATGAAAGTCTAATGTTTATCAGTACATTACAGAAAATAATGAACTTTATCACAATATGCTAATTTTTTGAGAAGGACCTGTATTTCTGAGAAGTACATAAAGCCCATTTCTGAGAAGTACATAACAAGTAGACTAAAAGTATACTTTCCTATTTTTACGTTTAAAAGAAGTATACTAATAGCACACTTGAATAAACTTCTTTCCATAAGGGGAGTTAAGGTCTTTTTCCTTTGTAGGGCAGTATTATACTCTTAAGATTGTTTTGTGCCCTTTCTGAAGCTCAAAACCTGCTGTTCATTGTAATATTGTAATTGCAATAAAATAATAAAAGTCATGCAGGTTTGTATCAGGATAAAGGTGAGTAAATGACAGAATTTTCAGTTGTTGGTGAACTATTGTTTTAACAACTTGCAGATTATATTTTAGAAAATCGCAAACACTTTGTTCTTGACTTCAACGATCACCAAAGGAACAGAACTGCTCTAACAATATCTTGGAAAACCAAGGGAAAAAGAAGACAGAAAAAGGCCGTCCATCATACTCCTGTCCCACAAAAAGAAGACAAGGGAGCTCACAGACAAATCACAGTGTGTCAGACAACACAAACCTGTCAAATTACAGCATAACAAAATAAAACTTTCAACCAACAGAGAGAAAGAGAGACAGAAAGAAAGATAGAAAAACAAGGCAAACAAGAGCTGGGAGCCCATGTGTGTTTGACCTTGACAGAAGTAAGCTTGTCTGATGAGATTTCATACTCCTCAGCACTAGAAGAGAGGATCGTCTTCCGTGGCTTAACACTCTATCGTTCCACCGCTCTCGCCCATCAGGGTCTTATTGATTTTCTTTCTTTTTAATCAGTCGTTTTTTATCAGATGGAATCGTGCTGTACATCAAATATGAAATATTCATGGCAGCGGGTGCCTGTCAGTAAATAAATGCTTGAATAATAACCACTTACAAACCCAACACACACACATACACACACACACACTTTTGGCACAATGTCGACACTGAAACACCACTTATAAACCACAACTGTCCACTCAGACACACACACACACACTCTAGTCTAGCACTGTATAGTTAACATTTTACTCCCTAAGATCTTTATTTCGCTCATAGAATTTTTTTTTTTCGCTCATATCTATCTATCTATCTATCTATAAATAAAATAGGACTTCTTTTTTTCTATAAATGTGCAAATGTTCACTGAGTACTAACTGTATTTCACAAAGTTAGGAGTTAGACAGCGTTGTTGTGAAAATTAGCAAAGCTATTAGCTTCACTTGGATTTTAAATCATATAGCTTTTCAGCAGACTTTATTGATAAAGTAGAGTTGTAATGCTCACAAACGCCACAATGTTAATGATTTACCTCACAACAATTCAGCAGTCAAATGTGTGCCATATTTTTATTGGCTCTTCAGAATCAGAACTAGCGATGATTCACGTTTGAATCACTTCTTATTGAAAAGGTCATCTGAATTAGAACAAAACAGTCTAAAGCTGTTCGCAATTTTGTTTGAATCATGTGGACACTTACTCACTGAATCATTTGGAAAGCTCAAAAACAGCACTTGATGAAGTAGATATTTTCCCACAATCCAGTAAAATGTAACCTTTGAAAATCTGTTCGGCTTCATTTGTTCAACACCTGCGTGTAAACTACTTTGCAGGTAAGGATAAGAGAGACAAAGAAAAAAATAAAAAAAATAATAATAAAATACTGTGGCAGTACAATGATTATTCCCAAGAATGTTGTAGTAAATGCTATTTTTGCAATACCATGGGAGAAACCAGGCTCAGTTGGGGGACCAGTTCTCCTCTGGCCAGGAGATAATTGTTTATTTATTGTTTACTTATTGTTTTAATTAAAATTTTGTATAAATGTATAAATGTGTTTATATTTTATATATAATGTGTTTATGTGCTTATTCTATTTTATATTGTTGCAATTTCTAACAATAATAGTATTAATAGTATTCACATAAGTTCAGCTGTCTGTCTTGCTGATCGATTGCTTCTGTCTGTCGTGCTGCTGAGAAGTTTGCGATTGTAGCTTTGTGTAGCTTCACTTTTCTGTTGAATCTTTATCTTACTTTCACTCTCTGTTGTTTAAAGTAATAATATATAACTTAATTCCCACCATATTTCTGGTATTATCTATGAAACTAATTTTATCGTTCGCTTTTAAAACCCAGAGTGCAGCGCGCGTTAGCATCCGTTAGCCAGTTAGCTTGTCACTCGCGGTTCCATTCGGGCCTATTATTATTTATTTATTTTTGCTCCGTTTTTCACGAGTTCATCAAACGACAGTGGTAAGCGAATCATTCTTCAATCACGGTGACTAATGGCCTCTTCTCCTGCTATTGATGTTTGCAATGTTTGCCACATGTACAGTTTATCTCTCTCTGTTGGCGACGAGGGATTCACATGTGATAAATGCAGGGAAATAGTTAGGCTGACAGAGAAGATTTCAGAATTAGAGACACGCATCCAAACTTAGTTGAGGACAGTAAGAATGTGAGGGCTGTAGATACTGCTTTGGATGCGACTAGCTCTGGGAGTCCTGTACTATGTTCGGTTCCGGTAGAGGCCGTGCAGCAGGGCAACTGGGTGACTGTGAGGCGGCCTAGTCGCAGGTCAAAACACCGCTCTTCTGTTCCGATCAAAACATCAAACAGGTTCTCCCCACTCAGTGACGCACCCACTGAGAAACCTGATGAAAGTGCTCTAGTTATTGGCGATTCTATTGTACGGAACTGAAAATAGAGACACCAGCCACCATAGTCCAATGTTTACCGGGAGCCAGAGTGCCTGATATCTTGGCAAATTTAAAAGTGCTGGCTAATGCTAAAAGTAAATTCAGTAAGATTGTTATTCACATCGGCGCTAATGATGTTCGACTTCACCAGTCGGAGATCACTAAATATGATGTTAAAGAGGTGTGTGAACTTGCAAGTACGATGTCAGACACTGTAATATGCTCTGGTCCGCTCCCTGCTTACCAGGGTGACGAGATTCATAGCAGACTGTTGTCACTCAGTGGCTGGATGTCTAAGTGGTGCCCGCAGAATAACATAGGTTTCATAGACAATTGGAAGAATTTTGGGGGCAGACCTGACCTGTTGAAAAGAGATGGTGTTCATCCCTCCTGGGGTGGTGCCGCTCTTCTCTCTAGAAATATGGCACATAGTCTTAGAGTTCGTACTTGACTAACTGGGGCCCAGGTCAGGAAGCAGACAGAGTGGCTAAACCAACCGTCTGCTAGCCGACTCACATCACAGAAGTCAGATAATTCTCAGCACATAGAGACTCTTTCACTTAGACATCACACTATAGAGACTGTGTCTGTTCCCCAAACTAGAAAATACAGAAAACATCCAAACCAAAGTAAGAGTAATAATTTAATTGATGTTCAACAAATTAAAAAACAGATATAATACAGATAAACAAGTGATAAAGCTTGGCTTATTGAATATTAGATCCCTTTCTACAAAAGCACTTTTTGTAAATTACATGATCACTGACCATAAACTAGATGTGCTTTGTTTGACAGAAACCTGGCTAAAACCAGATGACTACATTAATTTAAAACAAGTCTACCCCCCAATATTACAGTTACAAACATGAACCGTGTCCAAAAGGTAAAGGGGGAGGTGTTGCCACAATTTATAGCAATATTTTCAGTATTTCTTAGAGGTCGGGTTTCAAGTATAATTCGTTCGAAGTGCTTCATATAACATTATCCAAGGAAACAAGTGTTAATGATAAGTCCCCTGCGATGTTTGTACTGGCTACTGTATACAGGACACCAGGGCACCATAGAGACTTTATTAAAGAATTTGCTGATTTTCTATCTGAGGTAGTGCTGGCTGCAGATAAAGTCCTAATTGCTGGTGATTTTAATATGCATGTTGATAATGAAAGAGATCCGTTGAGACTCCGCCAGACTACTCAACAGCTTTTTCCCCCAGGCTGTGAGAGCCCTGAACCCTGAAACCACCCCACCCCCCTCTGAAACCCCATGCAAACCCCTACCTCCTGAAACATGGACCACCCCCCACCCCAAACCTTACCACACCAAAGAAAAAACTGTATGGAACTTTTTTTTGTGCAATTCGAAGTGTGCTACAATTCGAAGTGAGTGGGCCTGTACAAACCACCTGTGGTAACACACTCTCCTCTATGTGCACTTGACACTTTACACACACTGCTGTGTGTACAGAATCCCACAAAAGACTCAGTAATATATTTATGTTTACATGCTCATGCACTACAAATCATCCTGCACTATTCCCCAACCAGCTGATTGGCTCAAAATGTTTCTCCTTGCACATGTAAAATATTTGTGAAGCATTCGTATAGTTTGTATTTTTTATCTTTTATTTTTTAGTTTGTATAGGGTAAATATTTATGTGAAGCATTCGTATAGTTTGTATTTTTTATCTTTTAGTTTGTGTAGGGTAAATATTTATATATAGTATACTTATAGTTAAAATCTGTCAGTAGGTTAGTTGTGTATAGGTTTATAGTATGTTTTACTTCATTATTGTATGTCTTTATGTATGTATTTATGTAGCACCGTGGTCCTGCGAGGCACGACATTTCATTCCACTGTATGTTCCCACATGTAGGGGAATGACAATAAAGCTCAACTTGAACTTGAACTTGAAAAAAGGAAAAGGAAATGGAAGTGGTGTGTGGCCAAGTATGGTGACCCATACTCGGAATTTGTGCTCCACATTTAACCCATCCAAGTGTACACACAGTAGTGAACATACACCCGGAGCAGTGGGCAGCCAATGCTGCGGCACCCGGGGAGCAGTTGGGGGTTCGGTGCCTTGCTCAAGGGTCTCACCTCAGTCATGGTAATGAGGGTGGAGAGAGTGTTGGTTATTCACTCCCCCACCTACAATCCCTGCTGGACCTGAGACTCAAACCCACGACCTTTGGGTTACAAGTCCAACTCTCTATCCATTAGGCCACGACTGCCCCTTAATTTAATTTAATACTGTCATATGGAATTGATGTCAGTGGCATTGAAATATTGCAGCAGAGCGATGATATCTCAGATCATTATCTAGTTTTGTGTATATTCCATTTAGTTAAAGCTGTAAAGCCAACTCCTTGTTACAAATATGGTAGAACCATCACTTCTACCACAAAAGACTACTTTATAAATAGTCTTCCTGATTTATCTTAATTCCTCAGCATATCCAATAGCTCAGAACAACTTGATGATGTAACAGAAACTATTGACTCTCACTTTTCTAGCACTTTAGATACGGTTGCTCCTTTATGCTTAAGGAAGATTAAGGAAAATAGTCCAACACCGTGGTATAATGAGTACACTCGGGCCCTAAAGAGAGCAGCCCGGAAAATGGAGCGCAGCTGGAGAAAAACAAAATTAGAGGTATTTCGTATTGCTTGGCGGGAAAGTACCCTATCCTACAGAAAAGCATTAAAAATTGCTAGATCTGCTTACTTTGCGTCTCTTTTAGAAGAAAACAAACACAACCCCAAGTATTTATTTAATACAGTGGCTAAATTAACAAAAAATATAACATCAGCAGGTGCAGACATTACCCAACAGCAAAGTAGTAATGACTTTATGAACTACTCTACTTCCAAGATCGAAACTATTAGAGATAAAATTGCAACCATGCAGCTGTCAGCCACAGATAGTGCACTATAGATCCCCTGAGGAATAATTCCACTCATTCTCTTCTATTGGAAATTAAGAATTGTATAAAATTGTTAAATCATCTAAACCAACAACCTGTATTTTAGACCCTGTTCCATCTAAGCTCCTAAAAGAGGTGCTTCCAGAAGTAATAGATCCTCTTCTGAATATTATTAACTCATCACTGTCATTAGGATATGTCCCAAAAACTTTCAAACTGGCTGTTATTAAGCCTCTCATTAAAAAAAAAACACAACTTGACCCCAAATAATTAATTAATTACAGACCAATCTCGAATCTCCCTTTTCTGTCAAATATATTAGAAAAGGTAGTATCATCACAACTATGTTGCTTCTTAGAGAAAAATTATATATGTTAGGATTTCCAGTCAGGTTTTAGACCATATCACAGTACTGAGACTGCTCTCATCAGACTTACAAACGACCTGCTTTTATCATCTGATCGTGGTTGTATCTCTCTATTAGTGCTACTGAATCTTAGCACCGTATTTGACACTATCGACCACAACATTCTTTTAAATAGACTAGAACATTTTGTTGGCATTAGAGGAAGTGCACTGGCATGGTTCAAATCGTACTTATCTGACCGCCATAAATTTGTGGCAGTAAATGAAGAGGTATCATACCAAATCACAAATGCAGTATGGAATACCTCAAGGCTCAGTACTTGGCCCCTTACTTTTCACGCTTTACATGTTACCCTTGGGAGATATCATTAGGAAACATGGTGTTAGCTTTCACTGTTATGTTGATGATACCCAGCTCTATATTTCTTCGGGACCTGATGAAACTTACCAATTTGCAAAACTAACGGAATGTATAGTTGATATCAAAAACTGGATGACTAGCAATTTCTTACAGCTAAATTCTGAAAAAACAGAGGTGTTAATTATTGGACCAAAAACTTTTGCATGTAGTAACCTAGATCACTGTCTAATACTTGGTGGCTGCTCTGTAAATTATTCGTCATCAGTTAGGAACCTAGGCATACTTTTTGATAGCAACCTTTCCTTCGAAAAACATGTTTCTAACATTTTGTAATGCCTGATCAATATACACACACATCTAGGTTCAACACATTCCTGATGCAAGGATGGATCAAAGCTCGCATTCCAGCTCAGGAAATTCACGTTTTGTCATTTCGAAAGAAAACAGAACTCCCCCTTTCTCTTTGCCTAAACTTTATTGGCGCCATACTCCCTTGACTTCATGCAGTAAATCCAAAGACATTTACGACCTAGCAACTATCAGTACATTCCTGAGAATGCGCGCCGTTTCTCTGCAGCGCCCCCCAAAACAGACAAAGGAATTCAACTGGACCATGTGCTAGTGAAACAAAGAGAGCCACACCCTGAAGGATTTTGTTTTAAAGAACAAAGTTAAACAAAATATACTCGAGAAAAGAAACAATATATATACCATACCTTTATAAACTTATATATTAAAGGATGTTTTGTTTGTGACATTTATAAGCTGTTGCATTATTTTTAATCCATGGTAAATCCAGAATGTATAAGTTACCTGATTACTAGATGTTTAGCTCACCTGCTATTTGTGTCGTTTAGAATTTGAGGATCTGTTTATCAATGTATGTAACCCAGTAATATCCTCTGTGGTCACGTGTATTTTTGGTGCATATCAAAATATAAGTGTTTGGTTTCTTTATAAAGCTAACCTTATGAAGAATATTATGGTTGAATGAAAATGATCCGCTTTATCAACCCGTGGTTACAATAACGGATAGAAACTTGCTTGCAATAAGTTGTTTTATGTGATGAATAACTGACCAGATAATGTATGCAAAACACGCAGCTACGCAGGGCGGGGCTCTGCCCATAAAGACTCTTTCGATTGGACTACGCGCCAAAAGGGGCGGACCTAAATCAGCTCGCTTAAAACGGATGCACGCCCATGAAGTTCGCGGAGTTGGAAGTTTGAAAACAACAGGAGGACACGCACGCCAGCGAGTCTCTCGTTCTGCTCACGCGGCAAGCGCTTCAGGCCATAACATCACGGCGAAGCAAAGCAACTAACACAAAGACTCAGTTAAACTTTCAAAGAACTTTAATCGTAAACATCATTACGTCAGAACGAGACAACCAACCACTGAAGAGTGCGCTAGTCACACGACCGACCGAACAGCCAATCCGAACGCGGCCCGCAAAGAACTGAATTCACCAGAGGAAAAGAGTCTCTTTGAACTGGAGAAAGCCTGAACTGAGTTCGATCAAAACAACTGAAAGACCAAGTAAGGCAAATCTCTTTATTGACTGAAACCGGGATATCTCTCCGCTGAGGGTAAAGATAAAATACTTCTTTGTCTATGAGTTTCCTCAGGTTGAAAAGCTAGCATTAAAACCTAAGTCTCTCTCTTCAGATACAAACAACTCGCTCCCATTTGTGTGTATGTTAAATTGTCTGTTAATAATGTGTTAGAGTAGTGAATAAAACCTTGACTTTATTAAGAACTCTTTTGTCTGTGTTATGTGATTTAACATGTCGTAACTATTTGCCAATAGATCGCGTTTACCTATACGCTCTTGAGCTAACTAAGCTAACTCAATTTAACTATTTGATTTATTTTAATCGTTGGCCACGAATGAAATAAACAACGTGTTAAAAGATAACTTGCTGTTATTAATGCTTGCTGGACAAGTCGTTAACAAGGCATAAGTTGTACATTATGATTGATAACAATTAATCATATGAAGATCAACTCTTAAGAGTGATTCCCTAAAAGCTAAATAATAATAATAAATATATGTAGGATTCATTTTCTACATATTAATGGTGGAGGATTTTCAGCTGGCATTAGTTTGATTTGAAAAATTCATAACATATTAAAAAAGTTGTGTTTTTCTATTTTTAACCGGAAAGAAATAGAGACACAGAGAGTCAAAGTTGGTTTCACTATTCTGTACTTACTTGTGGCAATGTGTTTGTGGAATGAAAGTGCAATGTGTATTTGTGTTGTTTAAAGATATAGCTTAAAACTGCAGTAAGATTAAAAGATGTCCGTGAGACATGTAAGTCGCTCATAGCGCAGAAAAAGAAAGGAGAGAATCTAAGCGTGTTCCTTTGTTCTCCCTCATAAGGCCTTGTTCATAGAGTGATAGTCAAAGTGCGTTTCCCACTTTCTAGACACTTATGAAAACTAAATCTCCCTTGGCATTAAACATTAACGTAGCTACTTAATATTTTCTGCCACTTGTAAATTCACTAAGGAAGTGAAGTTAGCGCGCGCCACTCAGAAGGAGTGGCCAGATCGCGTCTGTGAGGGAGTATTTTATTGGATCTGATTTTGATAGTGTGATAAAATAATCCACTGTGTTTTGTTTCCTGTGAAGTCACATGAAGTGACACAGAGAATCGGCCCGCCGTGGTCAAACTATTAGATTGATAATTAATCTGTGGGTTAATTTGATTCGGTCTAAATAAATTGCGATTGCAGTGCTAGAAAGAAACTAATCTAAAACAGTGCTGTATGGCTGTTGAAACCTGAGATACCCTGAAACTAAGGGTGTCATGGTAACGGCCTGAACCGGAGGTAGTCAGAAGACTTGCCCGGAAAGGTTCTAGTGCGCACGCGCAGCCGCGAGCGCCATTTTGAAGCTATTGTAAACAAATAGCATAGCATTTGAAGCTAGTAGGTAGCATTAAAGCTTAGCCGAGCTGGTAGCATTGAAGGCTAGCGATTAGCACCTAGCATTTTGTGGGTTTGAGTGCAGTGTGCTATGCCGTGTGTGTGTGTGTAAACGGTTAACTCTTTCACTGCTGAACTCTAACTCGCTTCACGTGTTCACTTTGAATGTTGACGTCATTCCTCCCTCTCTTGTGCATTATTAGTGCTTTCTCTCCTCCCTTTTGAAAAGATTTTAACAAATACAGATGTCGATAAACTATTGTTAATTCTATAGGAATAGTTATATTCCAAAGCAGTTAATTCTATAGGAATAGAGGCATTTGGTTAGGATTGTTCTTCTCCTTTGGAGTTAGACACAGTTAATATCAGACCTTAACTTCATTCAACTTGATAAAGGATAATTAATTCAATTGTAAGTGCGCTCATGATTTTAGGATATCAGTGGGTGAATCGCTATGAAATATTTGAAACTGATAATTTGATTTCATCCCAGATTTGAAATTAAACTCATTTGAAAATAATTTCAGCTCCGGATTCCATATAGACTGATTGAGATAATTATGTGTGCTCTGATCATTTAACAATAACATTAAGATCGTAGTTATTAACTATCAATGTGTTTGATTTTCAGGCCCTGAAATTTTTAGAATTTCCTTTTATAAATTGAGATTAATTTGTTCTGAAGGTTCTGATGACACAAGGAATTAGTAACCTGTCAGATTTAGGGATGTGGAAGTTGTAAATTAATTTCATAATTAATTACGAATTGGAAAATTCTAGTTAATTTAATTGATTACAGTTCCTGTTTCATATTGGTTTCAGTTGCAATTGTGCTTGTAATTTTAATGACAAACCTCATTAAGATCTTGATACTTAACTGCAACTAGGAAGACTATTATAATATTTTAATATTATAATCAAATATATATCCCTCTGAAAAATTAATCTGAATCGATCCTATCAATTTTAATGATGACATCATGAAAAATTTAATTAGGAATCCCTATTTATAATTTGAAATTCTAAATTCAAATGGCAATTAAGTTTGTTCTGTCTACCTTATTCTCAATCCTTTAGTTACTTAATTAACACGGGAGTTAATTTAAATATACTTTTGCTTAGATCAAATAAGAACTTAAACTTCTAATTAGCCAAACCCTTAGGCATATCGACTCAACAGCACCACCGTGTGGCCATACTTGTTATTAATCTTGATATTGGGAGTAAATTCTAAAGCTCATTTTTCTCTTTTCTCTCTGTCACTATCTTCTGATTTGACTACTGCTACTAGTTGCTGGGATTTTGCCTGAGGGAAATCATAGACAGAACTATAAAGCTATCAAGCAGGTATTTGGAAACTTGAGAACGGCATTTCAAATTGTTTTCATTTTTACCTTCCTCTTTGTGAAATCCTACCCCACTAGGCTGAAGCAGGTCAACGAAAAGGTAGGCGTCAGCGAGATTTCCAACACACACGAGGAACACGCTAACAGGCGTTGCGGTGTCAATCTTGCCATTACGGGACCAGGGCCGTAATTATTATTATTTTTCCTTCACCCCGGAGAAAAATATTAGCAATCACAGACTTACAAAAAAAAAAAACATTTTCCTTTCACGATCCTCTGACTAAGAAGCAACCTTCTGATATCAGACTTGACTTAAAAAAAAAAAAAAAAAAAAAAAGGGAAATCTAATATCAGAAAGATATATTTTGTTTGAGTCCCTCTCCCTCATTTTGGCTTAGCTTAACCTTCGCCCTTGAAAAAAAAAAAAAAGAGAGAGAAGGGCCTTCTTTTACAGAAAACGGTGAAGCATCCGATTATCACCCTGTTCCTCGCTCTTCTGGGATTTTTCATTTTCTTTATCTGTTCTCTAGCTGTTCTACCTGTGTGTGTGTGTGTGTGTGTGTATTCAATTTCTCCCACAGAGGCAACGAATTAGAAGCACATACACCCCCCCCCAGAGGATCACAGTCACAGAGAACCACACTAGTACACACTCAACACTAGTACACACTCAACACTAGTATACACTCAACAGTGCATATCTACACTCCTTTGTTTGTGATTTGTTTTGTTTGGTTTCTTTTGTTTTGGTTTGTTTTGTTTTTCTCTTCAAGGTCTGTGTCAGTTGCGGTTGGAAAACTTCCCTCACCCGTCAGAACATGTCTCGCGCAACGGAACATGTCGGTCACTGGGAGGATCTGGAAACATGGCTAAGTGCTGCAACCGACAGCCTCCTGCCTAAAGCCGCTGAAACACTGAAACACCAGACACAAGACCAGCTAGATGAAAACATCGCAAGTCTCATGGCACAAGACCCAAGTCAAAGCTACAGTCACAAAGAATTAGCCAAGATTACCGGCTCCTTAAGTCACACACTCATCGCGACCCTCAAGTTGAGCGACAAGAACGCTGCACAGCTCCAGCAGGAGTTGACACGCGCACAACGGCGCATCGAGCAGCTACAACTGGAAGCTCAGGAACGACGGGAAAAACCCGATGAGGTGAACCAAGGCGCTGAGGAGGAAATCAAAAGGCTAAAAGAAACCCTAGCAGCTACTAACAAAGAAATGCAACAAGTCAAGGCAGACTACGCTGATCGGTCCGAAAAGCTACAGTACGCGGAACAGCTGCTGGCGAAAGCAAAGGCCGACTTCAGGGACAAGAACGGCAGAATCAAAGCCCTTGAAGCTCACCTGGATGAGTCAAGAAACGAGGTTAGCCGTCTAACATATCAGCTAGACTATGTCAAAGAAGAAGCTGATAGTTTCCAAGAGGAACTCAAGCATGCTTATGAACTGCGCCGTGAGCCATCAAGGACACGAGACGCACCGACCTCACCCCTGCCAAGCAGGACTGGGTCACCTGTTCCTGGACTGACACGTGAGAAAAGGATGGAGGGCGTGGAATGGAAACCTTCACCACCTGCCTCTAGAGAACTTTACCTCACTCTACCTCAGCCAAAAGAATCTGCGGCAGCCAGCCACAGATCATCGCACGGCTTGGACCTAAAGGACCTCGACAAGCTCGCCAGGAACATTGGCAAATTCACTCCGAGTGTGCCAAACAGCCAAAATGTCCAAGCGTATCTCCAAGACATCGATTTCCATCTGGAAATGCGACCTAACGTTACGGACAAAGATAGACTCTATTTGCTCCGAACAACATCCAGCTCTGAAGTTCGCAGCTTCCTGGACAGGCAGCCTGCTTACACAAAGACTGATTACCAACTGCTCCGAGAAGCCCTCATTAAAGAGTTCTCCGACCCTGAGTCCGATCAAGGCCTAGTGGCTGCCCTGGAGACAAGACAAGGACGTCACGAACCTCCTCAAGCCTACTACAGCCGACTCAGACGAGCATACTTTGGAACTCGTAACGAACCTGACATGGAAGACGAACTAAACTTCAAAACTCTCTTCCTAAGGAACCTTCACCCCGGCGTAAGCCACCATCTTGGCGTTCTCGCATGTCCACGAACAATGACTGCTCAACAGTTGCGAGACTTGGCGCAGAAAGCCTACGGCAAACAGAAAATGGCCTCGGAAAAGAGCGGCAAAAGCCCAGCAGTTCTTGACTTCAACACTAACAGTCAAGGCCTGGCTCTAGAGGGCGCCCAACGCCAAGACAGTGCCAAGCCGCCACCCAGAGAGTGGAATGCACCCTCGTCCAACAAAGAACGAGACTCCCACGCCGGTACCAGATCTAAACAGAGATATGAACGCTGGGATGTACCGCGTGGACGTCAACGCTCACCTGGACGGCATTGGAAAAAGACATGGGACCAGCCAAGGCCTCATGAGAGTCAATGGGAAAGATCGTGGAACCAGCCAAGCTCGTTTGGAAACTCAAGAGAAAAAAACTCATGGGAATCCAACGGAAACGCCAAGGGAAAACGACAAAGTCACCCTGGAGCGACTAGCCCACGGAATCGACGAAAGAATTCACAACGATTCCAAGCTGACCGAGCTCAAACTGAATCCACGCAAGAACAAAAGTCACCACCGTGTTTCGACTCACAAAAACTGATGGAAATGATGATGAAAGAATTCTTCCAACGGAAAGAGGAAGATCGGAGATGGGAAAAGAAAGAGAAACCAGATTCAGCCTGACTAGCGGCCGGACGAGAAGGCAGCGACCAGCTGGCCCAACCAGCCATGGAGAACAGCACTCCTTCATCTCACTCTCAGAGAACTGCAATCACAATAACTTCAGATGGACACAAAACCCCATCTGAAAACCCAGCAACAGAGTTAGACATTAACTCAACACTCAAACCTCTAGATCACAGCAGCGTCCAGCAAACACCTGCTGATGAAACCACTCAAGTTCCTGAAAGTGCTGTCTTGGTCGTCTGCCACTCCTCCGAAGAACACCACATCAGCCCTGATATCCTAACCGTTTCCTCCCAAAATCCAGTCCCTCAACTCCTAGGTGATCTCATTGAGAAAGGTATAGCGAAAAAGTTTTACCTCTCCATCATCATTGAACGACACATCAGAGTCGAAGCCCTTCTTGACACGGGAGCTGACATCACTCTAATGTCCACCGAGCTCCTCGAAAAGGTCCAAGAAAGAACAAAGGGGACTAACAGAACTCTCAGACTCCACAGATGTGAGCTGGACCTCCAAGCGTATTCCCACACGGGCCTCCAGCTGAAACATGTGGCCCCAATCCACCTAACGGTTGGATCAATGGATCTCGTCCATCCAGTATACGTCTCACCACTCAAGACGTATCCACTTCTCATTGGGAAAGATCTGCTTAATCGCTTCGAACCGCTGATAGACTTCAAGCACCTAAAGATGTGGACACAAGTCCGCGAGCCTCTGCCCTGCCAGTCATTAGACTCCAACGAGTCGCAGTGTCAAGTCACAGACACCACCCTCAATCCAGCGACTGATAATGCAGTAGCAAAGCCTGTACCTGGATCAAGCACAAGCCACAAAGACCAGGACCCACTCCTATGCTCACTGCAAGAGCCTGAATCAAACACAGGCCCCCATCGAGTCATGACTGCAATAGACGTTCAAGGCACATCAGTGTCCGATGCGGCACTAGCCCTGTGGGCAGAGAACTCAGCCATCAGCCTGAAGCTATTCAGCACAGTGAAGCAAAGACATCAGAGCCCACCACATGTCGCTAAGCACAGCCGCTTCCCTCTCAGTCCCTGGGCAACAACCATGGCCACCTCCAAGATCATCTGCGCTCTGGACATACGATGGAACAACAGACAGCTGAGTCACTACTTCCTCGTCATTCCAGATCTACCGCACGACATCTATATTGGAGCGGATATCATGGTCCGGCTCAATGCTTACATTGACACTGTGAACGACGTCATATGGGCTCCTCTGTCACACCAACTGACAACTGCAGTCAACCTCAAGAACCTCCAATCTGGTCAAACCATGCCCGATGCATGCGCTATGATCACGGAGCAAGAAGCCATAATACCTGCCTACAGCAAGAGTGTCAGCGTCCGCCTCAACATGCGACCTGGCCAAACTCTCAACAGTAAGCTAAGCTTCTTCCAACCTTCCAGGACCTGCCTGAAACTAGGACTGACCCTGGAAGCCACACCTCTCATCGAAGTGTCATCTCGTGCTGTGTATGTGTTATTCAACAACTGTACGGCCCAAGACATCCACGTTCCCAAAGCCAATCACCTGGGATGGCTCATCAGCCAGACATTCCACGACTTTGAACTGATGGTACCTGTCATAGGCCCTATACCAGCACATCTAATGCCAGACGAACACGAATACGACGACACCGTAATGTTCACAAAACCTCATGGAATCATTGCCATCACTTCCATTCTGCCGGTGTCCAGAGAAAGCGTCTGTCGATCAGAACTAACAGATGACACTCATCTCGCTGTCTATGCTGTCTCAACACAGCCTGCAACGGAATCACCTCCACAGGTGAACATCGGGGTCCAACGCCCCTCAAATGACTTAACTGCAGAAGAACCCTACACCGGGTTCAACGCACAAATTCAGCAGATCCTGAGTGAGGCGGATGCCCTTCACAACGAAGTGGATCGCCAAGGACTCAAAGACATTCTGCACAAATACCGAGACTCTTTCGCAAAGGATTCTCTGGATTGTGGACTGACCAAAATCCACACGGTGCGCATCCCGACAAACCCGAATGCGCCACCCACATTTGTGCGACAATACAAGATTCCAATAGCGTCATATGAGCCAGTGCAAGAAATTGTTGACTCCATGCTGGAAAAGGGGGTCATCAGGCCCTGCAACAGCACATACTCTGCCCCGATATGGCCAGTCCTAAAACCTAACGGCAAATGGCGGCCCACCATCGACTATCGCAAGTTGAATCAACAAGTACCACTGTCACGATGGCCTATGACCCAATTGGATCAAGAAATCCCAAAGATCAAAGGCTCGACGATCCTGTCAACACTGGACGTCGCCTCCGGGTTCTGGACGATCCCTGTCCACCCCGATGACCAACACAAGTTAGCATTCACCTTTGGCAATCGACAGTACACCTTCACACGGTGCCCCTTCGGCTATGCCAACTCACCAGCTGAATTCAACATCTTTCTAAACAAAGCATGCCCTGACGCCAGAGCTAGAGGCACCCTTGTCTATGTCGATGATATTTTGATGAAAAGTTCAAATATTCAAGATCACCTCAAGGAAATTGATCACGTCCTAAACCAGCTGACAACGGCAGGAGCCAAAATCGCTCTTCACAAAGGACAGTGGTGCAAAACCAAGGTGAACTATGTCGGACTGCTTGTCGGAAGAAACGGCATCGAGCCACAGTCTAACCGCACTCAAGCCATCCAAAGCATAAAAGCGCCGACTAACATCTCTGAACTGCGGAGCTTTCTGGGAGTGTGCAATTACTCGCGACAGTTCATCGAAGACTACGCTGACATTGCCCGACCACTAACCTCCCTCCTGAAAAAGGATGAAACCTTCGTCTGGACGGAAGCCCAGGACACCGCGATGAGCCAGCTCAAACAGCGCCTGTGCTCTGCCCCGTGTCTAGCTTACCCAGACCCCGGAAAAGAATTTTACTTGGATGCTGGATTCTCCAATCATTGCCTCAGCGCAGGCCTATACCAGCTCCATGACAAAGACAAGCGAGTGGTCGCTTATGCCAGCAAAACGCTGCTTTCCCCAGAATGCAAGTACTCAGACTGCGAAAAAGCTTTACTTTGCACTGTGTGGGCTATCCAGCGTTTCTCGAATTACATTGGTGCACAGAAAGTCATCATCGAGACTTGTCACCAACCTGTCACTTTCCTCAACAGTCAACGCATCAGAGATGGCGTGGTGACCAACGCACGCATAGCTACCTGGCTAATGACACTCCAAGGACGGGACGTTGAGGCACGATACGCCCAAAACTACAAATCATCATTGGGCAACGGGCTAGCAGCCTGCCAAAACTGTTCAACGGACACGCTGCACACACCAGCGGAACCCAAAGAACCACCACAACCTCAAATGACGAATCACAGGTACTTCGAGGAGAATGTGTGTGAAGGAATGCCCACAGCATATGTCGATGGATGCTCCTACAACCACAAGGGCAACTTACAAGCTGGAGCGGGAGTGGTCTGGCTCAACAACGACCCTTGCCCACCGCAACAATTCAACTTAGGCCCTCGCTCATCACAATATGCTGAAATAGCAGCCATCCTCATTACACTGCAAATGGCCGCATCCCACAACATCAAAGAATTCCTCATCTGTACCGATTCAAACTACGCCCGTCTCAGCTTCACCTGCCATTTAGCTGGATGGAAACAGAATGGATTCAAGACAGCTAACAACAAATCTGTCAAGCACCAGGAACTCTTCCAAGCAAGCGATGCCATTGTCACTGAACACGACATTATCGTTTATTGGAAAAAGGTTCGAGGTCATTCACGTCAACCAGGACAAGACAAAGACTTCAATGACCAAGCCGATGCCCTCGCCAAAGCAGGAGCATTACACGGAGAGTCCTGGACATTTCAATCCCTCCCACCCAACCCAACGGTGGCAGCCATAACCCGCCGCCAGCACGCCACTGGCGTTCATACCCCCACCTCCTCCCTCGTTACCCTATCACCTCAGTTCGCTACTGACGATCTGCTCACCCTCCAAACAGCGGATCCCACTCTGCGAACCATTGCGGCTCACATAGCCGATCCATTATCTCATCCTATTTCCACTTCCGACCTAACTGCTTCCTCTGAGCTCCGCACGCTCCACTCAATCAAGCACATGCTGCATCTGAGAGACGGTGTTCTCACATATGTCCCTGAGCCTCTCACTGCGCCAAAGCTCGTAGTGCCTCACGGCCAAAGGGGGATTTTGCTGACACACGCACACGATGCACCATGCGCTGGACACCACGGTGCCAAGGCCACATACGAAACCCTCAAGCAAGTAGCATACTGGCCCGGCATGCAGCAGGACGTAGCGGAATACGTAAAAGGATGCCTGGTGTGTTGCCAGTTCCAACCGGCAAACCCAAACCACCGAGCCCCACTGCAAAGAAAGGGAATGACCTTCCCATGGTCGGACCTCCAAATAGACTGGGTAGGACCCCTGCCACGGTCAACACGGGGTAACAAATACTTCCTCACCGTGGTCTGCGAATTCACAAAGTGGATAGAATGTCTCCCAGCTCCCAACGATACAGCAGAAACAACAGCCTGCCTGTTAATGAACCACATCTTCTCAAGATTTGGACTGCCTTTAAGGGTCAACTCTGACCGTGGAACCCACTTCACCGCTGCAATCATGCAGGAAGTGTGGAAACTCCTGGGCATACAGGCCAAGCTCCACATAAGTTTCCAACCAATGTCCTCAGGGCAAGTCGAACGTGGTAACCGAACAGTGGTCAGCATGTTAAAGAAGTATGTGTCCGCTAATCAAAAGGATTGGGATATCAAACTTCCACTGGTATTGATGGCCGCTCGAGCCACCCCTCACCGGTCCACCGGTGTACCCCCGTTCACATTGATGACAGGGAGAAACATGACACTACCGCTGCATCTGCTGTACCAACCCGGTGACCTGAACCTTGTCACTGCCTACACCACTCACCAGTACCTGGAAGAGTTGCATCAACACTTGAGAGCGACTTTCGCCTTCGCGCAACAGCAACTGCAGCGAAGCGCAGAAGGTCGTAAAGCCTACTACGACCAAAAGGCCTCTCACCATGAGCTCAGTGTCGGAGACAAAGTGTGGTACTACCGCTTTGCCCAACCAAAGCAGAACACTTCCCATCGCCTGGCAAAGAAGTTCTTACCTCGCTGGACGGGACTCCATGAGATAGTAGACAAGCTCTCCCCTGTCGCCTACCGAATCAATATCAGCCAAGGGCGCAGCGAGCCAATACTTCGATGGGTCCATCGAAACCAGATAAAGAGGCACCAGAGCTCCAGCCGACTGGCAAAGGGGGAAGATCAAGCCCACTGACACAGACCGACACCCATACGCTCTACATCACACTAACATAATTTCTGTTGTCTAGTAAACATATAGCGACCTCGCTTAAACATAACACATACACTCTCTCCTCAGCTGCACTACTAGGGCCAACCTCTAGTAGAGAGGAGTTACTCCACACATGTGACACTCGTTTGCGGCCTCACCTCATTCGGTGTCCTTGTGTCTCTTTGTGTATCTTTTTGTTTGTCGTGTCTCTTTTATGTTTTTCCCATTTTCCGTTTCTCAATCCAATCTCTCTTCTCCTCTAGTCCCCTCATCAGGAAACTCCCTTTACAAATTCCTTACACCCAGGTCCCGAAATTGAGATTGACTCCCTTTAATAAGTCGTTGTAACTCGTTGCGAGAACCGTGGTCAACCGATCCAGGTGACCGGGCCATTCTCCTCAGTTTAACCATTATCGACGCTAATAACATTTACCGGCTCAAAGATGTAGTGATTGTGGGATTTTGGCAAAGGAACACCTATGTCAAAATCCACACTCCTGAAGTCGTTGCGTATCACGATAACAACGAACAGTTGTATCTGGCCCCAAACCTAAAGATGTGTACGCTCACGAAGGACATTCACTTCCTCTGCCCGAGTAAGCCTTTTATCCGCGATAATACTGAGGGCATCCGCGGCCTAGAATCCATAAGGCCCGACACTAGCTGCCCCGCCGAAGCGACACCACGTTCTCAAGTTGAGGTAACGCAAGCCGAAATTATCGGAAACCGATGGCTGGTCAACACCCCAGCGCGAACGGCTACCCTCACATACGATCAACACGACACCGCCACCCGCATTATCCTACCTAACCAAACTCTATGGATCACGGTCCCTAAGGGCTCGATCCTCCATATTGACGATTTGGCGTTGTACCACCTTACCGACGACGAGTATCAGGCTGAAATCGAAATCTCACCTTTCTTCAAACAGCACTCCTTCAACCTTGATCCAGAATTGGAAGAAAGGATCAGGGAGGAAGGAACACAACTGATTGATTTAACTCCCGTCGATACAGCTTTAGAAGCTATCGCTCGCCTTCCGCCCGCTGGCGCGTCGATTATTCGGTCTTGGTCTGCCGCTGACACAGCGCTTTGCATCTCTACTATTGTAGGATATGTTGTGACTTTGACCCTGGCCTTCCTCCTACACAAACGAGTGAACGCCGTTCAAGAGTCTTGCAACAAATGCACGTCAGGCGTCCCGCGCATTTTCCGACGTGACAAAACTGACCAAGAACCCGAACCGGAGAACTCACTTAACCTGATTGAGATCACGCCTGTACCGCCTCGTCGAACCCCGGACAACTAAACCAATCAAAATAACCACACTTCTAGTAATCCAGTTGTCTTCTCAAGTTTCTAACCTGTACATTCCAAAATTACCCTGCACCAGGATTCAGTCAGTGATGGAGATGTTGTTTGTGCCTTGTGTGTGCCTGTTCTCCCTGATTCTCGTTCCAGTGCCCGCCGACGTCCACAAACGGGGACCTCACCGAGCAAAGGGGGAATATGTAATGCCTGATCAATATACACACACATCTAGGTTCAACACATTCCTGATGCAAGGATGGATCAAAGCTCGCATTCCAGCTCAGGAAATTCACGTTTTGTCATTTCGAAAGAAAACAGAACTCCCCCTTTCTCTTTGCCTAAACTTTATTGGCGCCATACTCCCTTGACTTCATGCAGTAAATCCAAAGACATTTACGACCTAGCAACTATCAGTACATTCCTGAGAATGCGCGCCGTTTCTCTGCAGCGCCCCCCAAAACAGACAAAGGAATTCAACTGGACCATGTGCTAGTGAAACAAAGAGAGCCACACCCTGAAGGATTTTGTTTTAAAGAACAAAGTTAAACAAAATATACTCGAGAAAAGAAACAATATATATACCATACCTTTATAAACTTATATATTAAAGGATGTTTTGTTTGTGACATTTATAAGCTGTTGCATTATTTTTAATCCATGGTAAATCCAGAATGTATAAGTTACCTGATTACTAGATGTTTAGCTCACCTGCTATTTGTGTCGTTTAGAATTTGAGGATCTGTTTATCAATGTATGTAACCCAGTAATATCCTCTGTGGTCACGTGTATTTTTGGTGCATATCAAAATATAAGTGTTTGGTTTCTTTATAAAGCTAACCTTATGAAGAATATTATGGTTGAATGAAAATGATCCGCTTTATCAACCCGTGGTTACAATAACGGATAGAAACTTGCTTGCAATAAGTTGTTTTATGTGATGAATAACTGACCAGATAATGTATGCAAAACACGCAGCTACGCAGGGCGGGGCTCTGCCCATAAAGACTCTTTCGATTGGACTACGCGCCAAAAGGGGCGGACCTAAATCAGCTCGCTTAAAACGGATGCACGCCCATGAAGTTCGCGGAGTTGGAAGTTTGAAAACAACAGGAGGACACGCACGCCAGCGAGTCTCTCGTTCTGCTCACGCGGCAAGCGCTTCAGGCCATAACATCACGGCGAAGCAAAGCAACTAACACAAAGACTCAGTTAAACTTTCAAAGAACTTTAATCGTAAACATCATTACGTCAGAACGAGACAACCAACCACTGAAGAGTGCGCTAGTCACACGACCGACCGAACAGCCAATCCGAACGCGGCCCGCAAAGAACTGAATTCACCAGAGGAAAAGAGTCTCTTTGAACTGGAGAAAGCCTGAACTGAGTTCGATCAAAACAACTGAAAGACCAAGTAAGGCAAATCTCTTTATTGACTGAAACCGGGATATCTCTCCGCTGAGGGTAAAGATAAAATACTTCTTTGTCTATGAGTTTCCTCAGGTTGAAAAGCTAGCATTAAAACCTAAGTCTCTCTCTTCAGATACAAACAACTCGCTCCCATTTGTGTGTATGTTAAATTGTCTGTTAATAATGTGTTAGAGTAGTGAATAAAACCTTGACTTTATTAAGAACTCTTTTGTCTGTGTTATGTGATTTAACATGTCGTAACTATTTGCCAATAGATCGCGTTTACCTATACGCTCTTGAGCTAACTAAGCTAACTCAATTTAACTATTTGATTTATT
Source organism: Barbus barbus (assembly GCF_936440315.1). Lineage (NCBI taxonomy): Eukaryota > Metazoa > Chordata > Actinopteri > Cypriniformes > Cyprinidae > Barbus > Barbus barbus. Next base: position 7,630,115 of record NC_136742.1, read on the forward strand.
TTAATCGTTGGCCACGAATGAAATAAACAACGTGTTAAAAGATAACTTGCTGTTATTAATGCTTGCTGGACAAGTCGTTAACAAGGCATAAGTTGTACATTATGATTGATAACAATTAATCATATGAAGATCAACTCTTAAGAGTGATTCCCTAAAAGCTAAATAATAATAATAAATATATGTAGGATTCATTTTCTACAATTTGTAAAACTGCATTTTTCCATGACCTATGCTCTCAATGTCAAATGCAGAAACATTAATGCATGCATTCATGACCTTGAGGCTAGAATATTGTAATGCTTTATTGGGTGGTTGCTCTGCACGTTTAATAAACAAACTCCAGCTGGTTCAAAATGCAGCAGCTAGAGTTCTTAATAGAATCAGGAAGTATGACCACATTAGCCCGGTTCTGTCAACACTATACATTTTAAGATCTTGCTAATTACCTACAAAGCACTGAATGGTTTGGCACCTCAGTATTTGAGTGAGCTCTTATCGCATTATAGTCCTTCACGTCCGCTGTGATCTCAAAACTCTGGCCATTTGATAATACCTACAATATCAAAATCAACTGCGGGCGAGAGATCGTTTTCCTATTAAGTGCCCAAACTCTGGAACAATCTACCTAACACTGTTGAGGAAGCAGACACACTCTGTCAGTTTAAATCTAGATTAAAGACCCATCTCTTTAATCTGGTTTACACAAAATACACTATCGCATTTCTATAATTCAAATCAGTTAAAGGATTGTTAGGCTGCATTAATTAGGTCAACCTGAACCGGGAACACTTCCCAAAACACCTGATGTACCTGTTACATTGTTAGAAGAATAGCATCTACGCTAATATTAGTCTGTTTCTTTCTTATTCCGAGGTCACCGTAGCCACCCAGATCCAGACTGTATCCAGATCAGATGGTGGATCAGCACCTAGAGATGACCTCTACAGCCAGGACACCTAGATGAGCCCCAGAGACTGATCCCCAGTGAAGACCCTGTCTCCAAGACGGCCATCGGGACAAGACCACAGGAACCAGATGAGTCCTTTGCACAATCTGATTCTGCTTTAGCCTAGATTTAAACTACTGATTTTGTCTGGCCAGAGAAGAATGACACTATTTCGACAAACTATTTCCCTGTCTAAATAATCTAAAGCTGATATAAAGCCACCCAGCTTTATATCAAGCCGATGTAAAGCTGCTTTGACAATTTGCATTGTTAAAAGCGCTATACACATAATATTGACTTGACTTGACAGGTCCACCTCCCTAGTGACTTCCATGCAGATTAATTATCATACTAATCAATTATTCATAATCTGCCAGTGGACAGGAGGAGCTAAAACCTACTATTTGACATGGCAGTGAACACGGCAGTCCTCATTAGAAATTTACAATGCACAGGATGTGTAATATTTATGAAGGGCAATAGAGACACATAAAAGAAACATCAACAACTCTCTCTCTCTCTCTCTCTCTCTCTCTCTCTCTCTACATCTTTCTTTCAAATACATTTAAGTTTTTAGTTTTGTTTTGTTGACTCAATAAAATAAAGGCTGTGTCTAAATCCAAAGTTTACTGCCCAGTCGACCATTGATCTGTGCGAAAACAACCTAAGGAAACTGGTTTCAGATTGGCTTCAAATCTTCAAATGCGCCATAATGTCACATCTAATTATAACGCAAATTCAAGAGAGCTTCAGAGATAACGAAGCTAACTAAGATAACTAAGCCATGTCTATGAAAATAATTAAATACATATTAAATACATATTTCTCATTATAATCTAAATTTATAATAATCTAAAACTTAAAAAATGGACATTTAAAAAGATTTGTACAACACAGTTCACTGCCATTTTAAATATTTTGATTGGCTGCCAATTGGTACATCCCCATTTGTACATCTTTGAACAATCTAATCTGAAATAAGGGGTTAATTTTAGGAAGGTGCTTCATACTTTTACATGCAAATCATACATTTTCATACAAATCACACAGAAATGTTGTATGAAAATTTACAATCAATCAATCAATCAATTTGTTTTCTGTCTGTATATACTACATATTTACACTCAAAGACACAACACAGACTTGTAAAGTGCTGTCTGAAGTAGTTAATGTTGTCCACTCCTGTATGGGTGTTTTTTCACACACACACTTCATGATGCATTCACTCACACAGCCATTTTTCATAGTGTATTCACTCTGTTGGTCATAGCATACTAACTGCTGGATCCTAATGTCATTAGAGAGCTGCACAACTGGCTTTTTATTGGATCAGAAATGACATGCATTGCTGGTAAAAATAAAATATCATTCTGTTTTGACAAAGTCAGTCTCGGAGTAGATAGTATTTACAAACTGTAGCCTTGCATAATACATCATATCATGAACAACATGAGCAATGCAAACAAGTTCATCAACACATGAATCAACCGCACTCTAAATGCTGACAATTTCTGATGCAGTTTTTCAACACATCATTTTTTAAATTACTTTCCTGCATGTAGGCAAAGACAAATGATACAAAAGAGTTCAAACGCTCAAGAAACGTAAACCTTTCCATATTCTCTACAGTATTTCACAGGAGACGGATCGTGTGGGGTTACAGGTTCTCAGTCTCATGGCTTTTACAACTCAGGAGTCCAGAACAGAGCACATTTTTAACATTTTAGATGTTTTTATTTGACATAGCATTTTAAAAATGCCTTGATCTTTGCATTGGTCAAAGAAGTCCATCTTATGCAGGTTTACATAGAAAGAAATTCAAAGTTTAGTGACTGTTATACATCTGCCTTCAAGCTCTGAATAACTGAAGTAGGTATGACAGTGATTAAATGAGTCTGATCCGCTAATTCTTGATGGCCTGGTTTTAATTCAGCAAACAGAGAGTCAAAGGCTGACATAAATCGTAACAGGTCAAAAGGCCTCATGAGCTTTTGTTTTCAGGCCAAACGCTTATCTCCTTGGTGACAAAGTGAGCACTGTGGAAATATTTCCAATCTCCACCTTCCCTCCCATCCATTCTCACTCTCTGTCTGTGTGCTTTAAACATAATCCATATGGTTTTAATGACCACAGTGCTTTCCATTGTTTGTGAATTTCAGCTTGTATTGATCAAGTGGACTGAAGCCAGAACATTACTCATCACAAAATACTGCCTTGTTATCACAGAAAAACCAGGGCGAGAGGAAGAAGGGGGAAAACAGTGAGAGAGTAAGAGAAAGATAACAAAAAAAAAACTCTCGAATCATTGACCAGATGGACAAAATGAAACCTCTAAGAGTTACAGACAGCTGATTTACTCGCTGTAATGCCTTATAATTCCTTAAAGGAATAGTTCAGCCAAAATGAAAATTTGCTGAATATTTACTCACCCTCAAGACATCCAAGATGAGTATGCTTGTTCATAAGAACAGGTTTGGAGAAACCACATTTAAGCATTTCAATGGTATTGCCATTTCAGCTTGCCATTTTACATTAGGTTTAGTTTAGTGACACTCATGACTCTTTTTTTATTTATTTTTATTTACAATAATCAAAAGTAAAATTAAGCATTATTAATTGACTTTCCATTGGCTATATTCACACTCAAGCTCTGATGACATCTTAGTTCTTGATCATAGAATCAGTAAATTGTTGACAAAAAAAATCTGTCTGATTTGCAAATGAATCATTCAGTGTAATTTGTGAACTGATTCAAAAAGTTCACTGGAAAGAATCAGGCATCGTTGTTGCATCTCAGTTCAGTTCGAAATGGCTATTTTCAAGAAATGGCTATAGTGACACATCTACACTTTCTCTAACACTAGCAGACTCTATTTTGTCTACTTTTTTCTTTCTTTTCTGAAAAAATACTCTGATAAAGAACAGAAACTTGACAAATGTACTTAAGTATAGTAAAAAAGTTAAAATAATTACTTACTGTTCACCACTGATTAATAGTCACCAATATGTCCATGAAAATGTCCATAGTTAATTTGATTAACTGGGTGAACTTGAGAGGAACTACATTTCTTTACTAAAAATGACATCATGTGTTAGCTTTTGAAATTACACTTAGACATTTTTACTGTCATATGTGTTCAAATAAAATGTCAAGGTAAATGTCTTTGGTCCTGCCTTTTCATGCCATCTCTCTATAGAGTCACACTCTTTAGGGCCTTCCAAACAATGTCCACTATATCTCATATGACACCATTTCTTTCTCTTCGCCCTCTTCTTTCCTCTTAGTTTTGTATCAACCTATGGCTACAAGTCAGTGAATGCAGGATATCAGAAATTAATTTCCCTCAGACCCCAAGGGATTGCATAGCCCATGTTCAGTAATGGAATAACCTTTAGATCACTATGCTAATCAGGCCAGGGCCCACAGACCTACTGTTAACAAGGCTTACGGCAGAAATGCACCTTTAGAAATAATTACTCCATGAATCAATCTGATATCCTCCCAACTCATTGCCTATTATGACACATGCTAATTATGTATTCATATTTTGTGAGTGACTAGGTTTGTTGACCACATTTTTAAAATTACTACTACTAATGATAATAAACATTGCATAAAGTATCCCCTTTAATCACGATTGAGAGATCAATCCTGATTAAATATAATTAAATATTACAAATAAATAAATAAACCAACAGCTAAATGTAAAAAATGTCACATATGTAAAATTGAAAATTGTGTGTAAAATTCCTAATAATTAATTATTAAATAATTAAATCACTTAATATTTCAATACATATTTCTAGATTTATTGATTGATTGATTTGTTGGAAATAGCCAAAAAAAGAAAAAAAGAAAACGATTTAATATATACTTATTTATTATGCTAAAGCTGTTCTGAAGGTACCCAGAAATGCGAAAATGTCTCCTGGTGCCAGTTTGGGTGAAGCTAAATACTGAAAATGGTATTTATCACAAATACATACGGCAGAGAATCTCTGTATGCAGAACAGCCAAAAATAAATCACTTGTCAGTTTTATTAAGTGAGGCTTGTCATACACATCCCTGCTGTTTTTCTCTCTCAGATTGTAACATCCAGCATCAGTAGGCATCTGTAGGCAGAGTGTTTCGGCCCTTGGGGGCCCTGGTGAGGAATGGAGTGGGACAGGGCTGAGAGGACGTCCTTGAGAGCGAGCAGCACAGCTGTGGAAAAAAGGAAAAGAAAAAAGACATCCAGATCTCATTAAGTCTGAGTATCACCACCCACATCTGGGACTGGAAAGGAAAAAAGACGACCAAAATTATATTTTATTACTGAAATGGATGGCATATGTGCTTTAAGTATGTTTTTTTGTGAATATGTGAATGTGTAGACATATGCAGTTCAACACATAAATGTCGGACCACGGTGCTCTGCGAAGTGGACCATCTGTGAGATTCCAAACTGTAGAAAACAGGTTCAGTAGGAAGGGCACTGCAAATGCTGTATGAAACAAGCGTACACTGATAAATCACATTAGAATTCAGTTTGGCTCAAATAAATGTGGACAAATGGAGCTAAGAGTCTGGTGTGCTTTTGAATTTAAAACGCAAAAGATTTAACTGTTACAATGTGTCATGTAACAGTTATTCGCACATCGTCAGACCTCCAGACTGAAGGCAGAAGGTCAGGACTCTATCACAACTCTATCGCCCAAGAGGCCGTCTGACTGACATGTAAAATAACCAATCAGTTTATTTTGTTCAGCATCATGTTTAGGAGGATGAAAACATAAAGTTCATGTCTCTACAATAACAGTCAATAATAAATAATGCATTCAAGAACCATATCTTCAGTCATCAAAAGTATATGCCTCGAACTTCATGCGGCAAAATCCAGTGTTTTGTTGATCCTAATACTGTAAGCAATCTTTGTCACAGTTGTAAACATGGTGGCTTTCTTCTTCCATGAGGGGTTTGGCATCACAACGGTTTTGTTTCCAGGTGGGACGTTATAGAAAGTGACACACACATATAATTCAACCACTCAGATGATGACTTCAAAACTCCCTAAGTGTTTCCCTTTTTGTGTGCCATATGCATCAGATACTCAGCTAACGGTCTGTAGGCAAGGCGTTTGAGGCTGAGAATATGTAATCAATTAACCAAATCATACTTATTTTAATATTAAAAAAACATTGAATTTATCACTACATTTGAAGGTGAAAATTATGCCATGATAATAATAAAAATATTAATTCGAATAAATCAAAATGGAAATAAATGTACTATGGTATAATTGTATAAATTTACTGCATATAAATATTTAGCAAATAACAAATTCCAAATAATATAATCAAATATTGTCACGTTTTGCTGGGAGCAAGGAGAACGCAGGAGACGAGGAGAACAATTAACATTACTTTTAATGAAGATACCAGGAAACATGGAGCACAGGGATCAGACAAACACCGAGTGACGATTAAGACCGGACACAGAGGCAGGGAAGCACAGGACTTATAAACACTGGGGAAAACTAGATAATTAATGAAACATGGCTGGAGACACATAAACTAATAAAGAACAGGAACAACCAAATATGGGCACAAGAGGGAGGGAAACAAAAGACATGGGGACACAGGTCTGACAATAACTCCCCCCTCCCGGAAGGCACGTCCCGTGCCATGCTACATCCAACGGGGAGGGGAGCTGGGCGCTCTGGAGGCCTCAAGGGACCAGGAGACATGACAGACGGCCTCCAGGGTGGCGCCCGTTCCAGAACCCATGGTGGAGCAGGGAGCTAGGGAGGCCATGGCGGGACCGCCTCCGAGGACGCGGCCCCAGCCCCAGCCCCCGCCCCGGCCTCTACGGCTGGAGCCATACTACCCCCCCAAAAAAAATCCTTGGGGGAAGAAGAGGCTGGTTCTGGCTGGCGCTCTGGAGGAGCGGGCACTTGAGGGTGCTCTGGGGGAGCGGACATTTGAGGGCGCTCTGGAGGGCGCTGTGGAGGAGTGGGCACTGGAAGGCGTTTTGGAGGAGCTGGCACTGGAGGACGCTCTGGAGGCGCAGGAACAACAAAGCGCTTTCGAGGTGCTGGCACTGGATCATGCTCTGGGCTGGAGTGAGCCGCGGCTGGTGGGCTTCTTGACTTCCCCATGGACGGCGGCGTGCTTGGGAGAGCCGCAGATGGCGGCCTTGATTTCCCCGCGGCCAGCGGGCTGGAGTGAGCCACAGACGGCGGTGGGCATGACTTCGGACCCGCGGACGGCGGAGCGGCCGGTGGGGTTCCAGCTCGGGATCCGAGACTCTCCATACACCGGATAACCGTCTCCTTCCAATCGAGGTTGGTGGTGTCTGGGAGTTCTGTTGGAAGGTGGTAGGTGATCCCAAGCCGGAACAGTGTCACGAGGACCTCTCCGTTGAAAGAGCTGGAGAGGGCGAACGCTACGAATGCCCTGCCATAGATGAGGCAATGAACTTAGCTTGCTCATCCATGTCTTTAGGTCCGGTCTTCTGTCACGTTTTGCTGGGAGCAAGGAGAACGCAGGAGACGAGAACAACAATTAACATTACTTTTAATGAAAATACCAGGAAAATGGAGCACAGGGATCAGACAAACACTGAATGACGATTAAGACCGGACACAGAGGCAGGGAAGCACAGGACTTATAAACACTGGGGAAAACTAGATAATTAATGAAACACGGCTGGGGACAAATAAACTAATAATGAACAGGAACAACCAAATATGCATGGGCACAAGAAGGAGGGAAACAAAAGACATGGGGACACAGGTCTGTCAAATACTGCTATGTATTTGACAGGAAAAATAATGGCACTCAACTCAACACTCTCATTCCATCCTGATCATCTGACGATAGCTGCTCGCGTCTCAGCATGTCTAACAGACATTTCTTGCTGGATGAAGGACCATCACCTCAACCTGGCTAAGACAGAACTGCATGTGGTTTCAACATACGCATCACTTCATCACAATTTCACCATCCAGTTAGGCTCATCAACCATAATTCCTTCAAAAACAGCCAGAAACCTTGGAGTTGTGAATGATGACAAGCTGAAATTCTCAGACCACATTGCTAAAACTGCCCGGTCCTGCAGATTTGATGTATACAATATTAGGAAGATCAGGCCCTTTCTTTCGGGAACATACAATTCAACTCCTTGTTCCCTTCCAGGAACTTCGAGCTGCGTCGAAGCGCTAGGGGAACGCCCACAGCGTGACCGCGCTCTGAACCAGAGTGTAACGTGTCCAATGGAAGGGCGAGACGTCATAGGCGGGTGACGTCACTGACCGGAAAGCATATAAGCACGTGCGGTGGAGCCGGCGTTTGCTTTTTGTCATTCAGCAACCGCTTCTCTGTCTGTGTGTACTGTCTTTTCATGTTGTGAGTCTTATTTGGTGTTGTACGTCCAAAAGTCTCTAAGCATCATGTCAAAGAGTGCTGGTAAAATAAAGCACTTGGGCGAGAGTAGACCACATTTCAGATCGTGTGCTCCCCCGTGCAGACGCTACATTACGCCGGGGGATACTCACGATCTGTGTGTGGTCTGCTTGGGAGCGAGTCATGCTGAGTCGGCTCTCGAGGGAGCCGGCTGCCCGCATTGCGAGCTTCTCTCTCTGCATGCACTTCACGCCCGGAAGGCTCTCTTTCGCGAGGGAGCCTTCGCCAGCGTTCCCCGCGGTGCTGGTCCCGCTTCCGCCGAGGCGGAGCGGCGGCTGCACTCGTGGGGTTCGCAGGTGGATCTGCTAGTGGGAGGCGAGACGGGCCAGTCCCTATCTCCTTCCCCGCCTATCAGACCCAGCGGCCGCTCTCCGGTTTCGGAAGCCCGTTCTGCGGTTTCTTCCCCACCGGGGCGCGGCTCGACGCTTCTCCTCTCTTCCTCCGAGGAGGTTGAGTTGGAGAGCGTCGATGAGGTTTCGCACCCTCTGCCGCCCCAGTATGAGGAGCTAGTGGAGGTTATAACTCGTGCAGCAGCCAAATTAAACATCAGCTGCCCCACTGAGAGGGCGGTCGAACCGCAGACTAGCAAGTTAGATGAGAGATTTCTGCGTGTTCGGCCGCCACCTCCACGTCGGAGCCTGCCGTTTTTTCCCGATCTCCACACCGAGGTGTCGAGATCGTGGGAGAGACCGTTCTCGTCCCGTCTCTTCATCCCCGCCTCGAATTACGGTAATGTGGCGGGGGTGGTTGAGCACGGCTATAGAGCGATGCCCCGAGTGGAACAGACGCTTGCGAGCTATCTGGCCCCTCGCTCGGCATCGTCTCTAAAGGCTCCGTCCTTGCCTTCCAAGCCGCTGCGTACAACTTCAGCGTTGGTTGGCAAGGGGTACGCGGCTGCGGGTCAGGCTGGTGCGTGTCTGCACACTATGGCGGTGTTACAGGCGTACCAAGCCGACCTGCTAAAGGAGCTAGATGAGGGAGAGGGGTTCGGGCCTGAAGATATCTCTGAACTCCGAAAAACCGCTGATCTCTCCCTCCGCGCCACCAAAGAGACCGCCCGCGCCATTGGCAGGTCTATGGCAGCTCTGGTGGCTGCGGAGAGGCATTTGTGGTTGACCTTGTCTGATTTACAAGATAAAGACAAGGTCCCCCTTATGGACGCCCCGCTTGCGCCTTCTGGTCTGTTCGGCGACTCCGTCAACTCGGTCGTCGACAGGTACCAGGAGGCTCGTAGGCAAGCGGCGGCGTTTCAGCGGTTTCTCCCTCGCCGTTCTCTAGCTCAGGGGGCTGCTGGGCGGGAGCAGCCCTCGCCGCGTACCAGCTCCTCGTACAGGGAGGCTCAGAAACAGAGCGTCGCTACCCGCACCCCACCGAGGCGGCGTCGTGGGGGCAAGCGCTCTGAGCCGGGGACCTCTAGAGCTAAGCCGGATCTGAGGACCGTTCTTAGGTCTAGGAGGTCCTCGACTAAGAAGCCCTGACGGGCATGGCCCGGGGCTGACGAGGGCACACCCCCCTGGGGCAGAGCGGGTGCCCGCTTTCCCCCAGTGCCCTCGGGAGACCCGTTCGCTAACCCTGCCAGAGTTCCAGGGCGCAGCGTGCTCCAGCGAGCAGTACTCTCAGTTTCTTCCGCCCCGAAGTGTAGCGGAGCTGGGAAGCTCGCCACCCCTGCGGGGGTCTCTAGAGTTCCTGGTTCGGTTGTCGCCTGCCGGTCCTCCGCTTCAGGGCACCGAGCCAGCAGCTCTGGTTACATCAGAGGCCAGTCTCGAGAGACTGGTTCCCTTAGTAGATCATTGGGCAGCGTGGAAACTACTGCCAAATGTATCTCGATGGGTCCTGCGTACTGTAGAGGAAGGCTATCATATTCAGTTCGGCGCTCCGCCACCGCCTTTCAATGGGGTGATGCCCACGTGCGTGGGCCCCCAGCAGGCTCTGATCATGGAACAGGAAGTAAACACGCTCCTGAGGAAGGAGGCCATCGAGGTGGTCCCTCCTCACCTAAGAGAGTCCGGGTTCTACAGCCGGTACTTCATTGTTCCAAAGAGGGATGGAGGCCTGCGTCCCATTCTAGATCTGCGTCAGTTGAACCGCTCAGTCGGGCGACTGAAGTTCAGGATGCTCACGATCAATCAGGTCGTGTCTCAAATCAGGTCCGAGGACTGGTTTGTCACTATAAATCTAAAAGACGCATATTTCCACGTCTCCATTTTTCCTCCTCACAGGAAGTTCCTGAGGTTTGCTTTTGGGGGGAAAGCTTACCAATATCGGGTTCTTCCGTTTGGCCTGGCACTCTCGCCCCGCACCTTCACGAAGTGTGTGGATGCTGCCCTGGCTCCTCTGCGACTCCAGGGCATCCGCATACTAAACTATATCGACGATTGGTTGATTCTAGCTCACTCAGAGCAGGCGGCAGTTCGGCATCGAGATGTCGTTCTCGCCCACATGAAGGCGCTGGGGTTGAGAAAAGTGTACTTTCTCCAGTTCAGAGAATCACCTATCTAGGCGTGGTGTGGGATTCGACCACGATGCAGGCACGTCTGTCTCCTGCTCGGATCGAGTTGGTCCTCACAGCAGTCAAGAGAGTGAAGCAGGGCCAGTCACTCACTGTCAGGCAGTTTCAGAGACTGCTGGGGCTCATGGCAGCTGCGTCCAACGTGATTACTTTTGGCCTCCTGTACATGAGACCCCTACAGTGGTGGCTCAAGACCAAGGGGTTCTCCCCGAGGGGAAACCCGCTTCGCATGATCAAGGTCACGCGGCGATGCCTACGTGCCTTAGACATGTGGAGCCAAGCTTGGTTCTTGTCTCAGGGCCCGGTGCTCGGAGCCTCTTGTCGCCGCGTAACGCTAGCGACAGACGCATCTCTCACCGGTTGGGGAGCGGTCATGAGTGGCCACCCTGCCCGCGGTCTGTGGAGCGGTCGCCATCTAACGTGGCATATCAATTGTTTGGAAATGTTGGCCGTGTTTCGTGCACTCAAGCACTTTCTCCCAGACCTAAGAGATCACCATGTGTTGGTGCGCACCGACAGCACAGCGGTGGTCTCTTACATCAACCACCAGGGAGGTCTGCGTTCGCGCCCCTTGTACAAGCTGGCGCACCAGATCCTTGTGTGGTCCCAGGGCAAACTTCGCTCGCTCAGAGCCATCTATATCCCTGGGTATCTCAATGTGGGAGCAGACATCCTGTCGAGGCAGGGGCCGAGGCCCGGGGAATGGATGCTTCACCCCGAGGTGGTGAGGCAGATATGGAGAATTTTTGGCCAGGCTCAGGTGGACCTCTTTGCGACTCGAGAGTCCGCACAATGTCCCCTCTGGTTCTCTCTAGCTCCTCCAGCTCCTCTGGGACTGGACGCTATGGTACAGGCTTGGCCGAGGCTTCGCCTGTACGCCTTTCCCCCGATCGCTCTGCTCCCGGGAGTTCTGGCGAGAGTGCGCCAGGACGAGGTCAGCCTACTGTTAGTAGCACCGTTCTGGCCTGGCCGAGTATGGTTCTCGGACCTGATTTCTCTCCTCGACGGCTCTCCGTGGGAGATTCCCGTCAGGAGAGATCTCCTCTCACAGGCAGGGGGCGCGATTTTCCACCCCCGCCCGGAGTTGTGGAAGCTGTGGGTGTGGCCTCTGAGGGGGCGCACCTCATAGCTTCCGGTCTCTCAACCGAGGTTGTTGAGACCATCCTCCAATCCAGAGCTCCCTCCACGAGGAAACTGTATGCCTTGAGGTGGAGATTGTTCACTTCTTGGTGCGGAGACCGCCACCTTGACCCAGTTAACTGCCCGATTGGTACAGTACTGGAGTTCCTGCAGGCCCGTTTCTCCGCAGGGGTAGCCCACTCCACCCTGAAGGTGTACGTGGCGGCTTTATCGGCCTACCACGCCCCTCTCGGTGGGCTTACAGTGGGTCGTCACCCCCTGGTTACACGTTTCCTCCGCGGTGCGCTGAGGCTGAGACCTCCAGTACGTTCCCGCGTCCCTACGTGGGACCTGGCCGTGGTGCTAGAAGCTCTCTGTAATCCGCCTTTCGAGCCTCTTGAAGAGATCTCCGATCGCCTTCTCTCGATGAAAACTACCTTTCTGTTGGCTATCTCTTCCCTAAAGAGAGTTGGGGACTTGCAGGCCCTTTCCGTGGCCCCGTCTTATCTTGACTTTGCCCCTGGTTTGGCTAAAGCATTTCTGTACCCTCGAGCGGGTTATGTTCCTAAGGTCCCCTCCTCTACTCCACGGCCGGTCGTGCTGCAGGCCTTCAGTCCTCCTCCCTTTCGGGAGCCTGACCAGAGAAAGCATAACTGTGTGTGTCCAGTGCGAGCACTGGACGCATACGTCCACAGAGCTGCCCTGTGGAGAAGGACGGCCCAATTGCTGGTTTGCTTCGGTCCTCCTAAGCGGGGTCTGCCTGCTTCCAAGCAGACCCTTAGCAGGTGGATTGTGGATACCATTTCCTTGGCCTATGTATCTGCAGGCATAACTTCGCCTCTAGGGCTTAAGGCCCATTCCACTAGAAGTATGGCGGCCTCCAAGGCCTTTCTGGCAGGGGTTCCCATGCAGGATATCTGCAATGCTGCGGGTTGGTCCACGCCCCTCACCTTTGTTCGGTTTTACGACCTTGACCTTAGGGCCACTCCCGGCTCTTCTGTTCTCTCGCCCTCGCTGTGCTCCCAGTGATACACACAGGGCAGGTATTTTTGGAAGTCTGGAGGCGTGGGCATCTCGTTCCCCTAGCGCTTCGACGCAGCTCGAAGTTCCTGGAAGGGAACGTCTCGGTTACGTATGTAACCCCGGTTCTCTGAAGGGAACGAGACGCTGCGTCTCGAAGCCATACTTCCTGTATCCCTGCGGGCGGTTGCTTCATTCCTGGAAGCAAACGCCGGCTCCACCGCACGTGCTTATATGCTTTCCGGTCAGTGACGTCACCCGCCTATGACGTCTCGCCCTTCCATTGGACACGTTACACTCTGGTTCAGAGCGCGGTCACGCTGTGGGCGTTCCACTAGCGCTTCGACGCAGCGTCTCGTTCCCTTCAGGGAACCGGGGTTACATACGTAACCGAGACGTTCAAGCTCTTGTTCTGTCCAGACTGGACTATTGCAATGCTCTATTGGCAGGTCTATCCAGTTCCATCAGACAATTTATCCAAATTAATCCAAAATGCCGCTGCAAGATTAATCTTTTATGAGCCGAAAAGAATGCACATCACTGTTCATCAATTTACCCTGGCTACCAATAGTTGCTCGCATAAAATTCAAGTCATTAATGTTTAAAACCACCACTGGCTCTGCACCCCTTTACCTAAGTTCACTACTTCAAACCTATGTGCCCTCTAGAAGCTTGCATTCTGAAAGTGAACGACGCATCATTGTACCATCCTTTCACAGACTTTTTCATTAGCTGTTCTCTCCTGGTGGAATGACCTGCCCAACTCAATCCAAGTCCTAGCCATCTTCAAGAAATGGCTAAAAACACATCTCTTCCATCTGTATTTGACCCTCTAACTCTAGCACTCTCTATACTAATTCTGGTTTATCTAGCTGTCGTCTTTGTATTTATTAGTCTTCTTTGTCTGACCCTCTAACGCAAGCTCTCTTTTTTAATTCTACTTCTTTTCTTAATAATAAAAAAAAAATCTGCATTAGGCTAACCGAGTCTCATCATAGCGCTTATATATTGTTGCTTTTATGTTGGTTTTGATTGCTTCTATTGTCATCATTTGTAAGTTGCTTCGGATGAAAGCGACTGCTAAATAACTAAATGTAAATGTAAATAGAGACTCGCTTTTTGCCAGACTTCAATGTATCACAGTAAAAACTATAAATTTGGGAAATATTACTATTTAAAATAACTTTTGCATTTGAACATCTTGTAACTTTTCTGTGATGACAAAGCTGAATTTTCAGCATCATTACTTCAGTCTTCAGTGTCATGATTCTTCACAAATCATTTTAATATGCTAAGTTGCAGCTAAAGAAACATTTCTTATTGTTATATGTATTTTTTGATTAATTTAATGCATCCTTGCTAAATAACAGTATTAATTTCTGACTTCACTTTACCATCTTCCTCCCCCTTAGTTTTGGATCAATTACTGATTACTGACTTTCAAGCTTTCACCTGTAGCATTTATATATTAGTACCTTAAAGGTGTCACTCACTGCCTTTTTTATTATTTTGTACTGTTCTCTGAGGTCTACTTGTAATGTTATCAAGCTTTTTACATAAAAAAAAAAAAACAATTTAGAAGTAATAGGCTATTTTCTGTCCTGTTTGTAACCCCCCTCATCAGAACGCTCTGTTTGAATATGTGTGACGGATTGTAGACATAAAAGTAAACACCCACTGCTTTGATTGGCTAACAGTTGTGTACTGTATGTTTGACAGCCTACATCCTACACAGATGAACACTGCTGTGATTTAAGTTAAAAACGCATAAATACTCCATATCAAACATATCAAACGATGTGTAATAACATACAAAGCAATAGTGATCATGTCATAAAAACAGTTACTCACACTTGTGTGTTGCGATATTACTGTTGGATCCGATGTAGTCGGCACAGCATCATCTGCGTTGAATTGTACCTTGTTTGTAAATTAATCTGTGGTAAAATGAAGTTCTTACTGATGCGGTCTGGAACTTATTTACACTAAATGCATGAATTGGTGGGCGGGGCTAAACAGGCAGCGGTGTAGAAGCAGATGTTGATCTTCCTCTACGGAGGTGGTGTTTAGCCACACTATTACATTATAAAGTGGCACATTCCGCAAGCTGTTGTTCTGGCAGACTGGCTTCAATATAAGCTGTTTCTAGACTAGAACGAGAAAGTTTTGAGTTCTGAAATTGTAAGTGTATATCTTAGTAATATTTGTCACCGTGTGAAAATGCTATAAACATATGAACGTGTACTGTACGTTAACACAGAATATACTGACATGACAACCTCACAGCACATACTGTATGCACATGAGTGTGTGTCTTTGCCAGCTCTTAAGGTCAGGAAATAAACATTGGCAAACTGCAGCAAAGAAAAGAACAGCTGGGAGGAAAGATGGTTGTCTGTCCTCATCTGGTTTATATTGTATATGTGTGTGTGTGTGTGTGTGTGTGTGTGAGAGAGAGAGAGATGTTATTACACAGATGGCTGTTTAAGAGATAACACGCCTGCGTAAGCATTTTAAAGTGGATGGCTTTGGTTGTGAGTATGCAAGTGTGTTTATTATCCATTTTTGTCTGAATCCATTTGGTCCACTGACTTGAGAAATGCTTATGAGAGCTCCATAATTTACAGGAACAGGTGGGTGTAAGCATGCGTGAGAGTGCGTTTTTGTATGTGTATTCAGTGGGTGGTAAGTTCTAGGACTAGGCGATATATTGAATATGCAAAATAAATTAAAGAAATATGCCATTTTATTTAGCAAAATATTTAGATACTTTTTTAGCTGTATCACCCATCCCCACTGAGCACTTAAAAAAATGCCAGAAATATGCTTTAGCTGTTATTTGCACCTCACAGATTTCTGGAATGCATTTTGCATATCAGCATACAATCTAAAGTCACAAAAGCCAGTGCTCTGCATGTGTTTGTCAGAACAATAAAGCTGTGAGCTTGCGTTTGTCCAATCTGCCTGAATCAGAACCCAGCAATCAAGTCCCCTGAACAAGACTGCTGACACACTACGTACAAATCATTTACACGCTGAACATTTAACGCACAACACAATGGCGTCCACCAGCATGAGAAATGGGGAGGCTGAGTCATTTAGAGATCAGACGGGGAAAAATAAATTGCATTTTTACACGATCAGCCTGAAGTTGTTTACTACAATTCATGATTGCCATCCATACCACTGATTCAAAAATGTGAAACTGAGAGAAAAATTAAGGTTAAACTTCCAAAGGTGGACAGAAAATAGCTCAGACACATCTTCATTAAGCGTTACGCACAATCTGAGACCTTTCTGACACACTGTCAAACCTTAATACAAGTCATAATGACAAACCTCAGCGAAATGTATTATGGTTTGTTGCAGCAATCATTGCAGTGGTGTTGTCAAATAAAATATGCATATCATGTGTATCTGTATGAGGCAAACCATGACATTTAAATTTAAAGTCTTGTATCTGACTTCAACTTGATATAAGATCATATATACAGTATTGAGAAACTGACTTAAATCACTTATTTTACTGTATTTTCAGAAGTGAATTTTAGCAGGCTATTATGACAAAAGAGGACAATAGTGTAGTTGTAGTTATTAAAACTAAGGACTAGTAACCAGAAGGATGTTGGTTCCATCCCTTCTAAATATGCTTGCTTATTGCATAAGAACCAATGAGATTTGCTCTCACGTGTCAAACAAGTAGAGTTAAGCTTCCAATGTATGTGCACTGATCATTATGTATGTGTGAATATTAACTGATTCTTGATTAAAAGATAATACAGCCTGGCCCTTTTAAGTGAATCAAGCACATATAGCACAACCAATGTAATCCAACCGATTATCTTACAAATGTCTGTCATCGGTTGCTGTTATTAGTGAATCAAACACATACTGTACAGCGCAAACAAAGTAGTCCATCCAAAACTTTATCAAATGATTCTTATGAGCTGCAAATCAAACACATAGGCCAACAAATGTATTCCAATTAATAATTAATTAAAATGTAGTCAGATAATGAATGACTCACTAAAGAGAATCAGCTCATAAGAATCAGGTGCATACAGCAAAACCTGTGTAGCCCAAACAATTATATGAATCTTTACTGAGCTAGCTCTTTTTAGTGAATAAAAAACATACAGCACAATTAGTGTAGTCTAACTGATTCCTCATTCATTTATTTATTTATTTAAATATACAATACAACTTACATAATACAGCTTACTAATACAAAGTTCTGTCATGAAACACCAGATGGCACAGGTTCAATCTCATAAAATCACATCATCATTCACATGGCACAGCTGATTGGTTTCTTTTTGCATCAGCAGCCAATGAGCTGCTGCTCAACATTCAAATAGTCGGCTAGTGTTTACTGTCGTGGTTGCAGATCACTTCAGAAACCCTCCATCTTTCCCAGCTGCACCTGTATAGATCTGCTACTTCATAATTACCATGCTAAACTCTTGGTAATGTCAGTTGGCATGACAGAATTGCATTTTTTATATATTTAAGGCTTATGAAACTACAATTAGCAGGCTGGTTGTTCATATGGTGACATATAGTTAAAGATTATTATGTCAGTAGTCAGTTTTGTCAGTAGCATCTTATAAAAAAAAAAAAATGTTTTTTGGTTTAGTTTTGTTGATCTATATATAATCAAGACAAAATAGCAGACTGCAAGAAATTACATTCATTCATCAATCAAATCAAATCAATCAATCAAATATTTCTTCCTCAAATCGAAGTTAACAGAAACATTTAGGAACCAGAATTGTTGAGGAATCTGAACTAGAAGTGGGTTAGCTAAATTCCTTACAATTTCCATCCCATCCAGCATGCATGCAGTATCAGAATTTCCTATTTATAATGTAACGTTTAAATTCAAATGTTAAAAAAGAACATCAATTCTTTAAATAAAATATTTTGTTTGATTTAATTATCTCTAATCCCAACTCATCCAAAGTGCCCACCATGCCAAGCATCTGCTAGAGGGGCTTTCTAGCTGTATCTATTTCTCTTTCTCCTCCCATCCAACTTGCTTTCTCCCCCTCTCATCTGTCCTTGAATGACATCAGATCTGTTGTTTAACCATAAAACACTGAACACAAGTGCACGCTGGGAGCAGACTGCTCTAATTGGTACATGCACACATATAAACATGGACAGTGCATTCTGAGGCCAGACGCCTTTAATTAATACACACACATGCCAAGGCCTGTGTGTCTCCAGATCCCTAGCCCTCCTCAAAATACCACTGACAAAATATTTACCAATGCAGACCTCCGTCAAAAAATCAAATAAAAAAAAAGCTTAGAGTAGATGCAGTTTGTTCCAGAACAATCACAGCAACACCAGAAGGTCGGGAGACTGAGTAACATCAGAAAATTGAGGACGCATCACTGGCAGTGACATTTTACTGAGTCAGGAACTTTATTCCAGCTATCCTTTTGTCTTTTATTCATTTCAATCCAAATCAGTTCTGTTGTACTCTTTGTTTTGATTCGCTTTAACTCAACTCAGTTTTCCTTGTCTCATTTCTTGTCTTCGCTTCAGTTAAACTCAGCTAACCTCAACACAGTTCTGTTCATCTCTTCGTTTGTCTTTGGTTCCATTCAGCATTTCTGTTCTCTTCTGTCTCTTAATTCAGTTCAACTTACAGTACCTCAGCACAATTCTGTTCATCTCATCTTTTGTTTTTATTTCAATTCAAATCAGCTCAGCTCTGCTAAGTTCTCCTCTCATCTTGATTCAGTTCAAGTTAGATCAGTTCTGCTCATCTCTTCTCTTGTCCTTGAAATTAACACAACTCAGGTCTGTCCATTTCCTTTTTTGTCTTTAAAATCAATTCAACTCATGTCATTGTCATTTTGTGCCTCATCTCTTTTATTCAATTGCTGTAGATTAAATTAATTTCAACTCAGTTTAATACATTAATTCTATACCTTATTTCCAATTTAATTAAACTCAAACTCAAAACAATTCAAATAACAATTAAATGATGTTGTGCTCGTCTCGTCTCGTCTTTTCAATTCAATTCAACTATTCTCAGCTCTAGTAGCTTCAAGAAGTGTCAGGCCAAGCCGATTTGCTTTGCTCCACTTTTAAAAACAGTTCTATTTAGAAGCGGCCTGACTGAACCTTCTAATCCTTCCAAACAAAACTGTTGCTAAACCTGCTTTATGCATTAGCTTATGCAACGTTACTCTAAAATGAAGTCATGTGTTTAAGTGTTTGCACTTCAAAAGTGCTGACAAGTCCTTATGTTGAGTGGCTTTTAACAGCAGTTGCTTCTTTGATCAAAAGATTATCTAAAATGTGGAAACTAATGACCACTAGTAGAGCTGAACAGAAAATGAGAAAAATAGTGGCATGCGATTCACTTGTTGGATAATGGGATAGTCTAAGATTAATGTGTCAAATCAATTTCAATTATTTTTGAACAAATTCAAAGCCAGAAAATAATGGCATATCTATTATGCCTCCTGATCAAAGAACACAGCTCCAGTTTCTCAAAGCGAACAGCAAATCTTTCACTGAAGTGACAGTTTGTGAAATGGATTATTCAAAATAATTGCAATCAAATAGAAAGCTAAACAAAGGCAGACTTAATTGACAATTTTTAAAAAAATATTACAGTATTAACTGAAATTGTAAAGCCTTAACCAAAAATTATCTCGATCTCCCTCTTGATTTTTTTATGAAAAAACGTACTTTCTCTTCTTAGGATTTCCACCTCGTTCCAAGCAACATCTTTTTGAGAGACACTGACGCTTGTGTTCTAATCATCTACGTCTCAGAAAGCGAGGAACAGACAGACCAAGAGGGGGTTTGAGAGATATAAAAAGCTCCAATTGAATAAAGAGTCCAAATGCTTGAATTGATTGACTCAGATTCACTGCGTCTGTCTCAATCTTCCTCCCTCCTCTGTGACTCGCTTGCTCGCTCGACGCCTGCATTACACGATGACAAAACTGGCATCTACACTGTCATATATCAAACAGTCTATTCATGCGGTGACACCTCCACTTTTAAAACAATTACCTCAAAAAAACGAGCACGCCATTCTGTCATTAAGGGCTATTATTAGGTCAGAGTGGGTGTGTTCCAATCAGAGTGATGGGGCTTTGAAGAGAGAATTAGGACATTGCCGGGCAATGATTTATTTTCGAAGCAAGAGAGAAAGAAAGACAGCGAAACACAGAGAATAAGATTGAAAATAGACTGTTAATGCATTCAGTTACCACAATTGCACTACTGGAAGCATTAGACAAACTTCTGAACTCCATCCTGTCATCTTGTCCCAAAGCAGTTGAAAAAAGTGCCAAGTTGGAGCAGCTGGATATTAATAGAGCAGCATAATATGTTTGAGTATAAAATATAAAAGAAGCTTGTTTTGACTGAAAATTATGTAAATATAAAGGCCTCCAGAGGGCTGTTAGTGGTATGTCTAGATTTGGCTCCATATCCAAATACTTCAGATATAGTAAGATATATTGTAACATTTAAGTACATACTTATTCAAATAATCTATCCAATCCTCCATCCATCCATCCATTTTCCAAACTGCTTGTCATTTGTAGCATCGCAGGGATGCTGGAGCCTATTTCAGAATCTCAGACTGTATGCAGGAAAACACCCTGGATGAATGTATTCAAATAGATGGTAAATACTTTTAGCTTTTCATAACCTATTATTTTATAAGAGCTCATGTGCTGTTCTATTTTTAGTACAGTGTATATCTTAAGGCCAATTCACACCGCACAGACAAATGCCAGGAAACTCTAACAAACTAGTCTGTTGGAGTTTGTTGGATCAGTGTGTTACCCCTGTCGGCGTCTCTTGGTGTTGGTTGGAGATTGTTTTCACCCGACTGAACATGCTTAATCGGTGTTTGTTGAGTCATGGAATGTCTGAGCTGTGTGAAAGGGTTTTCCAACAAATTACAACAAACTCTGAAGTGGCCACGAACTGTTTCCATGACGATGAGCATATTTCACATAAAGCGTGCTCCACCCACGGCCTCTTTCGTTTTATTCGCTGTCTTTTAAGGCGAAGAATGACACACAAAGACATTAATAACAGTACAATTTTGATTGTGGTTACAGGATCATCGGTTTCGTCCCCAATCAGACTTACACCATCTAGACCAGTTGCAAGCGGCGTGGTGCGACGCTACAAAATACAATAGTCTAGAGGTTCTATTTAATCAGTGACGCGGTTTACACTGGATGCGGCGCGATGCGACAACTGTCACGTCCGGTGTAGACACGATGTTACTTGACTCTCTGTGACTCGAAGTTTGTTGGGGCAGTGTGAACATGACAGTAATTTTTAATAAAATTCTAAATCCAACAGCCAACTTGAGCCAGCTTGTTTGTTGGTGTTTGTTGGCGTTTGTGCGGTGTGAATTGGCCTTTAGATCTAAAATGTTAGTGCAGGCATATTTCGCAATTTGTCATTATGAGACCACTTTGCAACAAGTAATTTAATATTTAAAATAATGATGGGTTGTTTTTTGTATTTTTTTCTTTTTTTTTTTTTCTTCACAGTGGGAGATCTTCAGGCCCTGAAACTAGGAGATTTTAAACAACCAAAAAAAAAAAAAAAATACCGGCAAATCTTTATAGATGATACTTCTAAGCCCATTTTAAATCATGATGTTTTAACATTTTGTTTTGTAACAAAGCACCCTTCTTGATTTGTTAACTAACATATTAAAGCATATGTAAAATACTTGATTGTATTTTTAATTATACAAATTTCAATGGAAATTACATTCGAGTATGTTATATTTTAACAAAAATGCTTGTCAGTACATTCAACAATGCAGTTAAACTATTTCAAACACACCACTGTATTTTCATAGAAGTAATTATAAAATTAGATGTCCTTCTTAAGGTCAAATAAGCCCTGTATTGTTCATTTCGTTTTAAATTTGAACTATAATATATCAATTAATTGCAAATATCATGCCTGAAACCATTACAGTTCACCCTGTATATTCTTTTTAAGTATATTATTTAAGATTATTAGCATAATCTTTTTCCTCTTACTTTTCATACTTTTAAAGTATACTTCTTTTTCACAAGTGTCATCTATATTTTTGAAAAAAGAAGCAAAATTTATGATACATTTTTTTCTATACATATTTTAATGCTAAATTATTTCTAACATTTTATTCCTAATGACATGTTATATAAATGTAAGTTGATCCAGCAGTTTGGCATATTTCAGTCATTCTAATAGATAGCGGCTGTACTTGTGTTCTGCATGAGGGCTTTACTACGATGACCGCCAAGTGAACTGAATTAAAGACTTGTATGGAACTCAACAGAAAGTGCATTCAACCCAAAAATTCATTACTCTAAATATGACTGGCTATAAATGATTGCCCTGCTTCTCTTTTATTTGCTTTGAACATAATTGAGCATAATTAATAATTGAACATAATTAACCAACCATAGCTGCAAGCAACAATGCGCTGCAGTCCTGCAAATGATCAATAAGGTGTTGTGAAATTCAGGCACGTCTTTCTTCAATTTGATGCAGCAGTGTAATTTCACAAGAATTAAACATAAAAAAGAGTCATAAATATTATAGAAAGGTTTAATCATAAATATATCTACACTGAACTACACTCTGAAAAATAAGGAGGCATTCTATAAAAAAAATAATAAAAAAAAGTATTTTCCATTTTGAAAAGTTTTTTTTTTTTTTTTTTTTTTTTTTTTTTTTTTTATGTACACCACATTGCATATATATATATATATATATATATATATATGTGCATTTATATGATCAAACATATAGTAAAGACAGTAATATTGTGAAATATTGTTACAATTTAAAATAACTATTTTTTATTTTAATATATTTCTAATTTTTATTTATTATTATGATGGCTAAGCTGAATTTTCAGTGTCACTTGATCCTTCAGAAATCATTCTAATATGCTAATTTGGTGCTAAATTATTATCAATTATTCTTGGTAATTATATCAATTTTGAAATCAGTTTTTGCTGCTTAATATTCATGTGGAAATCATGATACATTTTTTTTCAGGATTCTTTCATGAAGGAAAAAAAAAAAGCATTTGTTTGAAATATAACTTTTTGTAACATTATAATTTAATGCACAATAATTTAATGATAGCTTTGACTAAAAATCTTCCTTAAAAATAAAAAAATACTAACCCCAAACTCTCTCATTATCACAGTTCACTAGGAGCACGGACAAGGAACGAGGGAGCGCAGAGTACTTCGAAAGAGAATGTTTAATAGTCCAACATGGAGCAGGGGAGGCACAGGAACACAGGGAATGACGTTTAGAACCGACAAACATACACAGAAGGACTGGGGCTTTTAAACATAAGGTAATTGGGGAAGATGACGAGACACACCTGGAGCACATTAACACAATCAACATGAGGGAAAAACTGGGTCACCGGGAACACATGGGGAGCAAAACACACACAAAACAGTCCACAAGCCTGACATATCGCCCCCCTCCCGGAAGGTGTGTCCTCACACCGAAGCAACATCCAATGGGGAGGGACGGGCGGGAACTAAGGAGGAGGCTCAGGAGGAGGACGGACACCCGGGAGGGGGCCAGCAGACAGAGACCAGGGAGGAGACGGAGAAGGGAGGAGCCAGGGAAGAGACAGGAGGGACCCGGAGCAGGAGGCGCACAGCTGGACCCAGGCCACAGCTGTGAAGATGGCCCACGGTGGAGCCGACGGAGGGAGGAGCCATGGAGGAGGGATGGCCGCCGACTCCAGGGGGCCGAGCAACGGCGGCGGAGCAGGTGGTGGAGGAGCCCGAGGCGGAGAACCCACGAGCCAGGGGGATGCCGAGGATCTGGGGGGCCAGGGTGGAGCCGAGGGCTCTGGCGACCGAGGCGGAGACCCGAAGATCCGCGGCGGAGCCGGAGCGACTGAGGACCCAGGTGGAGCTGAAGGGAGGAAGGAGCCCAATGGAGCCGGTGGGACGGAGCGACGAGGCGCAGCCAGAGGAGAGGAGTCCTGAGGTGATGGCGGGTCGACGCACGACCAAGGCGGAGCCTGAGGGACGAGGGAGCCAGGTGGAGCTGGTGGATCGAGGGGTGACGGTGGAGGCGAGGGAGCTAGGAGCCGAGGTTCAGCCACTGGGTCTACGGGCCGAGGCGGAGTACGGGCCTCGGAGGCTGGAGGCGGAGGTGAGGGATACTCCAGTCCCGGCGACGCTGGAGGATGGCAGACCGGGGGGGGGGGTTGCCAGACGACAGCGGTGGAGGAGGCAGGAGAGGGTGGGCATTTTTGAGGAGCGGGCACTGGGGGGCACATTCAAGGAGCAGGCACTGGAGGATCGGACGCCCCCTCTCTGTCCAGCAGTCCCAGATCTATCTTCAGCTCACCCTCAGCCGCGGTGCAGGGGGAGGCTCCACTCCGCGCTCACACCTTCCATGGCTTGCTCCCTCATGATGGGCACTGACGCCGGCTCTCGCACCTGGTCTGACGGGTTGGGCTCACCTTCCGGGGCGATCATCCGCTCGGCTTCGCGCTGGCTCGCAGATCGCGGCCGGAAATGGCTCTCCGTCATCGGTGGGCTCGGGCTGGTGCTCCGCACCGCGGGGAGATGGTGGGCTGGGCTCTGGGTCTGGAGTGAATCTGGCGAGATCATCCTCAGGGGAGACTGTGAATGGCGATCCATTTCTCTCCAGAGTCCACTCCACAAAGGCGGCGAAATCCTCTCGAGGACCATCTTCAGACAACAGCACTCTGCACGCGGTGTTTAGGCTTGCATTGTAAAATGAGCAGAGCGCGTCGTCCGGGTAGCTGGTGGCGTTAGCTAACATCAGGAACAGTCTTGTATGGCCCTTGAGTGATCTATCCCCCTGCTCCAGCAGGAGGAGGAGGAATTCGGGCCGGACGAAGGAATCCATAAGGGAAACACAACGGAAAGAAAAACACTGGGTAAAACGGAAAACAAAACGGAGGGTAGACGTAGGTATCTGTTTTGGTCGGTACTTCTGTCACAGTTCACTAGGAGCACGGAGCAAGGAACGAGGGAGCGCGGAATACTTCAAAAGAGAATGTTTAATAGTCCAACATGGAGCAGGGGAGGCACAGGAACACAGGGAATGACTTTTAGAACTGACAAGCATACACAGAAGGACTGGGGCTTTTAAGCATAGGGTAATTAGGGAAGATGACGAGACACACCTGGAGCAAATTAACACAATCAACATGAGGGAAAAACTGGGTCACCGGGAACACATGGGGAGCAAAACACACACAAAACAGTCCACAAGCCTGACACTCATCACATTCGCAATTTAAAATGTTAAAATAGAAAAGTTACTGTTTTTACTGTAGTTTTGATCAAATAAATGCAGCCATGGTGAGCACAAGAGACTTCTTTCAAAAACAAACAAACAAAAAATCATACATTTCAATTTCAATAAAGAATTTCAACATATTAGACAAATGCAAAAAAATAATTTATAATTAATTATAAAAATGTATATTATTATAATAATTTACTACACATAAAAATAATACTGTTTGTTTGGAGAGTGACTCTGTAATGAGGGGGTCCTCTAAACATGTTTTATCCAGGACCCTGTGAATTTCAGTAATGTTAGTACACAAGTGCACAAACAAACAAACACAGCGTCTGACAGACTGCAAGAAACCGGAATACAAGGAGGGCCAGGGCCATGCTGAGGAGAGAAATGTGATCCTGACGCTCTGATGGCGAATCGATTATGTGCAATTAAGCCAAATATAAGAACAGCTAGATGAAGGGATTAACATTGTTTTCCCTTCTGTCTTCACTTTATCTGACACTGACAGTACGCCTCTCGAGCCTTCCTGGTATTTACTTAGTGTCCATCTGTTTGTGCTAATAGCCTAAAGTGTATTGAGAAAAGAAAATGTGTACTTGGGTTTCATTTTACATACAGTGCCAATTTAACATTTCATTTAGTGTGTTTTGTTATAGAAAATAACATGATTGAAAAAAATAACACTAGTGTGTAATTTGTACATTATTGATGATACCAAAGAGAACATAATAATGTCTGTTTTCAGACAGACAAGCAAAAAAAGAAAAGAGAAAAGAAAACCACAGTAATTTTCCTATAAACTATAAAGCAACAATAGCATCAACAAACAAATAGAAGCCCAAGAAAGATAAATAAATCCCATACCTAATTACAGTATGGAACTAATTACTGTCACTATCATAATAATGTTATTTATAAATACTCACAATAACAGCATCGGTTGTTTACCTGACTTTGCTTTGCGGAGAGAGACTGTCTCTACCATCTGCTGTGAAGAACAGATCAGGTGAGATGTAAATAACAGATTGCATTCTTATGTGTATATATATATATACACAGATAGATAGATAGATAGATAGATAGATAGATAGATAGATAGATAGATAGATAGATAGATAGATAGATAGATAGATAGATAGATAGATAGATAGATAGATAGATAGATAGATAGATAGATACTGTGTGTGTGTGTGTGTGTGTGTGTGTGTGTGTAAGTGAAACTGGTACAGGAATAGGGACTGTGTGTTAGAGAGAGAGAGAGAGAGAGAGAGAGAGAGAGAGAGAGAGAGAGAGAGAAATCCTATGTTCAGCAAATTTCTTGTGGCCACTGTTTGGCCCCAGGGCTGGAGGCGGATCTGAAACATTAGTGTTGGTTATTAGGATCATTTGGAAGAAAACAAGGGATTTCACCTTCCGTCAGAGATGCCCTTTGTGCAGCAGCGTGTGTGATTTTGGGTAAAGGACACATTCACACCTTAAATATAGTCAACAAAATGCCCTTTCTCATTCCAAAATATGCAATATAAATGCTAATCTCAGTGACATTTTAGCATTGGTGTTGTGCATTAGTAATGTTGTAAAGACCAGACCCTGTAAGACCCAGACCCAATTCAGAATAGATCTTTATCCTTATTCTGACTCAAGATCCAATTGAAATTCACTTGAAACTGTACTTCCAAAAGTAAAACCACAAGGCACATACATTTAAATCTACATGAATGTGTATGAGAGGACATGAATCAACAAGAACTGCATGGACATTTGCTTTGGTGTTGCTGTCCCTGAGTTTCATGTTACAAGACCTTTGACTAATGGAATAATATCTTGGTCATGATCTTTAAAAATAAATAAATAATAAACTTTGATTTATACAGAATTTGGTTTTGGTTTAGAATCAGCTGTAAGAAACACATAACAGATTAAACTTAAAACATTTCTTTATACAAAACTTACTGGTGCATAACAAACTCTCTGCATAGTTTAGGAAAAGCTCAACAAATACATGGCCTTTAATCTGAATGTACATGGTGTGTTATTCAGCCAACTGTTTCACTGCTTGCCGCTTTAATATACGGATGTTATTCAGAGCCAAAATAGCAGATGGAAAAAGCAAAGCTAAGTTGAAAAATGATGCACAGTCACTATTTCATTTCTAATAGTCTTTCACATTCATCATGCAACCAGTAAAAGATTTTTCAGCACACACTGAAATGCAATGGTTCGTGTTGTTTTTCCTAATGGATATGCTTTTTTGTGGCCTTTTGGAAATGTAATTTAATCATTTGTATCAACTACACTTAGCAATTTCAGTTGCACTTTATTTTACAGTATGTGTACTTACATGTACTTACAGTGTACCTACCTAAGAAAGACTGCCAATATAAGATAACTACATGGGGTAGGGATAGGTTCAGGGTAAGAACCTAGTTTTTATCTTATTGTAATTACTAAAATAAGAACATAGTAGGTACATGAGTAACAGGAGTCTAAAATAAAGTGCTACAGCAATTTCACTATACCTTGTTGCAATAATGATGACACAACAAATGCTCAGGTGAAACGTACTGTAGGACTAATACTTTTTTTTTTAATTTTGTACAAGAGCAGAAATGAACTTCAATCAACTCTAGCTGTATGACTTCAGTAAACCACAAAAGGCAAATTTTTGCAGAATATCCTAGCCACACTCAGTATAATAAAGGTCAATGATGATTTGTAATGTTAATCTCCCTAATGAAAGAAAAGTTTGTATTCTAAGTCTTCTGAAGTCATAGGTACAGTGGCCCAGTAGTGCACAACACAACAAAATTGCCACAACACAATGCATAGAACTAATTTTGTTGTGTGTTGTGGCTTGTTAACATTGTGTTATGCGAATTTCATTGTGTTGTAACTTATTTCCATTGTGTTGCAGCTTGTTTTCATTGTGTTGTGCTAATTTCGTTTTGGCTTTTTTCCATTGTGTTGCGACTTGTTTTCGTTGTGTTGTGGCTTATTTCCATTGCGTTGTACTAATTTCATTGTGGTGTGACTTGTTTCCGTTGTGTTGTTCTAATTTCTTGTGTTGTGGCTTGTTTACATTGTGTTCTGCTAATTTCATCGTGTTGTGGCTTGTTTCCGTTGTGCTGTGGAGAGTTCCGCTGTGTTGTGCACTACTGGGCCACCATACATCACAAACTGGCCTTATTTATTCCTTATCGGATTGGATTGATGTTTAGCTGTTAAGACCATTTACCATTTTAACCATAAATCACTGGTCAGGAAGTTAGGAAGAATTGCAAAAATACAGATAAAATAACGCAGTACAGTATAGATTTTCTTTTTGTTTTCTTTAAATGTTTAAGTTGTGTGGGTAAACTTGCAAACAGCTTTTTACAGGAAGAAGAGTCAATGTTGTTTCACTCAATACTGATGACTTCAGACAGTTCATAAGTAGTTAAAAAATGTCTCTAATTTATAGTTGGAGTTTAATGTGAGACCAGATATTCTCTATTGTGTTCAAATCTGGACTCTGACTAGGCCAAAACATGAGCCTGATGGTTCTCAAGCCACTTCTTGGTTGTCTTTGCAATGTGGCCAGGAGCATTGTCTTGTTAAAAAATAAATTTCCTCACATCTTCATTCATTTGTGATATAGATGCATTCATTATTGTATTTCTCAACAAATCTTTAAAGACATCACCATGAAACCAAAAACATCATTCTATGCAACTTACCCAATGCAACTTGCACTCTTCAACCAGCACTGCATGAGCCACTTTCATGTGCATGGTGCTTTTTTGCATTTGAAGCTCATCATTGCAATTGAATGGAAAAGAGCAGCCAGTACATTTTACAAAATTGATCCTATTCTTTTTTTACAGTAGACTTGTACATATATTTTATATATATATATATATATATATAAAAAAGATAAAACCCCACCAATTATGCCATATTTAAATCATCTTGCACTCAAAATACATTTAAAAATTGCAAACAAATTGCATACTGTTTATAAGCAAGATAAGAAAGAAACTTATTTGTGAACAATATCCATCAATGGCTTAAGCATGCTGAAAACAGAAAACCTTTTATAAAAATCAATTAGCAGAAGCGTCCTGATTAAAGACCTGTTATTTTTTCCCACCCAAAGCTCTGAAACACTTCATGGTGTGTGCTCGTTTTTCAGGAATCTAGCTGCTGTTAGGCAAATCTGTTGTAAATGTGCTGCTTGTTTGTAATTTGTCCCTGGTAAATGATGCTATGAACAGGCAAAGGAAAAACTGCAGGCTGAACTGCGGTATTCATGAGCTTCCTGTGCTTCAGGCTAGCTCATATCATAACCATTCACACAGCCAAAAACTTAGGGAATAACATGGGGGTGAATAAATAATGAAATAACTTTCATATTTGCGTGAACAATCCCTGTAAATTTTCCTCTTCATTTTTTCTCTGTATGCTTCTCCTTAATCTCTTTGTCTCTATCTTTACCTGTACAGCTGCATCACACACCTGTTTCTCTCACTGACACTATTGTAAATGTCACAGACCCTCCTATAAGATATCTTCCTGACAGCAGAGCCAAATCTGACAGTGGGCCTGGAGCCAGAGTCATGCAGCAGCCCAGAATAGAACACACCTGCACTGCAGAGCTCAATGAACAGTGGGGTACAGCACAGGTCTCTCACCTGTTCGCAGCAATTTCTGAAGCACAGATGTGCGTGCACACATCTCAGCCTTCCTTAACTACAGTTCCTGCTCTTTACTGCTCAATCTTCTCCAGTCAAGGGTTCAAACTTAAGATTGACGGCTTCGGTGTAACCTAGAGCACCTCCACATGTATTAAAGGTAATTTCCACTATGGTGTGTAAATCATTCTTAACTTATATTTTGAATCAATGCCATTTCATCTGCAAATATAAGGTTGTGTGGCTCATAAAATAAATAAATAAACAAACAAACAAACCCTTTTTATGCAGTTTGGCATTAGTAAAACTGCTTCTTGTAAATAAATAAAATCCCAAAAATGTCTCTAAAATAGTAAATAATCTGACCTTTGTTATGTACGCTGTTGCGAAACATCAGACTGAGAGGGATCCATTTGCAGCTCTTTATTCTCAGAATAGTCAGACAGAACAGGGTAAATCACCGGCAGTAGAATCAACGTAGAATAGGCAGAAATCGTAGTCAGATAAACAGGCAGAATAGTCAGGGCAGGCAGCTTACAATCAGAGTCCGGGTAACAATCCAAGTCGGGGCAACCAGAGAAGAATCACAGAGTCGATGAACCAGGCAGAGATAGCAACCAAAGTAAACACGGAAAGTAAACGCTCGGAAATGACAGCCAGGGCAAATCAAGACTTCGCGGTGTGTGTGTGGAAGTGTGCTGCTTATATGTGTGTGTGTAAATGAGGTGCAGGTGTGGCAAGGCAATCAGGCCCAGGTATGAGGGATGATGGGAAACTGAGTTCGAATGAGGTTAGTACTCTGGGGATGGCTCCCTCTGGTGGTGCAGAGGGGACGTGACGGGAGCCTCACTCATAACAGAGCCCTCCCCCTGCGAGCGGCTCCTGACGCGAGGAGGTAAACGACGCCGGGGTCTTCCACGGGGTCGAGGGGCCGGTTTTCCCGGGTGCAATCGGTGGAACTCCTCTGTGAGAGTGGGGTCCAGGATATCACCTGCGTTGACCCATGATCGCTCTTCCGGACCGTACCCCTCCCAATCGACCAGATACTGTAGTGCGCCGCCCCGGCGTCTGGAGTCTAGCAGTTCATGCACTCGATAGGCCTCCTCGCCGTCGACCAGCATGGGCGGGGGAGTCTGTGGCTCGGCTCCCTCCTCAGACGCCCCTCCCGGACCACCAGCGGGTTTCAGTAGGGATACATGAAAAGTGGGAGAAATACGATAATTAGAGGGTAGTTCTAATCGAAAGGATACTGGATTAATTTGTCTAGAAATTTTGAATGGCCCAACATACCTGGGACTGAGTTTCTTGCAGGGAAGTCGGAGGCGAATATCCCGGGTCGAGAGCCAGACCCACTGCCCTGGCTGATAGATAGGGCCCAGTCGTCGGTGTTGGTTGGCCTGAGCCTCCTGGCGCCTGACAGCTCGTAGAAGGTGGGTGTGAGCTCGATCCCAAATCTCCTCACTGTGTCGAAGCCACTCAGTTATCGAGGGTAGTTCGGTGGGTTCTCCTGACCATGGGAACATTGGCGGTTGGAATCCGAGGGTACATTGAAAGGGAGTCATGCCGGTAGCCGGCTTGGTCAGGGAGTTTTGAGCATATTCTGCCCACATCAGATATCGACTCCACTCCGTCTGGTGATTTTGGCAGTAGGAGCGGAGGAAGCGAATGACCTCCTGATTCAGGCGCTCGGTTTGGCCATTCGATTGGGGATGATAACCTGAGGTGAGACTGATATTGACATTCAGGCTTTTGAAGAAGGCTTTCCATACCCTTGAGGTGAATTGGGGACCTCGATCGGAGACGATGTCGTCAGGCAGGCCATAGTAGCGGAACACTTGGTTGCATAATAATTCGGCAGTCTCTAGGGCCGTGGGTAATTTGGGCAGAGATATGAGGCGACAGGCTTTGTAGAATCGATCAATTATGGTGAGAATGGTGGTGTTACCGTAGGAGTTGGGTAGGTCAGTGATGAAATTGATTGCGATGTGTGACCAAGGACGTCGAGGTGTGGGTAATGGTTTCAGCAGGCCGGCAGGTAATTGTCTGGGTGATTTAGTTGTGTTGCAGACATTGCAGTTGTGAATGAATTCAGTTGTGTCAGTAAAGAGTGTGGGCCACCAGAAGCGATTTCGTAGGAGGTGTTCTGTAGCCGTGATTCCTGGGTGACCTGAACTGGGATTTGAGTGAACCTGAGTGAGAAGTGGTTTACGGAAAGGTTCTGGAACGAATTCTAGGTTGGCAGGACATTCTAGGGGAGGTTGAGTCTGTTGATTGGCGTGAGCGATTTCCGTCATTATGTCCCATTGAACGGGAGCCAGCAGAAGCTTTTCGGGAATGATGTTCTCGGAGGGGCCTGAGTGGTTGCTATCCTCAATCTGACGGGAGAGTGCATCAGCCTTAGTATTCTTGGTACCTGGTCGGTAAGTCACTGTGAAGTGGAATCGTGTGAAGAACAGTGCCCATCTGGCTTGTCTGGGGTTCAGACGTTTAGCTGAGCGTAAGTATTCTAGGTTCTTGTGGTCTGTGAGAACGATAAAGGGGTGTGCAGCTCCCTCGAGCCAGTGGCGCCACTCCTCTATTGCTAACTTTATGGCTAGTAGTTCACGATTGCCCACATCGTAATTTCTTTCAGCATGAGAAAGTTTGCGGGAAAAGAAAGCACAAGGATGAACCTTCGAGGACTCACTCTGTCGTTGGGATAATATGGCCCCTACCCCTGTATTAGAGGCGTCGACCTCGACGATGAACTGGCGCTCTGGGTCAGGATGTCGCAGAATGGGTGCTGTGGTGAAACGAGTCTTTAGTTTGTTAAAAGAGAGGAGTGCCTCGGGCGTCCAGCTCAGACGTGATGTGTTGCGTTTGGTCATAGCGGTGAGCGGAGAAGCGACGGAACTGAAGTTTCTGATGAAGCGTCGATAGAAGTTAGCAAACCCCAGGAAACGTTGTAATTCCTTTACTGTTTGAGGCTGTGGCCAGTCGAGTACCGCCCGAACCTTCTTGTCGCCCATAGCCACTCCGTCTTGACTGATTACATATCCTAGGAAGGAGGTGCAGGTTTGGTGGAACTCACATTTCTCTGCCTTTACGTAGAGCTGATGTTGAAGTAATCGCTCGAGAACTGATCGGACGTGTCGGGTATGTTCCTCTTGAGTGTCTGAATAAATCAGGATGTCGTCAATGTAAACTATTACCCATCTGTCCAACATGTCGCGGAAGATGTCGTTCATGAAAGCTTGAAAGACTGATGGACTGTTGGCGAGCCCGAAGGGCATAACCAAGTACTCATAGTGCCCACTAGTGGTAGAGAAGGCTGTTTTCCATTCATCTCCCTCACGGATTCGGACCAGATTATAGGCGTTGCGTAAGTCTAGCTTGGTGTAGAATCTTGCCTTTCGCAACTGTTCGAGGGCTGCTGGGACAAGAGGCAGTGGGTAGCGAAACTTTACCGTGATATCATTCAAGCCTCGATAGTCAATGCATGGTCTGAGCCCTCCGTCCTTCTTCTTAACAAAGAAAAAACCCGCGGATGCAGGAGAGGTGGATTTTCTGATGAACCCCTTGTCTAGTTCCTCCTGAATATAGGTTCTCATGGACTCTGATTCTGGTTGTGATAGAGGGAAAATTCTTCCCTTGGGCGGAGTGGTGCCTGGCAGAAGATCGATCGCGCAATCGACTGAGCGGTGAGTGGGGAGCTGTGAAGCTTTCTTCTTGCTGAAAACCTCTGCGAGGTCGGCATATTCAGGGGGCAGATTAAGTGTGTCTTTAGCGTGGTTTGTGTTGGGGTTTTTGGTTACTCTAGATAGACATTGTTCCTTACACGTAGGTCCCCATTCTGTAATCTGTCCCTCTCTCCAGGATATTTGTGGATCGTGGGTTCGAAGCCAGGGGAGGCCAAGAATCAACGGGTGAGTGGGTGATTGAATTACATAGAACCGAATCCTCTCTGAGTGAAGGGTGCCGATGTGTAGTTGAACGGGCTCGGTGAGGCGGAGAATTTTTCCTTTGCCCAGAGGACGGCCATCTAGCGCCTCCACTGCCAAGGAGGAATCACAAGAGGTTAGTTTTAGGTGATGTTGCCTGACAAACTCACTGTCAATGAAATTTCCCGCGGCACCTGAGTCTAGAAGTGCCATGGTCTGAATTGTTTGACTCGGAGTGGTTAATCTGACAGAAAGCTTAATACTAGAAGTTGGGCTGAGCGAGAGAGGAATGTCACTCACCGAGAGTTGAGCTGATGATGGCCGAACGGGGCAGGTGTTTCTCACATGGCCTGCCCGACCGCAGTACAGACAGAGTTGGTTCTGCATGCGATGTTGTCTCTCCTCAGGAGTAAGGTGAGTAAATCCAAGTTGCATGGGTTCAACGGGGCTTTGAACTTTGGGTGGTAGGCGTGGTGCTGATCGTGTGGTGCAACGGGAGCGAATCAGGTTATCAATGTGGATTGTAAGCTCAATGAACTGGTTAAGATCTTTCCCCTCATCCCGACAGGCTAGCTCCGATTGTAGCTCGATGTTCAGATCCTTTCGGAACAGCAATTTCAGGGTATCCTCCACCATCGTAGTTTGCGCTGCCAGAGTACGAAATCTTAATGCATATTCTGCCGCAGTCCTTCCTCCCTGCGATAGTGTCAAAAGCTGCTCTCCTGCACCTCTTCCTTCAGCTGGATGTTCGAACACCTCCTTGAAGTGTTGGAGGAAGGAAGCAAAAGTGGGGAAGGTTGAACCATCGGTCCTCCATACTGCCGTAGCCCACTCCAGAGCTTTGTCGGTGAGCAGA
Source organism: Barbus barbus (assembly GCF_936440315.1). NCBI lineage: Eukaryota > Metazoa > Chordata > Actinopteri > Cypriniformes > Cyprinidae > Barbus > Barbus barbus. The sequence goes on from NC_136742.1 coordinate 7,664,923, forward strand.
GAGCATACGAAAGCGATGCGGCTGGACTCAGTGGGGTATAGTGAGGGTTGCTGATTGACGAAGAGTGAGCACTGTAATAAGAAACCTTTGCATTTGGTTGGATCCCCGCCGAACTTCTCGGGAAAGGCGAGTCGTGGGCTGACAGAAGTAGTTTGCATGACAGGAGGATTGTTAGGAACAGGTGGCGGGTTAGCAACGACTGGTGGTTGAACTATGTGCAAACCTTGCAAGGTTGTAACGAGCTCCTCAGTGAGGGTGGTGAGTCGCTGCAGCTGATGTTGATGCATCGCGAGTTGCGAGGCTTGAGCCGAGAGTTCGGTGGTCAGCTGCATAAGCGCTGCTGGATCGCTGTTTGGCGAAGTCTTCTGTTGCGAAACATCAGACTGAGAGGGATCCATTTGCAGCTCTTTATTCTCAGAATAGTCAGACAGAACAGGGTAAATCACCGGCAGTAGAATCAACGTAGAATAGGCAGAAATCATAGTCAGATAAACAGGCAGAATAGTCAGGGCAGGCAGCTTACAATCAGAGTCCGGGTAACAATCCAAGTCGGGGCAACCAGAGAAGAATCACAGAGTCGATGAACCAGGCAGAGATAGCAACCAAAGTAAACACGGAAAGTAAACGCTCGGAAATGACAGCCAGGGCAAATCAAGACTTCGCGGTGTGTGTGTGGAAGTGTGCTGCTTATATGTGTGTGTGTAAATGAGGTGCAGGTGTGGCAAGGCAATCAGGCCCAGGTATGAGGGATGATGGGAAACTGAGTTCGAATGAGGTTAGTACTCTGGGGATGGCTCCCTCTGGTGGTGCAGAGGGGGCGTGACGGGAGCCTCACTCATAACATACGCGAAGTAGGCTACTATTTAGTATTTGTTCATTCAAGATATATGTGTATAATTACATTGAAGGTATAAAGAAAATATTACTTTTTACTTAATGGTTACACCATGTCATTAAATTTCAAATGAAAATAATAATAATAATAATTAAACTGGTAAATTTTAATTGTTCTTGAAAATGGTATAAACATTTTTCAAAACAAATGTAACCAACACGAATGCAAAGAGTACATTTCTAAGACCTTGCCACATAAATAAATAAAATATTCTAAAATGCACCTTTCTTATTTAATTTCTCAGCCATGCAACTCCTTCTTTTTGGAATGTTTGGTTACTAAACTTTTCTGAAACACACATTCAAACCAACTAACACAGATACAGTCCTCCTGGTACTTGCTGGAGCCGTAAGAAGAAAAAAAACAAAACATAAGCACACTCATTTTGGCAGTGGCTTTGCTAAAGTTTCAACACTGAGGTTAAGTGCTGGAGCGAATCATTAAGACGTGTGCTAATGTTAGCAGGCTAATTTACTGCTTGGCTTGTTACAGTCGGTTTCCATCTGCACCTTTAACTCTGACCAGGACTGATGCTGGAGACCTTCCAGACATCACTCACATATGCATCGCACCATACTCAAGCACATTCGTTCAGTTCACCAAGGAATGGTTACTTTGAATACTTCCATGGCTGAGAATGTATGGAGGTGATATTTTCATATTTAAAGGTTGAGGAGATTCTACACCATAATTTCAGTTTTAAGGTTTTCTTAGTGTGAAGAAAATGTTAATAATCTAAATAAGCTTTTTTCACTATAAGTAACCTTTTCTGGAATGAAAATGCTCCACGGATGTTAAATGTTCTACATAGAAACAATAATGAAGCTTTATTTTTAAGAGCATAGAGCAGCAGTGCCCAAGTCTGTTTCTGGAGATCTACCTTCCTGCAAAGTTCAGCTTCATCCCTGATCAAACACAACCCAAAGGTAATTAAGATCTTCAGCAGCACTTGATAATTACAGACAGGTGTGTTGGAACTGAACTCTACAGGTAGGTACTGTAGATCTGATTTCCAGAAGCAGGGCTGCATTCCAGTTTGTTTTTTAATGCCTTTCCCTTGCTAACTTCCCTCCATCTCGTTGACTCAGATGTACGTCATTGATTATTTTGCAAGACTGCCCAATACTAGCAGAACCCTTGCAATCGGCTGAATTTGAAGTATTCTCGTAGCTTCATAAAATTACAGTTTTATTTATTTTTTTTACTGATGTCACATGGACTATTTTAACGATGCCCTTACTACCTTTCTGGGCCTTGAACATGTCAGTTGCATTGCTGTCTATGCAGGGTCAGAAAGCTTAAGGATTTAATCAAAAATATCTTAATTTGAACCCAGCAGGCACACAACGCCATAAGACATTGATATTTGGTTCAATTTCGGTTGCGACATCAGGTGAACAAAATTCAATGTCAATACTACTAATGTCAATGTTAATTTAATGTCCAATACCAATGTGAGCTGACGTTGATATTTGTTGTTTTTAGGTTGCGTAACCAAAATCCGTTGTTAAGTCAACATCAAATTAGCATCAAATACTGATGTCAACCCTATTTTCATTCTCAATCAAAATGCAACGTCTGCCGACGTCATGTCCAACATCAACCCAATGCTATATTGATGTCCTGTGCCTGCTGGGAAGGTCTTGCAGGTTTGGAACAACATGCAGGTGAGTAATTAATAACAGTATTTTCATTTTTGGTGAACTTAAACCCAATGCACTTTGTATGCGGAGGTCGCACATGCGCATTGACTTTGTTTTGCTGTAATCAGATGTTCCACAAGGTGGCAACACTGTCCCAGGCCGTTGTTTCACAGTAGAAAACAAACCTAAAGAGACGGAACAACAACAACAAAATAGCAGAGCCTGCAACAACAACAGAGGCTCACATTGACAAGCGCTTATATGAGAAAGCTACACTGTAAAAAGAGATTGTGATTTTAACGGTAAAAAACTGTGAAAATGCTACGGTAAAAACCTGTTACATGGTTAACGGAAAGTTCCTGTAAAATTTACAGGGAAAAACCGTAAACTGACGTTCCCAGAATTCCCTGCGTTCCATTTCAAATTCTGTTTGAATTTGACGTTTTTTCTTTGAAATAACTATGTTTCTTCTTAGTTTTTTCTTATCAGTTATGTTTATTAGGGTTGTATGTTACATCTAATGTTGTTAAATTAATGTTTATAGCATATTTCAGTTTAATGAGTCTCACCATGATAGTGTTTAGTGCTTGTGTGAATGACACTGTGCACCTTCTGTATATTCTAATGTTTAAAAGTTGCTTGTGATGGGCTTTGGCTCATCCTGTGACTTTCTCATCATCACCTGCATTTGGTGGTTATCAGTGTATTTCAAAGGAACGAAACAGCTGTCAGTACTTTAGTAGGTTGGTATATTAAGATTATATCAGTTAAAGAAATTACGGAATTTAACTGTAAATTTAAATTAAAACCTAAAACGTTGCTACTGTATTTTTTACGGTAGAACTCTGGCAACCACAGCTGCCAGTTTTTTACCGTAAATTGTACGAATTTTTTTTTACAGTGTAAGCTTTGGTTTAAAAGAGTTAAAAAATATTTGTTACCGGTCACAACTTACGGGGAAAAACTGAGCAAACACTGGGCATGGATGAAGCTTTCAAGAGTGCATGTGTTGACCGCACGCCTTTGCGCAAAACATCAAATGGAGTATACGTTGAAAGGCTACACATTCGACTGTACTCATACACTAGTGTGCGCGCATACTTTGGGCTTAAAGCTTTAATAAGTGTGTCATATTGTGCCGATGAGTCTGTGCAGTAATGATTGTGATGTTTAGCCGTAGTATCAATGTCCTGCCCAAACTCCTGCAGACCCATTCGCAAGCTCACAGTCATGGCACCACACCCCATTTTTACAGCATCAAATAACTCAGTGGTTCCGAACCCCCAGGCTTTTACAAAATATGATTAATCTCAAAATAATTTCAAAAACCCTGGATGGGAGTTTATTTTACAATATTGACACGCTGACTATACATTATTTATTCGTAACATACCTGCTAAATGTTTATTTGCAGTATTAAGGAGTATACTATTATACTTTTACTACTGTATACACACAGACATTGCTAGTAAATTTGAAAAAAATATTTACAAAGAAATGTCAAGTAACACATTACATTAAATTTTAATTTTAATATTTTGCAAAATGTACTAAATATGTATAATTTGCATTATTTGTTATATCAGTTTTAGTTTTAGCTATTTTAGCATATCAAATTAAACTGATGAGAAATGTGAATTTAAATTATAATATAACAAATATTATAATAAATAATAAATAATAAAAATGTAAAAAATAATAAATATCATTATATCAAAATAAAAATAATTTTATCTTAGTTAATGTAATTTGTTTATTTAATGCAATAACCTAGACTATTGAGACCAGAAAGAAAGAGCTCGGTGAACAAACTAAGGATTATTTGAGTTTTACAAATGTTGATGTATTTTTCTCGAGACAATTTTAAGCAATATGGCCAAGTATACAAAATATTTAGCGACAGCTGTGTGCTTATCTCAGAACAACCAAATATTTTCCTGCTTTCCTCAACTTTCTCTCCCTCACACACTCTTTTCATTCAGTAAATTAATAATTACTGCAGCAGTTGAAGGCAGTATTGGCGAGGTTATTGCTAACTCAGTGTTATTTGCTGGCTGGGCTTGACTGATGATTCAGTGAAATTAGCTTTTTAGCTAAAGAACCTCTCAGGAACGCTCCTCACTCATTGTGTGTGTGTGTGTGTGTGTGTGTGTGTGTGTGTTGGCTATGTGTTCCACCGAATGCATCTTCTGGCATTGCTGGAGCCAGTACAGCTGCATCAGAAAGAGAGAGGGGGGCTCTTTTGGCAGCCAGGGGGTCTGGATAATCCCATCATCTGGCCGGTTCAAACCCCGAGTGGCAAAGCAGGGAGTCTTCTTCAGACTTATCTTTTCATCCTTCTCTTTCTCTCAATCTTTCCATCATGTCTGGCCAAACAGGTCACAAATCTTTTTCTCCACTAAAACTGAAAGTGTCTTGTAGCACTGTAATTCTTGTAGTCTATATATATATATATATATATATATATATATATAACTGCAAGCCAGCACAGGAGCAATGTTATGTTTTAGGTAAGTTTAGGTTTAAACCTGTTTTCTGTGAGTAAATATACAATACAATACAATACAATACAATACAATATAATATAATATAATATGTAAAAGTATTTGTATACTTAAGTTGCAATGATTACTGTAGGTAACATACAGTTTGATTTTATTTATTTACTTACCAAAAATCTATTTTAAATGAATACCTGTATAATATAATATAATATAAAAGTATTTGTATACTTAAATATAAATACATGTATGCATATAATATAATATACACAAATATAAAGTGTAGAAATTACAATGATTATTGTTATTTTACTGTTTGATAATGCAAATTTAATTTCATCATTATGTAATAAATCAAGCAACAACAAAAAAGGTGGCACTGACTTTATATTACTTATGTAAATATAATGTAATATAACAAAATTTTATATCATATATAAAATAATAAGTTCATTAAATTTTAATAAATACTAATAATATATAAAATTAAGCTGCAATAATAGTAAGCAAAATAAACTTTGACAATATTAATAGTATTTATTTTTTAAATAATTTATTGTTTTATTTTATTTATTTATTTTTATTTATTTATTTATTTATTTTTGTTATTATTATTATTTTTTAAACCAAGCACAACTGTACTTAAATATAAATATATCAAGTATGACAGGTGCCTGACAACTTTGTCCTCACGATAAAATGGGGATGTCACTGAATCTCAATTCATTGTCATATGTGAATGCTGGATGAGTGAATGGGTGGATGTCAGAGCTGGATTTATGGCAGTGCTGATGTGGCTCAATAAGTATTAGCACTTCAGCAGTGCTCTTTTATTATCACACTCCTCCTCCTGGCATCCCCCGTCTGGACAAGAACCAGCAACAGCAATAGAGTCACAGAGCCACAGAGCAGGCCACGAATGCATGACAGCGAGGAAAAACAGCATCCATAAACAAAGACAGGCAATAAAAAAATATTTATGAATGTCTTTGACTCATTTAGTTTTCATTTTATTTCCTTTAATCCAAATCCAATTCACGCTTGCTACTTCACTTCTGAATGAAAGTTGTAAATCTGGATGATATTTGACTTTCCTTTTTTCTTTTTTTTTTTCCCCTAAAATATTGAATTCAACACTAACACGAATGGCTTCTTTATTCTTAAAATGATGGTGGTTCATCCAGATGCTCCTCAATAATTTAATTCTCCCAGAATTGTCTACCTGAGAATGTTCATAGACTGAATGGCAAGTAAATGCACTCAAAGCCTTTCAATTGCCACACACACACACAGCTCAGAGCCCCTCAATTGAATTGTCAGTGTGAGTGCAGCGCTTCTGTGGATTCTCTGTGTGTGGTGATCCCGCGTGGCCCTCAGAAGAGCTTGCAGCATTGTGTGTGTGACAAAGGCAGTTAGCAGAGCCGATCAGCCCTCGCTGAAACAGGGAAAAGCCGTGGGATAAACTGCACTCTGACAGAATGTATCTGCTTTGTTAATGGGACAAGCAGGATCACGGGATGGAGAATGAAAGCGGCTCTATCTGTCTGTCATGGCCATTCAGCCTGGACACGTACACACATACACACTGATTTCCTCTGAGAAGAAGGCCGGGAGAGATAATATGCATTGAGGATTAGCTCACACACTTACCGTATGTGGCGAAAGTGAATTCGGTTATCTGTCTGTCTCTTTGGATTGACTCTATAGAGTGAATAGTGACCGGACTGAATGATATAGCTGAAAAAAGGGTCTATATCCTGATATGTATCATCCGTTTGATGATAGTTACTTATTAATGTACTTCCTCCGAAATAGCTTAAAATTAAAGTCAAGCCAAGAATATTCAAAATGTGTATTAAATCAAAAATAAAATACTGTTAAAATGTAGATTACGTATATAATGCTTTTCACTAAACACAAAAATGAAGAATAGTTCATTATATTTTTAATCATGCACTAACATGACAATAAAAGTCATATTAGTGACATATATTTTTAATAAAGCATTTTAAATGTGCTTGCCAGTGTCACCCTTGGCTTGCTCAGTTGCAGTGTTAATTTTGACAGCAAATTTAGATTTAGTTAATTGTTTTTTTGACTAAAATACCATTTAGTTTTAGTCATATTGTAGTCATATGAATTGTTTTTAGTTTTAGTCTAGTTTTAGTCTACTAAATATCATACGATTTCAGTCGACTAAATCTACAGTAAATTTGGCCGGCTAAAATCGAATAGGTTTATTTACAGTGCAATGCATTTATTAAGCATTTCTCTAAAATTTCCAAACTCATTATATAGGTTTAATATTAATGTTTTATCAGGATGGACACCGATTTAACTGTGGTGACACACAAAATGCCTTAACGTTAAAATAAAATAAAACCACTTCTCATAAAGAACAAGGTCTTCTTTTCAATTAAATACCAATGGTTATATAGGCTAATTATGCATTCTTTATGACAACTTGTTTACCATATTCTTCATTCTTTCAAGCAGACATCTTTATTTCTATAAATTAATTTTGATTCATCTTTAGGGCTACTAAGGTGATTCAGTCAAGAGCAGTGAGTTATTTTCTGTCTTTCTTTTGTTGCTTGATTAACATCGATGACTAACTGAATTAGGCTGCTATCCCTTTAAAACTGAATGGATGCAATGTACTGATACACGTTCTCCCAACTGTTTACATTCACTTAAAGGGGTCATCGGATGCAAAATTCACTTTTCAAGTTGTTTAAACATAAATGTGTGTTGCAAGTGTGTGAACACATCCATCCTATAATGATAAAAATCCCTATTTTAAAATCCCCTTTCTCAAATCAGGCTGTTCTGAGAGTCCTGTCAGAATGATGTAGTTCTGTACAGCCCCCCCCCCCCCCCCACAATAGTTGCTTGACAAGACCGTCTTACCTTCGACCCACCCTGAGAGAGCTAAGAGCTGTCCGCCTCCGGTGCAAGGGAAGACAAGATGTCTCTGATTAAGCGATTGAGGTGTTTTGTTGTTGGATGTAATAATGAATAAAGCAGTCATCATTTACTCCGGAGATCTGAGCCAGTGAAGATGCAGAGGATTAACTTCACTTTCGATCTGCCTAAATGTGTCTATGTTCGCCCGAATCATTCGTGATCCAGCTTCATCTACTGAAGAATTGAGCATAACGTTTTTTTTATAAATCTTTGCAAATCACCTTTCCTAATAATGCACTAGTTAGCCAGTTTCGCACTGAAGTAAACAGTACTGCTAGTCACCCCATGGAAGAGAGGGGCGAGGTCAGAAGAGTCATGAGCATTTAAAGGGACACGGACTAAACAACGGCTTGATGAAAACAGCGCTGATTTTGACAGGGTAAAGAAGGTGTTTTTTCATCTCGTTTTCATTTATTGACGAAAATGTCAATAGATTTGCGTCATAGTTTTTGTCATTCAAAACGAGTTTTAGTTCGTTATCGTCTCGTTTTCTTTGGTGAAAAAAATGTTGTTGACGAAAATTATGACGAAAGTTATTCGTAAAAGAAATTTACACTGCTCAGTTGGTGTTATATAACAGATATATAACAGATAATAGATTATTAATATTCAGTCATATTATTGATTAAAATGTACTGACACTGAAACAAATATTGAGCTAAATAATAACACTATTGTCTTCTGTAGAGCTGTTTTATCGCTGAACTGAATTTGTTTCATAATTGATTAAATTTGCAACACTAAAACTGTTATTGAACTAAACTGAAACAACATTGAACTAAATTGAGCCGAATGATGACACTATTGTCTTCTGTAGAGCTCATTTACAGCTATAATCAATTAATTTTACAACATTAACACTGTTCTTTCCTATCTATTAATGTGACGTAGTTTTAAAACAATCTGTATTGTGTAAAGTGCTATAAAAATGTGGAGTCTGATCTCATGACAGAAACGTAACCGTGGGAACTTTTTTGCAAGATGTGGAATACGTAGCGTCATGTTCATTTTGTGACATTTTCGATGTTAAATATCCAGTGAGTGGCCCTAAAAGAGTGTTGTTGTTGTTTTTTTTTTTCCCTGGAACAGATTAACATACATATGGTATGATTTATGTGACGTTGGTTTAGTAGGTTTCACCGCAGTTCTAACTTGAAATGTCCGTTGAGTGGCGCTATAACTCTAATGTTCAGCAGTGTTAATTTCGTCGACGAAGACGACGACAAAAAATATTCGTCAACGAACCTTTTTTCTGTGACTAAGACGAGACGTTGACGAGCTAAAACTAATATCTGATGATAAAAACTATGACGAAATTTATGCGCGTCTTCGTTAACAAGACGAGACGGACTAAAATGTTATTTGAGGACTACCGGACATTCAAAATACATCCTATAGGCTAAGTTAACGGTCTTGTCTTTCAAAATGTGCGTCTCTGTCACTGGATAAGGTGCGTTTGCTTGGCAGCCGCAGTGGACGGATAGGCTACCAAAACGCGAAGTAGCGATCTGAAACAATGGCCTCAGACTAAAACTAGACTAAAACTATGAAAGACTCAAATGACTAAAATGTGACTAAGACTATTAAGCATTTTCGTCTCAAGATAAAGACTAAGACTAAATCAAAAATGCCTGCCAAAATTAACACTGATGTTCAGTGACGTTTTAAAATAATGTACCATCTGCACTACACCTAAACCTAACCGATAGTATAATTATGTCTTTGACTTACACTGACACCTAGTGGTGTGGATGAAGGTTTTCTGTGTAAAAAAAGGGTTTTTGTAGTTATTCATGGTTAACTTATATATAAATAAATAATAAAATATAATAATGTGTCCAATAACAAAAGGTAAATGAAATGAACCAAATAATATCGGGCTGGTCATGTGATCTCCCCATGTGAAATCAAAAAGTTTTTATAAGGCTACAGATATGACTCGAATCTTCATCACATGTAAATGTCACTTAAAACATATTTCTCAAAACTACTGTTCATTTAGAAGTAAAACTTTGAGGAAAAAATTAAGGAGTGCACATTTACATTATGAATTTATAATGAACCATTTCCAACATTTTGAGTGATGATATAAACTATCATTAAAATACAGAGTTCTGGCATGAAACTCTAGATGGTGCAGTCCGACAGGTCTAACTAAATCTGAACTAATGACATCATTATCGCATGGCACAGCTGATAGGTTTTATCCTGTATCAGTAGCCAATGAGCTCACTGCTCAATATTCAAATACCTGGCTTTTGTTTGGCAGCGCACTTCAGAACAGCTGAAATCAACATCTAAGATAAATGAATGCTCTTTCAATCAATATCGCTGTGTCGTCTGCCTATTTGAATACAAAAATGAGCAACAATAAACAAGTTTAAACTAAGTGTAATGTTAGCAGTTTCCATTATTAAGCAGCGAAATATTAAGCATATTAGCAGCAGCATTTAGCATCTGCGCATGTAATCGTTCTGAGGACACGCTAGTAATGGACATGAAAACAGGTTAAACGAAATAAGTATTCTTGTGTATGCATTTCAACTGGGGTTCACCATATACATCGGCGTAATCTCAATTTTCACTTTCGTTATTTCTAAGGTCAATGTTTTCATCGTGATGAGAGTGTGGTTGATCTCAGCTACACACAGTCCGAAGCACGTGCTTATCGCAGTCATATCAATGACGGTGTTGCGGAATTAACAGTTATCGCATAAGATCCCTATCTATGGTTGATGTAGTCCTGAATGAAATGCATTATGGGTAGTGTAGTTCGGAGAAATGTGCCCATGTGACGTGTGCTCTAGCCATGCTATGTGTAGTTCAGAAAACGGAGAAAGAACATTTATATTCTGCTTTTATTTCAGTTATTTCAAGTCATTCCACCCAGGAGTTTTGTGAACTGTAACCCTGATAACTTTTATCTACACTAGAGAGTTAAAAAGCATGCATCGGCTAACTTTGTCCGTCTCATCATTGCACGAACATGAATTAACGAGCTGTTACGCTGCCGCTGGGACTGATGAAGTCTAGAAAGTAACAGCAGATATCAAATGACTAAATTATGATATTTGCTCAGGTGGATGCTGGGATCTTATCTATCGGATTGCAACATATTGAGAAAAATTGAGATTACACCGATGTATGTGGTGAACCCCAGTTGAAATGCATACACAAGAATACTTATTTTGTTTAACCTGTTTTCATGTCCGTTACTAGCATGTCCTGTACATTGCCTATTTGTATATTATTATTTTATTATCTGTCCTGTCGCTGTTTTTTTGTTGCTCTGTGGAGCTTCAGTCACTATAACAAATTCCTTGTATGTTTACCTGGCCAATAAAGCTCATTCTCATTCTGATTCTGATCCATTTTGTTAATTAACATTACACATAGTGTGCGTCTAATTAGAGTTAAGCCAGTCGGCGTGGTAGCCCAAGCACACAAAATCCTAGGCCACTATTGTTAAGCTGGTCGGCGTAGCGAAGGCGCACATAGTCGTAGGCTACTATTGTTAAGATGGTTGGCGCGGTAGCGAAGGCACACATAGTTATAGGCCACTAGTGTTAAGCCGGTCAAAGTGGTAGCCTATGCTCACATAGTCATAGGCCACTAGTGTTAAGCCAGTCGGCGTGGTAGCCCAGGCACACATAGCCATAGGCCACTGGCGTTAAGCCGGTCGGCATGGTAGCCCAGGCACACATTAATAGTAATACTTGCACCAGCAGCAGGAGCGTAGCAGATCTATTCCGCCAAGACCAAATACATTAACATTGTCATGTACATTACCATGCCAATCCCTCTGAGAGTTGTCATGACAGAACTGAGTTTAACAGAGTTGATCGTTTCAACTTCTGTATTTCACAGAAGTGAATTGAACTTGAAATAAATTCTAATATTTAAGATTAAGTCACACATTTAACTTCATCTGGATTTTCTCTTTAAGTTCTTTGCTCTAATGTGGAACATATGAATGAATGAGATATCATTGTATCTGTATTGAAACTGTGTATTCTCTGAACAAGAGGGACTGAGGTCACAACGGCTGTTTGTCTGTGCCCTTTCTGGCCACAACAGGAGTCTGATCAATTCTTCCTGGTTGACCAATATGCATTTTTCAGTGACCGATGCCACTGGCTGTATCTATAGAAATGGGAAACCGATGGTCTATATAATTCCAATACACGTTGACATTCATTGAATGTCATCACATTAGATACAGAGTATTAAACCAAGTGGCTTTCATGAAGCACAAGCACATGTTTCAAGCAAAACTATTTCACAAATAACCACAAAACATAAGTTTGCCTGATTTGACCATTTTGAAAAAGAAGTGCAGTAAATTGTATAAACATTTACTTGTAGAGTACTTTAAATCTTAAATGCATATAAAAACATAGAAGGCAACTTAAGTATACTAAAAGTACAATTTGTACAACAACATTTCCTAATGACCTTTTGTATTTCCATTAAATGAATGTACTAGTTTGATAACGCTTTAATTTAATATTTTGTTTTGGGCTTTGGATTTTACGGCGCTAAGTTATATTTATGAAATAGTTATAATTAATTTATTACCTGTTACTAGTTTTTGAAAATAGACCTGAATATGAAATTTCCAACGTAAACTGTCATATTTATTGAAATGCTTTGGAGCACATTTACGTTTGGTCTCTTTTTAAGGAAGGTACCTGGTAGATAAAAAAATTTAAATAAAGTGTGTGTGTGTGTTGTCACATAGCAAGTGCCAAAACCTTTATGAAAATGTTTCATACATTCGGATTAAGTAAAAAAAAAAAACACTCTTAAAACTTACAATTTGTAGTAATGTGAGATTAATGGTTTTATTCAATGTAAATTTTAAATAACTTTAACAATCTGTATTGTTTATTTTGATAATGCATTTAAAGTTAATCTATTTAAATATACTAAATTGTAACATTTGTAGTCACCCTTATGTGGGGTGATTTTCTGATTTCTGATTTTTTTTTTTTTTGTGGGTCATGTGGGTGATCATGTGATTTATGTTTGTCCTGTATATAAGGGCTGAGCTATGTATGTGTTTATTGTCTGATGAAGAGCTTTTAGCCTCAGAATGTCATCTGTGGTGAGTACATAAATATTTTCTACTTTTGGAGCTGTGGTGTGCCAGCTATGCTTTTCTTGTTCTAATTTGTAACATTATCAGTACAATATATTTAAATACAATAAGTCATGCAATTTAACAGAAAGTGTATTTTAGTATACTATACATGCTTTTTAGTGCTTTCAGCAGTACATTTTAAACATATTTCAAAGACAACAGAATCATACAATTGCATAAAAGATGTACTTAAGTGGGTCAAAAAATCCCCACTAAAATTTTGCTAATTGAATTTAATATAAATGTAAATTATTACTTTTTTTATTTTACATTTACATTTATAATTAAATGTCTGAAAACATTACATATTCTTTAAAAGTATTATCTCCATAAGTACTTTTTATTTTTTTTTTAATATATGCTTAAGTCTACTTCTTTTTCACAAGGGGATTTTAAATTGTAAATCTATTTTTTTATCACCATGTGTGCTCCCAGGGAATAAAATCTACAACAATGGCATTGTTAGTGCTATAGTTTTTAAGGTACAGTAACACACCCAGTACACATGGCCTATCAGCAACTAAGATGTTTCAAGGGTTTGGTGGTCTTTCCCTCTGCTGTTAGTGCAGGAGGAGCACAGGTGTAACTCTGAGCTGTGAAGACAGGTGAGAATAAAGGTGTCACCTTCCAAGACATCCTCAGTTTAAGGTGTCATCCAGCAATGAAGCATGAAGCTGCAAAGCATCAAGCGATGTGCGAAGCTTGTTTCACACATCCTACAGCACCTCAGTGTTACCACAGCATCAGGCAGCACTGAGCTTTCACACCGAAAATAAAAGAACCATTCCATTCAAAACATTTAGAAAAGCAAATCCATATTCATGGACATAATTTAAGATCAATTCGAGATAAACAAACTCTGAACATTACAACACATGTAACTAAAGTGCCAACAAAAAAAACACAACTGCAGTTTATCCACCCTGCACCGCATGCTGGGAAACCAAATGGCATAGAGACAGAATCCGAGCTGTGGAAAGAGTTGTTTCCGCAACAACACCAAGCATCTGTGAATCCGCATCCGTGTCAGCGGACAGGTGAGTAATTTTCTCCACAGGTCACTGATTTGATCATAGAGCACAAACACACCGATATACTGCACACTTCCACACATTCTCACCAGAAGAGGACAGGATAGATAGCCTGGTAATACCAAACTCTGCTACTTCTCTTTGCTTCGTAGACAGAGTCTGGAAGGGCATAATTGACAAGCGTTTACTTTCTCGTGGGGCTTGTCTGAAGTTTAAAATCATTGGTGTACCCATAAGCCAATCACATGATGTATGTTATACGCCGGTTCAGCCGCCTCGAACTTCCGCTGTAAACGGATGTATGCGGCAAAAACAAAACCATTGAGCGAGATACCGGAGTAAAGATGGCTGTGAACGACTTTTGCAGATTATGTGAAGTAAATCTACGCATGCACGGTACAATTAGTGCATCTAAACTAACATTTGACAGTAACCTGATCGTCCTTGAGGGCAACCAAGCGGGACACAATCAAAATTATCGCCTTGCCGGACTTTGGCCTCCCCAGTTTCTCGCTGACGAACGGTAACAGTTGATAAATTAAACTTTTCCCAAAACCTGTCAGGAGTAGAGCCACAACATCACCTCCATTCAAAATGTGAACCAAACACTCTTCTTGTTTGGGCTTCAGTTGGCAAATGCCGGAAATATTCTCCACAACAGAGCGAATAGCATCACGTGTTAGCGTCTACGTCACGGCTCTCAGCCCACTCTCTGTTCGTTGGTTGGCAATTGAGCGGAAGTACGAATTCTGACGTAGTCTGGCTGCAGGATAGAAACAACAGGATGTTGAATTGTTGAAAGTGATAGAAATGCTAGATACTGGTAATAACAATAAATTATACATAAAGCAAATAACCCTAAACCAAACTCTGACTGTAACATTAAGCCTACGATAAGTATATAGCATAGTTCATTAATATTACTCAGTACTTATTTGTGTAAATAGTATGTAACAGTGTAACTATAATGTGTAGGCCTATCACAAATTACAGCCTCTGTGAAAATAATCATGGTTTTTCAGTCAAAAAATCAACAGAATTTGCTATATTTAAAAGTGTTAAATGAGAAATCCAGCACTACTGTTCTGTGACTGTGACCAAAAATATAAATAAAACAGCTGATAACAACATTACCGTAATCTACATAACTGTAGTGAAGTAAAAAAACTGTTTGTAATAAACAAAACCATCATTAAGACTTTTCTAACTTCAAATTGTTGCTTCCAGCAAAAATAAAAGTCCTCTATCTATAATATTGCTTTTTCTATTGGAAAAGTATTTTTCACTTGAGAAGCATTATCATGGATTATGGACTCATATTTTGTCCAGAAGCGATGGCATTTTGTTTATGACAAACACACAGCTTTTTGCCTCAGCATTTCATTCATTGATGGACTGGAGTGGTGTGGATTACTGATGTTTTTATCAGCTGTTTGGACTCTCATTCTGACGGCACCCATTCACTGCAGAGCATCCATTCGAGAGCAAGTGATGTAATGCTAAATTTCTCCCAAATCTGTTGCGATATAAAAACAAACTCATCTACATCTCGGATGGCCTGAGGGTATATCAAATTTTAATTCATCTTGTTTGCTTACTCAAAACAAACAAAAAACACTGAATTTAAATCAGAATTTTATATGACCCTGGTAACAACAGAACATCACTGCTGCAATCTGTGATCCTTTAGCACAGACTGGCTGTACATTTGTATTCTTTTATTCTGATGTTGGCAATGTGAGAACAGGGTGGAACATGGAGAATCAGAGACAAGCAAAAAAGAAAACACAAAAAACAACAACATCAAAACACAGACTTGGATTGTGCCAGCTCAACCTGATACAACCTCAAAACCCTGCTGAGACAAAAGTAGAGAAAGATTTAAAAACAGGAGAGAGAAAAAGAATATCACAAGAGCATGTGTGCAGAAAGAGAACGGAGGGAAAGGTACAGTGACAAACTGAAAAGTTTGCAAACAAAATGCCGTGCGTGTGTCTGCAAAAAATAACACCAAATCACTCCACCACATTCACAAGAGAGCAAAAGTGCAGACAGATGTGCAGAAACTATCCATTATAGAAAATCTGTCAGCCTGCATATCCATTTTAAAACTGCAGAAATCATGTCACAAAAGGGATTGTCTGCCCAAACCATAGAGGATGGTGGGAGTATTCAAGAAACGTGGAGATTTATCATAATTATAATTTTATAACACAATGTGAATTTTTTTCACAATATTACAATATGAGTTCCCATATAATCATTTTTGTTAAAGCTGCAGTCCGTAACTTATTTTGGTTAAAAATTATCCGAAATCAATATTTGAGAAATTACATAACCAGCCATTGTTCAAAACAATCACCTTACTTTAGCCCGATTCACAACGATTAGTTTATAATAATGTTTTCTGATTTGAGTGGTACAGGTAGGTTTCAGCGGGAAATTGGAGCATGGCACTGCGTCATTGCGTCACGTCTGTAAATAAAGAAGTTTTCCCAGCTAGCAGGCTATTGCACGTGAGGATCCTGCAGGTGCCGGGTCATTTATAGCCTTATCTCACAGCAGCTAGAATAATTAAATTTATAATTTTGATGACGGATTGTAGTCCAGAAAGGATTGTGTGTTAATGAAACACATGTGAATGAAATTAAATTATATTCCAGTTTTAAAGTTTTAGTGCTTCTGATTACAAATAGCCAACGTGGTGTGAGGCGTGGCCCGAGCACCTATCAGCGTCGCCCTGGCAACAGAGGAGAAACACCTGCTCCCAATCACCACGGGCTGATCGGTCCCAGCTGAGAGGACTTCACACACGGCTACAAAAGCCATGTGGATGCACACATGGGTGAGCAATGTCTCCCGACGCAAGGAAACTAACAAACCTATCTTCTGTCCCGCCGAGAGCTCGGAGTGACCGATCAGCCCGACACCTCCCGCACTGTCTCCCGAAGCACCGAGCACAGCAGCACGAGGAGGAACGCGACACTCTGCACGCCCCACGGACACAGGAGTTGTTAGCACCTGCACCTTTTCTGTTTGAGCCCAATAAATACACCCTCCGGGGCATTTATTGCACGTTCGCCTGTCGTGTGATCCTTCAGCCCGCTACACTGGTGGAGAATGCGAGCAGATTGCTGAAGGATCGCCGACTTTCATAACAGCCCCAAGTAATTTTTTTTTTTTTTTTTTGCTCTTCACTCTGTTTCAGACAGGTATCGGCGGCCGCCGCTCCCCAGCCATGGAGGAACTGTTAAAGCATCTAACAGAAGTAAGCATTCGCCAGCAGCAAATAGTGGAGCACATGGCCGCTCGCCAGGGAGAGACGGAGAGAGAGATCGCTGCCCTCCGCCTGTCCACTGCCCAGCGGGTTCCGCTGCCCGACCCCCGCGTACAAGCCACCCAACTTTTGCCGAAGATGACGGCACACGATGACATCGAGAACTATCTGAAGATGTTCGAGGCCATCGCGACGCGGGAGGCGTGGCCGCGGGAAGAATGGGCACGGGTACTGGCACCGCTTCTCACCGGAGAACCGCAGCAGGCGTATTTCTCACTTCCCACCTCCCTAATGGAGTCATACGATGAGTTGCGGAAGGAAATCCTGGCCCGCGTCGGCCTCTCCCCCATTTCGGCCGCCCAGCTGTTTCACACATGGGAGTACAACAGCCGGTTACCAGCCCGTGCCAAAGCTGCCGAACTATCTCGTCTCTCCCAACACTGGCTATTGACTGGGGAACCCAGCGCCGCCCAGGTCGCCGAACGAGTCGTGGTGGACCGGTTCCTTCGAGCACTTCCCCGTCCTCTTCGGCAGGCGGCGGGTATGCGGAACCCGCAAACCATCGGGGAATTAGTGGAGGCCATCGAGCTGGCGGAGGCAACGCAACGCCGGGAGGCTGGGGAGCGAGCACCGCCTTTTCCCCGGAGGGTGTTCCCGGAGCGACGCACGCCGGAGGGCACCCAGCGCGCAGTTGGCAGGCCAGCGGTTCCCGGCGCCCAGGATGAGCCAATGCCCACAGATCCACCGCACTCCCCGGACCGGGCCTGGCTGGCAGGTTGTACGGTACATCGAAGGCCACCCCCAGAGGGACCGCACGCCAGGGTAAAAATAAACGGCCGTCACTACCAGGCCCTCCTGGATTCCGGCAGTGCCATCAGCCTGATCCGCCCCACGGTGTTGCCACCGCCGACGAGGGCCAAAGCGCACATCCCCATCGCCTGCGTTCATGGCGAAACCCGTCGTGTGCCAGCCAGACAAGTCACCATCACAGCGGCCCCGGGCACCTGGCCAGTCGAAGTCGGCGTCGTTGACGATCTCCCCGTCCCCGTTCTTCTCGGACGAGACTGGCCAGGGTTCGACCGTCTGCTCGCCGCTGCTGCTCAGCCTGCCAGCCCAGCCGGGAACCGCCGTCGCAAGAAGCCGAGCCGAGGTCCCTGACGACGACCGGCCCTCGTGACAACCGACAGCGCCAGAGATGGTGAGTCCCTCCCTCAAACCGCTAACCTCTTCTATGATGTGTTCCAACAGGCTAGGAGGGAGGGAACCTTTGCGAAGGAGCAACTCGGGGACGATCGGCTCAAACACTGCTGGGTCCAAGTGAGGGTAATCGAAGGGAAAAACGCGCATCCGCCACCCCACCCAACGCCCCACTTTGTGGTCCAGAATGGCCTGCTATACTGTGTCGCCCAGCGGAGGGGGGAGGAAGTGAAATTGTTGGTGGTACCTCGCTCCAAAGTGGCGACGATTATGGAGTTAGCCCACTCTCATCCGATGGCTGGCCACCTGGGGGCGCAGAACACCATCCAACGTATCAGAGACCGATTCCACTGGCCCGGCTTGGATGCCGACGTTAAAAGATTCTGCCAGGCGTGCCCGGTGTGCCAGCGGACGTCGCCACGGACCCCTCCCCCCACTCCGCTAATCCCGCTTCCTATAATCGAGGTGCCCTTCGAGCGGATAGGAATGGATTTAGTAGGGCCGCTGCCAAAGTCTGCCCGGGGACATGAACACATCCTCGTCATCGTGGACTATGCGACCCGCTACCCAGAAGCCATCCCTCTTCGCAAAGCCACCTCGAAGGCGGTTGCCCAGGAGCTCTTCATGCTGTGTAGCCGGGTCGGCATCCCCAAAGAGATCCTGACCGACCAGGGCACCCCCTTCATGTCCCGGATGATGGCCGACCTCTGCCGCCTCCTCAATATCAAGTAGCTTCACACCACGGTATACCACCCGCAGACCGATGGGCTGGTAGAAAGATTCAACCAGACGCTGAAGCAGATGCTCCGTCGCGTGGCTGCTGAGGACCGTCGGGATTGGGACCGTATGCTTCCGTATGTCCTCTTTGGCATACGAGAGGTGCCCCAGGCCTCCACCGGGTTCACGCCCTTCGAGCTCCTATTTGGACGACAGCCCCGGGGGCTGCTCGACGTTGCCAAAGAGGCCTGGGAGCAGCAGCCCGCCGCCCATCGGTCCACCATTGAGCACGTCCGGGACATGAGGGAGAGGATCGACCGAGTCATGCTGCTCGTCAGGGAGCATCTCGGGAGGGCCCAAGAAGCGCAAAAACGCCATTACGACCGGGCGGCCCAACCACGGGAGTTCCAACCGGGGGACCACGTGCTGGTCCTAGTCCCCACCACAGCCTGTAAATTTCTCGCCCAGTGGCAAGGCCCGTACACGGTGACGGAACAGGTGGGGCCGGTCACCTACCGCGTCCGCCAACCCGGGAGGAGAAAAGAGGAACAAATCTACCACATCAACCTCCTCAAGCGCTGGGTCGGGACTGGGGCCCAGCTATCTGCACTGGCGACCACGAGTCCCGTGGTTGTGGATATCAGCACCCACCTCTCGGCCGCCCAGAAGACGGAGCTCCAACATCTGGTCGGTCAGTTCTTGGATGTGTTCTCCCCACAGCCCGGGCGGACCAATGTTCTCGAACACGACGTGCACACACCGCCAGGGGTCGTCGTCAGGCAGCGCCCCTACCGAATCCCTGAGGCTCGGCGGCACGCCATCGAGGAGGAAATACAGGAGATGTTGAGGTTAGGAGTAATTGAGCCCTCTCGCAGCCCTTGGTCCAGCCCCATCGTGATGGTCCCGAAGCCGGATGGCACCCTCCGGTTTTGTAACGACTTCCGCCGGCTCAACGAGGTCTCCGAGTTTGACGGCTACCCCATGCCTCGGGTCGACGAGCTCCTGGACCGTCTGGGGAGGGCCCGGTTCATCTCCACGTTGGACCTCACAAAAGGGTATTGGCAAGTACCCCTGTCGTCCCAGGCCAAGCCGAAGACTGCCTTCTCCACCCCCTCCGGGCACTGGCAATACCGGGTTCTCCCCTTCGGGCTGCACGGGGCGCCCGCGACGTTCCAGCGAATGATGGACATCCTGCTGCGACCACACCAGGAGTACGCGGCGGCCTATCTGGACGACGTCGTGGTGCACTCGGAGACCTGGAACGACCATCTTGAGCGGTTACGGAGGGTGCTGTTGGAGCTGCGACGGGCTGGGCTCACCGCCAACCCAAAAAAATGTCATCTCGCTCTGCCTGAAGTTAAGTACCTCGGGTATCAGGTGGGTCGTGGCCTGATCAGACCCCAGGAAACGAAAGTGGCAGCGATTCTCTCGGCCCCCCGGCCTACCTCAAAAACTCAGGTATGAGCATTTTTGGGTTTGGCGGGCTACTATCGCTGCTTTATTCCTAACTTCTCCTCCTTAGCAACCCCTTTGACAGACCTGACCAAGAAGGGGCGGCCGGAGAAGGTACCCTGGGGACCCGCCGAGGAAGAAGCCTTCCGGCTGATAAAGGCAGCGCTCACCTCGGAACCGGTGTTGTGTGCACCCGACTTTAACCGCCCCTTCTTGTTACAGACGGATGCCTCCAACACCGGGTTGGGAGCCGTTCTCTCCCAGGTACAGAACGGTGAGGAACACCCGGTGATGTTCATCAGCCGAAAGCTGTCCCCCACGGAACAACGCTAGGCCGCAGTAGAGAAGGAAGCGTTGGCCGTCAAGTGGGCAGTCCTGGAGCTCAGGTATTACCTCCTCGGCAGAAAGTTTACCCTGGTCACTGACCATGCCCCGCTGCAGTGGATGGCCCGGGCCAAAGACACCAACGCCCGGATAACTCGCTGGTTCCTGGCACTCCAGGACTTCCACTTTGACGTACGTCATCGGGCCGGGACCGCCAATGCCAACGCCGACGGACTCTCGCGGATGTGGCCAGCTTTCGCAGGTCTGTCAAAGGTTCCCCCTCCCTCAATCCCCATCTCTCCCCTTGTTC
The DNA here is from genome assembly GCF_936440315.1 of Barbus barbus. Classification (NCBI taxonomy): domain Eukaryota; kingdom Metazoa; phylum Chordata; class Actinopteri; order Cypriniformes; family Cyprinidae; genus Barbus; species Barbus barbus. The sequence goes on from NC_136742.1 coordinate 7,686,380, forward strand.
GCAGGACCAGGACGTCGCTTAGGGGGGGGGAATGTGAGGCGTGGCCCGAGCACCTATCAGCGTCGCCCTGGCAACAGAGGAGAAACACCTGCTCCCAATCACCACGGGCTGATCGGTCCCAGCTGAGAGGACTTCACACACGGCTACAAAAGCCGTGTGGATGCACACATGGGTGAGCAATGTCTCCCGACGCAAGGAAACTAACAAACCTATCTTCTGTCCCACAGAGAGCTCGGAGTGACCGATCAACCCGACACCTCCCGCACTGTCTCCCGAAGCACCGAGCACAGCAGCACGAGGAGGAACGCGACACTCTGCACGCCCCACGGACACGGGAGTTGTTAGCACCTGCACCTTTTCTGTTTGAGCCCAATAAATACACCCTCCGGGGCATTTATTGCACGTTCGCCTGTCGTGTGATCCTTCAGCCCGCTACAGTGGGATTACACAAGTTTTTGTATTTTAAATAGAACCAGTTTGAAGGAAGATTAATTTGCTATTGTGGATTAAAGTAATTTCTTAATATGAAATTTGAATGGCATGACAATTAGATTAGACTGTACAAAAATTGAAATCTACACGCTATTACTATGCTCATAGTCACGCAATGCTGATGTTTTTAACATTAATAATTTGAGAAGAAAGTATAACAATGATAATACTTTGCACTGTTAGATGTGATATGAGCTAACTGATCTTTAGAGTTAATCACCATAGGTAGCGCGATTTATTGTAATCCTTTTTCCTCAGTTGGGCAGAACAAACGTGGCAGACTTGTTCAGATGACATTATATGGTGAAAATTCTGATTTGAGTCATATATTCCAAGACATTGCTTAGAATCTGTGATTGCGACGTACAGTAAATATCCACACCGGTGCAGTGACTGACAGCTACACATTCACCTCAAAACATTAGATTCATCCACGCTGGAGCCGTGCCGGAACACTGGATCACAGCCATGCACACAAAAACATTCCGCAAGAAACTGCAATTCCAGGTTTTCAAACAGAGGGTGACAAAGAGGTAAACTGCAGCTTTAAATATAATAAAACAATGAACTACATTCATTTGACCCAAATAATGTCTATAACATTAAAATTTTTTTTTTTTGCTTGTGCATATTACAACATCCATGATGTCAACAAAATTTATTTTATTATTATTATTATTATTTGTATTATTTTATTTTTTTGTGTTGTAACCCTTGTGGTTTTTCCAGTCAATTGAATACTGAGAGATTTACAAGCAATTTTCAAAAAGCTGGTCATTTTTTAACGCCAAATGAGCAAAAGGATTTCCAGCACAGCTCAAGAGTAAATAACTATTCATATGGCTCTTTAGAAAACCTAAAATGATTCTTGTATGGCAGGGGTGTCCATTCCCATTCCTGGAGGGCCGGTTTAGAGCCAACACTAATTTAACAGACCCGAACCAGCTAATCAAGTTCTTTAGCATCACTAGAAACTTTCAAGCAGGCATGCTGGAGCTGAAAGTGTCTCTCCAGGAGCAGGATTGAACACCCCTGCACGGCATCACTGCGAAACCCCTTTTGGAACCTTTTTTAAGAGCATAATCCACTACATCAATTGTGCTCTGGTCTGCTGTGAGGACTCATAGGTTTCCCCTGCTGCTGCAGAAATTACATGCTTCAGATTTAACAAGCACTCTTAAAATGTACTTTTGTAGTTAGAATTACTTTTTTACTTTTTGACAAGTGGGGCCCGACAGCTAAACCTCATGAGGGAAGAACATGGCAGTTACCAAATTCTTTTTAATGTAGCTTTTGTGTTGTGAGCATTTCCTGGACGGGAGGGGTCAGACTCACCTCTTTTACTCTGTGCAGCTTTAATCAATAAAACTGACAGCGACTCTGAGCTGGGTTTTACCAGCGACCACCTGTTCGCAGACCCCCTCCTGTGATCGCTCTTTTTGTAAGTGCATTTGGTACAGCCAGTGCAAATGAGAGCGTAAGAAAGAACCGGGCACTTTAATGCACTGGTAAATATTTCCACAGCAGGAGTCCCGGTCTTAACACAAACGCTTATTATGGAGAAAAACACTATGCAGCATAAAAAAAAAACATCAGTCCTATACACTGAGAGAAGAGTACAGAACTATCACATTCCTCCACAGTATATATCTACAATTCATCATGGTTAATTTAATTTCTAAATGATCTGTGCCTGTTGTCTTTTTAGTGGTTAAACATGTAAACTGACTCTTGAGTTTGTGTCTCCTGACTCTAGATCTTCACATAAAACTTGTATGTTTTTCTTGGTTTTCAGAACATAAGTGTTATAAAAAATTCACCCATTTGCTTCAAATATTAATTCAAATGTGTTTTATGAGAGTATACTTGCCCAAGTACTGTAAAGAATAGAAAGCTACACCAACATTTGCATACAAAAATGAGAACACATATTTATTTCTTCTTTTACACACATACTAAAAGATTAAAAGGAACAGATCATCTGACATGTAAAGCAACGCATAGTTTGTTTTGTGTATTTTGTGAGTAATTGTGAAACCACTGTGGGAGAAAAAAAAATGGTTCAGATTATTTCACAAACCATAACAATTTTGTAGATACAAGCCTAAATAAAAAAAAACAGCTTTCATACAAGCCTAAATAAAATCAGAACCAGAAGTAAAAATTAAACTACTGCATGTCATCACCGCTAAGCTTCTGACAAATCTTTTCATTCGTATTTAAAATCTAGCCTACAAGTTGTAAAGTCTGAGTTAGAATCAAACATACTGTTTTAATGCACTATTAGTTACTTTGCAAAAAAAATTAAAATACATACATAAATCGAACAAATGCATGTACGTAAAGTTTCAAAGATCAATAGAACAAATTGATCTTCTTGGTATAGCAGTATTTTTTTCAGACACATACTGAGTCTGGTTTTGGACACCAACATTTCTTTAAATACTCTTTATAATCAAGATAAAGACTAATTTAATGTGAACCATGATATATTTATCTCTGTGAAGTGAAGGGGAAAATGCTTCCGACTACTAGAGCTAAACATCAATCAATATCTACTATGATAAAGTCAAGCTGTTTATCCTGATGCCTCTTTACTGATCGAAATGTCTGAGGCTGAAATAACTTTAATGGAATAGTTCATCCAAAAATGGCACAAGATGATATGACCAACAAGATATCATGGCCACAAATTAAGAATTTTCCACCAAAAGCGTATTAATTAGTCCCTAGGTTTATGTAAATCATGGCCACATTGTAATTTGTTATTGCAACCACAATTTACAGTAATTAAATTAAGGGAATAAATTATTACAGCGTGGCCATGATCTAAAACAAGGGAACAAATAATATATCGTGGCTACATTTTAACTAAATGTTTTAATGTGAGGCCACAATATTACCACAACAAGCAAAGGAGAAAAAAAAGATATTATGGCCACAAATTAAGAATTTTGAACTTAGTTCATGGTCACAATTGAGCTAAATTAAAATGAGGGAATGGATTAGTTCAATGCGGCCATGACTTAACTAAAACAAGGGAACATCTCGGTTACGGAACAAAAACAAAACGAAACAAAACATTCTCCACCCGGCCCTCCTCCGGGGGAGGGAGTGGTGAGGTCACCATCTCCCGACGAGTAGTCTCCTCCATCTCTGGGTCGCTCGTCTCAGGGCCTCTTGCACTTGTGCTTGCCGCCAGGTTTGGCGGGGGCCTGAACGGGCTGAGCATCCTGCCTGCGACCGTCCACGAAGGCTGCTGTGCGAGAGCGGGGGCGGCCGCAGGGGGGCGCCCATGGCGACGAGCAGGCTGAGGGGCTGCAGCCGGGGAGCATTCAGGAACTGTACCTTCTCCTGCTCCTTCATGTCAGCAAGACACAGCCAGAGATGGCGCTCCTGGACCACTAGCATGGACATCGCACGATCCAGAGACTGTGCGGTCACCTTCATCGCTCGAAGCGCGAGGTCTGTCGCAGCACGCAGCTCATGTAGAACCTCCAGGTCGTGACAACCCTCGTGTAGGTCTTTCAGGGCTTTGGCCTGGTGGACTTGCAGTAACGCCATGGCGTGGAGGGCAGAAGCCGTCTCCCCACAGACTCTATAAGCACTGCCAGTTAGACCTGACGAATACTTACAGGCCACCCTGCAGCGTGGTAGCGGCTGTTGGACATAGTTGCATGGCCACAGACCGCTCCACCGAGGGGATGCCCGCATACCCCAAAGCGGCCCCACCATCGAGGGTGGTGAGGGAGGAGGAGCCACAAGATTTGTTTCAGGCAGTAAAAGGTGCCTTCCACGATCTTGTAAGCTCCTCATGCACTTCCGGAAAAAATGGCATCGGTGGAGGGTGCTGAGAACCACTCCCCCCGAGAAACCACTCATCCAACCTCGAAGGATCGGGACGCGGTGGAGGATTCCACACGAGCCCAACATTCTTGGAGGCCCGGCAAAGCATAGCCGTCATCTCTGGGTCTGGCTCGGACAAAGCTACCACACCCAAAGGGGGCAACGCAGCCAAGTCGTCATCCCCAGAGAGAAAGGGCTCGCCCTCCGATACAGCGATCGCCATCTGGTCGTCAGAGGGGGCACCGAAGGAAATGCGTCGTGCACCCCATCCAGCAGAGGGCCCAGCACGCTCTTTCGGCAGCTCCACCGGCCGTGGAGTGCTTGAGGGGTGAGGAGCTGCCCTCACCGTGATCCTCAAATCACCACTGACTCCACCTGACGCAGCGTCACCCCGGGTACCAGGACGAACGCTGGATCGCGGCAGAGGGAATCCGCCATATTTGACGTAACGGAGTATATTACGCAACTCCGAGATGGTCATGTCCCCACAAGAAGAACACGAACCATCCACAAAAGCTTCCTCAGCGTGCTGAATGCCCAGACACATGAGGCAGCAATCGTGACCGTCCTGAGGCGTCAGGAAATGACCACACCCAGAAACGTACGGGTGATAAGAAATCTTTAAAAAGACGCGATCACCCGTGGTACTCTTTTAGAGAATTGCTCTTTCAGAGAAATGGTCTTAGTGCTGAAGCACGCAGGGGAGCTGGCCACCGCACACTCTTAGTGTGGCTGTCAGCCGGAAAACAATCTTTTTTTCCTCCCGTCCGACGTGACCACCGCTGCTGTGCCGTAACGCCCGCATTCGCTCGTTCAGAAACACTCTCTGGAAGGCTTTTGGAGAGCAGTAGTTTGACCACTACCACTCGGCTCCGAAGCGAAAGGATGAATTAATGCGGTGCCTTATGGGTATGCTTACAGGACATAAATGTCCTAAAAACAGAAATGTTTTTCCTCCTCGTTTTTGGAAAGGTTCACATACAGATAACAACGGTTTCAAAACGATCCCCATTCACATGTATCCATGAAAAAAACACACTATATTGTGCATGTTAGGCCACTAGATGATGTCACTTTTTCACATGGCTGGGGACTAATAAACTAATGAACCTAAACGGGGACAGGAACAGGAACTAACCAAATATGGGCACGAGAGGAGGGGAAACACAAGACACAGGAAGACAGGACTGACACCTATAGATTGACCGCCTAATACGCATGCGCATGACATTACTGTTTTCATAAATTCACATTTTGTAGTTTACTTAAAAAAAAAATATATAAAAAAAAAAACAACTTGCATTTTAAAACCTAATTTCAAAACTGTGCTTTTTCAGGCCCCCAAAATATTGTTGTGAAATGAAATGGCCAAAACGCATAAGTTTTCTGTTTTTAGTTGAAAACAGTGTTGTGTAAAGGCCCCTAAAATAATAGAACAAATTGTCGCCATTTGTGTTTTAAACCTGCAATTTTAGTTATTTGCAGAATTATCTTTAGTAGTAGTAATATCTTTATTTGTCCCTATACAGGGCAATTTAAGCAGCTTCAGACCTCACAAACATACAAATTTTATAAAAAACATCATAATAACACAACCATGACAAAAAACCCCGGGCATTTACAGTAATTCTTCATCTACTATTAAAATTCACGGTACACCTTTATCTTTGTTTCAAATAAGTATTTACACTCATGACTGCATTTGAGACAAAAGACCTAGAAGCTTTAACAGTCCTCCACTTGGGCACTTTATATCGCCTGCCTTAGGGGAGCAGTTCAAATTCTAAATACAAAATGTAAGATGTATCATCCAAGACAGTCAAAGACTTCCTAAGAACATTCCTCTCACACAGAGCAGACAAACCCAGCTGTACAGAGCCTGCACTCTTTGACCCTAAATTAACGATGCTCTGCAGCTGGGATCTAGTTGTGGCCTAATGGTTAGAGAGTTGGACTCGTAATCCAAAGGTTGCAAGTTCGAGTCTCGGGCCGGCAGGAATTGTAGGTGGGGGAGTGAATGTACAGCGCTCTCTTCACCCTCAATACCACGACTGAAGTTCCCTTGAGCAAGGCACCGAACCCCCAACTGCTCCCCGGGCGCTGCAGCATAAATGGCTGCCCACTGCTCCGGGTGTGTGTTCACGGTGTGTGTGTGTTCACTGCTGTGTGTGTGCACGTTGGATGGGTTAAATGCAGAGCACGAATTCTGAGTATGGGTCACTTTCACTTCACTTCATTTAATCCATAAAACCAACAGATCATAGCAAAGGTCAAAACTGTCTCAATAAAAGATTTATAAAACATTATCAATATAGATTTATCCACATCAAAGGATTTACGCTTCCTCAATAAATATAAACGTTTTTGTGCTTTCGATATAATCAGATTTGTGTTTTCCAATCAGTTAATGTACCCAAATACTTGTATGATCTGACCTTCTCAACTTCTTTACCCGCAATAACTACTTAAGATGCAGTTGCAACAGAATCATAAAATTCTATCGTCCTATCTTTAGTTTTGGAGACATTCATTTGTAAATGAGAACTCTCACACCAATCCAAATAATAATTCAAAATGGGCCCATGCTCTGTGTCACCTTGCTTTAACAGACTTAGCACCACTTTATCATCGGCATATTTAATAATACAGGTCCTTTTCAAAAAATTAGCATATTGTGATAAAGTTCATTATTTTCTGTAATGTACTGATAAACATTAGACTTTCGTATATTTTAGATTCATTACACACAACTGAAGTAGTTCAAGCCTTTTATTGTTTTAATATTGATGATTTTGGCATACAGCTCATGAAAACCCAAAATTCCTATCTCAAAACATTTGCATATTTCATCCGACCAATAAAAGAAAAGTGTTTTTAATACAAAAAAAGTCAACCTTCAAATAATTATGTTCAGTTATGCACTCAATACTTGGTCAATACTTGGTTAAAAAAATGACTGCTTCAATGCGGCGTGGCATGGAGGCAATCAGCCTGTGGCACTGCTGAGGTGTTATGGAGGCCCAGGATGCTTCGATAGCGGCCTTAAGCTCATCCAGAGTGTTGGGTCTTGCGTCTCTCAACTTTCTCTTCACAATATCCCACAGATTCTCTATGGGGTTCAGGTCAGGAGAGTTGGCAGGCCAATTGAGCACAGTAATACCATGGTCAGTAAACCATTTACCAGTGGTTTTGCCACTGTGAGCAGGTGCCAGGTCGTGCTGAAAAATGAAATCTTCATCTCCATAAAGCTTTTCAGCAGATGGAAGCATGAAGTGCTCCAAAATCTCCTGATAGCTAGCTGCATTGACCCTGCCCTTGATAAAACACAGTGGACCAACACCAGCATCACTGACTGTGGGTACTTGACACTGGACTTCAGGCATTTTGGCATTTCCCTCTCCCCAGTCTTCCTCCAGACTCTGGCACCTTGATTTCCGAATGACATGCAAAATTTGCTTTCATCCGAAAAAAGTACTTTGGACCACTGAGCAACAGTCCAGTGCTGCTTCTCTGTTCAAAAGTGGCTTGACCTGGGGAATGCGGCACCTGTAGCCCATTTCCTGCACACGCCTGTACACGGTGGCTCTGGATGTTTCTACTCCAGACTCAGTCCACTGCTTCCGCAGGTCCCCCAAGGTCTGGAATCGGTCCTTCTCCACAATCTTCCTCAGGGTCCGGTCACCTCTTCTCGTTGTGCTGCGTTTTCTGCCACACTTTTTCCTTCCCACAGACTTCCCACTGAGGTGCCTTGATACAGCACTCTGGGAACAGCCAGGAAAATATGCTAATTTTTTGAAAAGGACCTGTATGTCTTTCTGGATATTGACTTCTGCGCCTATCTGTATATCAAATAAATAATAAAGGTGAAAGAATACAGCCTTGCGGACAGCCCACTGAAGAATAAAGTTCCCGGGAATGTTCTCCATTTACCCGTACTGTTTGAGATCTTCTGGTCAGAAAATCTAAAATCCAGGCCACCAAACCCTTAGGAACATCAAATTCAGAAATCAAACATTCAGCTACAAGAATTGGTTTAATAGTGTTGAACGCTGATGAAAAATATATAAATAATAAACGAGCATGATGCTTCCCGGTATGCATGTGTTTATATATAAAATTTAAGAGTGCCAGGGTGGCATCCTCCACACTCCTATTGATCCTAGGCAAATAGTAGCGGATCAGTCAACTGACTAGTATGCTCTACAAGCCAAGTTTTAATAATTATCTCAAAACACTTAATTAATAATGATATTAAAGTAAAGTAAAAAATTTGTCTAGCATTGGTCTTTTTAGGAATCGGTACAATAATGGATTTTTTCCACTCTGAGGGTACTCTCTGTAATTTCAATAAGGAAAAATGAAATAACTGATATCGAAATGACAGCTTTTATTCCTTTCCATGCTGACTGAATATTTCCCTTAATAAACTTCTCCTCCACTGATGCCTTATATTTAATTTTTGCTCTCCTAATTTCTCATTTTACTTCCTTATTAACCTGACTCTTTTCCAAATCTGTACCTTGATAAAAAACCCATTTTGTCTTATTTAAAACATGTTTCAATGATTTTGTCACCCAGGGCTTATGATTTGAATAGATTCTTACATTTTTCCGAGGTATCACAGACTCTTCACAAAAGTTAATATAAGAACTCACAACATCGGCTAGCTCGTCATTGTCTACACAAGAAGTTTTAAAAAATATCCCATTCGGTGCAATCAAAGCAGTCTTGTAACTGTAAGATGTTATCATCAGTCATTCTTTGAAATGACCTAATGACTGGCCTTGCTCTCTGCAACACTGGTTTATAACATTTTTGCAAAGAGACTGCATTATGGTCTGCACAACCAATTGGGGGTCTGGAAATATGAAAAAGGACAGTCAATATATTGCTGGAAATTTAAAAATCCCTCCAAAGAACATTTGTTAAAATCACCCATAATAAAATGGGGAGCATCCAATGAACGCAACTGATACCGCTGCAGCACCTGACTGTTGATATCCGTCTTCAGGTGAATGTATACCACTGAAATAAAAAGTTATCTTGGCAAATAAAAAGGCCAGATAGATACAGTCAATAGTTCTATATCAGCGGTACACATTTCCTCACGCACAATCACTGTCTTTGCCCATCGATTGTTCACGTACAGACAGACACCTCCTCCTTGAGACTTCCCTGTGACTGAGAGGTCACGGTCCAGCCGTAGAGGTGCCCCAAACCTGTCCAAAGACCGTTCGGTGTCACAATCCTTCCCGTTTAACCAGGTCTCTGTCAGTGCAATCATACAAGTGTCTCTGTACTCCCGTAGACAGCGTACATTTGCTTGCAGTTCATTTATTTTTCTTCGTAAAGATTGCACATTCTCGAGAAATATACTGGCCAGTGGGATGTGCTTGAACCCCAACTTTTTTAACTTCAGTTGAATTCCTCCGCGCTTCCTCGCCTTGATATTAAAATCCCAATTTTCATACCTTGTATTTCCTTGCAAGTCCGTTCTACAGTTCGCCACAGTTCTTGGATAATTTCCACACAATTGGAGCAACAGTTCCCGGCTGTATTGTAGCGCTGGATAGCATGGAGATTCCAGAGCACTCCATACAACCCAGAAAATTGTCCAAAACGTCAAAAACCAGAACCAATCCATTCCATATAATGAATACTGCAATATATTCAAAGAAAAACAATGTTCCGGGTAACAAAAACACGTAAACGAGACAAAAAAAAGGGAGACAACCAATTTCGTACAACAAACACACGAGGCACAGTGCTACCGGCCGCTACAAGAGCAGCGCCCCCTGAGCAGTATACAGAGATGCAAACAGGTGTTGGGGAAAAAGGTCCCTCAGCGTGGATGAATCTAATGTTTTGATGTGTGGCTGTCAGTCATCGCATCGCGTGGATACTGTACTTATCACAGATTCTAGCCTATGTCTTGGAACATATGACCTAAATAAGTTTTTTTTTTTTTTACGTAAATTGTTATCAAAACATGTCTGCCACTTTTGTTCTGACCAACTGAGAAATAAAAGTATTAAAATAAATCGCGATACCAATGGTGATTAAATCTAATGATCGCTTACCTCATATCACATCAAACCATGCAAATTATTTATTGTTGTTATATTTTGATCTCAAATTGTTAATGTTGACAACATCAGCATTGCGTGATTATATGTAGATATATATAAGCCGGGATGCCTTCTTTATATTTACAGATGTGACGTAATGACAAAAAGATAAACGGAGGCATGCTCGTATTTCCCGTAAACACCTACCAGTACCACTCAAATTAGAAAAAATTATTACAAGCTTACCGTTGTGAATAAGGCTAAGGTAAGGAGAGAGTTTTGAACACTGGCTGGTTATGTACTTAGATTTTGGATCATTTTTAACCAAAACAAAGTTACAGATTGCAGCCTTAATAAAACATGGCCACAAAGTAATAAATCATAGAAACAAATTCTTAATTTGAGGCCATCCCATTATCAACCACAAGCGGCACAAAAAAATAATATATATATATATATCTCATGGCCACAAATTTTTTATTTATTCCCATGAGTTGCTATTTAGTTCAAGGAACAAAGAATGGATTAGAACAACATGGCCTAAAACAAAAAAGGGGGGACATGGACATGGTTTAACTAAAACAATGTAACAAATTAATAAGACATGGGCAAAAAAATGATAAATTGTGGATATAAATTATTGGTTTGTGGCCATGACAACTACGTTTTTTTTTTTTTCTGTGTGTCATTTGCAGGGCTCCACAAGCCAATGGTGAGGCAAGTATTTGTCAGCAACATCAGAGTAGGCACTGAGCTTTTTTTCTATTTCGAAAACAGTAGCTTATCATTCCTATTCATTGTACGTTGTGCTTTATTATTATTCCTCAGGACACGTTCTGTGTGAACGGCCCCCAGGGGGTTAGAAACGACATGAGGGTGAGTAAATAATGGCAGAATTTTAATTTATGAGTGAGCTACTCCTTTAAAATTTCATAAAAGGAGCAGCAGAGGAAGAGGACGTCATAGACTCGATTAACGTGAACACAGCAGTCGCTCCTAAGCCAATCTAACCTAATCTAATCCATCGCCTGCCCTCAACACGCTCCCCCATTAAAACCCCTCCACCTCACTCCCACCATAATTACAGACGTTAAATATCACACATACACTCGCAGAGAAACATTCAAATTCTCTCATAGGCTTTTATTAGACAGCCTCGGAAAAAGAGAGAAAACAGTGGGATGCGTGAGAGGTGGAAGCGGAGGACAAAACGGCAAACTACGTCACACTATCCCGACAGCTGAACTTTCGCAGGGTCTCGCTCTGTTGTAATGAGGATTCAGAGAGCAGGTCTGGCCTAGTAATAAGGAAGCTACAGACAAAGGTTAATGAGGAGGGACCTGAGTTTGCTTGTTCTCTTTCACACTCTAATTGGGATCTGCCCCTGTCTAAAGCTCATGATGTAAGACAGCAACCGCAGGGCTGCAGGCACGACGAGCAGCGGCCGTGCTCTCTGGTTTTTAGACCGTGGGCTGCACCACGCTGGAGGAACAGACCTGGGTTAAATGAGTTTAATGGGGCAATGTGGTGCAACTCCTGTGATTCATTCATTCACACAGTTTGTTTTGAAACCTGAGTTACTACAGTTTTACCTGAGGTCATTTATATCAATTAGTATATATTCATGTCATTCTATTTTATATGTTTGCATTAACAATGTAATCAATATTCTATTTATTAAAGCCAAGTACACTCTAAAAAAATGCTGAGATTAGAAAACATATTTGAACAAAAAACACTCAGTATTATAATTAATAAAATCCATTTATATTATGCAAGGCAAAGGTGTTTCCAGCGCGAAACGACTGCTGCTGACACAGCTGACTGACATCTCGTCCTTATGTCGTGTTGCGTAAAATAATATAATTTACACCACATTAAAGACTTTATAAATGAAATAGTATGTATACAAACCTTTATTTCCCCAAAGAGTACACCATAGGTATTACAAGGTGAAGGTAACTTATGAGGACATTGCCCCATGTCCCCACTTTTCAAAACGCTTATAAATCATACAGAGTGAGTTGTTTTGGGGGGAAAGTAGAAATGCACAGTCTCCTGTCAGGGCTAAGTTTAAGTGTAGGGTAGGTGTAGGTCAATAGCACATACAGTTTGTACAGTATAAAAACCATTACGTCTATGGGATGTCCCCACTTTATATATATATAAACATTTCAATTTTATTTCTGAACTTACGTTCAGCTACTCTTTTTATAGTTACTGTAATTTTTAACTGTTTTTGAATTTTTCGGGTCATCAGGCATCAGGGCTCGGTAAATATTGGTCACATACATGGAGATTTACTTTAAATTTCACCAAGCTGATTACTCACTAAAAACTCCCACAGATCATGTTTTCAGGCCATTTCAAGTCTTATTTTGACGTAACAAAGTGGTTATATTACTATTTAAAATGAGTCTTCCCATTAACGCCATTATATCGTTCATTCAGACTGATTCGCAAACACGCATGAACACAAGATGAACCAGTGATGACCAGTCACAGCCGAAAATAACCAATCATATCCAATCATATCACGATGGAGGCATTGCCTCCTCTCATGTGACTTTCCCCGATTCATTCTCAATTACCCCCCACTAAAGTCACCGAATGCTTAGGGTCTGTTTAAACTCAATGGGCTCATTGAAGTCACCTATGCTCACCAAGGCTGCATTTATTTATTTGTAAAAAAAAAAAAAGTAAATAATATTGTGACATATATATATATATATATATATATATTTAAAAAATATTAATATGTATTTAAATGTAATTTATTCCTGTGGGGCAAAGCTGAATTTTCAGCTTTATTACTCCAGTCTTCGGGGTCACATCCATCAGAAATCATTCTAATATGATGATTTGATGCTCAAGAAACTCATATAATGCACTGCTTAATATTTTTATAATTCATTCTTTTTTTATGATTTTTGCTGAATAAAGTTCAAAATAACAGCATTTATTTGAAAAAATAATCTTCTTTGTAAGCATCTAAATGTATTTACTGTCACTTTTGATTAATTTAACGCGTCCTTGCTGAATAAAAGTATTCAGAGAAAATCTTACTGACACCAAACTTTTGAACAATGGAGTAAATAATTAAATGTTTGTTTGTACATAATGCCATGTGGTGAACTGGCAGCCAATTTGGGCAAAAATAAGAAACAAAAAGACAATGTTTTAATATATGTATCTCTTGGAAATTGCCCATAATTAGATCTGCCTTCTGAGAAAAAATAAATAAATAAAATAAAATGTATGAAAAAAATTAACAAACATAATTCCAACATAACTTAACTGCAAATTAAACCATGTGATAATGAACCATACTATAGTTTGAATTGATTGCTGCGTATGTTGTTTTATATTCCATAAAACATTTGATAGTGCATTAGTATTCCATTCCAAATGTAATCACAGATTCATTTGGGAAATATGACATTATGCATGAAACTGCTGAATGTGTGTACAATCTGCTTTATGGACAAAGGAATCCATTGTGGCTACTTGAGGGCATTTACAAAGCTGCATTATGTGATCATATCATTTCTGTTTCAGAATTAACTGACTGTGACATTGCTGTTGACGTCTTGCTGAAAGATCAAAGATTTAAACCGTGCCTCATGTAATGAAAATGGAAAATGTAATTTTTTTATTTTATTTAATGCATTGTAAATAATTGTGCGCTTAACAATAGCAGGGGGGGGGGGGTAATATTACCACTGATGTTCTGCTCTGCTGAGTAGTTTCACTCTAAACTCCAGGTAAAAGATATGAGAGAAATAATTCAAATAGTTTTTAACTCCTTCCCCTGAGGAACAGATCACCATTAATAAGGCGGTGTGGATAAAGCCCTCGCAACTGCATACATATAACATAACATGTATGAATAAAATTTCAGCTCTAACTAAATTTTCATCTTGTTTTACCTGCGACCATCAACTTCACCTGCCTGGTTTCTGCAGAAAACCACATCTGTGGGTGTGACACTTCAATTACCCTCTATTACATCTACATTAGTAGTTTATGCACATTCAGAGTGGACTTGATATATTTTTTCCTCACTGGTCCAAGAGCTTGTAAAGCTATAATGTAGCACCTGCTGTATGGAGAGAACAAAAAAAAAGCTCTGGTAAATGTGCTATTCTGTCAACATGAGCACTCTTTAATGAACTATATGCCTGTAAGAGACAGAGGTACTGTAGAGCACTCACACTGAAGTGAGTGCTCTACAGAAGTGTTGTGAAGTGCTTCCTCTCTCTGCATTGTGTACATGTGGCGATCCTCTCTCAGCTTTCTCAGCTCGGTGAATAGAGCGAGTCAGCAGTGCGTTTGTCGAGAGGTCTGCATACTTTGACTCTGGAAGACTGCTGTACGTTGACTTATCTCAGACTCAAGTGTTTATCAGACCTGATACACAAAGCAACTTTTGCTGACCTGTCTGAAACTCAGCTCTTGAGCTGTGAGCCTGAGTGTTACAATTAAACTAAAGATACACAGCAAAGTAAGTCTAACAGCAACTTTATTTACATCTATTACAGAGTAAAAAATAAAGTAAATCAAATACATGCAAGCTTTTAACTAAAAAACATATAACATTTTAAAATCAAATCAAAAGTAACTTCAAATAATAAATTCAAATTTATAATAAGCTAAATAAACTAAAGTTTATTTATAAAAATAAAATAAAATGTAAGAAACATATGACTCTAGCTAAAAAAATATAGATTTGTTTACAAAAATAAAATGATATATATGTGTGTGTGTGTGTGTGTGTGTGTGTGTGCGCGCACACGTCCAAACAATCGTATACAATCGTAACAATCTGTAAATCGTAACAGAATCGTAATAAAGCATGTCAACACATTATTATGTACACATTTTTACAGGCCAATGCAACACTCATTTTGATGTAATATGTAACAGGGTGTCTTTGCTACATCTGTCAGTCCACAAAGTGACCTTCGCCTGAAATAATATGACACTATGCAATTTATAATCTTGGCAACATTTCTGCTTAATTAAAGCATCATGATATGGTTTCCTAAAGAACTAGAGAATAAATATCCAGTGATTTTGCTGTGGCATTAAATTGTATGGCCCTTTTAATAATTAAGAGGAAGCTTTAAGAGTAACGGCTCAGCATCAGGGTACCACTCGGCTTAGATGTGTTAGTGACAGAAAATGCATGGTGTGTGTGTTTGACTGGGAGTGTGTGTGTGTGGGGGGGGTGGGTGGGGGGTTGCTCAGGATATCAGCCATGGGTTTGATTTACACAGATGCTTTTACAGTAGAGCTCTATTGAGTCCTGCATTAATCTACGCTACAGAGCCCTCCAATGATTGATTACAGTGAGTTTGAGCAGCGCGGCAAAGCTTGGCCGGTTCAACTGAAACCCAAACCTGGATTAATGGAGCGTTTTCAGGGAGCATCTCCTATTAAACATGCATATTTTAGCAAGGTGATGCATTGTCATGTATCTGGACTCCACTGTCTGTTATCTATGAAATATCTCTGCTCAGCTACATTATTGCAGCATGTGGAACAGTTATGCTGAAAAGCAGGACCGTTTCTTGGTATAAGTGCATTAAGTGGCCGTTTAAGCCCCTAAACCCTAATAAAAAGTGTCAGTCAATAAATTGGCAGAAAACCAAGTGATGATGAACATGTTAGAATGATTATTGTTGACTTATATTATGACTCATATAGTTTTACTTTATATTGGCCCATTTATTTTTTCATTTATTAGTTAATTAGTAATTAATTTGCATATTTATTTTTATGTTTATTCTACACATCTATAAAGAAACCAATTTTTTTTTTTGATTTTACATTTTATTATATTATTATACATTTACAAAATTACCTATTTTCATATTACAATTTATAGAAATACATTTCATTTTATATCTGCAAATGTACTCGCATACACACACACATTTGGATATATCTGCAATCAATTCAATTGCAAGTTTAATTGGATTTCTTGAAAAGTGATATTTCACTTTGCCCATTTATTCCATATTCATCATGTTTATTTTTTGACTTGCAAGTTGCTGGGTTATTGTCCCATGCGTATATTGATTGTGGAGCTACCAGGAAGCATTCAAACAGCTTTAGGTAAATATCATACGTCACTTGAACAGCTAATATGAAAAAAATGAGTCAGCTGAGGCCTTAACATTTACAGATACACAGAAATTATACAATTGTTTGTGCATCAGATGGAAACATAAGCAAACCCAAAGAACAAACATCATACCTCAAAGCACCATGGGACCTCTTCTCAAAATGGATTGAAATTGCATACACTCTTAACAAGCATGTGGAGTTAATGAATATTTTCACATCACAGCCTCACTGAACATCCTGATGATACTAATTTGTGAGGAAACAATAGCACTGTACGCAACACGTTTCAAAGCCTGTAATTTTGAGCTGAGATTCATATGCAATTAAAGCTGCGGTGTATATATTTTTGTCAAAGGGAAAATTTAAATGAGCCATTCATATAGATTGATTTCCACAACAATGCAGTTTAAAAACATTTGTCTCGACATGTCAACCTCTGTCTCAACCAAAAATAAAGGGCTGGGCTACCTGTTTGTCTGACCAATGGAAAACAGGGGTGCGTTTAGGAAAATGGCACCTTTTTACACAAGTGGTGTGGAAATTAAACAGTGCAGCATATAAATGTAAGGCAAAGAACTTTCAAATACTGCACAGACTGTCACAAACACAAGTCTGCCCTCTTTTCCTGTAGATCAGAAGGCCCAGAGTGCTAATGGAAGGTAACTGTCTGCATCTCTCTTGACAAACTGTGGAAAAAACCATATTTCAAACGGCATTTGTGTAACCGGTTCCAGAAGCAGCTTGCGGTAGATAATGCAATAGATTGGTGTGACCTGTGACCTGTGAACTGGAACGTTACGAAGATCCACCTTATGCCACATCACTAGCTGCAACGCTTTGAAAACAAGCAGGGTTTACGGTTTAGTCACTCTGCTTTATGTTGTGCATAAGAACACCCATTAGGCATGGTAAAATACTGTAACATACAGTCTCTCTGGTTTATTAAGCTTTAGTAAGCGAGTGTTCTGCTGAGACAAAAATATTATCTTTTCATTATCTCGTTGTGACAAGGTATATGTGAGTCACTGGGTTCCATCTCTCTGGTCTTTTCTTAGCATGAGATATAATTATAATCTACAGGTTTTCCTATGGGTTCACTTACAGTCTTGATGGGCAAAACAACATGCATATGATTTACTAAACCATGCACTAATAAATAGGCGTATGGGAGAAAGCCATAAAATCAAATCAGAAGGGAAATTAGCAGTAAGCATTGGCTGAACTTATACATGAGTCAAAGAGAGTTAAAGCATACCATAATACTTCATTATCATAAATGAAAACGAAATATTTATTGTAATAATTTATTTTTTATTCATTTCCATCATAAATATCAAAATATTCTTAAATCAATATTTACTTGAGAAGTAAGATTACTTCAGATATTAAAACACTTAAAACAAGAAAAAATATCTGCCAAACAGTGTTGGGTGTAACGCGTTACTAAGTAACTGTAACTGTACGCGTTACTGTAATTAAATTACTTATCCACTGAAAAAGTAAAGTAAGGGATTACTGTTCAGGAAAGTAGGAGATCTGTACAGTAAGTATACACTGGTAAGTGCGCACTTACAGGTCTGGTGTCAGTTCGGGGTAGTGAACGGTAGACCGGACGGACGATGAGTGTCTGAGTGGAGCGTGTATTTAAAGGAGTGACGATTAGTGGCTGCAGGTGCGGGTGATCAGTAATCTGGTGTGTGTGTAGGAGCCAGTGACTGTGATGACGGAGGTGGCTGTAACTGTGTTGGATCCCTGACAACCGTTGTGAATCATGCTAAGGTAAGGAGAAAGTTTTGAACACTGGCTGGTTATGTACTTGCACATAAATTGATATTGGATCATTTTTAACCAAAAAACGTTATGGACTGCAGCTTTAATTGAGGAAGAAGTTTCAACACGGTCAAAGACAAACATGGTTCTTTGTGTTCCTGCTACTGGGGCTTATTGTCACTAAAGGTTGTTTATGTGTAACCTGTTTTTGATAATGGTGGTGTGTTTTGGACCAACCAAAGTTAGTCTCGTCAGCAGGACACTGAGCAGCATTTTCCAATCATCTGGAGAGCCGCTGTGTGTGACATTGATCCTCTGTGCTCCAGGTCTTTATTTATTTCAGTCATGAGCAGAGATCTGTGGACAGCTCATGTTCTGACTCCGGTATGGAAACTTCTCTCTGGTTGGAAAAAAATTCAAAATGAGTTTCCAGGGAACAGTTCAATCGATACGACCATTTGAGAAGGTTAGACTTGCAATCTTTTGACATGTCGAGAAGAAAAGGAAAAAAGAAAAACACTTTGAATATTTAATGTTCTGAAAAGATGGAGTAGAAGATGAGATTAGGAAGATCTGATCTGCAGCACATATGTAATGGAGTACAATATCCTGCCGGTCAAGCAGAGTGTATTAGGATATTTTATACAATCACTTTATGTATTTATGCATTTAAAATACAGTGAATATACAGTGTCAGATCGCAACCTTCCCACATATGCAATATATATATATATATATATATATATATCTTAAGTACTTATTTGTATATAATTTCATAATAAAAAGAATAATCGCAATTAATTATATACTTTTGTTGTCTGCTGCATATACTGACAAGCACTTATGGAACACTAAAATTTACTTTAATGTAATTTCTGTTGAATCTATTGCAGATACTCTATTACGCTCTACGGTTAATCTAGTTACTCTATACTTATTACATTTTCTACAGTGTAAGATTACTGTACTAATTACTCTCTCTAAAAGTACTGCATTACTTATTACTAATTACGTTCTAAATCCCATAATCAACCAGAACAATATATAAAACTGATCATTTAATTCTTTCAAATAAATAATACAAAACTGCATCAATTATTTTTGAATTGACCAGTATTTAATGTATTTTTTTTTTATTAAAGACATTTTAACATTTATAAATTAAATACTGATGTTAAATTCACTTTTTATAGATTTTTTCTATAGTTGGTACAGTATCTAATCTAATTACATCAAAAGAAAAACACGGACTTTCTCAGCTTTGCTAAGGACTTCTGCTTTCTCACAATCACCACTTGACGATGGAATGCTGAAGTCACTGTTCTGATCGGGCAATTTACACACCGCCCCATTGACCTCCTACCACGGAACAGAGCAGGAGGGAGGCGATCATCCGGTGTCTGGAGAGCGTGCGCCCTCGATCCATAAACGCAGCACGACCTACAGCCCAGCCAATCATCACCCCGCTGTGCGGAGCTTCAGTCAGAGCCAACCTCAGATGGAAAGCCAGAGCCTGCCGTGACCAACGAGCTATAGCCCAAAGGAGCGACAGAGCTGAGGATCGCCCCCAACCGCTGCGGGTGAGCTGAGGCAAGACTCTGAAGACTTGATAGACTGTTACTCAGAGAAACCCAGTCTTCTTCCGTCATCTTTTGAACTGTCTGTCACCCGTCATGACCATGGAGACCGTACCCCTTTCCGTCAGTGTTGGGAGTTGCGATTCGGTGTGTGTGGGCAGCACACACAATCCCTAAACCCTCTGCCTGTCAGGATTCCTACCCAACCTCCCTCTCCTGCCTCCTCCTGTCATACTTTTTTCCTCAGCGCCACCACCGCTAATTCCTGTAAGTCCCTCAGCTCCCCCTCAGCCCTCTATCTGTGTGGTGGGATTGCCTCGGGTCTGCCAGTCTCCACCGGCATCGTGGCTGGAGGGTCCCTTGTCTCTGCCTCTGGCCTCTGAGTCCCAGACCCCCCTCAGCCCGTCGACCCAGAGGCTCCACCATGGCTCCTAGCTCCCTCCTCTCTGCCGTGGCCAGTCAATTCACCAGCTACGCTGGGCTCCCTCGTCCCTCTGGCTCCGCCTTGGTCAGTCGTGGACCATCCGCTGCTTTGGGACTACACTCCTCCGGCTTCGCCTCGTCCCTCTGACTCTGTCAGGCTCCTCCTTCTCTCCACCTTGGTCCTCTGTCACTCCTGATCCCAGCCTGCTCTACGGTCGCCTGAGCCATCTGCTCTGCCTTGGCCCTTCGGATCCTCCACGTCACCCTGGCTCATCGGCTCTCTGTCTCTGCTCCAGACTCCTCCTCCACCTGCTCCGGCGCCATTGGTTGGCCCCCTGGAGTATTCATGCCATTTCTCCACCATGGCTCCTCCCTCCATCAGCTCTACCATGGGCCGTCTCCCTGGCTGAGCTCTGGAGCATCTCCCATCTCCTCCTGCTCCGGGCTCCTCCTTGGCTGTTCCTCTCTGGCTCCTCCCTCCTTCATCACCACCCTGGACTCTGTTTGTCGTCCTCCTCCCGGTCATCCGCCACATCCTGAACCTCCTCTTGCCTGTCTGTGCCTGCCTTTTGCCATCCCTCCGCCGTCTCCTGTCCTTTCCCTCTCCAGGGCACGAGGTTGCGCCTTCCGGGAGGGGGGGGACTGTTACAGTCTTGTCTTAGTCTTACCTGTTTGACCTAGTTTTCCTTTGTGTCTGATTAGTTTGTGAGAATTATTATTTAATTACTTTTCCATGTGAAAAGTGATTTAAATTACAGTAATTACTAGCAGTAATGCATTACACCTTGCACTGATGTAATGTATTTGTTTGTAAATATACATTTGTAATGATGATGTTGCAATTTAGTACCTTTTTTTTTTATTTTAAAATATTAATTTTAAATGTAATAGAGTAACACCCTATATTAAAATAATCAAGTACTTGTGCTTTAGTATGTTAGTCAACACAGACAAAACATTAATAAAAACAATTTTAAACCCGATTTCCAATTTTACAGATTAAAAGTGTACTTTAAAGTACAACTTTTAATTTGACATTATTACAAAGTGCCAGCCAAGCAACTGCCATTGAGATGAACGGGAATGCTACTGCAAAGCTTTCTACAGGTGTTACAGACTTCCTCAATGACAAGAGTCCGCACAGACCTCACAAGTCTCTCACAGTCCTGTGCTCTCATGCAGCTGCTGAAGGCAAACTAATTGTGAGCGGCTCCATCAGGGGGCGGCCATTAGTCAGGAATAGAACCACAGGTGGAATGCCAACAACTGTTGTGATGACAACCTCACAAAGGACGGATCACCACGGTAACCGAAGAAAATACGTGGAGCGTCTGAGATGAGATGAGATAATGGGGGCAATATTGAAATGTGATGTGAAGCCTGATTGTTTACATTAGGCACAGAGAGGAAAACAAAAACAATTTAAGCGACAAATAGACATAAATGAGTGAGGCGGTACGCAGTTTGAGCACCGAGCTGTGTGAAACAGCTGGCGACTTGGAGGAGCGCTAATATGAGCATTTAAAAGAACTTACAAGGAAAACATGTTTGGATCTGTTTTATTCAATGCTTGTTTAAATCTAATATCTATTTCAATTTAAACTAATCTAAACTAATTTAAATTAATTCAGATACAGTCAAGATACTCATTTGAAAATATAGCTAGCTACACTACAAGTTAGTAACAAAGTAACTCCATTGAAGCTATTAAAAAGATTGACTTTAAAAAATAATAGATCATACTTATTACAATTCTAACGGTATTCATTTGAAGATCGCAATTATTTATTTTGAATTGACATTTTATTTTAGTTACAGCATGAAACATCAATTTAATAGATAAATTTACATGAAATGCCTATACAGACAGAGCGACAGACATATAAATAAATAACAAGGTTTAATTATTTTAATCAATGCACAACATGACTTTTGTTGGTCACATCACGTGACTTTTTTTTTTTTTTTTTTTAAGTATTAACAAGAATTGAAGGAAATTCTAGGAAATTTAAAGAAATGACAGGAAATAAATCTAAAAAAAAAAAAAAATCACAATCTTCTATTAGTTAATAGATTTATTTTTTTTATTTACAATTTTTTTTCTTCATTATGAAATATTACATTAAAATGCCATAGGCATGTTTTATTTTTAAGTTAATAAATTAATAAATAAGCATCACTGACCTAAAAAAAACAACAATGATAAACAGAATATATTATTAATAATTATTTGTTTGTTTATGTAGCATTATTGCAATAAATACGATAGGCCTACATTAATTTGTATATCACTACAAAAACAGAGGTAATTGAAGCTGCTGAAGTGATTATAATAGGTTCATTTAAATCAAGGGTAGGCAACGTCGGTCCTGGAGTGCTGCTGTCCTGCAGAGTTTAGCTCTAACCCTAATCAAACACACCTGAATTAGCTAATCAAGGTCTTCAGAATTACTAGGGCTACAGGCAGGTGAGGTTTTTTTTCAGGGTTTGAGCTAAACTCCGCAGGACATCGGCACTCCAGGACCGACGTTGCCTACGCAGCCTACCCCTGATTTAAATGAATCGCATGGTGGTTCACTAATGTGAATCTGACTTCCCAAATCTCCAAATGAGAAACAGTGGACATTGTAGATTATATATTGTTATACTGTATGGTATTGCCTCACTCACTTTTAAACTTGCTCTAAACCTGAATGTGCAGTATAATGATAAATTAATAAATGAATACATTTTGCTAAATCAGATGAACTCCATTTGGTCAGGTTAAGAGATCATCCTGACAACCTTAAACCAACGAAGACCAGCAAGACACATGTCCCCCACCACCACCCCTGCCCCACAGAATGGCAATACAAAAAGATTTAATTAAATATAGTGAGAGCTGACAGATTTAGATAAAAACATGCCATCTTCAGAATGTCACATGGCTGAGAGAAAATCAGATAGACTCCCGTGTGTCCACCAAGTTTTATAAGGTTATAAAAATGACAGACACCAAGTGGTGCTTTTGCTGAGGCCAAAAACATCATGCATACATTACAAACCCAGCACCTGAGGAATGAAGTCTAAGGCCAGAATCATACCTTAAACAACCATGCCTAATAATAGACCGTCCCATTAGACAAGCTCAGTGCATGCAAACAAACTTAAGTAGGCAACTCAAGGGGGTAATAGACTTGCCTTCAGACATGAGCCATTAAACTGTCATTATTTCTCTATATTATATTTCTCTATTATATATTGTATAATATTTCTAAACCTATCAGCTGAAGTTCACCTGAAAGAGAAAATGGATTGTAAAAGAAGAGTGTTGTGCCATAGTGCCCCTGGTGGCACGCGTGTCCAAGGAATAATAATGAAATGTCTTGATATTCTGCCTCAGTGATTCATTATCTCTCAGGATTATACATTTTTTATAAATAGTTTTTTTATTATTTAATTATTTTCAGTTGGATATGTACTGCATGTGTTGACTACTATACTAAAGCACATGATATAATTTTTGTGTTCTACAGAAATTAAAATATCTTTTTAATGTACTAAATTGCATCATTACAAATGTGTAATTGCACAAATATTTAAATGCATGACATGTCCTCAAAAAAAATGACAGTGAAGTATATTTTAGTTATGCCTGTCAGTACATTAGCAGACGATATGTAATTATGAAATAACATGTAAAAATGTACTTAAATCCTCCTTACATTGGTTCAAAAAAGCACTCTAAGTTTCAGCAAACTGGATTTTTTACAAATTAAATTGTAATGCATTTTCATGTAATTGCAATTAGCATGCAATTGGATTTGCAAAACAATCAGCTCGCACTTAAGTATATTCTCTTAGAGCATATAATTTATTAGTATTCTTTTTAAAAACTATCTTGAAGTATACTGTACTTTTTCACAAGGTACAGTCAAACCGAATGATACAGTCCTGCTTTACTAAAGCAACAGAATTAAAAGAAGACAAAAACACTGGGCAAACACAGTTAATAATGATGAACAATTGCTGATTCTTTCCAAAATTACTTTGAATAACTATGGAAAGCATGACATTTTCTGCAGCTGGACAAAAGCTGAATGAAGCAGCTGTCCAGCTGAAAATAAGTTTTTTTTTTTTTTTTTTTTTTTTTTTTTTTTTTTTTTTTTTACAGAGAGCAGGGGCATACGCAAGTAATCACACACAACCTTGTTACTCCAATTAAAGCATCAATTTCACTAGTAATGGTTTCTGAGTTGCCTATGATAAGGCAGCCAGAAAAAAAGCACAATTATTAATGAAATCTTAAAAAGCACTAGGTGAGGTGCTCCCAATGTACACCAGGTGTAAATGGTGCATAAAACTTTATTTTTGGCAAACTGATTACACTGAATTTTGATGCACTGCCATAATAATTACAAGTTAATTTGCCCTTGCCCTCTTTTTGAAGTTTTTTTTTTTTTTTTTTTTTTTTTTTTTTTTTTAGCTGATAACTGCAAAACGCAGAGCTCGTCACTGTTTACCCAGCCGTAAATAGAGGAGGAGCGGAACAAATACCATCCTATTTGTACAACGACTGCCTACAACAATGGAGAAGTCGATATTACCGTTACTTTTTTTTATATTTAGTACAATTCATAAAAATTAGATGCTAGTAATACTAGTGGATATTCCAAATAATAGCAACCAAAGCGTCTCAGTTGGAAAAACGCTGTGCCACCAAAACGTTTAAGCGCCACCAGCCAGTCGCTAGTTGAAGAGCGCCTGACATTTTTTCAGCTGGCTAAAAACTCAATTGTATATTCATTGTTAGGCATATTAAAAATTAGTTTTTTTTTTATTTTTTTTTTTTGCATTTATGCAATATACTGGAGCCAAACCTGAGAAAGTATACCAGAATATTACAATGCGTTCTTGCACGCAATTTGCGTAGCTGTAATTCACAGGCGGGGATTATGCTAATTGTTAATGAACATGCACGAGCGCCCTGTTTACGAATGATTGGAATTCATTAACATACACATGTTTAACAATCAGACGTTTACGAAGTGTTTGTGAATCCGGAGGAGAGTTTTTGGGAAGGTCTGTTTTACGCGTAAATTACTTTGAATTTACTCCTATATTTACACAAGTTTCATGAATGAGGCCCATTGCAATTAGTAACTATTTCACATTTTTGGTAAATTGGTGGCAAATTCAACTGAATTTGAATCAAACTTCTTTGTTTTTGTACGATCTGCTTATGCCCCAACTGATTGTTAGGTTTAGTTTTTTTTTTTCCTAAAAAATCGTATGTTTTGTGCAACTCAAATTCACTACAAATTCACACTAATTTGCTAAAAACTTAAGGAGCTGCAGCCCACAAGATCCAGGGGGTGTGGTTGGATCCAGATCCAACTCTTCCCACCTTACATATACCGAAACCTACCAATCTCCACCCCCTAGATGTGGATCCAACCACGCCTCCTGGATCTTGCAGCAAGCCCTACTCTGAAAAACTCACCAAAACATAAAATAGGTACATTTTCTCATGAGATTGTTTGCCAAGCAACATGCAAACAATCAGTGTTTACAATGGATACTTGCAGCATAACATGACATGTAAAAACTAATCTAATTTAACTGTACTTTGGATGAAAGTGTGTTCTACCAACACACTTTCATGGCAATCCATAACTATTTTATGTTTTGGTGAAATGGTGGCAAATGTACATCTGTGCATCTAAATTGTATGTGCCTGTACAATCTGTTTACGCCTTTTACTGCTTGTTTTTTTCCCACAAATATATTTCTGTGTGACTCAAATCATACAATTTCATACAAATTCCCCAATGATTCACAAAAAATATTGGGTTGGTAACGCTCTGTCACTAATTACCCACTCAGTGGTCATTATGAAATATCTGGACTCCATCCCAATATGAAACCAGCTGCTTCAGGTTATTAGTGTGAAACACCCTCTACCATTGGCCTTAATCCAGTTGTATACTTCTGTGAAATCTCACTGATAATCTGCAGTGCAATTAGCCTGGATTTCTTCAAGCTCTGTCCAGAGGTGTTTAACTGAGGCAGCGTCTCAGTGTACCCAGTATTCAGACGAGCAGGATTCACTGAAACTGAACCATTCTCAGGCTGCCAGAAAGATGCTCAGCCTTCATGTAATATTTAACTTGATTCATGGCGGTTTGAGCTGGAGAAATCACGGCCTCTCTCAGCTTCTTGGAGACTCTCGGCTATTGTCCTTCTGAAAAGCTCTCGGCTTTAAGCCGTATGGGAGTGGGGCTTTGCCAAATCTATTTGTGAATAGTTTCGATTAAAGAGAAAGTGATTTCATTCATAACGTGCTGAACTGAAGAAGGGCACTTGGGATTCTGCAGGGAGGCAGTATTAACAGAAGCACATGAACCGGCCTTTGCAGGCAATATTGTGAGAGTACAGTGTGCAGTTGACACAGCTGCTGAACCTTATTCAATAAAAGTAGCACACAGGTCAATTAAGAAAAAAGGTACTGAATGGCCAACATCAGAAGTAAAAGCATTACATGTTGACAATGGTTGCTTCATTGAAAAGCACCAGTTAAAAACAAGCTAATTTGGAAGTCATTCAAATCAGATGACTTGATTTCGAAGTTAATTTTCTTTTAAAAGCCAAATCCATAAAAACATTTTATTGTTTATCTGTTTTATGATATGCAACGTGTCTGCATAAGCCATAGCACACTGAAGCTTCTTGTATAGTAACTATTATTTTTCCTTATTGACTAAACTTCATAAAATTACATTATCCAGCACTGTGCAGCTTCAGCTGTCTTTCTTCTAAGTCTGATATCAAGAGGGTGTTATGATGATGATAAGGCTGAGATGATGATAGTGTGCATATTTCTATTCCCAAATTCATTGTCCTAAACTAGGGGTGACCAAACTTGTTTCTGGAGGGTCACTGTCCTACAGAGTTTAGCCAGACTCACTGGCCGTTTCTCAATATGCGTACTTGTGTTCTTGTGGACTTGTGAAACGTCATCAGTCGCTGCCGAAGTACTGTTCCAATTCAAAGTTCACATCTAGCCAAGTCCAGTTCAAATCCCCGGATGTGTTCTTGATCCGCCCCTTTTACCGAGGATGCATCGAGAGGTGACTTGTGCGGACTTGATACGGGCCATAACCCAGAATTCAGTTCGTCCTCCCGTCCTCGAGAGTTCGTTCTTCTGAGTCGAACTTGGCAAGTCCAAACTCGAAAGGACGGAAGTCCAGACTCTGCGAACTTGGTATTGAGAACCGGCCACTAACTTCCAGGCAAGCAAGTTGGAGCAGGTTGGAATTAAAATCTGCAGGACACTGGCCCTTCAGGAGCAAGATTGGACATCCCCGTCCTAAGCAGTATGGTCCGTGTACGTTTTGATAGTTTGTTTTTCAATTTGAAATGAAATAAGCAGAAACGAGTGCAAGTTTTTCATTTGTTAAATTAGATTTTGGCTCATTTTTTTTGGTTCATGGGTAGAAAATGGATAAACCACTTCAATTTGTTTTCCCTTTGTGGGCGGTGATGACACGCCCCTTTCCGCCGATTGGTCAACCAAATCTGAGCCTGTCAAGTCATTCTCCGTTCTTTCAGCAAAACAATAGTCCTCTGCTGCTGTATGGGGCAGGTCCTAGATCGGGCTTTCTTCTGTGTAACCTAACGCGTTTCACAGAAATATTTATTTCAGAAATTTTAATCCGCACCCAGCCTGTTTTATTTAGCTGTGCACGTAGTTAAATCTGTATGGTAAAGCTGTGCTACAGCACAGAACGGATGAGAAGCACAGATTAAGCAAATAAAAAAAAAAAGAAATAGACGTAGGGGGGTCCCCCAGATATTTTTTTTTTTTTTTTTAATAATACTGACAAATCTGATTAAGCTCACCCAGTTAGGATATGGTACATTTTGTTAATTATTTACAGGCATTCATGTGACTGAAGTCTGTTTTTAGGCTGTCAAAATGTAAATGCCTCTATCAGGGTCAGCGTGAGGGGGCATGCACTTTTTGGGGGGTGGGGTGGGGGGGTTTACTTTGAAAAGAAAATAACCTGTTTCTGATTATTTATTAATTTATTTAAATTAATTATGTAGTCTACTAGTATAGAAGTCATTTTCAGATGCAACGAATAAAACGGGACAAACAAAAAAATATTTCTGCAAAATGCATTAGGTTGCACAGAAGAAAGCTCAATCTAGGACCTGCCCCGTACAGCAGCAGAGGACTGACATTTAATAATTAAATATAAAACCAGTCATATTACAGCCAATGAACATAACAGCAGAGGACTATTATTTTGCTGAACGGACAGAGCATGACATCACAGGCTCAGATTTGGTTGACCAATCGGCGAAAAGGGACGTGTCATTACGGCCCACAAAGGGAAAACTAATTTTGAAGCCGTTTATCCATTTTCTACCCGTGAACCAAAAAAACTAAAATCGAGCCAAAATCTTTTTTTTTTTTTTTTTTTTTTTTTTCTCGTTTCTGCTTATTTAATTTTCAAATTGAAAAACAAACTATCAAAACGTACACGGACCATACTGCTTAGGACGGGGATGTCCAATCTTGCTCCTGAAGGGCCAGTGTCCTGCAGATTTTAATTCCAACCTGCTCCAACTTGCTTGCCTGGAAGTTTCTAGTGAGTCTGAAGACCTTGATTTGCTGGTTCAGGTGCGTTTAATTAGGCTTAGGCCCCGTCCACACGAAGACGCGTTTCTCTGTATACGCATACATTTTTTACCGTATAGGCGTTTCGTCCACACGAAACCGGCGTTTTCGAAGAGTGAAACCGATCATTTTTGAAACCGGGTCCCAGGGTGGATAAATTTGAAAACGCCGTTTTCATGTTTTCGTATGGACTGCGAATCCGTATATTTTCTGAAACTATTTACGTCATCAGCCCACGTCTCGCCCCTAATCAGACACCGCTGCGTCACATAACAGCGACAACAACAACAACAACAATGTCAGACTACGTGCCTGTGTTCGTGCAGCAGAACCTACTGAGCTCATTAGTTTTATTAAAGCAAAATCTTCTGCTTTGTGTGTTAGTTTGTATTCAGCGCGCAAGGTTTACGCACATGTTCCAAGTCTTCCTCTCTGTTTTTTTTGTGTATCTCTGTGGCAGAATTTCAGCGCCACATATTGGTCTGGCATGTGTACTACATCGTTTTCAGTCGTTTTCAGTGATTCCGTGTGGACACAGATATTTCCTGAGACGAC
The DNA here is from genome assembly GCF_936440315.1 of Barbus barbus. Taxonomy (NCBI): domain Eukaryota; kingdom Metazoa; phylum Chordata; class Actinopteri; order Cypriniformes; family Cyprinidae; genus Barbus; species Barbus barbus. Next base: position 7,715,908 of record NC_136742.1, read on the forward strand.
TCCGTGTTTACGGAATTTGAGGCAAAAAAACAGATTGGATAGGGAGAAATCTGGCTTCGTGTGGACGTAGCCTTAGAGCTAAGCTCTGCAGGACAGTGACCCTGCCGGAACAAGTTTGGACACCCTTTTAGGACAATGAATTTAGGAATTGAAATATGCACACTATCATCATCTCAGCTCTGCCAACATCCTCTCGTTCATCTTTAGCAAGAATATAAATGCTTCTAACTAATCGCATTACTTAAATGTTAAAAGCACTTAAAACAGCTAAAATGATTGATTAATAGTTCATGTTTATAAACATTTACGGATGATGAATGATTTCAACTTTAGATCGAGTACTGCAAGAACATGAACAAATTATGCATAAATGATTTAGAAGTCATTTAGAAAGTCTACATACACAGCAAAAAAGGTATTTTTTACAACATTTGTAAATGTGCATAAGATGCCATATAAATAATTTTAGTCAGTTTAAACAACTAGTTTTAGTTAAAACGCCAGTATATCAGTATATAACATCTGTTGAAATAATTTATAGATTTTTAAAAGTGCAAGACCATATATAAATTGAAAATTATGTAATGTTCAGTGAGTTAATTAGTAAACGTTTACCCTATTATCTCATATTTGTAGCTATTTGAACATGCATTAACTTAGCATTATATGATGCTTGTTAATGATTTGTTAGAGATATTATGAGGTGTTACCAGATGCAACAGTGAATTGAATATGTGTTGAGAGAAAAGATGCAAACATTCACACTTTTCCTACTGTGAGGCTGGTAAAATCTCAAATCCTTTACATCTTTAGAGAAAAAGTCAATGCTTTACGAGACGTGACCCTGCTTTCTTTCTGTCAGGGTGAGAGGAGCTAATGAAGAGTCTGGAGGGCCTGATAAATGTAGCTCTATCGCTGTGCAGTAGAGGGGTGATGTTTGAGAAACTGTTTTACACAGCTGCTAATTAGCTGGTATTACAGCTCCAGTCTGTCCTCAATCACACTCCTGCCCTAACAGACTCTACCAACAGCAATCTGCTGATGAGCCCCAATTACTCCAGTTCAGCCCCAGACAGAGCTTTCACCATGACTACAGAGACGAGTGCAGGACCTCAAACTGACACCTTAATATTACAGTTCAAGCGTCAATCATCTATTCAGTCTTTTCCGCTCACAGAGACGAGAGAGGTCTGCTGAAGGCAGCTGATATTATCTAGCAGTAGTGTGTGGTTGACTTCTGAAATGAAAAGGCAAAACCCTTGCTCCAAATTCAGGGTTTTTTTCTCACTCATCATTTCTAGTTTATTTTGATTCAATGTGACTGAAAGTAGTGCTGTTTACTGGTTTACTTTGACTAGTTCATCCATTTTCTGATATTAAGCCAAAATTATACAAAAATCATGCATTTATTTTATGCTCCCTTTATTTTAATCTCTAAAATTTCCTCTAAAAGCAAAAACTCATTATACATTTGTTTTCAGTTCATTATCAGTAGTATTTGACATGTAATATGAATATTTGTATAATGTTAATACTACCATTTGAAAAAAAAAAAAACAAGTGTGCATATTTGTATTGAATACACACTTGTAGTAAACTTCAAATCTTAAGTATAATAAGTATGAAGTAAATAAGTATATTTTAAAAAATGTACTTACAGATAATACAATAATAAAATTAAAAGCCACTTAAGTGTACTTACAGTTAATACTGAAGTTTTGTACTTTGTTACAATGTCAAATTAAGTTTTGGTTACCCTTTATGGTAGCACTTTATTTTAAGGTGTCATAATACAGAGTAATTGCCTAATTAAGTATTGAGTAGTAGCCATTGTACTTACATGACATAAAATGTACTTGCAATGTAAATAAGTTATGGAGCAGCCTGTAATTACAGTTTGTAATGATGTAGATGTAATAGGCAGCTACTGTGACACATATAACAGACCGAGTCTGTTACACAGCAGGGCTCAAGACAAAAAAATCGAGCAAGGAGCCATTGGCTCCTATAAAAGAAATTATTTTTTTAGGTGCCACAGAATAAAAGTGGTTTATTTTATTATTATCATTTTATTTTTCCCCCCTATTTTAACATTTCAATCATTTTGTCATGTGTTTGTCTTATCTTTTCTAGGCTTTATCAGCATTTTAATCCATCTTGTAGATGATCAGGTCAACCGAGGGACTAAGGTTCACTTAAAGTGTGAATTAAATGTCTTTTACAACTTGAAATATACAGTCACAAAGAATTGTTCGTTACACAGAATCTGTATCAATATCATGGACCATAAGCATCACTTGACAACTGAGTGCAGTGCATCCTATAAATGTTTTCACGTCTTTCACACATTCAGTCTGTTTTTCTTCATTAGTAAAATGCAATTTTATAGGAGGAGTTGAATCATGTACAACAGAATAAGTAAAAATATTAATATGCAAAACGCTCCTCTTTATAGTTATTTTTCTAGCTGACTGATGAGTTTATGGACACTGAGTGGTTATTCTGAGGTAAATGTATTACAATGCAATGTTTACAAGCTTTATACATTTCCTCAGTTTGAAACATGAGCTTTTACATAAAACATTTCAGTAAGTTGTACTATAGGCTTTCTTATTGCCTACCTTTTGATCATTTCATACTATAGTAGTAAATCGAAATATATAATGGGTTCACTTGCTGCTTTAACTGAGGTGCTAAAGAGATCGCGCCTGAGCATTAAGTGCGATACTCTCCGCTCGCGCGATCCGGACGCATGCACGGACCGTGTGGACGCGGGGTACTGGTGTTTATATTACCGACAGTGTGCGCTTGTGGTCCGCATTAAAGAGCACCCAAACCGCATCATTTGAATTTCGTAGCATTTTAAAGCTGATACTTTGTTTATTAAAAAGTAAGACAGCACAAAGCTTTTTGCGATTACTGGATGGCAAGTGCGCTTCAAATAACAGGAAGTCCATGCATTAACAGAACACAGCATATAGACTAAGATCTCGATAAGAAGATCGACCAGACAAGTGTAAATGCATCTGGTTGTTGAAACCACATATGGTAATTTTACTCCTCCCATAATATTAAAATAATAGACGTGTGAGAGCGTTTTATAGCCTATATGGCATGTTATAGTCAGATATGACAGCGCAATGCAACAAGCATCACCGCGGATGAGTAGCGGAGTATTTCTTCAGCGAGCGACGCGCAAACTGAATGAACCTGAAAGTAAGCCGCAGACGCTCAACACACAATCTTCTTCATTAAAAGTAGCGAGACTAGCCTATCTTTCCAGTGCTGATGCCGCGCGCTCTCTTGATATTGAAATTAGCTGATAATTAATAAAATTATCCGTTGCTTTCATTGACGTGAACTCCGTTATATTTGCATATGAAGCGGGAATTGAAGAACGGATTTATATCCGTTTTGCGAAGACACATTTATGTGGCCAAGTGTAAATGGGGAAACGTTTTAACAAATCATATAGATATCCGATCAGAGAAAATGCATGAAGTGACCAGGTGTAAACAGGCCCTTTCAGGTCTCTCTCACTGCGTTCAGCAGACTGTGTGGCAGAGACGAGGACTGTTTGAAACTCTTTTCAGTAAAACTTTGATGCGCATCGTCTTATGTAAGTTTAATACGTGACCATAACAAAAGATGTGAGCGCAAAACAATCGGGAAAAAAGTCCTTTCATGCAAATTATATATAGTCGCCAGTGGCGACCTCAGCAAAAACTTCACTCGCAAATTAATATTTTTGGTCGCAAATGCGACCATTTTAGTCGCAGTTTGGAGCCCTGCACAGCTACTTGTACACTTAAGTACAACCTTGATACACTTTAAGTAGTTTATGCCTGTAATATTCTGTAATTTTAATGTAATTAGAAAGGTATTACATGTATTTAAGCTGTGTACTGGTGGGTTAAATCAAACTAAGGTGCAGCTGGATAAGGTGTACAGTATAGATACACATGAAGTACACTTAAAGTGTATCAAGTTTGTACTTTTAAGTAGCTTATGTCTGTGTACTTACATTTATAATTGTTGTATAAAGTCTGTAACACGTGTAACAATTGTAAAGGTAATATGTAATTTAAAGGGAAACTACAGAGCCCCTAAGAGCTCATGGTGGTGAAAATTTTTTTACACAGAGCACGCTCAAAGAGTGCAAAAAAAAAAAGTGTCAACGCGGTGGCAAAAGTTGAAGCAAAAGAGAAGAGACGCAGGATTTGATGGTGTGCTGAGTTTTTAAACTCTGCTTTCAGACCTGTCCCAATGGATGTCTTGGCCAATTAGAAATGATCTTAGCTAGGGGTGTTACTCTGTTTCGTCCCCATCATAAATCCTGTATCAGTCACATGGTCCGAATTTTCCCGCTCTTGTAAAGTATAATTTTAGACAATATTTCTATAACAAGACTGATACATTTGATAATAATTGATTGGAAGAAACATTGAAAGCATGAATTTCCAAACTCATACATACCAAACATGAATATTAACCTTTAAGCTATTCAGTAGTTATTAAAAAGACATACACAATATGTGATTATAGCATGACCGTCAATTGTGTGGGTTACATACATATGGAGTTATGCATAGAAATAATTAGTTGCTCATAAGTTCTTTTAGGTTGATTTTAGGTGCATATGGAAAAGACAGTCTCTGTGTGTAGTTCTGTGTAAAACAAAAAGGTCAAAATGGGTTTGGAAAGAATTTCAGTCTGGTTCTTTGTCTTGGGTGGGGGGGCTGCCCAAGAGAGTCTGTAGCTCGTGATTTCGATCCCAAATTTACATGTGACGCCCATCTCTTTGACCATCAGTCTTGATTACTTGCCCCAAATTTGACAATATCCTTCCTGAGTTGGAATTATCAATAAGTTCCTTTTGTTTTAATGTTGCAAGCTGTTTTGTGAAAGAGGCTTACTGGTTAGGCTTTCTTCAGACGGGCTGAGCTAGGATATAATTTGACGTTGTCCTGTTTTCTTGGGGAATGTAGGAATGTCATTCCTGTGGAATTTCAGCTCCTCATGTTTCTATGTTCTGATCGAAGCTTAATTTTGTCTGATTCGGTCTCTGATATCCTACACAATCTTTTGGTTACATAAGTAGCTGTGTAACAGATTTGGTCTGTTACATATGTGTAACAGTAGCTGCCTATTACATCTACATAATTACAAACTGGAAGTATAGGCTGTTCCATAACTTAGTTACATGGTAAGTACATTTTGTTTCATGTAAGTACAACGGATACTAAGTATTTAATTAGGTACTTACTCTGTATTATAGACACCTTAAAATAAAGTATTACCCACTGTATTTTAAGGTGTCCTTGTTTCAGTGTAATAATACATTTAAGTACTGAGTAATATTAATTAATTACATGTACTTACTATATGGTTAGGGATAGGAATAGGGGTTGGCTTTGGTTACTTGTATGTAATTATGCATACTTTATTGCTATTATAATAGTAAGTACGTGTAACAAGGACAACTTAAAGTGTTACCAAAGTTTTATTTTAAAGTACATTTCATGCTATTTAAAAGTACAGTTATTTTGATGACTTGCCAAACATATTCAGGCACATATAAAGTACTTGATTGTTATTTTAACTAAAATATTTTTCTTTATTACATTTAATATTTTATTAATTTGGCATATATTAAATATACTATATTGCAAATTCATCATTACAAATGTGTGATTACAGATGACATGACAAGTCTCATTTAATATAAAGGTTTACATTCTCATTTGACAGCCATTAAGTATCTATTCATTGACTATAGCTCAGCTTCATTGACTATAGCTCAGCTTTCAACACTATAGTCCCCATCAAGCTGGCATCTAAACTCACAGACCTCGGCCTAAACTCCTCACTCTGTGACTGGATTCAAGACTTCCTCACCGGCAGACCTCAAGTGGTGAAAGTTGGCCAGTTCACCTCAAACTCCATCACTCTGAACATAGGAGCCCCACAGGGCTGTGTCCTGAGTCCCCTGCTCTACTCTCTCTACACGCATGACTGCGTGTCCTCTCACAGCTCCACATCTATTGTCAAATTCGCTGATGATACTGTGGTTCTGGGCCTCATCTCCAACAACGATGAGACCGCATACTTGGACGAGGTAGAGAGACTCACATCATGGTGCCAGGACAACTGTCTCTCTCTGAATGTGAGCAAAACTAAAGAGCTGATCATGGACTTCAGGAAGAGACAGCAGCAGCCCTACACTCCTCTTATGATCAGTGGGACCCCTGTGGAGAGGGTGAGCAGCTTCAAGTACCTCGGTGTAAACATCTCCGAGAACCTGACTTGGACTACACACATCCAAACACAGGTAAAGAAAGCCAGGCAAAGACTGTACCATCTGCGACAGCTGAGGAAATTCAGGGTCTCACCAGCAATCCTGAAAACTTTCTATTCAGGGACCATAGAAAGTGTATTGACTCAGTGCATCTCAGTGTGGTATGGAAACAGCTCCAATCAGGACTGCAAAGCACTACAGAGAGTTGTGCGCTTAGCTGAGCGCATCTCAGGGTCTGCTCTCCCCTCTCTGCAGGACATCTACCTCAAACGCTGCAAAAATAGAGCTGTCAAAATAATCAAGGACTCAAATCACCCTGGTAACCGACTATTCACTTTGCTTCCATCTGGTAAGCGCTTCCGTAGCCTGATGGCAAAAACTGAGAGACTTAGGAGGAGCTTCTTCCCCCAGGCCATCAGGCTCCTAAACTCTAACTCTGTGTCATAACATCACTTGACTCCATGTAAATATCACCATATCAATAAGCTATTCATAATTTTTATCTACCTCATATTGCTGCTATTATATACCCTGTACAACTTTTTTGCACATTATTTTGCACATTCCTCTTAGTACTATTTAAGTCAACAACTTACTGACCTGCACATTTATATTTATATTTTTTATCTATCTTTTTATTTTATTCTTTTATTTTATTTTATTTTTTTTATTTTTTTTCTACTTTTCTTCTCTTAATATTTGTATACTTTATAATTGCATTGTCCTTGGAGCGGACCTGACCTACATTTCACTGCTGGTTATACTCTGTATAATTGTGTATGTGACAAATAAAACTCTTGAATCTTGAATCTTTTGTTCTGATTACAGTTTGTTTTATCACAATTTCATTTTAAATTGTGTTACAACGCGATTTTTTTTTTTTTTTTTCTTCAAATACTACATGGATTTTCTCAATTAATATGAGGTAAAAAAAAAAAAAAAAAAACTGCATAAGTTAGAATAAAGAGAAAAATAATAATTATATCACCGTATACATCAGGGCACTGCTTGAAAGTTATTTCAACTACCTAGTATGTCATCTAGGTTTTAAGCATAGAGAGAAACTGCATGTTGTACACACTGTAAAAGGGTACAAGTTATATGGTAGTATGCTATTTCGAACATGTATCCCTCTTTAGCAGGTTGGTCTAATATAAATGATCTCTCTTTACTATCTGTTTGGCCCCTGTTGGCTCATTTAGCCATGAAGAGTCAATTTAAGTTAATGGAGTCAGGGCTCTTAAATGCCCCAGATAACGTACTGCCCATGACAGAAAACCATACAGTTGCCTTGAAATCATGTCTAGGTGTAGCCTATTTTTTCCAGTGTTAATTTCAAAACTGATCAGAAAGGTTTATTAATAAAATCTCCTACGCTCAATCTGATCTGAATCTCGGCTCTGAAATGAGATGCAGCTTCCTACATTAAAACGGGCGACACTAAAGACGTCTCTCAGAGAAACATGGCATTACTCAAACTGCCTGTTAAAACTGTACCCCATAGGTCTGAAAAATAAAAATTTGAGAGGAGATATATACTGCCACGCATGAAAAAGAAACAACATCTGCAAAACATCACAGAGAGACCACAAATCATAGGGCCCTATTTTAACAATCTAAGCACATGGTCTAACGCGCACGGCACAGGTGCACTTTGGGAGTGTCTGAATCCACTTTTGCTAGTTTAACAATGGGAAAAACAGTCGGCACGCATCGTCTAAAAGGGTTGTCCCTATTGTCGTAATCAGTAATGGGTGCGTTTTGGCAATAAACTAATCGGAGTCTCATCTCCCACTCCCTTTAAGAGCCAGTTGCACTCGCACCATGGCGGATTCGCTATTTACACGGCAGAATTTGCAAGTGCAAAGATTGAACGCGTCTCCAGAGAGGAAACGGAGCTGCTCGTGCGCAAGCAAATAGATGGGCTAATTCTGATACATGCGATGACTATACAATATGACGTTTTATAATCATATACAGCCTACACAATCTTTTACATTGCAATCCTTTAATTCTTAATATTTGGCATGTTTGTGTGCTGCTGCGCATCTCTGTGTGTGTAATAAGCAAAATGTACATGCATTGTGGACCCGCCTATAGGTTCATATACTGTAACTAACGTGCTTACTAGCAAGAAACGCTTGTGTCGCGCCTGCACCGCATTGCGCCAGGTATATGATAGGGCCAACAGAGTCTATAAACCCTGAGCCACCTTATTCTGGAGATAATTTAAGGGCATCTTAAAAATAAATATTTTAAGCTAATATATTAACATTTCTCATACCAATATTAATTAAATTTAGGGTGATAATAGAATAGTTTCCATGGTTTATGAGTTTGTTTTTAAAGAAATAACTATAAGATGATGTGACTGTTTTGGAAAAGGGAAATTTTATTTTTTTTTTCCAAAAAAAAAAAAAAAAAAGTTTATTCCAAGTGTTCTGCTGCAGGTATGTTCTAGAGTGTATCCAATTATATTTTTGTGTCGTTATCATTAAAGTTGTGTTTTTTAACTTTATGGTTAAGGTTATAGTTGTAGTTCATTCTTGATGTGAACTAGCAAGATGTTAGCCTGCCAAATAAAGGCTAAGTGAAAACTGAAAGGAATGGGGAAATGATTAAAGGGGTGGTTGATTGTGATTTTTAACTTTTTTAACGTTAGTTAGTGTGTAATGTTGCTGTTTAAGAATAAACAATATCTGCAAAATTGCGTCGCTGAAAGTTCACTGCAAATGGAGATATCGTCTTTTAAAATTCTGGCGGTTTAATGCCTACAAAAACGGCTCATATAGGGACTACAACGAGCTACTTCCCGGGCTCGTTACATCACGAACCCAGATAAACCCCGCCCCCAGGAACATGCAGCATAGGGGGCGAGGCCATGCTGCGCTGCTTTAGAGAAGAGGAAGAGAAAACTAGGGGTGCACATAAAAATCTATTCATATATGAATCACAATTCTGTTTTCAAACCATTCTAATGGATTTACAAGTTTAAAAATCAATGTTCTAAAGCAGCGGTTCTCAATCCTGTTCCTCACATCTGCTCTGCTCACTCTCTGCTCTGCATCTCTCTCATTCAGATCATCAGCTCAGCTCCAACAATGAACTGTTCCATTAATACACTTATTTTCACATAGCTATGAGAAGCATTATACATGGACACACGTGCGGTTGCCCTACTGTATTAAAGCTTTAATCAGGATAAAACCGTATATTAAAAGCTAACAAAAACAGTAGCATTTACATACAACAGTATATCTAGGTATGAGACAACAACAAACCAAAAACATACCATTTAGAGCCGTGCTTGCACAGGTTCTGCGCAATCCTCTTTACTAATATTTTCTGGGTCTCAATCGGGCTCAAATTGATAAGCAATATAGATGACACCATTGTTTACAATACAACTGGAGCACATGCTGCTGAAGCGAGGGGCGTGATGTTTAGCACTAGAGGCGGTTTAGCCAATCACAACACACTGGAACAGCTAACCAATCTGAGCCCATTGAGGGAGGGGCTTCATAAGACCAGGAAATGATCAGCGCTTTTATAGGAGAAGGGAAAGAGCGGTGTGGAATAAAGGTAAATTATGTGAAAAATAATGTTTTTTTTGTTTGTTTTGTTTTTAAACAAAGTATTAACATGTTATACTGCACCCCATAAACACAGTCAAGCCTAGAAAAAAAAAGTCAACCACCCCTTTAAATATTTTTTAGCTGTGGTAATTCATGCAATGTAAAAGACATTAATTTCCATACTTTCATGAATAAGTCTAAATGGAAAGTGGGACTGACTTCATTTTTTATTGACTGCCTCTGTGAAGCAGACCACAAACAAGCTTCTGCTTAAAAATCTAATGAAGTTGTTTAACAGACCGAGATGAAGTTGCTTCCTACCACTTGTGTGATTTTAATGAGGCAGAAGTATGAATAATGAAGAATCGCGTGTAGTAGTAGTTGCGGTTGTGCCCTGATTCTGTCTGATCCCCACTCTTGAACTCTGAGCAAGAGAGCATGCTGGGATATTAACCACTCTGGAAGATGAGGTCATCCCTCTGGACAGAGCCCTGGGGCCTACAACATGATTGGTTCTGACAGCCCCCCCGGCCCAGTGGGAGAGAACTCATGTCTTCCAGTCCTGAAAGAAGAGCAACGGCTTGACTGTGAGGTCCCAAGATCATGAAGAGTTTGTCTTTTGACCCTGATTGAACCTGTCAAAAGAATGATTTCTGAACATGTAAAAAGAGCCAGAGCGAGAGAGATAAAGCTGAAAAACAACCCGTTTGAGCCATAGACTGTAAAAAAAGATGGACGACGCGTCTCTGCTTCCTTCCATTATAGAAAAGTGAAGCGAATACATCTCAGTACAGCCGCTGCCATTGAGTAAATGACGTCATTTGGAGCCCGAGTCTGCGCAGTAGAGTCGTGAGGCGGGGCCACGGAACCAAACTCCCGCCCAAACGCTCGCAGACCCAATCAACTATAACGGCACGCCCCGTTTTTATAGCATCAAATTACTAGCTAAAATCAAACTTACCACAAAAACGAACAATTGAACATGTATCAGCGTGATAACAACTACCTTAAATGACCAAAATCATATTTTGGAAAATTGTATTGGAAGTGTAATAATTTTTTTTGTTATGACTCAAGTCCCATTCGTTTACATGGAGAGGGCGACCTTTATGACCTGTACTGCAGCCAGCCACCAGGGGGCGAACAAAGAGCCCGCAGCTTCACTTTCCAGTATGAGTGAGAGACACCCGGTTTGAGTGATTACCTTTAGTTATTCTTTATTAGTCTGGACGATAATATAGCTATCATCACAGTTATCGTTAGGCCTTTAGCATACTTGTTTAGCATAGTGCTAACTGGTTAATAAAACTGTTTTGATTAGCTACAATAAGGCATCACAATAACATGCTAGGTTTTTAACAGTTTAAGTCTGTTAATTTGATATCATATAATTTTGATAAACCCACTTACATGGCACTACATAACAAAAATTGTGCTTGCTTGCTTTATTTGTGCATCAGATGTTCTCTTGCAGTTCTCTTCTAACTGTTATATTTGTTGTAATGTGAACCAGACTTTGTTTTATCAATATTCTGTCTAAAAAGACTAGCTAAAGTTTTTACTTTAACATAATTGCATTATTGAGTGTTGCATTTTGAAGGGTTTTTTTTTTTTTTTTTTTTTTTTTTTTTTTGGGATCACCCTGGATCCGTCGTCAAAAAGCCAATAGGAGTTTTGGTAACGCTAAGTAAACAGAATTTACCGCATAACTTTTTTTGTAATTATCATGTTTGGTATTCACTATTCAGTACCTCCGTGTAAGTATAAGGGAATAATATGCGACGTTTGGGGAATAAAGGGGTGGTCACCTGTAAAAATACAAATTATTTCTACTGTAAGTATTTTGAAATTAAAGGGTACCTGTTCACGTGGTATGTATAACCTAACAACAATCTTATATTTTTCAAGCGATTTAGCAAAAACATACACTGTGCACTTTTTTTATAGCCTACACCTATAAAACACGCGGGGTTATGGTCTCAATCCAAATGCTCTGTTGAGACTGGGTTAGGAAGCTGACTTGATTTGACCCAATTTGGGCTGATATCAGTTTTTTCTGACTTGGTGTAATGTTTATCATTTTATTATCTGTTGCCTGTGTTGTTACTATTGTCATAATGTGTGTGATTTTTAACTTTAAAACCCATTTTGGGTTCATTTAACCCAGCAGTAGGCCTATAGTAAATTTCAAACAATATTTGAATTACATGCATTTGAATTAAATACCATGTTTATTGATATTACCTGATATACATGTATGACCTACTGTATAAACAATTGTTTCAGAACAATTTGTTGTAGCCACTTACCCTGTAGTCTCGCGAATTCATGGCAGCTTTTATTGCCCAAGGCACGATCGCATGAGGACGATTGATCGACATGTTAAACAGCCAATCACAGTTCGTTTCATTCAGCATCACGTGGAAATGTCGCCAAAATAACAGACCGGTGTGTAAAACTCTCGGACGTATTTGAAAGATTTTATGCCGTTTCCAATTTTGTGTGCCATATGCATCAGACGTTCAGCAAACGGTCCGTGGTCGTGACGTCTGAGTAGATGAGCAGCATAACAAAACAGCCACATGGGCAATCTAATACGCATGCAACATAAGCGGAGTTGTGATTTTTATATCAATGAGGATGAAATCTGTTCATCTGTTGTACAGTATGATTACACCAGGTGCACATCTGTGAAATGCTACGATTCTTCCAAATGTCGTCTTGTAAATCGCTCAATTTAACCAATAGCTGAGGGGAAAATAAATTTCTCGCTTAGTGTTTGTCAGCTGTTAACTGTCACGGACAATTAACTTCCAGTTATCATTACTAATTGTATTGACTTTTACTATATAAATTAAAATTAGCAACATTTCCAAATAGTCAATATGACAACTTTCACATCTTGTTAAACCAATATTTCTCATAGTTTTATCAAAAGTGGTAACATTAAAAGGTAAACTCTTGTACTTTTCCTATTCTATGACATTTGTGATAGTCCTTACTTTCTCCTTTTTGCTATCCAAGGAGAACACACACACACACACACACACAATTGCAGTGCTTTACACAGACACTCTCGCTCATAGATTTCCAGCATCTTCACTGTCTATAGATCACCATAATGGCTTGTGCATTGATGTCTGCTAACTACCTGTCTCCTCTTCAAATTCCAGTTAGTGCTGAAAGCTATAGCTAATTTACACCAAACAATTAATTCTGATTGAAATACGGTCTTGGAGGGTGGTTAAGGCTAGCAAGTACAAGTCATAAAATAATTTGGGACAACTGATTTCTGTAATGATAAATCAATGGCATTTGTGTTTCACCATTATGACCTTCAAAATGACCTTACTGTAATTTCTAACAATAACTTTTGTATTCAGAATCTTGCTGATAACTGCTGGCATTTTCTCTCATAATACAAATTAGTTACTTTTAATATATCATGCTGAATTGTACATAGTAGTTTTTTGTTTTTTTGTTCATTATTGATATTGCTGTTCCCTTCCACTGGGAACATGAAGTTCATTTCCTTTTAATTAATTTTCTCCTAGCCAGTGTAATAGTGTTACACAATACCATTAGTTGCACTGTTACATGGAGAAAATAAGCTAAACTTAGTGATTGACTCAGATTTGAAGACTGCTCTTTGCAGTGTACTTTACATGTGATATTATTATACAGTACTTTATAATGCAGAAATATTATTTCTCACAAGATTGTTTTCACAAAAAAATAAAAAATAAATTATTTATGTCACAATGGATGTTGAAGAACCTACATAAAAGTCTGCTGAAAATGAAGTGCACTTAAAATTTTAGAAGTACATTTTTAAAAGCTTGTAGATAATCTAATATTACTGAAATAAAAGGCCTGTTAAGTGTACTTAAAGATTATACATTTATGACTGTTTCTTAACACATACTTGCACTTTGTAAAAATGTCAAATTAAATGTTGTACCTTAAAGTACATTTTAAATCTTTATATTTTAATATTTTGTCATGGTTTATAGAAGAACGCTTATTTTGATATGTTGACCAAAACACAAGTACTTATACAGTCATTTTAACTTTATCATGTACAGTAATTCAAAATTAAAGTGAAATGTACTAATTAACAATTTTATTGATACATGTGTGAAATGTACTAAGTAACAATTGTATTGCTACAAGTGTGTAATTTCAAATATACATATTTAAGTACATGAAATAAGTCTAAATAAAAATTATGGTAAAGTATATTTAAGTTTGTCATAAATGCTTGTCAATACATTTGGTAGTGCACTTTAAACACATTTCACAGACAATAGAAATAATGATGAAATTACATGTAACTGACATTACACTATTAGAGTTGGGATAATTCACCCAAAAATGAAAATTGTGTTGGCAACCAAACAGTTGCTGGCTGCCACTGACTTCCATGGTATTTTCCACATGGAATGGAATCAATGGCTACCATCAACTGTTTGGTTATCAGCCTTATTCAAATCAATTTGTTCAGCAGAAGAAATACATTAATTTGGTTAAACTTTATTTCGATAGTCCACTTTAGACATTCTACTTACTATAAGTAACTTTGTAACTACATGTCAACTAATTCTCATTAATTTGCAACTACATGTCTACTAACTCTCAGTAGGGTAGGTTTAGGGTCAGTGGAATAAGTTGACATACTTGCGAAGTTTCCCATCAAAATAAAGTGTTAGAAGATATTAAGCAGACAGTCTACTAATACTCTAATGACTGCTAGTTGGCATGCAGTTACTTACTGTTAGTAGAATGTCTAAAGTGGACTATCGAAATAAAGTGTCACCTTTCTTTCTTTCTTTCTTTCTTTCTTTCTTTCATACATTCATACAACTTGAGGCTAAGTAAATTCTAACAGAATTTAAATTGTGTGCACTATCCCTTTAAGAGCTAAAAGCGACACTATCTATTGCTAACTATTGAGATATACATATAAAAACACATCTACATCACAGTCATTTCCTGGCTTTGTTATTCCCCCAGTTATTGTAGTAATTATAACAAATTATCCAACAACTTCTAAAAAATGAGGACAACTAGTGTGGGGTTAATGCAGAGTAGATTTTCGTGTAAATGCAGATGTTGTGCTGAGTTTTCTGCAGTGCACATCAAAACATGGCTGTGCCTCTTTAAAATTATGATATCAGATGTTATTTCTGGAATCTTTTGTGTTATTTATCCTGCTGTGTGCAATGTTCTGATGATACAAGCTGATTTGATTGGACACGCAGTATTGCCACAGCAACATTCATCATGTCGGTACAATGTGACATCCATTTAGCCAGCCAACTTCATACAAATGATCAATCTGATGAGAATGAAGCAGAAAAACAGGACAGGAGGCAAAAAGGGATGAGGAAGAGGCGACATGATAGTCATTGTTTAATCATAAAATCAACAAAGACTGCAAAAGAATAGAGAGAAAATCGAAGTGTAATTTTGTTCTCTCTTCAAGTTTCTCACCGTCTGACAGTTGCTTTCTTTCCCTCCATTTCTCTCTGGTCTCCTTAAATTATACATTTAGATGAGCAAAAATTATAATTTATTCATACATCTATCTGTCATACACAAGACATTGTTTGAGTTACATTAACATATCAGCCGCTAAAAGATGTGGTGGGGGCGGAGCTTATGGTCAGTCCTAGATACAAACAAGTTTACTAAAGAAAATCAACAAAAATGTTTAAATTATAAAGGACAGCCATGTTTGAGTAAGGCTTCACTGTGAAACCCACATGAAACCCAAATTGGTGTTTTGTGGCTTAGTGCATACTGAATGTAATGTTTTCAAACACTTAACTGCATGTTAATTATGCTTTTTATTGTACTTAGGTGTGTTAGGAAAAATAATCACGACGGTTTTATGGTGGCTGAGAGAGAGCTCACTGCATTGTAACTGAAGAAAACACATGCAAATACAAAACACCAGCAAATTAAGAATCTTCATCAGTTTGACAAAAAATGTGTTGTAAATGTGTTGTAAATTACTCACAATGCAACCAAATGCAGAAATATTTGTGGAGTGTTTCTGTATTTGGTTGAAATCCAAGTTTTTGCAACACATTCTATTTGTTTGCATTGTGAGTAGTTGTGGTGAATTTATTTTTTGTGTTGCAAGTATTTGCATTGTATTTGCAACACGTTTCTGTATTTGTTTGCATTGTGAGTAGTTGTGGTGAATTTATTTTTTGTGTTGCAAGTATTTGCAGCACGTTTCTGTATTTGTTTTCATAGTGAGTATTTGCAGCACATGTCTTTTTGCCTACATTTTTGCTCTCACATTGTTTTTTTCCTAATATTTCCTAATAATCTGTTTGGTTGCATTGTGAGCATTTGCAGTGTTTCTCTGAAGTGAAGTGACATTCAGCCAAGTATGGTGACCCATACTCGGAATTCGTGCTCTGCATTTAACCCATCCAACGTGCACACACACAGCAGTGAACACACACACACCGTGAACACACACCCGGAGCAGTGGGCAGCCATTTTATGCTGCAGCGCCCGGGGAGCAGTTGGGGGTTCGGTGCCTTGCTCAAGGGCACCTCAGTTGTGGTATTGAGGGTGGAGAGAGCGCTGTACATTCACTCCCCCCCACCTACAATTCCTGCCGGCCGGAGACTCGAACCCGCAACCTTCGGATTACAAGTCCGACTCTCTAACCATTAGGCCACGACTTCCCCTGTATGCGGTTGCATTGAGTATTTGGAGTGTTTTTCTGTATTTATTTGCATTTCAGTGTGAGTATTTGCAACATGTTTCTGTATTTATTTGCATTTTGTATTTGCAGTGCATTTCTGTATTTGTTTGCATTGTGAGTATTTTGTGGTACAGTTCTGTATTTGGTTTTGTTGCGAGTATTTGCAGTGCGTTTTTGTATTTGTTTGCATTGAGTATTTGCAGGCATTCTTCAGTACTTGGTTGTATTGTTTCTGTATTTACAGCATGTTTCTGTATTTGTTTGAATTATTTGCAAGTGCGTATTTTTTTTTTTTTTAAATATGCTTTTAAGATTTGAAGTACAATACAGCCACGCTTTCAATAAAATAAAGGATTGAAACTTCTTTTTTCGCAAGGGTCAATTAAACACTCTAAAATGACTCTCTATTACCGTTTGCAGCAAGGAAAGTTTTGTTCTGTTTGTTTGAGCATCCCCTTCAATCCAACTTAACCACACTGGCTCAACAAATAGTGAGAGGTGAGGGTCCAGCTGACTGTCAACCAATGACAAATGTACGGAGTGAATGGGAAACTTGTTTGAAAACAGCCATTGTGTTTGCAGTTCCATTTGGTGAAACTAGTAGTTTAGAAATTATGATTTTTTTATTTAAAGATAAACGCCCAGCTTTTAACTTCACAAGACGTTAACTGATGGACTAGAGTCATGTGGATTACTTGTCGATTATTGTGATGTTTTTATCAGCTGTTGGGATTCTCATTATGATGTCACCCTTTCACTGAAGTAATGTAATGGCAAATTTCTCTGAATCTGTTCTGATGAAGAAACAAACTTATCCACATATGTGATTTACCTGATGGTGAGCAAATTTTCAGCTAATTTAAATTTGTGGGTGAACTATGCCTTTAATGATCCCAAACAATTATTTTATGGAGGACCTTGAATGTCTGCTGTTAACCAATTGCTGCTTAGTGTTTCATTTCACAAGAAGAACGCTGAAGTGAAATTCTCATTCTAAAGTTGTATTTGAAAAACAGTGCTCTCTCTCTCATAACAGAAATATTTCAATTTCAGTGGTTGTAGAGACACATTCATCTTCCAGCATGATTTGTGCTGCATTGTCTCCTTCAGAATAGACACATTTGGCTCAAGTAATTGCCTCCATTCAATGCATATTTCTCAATCCTCTGTGACACATTGCTACAGTGCTTTGATAAGAAAACGAAGTCTGTCTTTTTGCCTACATTTTTGCCCTTACATGGTCTTTTCCTCCCTTTTTCCTCCACATTTCTCTCTTTATTTGCAGACATCAAGTATCAATTGGTGTTGATGGCATTTCTGTCAAATTTTGAAAAGCAAAAATGACACAGAATTGCCTCTTTTTTTTGCCTTATTAAACTGATAAATGTATTTATTTTATTTAAATTCTATAATACTTAATATAATATATAATTAGTTGTTTTGTTAATTTGTGCCCATAACACTTACACCAGACAGACAGAATATCATGCCAGTCCGTCCAATATCAATCTAATGTTTTATAAATATCAGATTATATAGTGAGTGTGAAGTGACATTCAGCCAAGTATGGTGACCCATACTCGGAATTCTGCATTTAACCCATCCAATGTGCACACACACAGCAGTGAACACACACACACACACACACCGTGAACACACACCCGGAGCAGTGGGCAGCCATTTTATGCTGCAGCGCCCGGGGAGCAGTTGGGGGTTCGGTGCCTTGCTCAAGGGCACCTCAGTCGTGGTATTGAGGGTGGAGAGAGCGCTGGACATTCACTCCCCCCACCTACAATCCCTGCCGGCCCGAGACTTGAACCCGCAACCTTTGGATCACGAGTCCAACTCTCTAACCATTAGGCCACGACTTCCCCAATAGATCTCAAACCTCTTAAAAAAATACATGAGTCCATATGTTGCGACACAACAGAAGGGGTTGGATCCATTTGCAGCTTTTATTAAGAATAGTCAGACAGTACAGGGTCAAATACAGGCAAGGCAAGGCAGAACAGCAGAGGCTAGACAGAGTCAGAGTCAAACACCAAGCGAGAGATCGGGGCAGGCAGAGAACAATCACAGGAAGCGGTCCAAGGACAGATACAATGAAAGCAAACACGGGTATAACGCTCAGTAATGACAGCCAGGGCAAATCAAGACTTCGCAGAGAGTCAGTGTGTGTGTGTGCGGCTTATGTTTATGTGTAAATGAGGTGCAGGTGTGGATGTGTGATCAGTCCCAGGTATGAAGGGTGATGGGAAAGGGAGTCTGAATGGGAGATGGCTAATATTCAGGAGACTGTTACCTCTGGTAGTGCGGAGGCGGCGGTACGGGTAAATACACTATATTTAATATGATATAAATATATGACATAAGTGTATCAAAACAATGTGTTTGTTTGTTTGATAATTGATATCCAATATAATGAGTTAAAAGGAGGACATATCTGTTTAGTGTTGATGATGACTCTTAAGCTTTATTTATTAATTAATTTGTTCGTTCATTCATTCATTCCACTTTTGAACTGTACTTTATGCTGTTTAACTCAGGCCAGCTTGGTCAGTGTTACTGTAAATTTAGAAACCATAAATGTTTCCATATAGAAGCTGTGCACCACAAAAGATGTTTACAGTATTTATTTAAATAGACAGTGGCATCAAGTATATTATAGCTGTCCAAATGATTATGGTAATTTAATTTTTGCAACACATAATAATCTGATTTAATAATGAGAATGATTTATGCTTCAAGAACAATATTGAGGATAAATTATAATGGTTCACTCAAAAGGAGTTTGTAGAATTTCTTTGTAAATAAAAAGCATGAAATAGATAAGAAGATAGATTATTAAATTTAAAATCATTTTTTTTGTACAGACATTATGCAATTGTATTTTCTTTCTTGTTCAAACATCTTGTTTAGTATTAGGGTACTACGGGGCTAAAGGCGCCCCGAGGTAAAATGCGCCTTTGATATTATTTCCATCTAAACCACTAGATGGCACAAAAACGTGGCGTAGCACTTTCCAAAATATCCGCTTTTCAAGATGCACTTGCAGATTTGTCTGATCTTTGACGCGATCTCGCGCAGGACTGCAAAGTTGATTCTGTGCTTACTTGATCTGATGTAGATCTGTTGTAAATGTTGTAGATTTAAATAGCAAATGAGAATCGTTAAAATTAATGCATATATTTTGAGACAAAGGTCTTTATGATTTTCAGTTTTGTTTAAGATAATTAAAGAAACTGTTTTTAATTAACGGAAGAATATGTAAAAGTATGGTATTTGGGGTAAAAAGCGCCTCTACTGTTGGGGCGATGATTAACATGATGATAAATAGATGGCTGACTTTTCCATTTGTTGACATAACATGGTTAGATTCAAATGGTAAATATATGATATATTATGTTGGGTGTCCATAGCAGACATAATTGCCATGTTTAGAATGAAACCATCATATTTAAAAACATGATATTAATCATATCATATAATAAAATATAAGTTGTTGCAGTGAATAGTAAAAAAAATTCTTACGGTGGGCCTTTAGCCCCGTTGTACCCTACTTTTTTTTTTTTTTTTTTTTTTAATTCAAATGTGACCCTGGACCACAAAACCATTCTTAAGTCGCTGGGGTATATTTGCAGCAATGGCCAAAAATACATTGTATGGGTCAAAATTATCGATTTTTTTTATGCCAAAAATCATTAGGATATTAAGTAAAGATCATGTTCCATGAAGATATTTTGTACATTTCTTACCGTAAATACATCAAAACTTAATTTTTGATTAGTAATATGCAATGCTAAGAACTTCCTTTTGGACAACTTTAAAGGCGTTTTTCTCAATATTTAGATTTTTTTTGCTCCCTCAGATTCCAGATTTTCAAATAGATGCATCTCGGCCAAATATTGTCCTATCCTAACAACCCATACATCAATGGAAAGCGCATTTATTCAGCTTTCAGATGATGTATAAATCTCAATTTCGAAAAATTGACACTCAAGACTGGTTTTGTGGTCCAGGGTCATAAATGGGAAAATATTACATAATGCGGATCATATGAAGGACAAATGAAAGGAACAACTTCCTTTTGAGTTAAAATAATGCGATGCACGCAAAATGTCTTGGGATTTCTGGGACAGTGAAGGCTGAATGTGAGGTGCTTTCAGAGCATAAGCTATAGGTAACTTTGGCAATGGATTTATGTCAGTGCCATTAGTGGCTGCGAGCCATGTATCAGCTTCACACTATTTACTGTGTGACTCATTCCATTCCAGTCATTTTCATTATGGACCAGAGCCTTTATCCATACACCCTTGGGCCAAGCAATCAATAAACACACACACACACATACACAGTCTATACCATAGGTTATACTCAATGTATACACTGGCACACACTCAAAGTCAATACCTAGCATACTGTCTGACGGCTATTTATTGTTTCAGATATGGTAAACAGTTCCAATTCTTCGACATTCTGGTCTAATACATGTTCCACTGCTGTATTTATAACAATACAGCATAGTAGATAAAGAGTTAATCTAATCAAAGCTTTCCTGGAAAAAGACGTTCATTTTTTTCAAGCTTATTTTTTCCATGATATTCCGCTTCGCGTCAGGCGGTTCTTTGCTGTGGGAGGGATGGGTGGAGTCCTTCACGATGCTGTTGGTTTTGCTGGAGCATCGTGTAAGGAAAATGTCCAGGATGGAGGGGAGAGGGGCACCGATGATCTTTGCAGCTGTGTTCACTGTCCGCTGGAGGGTCTTGCGGTCAGCAGCACTGCAGTTCCCGTACCAGACAGTGATGCAGCTGGTCAGCACACTCTCAATGGTGCCTCTGTAGAATGTGGTGAGGATGGATGGAGGGAGACTTGCTCCTTTCAGCCGGCGGAGAAAATGTAGGCGCTGTTGTGCCTTTTTGGAGAGTGTCATGGTGTTGGTGGTCCAGGTGAGATCCCCTGTGATCTCTGTGATCAGCTGTGTCCTGTTGCATGAATTCTTCAGATATTAAATGCAGGTAATGTGTCGTATCAGTTATATCCATTACTTCTGCATTCTGAATCTTGCATTCAATGATGACACGCAAACCAGGATGAAGACGAGGGAGCTGACTTTGAGAGAAAAGCAAGCAATTTGGATGCTCAAAGAAAAGAGGAAGTCAGTTAGAGCTATAGCAAAAACAAAGGGCATGGAGAAATCAAGAGTTTGGAAACCACCAGTGACACCAGCAACCAACAACTACCTGATCGGCTGAGAAAACAACAGTAGTTGATGACAGACAAATCATAAAAGCTGTGAAAATGAATCCTAAAAGACGTGTCTGTAAAATCAGCAACAACTTCCAGAAAGCTGGGGTGATGCTCTGACAATCTACTGTCCTCAGGAGACTTTGACACAGAATTACAGATGATACACAGCAAGATGCAAACCTCTGACCAGCACCAAAAATAGAAAGGCAAGATTAGAGTTTGCAAAAAAGCAGAAAGGTGAGACAGAAGAGTTTTGGAACTGTTTATGGACCGATGAGACAAAGATGAACCTTTATCTAAGTGATGAGAAGGCAAAAATGTGGAGAAAAAAAGGGAACTGCAATGATCCCAAGCATACAGCCTCATCTGTAAAGCATGGTGGAGGTGGTGTCATGGCATGGGCATGCATGGCTGCCTCTGGAACAGGCCCTCTCAACTTTACTGATGACTTAATGTATGATGACAGTAGTAGAAGGAATTTGGAAGGGTATAAAACCATCTTGCCTACCAATATTCAAGAAAATGCCACCAGATTCATTGGGAAGTGCTTCATATTGCATGAGAACAATGACCCAAAACACCCTGCCAGTTCAGTCAAGGAATTTATAAGGGCAAATAAATGGAAAGTCTTAGATTGCCCAAGTCAATCTCCAGATTTAAATCTGATTGAACATGAATTTCACCAGCTGGAGAGGAGAGTAAAGGCAGAAACTCCCCAAAACAAGCAACAATTGGAATTGGCTTCATTAAAGGCTGAGAAAAGCATTTCAAAGGATGAGAGCAAGAGTCTGGTGATGTCTATGGGTCACAGACTCACTGCTGTGATTGTGCAAAAGGGATCTGCAACTAAATAATAGCTTTTAATCTTTTATATCTGCCTTATGTTCAACTGTCCCAATACTTATGCTCACATCAATGAGTAGGATGAACTCTAAAAGTGCTGTTCTTTTTATTTGGTAAAACATATGTGTTGAAACGGCTAATAATAAAATAGTAGTTTTGTCTCATATTCATCTTTTAATCATATTTGCAAATGTCTTGACTCCACAGCCAACAGAGCAATTTTGTCTTTACTGGTCCAATAATTATGGAGGGCACTGTATATGTTTGTGTGTGTGTGTATATATGTATATATGTGTGTGTATATGTATATATATATATATATATATATATATATATATATATATATATATATATATATATATATATATATATATATGTGTATATGTGTATATATGTATGTGTGTGTGTGTATATAATTATTATTATTATAATTTTTTTTTTTTTACATTATAATATCAAGGCAGTTGTATCATGACTTTTTTATTTGTTTTGTCAAAAACATGCTTGTAATAGATGAGGTGTATCCAAGTTTTTTTTTTTTATGTATTTTGGAATAAATGTACAGACAAAAAAAGAGCATTATATCTCTGACTCATGTAAACAGGACTTGTGTGTTGAAATATAATAAGTGAAAAAGTTGCAGAAGTCTAGAAAAAAATCATTGTTGCAGCTTGGTTTCGTCTTTGTTCACTGGAAGTTTTGAACTGAAAGTTACTATACATTTTCACAGTGCAATGAACTTTTTTTATCTCAAAAGATCAAGGATAATGTGATTACTCACGGTATGACAAATTTAAAGTGGTCAATTGTTTTCAGAAGCTGTGCAATTTAGCCAATCAAGACACTTCTTTCGTAAGGTGTATTTTACGGTTTATTTGCTTTGACTGTTTGAATGATTCAGTCAAGATCTTACCTGAGCCTTGAAGAGGCCCTTAAGTGGTCCTGCATCTTTATTTAATGGGATCTGAATAGTCACTTCACTTTGTAGTTCTGTAGGGGTTTGACATTCAAAAAACATGTGAAATCCCCAACAGAAATCAAAGTGCTTTACGGGCAGAATCAAAGACAGAAGCACCCGAATGATGGAGAGCAGGTGTCTGTTTCTCTAAGCCCTGAGCTTTGCTTGTTCGCTCATTACAGGGTTGGAAGACTGCTTGGAAGTTGTTTTCCTCAGGCCTGTTCTTTCTGAGAAAGCAAGAAATAATAGAGGAGAGAGTTGCGATACAAGACGCATGAAGCAGAATAAGAGAAAGCTGGATAAAGATGTAAGAATAAAAGATCTTAGACGTAGCTTTAGGACAACACATTTTCACTGATCCCATCCTCTCCTCCAAGCACAAGCAAGCAATTAATTTGAATGCATTTTTAACCCTACACTGCATAATTGCCTTATGTGACTCTGTAATAATCATGAGAATTAATTTACAACCTATTATGACTTAGTTTATGTGAGAGAACCTGGGTTCAAATACACAACTAACATTTTTTTTTTTTTTTGTTTTTTTTTTTTGGTGAGCTAACTGAAATTGAAATGCAACAAAGGTTTAAAGAAATAAAATTGATCATTTCTAACAAGACACACCTGGAATCAGTGACAGGGTTAAGCACCAGAATAAAAAAAAAAGTGTGAAGTGGGCCTGGAGACTTCAACAGGTTCAGCAGAATGGGAAGCCAGGACGGAGCCAGGGGGAGTCAAGGCAGCGCTTGCTGTTCAGGTCGGAGCTGGTGTCCAGGACGAGGTCAGACATGGCTTCAGAGGTTTCAGAGATGACCTCCTTGGTCATGACAGAGAGCTCAAGAGCAAATGGGAGGAGCTACAGTGGATGCTGCTGCCTCGGGAGGAGCTTCAGAGGTGTGTTCAGCCCAAACACACCAGACAGCGGTTACTATTACATGCAGCGCCATAGACAGTGGATGGACCTTTGGGACCACCGGACTTGGGACCACAGGACATGGGCCCACCAGATTTGGGACCACTGGACATGGGACCACAGGACATGGGACCACCAGACCTGGAACCACCAGACCTGGAAGTGCTGTTTTGGTGAACTGGTGATGAATTGTATGAATTCGTCCAATCTAATTTATACAATTTTATACAATCCGTTTACACCTCTGTTGCCAACTTTTTTCAATGAAAAGTAGCTAAAGCCCAAGTCACTAAATGACGTCACTTTCTAATTATCATTTTTATAATGCAGTTGCGTCGTATATGCCTTCTGCCTCGTGTCCAGCTTTTACATTTGTAAATGTTTCTCTCCTTCTCTCTGTGCTCACATATGTATTTTAATACAGTCAAATTTAAAATGAAACTGTTTATATATTTTTCTGTTTTTGTTATCAGTAGAGCTGCCCTCGACTAAAGATTTTTATGGTTGACTAGTAGTCGTTCATTTTAAGCATTAGTCGACTAATTGCACATTTATTAATAAACCTATTTAAATCACTATAATTAGCCTTTAATTGCCTACATAGCCTATAAGCTCTCAAGCACATGCATAAAGCTTGCCACAGCGCACCGCAGGAGCTAATGATTATGAATGTGTCAGGGAAAAACAGTAAGGAGACTGCATAAACATTTTAATAATTCATTGATCAACTAGTGCTTTCTTTGTTTTCAGTTTAAGAGATGAAGTCGGCGACACTGACTCCTCATCTCCACAGTAGTGGCTTCGCCTTTATGCAGGTTTCATGTGGATTACATAATCTGAGAATATTTGTTTTCCATTTGAATTGGTTTATTTAAAAGTAGACTTTTCACTCTCTCTATATATTATTTTTTATGTCTGTAAGGCTTACGTTCATGGAGTTTCGGAGTTTCAAGCTCAAATTCATGGACCAAGACGGCAGAAAGTGCATCCTGCTTTCATTATTAATACTTGCATATTTCAGATGAAAAAAACATATTTGAGGTCGAAGAAAGATAGACAAACATTTGGAGGTCGTGCCCGATGTAGTATTAACATAGACTTCGCCTGTGTTACCAGCTGTTAACCATCTCTCCCTCAAAGCCGTCAAACGTTGTCTGACAAAATCACATAAGATAAAATCAATAGCTGTGCTGTGATTTTGGCTATATTTACATTTAAAATGATACATATGGCATCCACAGCCACTGTCACACCACTCGGATTGCTTCATATGAGACCGCTTCAGCGTTGGCTTCACGACAGGGTCCCAAGATACGGCACGTACCGGGTCTCAGTCACCCTATCCTGCCGTCAGACCTTCAGCCCGTGGTCGGATCTTGCTTTTCTTCAGGCAGGAGTTCCCCTAATGCAAGTGTCCAGGCATGTTGTTGTATCGACAGATGCCTCTGCCATGGGCATGTGCAACAGGCTTGCAGCTGCGGGGCTCTGGACAGGGCCCCGACTGCAGGGGCACATCAGTTGCCTCCTCTGAGGAGAGATCTCCTTTCTCAGAGAGGGGGCACCCTCTGTCACCCATGTCCAGACTTGTGGAATCTCCTCGTGTGGTCCCTGGACGGGACGTGGAGGTTCTAGGTCGGCTACCTCCAGCGGTAGTAAACACCATCACTTCGGCTAGAGCCCCGTCTACAAGACACGTTTACAGGCTGAAGTGGAACCTGTTCGTCGATTGGTGTTCTTCCTACCGGGAAGACCCCCAGAGATGCCCGATTGCGGTCATGCTCCCTTTCCTGCAAGAGGGGTTGGAGCGAAGGCCGTCTCCCTCCACCCTCAAAGTGTATGTTGCCGCTATTGCCACATATTACGATGCAGTAGACGGTAAGTCTGTCTGGTACTCTCTTGGGATCTCCCCTCGGTCCTGGCGGCCTTGAGGGAGGAGCCCTTCGAGCCTTTGCAGTCAGTAGAGCTTAACCCTCTGGGGTCGGCTGTCTCGCCGGCGAGACGAGCTCATTTTTTTTCTTATCAGTGCAAAAGACACTAAAAATACTCTGATTTTGGTCACACAAATAAGTGTTATACATCAGTCGAAACGTCTACTTTTTTTGTGTCCACTCACGATTACA
The DNA here is from genome assembly GCF_936440315.1 of Barbus barbus. Classification (NCBI taxonomy): domain Eukaryota; kingdom Metazoa; phylum Chordata; class Actinopteri; order Cypriniformes; family Cyprinidae; genus Barbus; species Barbus barbus. The sequence goes on from NC_136742.1 coordinate 7,742,589, forward strand.
ACAACACTTTGTGGTTTTGGAAAAAAAAAGAAAACAAACAGGGTGCACTCTTTGTCTTCTCCATCTCTGCGAACTGCTTTTAGAAACACAACACTAAAATGAAGTGTAACTCAGCAAATACTCAACACAGAAACATGGGAGTTATCTCTATAGAAAGCTTGAAGTGTCTCCTCTTTATTTTATATAATTAAGTCGAAAACAAACATTCTGTGATAAAGTAATCCGTATGAAACCAACACGATGTTCAGTCTTTCCCGTTTAACTCATTATTTCTAATGCGATCCCGCCCCCTCGCGACATGCGCCATTCACATGTAAATAACCACGTGAGCCGCGCGCATGGAGACACCCAACATAAACAAAGAGTGAGGAGGTCGCCCATCGCGGCAACTGTTCATTTCTGGAAGACGACGAGCTGAGTAAAGGCTGGATTTCCATCAAAAGAAGAACAATGTTTCATCCAGTAGAGGAGATCAATCTGATGAGTAAGTAATGTTTCTTTTTTGCATTAGTTAACGTGTTATTGTGACATAAACTTGAACACATTTAGTTGGGTTTTCCCCAAACGACAACCTGATTTGTATTTTATTTTATATGCCTGATAGTATTGTATTTTATATTTTGAACGGTGAAATTTAATCATTCTTTAATTATGTCTCCAAATCAGGTTTTATTAGTCTCCTAATGCAGAATTATTTATTTGTCTGTAAGTTGTGTATTGTGTGTGTTGGCTGTATGGTTGGTGGCAAACCAGTTTCCCTATCGGGATTAATAAAGTTTTAAATCAATCAATCAATCAATCATTGCCACTCCCTCGCATATAGGCTTTCAATCACAAAACATGTCTTTTAAAAATTTAAATCATTATATTTTCTGTGAATGAGTAAGCAGAATGATTTTCACATAACTGTGAAGTAAATATTCTAGCCTACAAGATTGATTACTCAAAAGTCTTATTCAGGACTATTTAGTGTGGGGTTTATGGCCTTATTTCAGTTACATTTTTTTCCCCAAAACTTACTAACCACGCATAATATTTTTTGGAAAAAAAAATTCTGATTGGCTAGTAATGTTAGTTTGATTGAGTGAAAGCTGTTCTCATATCATTGGTAGGCGAACTCATGGACTCGAAAGTGATATCAACAAGTTTTTGTAAATGTAGGATTTTTATGATTATTTTCCCGCAGCCAAACGCAGCACGTGGCACGCCGGAGATCCGGCACGGTGCCAGAGAACTTCCTGAACTATGGCAATGTCTGCCCCCAGACCGCACAAAATACTTCCACTATGAGAGAAAGCGGCAGCCGAGTGGTGATTCCAGGATTACCTCGACAAAATGATCTCTTGGCCACGACATATTATCACACTCCCACGAGTTAATATGTTGTGGCCAGGACAAAACTAGCCTAAGTGAACCAAACATATCCCCTCCCGGTTGCAGTAAATGCTTCGTTCGACTTTTTCGGAGATCATCTACTCTTCCCTATGGATGACTTCTGACCTACTTTCTGTACGATCTGAATTTCTGCGCTTTGAATTTTAAATATTGAATTTAATGTTCCAAATTTCTTCTTCATCTTGAAAACTTGAAGCTGTAATTTTTAAAACTGGATATTTGCAGTCAAAGAATTCAGAACAAAAAATCTGCTTTAAAAAAATGTAATTGTTAAATTTCAAATGTTCATTCAAGTTTTAAAAAATTAAAATTCAGAACTATATATTAAGTGCCACATAATATTCAGTTTTGTTAAGTGACACTGTCAATAATTAAAATTTACATAATTCAAATTCAAAGTTTTGTCATATTATAAGCTCCATACCCCTAGGGCCAGGCCTCGGGGATGTTATATGCTTCTCCTTATTTTTATATTTTAGACATCCATCAATTAGTGATGAAAAAATAATTGGTGGAAACAACACGAGACTGTGCTAATTTTATCTAAATTAACTTAACGAAGCAAAATATGATTTTGCCATTACATACCAAACTGAACTATTTTAATAGCTGAAAAGGTAGTATAAGTTGTTTTGGGAGAAGGGGGAAAAAAGGGCTCTGGTCGGACTCGGGCCACGGGCCGGGCTAGGGCCTAAATTTGAGGCCTGTGCAGGGCTCTACCATGTATGCACAGTTAGTGATAAATATAACATATCCATCCAAGTCAACAAATTAGCTGTCAAAGCTCAAGTTGAGATGACTGACAATTCCTACAGTTTTGTACAATCTGCTAATGCCCTGCTTAAGGTTGTTTAGAGATGGAGCTTCATGCTTTTTTTCCCTACAAATCATACATTTTAATATAAACTATAGTACAAAAACACCCATTATATAGCCTACCCATTGTCTCTTGAGATCAGATTGATATATGTGTGAAAATGTTTTTACACAAAAATACGCATAAAATATGCATGGTTTGACAGGGAAACGTTCTTCGTAAATATTACATATCTGTCCAAGTCAGTGAACTTGCTGCTGCAGCAAGTGTTAGAGCTCAAGATGAGATGATTGACAGTGATATTACAGACACTTGTCAGGTAAAACAGAGGGTAAGTGCACAGAATAGGCTGTCATAAAGAATTCCAATGACAAATCCTAATATTAAACAGAATAGAGGACTAAAACAGATTACAATGACTACCGTGTTATTATTCTCAAACTAAAAAAGTTAAGTAATACACTTTAGATGCAAGACGACTTACGTTTTACTTTACACTGTAATTATTAGTATATGCTTAAATTTGTCCAAGTTTTATAGTCAGCATTCTACAGTATATAAAGCCTGTCAGCAATCTTTTCTTTTGCCTATTTTATAAGATCCAGGGCTTGCCCGTGGTCTATGGCTGCATCCAAAATCGCACACTTTCTGACTAGGTACTACTTTTGAACAATAGATTCCGTTGTTTTATGAATGCTTCTGATTTAAGAATACTGTCAATTCGGACATACTACTCTTTGACATACTGTTTGTATGTGATTCGGATGTAGTCTGTCATTCCATTGCTTGCTCACTTTCCATGGTTGTCCAGCTGCTTCAGTATAATTGCCCACAATCCTCCACCTTACAGCCCTGACAACCCTTCGACTCAGCTGCTAGTGAAATAAAGAGAGAAGGTGTGAAAATGAGGCTGAACGGCGCATCACACGGAAACATGCTTGTTATTTTGACCCAAGCTGTTTGCTCGACCTCGCTGTCTCGCTCACACGCTGTAGAGAGGTGAGAGTCTCACCTGACTGAAACAGCTCTTGGAGAAGGGTTAAATGAGTGGGGCATGAGGAGATGTGAGGGAATGAAGGAGAACAGGAACTGGCTTCTGCTGTCAGTCAGGCACATGGAGCAAACAACAATATTAATGAATCAGCATCTATTGCCTCACCCAGAGCACGACCAAAAACAACATCCAGAACCCTATAAGCATGATGAAGGGCAGGGGTGGAACGATTCATTTGTTTGCTTCATAGACCTTCTTAGTTCACCATAAAGAGGTCTTATGCCTGGAGAAACCTGTCTGTTAACATTCATTTAGTTCTGTCTACTATCTTTTTTGATCAGATGGATGCAGATCAACAATGATTTGAGGAAATGTTTACAATTTATATATTGATTGCAAAAAGTTGTATTCTGACAGAATAAACTGCTAATTTTGAATGAATGTCAACATGGAGAGAAGCTTTTTGCATCTGGTCGTGCATTTACCAGCAGGGTAACTTGGCCATGCTAATTGTGATGGCATACTACTATATTACTTCTGTTCAATCTGGAAAGAATTTCCAACTTCCTTGGAGAGCCTAAATCTGGCTTTCAACTTAGAAACTCCTATGTTGATTTTACCAAGATGCGGGTGCACTGTAAAAAATAAAAACACTTAATTTAGCTTTAAAATATACAGTAAGTTATTTTGCTACTTTAAATGTTTAAGTATAATTAAAATTGGCTGTACAAGCCATTTAATTTTTTTATCTTTTTTTATTTATTTATTTAAATCCATTTAATCTTGTCTAGTTGATTCTCATATAATACAAAAATGAAGCTGGTTGAAGGTCTGATCAGTTACATATTATTAAATGAAATAAAGATGTTACTATGACTTAGTGATCGTATAATTTACAGAGGTCATGCAAACATGGTGGTAAACAGAGAGAGGTACACGGTTAAGAATACACTGACTACGTTTACATGCGCACAAATAATGCACTAATATTCCAATAATCAGAGTAAGGACTTATTCGCATTATGATATTTACATGACAAGAGCAAAGCTCCCTGATAGCCCAAATACATCTCGGAGACGTCTATTTGACGTCTGCATTTACATTTGCAAGACGTATTTTTTAGGGTGTTTGCTCATCTGCAATAAGTCTATAAGACGTTTCCTTTTAGATGTCAAATAGATGTCTATTAGATGTCTTTAAGATGTTTACGATTTAGACTGTATGTAAAACTGACATCTTAAAGACATCTGTCAGATGTTTGTAGACAGCAGATGCTTTCCAGATCAAGAGATCTTTAACAGACATCTTGCAGACGTACGTGTGCTATCTGGGCTCTTACTCCCGTTTACTCCGTTTTTATTATTCGCTAAGAATTGTGGTTAATTTTTTACTGCCATTATTCACATATACCCCACTGCATAGCACAAATGGACTCAGAAAGAGCAGGTGTGTTACCAGCCGCTGTTTTACTTTATTTACTTGCGTCTAATGCAAAACATTTTTGTATGGTTGCATTCCATGCTTTTTCGGCGCCATAGAAATGTAATGTCAATTTGTTTGCCTACGCTGCTGTTGTGTTCTACTCGTCGTTTCTGGATGAGGGTAAGGAACAGACACTCGTGGAAGCGAGTTGTGTTTTCCCCAGAAATGAGTAATACATTTTTGGACATACTGTATGTACATGTATATCCATCCTAAATAAAAAGTAAAATAAAATAAAAAACCTTACAAAATCATGTATAAACATACAGATTTTTGTAAATATGTTGTAGCATATAAACATTGTTATATATCGTTTGCTACATATGCCATATAAAAATCATCATATAGATATTATTTATATACTGTATGTATATAAATTTTACCATGGGGATGTTATATATAAACTTATATCTTCATCTACCCAGAGAATGTATGTATGTAAAAATTATATAAGGCCTTATAGGTAACATTTGGCAGTATTAGACTTGATATGTCATATGTTAAATTTCTGTATGGGAAATAGCTCTGCGTAGCACTATTTGTCCTCCCCAGTTTGTTTGGCAGGATGACAATGAATGATTACAAATGTAATGGTAGTGTAAATTCTCCTTCTCTTCACATCGGGCACAACAGTTTCAATTAACATTTGCAAAACATGAATTTGACAATACATTTTTACTACACAGTGTATCTTGTTTTATGAAGATGCCTATGGTGCCTTGTTTTATTAAGATGATTTAATAAACTCGGTTGAGCTCTTCAGACATCAACAGCTACGGTTTTATTGCTGGAACAGTAAAGAACATTCCATACTGTTGTTAGCAAGCATTACATAGATCCACAGCGGCTCAGAATAAGGCTTCATGCCATAAGCATGTATTAAAAATGGTGTCATATCATGCAGGTTTTAAAGATGGTGTCACAGCATGTATGTTTTAAAGAATGTGTCGCTGCTATTTGGGCCATCTCACAAGTGCTGACAATCCCCATGAGCAGCAGCTGAGAATCAACCACACCACCACGAGTATCTTAGAGTGAATGTTTTTAAATAAATAAACACCTGACCTCATTTAACGTGCGTTTCTTTTTTGTACATAAGCACACAATCTGCATTTTCTTGTGCTGTGTGTGTTTATGTCTCATTCCACTCTCTAGCTAAACTCCCTCTCGTGTCAATCATTAGCGCTCTTTCAGTTTCATGTCTTCTAATCAGGCCTGCTCATTTTCAGCAAAATCGCATCAAAATTACAGGCAACAGCCACAGTTTAGAGTTTTATTTAAACCATTTGGCCATGTCTTCATCACCTTGCTGCTCTTCTATCTCTTTAGGTGTATGCTGCCTTTTTTTGCTTGTCAGATTGTATGAAAAGAATTGTCTTTTTATTTTTCATTTCCAGGCAAAAAATTGCCATCGTTAGCACAAATTCTCACTTGAGTATGTGCGGTACCATTTCAATTTTGTGTGTCAATAAGGATGTCATAATGCGACCTGAGTAGTCCTATTAGATGACAGTCTACATAAAAGGACAGAAAAAAATTCACAGTGTGCATCTGACTTTAGCTGAAAGCTAAAGAAGACTGTATGACATCAATGGATGTCAAACTCTGTGACTTACAAGACTTTGGTCGTGCCTGACAGCATTGACTGGGCATTTTACATCAATGGTGCCTCGTTCTGACATTCTTATTTACACATGAAATTACAACCCAGGCTCAAAGAAAAATACGAGCATATACTAAAATTTCTGAAAAATGATATTGCATTGCTTTTAGTGTTTTGTGTTATACTTGAGTGCTCTGCATCTTAAATGCTGTGCTGTACCAGGTGAGCTAACAAGCAAGTTTGCAACATAAAAAAAAAGCTATATGGAGCTGGTTATGTGGTGCAAACAAAATGTATTAATTTTTAAAAAAAATCATGCACTATGGTAAAACTGTTCTATGAGGTCATAACATATATTTTTTTTTCTTCTTTCATAGAACAATGTGAAAATGAGTCTTTACTAACCAATAATCTGCCCCGTAATCATAATTTGTGTGAAAAAGGAATAAAAGATGTTAGTGTTTTACTGCCCCTAGTGTTCATTTCAGCTGGAAAATGCAGTGAATTATGTGCAGGTATGTTGTCTTATGCATAAATTTATTACGCATTTATTTGATCAAAAATACAGTATACAATTATATTGTGAAATATTTTATTTTTTTCTATTTTAATATATTTTAAATTGTAATTTATTTCTTAGCAGTATACAGCTATTACTATAGTTTTGTCACACAAATCAGAAATCATCCTAAAATTCAGATATCATCCTAAAATTATGATTCGCTGCACAAGAAATGTTTGTTTGCACAGGTGGAATACAAGCATTAAAGAACTATCAAGAAACATAAATGCCATGAAAAGACTAATGTCCCAGTGGTTTTGTTGTTGTTGTTGTTGTTACAAAAACATTCTAGATTGCAGGCCTGATTTGAGAAAAAAAGATAATAAATCTGTGAAGAAAAATGTGTCTGTTTGTCTCTACACAAAGCAGTGACAATTCAGCTGAAACTTAAACTTCTCTTGAAACAACCACAATGCAATGCCTTATGTACCAGGTAAGCTACCAAGCAAGTTTACACCACCAGAAAAGCCATACATATGAAGCTGATTGTGTGATTCAAACATCAAAATGTTTATAAATCATACACTATTGCAAAAGTTTTCTGAGGTCATGTGTATAGGTAAGTTTTTGCAAATGTAGGTAGAGGCACATTTTTTTCCAATGAGCCTATGTTGCTGAAATGGCACTTCACAAACGCAAGTAAGCACTTGCACTAAGGTTAGTAAAGTTTCTCCTGGAAAAGCATAAAAAGAAGTCAGTGTTTGGAGTCTGGCATCGCCCTAACAAAATCTTTTTTACCATTCTTGAAATTTGTCTCAGACAGCAAAATGGTGGTAAAAATGTGGTACAGTGTGCACCTGCGTTATTTATGGATGAAGAGGGGAACGGGAGAATGTAGAAGCATAAAATGTTACGTTCACCCTTCTGCTGCAGGACGCATCTGCTGTGATCAGCAAGGAGTGTGAGGTTGTCTGTGTGTGTATGAGTATGTGGGTGTCAAAAGCAGTTTGTTAGCTTTCCTGTAGCTCAAATAGTAGAGCATGGCGCTAGCAACGGCAAGATCATGGGTTCGATTCCCAGGGAAAATTTTCAAAACTGTAATTTGAATGCAATGTAAGTTGCTTTGGATAAAAGCATCTGCTAAATGCATAAATGGAAATGTAAAATGCAAATGTTTGTGCGCAGTTTAAATGAACAGTTGGTAGGCGGTAAAAGTGCTGTGCATGTGAGTGAAAAGTGATGTGTGTGTTTCTGAATTAGCTGGGAAGATATTTGAAAAAGAAGGGGGCAGTTGGTGAATAACATGTAAACTGACTTTATTATCAACATCAAAATTTGAGGTTCTGTTGGTGTCCTGATACCTCTTGCATTAGCTACTGCTCAGTCTAGCTGTTTTTGAATGCAAGAATGTATCTTATGTCCCTAAGGCCTTTGTGGACTTTTACAAAGTAAAAACACTCTCGCTAGTTTGTTTGTTTACTAACAATGTCCAACTGTGGACATAATGTACATGCATCACAGAAGAATTCTGTCCAGTTTTCACCAAATCGGTGCTTAATTTGTATATGAAACATTGCCGGATCCAAATCAGCAGTTAAAAGGCGCTGTGACCGACACTGACAATAAAACTTCAGTTCTTTATTAGCATTACTGGTTTCATGAAGAACCTTTAACATCTATGGAACCTTTATATCTAGTTCGAGATGGCACCGCAGATGGCAGCTGCTGTGCTGTGCTTCAGTGTTTGTACTGTTTTTTTGTTTTTCCTGTTTTTTGTTACTCAAATACCATCAGTTTTACCAGGGATGACCTGCTGAACATTCGGCAGAACACACCACAAAATCTTTTACCGGATTTTGACTACTCGAACGTTTTGCTGGACATTGTAGTTGGTGGAGCCGTAGCTCTGGTCAAACACTTCAAGACGCGCAGACGAGGAAAGCGAGCCGACGAGCTCGTGAAGCTTTGTCAGCGCGGATTTCGAATGCCTTTGCCTAGCATCCATCTGGTGAATCTCTGCTCTCTACCCAACAACCCGGACAAACAAGGATTGTTCTAACTCTGCTACTCTGTGTTTCAAGGAAACCTGGCTAAATGGCGACATATCGGACAGCGTACTACATCTGCCTAACTTCACACTGATCAGAGCAGATCGCGATGCGGAATCAACGGGGAAATCGCGCAGCGGCGGGACGTGCTTTTACATCAATGAGAGGTGGTGTACAGATGTAATTGTGTTAAAGAAGATGTGCTGTTCAGATCTAGAAACACTCTTCATTAACTGCAAGCCGTTCTATTCGCCGCGGGAGTTCTGCTCGTTCATTCTCATGAGTGTCTACATTTCACCGCAAGCGCACGTGAGCACAGCTTTACAGAAACTCGTTGATCTGATCACAGACACAGAACAACAACACCCAGACTCTGTTTTAATCATTCTCGGGGACTTTAATAAAGCAAATCTCTGCCGCGAACTGCCAAAATACAGACAGCCCTTCACATGTCCCACCAGAGACAGTAATATATTGGATCACTGTTACACAGCGATAAAGGACGCATATCACTCAGTTCCACGAGCAGCTTTAGGACTCTCTGATCACTGTTTGGTTCATCTTATTCCGTCCTACAGGCAGAAACTTAAATCTACAAAATCTGTATTAAGAACTGTTAAAAGATGGACTAATGAAACAGAACAGGCTTGTAAAACCCGTTTCTCTCTCACTGATTGGACTGTTTTTGAAAATGCTGCCAACGGTCTGGACGAGCTCACAGAGACTGTAATATCTTATATCAGTTTCTGTGAGGATATGTGCATTCCTACTAGGGCTCATTTAACCTACAACAATGACAAACCATGGTTCACTGCAAAACTCAGACAGCTCCGTCAGGCCAAAGAAGATGCTTACAGAAAGGGGGATGAAGTCTTGTATAAACAGGCCAAATACACGCTGGAAAAGGAGATCAGAATGGCAAAGAGGAATTATTCTGACAAGCTAAGGAACAAATTCTCTTCCAGTGATCCTGCTTCAGTGTGGAAAGGTATGAAGGATATCACCAGTTACAAGTCACCATCCCCCAGCGCTCTGGAGAATCAACAAATGGCAGATGATTTGAATGACTTTTACTGTAGGTTTGAAAAAACAACCCACACCCACCCTGAACACCTCTCCACACAACCATTAACACCTCCAGCAACCCCCCTCTCCCCCACACCTACTATTAAAATCAGTGAAGATGATGTGTGCCAGATCTTCAGAAAGAACAAAAGAAGGAAAGCACCAGGCCCAGACGGTGTGTCACCAGCCTGCCTAAAAATCTGTGATGACCAGCTGGCCCCCATCTTCACACAGATCTTCAACAGATCACTGGAGCTGTGCAAAGTCCCCTCATGCTTCAAATGCTCCACCATCATCCCCATCCCAAAGAAACCCAAGATAATAGGACTTAATGACTACAGACCTGTGGCTCTAACATCTGTGGCCATGAAATCATTTGAAAGACTGGTTTTGACTTATCTGTAGGACATCACTGGACCCTCACTGGACCCCCTGCAGTTTGCCTACAGAGCAAACAGGTCTGTGGATGATGCTGTCAATATGGGACTGCACTTCATCCTGCAGCATCTGGAAAGACCAGAGACGTATGTGAGGATCCTGTTTGTGGACTTCAGCTCCGCTTTTAACACCATCATCACGGACACCCTTCAGAATAAACTGTCTCAGCTCTCCGTCCCCACCTCCGTCTGTTAGTGGATCACCAACTTCCTGACAGACAGCAGTTAGTAAAGCTTGGTAAATCCACATCCAGCACTCGTACCATCAGCACTGGAGCTCCTCAGGGCTGCGTTCTCTCCCCACTGCTCTTCTCCCTCTACACCAACGACTGCACATCTAAAGACCCCTCTGTCAAGCTCCTGAAGTTTGCAGATGACACCACACTGATCGGCCTCATCCAGGATGGTGACGAGTCTGCTTACAGACAGGAGGTTAAGGAGCTGGATGTATAGTGCAGTCTTAACAACCTGGAGATGAACACACTCAAAACTGTGGAGATGATCGTGGACTTCAGGAAAACCCCCCCTGCACTCCCCCCACTCACCATCATGAACAGCACTGTGACTGCAGTGGAGTCATTCAGATTCCTGGGCACCACCATCTCTCAGGGACTGAAGTGGGACATTCACATTGACGCTATTGTGTAGCGTCTGCTTATGATCCTTGATGGTCATTGTGGTTTTATGTCTTAGAGACCCCTTTCAACCTGTGACATTAGCTAAATAACTCTCACTGTCAGATGCTAAGCAGAATTGACTATCTGTTCTCTCCATCGGACTTCAAACACATTCCGAAAAGGAGCGAATGACCACATCCCCCCCCCCCCCCCCCCCCCCCCCCCCCGTGCCAGGCATCAACGGCCTGACTAGACCAGTGGTCTCCACAATTCCAAATACACATCACACACACACACACACACACACACACAAAGACATTTGCTTTATTTAGGCTATAATTAAGCAGTTATAAATGTATCTGATATATGCATGTGTTGTATGGATATTCACCTATTATATTAACCTAGTTACAACCCTTTACTTGTATTAGTTAGACTCTAAACGCCTATATTCAGGTGTATGAATGTATCTCTGGTTTAATATATGCTAGATGTTTCTTTCTTGATATCAAAATGATCTGCTCTTCATTTCTCAAACAATGATGTACACTGTGACCTTGTGAAATGCATTATAATATTCCTACAGTACTGTGGGAAGAAGTACACTGATCCAGCAGAAGTCATAAAACATGCAAATGAGGTGTAAGTGAGACAAAGGGACACTCTCCCGCTGAAACTATGCGCGTTGTTACTGGTCGAACTGACCAGAAATGGGCGTTGCTGGATCCAGATAAAAACTTCTAACACCACCCAAAAGATTTTTCCTTCTTCTCTTCTCTTTTACCTTCGGTGCACTAGAGATATCATCACCGTGGAAACTTAGCGACTCCCCTTCGGGGGAGTCCGAGCTCCTGGCAGCTTTGAGCTCAGTAACTTTGGCGATTTAACTTCGGACCAATCAACCTGTGACTGGAATGACAAAGCTTCCACTCCTAAAGGAATTCATCAAGAATCTGCGCATTATATATGCAGCAGGACACTTTCAACATTGCAACAAACCAGTGCAAGCAACCGCTTGATAATGTTTAGACACGCTTCTAAGCTTCGACCACAGTTTGATTAAGGTGATGTAATTCTTTGATGGTTCTAACAGGTTGTGTCAGCTGATGTACAACTCCTGCCATTATACTCTTTCTCTCCCTTGCGCATGCGCGCGCGTGCTCTCTCTCCCTCTCTCTCTCTCTCTCTCTCTCTCACTCTCTCCATGCCTTCCTTGCGTTGGCATCTGTGTTTAATGTATGTATGTTGTGTTTAGTTCAATGTTACATGTACCCCTGTAGTGTAGTTTAATAAACATCCATATGTATTCACACTTTGTTGTCTGTGTCTGCAGCTCACAGAACGAGGTCACTTTAACATTCCGGTTTTGTTACACGCTCTATGAAAGATGGTGTTAAGAAGGAGATTATTCTCAGTGACCAGAGAAATAATTTTCCTTAGAGTCAATAGACAATTGAAACTGTCCGTACTCCGGACGAACAAATCATTTTATTGTACTGTTAATGCTACAGTTAATTCCTGAAGATGAATATATAAATTATGTTCATCTTACTTTGAGCTAATTTGCTACAATTGTGAAAAAGGCCCAGCAGAGGTTATACTTCCTTCGCCAGCTGAGGAAGTTCAACCTGTCACAGGACCTGCTGAAAGAGTTCTACTCCGCCATCATTGAATCCATCCTCTGCACTTAAATAACTGTCTGGTTCAGCTCAGCTACCAAATCTGACCTCAGAAGACTACGGAGAGTAGTCCGGACTGCTGAGCGAATCATTGGTACAACCCTCCCCAACTCTCCAAGAACTGTAGTTATCTAGAGTGAGCAAAAGGGCTGGTAAAATCACTCTGGACCCCTCACATCCAGCACACTCCCTCTTTGAACTGTTACCGTCTGGTCGACGCTACAGAGCTCTGAGAACCAGAACGACCAGGCACAGGAACAGTTTCTTCCCTCAGGCAATCCATCTCATGAACACTTGACAATAAAATGCGGAACACACAACTCTAATATTTATTCACCCCACTTGCTTACTTTTTTATCTATTTTTTTTTTTTATTTCAAATTTGCACATATCAGACCTGTACACCATAATTGTCTATATTATATTTTGTGTTTTTGCTGTTTTGTACATTGCCTATTTGGATATTTGTATTATTCTTTTTTATCTGTGTCCTGTCCTGTTGCTGTCTCTCTGTTGTACTGTGGAGCTTCTGTCACTATAACAAATTCCTCGTATGTGTAAACATACTTGGCCAGTAAAGCTCATGAAAAAAAATGGTTATTTTAAGAACTGTTCACAAAAGGTTCTTTAAAACCCAATTTAAGAATTCTACAGTATTTGTTTTTAAACAATGCAACCAGAATGTAATATTATGAGTTAATTTTAGAGCGCAGGCCTGATTGGAGAAATTATGTGAAAAATGTGAAAAAAAAGTAATTGTCTATGGTTGTGAAAATGTAGTAAAAACTTGAACTTCTCTTGAAGCAACCACAATGTAACCTGATTATGTGCCAAAAACAATAAGCACACAGGCTCTAGATAGGTTGTTTATGCTGTTCATTTACAGATGGCTGTTTGTGGATGAATAGTGCGCTTGTATTGGTGTGCGAGTCTGAGTTTGTGGCTTTGTGTGCGTCAGCTGAATCTACAGCCAGGCCACACCAGTCTGACAGCATGCTGCACTTCCGTTGTGCAAGCGGAGAGATACAGGGTCAGACTCATTTATCATGAGAGGAATCACCGTCGTGTGCATGTGTGTGATGCAGCAACTTCTGTTCTGGACCATATGCTATCCAAACACACAAAAAAAACAGAACAACCATGCATTAACTTTACTCTGGCCTTGTACAGTTATGCATGTGGGTTTAGCACATCATTAATAATGCTTCAAAGTACATGAGGGCTTTCTTTTTTGTTTTCTACTTGTATTAGCATCCTTTTCTGGAGATCACAAGTGGTCAGCACTAAATACAGGTGCAAACAGGGGCTAAAATGAGTCATTTAGCAGATCACATTTGTAGTCTAAATGCTAATCCGTCCTGATGTGTCCCAAACAGCAAAGCACAGCCTGCTCACCTAAAACATAACCATTCTTCTGCAACAAGGGTTTAAATAATGAAATGTGTACCATGAATGCAGTGTAAGTCACTTCAGATAAAAGTGTCTGCCAAAAACTCCCATACCAATACATAAGAACATAAACTATACTTAAGGCGTTAGAAGGGTACCTGTGTGGGTTGAGATCGCTGCTGATGATGAATACATAAAGCCTTTTTGGCTTAAATGAATTTAAAGAAATAAAGTTATCTGTTGTCAAGGCAGTGGGTGAACAGAAAACCTGTCTTAATTAAATATCCGTCTTTTAGCTCAGGAACTGGCCGTACGCCCTGTCCAGTCTACACACATACACACACTGCTGGAGCCACCAGGGTGAAACGCTTCAGGAGGAGTGAATCAATTCCATTAATTAACAGGCAGATTTTTTGCTAATAAGAAACACATTTAAGCAGGTTTTTAATGTTGGCTACCTTATCGCCTCAACAGTTTAAAAGCCTCTGGAAAGTGTTGCTCTAAAGAAGTGTATGTGTTGTCAATTTTAGTTTAATGCTTCTGTGAACTGTTATTCTCGAACCTGACACCGAGTTAAGACAGCATGTGTCAAATCTATAATTTAAAATCTTGTCATTTATCATTAAACATCTACAGTACTAAAATAGCATGCAAATGTTCTGTACTGTTGATTATGTAGCATGTTGTATCTAAAGCAGTTTTCAAACTTTATTCATTCACACCCCGCTAGCAGGGTTATTGTTTTTTAAAAACCAAGGCGCATTGGAAATATGTGCCTGTGACAGAAAAATGATAAGACATTGCTTCTTGCAAGTTTCGATACACATTTAAAGGTGACATATAATGAAAATCCGCGTTAAATCGGGAGAAAACGTGAAAAAGATCAACCCAGAATTTTTTTGGTAAGCATTTCTCTGCAAGCTTGTGAAAAACAAGCCGCTCAGATTTCACTCCCCCTGTGACATAGAAAGGAGATCTTATTATAATATTACTTCCCCTTAATCTGGAAGTTTCCATCCACGGTGCCGCCATTGTGTTTTCACAAGCGACAACGGTGTACTAGTTCTAATGCCATGGCGAAAGTTCAAGCAAAGCATGCTAACTGTTCTGTCTTTGGCTGCACAGACGAGCACAGAACACTATTTACTGTAGAGTCCCGGCCTCAGAGGATTTATTGATTTATTTACTGTATATTATGCTGCTGCCACACAGAGCTAATATAAACATACAATTTCTTTCCCAGCTGTTTACCTTCACAGAAATAATCAATTGTTTTTGTAACTCGTGTGTTTTTACATGAACTTGTGTGTATTTGACAGTTTAAGCACAATAAGATATGAAAGAGAACTAGCTTTATCCAAAACAGATAAATGTGAATCTATCAGTGTTTTATTACGTTGGTTGTTGTATCGCGGTAGTTTGGAAATGAAGCAACCAGGCCATTTTAGCTTGCTTATTCAATTCTTTTAGCTCTTTAATCATGACTTGTGTTTGACAGGACTCTTACACGATCGCTTCATATCACAAGTGTAGTGTTGTACTGGGTGAGCAAACAAGCAAGTTTACTATGTCAGGAAATTCATACATATGAAGCTGGTTATGTGATGAAAACGTTAGAATTAGTATTAATTCACAAATCATGTACTATTGTAAAAGTGTTCTGAGGTCGTATAGTATTGTGCAAGTAACTGCGTGAAAATAAGTCTTTATTTATGGACAAACTGTTCTCATAATCATAATTTGTGTGAAAAATAATAATAAAAGGTGTCGGTGTCTTATGCCACTAGTGTTCATTTCAGCTAGAAACTGTAATGAATTGTATGTATAGGTACACTTTTTGGAGTTTTGCGTAACTATAGTTAGAGAAATGTATCTTCAATGAGACCAGGTTGTTTTTTGTTTGTTTTTGTTTTTTTTAGTCTACTGAAAACTCAGAAACAATTCAAAACCTTTTATTATAAGATGGCAGCTGAACACAATGGAGCAAGACCTCACCAAATTAGTTCACCTGAAGACAAAACGCACTTGAATAATGGTGAAATATGACATTTTTTCAGTGTTATGTATCTCAGATGAAACCAATTTAACAGAAACACAGACAAGAGGAGCCTTAGAGTAATTTTGGAAATAGGAATTATTGATTTCTAACACATTTGCTGATGTGATGTATACTAAGTATTTAGGGTCACTTTTAATTTCCCGCCTAAAGATATATTAATCACTTAGACATTTTATTCACATTTTACCCAAGATACTTTGTCTGAAAAACTCAGAACACATGCAAATTAAGAAACGCTGCAAATCCTCACAAAAATGCGCTGCATGGACCACAATGGAAATGTTTCAAGGGGACCCAAAAAAAGTGACGGACCAGCTGGGATTTGCTTATTGTGCAGTGGCTATTGGTTGAGTTGTTGGTGAACTGAAAGGTAAGTGTTTTTTTGTTGTTGTTGTTTATTTTAACACCCTGATTGCATGATTTCTTTGTCTTTTGGATATTATTAGATTAATAATGACAAATTACACGATTAACGTTATTATATAAGATGGCTAACTTAATATCCTCAACTAAATATAATTTCAAGGTTAATGAAAATAAATTCGCAATGCTTCATTAATTGTTAAAACCAGGTCAAAATAAAAATGTCAGTAAGAATAATATTTAAAAATGTATTCAGGCCCTTTTAGTAGGCTAATGAAAGAAAGGAAATTTGCATGTGTTGTGAGCATTTGCAGCGTTTCTGAATTTGCATGTGTTCTGAGGATTTGCAGCGTTTCTGAATTTGTATGTGTTGTGAGCATTTGCAGCGTTTCTTAATTTGCATGTGTTCTGAGGATTTGCAGCGTTTCTTAATTTGCATGTGTTGTGAGCATTTGCAGCGTTTCTTAATTTGCATGTGTTCTGAGGATTTGCAGCGTTTCTTAATTTGCATGTGTTGTGAGCATTTGCAGCGTTTCTGAATTTGCATGTGTTCTGAGGATTTGCAGCGTTTCTTAATTTGCATGTGTTGTGAGCATTTGCAGCGTTTCTTAATTTGCATGTGTTCTGAGGATTTGCAGCGTTTCTTAATTTGCATGTGTTGTGAGCATTTGCAGCGTTTCTTAATTTGCATGTGTTGTGAGCATTTGCAGCATTTCTTAATTTGCATGTGTTGTGAGCATTTGCAGCGTTTCTTAATTTGCATGTGTTCTGAGGATTTGCAGCACATGTGCTGTCAAAATGATGAAGATGTTTTCTTGATTTGCTGGTGTTTTTTTCTATTTGCATGTGTTTTCTGAAGTTGCAGCGCGTTGAGCTCTCTCGGCCACTGTAGGGCTTATAATTTTAAAACTATTATGTATAATTATGGATTTTCATATTTTAAGCTTGAAAGTCTGGGTCAAAACTAAACTATATAATTTATTAAAAATATTATCAAAAATAAATTAAATCAGTTTTAATATAAACCTAAAATATATATTTTTTTAAGTTTAAATCTATTAGTTGTAATAAAAACCAACCTCAGGGACATAAAAGTACCGATACACATTAATACTGAAGATTTTTAAGAATGAGCATAATGAAATAAGGACAACACATTAAAATGCAAGACAAGTGATTAAAAACTTTATGTAAATCCCATGAGTCTACATTTGAAGGCATTTTGAAGAGTTGCTTGTGCCATGTGACAAATGTGATTATATTTTGTAGAAAGAAAGTCATCATAAGAAATAACATGATAGACACTGAGCTCCAGAGGAGGAAGTGAGGAGAGACAAGTCGATATCCGTACTTGAAGGGAGCGGAAAGATATGGATATAGACGGTAGTACCTCAGCCAGCCGGAAAGGACAGAAGAGTCACCGTGTGTACCAGAATATGTACTGAGGAGCAAGTGACAAAAGGAAGTGAGATCTGGAACCGTCACTGCTCTTGCCCACAGATACAACCTCACGGTCGGGTTAGAAGCTGGCAGAGGGTCAGATGCGATGTGAAGAGTCAAAGATCAGAGACCAGAGGGAGGAGAGCGGATAGCGGGACAGGTAGGACGTGCCGCAGATGCAGCGGAGGGCATCGAAGCTGCAGAAGAGAAAGACACGGAAAGGAAACAGAGCGGAAATAAGCCAAAGCAATTGCAGCCAAGCCATGGTGGTCAATTTCACACCTAGTGGGAAAGACAGGGTGTTAAAAGCGGCATGGCTATTGAGTCCCCAGCGGTTGTCGAGTTGGAAAAGGAAATGTGACTATAGTGCCATGGTCACCAGTGCAGCAGAAACAGATGGAGATGGTGCAAGGCAAGGATAAAGCAGATGGCACCAGTCATGGTGATTTTGATTCCAGTAAATCTTTATAATCTTTCAATTCAGTTCACCAGAAACATTTGTTCTGGTTCATTACTGAAACGGCTTTTGTTCAATGACTGTCAGTCAGCAGATTCTCGTTCAAGGGTGTTTCCCAAAAGAATTGTTAGCCAACTATGGTTGCAAGTTTTGTCTTTACCGATATAGTTCAATGATTTGGTGTTTCCCAAACAATAGTTCAAACAAACATTAGCAAACAGCATCATAAAGTTGTGGGTGTAAGTACAGCTCTCAACCTGTGGTTAGAAGCATAGTTTCTTTATCGTAAAAAAAAAGTGTGAAAATATGATGACTGGCAACCAAAGAAGTCACAGAATATTTCCTTAAATAATGTTCTAGATATGTTTTGGACCTTTATAATATACCAGTGACCGTGATTTTGATCTTAGTGAATTTCTATTTCCAACAAACATTGTAAAGTTGTGTGGTTGGAAGTACAGCTCTTGATCTATGAAAAAAGAAAAAGTGTGAAATTTACCAGCATTTGTGGTTGACAGAACTTTATCATAAAAAAAATATAGTAGAAACATTTTATGTTTTTGCAGACTGAACTTAAATTCACAGTAGGAAAAAATAATAATAATCTGCTTTGGGCCTTGATATACCAGAGATTAATTCTGGAAAATATTCATTCTGGTGCGATACTGAAATGGGTTTTGTTCAGTCACTGTCAGCCAGCAGATTCTTGTTTAGTGGTGCATTTCTTAAAAGTATAGTTAGCCAACTATGGTTGCAACTTGTTGTTAACATCATAGTTCAGGAAGGCCTCAGATTTTTCAGTGGCTTTCAGATTTAGGGCAGATTTAGACACTAATATCTCGGGAGCAAAAAATGTTTGTGCAGGTCCCGTCGTCCCGCGATTTGGCGCATAACAAGAATGAAGTTACATAAGCACTATAGGCTTACTGCTGTAATCGGTGCTACACAGTGTTTGGACATACACCGATTACATTACTTGCCCCAGCGGCACCTCCCCCACTGTCATATTGCCTTTTTTAGAGAAATAAAAATCATTTAGTTTAGTTGGAAAACATACGCTATAATTCTAAACTGAATACGTACAGCCAGGGTTGCCAGGTCTGCATGACAAAACTAGCCCATGGCAGTTAAAACAGCCCAAAGCAGCGCAATGACCATATTCCAACTATCAAGACTCAAAATGTCATTTCGATAACTAAAATACATATTTTACAGTCACTGTTATGCACTTTGATCATAAACACAGCTCAAAGGCTTCCTATCATTGGCCCTCCTTCACAAAGCAGTTAGAGCAGTTTTATCATAGGTAGAATTAAAAATGTTTCAATGCAAGCATTTCAGTCAAATGTAATTTGTGCAATATTTCAAACCTTTAACCCACAGGGGAAAATCAACCCTGCACGGCAACGATTTAAAAGTAGTCCAATTGCGTGAAAAAAAATACAGACTTGATATCCCTGCATCCAACACCTTCATAGCAATTTTTCTCTGGCCCAGCTCTGGCCCACACGATCAGCTTTTGCTTGGCCCACATACCGCAATGAATTACGGTCCTAGTGTGGACCAGGTCTGGATTCCAGACAAGGGCCACACATGGGCCATAACTGGCCCAATTCAGGGCCAGTTATGGGTAATTAACTTGGCTGAGACTTGGGCCAGTTATGTGTGGCCCTTGTCTGGAATCCAGACAGAGAAAAATTTCTATGAGGTCCTGTATGACCCTACCTGTATTACCATAGCTGGCCCTATACGCTGGACCAGATGGATTCCACATGTCATCCTCAACAAAACCATAACCAAGCCACTTGATACACACCCTCCCAGATGAATAGTCACAACAACGACAATATTCTGAACAGATATTTAATCATGTTTAATCAGCAAACAAAGTTGAATGAATCTTACACTTAACATACAGCATTATGGTCCATTCACACTTCCACAAAAACTATAAAACAAATAATAATAAAAAAACATGCTTGATCAGTGTGTTCACCCTGTTGGGGTATGGCAGTGTGAACTGGCTTTTAGATGCTTTGGAAAACAAAACAAAACCGTGTAAAAAAAAAAAAAATTATATATATATATATATATATATATATATATATATATATATATATATATATATATATATATATATATATATTAACATAAAATTCTTAAATAAGGTACTTTCTCTATTTTTGCAATATTCAAGTGATCATGTCCCTGAATAATATCTGCATGCCCCTAAGTCTGAAGAGTACATATAATATCTAGTAGACAGCAATCTTTGTGAGTGAGAAGTCTGGTGTGGAGGCTGGATCTGGAACTGACTTCTGTCCAGGTTATCTGTCTTCACGAACTGCCCTGAAATACAATTCAAACAAACAATGTCATGTGAGGCTCTTATATTCACAACGCTCATTTTGGCCTGTGGTAAAGTGTGCATAAAATTTTGCCGGACTGAAATTTAGTCTTTGGTGAACAGTCTTCAAGAGTGCAAATAAGATTTTAAGTTTTAAGTACTTTTAAGGCTCACTAAGTCTACTTGAACAAAAACTTCACTACATTTAAAATTTAGAAAATAATATGCATACAGACTGTTACAATTTTAAGTGAGGTACGTTCACAGTACTCTGGTTCTGTCTTACCATTATACATTTTAATTTCAAAGAACTTTTTTATTATCATCTGTCTTTTGCATGGATTCCACACAGGCCAGATGTGTGCCAGATCTGGGCCAACACTATGTTGCTGTCTGGGGTACAATTTATCAATATTTGTTTGCAATGAAAGTTAAAAACGTGTTTGAAATAGTTTTAGCCCATGTAAGTGACGTCACCGATTGATCCCACAGTGCAGACTTTTAGGTTAAATTAATTAGCTTATAGTGACTTAAAGTCTTTTGACAAAGTACCAGCAAAACATTTACAAAACTATCAAAGCCGCTCATCTACACATAAAATGTGCTTAAAAGCTCAAACGTTCATTAATAAGAGCTCAAATCTATAGTTAGCTTACCTCTAAGAGTTAGCCTCTATAGCTAGTTAACGGTTGTGATGCTAACGGTCTTTTTGAAGACATTAACCATTCCTGTAAAGTAAAGATTCAACAAAACGTGTCAATTACATGTAAGAAAGTGTCAGAAACGATTGTATGCATTATTTGTGTAACTTTAGGGACTAAACTTTCCTGAAAGCAGTGAAAACAGCAGAGAGACAGACTCTCGCTACTTGTCAGCTGAGTGAGTTAACGCCAAAGTTACGCACTTAAATAAATAGTACATAAAAGTCAAATAAAATGTCCTGAAACTTCATCATGTATTGTTTAAGTAGATATAGGCCTACATCAAACTGTAAATTGAATGAGAATATGAAGCAGTGAATGCAAAACATTGTTTGAAGTCAGTTGTATATAAAACGAACAGGATATACTTTTCTATAAAATAAGATATAATATCATATGAGGCATGAATATAATTTCACACGTAAACAAACATAATTAAACATGTGAGCTTTATGTTATGCATTTTCAAAATGATATTTTCAAAATGTATTTCAATATATTTAACAGTGTTTCACATATATGTGAATATATTAACTTTATGTATGGGAAAACATTGGGATTTTAGTCAAAAATATTTTAAATGGATTTTAAATGTGGGTCAAGATCGGTAATACTTATGTGGCCCACATATCTACATTTGACATCTGGGCCATGTCTTGTGTGCCGTCTTAAACCCGGTACCACCTCTGCCAAACCCGCATGCTGTATGCCAGTGCCGGATGAATAGCAGATGACTATATATTATATATATAAAACAACAGGATATACTATTCTATAATATAAGATACAATATCATATAATATGATATGAGGCATGAATATAATTTTGCATATATGTAAACATAATTAAACACTCAACATGAGCTTTATGTTATGCATTTTCACATAACAAAATCATTTTCACGTACAGCAATAATCTGACATTAACTTGATCTCAAACCAGTTAAGTAATAGACATTATCACTCCTCTATCTACAGTATGTGACATCAACAGCAATTCTATATTGCTGAACCAAAATAGTTCAGAAAAGAAATATGTTAATTTTAGCTAGTTAATTTTATCAAACTGTGGTAGTTAAGCGGTTACACACTCTGGTTTGTTCACAAGATGTCTCGTTCATTCAATTCGCTCACACATGACATGATCCAGTTTGTTTTGAGTCATTTCGTAAAGAAAACATCTGTCGGTAAAGGCTGTAAAATTGAACCACAAACCCTTTAAATGAACAAAACACACGCATCTGTGCTAACAAAATGCACATGTACAGTAATTTCACATATGTATAAACATGCTGTATCGTACAATTCTAGCAAACGCATACCCATAAACACACACAGACACATCTGCTAGATGCACAACACAAAGCAGCTGGAGGCATTAAAGCAGTGCTGTATAAACACCATTAGAGCAGAGTCCATTAAACACACAGATTGTCATAGACGCATATTCACTTTACCACAACACACACATTTGTTTGATGGGGACGTTCCATTGACTTCTGCTGATTTTATACTGAGTTAATGAGCTGTACTTCTAAACCGTTCTCTCACATAAAGACTTTTTGCATTTTTAGGTATTTATTAAGACACTTGGTTGCTTTACATATCTGTCAAACAGTGTCTTCTTGTCTATGTGCATATCATTGCCCAAATATTTTCCTGCATTGCTATCCTGATCTCAGAAATTTAAAAAGACTTTAGTTCTTATTTACATTTTTGTCCATTTGGATGTATGATGAAGCATATAATATGAACATTTTATGGATATGCCTGTTATGGTTCTCACCAAACCATAATAATAATAATAATTGATTATTATTGTTTTAATATTGTATATATTGAATGTATATATTTAACATATATAATTAAAAAATATTATTTATATTATTTAAATATTATAAAACAAATTAATGTAACGAATGATTAAAAGTTATAAATATTATATTCAAGTTATAAAATAATGATTAAATTATGAGATTTTTGTTCATTTGACATGAAGCCTGGGTTTTAAATATTAGGCTTAAGAATAATTCTAAAATAATTCCTAAAATAATTATTTTTTAATATCACACTGTGAAATTAAATTTGAATATAAACAAAATATATATATATATATATAAGGTGGGAAGTAATATATACGTATATGTATTTATTTTGTTTATTTATTTTTTTACTTTCCACCTTTTATTTTTTTCAAATTCAAAAACATTGAAATATAATATTTCCTCCACCCCCCCACCCGATCTACATATCCCTTTTAAATGCTCCACATGAATATGATACCACAAATTACATAGAAAAGACTGAAATAATGTATAAATTGTTGAAATAATGTCCAATTGTATAAATGTGGTGAATAAATGTAATGCCATTTACTGTAATATTTAGCTATTGCCGTTGATTAAATAGAATAACCACATAATGAACCTATTAATCCCATAAATTCAATATTGCAAAAGTTATTTTAGATGTTGTCACTCAATGTAACAGATGCTGTTATATTAATTTGGTACATTTCAATTGCAAATGTAAAAAAATAAAACACTTATACACAAATAACTACTGTTAATACTTCTAATAACTATTATTTCTATTGGTGATGTGTTATGCTGTTAGTAAAAAGACTAGATACATGAAAATGGGACAAATCTGACCACACATTCACAACAGCAGCAGTACAATGGATCCAGAATATTACACTTGCTTCCGTTTCACATCAATTTTGCTGTTTTTTTCTCCAACAGATCTTCCCTTACAGCTCTATTTGTTTGTTAATGAAGTCTCACCAGAAGTTGGCTTCTAACGCTCCAGTAATATATATAGATGAGGGAGTGAAAGAGAGCGAGAGGCAGATAACTGACAGAATGACAGATAGACCAAGAAACATGAGCCAGTTGTGTGCCACTTCCAATTTAACACTTCCCTCTCTGAAAGTCTGAAATGTAATTTTAACTAAATGCATATCAAATACATGTCAATGATTCAGTCAGAGCATCTTCAGCCAATCACAGTGGGATGATTATGTAATTGACTGGTAACCTCAAATTAAAATCCTTCTGTATCACTTACTAACTACTAAAAGTTTAGATGATCACATCACATGCCTATTAACATTCTCTTTTCTGCTATATAATGTAAGAAATCACATGTAAATATGCGATTAAAAGTGCCCAACTCTAGGAATGCACTTTTTTTTGGCAACATATGGTTATGTAAATGATGATGGAATTTATATTTTAGGGTCAACAATTCCTTTATTTTTGTACCTATAAAGCAGTATTGCTTTTATTTAGTAAATACAATTTTAATACAATGAAGAGTGTAACAAAGGAATAGTTCACCAAAAATGAAAGTTGCTGAAAATGTACACCTTCAGATGTAGATGAGCTTCGAGAAATTTAGCATTACATCACTTGCTCACCAGTGGATCCTCTATAGTGAATGGGTGCCATCAGGAGTCCAAAGTTTAAATGCCTCAATGGGTTTTTTTTTTTTTTTTTTGTCACAAGACTGATGGAGTGGAGTGGTGTACTTGTGGATTATTATCAGCTGTTTGGGCTCTCATTCTGACGGCACCCATTCACTACAGAGGATACATTGGTGAATAAGTGATGAAATGCTAAATTTCTCCAAATCTGTTCTGATGAAGAAACATCTACGTATTGGATGAGCTGAGAGTGAGTAAATATGAAGCAAAAAAAACAATGAGAAATTTCAGATTTCAATTGCATCAAAATTTGGTAAGACATGAGGGTTAAAAAAAAATTAATAAGTCAGGATTTTCCTGGGTAAACTTTCCCTGTGTGTTTTTCCTTAAAAAAAAAAAAAAAGCATAAAGCTGAAAAAAAAGTTTATTGTATAAACAAGTTATTGGTTTTTTTCCACATCAGTTTCAATAAAAGATTTTTAACATCTCTTCTTGGTTAAATTGCTTGTTTTTCCTCATATTAAGTTGCTTTGGGCAAAAGCATCTGTTACATGAATACATATACATTTTATTTTATTTCTATTACTCAGTATTATTAGGTGGTCAACGATACTGACAGACAATCGAATGATGTTCATGCAGGGTAAAAAAAAAAAAGTTTGTTCTAGTTTCAGAGGTGGTGGGGTGTAACAAAAAATTGAAACCCATTAGTGGATCACGCTGTCATGAGTGACACTTCTGCACAAACCTCTGTTGAACAAGCCACCCTGTGATCTCATTTCAAAGCACAAGCTGTGTGTGAGAGAAAGAGAGAGAGGGAGAGAGAGAGAGAGAGAGAGATTTTAATTGCATGTGAAAAGGGATTAAGAACTGAGGAAGCTTTGGTGTATGAGACAGTGTGAGACGATGCTCTGTGATTGCCGCGTTGCTCTGCGTTCCGCAGCTGGACTTTATTTTCACTGCTGAAATTTAGAGTGTCTCTAAACACATTGCTCACCATCTGTTATAACACACACACACACACACACACGTGTATACTAGATGAGCTAGCAGTACGTTCTGTCATCATATTCTTTCAGGGCATAATGACCTATAATAGTTTTTCTCTGCGGATACAGTTAAGGTCTGATTCCCAACAGCAGACCTGTCCTCAGGCCTGTGGAATCTCATATCTGAAACTTTATTTACTCCTTCAGCAAAGTCAAACCACTGAAGACTGAGGTCGACTTGACCAGGGACTGATCAGTTTGTCCAAGTGAAATATGAGCTGTTGTTTAAGCTGAAATGTCTATGAGAAATGTATTTCATCATTACGGAAAAGATTAACCTTGTTTTAAATCCAAGTTAGCCAGAAAAAAAAGTGACCTAAACGCACCAAGCAAAATGGGATATATATATATATATACTACACATATGTTTGAAAATATCTATATATTATGAAGTATATGATTTAATATATTATTACCTACAGTAACATACAAGTAAATATACTGTCACATATTTTTCAATATAATTCCCTATGCAATATTTTGTAATGTATTGTAACAATATATTATTCAGTATATTTTCAATATGCAATAAATAATTTAATATATTGATCATTAATGTGCTGTATAAGGAAATATATTTTCTTTGTGTAAGGGCACTTCTACTTTATAGGGAATATTACTGTCAGTTATCTTTTTTTTTTTTTTTTTTTTACTACAAATATTTGTAATAAATATGAAATATTTTTCCCCATCCAACATGTTGAGAAATCTTGTTGTTCATCTCAAAAATTAATCTCTGCAATGTTTTCCATCCATCCATCCATCATGATTTTTTTTGTGTAGAAATAAAATAAATAAAAACTAAAACTGAAAATAAAATAAAATAAAACTAAATATTAATATTTAAAAAATCAAAGCACATCATAAAATTACTATACATTTAATTAAAATTAAAATGAAAGCTGAAAGCATAAAATAGAAGCTAATTCAAAATATTAATAAAAGCTGCATTGCTTTATAACTAAAATAACACTGCATGGTATCCTAAAATAAAAAATGTACAAATTAAAAATCACCGTTTCAGTCAATCAAAAAATGCATAGCATAACTGTTTTCCACATTGATAATAATTAGAAATATTTCTTGAGCTGCAAATCAGCATATTAGAATGATTTCTGAAGGATCATGTGACACTGAAGACTGGAGATACTGAGTGATGCTAAAAATTACAATTATTAAAATGATTACTTCCAATTTTAATGATGTTTCCCATAATTACTGTTTTTACTGTATTTATGATGACATAAATGCATCCTTGGTAAGCATAAGAAACTTTGTTCAAAAATATATTTTTTTAAATCTGACCGACCCTAACAACTGAAAGGTATATAGTTTATATATTGATAACCGCTTTTAAAAAATCTGTTATGCATTATTTATCTCATAGGTATCCTTGCATTATGATATGATACTAATAGCCTAAACCCCGGATGCCGTTTGTGTCAAGCAATGCCCTTGAGTGACAGCTGGATCCATGCAAAGACACATGTACAGTGTGCTGAGCAACTACACGATCAATGTATTAGTTGTCAGTGTGTGTGTGTGTGTGTGTGTGTGTGTGTGTGTGTGTGTGTGTCCTCGTGACTCCAAAATAAAGCTTGTAACATCAGGTAGCATCACACAGCACTCAGACTCTTATCTCCTGGTGTAGCGTTCCAACACACTGCTATATTTACCTCCCAATCTTAACTACAGTGCTGATCAATTTCCTCCAGTCTGCCCGGCTCTTTGAGCGCCAGCGCAGGATGGATTGAAGTCTGCTCTAATGCCCATGACAGCAAGTTTCAAATTGCAGAGCAGAGTGAGCGAGCAAGAGATCTCCGATTATACAGCAAGTGTTCTGAAATGATTCCTCTAATTCCTGTATCGGCTTCATGCCGTGGCCCTCTGACTGTGTTCCGCTGGATAACAGATAACAGCGCCGCTTTCTGAAGGAACACCTGAGAATTCCAAAACCTTCCTGAGTGGAACCTTCAAATTACCAAGAGAGAAAACAACATGACACAATTGTGGCTGACTATGAAATTGGAAAAGCTCTTGTGGTTATTAGTGGGACACTTTATCTTTATTAGCAAACAGACCACTTGTAGAAAAATTTAAGTGCCCCTATTGTGGGTAATGAAAAGTTCATATTTTGGTTTTGGGAGTACCCAACAACAGGTTGACATGCATGCAAGGTCAAAAAACACTTTCATTTTATTTCAACACTTATTTGATCAACGACTCCCAAACGATTCGCTCAACGATTAATTTTTACTAGTCTCATCCTCAGATGTCACGACCACGGAGTGCTGGCTGAACGTCTGATGCATATGGCACACAAAAGTGGAAACACTTCAGGAGTTTCGAAGTCATCAGCGGATTGGTTGAATTATATTTCCGGGAGACGTGTGTGTCATGTTCTTTAACGTTCCGCCTGGAAACAAAGATGCCGTGACGCCAAACCCCCTCACGAAAGAAGAAAGCCGTCATGTTTACAACTGATGACGTGTGCTTATCAGGATCAACTAAACGCTGGATTTTCAAAAGAATGTGAAATATTGAAAGTCTGCAGCAGAAAATTATTGGATGTTTGGTCAAACGACCTCATGGGCGGGCCTTGGCCAATAAAAGCTGCCATGGATTCCAGACCTTCAGCCGTCAGTCTGAAGGTCTGGCTGAGCGAGACGACATTTTTCCAAACCCCTCCTTTGCGTGACACTAATCTGCGGTGATTGGTCGATTTCATTTCCATATCATAATAAAAGCTGCGTTTGTGAGCGCAGTGCTGCTTTGTGTACAGCGTTACCGGGGAAATAACGATCTCATGATAATTTATAACTATTTAATATTTTGGCGAATTGGGGGCTAATTTGTATGATTTTCCACAATCTTCTTTATATGTTTTCATGCAATCTGCTGATGCCCCAAGAAAATCACGCGTGTGCTCTGAGTATGGTGGGAATTTTTAAATGTAGGCATATTTTTGGGGACATATTATAGTTTCAGAGGTCCTGCTATTACGAATTATATAACTTAATACAACAGTTAACAGTGTAATACAGGTCAAATAATTTTCTAAAGACATGCTCAACCAAACAAAGTTCAATTGTCATTTTATGATGAAGGTTGAGAAACTAAGCAAAAATTGAATATTTGATGAAAAAATAAAAAAAAACTTTTGATCATTCATTGTTGTTAATACGATACATTTAATGTTTAGTTATATGATGCAATTTCAAAGTTTTCCTTTGTCTTTGGAGTGTTACAAGCTGTTCGTGCATATACAAGATCCGTAAAGTAGCAAAGACTAAAGTCTCAAACCCAAAGAGATATTCTTTATAAAATTTAAGAAATGTCCACGCCTTCCTACAACGCCTCATTTAAACACGCCCCCACATCCACTGTGTGGGAAGATTTGCATAACACAGCCCAAATGTTTACGCAAAGAAAGAAGGTGTAGCCTAACTTTTATTCTCACTGTAGTATTGTTGCCGCCACCGCAGTGTCGTGGAGACGCTGTATGTTTCCAAATATGATAAGGGTTGTAACATTTCCGTCACATGCTTGAGGTATTCGGCCAGTCACAACGCACTGGATAGCTGGCCAATCAGAGCACACCTCGCTTTTCAGAACGATGAGCTTTGTATAAATCGACGCGTTTCAGAAAGGCGGGGCAGAGAGGCGCAACAATAATATACGGTATGTGGAAAATAATGACCCCATCATATGACCCCTTTAATTAAATTAAAAAAATAATAATAATTATGATAAATAAATAAATAAATAAATAAATGTGGTGTATGATGGAAAAATCTAAATACATTGATTATTTGTATTATTTATTATTAATACAAAAAATGAAAAATATAAAAAAAAAAATCTTAGTGAGGTTGAAAGCATAGCACATTTTAATCAGGCACTGAGAAAGGGGGATCGACTCTTGCATGACACTGCAGGCTGTTACCAAGATGGCTACGAAGTGAACCGAATGAAAGGGAATTTGGTGTAGTTCAAGTCGCAAAGATGGAGGTAACTAGAAAACACTGACAAGGACAAACTATCACTTACAACATCTCAGTTACAATGAACTGATAGAGGAGAGGTTGGGTCACCACAAAAGAATCACTTACTTTGTAGAAGACAACAGTGGACCTTCAGACACCCCTCTTCCAGGGCAGAAGTATTGTCACGCTATACAATGAAATCCCAAGACAATGTTTCCGACATGTCAATCTTTTTCTCTTTCTGTTCTCAGTTCATCTAAACAGTGTGTGTGTGTGTGTGTGTGTGTGTGTGTGTGTATGTATGTGTGTGTGTGTGCCAGTTAAACTGAAACACAATGCTGACAGAAAGAACGTTAGCATCCCTTCTTCCAGTGTTGCACTGTGCCAAAAATGTAAATAATTAAAAAGTAATTAAAATCCATTAAGCCTATAAAAGCATTACACCCTAAAAATAACTTACAGTTTCAAAACTCGAGTGACAGTTTTTAATATCCTTAGTTGTGAAAGTCTATAAATACAAACATTCAAAACAGATACACACAGTTTTGTCCACTTGAAGTTTTAGTGTTCTACAGTTAAATGTTTTACCCCTAATGAAACTAAATAAAATGAGTTATCTAAAAACATTTGTGAAGTTTATGAACACCTCATATAATGTTAATATTTTCACATAAGAATGGGTTAATTATACTTCATATTGCATTGTTTACTGTTTACTTTTGTAAATTAACTGAAATACAGGAAACAAGGATCCATACACATGGAAAATACGCTGTTTATAAGAAAATGGCAACTTTTGCATACTATAGTGGGCAGCTATTTCTCATTTCTCAGCATTTTCACTAACGGCGGCCTTTAATAATGACTTTAGGTCAGTGATGCAGTTATAAGATTTCTGTTTAAATGGTTTTTTGGAGAGGAATAAACTCAGAATAAGATCTGATCGATTAGCCTGTCATGGTAAATAACAGCTGAGATGATGTAATGAATGCAGCACTGAGGGTGATTGGTTCACATTTTCATCTGAGAGAATTCTGGGTGAAGGCACATTGACATTCCTGTAAATCAAGTTGTGGTTAAATAAATGCCAACAGTCAGAAACGGCATGGAAAAGAGTGAGGGATATTTATGAAAATTAGCACTAGCACTAAATGCTTACTGAGCTGAATGCGGGTGCGTTATATATTACATTTTCACAGTAGGGGGTAAATCTATTTAGAAATGGTTATGAATTTGTATAATCCTAAAGGGGACCAAATAAACATCAAATTGTTCTGTAGAGCATCAGTTTACACACTGGAGAAAATCCCAGGGTCACTGCAGGTCACACACTCACAGACTGAGATATAACCATGGATGAAGAAACTCATTTTAAAGGGATAGTTCACCCAAAAATGAACATTTGCTGTTAATTTACTCACCCTCAAGCCATCCAATATGTATATGAGTTTTTTCTTCAGTAGAACAGTAAAGAAGATTTTTAACTGAAATCGTGGTCCTTGGTGATTATAATATGTATAATACATTTTAATATGTGCGTATCATGTGCACGCCAAAGTCATTTTTTGCGTATCAATACCACAATACCGTTTTTATTTGGCATACTATTTATACGCATTTTCATGAGACCAGGCTAAAATTAAGAGATGATTCCTTCACATAACTAGCCTTTTTTTTTTTCTTTTTTTTTCAATTTTTTTCAGTATGACTGTCCTCGCCATTAACTCTGAAATACAGAAGCGAAAATAACACTGTCGGTAGCAATGCTATACACTGGCACTTGTATAATTGGCGTCTGTTTACAAAATAACCGGTCATGAATGTGCATATCACTCCAAAAAAGTTGATATAATTTTCTCACCAATTACTGAGTCCAATTATTATTTCTAAATCTCTGGGGGATTCTTCAAAATTCTGCTAATCAGGATCCCAAGAGGTAGTTCAATAAGATATTTTGTTTCTCCTTAAATATGAGTCCTGCAGAGTGATGCCTCCATATAATATAAATGAAGATTGTCAGAATATAATAATAATTAAATATTAACATAATAATAATAAAAAAGATAAATTTACATAGGATACATACAACACATGGATTCAGCAAGAAAATCCCAAGTTTGATCAGAGAACAATAGACAGTGTGGTGCATTGTAGTATTCTGCTTATATGACAGTATTATCTATAGACTGATATACTCACGTTGCACTGAAACACATGTGCAACCAAAAATATTTGCTGAAAAAATTGTTGTTTTTTGTGTGCCTACTATTTAGTGTTTAAAGTGCTTTTAGATGACAGAAACAGTGCTTGTTAAGGCTTGTTTTCTCAAGAATAATGTCAGGAAAGAGTTCAGACAAATACACAAAAAAAAAATCACACACTGAAAATATGAGCAATTATTTGCAAACTATCTTCAAAGATCTGTTATTTAAAATATTTATATTTTTTGGGTAGATTCTGTGTAGGCCCATGTTTTATGTATTCTGGACAATCTTATATATATGGACAATGTATTCCTTTCGCCTCTAAAGAAATCTCTCATCAAGTCTGTAATGGCTCTGTGGATGTTTTAATATTCTGACAATTTCTTCACCTATTTTCATGATCTTGCCTACAGCCCAGCAAAGCCCTGCTCATCCAAACATATTGATCATTCATTTTTACAGGCATCATAATCAGAACACTGCTAGTATCTCCACTCGTCTTCAGAGCACCCTTGAGGCCTGAAACTTGTTAGAAATACATTTCTAAAATGTAAATAAGTGCCTGACTCATCAGCTGTCTGGCCATGTGAAGAATGGCTGAAACTGCAGATTTGTTCATTTTTGGACAGGTGAATAAATGTGAATTGACACAGCTGAGCAGAGTAAAGTTGTATTAATGGTGATGTCACTTTTAATAAACTATACAGTAAAAATGATTGACCTCTGCAGTTACAGAGCAGAAAAGAAGGCCAGCACTAGCATTTAACCTGTCTGTTTTTATAGATTTCTATTTCTATAAATTTTGCTAATTAATCACATGAAATTCCATGTTTCTGCTCAATTGCTCAATGTTAGCAATTCCTACTCAACATACTAAAGAAACAATATGAATGCTGTATTTTCAGGAAAATAATGGTGATTCATAAACACCCGCAGGAAGGAGTTATATAAGATGTCAGTGCACTTGCTAGTTCAATTCCAGAAAACATTTGTATAGTCTGTGGTTTAATTTACTTGTTAATGAACCAGCAATACAGCATTAATACAATGCATCCTTAAGATGAACAACAAATCTCTGCTTATGAATAGTTAGTGAGGTAGTTGTTAAGCTTAGGTATGATTAGGGATGTAGAATATGGTAATGCAGAATGTGTGCTTTATAAGTGCAAAAAAGCCAATATGTTAGGCATGCTGATAAGCAACTAGTTACTAGTGAGAATTGGTCCCTATACTAAAGTGTTACCAAACAAACCTACAACCCAGCAGATTTTCAAAAGAGATCACATTTGCCATCATACCAAAACCTGCAATTAAACATCAGAGCACATCAGAAAAACACAAAACATTCTAAGTCTATTAGTCTGTGTATCTCAAGTCTAGAGCTGCAAGGAAAACAGCAGACAATAAAAATACATTTTCTGCCCTACAGTAAAAGCATGACACAGTGATATTGCTGTAATAACGTACAGGTGCAGTAGACTCCTCTCATGGAGTTATGCAGGCTGTGCTACAATGAATGGGCTCAGGTGGCTACTCAATGAAATGAAGATGTGAGCACAGGCTGTCTGTGACAGAGTAAATCATGTTTAAGAGTGCTGGCACCACAGACTGGGGAAACAGATCACTCTGAAATCCAAGCAAAGCAATATTTAGCCACAGACAGGTGCAGGTGCAGCAAAATGTAACTCTCCAGAAAAGCTTACAAGATAGTTCACCCAAAAATGAACATTCTGTCATCATTTACTCAAGCAAGAGGTTTAGCAAAAGTCTCACACTGTTCTTTACAAAACAAGAGTCTGGACATTTTACTAGTAACTCTTTTGGATTCCAAAAATGTCATATGCATTTATTTCAACCCAATCGATGAGAAAATGTAACTGTTTGACGGAAGGGTGATTTCGTATGAATTCGTGATTTATATGAAAACATACCATTGTTTAGCAAGGTAAGCAAAAAGCTCCATATACTTTACAGTGCCCTCCATAAGTACTGAAACATTAAAGACAAAATTGCTCTGTTGGCTGTGGAGTCAAGACGTTTGCAAATATGATTAAAAGATGAATATGAGACAAAACTACAGAATGTCACATTTTATTATTAGCCGTTTCAACACATACATGTTTTACCAAATAAAAAGAACAGCACTTTTAGAGTTCATCCCACTCATTGATGTGAGCATAAGTATTGGGACAGTTGAACATAAGGCAGATATAAAAGATTAAAAGCAGTTATTTAGTTGCAGATCCCTTGCACACAATCACAGCAGTGAGTCTGTGACCCATAGACATCACCAGACTCTTGGTCTCATCCTTTGAAATACTTTTCCCAGCCTTTAATGCAGCCAATTCCAATTGTTGCTTGTTTTGGGGAGTTTCTGCCTTTACTCTCCTCTTCAGCTGGTGAAATTCATGTTCAATCGGATTTAAATCTGGAGATTGACTTGGGCAATCTAAGACTTTCCATTTCTTTGCCCTTATAAATTCCTTGACTGAACTGGCAGGGTGTTTTGGGTCATTGTCCTGATGCAATATGAAGCACTTCCCAATGAATCTGGTGGCATTTTCTTGAATATTGGTAGGCAAGATGGTTTTATACCCTTCCAAATTCATTCTGCTACTGTCATCATACATTAAGTCATCAGTAAAGTTGAGAGGGCCTGTTCCAGAGGCAGGCATGCATGCCCATGCCATGACACCACCTCCACCATGCTTTACAGATGAGGCTGTCTGCTTGGGATCATTGCAGTTTCCTTTTTTTCTCCACATGTTTGCTTTCCCATCACTTAGATAAAGGTTCATCTTTGTCTCATCGGTCCATAAACACAGTTCCAAAACTCTTCTGGCTCACCTTTGTGCTTTTTTGCAAACTCTAATCTTGCCTTTCTGTTTTTGGTGCTGGTCAGAGGTTTGCATCTTGCTGTGTAGCATCTGTAATTCTGTGTCAAAGTCTCCTGAGGACAGTAGATTGTCAGAGCATCACCCCAGCTTTCTGGAAGTTGTTGGTGATTTTACAGACACGTCTTTTATGGTCCATATGATTTGTCTGTCATCAACTACTGTTGTTTTCTCAGCCAATCAGGTCGTTGTTGGTTGCTGGTGGTTTCCAAACTCTTGATTTCTCCATGCCCTTTGTTTTTGCTAGAGCTCTAATTGACTTCCTCTCTTCTTTTAGCATCTAAATCACTTGCTTTTCTCTAAGTCAGCTCCCTCGTCTTCATCCTGGTTTGTGTGTGTCATCATCAAATGCAAGATTTAGAATGCAGTAGTAATGGATATAACTGATACGACACATTCCCTGCTTTTAATATCTGAAGAATTAATGCAACAGGACACAGCTGATCACTTAGAAAGACCTGTGAGGCAACTGTTCCAATACTTATGCTCACATCAGATAGAGGGATGAACTCTAAAAGAGCTGAACTTCTTAGCTGGTAAAACATCGATGTGTTGAATCGCCCAATAATAAAATGTGACA
Organism: Barbus barbus; assembly: GCF_936440315.1. Lineage (NCBI taxonomy): Eukaryota > Metazoa > Chordata > Actinopteri > Cypriniformes > Cyprinidae > Barbus > Barbus barbus. Next base: position 7,778,124 of record NC_136742.1, read on the forward strand.
TTCTGTAGTTTTGTCTCATATTCATCTTTTATATATCTATTACATATGAAGATTGTATGAAAACACATAAATGAGATCATACAAATGTATACTAATTGACCACTAATTTGCAGAAAAATAAAACCGTTACAAATTTCCATGACTGACATGAGGAAACATAAAGTACAATATATCAAAAACTTAATTCTTATGAGTTTGTTAGTCAGGATGTCTAGAATATTCTGTGGATGGATGAATGCAAATGGTCAGCATGAAACAAGGCAGCATGAACATTTAAAATAAGGCAGTGGCTATTTGCACTAAGTGAAAATAGCAGTATGTTTTGACGATATGCTATTTACACTAAGTGCAAATAGCTATACATTCTATTTACACTATGTTAAAATCGCTATGTATACTACTTATTGCAAATAGTAGAAAGGATAGATTAGATTGATTGATAGATTTATCTGTTTCTGGACAAACAACCAGCTCTTTCCCAGTAGGTGGATTTGTTACTGACGTTTCAGAACATTCTCCACTATCTTCCTTTCTTCTGTCGAATGCCTCCTCAAATCTCTCATTCTTTCCCACTGTCTCCCACAGTGCAGCGTTCTCCAAACTGCTGAGAATGCCTATTGAAATCTCTGAAAGTCTCAAGGTAGCCGAAAATCTCCTGCTGGAAACACGATCCATCTCTCAGCTAACAGCAGGGTACACTGTGTTAATTTGTTATCCTACAGGTTTTCACTTCCAATGAATCAAATATCACTAAGATCATGTAGACACCAAAGGCACCGTCATTTTTAAAGGAATGTTTTTACTGGTAATTCCATTGTTTGTAATGAGAACCATCTGCTATCTATACAATGACACAAAAGGCATCATGAAACATAATTTCAAAACATCCTGATCATTTTGCTGGCTAAAATGTGTCCACGCTTGTAATTCTATATGTTTTTGTCTGGAGAAAGCTGTTTTATATATTGATTATGTATTAAATTTAACACATTTAGTCAGCTGTTCCTGCAGCTGAAAGTAGAAGTGATGATGAAGTATAATTTTCATTTTGAGCTCAGAAACATTAATTAGCTCACAGTGGTTAATTTTCTGAAGAAGTTTGGCTTTGCTGAAGTGTTTGATTACACTACTAATGTATAAACTTCATCACTGACTTTCATCAAATATATTTCCGGTGGTCACTGTTTAATTTTGTTCTGTGCTCAAAGCCCCACAAGTACAGAACAAACCAGATTCAACAATAACTGTAACTGTGGGTGAGTTAAAATGGAAAATTATGTTTTGTAGATTCAAGAGAAGCTGAATAAATGCATAAAATATGTAATCAATACATACATTTGTTTTCCTCATAACACCACAGGACAATAGCAAAGCACTAACATTGTTTTATTTTTATTTAATTTTTTTCAAATTTTCAAAAAAAAGCCAGATAGAAATGTACAATTTATCTCACGGTGAAAAGTCCATGTCCAAACCTAAGCCTCGGGGGGACGTGAGCAGATTCTACAAATACTTACGAATGACACTGCACGAATCATAAAATACTTACAAATTACCATGACACTGCGTTGTATTAAAATACTAATTATTATTTTACAATGCATAAACATGGAAGCTTGGACATGCACAAAATGACGCAAAAGCGCAAGTAAACTTGAAATGACATGCTAATCATGTATAAGTAACATTGTGAATGCGCTAGACACACTAAAACTCAAACTATGATGAAACATAAAGAGTTTACACCAATGTATTACTACAACACAACTTCATGACAGTTCGCAAGTAGCCTATTGTACGAGTTGGCAGTTTCAAATGAATTTGTGCAATCTTAGTCGTACGAAAACATATAGTTTGTAGGTAAAACTACACTATGATAGTCCACGTCTGGTACAATACGCACATCAACAAATACTTTTAAATGAGACTGTATAAATTCGCAACCAATTTACCAAAGCGTAAAATACTTATAAACTCTAATGTGTTGCATTACAGTAGTGAAAATGCACAAGTACACTTAAAATTACATGATAGAGTCAAGTGAAACTCACATTTAGTGAAACACACTAAAACTCAAACAAATGTGCATGAGTAGATCCTGCAAGTACTTATGAATGACATTGTATGAATCGTAAAATACTTAAGAATTACCATGTTGTAATTCAATAATGTACAATTATAATGATATTTCACAAGATCAGGTTTTCACAACAAAGAATGATTTTACACGTTTGGTTAAAAAGATTTAAATGAGTGCTGTCAAATTGATTAATCGCGATTAATTACTTCCAAAAGAAAAGGTTTTGTTTACATAATATATTTGTGTGTACTGTGTATATTTATATGTTTATATAAATACTAGGGCTGTCAAAATTAAGACGTTAACGCAAATTCATTTTAACGGCACTCATTTTATTAACGCGCGATTTACGCAGCGCACAATTTCTGTTTGACCCGTGGCCTAGCCCATAGCTGGAGAAATGGATGGAGATGCTGACAGTGTTGCCAACTTAGCGACTTTTCAGACCCTTTTAGCGACTATTTTTTTAAGCGCCTAGCGACAAATCTTTTTAGGGTTTGCCCAAACCTTATTTAGTTTCTGAGACTCGCCGGTACTTCCGCACGAGCGCGAGGTTTTGCTTTCCCAGCGCGCGCACATACCTCTCTCTCTCTGTGTGCGTCTGCTCTGTTCAGCGAGCGTCTGACAGGAGCAGCGCTTTCAGTTAAAACACATATTATATTGCTTCTCTAATTTTACATGCAAGTATAGCCGAAATCACAGCACAGCTATTGTCTTTATCTTATCTGTAGCCTATTTGATTTTATCAGATGACGGCTTGATTATAAATCAGGATTTTTGTGCAGATTAACATCTTGGAAGGGAGAGCTGGTTATGTAGTCTTACTGGGTCGCTCTTCAGTCACTATTTCATATTAATTCGGTTGTCTGACAACAGAAACAGTCAAATATATCAATGAAAACAGTTTTATTGAGAATTTAGCTGCATTAAAATACAGTATGGGCACAGAAAGGCAAACAAATGTGATAATAAATAATAAATGTACATTTTGCGTGTTCAGAAGAAGTGAGCTGCCCTGTCCTGCAAATAATGTAAACAGGTTTGTGTCAGTAAATTGCTCAGTGCAAAGAAAGAGAAGTAATGGGAACCTGGTATGTTCTTTTTTTCATGTGTCAAGTTCTTTGAAAAACATCTATGACCTTTTGGTTAGTCTTCATGCGCTGTATTAACTATGGTTTCACAAATAGTAACATATAATGCATAATGCATCCATATTTGTCCATGCCCATGTTGATTAGAGTATTAAAAACCTTGAAAAGTATTAATTTAAGATAAAATGCTAGTTGTGAGTTGACAATCATGCGATTAATCACGATTAAACATTTTAATTGATTGATAGTCCTAATAAATACACACATACATGTGTATATTTCATTGTAAACAAACTTTTTATCGATTTGACAGCACTAATTAAATGTATATATAAAACACATTAATATTTGGTTTAATTTGGCAAATCTCATTAACTAAACTGTTGTTTTGTCTACTAAAATTAGATGCCATTTTAGCCATGAATAGAACTGACGAAAATGTATTAATATGACATGAAGAAATACTGACAGAATTTAAAGAAGAAGACAACAACTACATAGTTGGCCAAGTAAGAAGTGACAACAGGTTGTGTTATTACAACAGGGTCATTTTCAATACATTTTTCGCGATGTGGCTTCTCTCTATGCCTTTCAACAGATGGAATCCTCAAATTTGGTTGTCATGAAAGTTTAGGATTTAACACCGCACAGCAGTGAGCTCTCAAAGTTTGAGAAGCTGTGTTTATTGTAGAGGGTGATTAATTTTGGAGGTAAAACTGGGATTTGTAATCACTTCCCTTTTGTGTGATTCTGAAGCTAAAAAACAACACATCACGTTAATCACACACCCTAATTAAAAAACAGCAGGCTTCTCGTTCTGTCTATCTCTCTCTCTCTCTCTTCTTGCACTAACTCTTTTCTTTCTTTCTTTCTCTCTTTATGCTGTCTCTTTCTTTCTCAAGTGTGATTGATTTGTAGGAAGCACCCAGTCGTGAGCTGCTCTAATTTAGAGCCTATCAATACATCTTATCAGTGGGGGCTCTTTCTCCCTTGTTTCTCCACCTTATTCCTCCTTCTCTTCTTCCATCTTCAGCAAACGCAGACTCAACATCTTCAGAAACGTGGCTCTCTTTGACTTTGGCTCACTCGATAATGAAACCTCAATGTGAACTTTCCATCCAGAGTCCAATGGCGAGAGCAGAAATCTACAGGTGAGAAGATGAAGATGGCGGAGCCCAAATTTCAAATCTGTCCTTAAATTATGATTTGCACATTTTGTACAGCGGAACTCTGAGTTTCTGCATGCAGTGCGGCATTAATAAATCATGTGAATTACTGGGTTATTTGCAGTGGTGTTGTGCTTGTTGCCTCTTTGAGTTATGTGGTGTCGACTTGGGCCTATTTCACACATACTGCATCTGCGACACGAATCTGAAGCTCAGGTTAAAGCATTCACACAGCCGGCGTAAGCAGCTAGAAGTGGAACTGACAATAGCGTTTCAGCGCAGAGTTCACGTGTCATGTTCAGTTTGGGGACTTTTTGAAAACACACTCTCTTAAAACGAACTTTTCACATGTTGTCTAGTTCAATCTGCGCACTAACAGCTTCGAACATTTGAGGTTATAAGTTTACATAAACTACACCATGCAAAATCTACTAAATGTTAATCATTTCAAAAATGTTTAAGGGGTTTAAAAAACTTCATGTTATTTATTTATTTAGCACTGCTCTAAATTTCACATAAGAGATGTCTACAAAATAATAATAAAACAAAATAATAGCTGAATTTACCAAAAATAAGGAAAAATTGCATGAAAAAATATATGGACTGTATATATGCACTGTATTTGAGTGAGCCGACAAAGGTTTGTTTATTTATTACTAACTATTAAAGCAACATTAATTATATGGCCACCATGTTGTGCATCCTAAATAAATTATATATATATATATATATATATATATATATAAATGCATATATATGTATGCATTTTTTTTTTTTTTTTACATATTTATCTGAATACGTTGATAAAAGTACAGCTTGAAAATTATGCACAAAATATTCTGTTCAAAGTGATGTTTTTTTGGGGGGGGTTTTATTTGTTTTTATTCTCACATCATATCTCATATTTATAGTTTTCTTATTTACACTTTTTGTCCTTGGTAAACAAATCCACTAATTAAACTCATTTATTATGGGCAAACATGTTTGATGTTAGAAATGGCGCCACAACTGTGGGAGTCATAATAATTTTTTTTTTTTTTTTTAATTAACTCATATTTTAAAGCTGACACAATAAATCTATAAGACTTTTAAAAAGAAGTAAAAAATAATTAGGGCACAATATAAAGTTGTAATGTGACCTTCATATAATAAAAAGAAAACATTGAAATGTGTTAATTTTACTGGGGGAAAAAATCAACCCCTAGGACATAAAAGTCCCCAAAGAAACCCCCATCTCTGTGATGCACCATAAACACTATCGGTGTGAAAGCTCACGCCGCACACAGTATGTGCGAAACTGGCCTTGAAGTGCATTTCGGTCTGTGATACCATCATTGTAGTTTGTGTGTTGGATGGCAAGGACCCTGCATGCCAGATCCAATATTGTGTAATGTATGATTTATATTGTTTCCTCATTACTGAGCAAGGCAAATGTTTTAAGAAACAGAATATGCCACTACAGATCCAGCTCATGGCTCATCTGTTATTGTTCACCATGAAAATGAGAGTTAATTTGACATAAAATGGTTATATCCATATGTTTGTTTGTTTTTTTGTACGTTTAGTTTCCACATTTGCATAGTGCTGTTAACTGTTAACATTTAATGCTCTTGTTTTTATTTGCAACATTTGCATATTTAACAATTCGAAACAACACTCTGGGTTTCTGCTTCTGCCATGGTGTGATTCTCCTTCTTAAAATCGTGAGCCACAATATATTATTGTCTTCTTTTATTGCAACATTCAAAAGGGAAATATAACTGCACCTATGTAATTACATGGTAATAACACAGTAATAACTGTGTAACACCTTCAGGGACAACTAAAACAAAGTTGGATATAATACTGATGTCTTTTTACAATGAAGGTCTTCATATAAACTCGCAAACATAGTTCCAGCCTGCTTTTTGACAGGCTGTAAATAAAAAAAACATTGAGAGACCCAGTGTATGCATGTGTTTTAGTACAAAACAAAATCACAAATCTGTTAAATTGTTCTGAGCAAATGTTTCAAGAAGCAAAAAAAACAGCATTAATGATCCAACTCATGGCTTACCTATAAATGCGCATCATAAAAGTGTGACAAAACCATGCATTACAGACCAGTTAGCTGCACCACACATTACTACAATAGAAATAGCATTGATAGCAGAGGCCTGTTTAATGGTACAGACAAGAAAACCATGACTTGTAAGCGTAGCACAATCCATTTCAATTCATGATGACACTATCACCAGTTGCATATAAACATAACCATAGCTGTCCAAAGTTTTGAAATAAAATTACACATCTTACACTGTACATTTTATATGACAGAATATGATGGAGTGTCTATGTGGGTGGGTCGGACTAGGAGCAGTAAGTGATCCTATCAGACTCTGTAATCATCTCTGGGCACAGAAGCATTGTGTGTGTGTGTGTGTGTGTGTGTGTGTGTGACTCTAAGCTCCTGCTTAATTCAATTGAGGGCCAATTATTGACTGTTCTGCCTCTCTGAAATCCTCTCAATTCATTTGAAGTATAATAGTCTGCAAGTCAAGACCTTCTAACCTTCTTTTCTTCAGTCTGATGTTCTACCAATTACTTAAAAGTTGAATCTTGCCAACTCTTAAATACACTACATTATATATCAATGCAGTACTCTTTAAAAATACACTAAATGGCTAAAAGTATGAGGGCACCTGAACTACACCATAATTCCTTTGTTGAGCATTTAATTTCAAAACCAGGGAGTAAATCTGAACTGTTGCGGTCCTTAAATATGCTTTGATTTCATCTGTCCTATGTGGTGCTTACTGGTTTAATTATAATTATTGTTCTGAATCATTTATATAAAACATAGGCTAAATAAGTAATGAGAAAATGAGGGTTAAGTTAATATAATTTTTTTTTATTATTATTCCCAAAATCGTAGACTGATGTTAAAATGCTCTTTGACTCTGGTTTATTTAAAACATTTGCAACCTTAACAATGTCACGAATCTGGTCTGTGGACTTCTGTTTACTTCAAACGATTTGAAGAGACACTCTGGCTTTTCACTTCGGTCACATTGTGATTCTCCTTGTGGCAACCAATATAAAAATGGATACTTTCTTCCATATGTTTTTGTACTTTTTTACCATATGTTTTTTTTGCTTCTGCCACAGTGCGATTCTCCTTGTGACACCATGATCCCTAGCGCATACAGTACATCTTTGTAAGTCTGCGTCTCTTGTAATATTCAGAATCTGGAAACACAACTGCACCTATGTAATTATATGATAATTACATAGTAATATCTGTGTAATACCACCATTACAAAAGTGCAATAGAATCAGGCACAACTAAGTGAAGACTCAAAAAAAGACTTTGCATTAACTTTTTGGAATTAATATAAACTCCCAAAATCTTTGACAGGCTGTTCATAAACATCAGTGAAAGACCCAGGGTGTGTATGTGTCTTAGTACACAGTTAAAAAAAAAAAAAAACCTTCAAAGAACACAATATATCTTGATTCATAGAAGATGCTTTATATTATTGCTACTAGTTCCACATGCAGTCAATGCATAAAGCTCACATCTAAGCAAAAGAAAAAAAAACTATTTGCATTGCATACAATACAAGGCAATCACTTTCTTATCACTGTACCAAAGAGAATGAAACTCTATAACATAAATCTCACTAAAACGGTGCATTTACACAAACTGTTCACATTAATGTCACAGACATATGAAGGCTGGCTTTGTTTCGGGCAAAGAGACCTCTAGAGTCCTTTTCCACGGCACTTTTTTTCCTGAGCTAGACAAATGCAACACAACTTCCATTTATAGCAGTATTCCCATGATAACTACATGAACACTACAGTCTAGACTACGAGTACAAAACAAGCAACAGTCTGACATTAAATACTGCCATTGTGTTTTCGATCCTCTATGGTGTTTAAAAGTAAAGCCACAACCAAAGATTCATATCAATCGTGCAAAAACAATCTGCACCTAAGTAGCTTCACTGAAGTTTTAAATCCTGTACATACAAATAAAAGGGATGGTTCACTCAAAAATGAAAATTCGGTAACACTTTCTTTTAAGGTGTCCTAGTTACAGTGTAATTAGCCTATTCGTATAAGTACTGAGTAATATTAATTAACTACATGTACTTACTATATGGTTAGGGTTAGGATTAGAATTTGGCTTGGATTACTTGAATATAATTATGCATAATTAATTATTATTATAATAGTAAATAGATGTAACGTGTAACAAGGACACCTTAAAATAAAGTGTTACCGAAAATTCTGCCATCATTTATTCATCCTCATGTAATCCCAAACCTATATGACTTTCTTTCTTCTGTGGACCAAAATAGATGGTATTTTGAGGACTCTTTTGTCCCTCATTGTAAGGACAAAAAAGTAGAAGAAATAAGATCATAAGGTTTGGAAAAACATGAAGGTATAATTTCCATGTTTGGGTGAACTATTCCTTTTAGACGAGCTACACCAGCATGATAAAGAAAGGAAACCGTAGGACTTACTTTGTGTATTCTTCGTTGTCTCTGTCGCACCTTGCGTCCTTATGTTTCTCCCAGTCTTTCCCGTGTTTGCAGGTAGTCAATAAAATGATATCATCCCCATTATGTATATGATATAATGCATTTCTGGTTTCAGAACCGATGCCAGTTAGATACCTCTTCCCTTTGAAGACCAGCAAGTATTTCCGTAAGGGAGGGACATTGTTAAGATTCAGATAACCTTTGCTCCCTCCTTTCTGAGGATGGTCTTTTGAAAACAAAGGGATGGACACATCAAAGCGCAGTCTAAAGTTGTCCATGTCGGTGCTGGCCTTGGCCAGCATGGCTTGGCCGATATCGAAGCCTAGTTCCTCCGTATAATCAGGCCACGTTCCAGAGTACAAGTTAAAAATCAGATGGTTCCTCCCTTCGTACCACAGAGGGAGGCTTTGAATTCGGGCTCGGACGTTATGTACATACTGAGCGGACAGCTGGTCCCTGTCTAGAGTGTCTATACTCAGTACAAACAGACAGGCCTCATTAGGGTCCGTCGTGTAGAAGCGCGATTCCTCAATGGCTGCCAGAATCTTCTGGTAGCTTTCCGAGGGCGCTTCACCTTTCTGAGGAGGATAAACATAGATTTTAAACCCCCGTTCGCAGCGCTGGAAATCGAAACATGTCTCCATGCGACATCGCCGGCTCTTGTAGATGTTCTTCTGTATCTCTCGTCTCTCGCGAGGAGACGTGTGTTGATGAAGAAGCAGGGGTCCGTCCTCTTCCTGCTCGGCCTCACCAAGGTACGTCTGCAGGGGAGGATCCACCCATTCTGGCCAGCGGGGCGGCCGAGGTGGGACGCCGGCGATCTGTGAGACTCCGTAAAGCTCGGCATGGTTCTGGTTGTGGAACTCACCGATTTGTAGGCTACACAGGTAGGCTAGTAGGAGGCTACAGGCCCCCACAGATACCAGCAGGTATCGCTTCTTCGCCTGCATGTGGACAGCGAGAAGCAGGGCAGGAAAAGAAGGAAGCACGGAGGGTCGACTGTAAACCCACAGGACCAGCTCTCATACCATTAGGAGCATTCTGATATTGCACGGACCACTGTAAGTGCAGATATATAGAGAGGGTCATGTTAGCTTTACACACCAGAATGAAAATGACAGAATCTAGTATTGTAACTCCATCTAAATACAGTCTTTATTACTAATAATTCACAATGAGACAACGTTGAAAATCTGGGATTCAACATCTAATTTGAACCTAGAAAAATTGAAAACATACAAACATATAAAGTAAAATTATGTCAAATGTAGGCTACTGGATAAGAGTTTTAGACCCCACTGTAGGCTACTTGTTTAAGAATTACGATTTCTTTTAAAAAGTAGGCTTATTATTATTATGATCACCAGTGTGAAAAAAAAAAAAAAAAAAATCAGTGCAACTTCCAGGGAGGTCTACTTTTTCTAAGTAAATCTTGTGGCGCCATCAGAGATTCATCTGGTGCCATGTATTTGTGATGTGTAAATCTATAATAAAGTGATAAGTAATGACAGTAGGCTACTTATATTTTGTCAACATTACGGCATGATACAAATCCTTAAAAAAAGTGCTCTGTTGTTATAGTAACCGCCTCAGGTGAAAGTCTTGGCAACTTTGTCTATTTAACTCATTTCACTTCTGTCATTACTAAATAAAATAAAAAACTTAAGACAGTTTTAGCCTCATCTAAAATGTGGTAAAAAACTGACTACATACAAAAATGACATACATTCTAAAAAAAAATATTCAAAAAGAGAAACCTCTGTTTATGTAATGAGGCTGTTTCAGTGCCAAATGTTAGATCTTTACTCTCTTCACCTCACTTGAAAGCTCCACAAACTAAGGCATAATTTAAACACATATAAAACTACAGAAATTAGCTTAATTAATAGATTTACATATAACATTCTGATTGCAACATGTCATATATGCTACACAAACTGAAAGAGATAAAATGCTTTACCTCAGTCAATTGTTGAAGCGTCAATTATCTACTGATGAGTAAAGACCTTCACTGGTTCTCAACTTTATATTATAAATCAAAGCACTATCAAGTCTGCGCGTTATTAGGAGTTGTGCAGAAGTATTTGCCAGCCATTTCTGTATTCATAAAGCAACTGTGTTGATACTATACACACGCTGTCCGAATCCATTACTCTGATAAAGCAATGTGATGTTCGTTGTCTCTTTCTATCTTGACATGCTTGATCTAAATATCTTCATATTTCCATATGTCGTGGCGACCAATGCGCAACTTCAGAAAATCCACGGAGTCTTCTTCAAATTGCATTCCGTCCACAAGTGTTGATGCATCACAACCTCAGCCTATAATATGCACCAAGTATCTGCAGAATCAAGAAAGAGATCCTGAGTATTATCAGGCCCTATCTGTGCAGGGTTTAGAGCAAAATCAATCGCAGAGTTCCTGAGACATTCTGAGCGCTCAAGTTGCGCTTAACTCTCCAAAACCAAGACGAAACTTCTCATCACGCCACTCGCATCCTGGAGACTCTGATAGCATCTCATAACCCACATGGACCATGGGTTTCAATCCCAGCGGTTTGAATTAATTAGCTGTCAGTCACAGCTTGATCCGGAGTCAATCCGGTGGGACCACCTGCATAGACTCCAAAACAAACGCCAATTTCGCTCGCGTAACATTTCAATGTTAATTCACACTCCTTCAAATTCACAACGCACTGCGAACGGTCAGATTTCCACGTTTTTCCCTCCGGAAGGCACTTGGCGTGAAAGTTAACGATGTTGTCAGCTAAACGTCTCTTCACTCCAGAGCATCTTCACCGGGACGAGCCCGCAACAACACGCGCATCTTCTGTCGCATGCCTGTCTCTATAAGCAATCCCAGCAAGTGAAGCATGATGGTGAGCTTCTGGGGAGAGTTGGGGAATTCGCTCAGCATCTCTATGAGCTTGAACCTCCCACCTCCACTGAGTCTTCTCTATTATCAGTAGAGGAAGCGCTGAGAGAAAGCGTCGATAATCTCAGAAGAACTGTGTATCATGACACGGAGACGCGCATCTTCACTCAGAAACTATATAATGATGCTCCTCTACTGATGCGCACTGCACCGCGGCAAGAATTACACCAAACGGGTGCATTTTCCATTATGAAGAGTTAATTTATATTCTATCGGATATGTCTAAGTGTCAATAAATTGTAAGGCATTTAACATTGTAACGGTTTTGCACTTAAAGTAGCCATTATTAGCCATATGTGCATTACACAAGGTCATTACGCAAATGATTGTTTACTCTTTAAAATCATGGAAACAGAGTTCTTCATTTATCAATTATTTAGCTTAATGTAATAAGATTAAATCCTGAAAACAATCAGCTTGTGCTCTACAATTTCACATCCTGAATGTATAATGATGTTATTGCTTTCATTAATGAAATTGTGTATCATTTTATTAAAGGAGAGTTAAAGGGTTGATGCATAGCTTGGGAACAGGACGTCTTTTTTAATAAAGTATTATATATCCTGTCCATCAATCTCATTCATAACAAACTATTAGATGATGGGCAGTGCTGGTCATTTAGTCACAATTTAATCAACTGATTGCAGTAATTCTGAGATATTGCTGAGTCAACGAAAACATAATTCCATCTTATTCATAATCAATAGGCCTACTGTTAGTCATAAAAAGTAAGATAAGACTGTTTCAGCAGTTAAGTAAGGAACTTACACAAACAAGTGTGAGTGTGAGTGTGTGTGTGTGTGTGTGTGTGTGAGAGAGAGAGAGAGAGAGAGCGCAATTTGACAAGAAAAGAATGACTTCGTTCATTCAGAAACCATTGAGCTCTCACTGATTTAGGTGTATTGCGAAATAAATGCTGCCATCTAGTGATGGATGTTGGTGAGATTAAAGCCTGCAAATATTGTATTTCTAACAGAGAACACAAATGTAATGAACTCAGTTAAATGGATGAACAAAGTCTGCATGCTTTATGAGTGTTTTACGCGGTACACGCACACACACACACACACACGCACACACACACACACGCACGCACACACACACAATCCCTTGTGAAATTATTTATTGTACAGGGTTTGATAATATGCATTGTTTTGATATGCTACCATAACTGGGCCCTTTAAAAATCCAAACATTGTACTTCATAGCGGAATGTAAAACGCATTGAGCAAACAGTATTGTTAACCCTTGCTCCCCTGATAGCACGGTTGTACTGAATTCTGTATCGAATATTTCAAAGAGGTTTTGACCTGTGTGGATCACAGACATGTCCTTGGGCTATAGTAGCAGTTGCCTAAAGCACACTGTGATAGATTTAAGCTCAGTTCTGTCATTCTTCTAAACATGAGCACAAAAAGCTATAAACAGCCACAAGCACACTTACAGGTAAATTGCTTCAGATAACATATTTCTGTTTAACCATAGATTATTCTGAGCCACAACTTTTCCCATGTGGCAATGCCACTTAGCACATTGGTTTATTAAAATAAAGTTCCATATTAGTTCATGCATTATAGGTATTATTATCCAGCGGCTAACAAAACATTTTACTGCATTTATCAATGACAGTTAGTATTACAGTACATTTCAGGGTTATGTACAGTATTACAAACAAACGTGAATATATGAATAAATATAAATAGCTCATTTTATCAGACAGAGATGATCACACCTGTTGAAAATGTTAGTTCATAAAAGGTGTTGTATATAGATAGAAAATCCAAACCAATTCCATTTGATACTGATGTTTATGTGATTTCTCTTATATTTACTGAAGACGTCAGGAAGGCTAGGTTGTTATATTACAGATCCTTCCTTTTTATTGGCAGATTCTTACAGAAGCATTAGCTTCAAGCAGAACAATTTAGAATATCTAAATTATATCTAATAATAGAATATCTCAAATTAGAATATTTTCTATTTTAACATATTTTTAAATGTATTTTGTTCCTGTCATGATAAAGCTGAATTTTCAAACTCACTGACCTCAACTTTTTGAACAGTAGTGTACTCAGTACAACATTTCGTTTCAATCCTCTAACCTGATTGGTCAAGCATTGTTTCAAGAATACACTTCTTACATTGTTTGTACTATAAAACGGAATAGAATAGTGCATAATTTAGTGAATTGGGGCACAGCTATTGTCAGTAGTTAATGCGGCAAATAAGTCAATGAATCATTTAACTTATGTGTTCAAAAACACTGATTCATTCACAAACAAAAAAGGTGACAGGTTGCATCTGAAATCAAATACTTCAAGCACTTTGAGAGAATTCATAATAGGTTTACACACACACACACACACACACACACACACACAATCTGATTTGAAATAATGCATATAGCTACCAAATAGGCTTTTGGGATGTTGTGTTCAATGTAATATTCAGGCAATGTTCAGTGATTTTAATTTATAATTTAGTTTTATTCACAAATATTAATGCTTGACATGTTAATAAATTCAGCAAATTTCAGAGAATTCAGTTTTTATCCTTTACAGACATATCAACCATAAGTTCACACGTGATTTTGAACAATTGTGGCAAACAAGCATTTCTGTATTTCTCATATAATTAGTTATTTTTCTATTGTTTACGCTCTGTGCCCTGTTCACAACAACATTATGATTTAATCTGTACTTTTTAATTGATGACCAGCGACTTTTGTGTGACTGACAGTAGACCTGTTGGAAGAGTGCTCTCAAATTTTTCCCTCAATTTGTCTCCCCTTTTTCAGTTAAAGGTAACGTTACACTTTATTTTGATAGTCCACTTTAGACATTCTGCTAACTATAAGTAACTTTGTAACTACATGTCATCTAATTCTCATTAATTTGCAACTACATGTCTACTAACTCTCAGTAGGGTAGGTTTAGGGTCAGTGGAATAAGTTGACATACTTGCAAAGTTTCTCATAGTCAGTATGTTGTATGTTGTGGACCCATCAAAATAAAGAGTTAGATGATATTAAACAGACAGTCTACTAATACTCTAATGACTGCTAGTTGACATGTAGTTGCAAAGTTACTTACTGTTAGTAGAATGTCTAAAGTGGACTATCGAAATAAAATGTTACCAAAGGTAATGTCTGCTGAACGAGAGACAAGTTAAAACTTGTTTTTCTTTTGTTCTTAGGCTTCTTTTGACCTTTTTTTTGTAGGTTGTTGATTCTCTTTCTTAGGACAAGGCCTGTAGTCTACGCAGAACAGCCTCATCATCCGTTCATCCAGTTCCTTAGCCTTTCGTAAAGCTTCAGCTTTGGAGTCTCCACATTTCTTTTTCTTAGAGTCATTTGACTGTTCCAGAACTATAGGATGGACCTTCTCAAACATTGGTTTCTGCTTCTCACCAGCCTCCAGCGTTTGCTCATGATTAGTCTCAGACTCACTGGAAGGTATTGTCCTCTCTGTGTGCTCCACAGACTCATCCTCTTCAGATTCAGTGTCCATTAGGATGAGAGATGAAGTGGCTGACTTTGGCTTCACCTGAGCACATTTAGGAATTTGTCTTGAAGGAAGTATCACTTTTTCCATCAGTTGTTCTTCCATTGAATGTGACAGAGATTCTGTTGGCTTTTGCTGAACCACCGATGGTTCTGCCACTGATGGTTCCTCAGCTGGTGGAGCCAGATTTCGAGATGCCCTTTGAACCATCTTGGGTTCTAGCACAAACGTTCCACGCAGAGGTTTGTTCCCGGTAGGTTTTGGAGCAAAATGTCTAGAGGTTCTTTGAAGCATCGATGGTTTAGCCACTGATTGCAGTGGTATATTCTTGATTGCTGGTGGAATCAGGTTTCGAGAGGCCCTTTGAACCATCTGCGGTTCCTCTTCTGGAGACTTCGAGGATGTAGAACTGGACATGGATATGACTTGTTTTGGAGGTGGCTCGTGTGGAATCGCCAATGATTCTGTGGCTGGTTGAGCCAGTTGTGGAGATGCCTTTTGAACCGCCTCAGGGTCCACCACAAAAGAATCACGCAGAGGTTTGGTCTCAGTAGCTTTAGGAGGAAAATTTGTCACTGATAGAGGAGGTTCTTCCTCTGATGATTTTATGAAGGAAAACCCAGGCAGGGGTTTAACCTCAGTGGCTGGTAAAGCAGGGTGTTGCCATACCTTCTGAAGCAGCATTGGTTCTTCCCATGATGAAGGAGGTCTGGTCTTGGTGGCTAGTGGAGGCAGGTGTCGAGAGGCCTTTTTAGCCACCAGTGGCTCTTTCACTGATGACTTTATGAAGGAAGAACTAGCCGGGGTTTTGACCTCAGCGTCTGGAGGAGTTGGTTGAGGTTTGACCTCGATTCGTAATGAAGTTGGGTCTTTGTTCTCCTCTTCCTTTCCACTTCAGTCCAGTTCTTTAAACTTGTTTTAAATATAAATAGATTAAATCAATGCAGGAACATAAAATGCATGCACTTATATTCAAGTAATAAATAATCTAATAAAAAGGTAAACTGAAAATGTGCACTAACTTGAAAAGGTCTTATTCAAATGTGGTAAGTGGAATGGATGGGCATACAAAATACCATTATATTGTATATCATTGTGAAAAGTGCTACAAAAATAAGCAAATTGAAATGATAGTAACATCTGACCATCTTTATAAAGGAATTCACATATTCTAACACTTTAGTAAATGTTAAAGCTGGGTTAGCTAAGTGTGCAGTCAACTGTCATTATTGCAAGTATTTGTGTGCGAACGACTGTGCGTGTATGTGTGTTTCTGCACGGATGTCTGTAATTGAGAGCTGCGAGTGTAGCCTGAATAAGCAGTTCAAAATGGTATGTGTGTTGGAGTGTAAATCTCATTTCTTTCTCTTATTGGTTCATTAGGCCTAGCATTAGCTGTGGCTGGTGTCTATGATCACAGGCTATGCTTGCTAAACTAAAAATCACTGAAGTAATCTTTCACACCAATATTTGTATTTGTGGGTAAACTATCACTTTAAATAGAACCTATACAAAGAACAATAGTGCCATGCATAAAAATACGGACATAAATGGTCTGGGTCGAGTCACTATATTTACATCAAACTAATTCTACATTATGCAGTCGTTCACAAACGGACTTTAAAATGGACTTCAGCTCCTGTGAATATACTGTACAGCAGAGGTTGTGATCCATTGATTTAAATCCATCTAAAAGTCATTTCATGGACTCAAACACATCCATCACTGTTGCTCATGTAGCCAGCTGAGCATTCAGTGGCTGTTACTGGAGATGGAATTAGCAATGTGATACTACTACTAATCCAGATTCAACTGCAACATTGAAGAAATGCACAATTTCATTAGCTTTACTTGAGCGAAGAACGGTTTTACAGAAATACACAGAGGTTTGTAACAAAATAACTGAATGTGATGCATGCAGTGAGTTCTGTGAATTGAATTAATATTAAACTGCTACTATTAGTTGTGTTCGTGGAAAAGAAGTGCATTTAGGTGTATTCAATGGGCACTATATTCAACTATATACTTTTGATTGCTTCTAATGTCCTCATTTGTAAGTCGCTTTGGATAAAAGTGTCTGCTAATTGACTAAATAATAATAATAATAAATATATTTTTATAATTTTAACTATATTATTAAATGCATCTTAAATGTATTAAATTGCAACTTTAGAATTACAAATGTGTAGTTAAACACATTTTTACAGTGTAATTAAACAGTTAAGTACTGAGTAATATTAATTAACTACTTGTATTTACTATAAGGTTAGGGTTAAGATTAGGATTTGGCTTTGGGTTACTTGCATGTAATTATGCATAATGTATTGTTATTATAATAGTAAGTACATGTAACATCTAACAAGCACATCTTAGAATAAAGTGTTACCCAATTTTTCAATAAATATTTAAATAATTTATATTTTAGTTTACCACAAATGCTTGTCAGTACATTCAGCAGTAAACTTTAACCAGATTTCAGAGACCATATAATTATGAAATTACATATAAATACTTAAGTACGTCAAATAAGTTTAACAAATTGCATTTAATGTACAATTCAACTATAATAAAATTTTCTTTTAATTGCAATTGTGTGAAAACTTTCAGTTCACAAGTATTTGTTTTCCCCCAAGTATAGCTATTATGTCTGTAATAAGTACTCTTTTGACGAGTATGATTATTATTATTATTTTTTTATTTTTTTGTATAACAGTTGTGAAAGTTAGGGTGAAAAGTCAATAGATATTTGTTTTGGATTTATAAGTTTGAAAATGTAATCGAGATCAAAAGGTAAAAGTATTTTATATAACTTTGTTAATTTGTTTGTATTTTATTGACGTTAGCATTTCTGTAACAATTTTACTACCCGCGTAACTCCAAAATGAACAATTAAAACCCAAGATAAAAAAATAAATCCAGCCCTATATAAGTGTTTAATAACTACCACAAAAAATAGACTCATTTGTATCTGATTGATAAAAAAAAAAAAATGTGTATCACACTTCTGAAGGAAATCCTCCTTTAGTATTGACCTGATCATACAATAAACGCTAATTATATTTTAGTTTAGTAATTTTATTTAACATTTACACCAACAATTATTCTGGTATACAACAGAATAGAAAAATGTAAGCTATTTATTACTACATAAGAAAAAATAGCCAGACAGCTGTTTACTCATACAAAACAGTAGAGAAAAGCCTAGAAGTCCTATAAATCCGCAGTATACAGGCAGTAGGCAGTTGACGAGGGTTGGAGGTCACTGGCGGGGTAAGATGTTCCTCTGGGGTCCGGGCTGTGGGCCGGTCTGCTGCTGCTGTAACTGATGTCGCAGCTGCTGGGAATAAGGGTCTTCCAGAGACTTAACTGATACAGTGATTTTTGGTCCCGTCTTCCATTCGATCCCACTGGTGTCAACAACTGAAGATTCAACAGAGACCATGTGTGTGCCCAGGATGGAGAAGTTGAGCAGGAACTGTGTGCTGAAGTAATCATTATGAGGCTCCACCTTCTGCTCAATCTCATTCATCTTGGAATCAAGAGGAATCTAAAGAAAAAGTTGACAGCATGAGAGTAGACAACTGATCCTTCATTACTGCTGGAAAAATAGTACTGGGGGATCAACTATGTGATCAAAATGTTTTGGACTCTTGGTTGAACTGACCTTGAAGTCGGATCCGGGTTTTGTCTGTAGAGTAGAGCTGACTTTGAGGCAGACGGCCTGGATCTTGCGGAACAGGCCTGGAGAGGAGCCGTGCTGCACCACCCCCTCCACCTTTAAAGTCAGCTGCTGGTTGTTCTGCACTGGGATTGGCTCGTTTGGTGTACGAGGAGATGGAGAAAGAGCAAGCTAAAACAAACAACATTTTACAATTCTTCTTTTCTTTATTTTTAAATATCGCAATCAATATCGTATCGTGGACTTCATATCGTGATATTATCGTATTGTGAGATTTTGATGTCCTTACATCCCTAATATAAGGATGTAAGGATGTCGCGGTCGAATCCGTGTGTGTGTTCATATACACACACACACACACACACACACACTGAACAAAATTATAAAAGCAAAACACTTTTGTTTTTGCCCCCATTTTTCATGAGCTGAACTCAGAGATCTAAGACTACTTCTATGTACACAAAAGGCCTATTTCTCTCAAATATTGTTCACAAATCTGTCTAAATCGGTGTTAGTGAGCACTTCTCCTTTGCCGAGATAATCCATCCACCTCACAGGTGTGGCATATCAACATGCTGATTAGACAGCATGACTATTGCACAGGTGAATCAATCGTTTACAATTTTGTTCAGTGTATGTACATATATATATATATATATATATATATACACACACAGTATGTCACAGAAGTGAGTACACCCCTCACATTTTTGTAAATATTTTATTATATCTTCAATTCTTCAGGTGACAACACTGAAGAAATGACACTTTGCTACAATGTAAAGTAGTGAGTGTACAGCTTGTATAACAGTGTAAATTTGCTGTCTCCACAAAATAACTCAACACACAGCCATTAATACTTACTTTAATGCTGGTGGATTGAAGCTCCTGGAAGAAATATCTCTGGAATGACAGTGGTACCTTCAAAATGGCTATAACAGCATCACACAGACAGCCAGTATGCTTGAAACAGAAAAAAAATGCATTTAAATAAAGTCAAAAAGTGCCTATAAAAAGTGAGTCCAAATGGATTACAGACAGGAACAGTCAGCCAATGAAAACCTTAAAACATTACCAGATAAGAGACAGGAGGGTGCTTCCTGCTTAGGTTTTCCACTTCCTCCAGGACGCGGTTGAACACAGCCAGCATTCTCAGTTCATACTCACTCTCTGCCAGTACTGATCCGTGTGTGCCAAACTCCTGGAAACTGAACCAGAGAAACCTCATGGATGTCTTTACAGTAAGTGCAAATTAAATATTCAAACTAAAATCTATTATAATAGGAGTCTTTATGTTGTACCTAATAATATTCCAAACCTCTTGTTGTAATCCCATATTGAATATTTGAAGCATTGTTATTAAGTTAAGATTCATTTTACTGATTCATTCATCTGGTCAGTAAAACATATCAGGAACAAGTTGGAAAAAAACCTACATGTTCATAGTTGCATAATTAAGAGCGGTAAATGTTAAGAGTATGCTTACCTGGCCGTTTGCGGATCAATTATTAAAGCCTCAATAACATAAGATACAAGCAAGCAGCTTTGCTGTTGTCTAAAAAAGGTTTTAAGGAAAGTACAAATGTTTGGCAAAATATTTTAGGATGAGGTCTTCATTCATTGTGGCCTTGCAAATGTCATATTTAATTTGAAACAATAGCTAAATAGTAAAGCGTGTTACTTTTGGAACGGTATAACGAAAAATCATGCAAACTCATTTTGTAGAATTATTTTTATAATTATTTTATTAATAATTTAATTTAATTAGTTAGGGTTAATATAATTAATATCAATTATAATTTTAATAGAATTAAATAAATATAAACTAGCATTCAAAGTCTACAAAAAATATTTGAATGTTTTGGAAAGAGGTCTGCATTTATTTGATTAAAAATTACAGTAAAAACGGTAATATTGTGAACAGTTTTTTATTTTCATGTATTTTAAAATATAATTTATTTCTGTGTTGCAGAGCTGAATTTTCACCATCATTACTCCAGTCTTCACTCTTCAGTGTCACATGATGATTCAGAAATCATTCTAATATGCTGATTCGCTGCTCGAGAAACATTCCTCATTACTATCAATATTGAAAACTTTTCTGCTTAATATTTTTGAGGAAGCGGTGATATACTACCATTAAAATGTTTGGGCTAAGTATGATTTTTCTTTACAAAAAAAAGTTCATACATTTACTCAGCAAGGATATATTAAATTGATTAAAAAGTGACATTTATAGACATGTATAATATTAGAAAAGATTTATATTTCAAACAAATTCTGTTCATTTAAAATTTCTATACACCAAAGAATCCTATATAAATTGCAGCCCAATTATCCCAGCTAGTATATATATATAAAAGTTTGTTAAATGAACACAAATTAATGTATAATATTAATATAAATTTATAATAAATTAAAATAGAATAATTTCACAAGTGAAACTGTCAGTTAAATTACATAATTAGCAATAAGACCTATAAATAAATAACCATTTTTGCACACAGATCCTTTTCCAAGGCACAAAAAGGATACAGTTCAACATTACGGAGGGTGGCATAGTCGGCATCAAACGAAGACTGATACAGGTCTGCATAGCGAGCTGCCAGACTTCTAAATTCATCCATGGCTAATTTCATCTGAGTACATCAAAAAAAACACACAATAAATATGCCATTCTCATAAATTAACTCCTAGAAATAATTATAGACAACATAATGAGGCAACTGCAGGAACACAAACAGTATGCAGTATGTTTTTGAGCACCTGTGATGAAATGCGTCCGCAGCGCTGCAGTTCGCTGCCTGCGGACAGAGCGATGGTGGTGGCGATGGCAGGAGGGGGGCTGGTCTTCAGACTGTTGCAGGTGCAGATGAGCTGGGACAGGGCCTGAAGAGTGTCTATCCGCAGCTTCACAAACTCACACTGGAACGTCAAAGGATTCAGCGGCGTACTGGCGGCCTGAAGACGAAACAGGATTACAGTCAATCACAAGAAAACTCTTCTGTGCTGCTTCAATATGAATATAACCCAACAGAGGAATGAAGGAAAGCAGCTGGTAATAGGCAGCATACAAAAAAAGCTAAAAGAGGATGACTGGCGAATCCTGACCGTGAGAGACGCGATTCCCTTCTGGTAGGATTTGAGTGCTTCAGAGATGGCGCTCATGGCTGCGCTGTAGTCTCCATCTGAAAGGCCGCTGAGGCACTGCTCCGCCTGAGAGAACTCCATCAGACTGTTCAGCCAGAAGTAGAAGTGCTCTGAGGCCACGCGGGTTCGAAGACTCTGGTACAACTCCCGAGAAAAATCATGGCAGCCCTGTGGACAAATTATAGATTGGAGAGCATTGGAAAGAGGTCATTTTACACTGTATTCAGCTACTAGCGCAAATATATAGACAAAAGTGCCTGGGAGTGCCTCTCACGAAAACTATCAAGAACTATCCAGGTCACATTACGCCCTATAATCAAATCAAATCAAATGAAATGAAAAAAAAAATTAAAAAGGAAATAAAAAGAGATTAAATTAAATAAAAAACTAAACAAAAATTACATTAAAATTGAATTAAATTTAAATCAAGAAAAAAGTCAAATAAAATGAAAAGAAAAGAAAAAAGAAGAAATTAAATAAAATGAAAAATTTTAATGAAATAATATAAAACAAAATAAATAAAATGGAATGAAAAAAATAAATTAAATTACATTAAATTAAATAAAATGAAATGAAAAATTAAATAAAATACGAATAAATAACTAAAATGGGGAATTAAATAAACAAAAACAATAATAAAAAAATTAAATGAATACAAAATAAATAAATACAAATAAAATAAATTAAATTAAAATGTAATAAAATAAAAAAAGTGAAATAAAATTAAATTAAATGAATACAAATTAAAAATTGAAATGAAATAAAATAAAATAAAAAATAAATAAAAAATAAAAATGGAAAAAAAATGAAATGAAATAAAACAAAATGAAATGAAAAAATAAATAAATAAAATGAAACAAAAAAAAAAAAGATTTTTAAGGGACATCAGGCAATGGAGTCAGAAAGGGTTTCCTTCTCCCACATCGCCCAGCTCACCATGCGGGAGGCCTGTCTGGCAATGCGGTACACAGTCCACCCATTGGCCACATTCTCCAACTGCTGCCTGATCACAGTCTTTACTTCGGCCGAGAGTGAAGCCTGACTGGTCACGAATAATACTGTTGCCAAAGAAACCTAAGAAACACAAAAAGACAAAAAAAAAAAGACAAATTTTGACTGTTTTGAAAAAATGAGATTTAAACAGCTATGGTTGGACATCATTTGTGTATTTGCTTACCAGAAGCTCCTGCTGTTTCTCTGAGGTTCTGTGACTTGCTACCCTGAAGAGGTCCAGCAGGTCTCCCAGCATTCCCTCTGCCAGCACCGGCTGCTGTGTGGCAATAGCAGCCAGAGCCTGACACATGAGCACGAGCGCAGAGTCACACGCACAGTGCAGCTGCGCCAGCAGGAGCTCCACAGAGCTCTGACTGAGATGAGGACAGCTCTTCAACATCTTCACCAAAGAGGTGAGCACCGTCTGAGTTACAAAAAAAACCCCCAAAAAGATAACATTTCAAGATTTAAAGTGATAGCCCACCCAAAAATGAAAACGCCATCATTTACTCACTTTCAAGTCTTCTACTTTAAATGACAAAGTACTTTTCAAATAAATAAATATTTAATAAAAAATATAATTAAAAGGGAAGTAAACACTGTCTGTAACCAACAGGGCACTCAGTATTCTGGGACGTTTATGTGCATTGAGATGGGGACGTTTTTTTTTCAAATTTTCCATGCAGATTTGGCATCGCATAAATTTGCCATGTTGACAAAAAGTGACTTCTGTGTCTTGTGCATCACTACCCAAAAGACAATGTAACATTGCTCTTATCCCACAAAAGGAACCTTAAGTATGCAGTTCTTATCCAGAATAAGCTGCAAAATGAACCTGGCTCTGTGAGACTACTGAAACATGGACTCAGAAGGAGACAGTTGGGTCAAGTCACATATTCAAAGCTCTGTAAATCCTGAATAACACTTACTTTGAGTGTGGCCTGCGCAGTCTTACTGTCATCTTGACTGCAGAGCAGAATGAGAGACTCCATCCCCATCACTGTTTCTTGTTCCAGCTGGATGACCTCTGACAAAATATTTAAATTAAAGGGATAGTTCGTGGTAATATCCTTGCTGTCTATGGGAGGGTCAGAAAGCTCTCAGAATTCATCAAACATATTTTAATTTGTGTTCTGAAGATTATCGAATGTCTTACGAGTTTGGAATGACATGAGGGTGAGTAATTAATGACAGAATTTTCACTTTTGGGTGAACCATCTCTTTAAATGATTTATAATTTTTCTATTTTATGACTTCCTTGGGTTTATACAACCTAAATTAAATAAGCCTACAAAGTTTTGGTGAGGGGAAACCAACCTTTCTCTGGACAGGAAACAGTGATACTGGTCAACACTGTGATTCCATGGGCTGCCACTGCCAGGTTACTATGGTAACAGCACTCCTGCGCCAGCTTCACTAGGTCAGTATGACGGGGCGCTGGAGACGCCTCACCTGCATCATCCAGAGAGATCAGTTGGTCAAACTCACATGTGAAATGTAACGGGACCACATGATATCATCTGTATACACTTGCATAAATGCATTTTTAGTAAAGTCAACATGACTTCATGACTTTGTACCTGTATTAGGGCTGAGGTACTGTTTAATAGCGATGGTACCAGATAGTGTGGAGAGGACAGACAGCATTCCCAGCTTCAGACTGTTGTACGGGGTGCTGAGAGCACATTCACATAGCACCTACAAACACACAACTTGGAAATGACATTTATTGTAGTAAGTAAACCAGCTATCCCACATATATTAACAACTGTCTGACCTGTATGTTCTTCCTGGTCCACAAGTGAGGAGCTTTTTTAGCTAAGAGTTTGAGATCCTGAATGGTGAGTCTTTTCACTGCTTTTCTGGGGTCCTCCTTCAAGTACTGGAGAAGCAGACGAATCTACAAGACAAAAAAGGAAAACAATAAAATAAAAATAAAACAATTCTGAGCAATTATACGAGGAGGAACTGAACTAAACATCACAGCTAAGGGCATCATATCACCATTTTATTTCATAGTAACATGTTTTTTTGTTTGTTTTTTTGCTGGATATATATTACATTATCATTTAAACATCTGGGGTCAGTAGGAGTTTTTTAATGTAGATTTTTTTAGAAGGCTCTTATTTTCATCAATGCATTTATTTGATCAAAAATACTAATATATATATAAAAAATAGCCTAGTTAAAATTAGAAATATTAACAGAAATATTAATACAATTTAAAATAACTGTTTTGTATTATAATACATTTTAAAAGGTAATTCATTCCCATTATGGTAAAGTTGAATTTTCAGCATCATTTCTTCAGTCTTCAGTGTCACGTGATCCTTCAGAAATCATTCTAATGTTCCGCTCAAGAATTATTATTTTTTTTTATTATTATTGTCACTGTTAAAAAAAGTGGTGCTGCTTAGTATTTTGTGGAAATAAAACAAGTCTTCTGAATTATTTCATGAACAGAAAGTTCAAAATTTCAGAATTTATTGAAATAGATTATATGTAAAATATAATTGTATAATGTATATTTGCTGAGTAGACATTTTATATATATATATATATATATATATTAAAAAAAAAAAACTTACCCCAAACTTCTGAATAGTAGTGTGACCATTTTTATACTACCATGAACAAATACTACTACCACATAAGAGTTACTTACATTTATTCTAATAATTTTTTTTTTTTTCAATTGATCATTTGGGGAGGGAAAATAAAGATACATCTAGCACCAGTGCAAATATGGCTTAAAATGATGTAAAATTAGTTCAAATCAACACACTCAAAGCAGAAATGCATTATGTTGCACCATGTCACATCTAAATAGTTACTATTATAATCAATGAAGCTGTCTGCACTGGATGTTCCCGTCTGTGACCCAGTGTGTAGAGTACACTGAAATGTTCTACTTGGTAGCAGATTTTAAAATGTTACTGTGGATACACCGCAGTAACAAATAAAAGATTTCTTATTATGAGAATTAGTCCACCTGCTCTGGGATATCGACGAGTGAGGAGGTGGCCAGCTGGGTGAAGGTGTGCAGCGTGACGATGAGCATGGGTGTGGAGGGGTAGGAGGACACCAGCTCCTGCAGTAACTCCCTGCTGCACGAGGCCTGACTGGCATCATGGTGCATGTGCTGCAACATTGGGATCAACTTCAGCTTCAGCTCCACTGGAGTGTCCAGTCCTTCAGTCAAACACACACAATCCAGCCCCAGTTCAGTCAGACTGGAGACCACTAATACAATCGCATGACAATAGCACATACCTTGAATCATTTCACTAATCTTGTTGCAAATTCCGGCAGCAAAATCTCTAGGGGAAAAAGATACAATAAACATACAATGAACATGGCAGGCATTATTTCCAGGGTTATTATAAAGAGGAATCCATACTTTGTATATCATATCCTTTATTCTATTCAAGCCCGTTCACACCAAGAATTGTAACTATAAAGATAACTATCACAATAATATTCAAATCCACACCAATTCATATTCTGTCTATCAGTAGACTGGCTGTCATAGTGTCCACTTACTTAGAGTGCGATGAGAAACTAGCAGCTGCAAAAATGGCTGCCTCTACTTCAACATTATCATGAGAGTCCAGACTTTGCCGGATGCTGTGATGGGCATTTTTTCTCTCTGGAATAATGGAGGCTAAGCTTCCCAACATCCTGTCAAAACGCACAAGACACAAAAACATATGTATTGAAAATGTATACAATCACATTATTATTTCGAAGCATATTATAGGATGGTCTTTGACATAATAATTGATAACTTAATCTAAATTAAATATTAGTCGGAAGCTGATAAGAAATGCATGACATTTGTAAAATAAAACTTTTGAAGAAGCGCATGCAGAAAAACACCCGCAAGTACCTGAGAGTTATTGCTCTGGCAACTGGATCATTGCTATGAATGACGGAAAACACTCTTTTGACAAACTCATCCACGTTCAGAATCTTCTCCAGGTGTTTCTCGCTCAGCTGTGTGACCTTCAGCACACAGAGGCGCAGAAAGTTGTTCCTAATTTGACAGGGGTGAAATTATAGAAATTATAGTAAAAATGTGACTCTGGAGCACAAAACCAGTCTTAAGTCGCTGGGATATGTTTGTAGCAATAGCCAACAATACAAAATATGGCTCAAAATTATAGATTTTTCTTTTATGCCAAAATTCATTAGGATATTAAGTAAAGACCATGTTCCATGAAGATATTTTGTAAACTTCCTACTGTAAATATATCAAAACTTCATTTTTGATTAGTAATATGCATTGCTAAGAACTTAATTTGAACAACTTTAAAGGCGATTTTCTCAATATTTAGATTTTTTTGCACCCTCAGATTCCAGATTTTCAAATAGTTGTATCTCAGCCCAAATATTGTCCGATCCTAACAAACCATACATCAATAGAAAGATTATTTATTCCGCATTCAGATGATCTATAAATCTCAATTTGGAAAAATTGACACTTATGGCTGGTTTTGTGGTCTAGGGTCACAAATACATTTCAGATACATTTTATGCAATGGTATGTACATTTCGTAACAGCGACAGCACAGAAGCACAACAAAGCATTGTCCTAGACAAATATAATTATTCAGAAATATTTGACCACTGCAACTGACCAATCAGACGCAAGTATTCCAGAGAGCCAGCATATACACAGCTTCAAAGCGAATAGATATTAATTTTCTTTATTTAATGCGCATAATTACCCAAGTCTGAAGATGTCTGCCAGTTTCAGGAAGGCAGAGTTGATGAGGATGGGAAAGGGATACTTCTGAAAGAGTTTGGGGAAAAGGACCACAGCTTCACATTGCTCGCCCAGCTTACAAGACCTTAAACCTTTAATGGTGCGAAAATAAGAATGACTGGGCAAGTTAATGTATTGTTTTCATTGCAATGGACTTATGTCTGCAGATTTCATTCTGTCTGAATAAACACAATACTGCAGATAATATATGCATAGCTTAATCATAACACGCAGTCATGCAGTAAACAGACACCTTTATCGAGCTCCATCAGCGCAGAATTGGCGTCCAGCTCCTGCTCTCCATAAGCGGCCTCCGACAGAAACGAGCGCGCTGCGGAGAGCGACATCGTTTATTATTAGATTGCGCGAAAAATGTGGAACGACAGACTGTTATAAGACTCAGTATTTTATTCGTTAGATCAAATAGACTTGGTGCATGAAGTTTGAAGCGGATGACCCGGCTGTAGTGCAGGTCACGTGACGGACAAAGCCAGGATCTTACGTTGAACCACAAAAGAACGCTAGAAGCGAAAACCATAGACATACAAAGAGGGCGTGGCCTATGCGGTAGCGTCCACTCCGATTGGTCTCTGTCTTCTAATAAAAAAGTTTTTTTTTTACTGTTCTTGGCTTTCATGAATTACAGTATCTATCTATCTATCTATCTATCTATCTATCTATCTATCTATCTATCTATCTATCTATCTATCTATCTATCTATCGATCGATCGATTTGTATGTATTTTCTATACATACTCTGTTTAATATTATAGCAGCTCCACTGTACATATGGTAAGTTATAGCTTTACTTACTCTGCACTTATCTTTATATGATATGACATAAAACACTGTTCTTGCGCTTCTTTATTAGCTCTGTACTTGTACTCTGCATAATGACAATAAAGTTGAATCCAATCTATAAAATCTAATAAAATACATAAATTATTCATTTATTTTAAATCAAATAAAAATAAAATAATTTTTATTCATAGATAAGGATTTTTTAATTAATTAATAAAAAGCAGCAATATTTATCGTTGTTTTGTGATTTATCTTTTTTTTAGATTAAATCACTTTTAATTTAAATTATTTTTAACTCAAATTATGAATTTGTATCTCAATTTTGACTTCTTATCTCATAATGATTTAGTTCTCGCATTTCTGAGTTTCTGTGTCGTAATTTTGAACTTTTGTCTCATAACTATGACTCTTTATGTCGCACTGCCCTTATGTGTCTTTTTTTTGGCGAAATGTACTTGATTTTATTGTTGACAATGTTGGCGAAAATGTTACTTTACAGTGGAAAGATGTTCTTTTAGGCCAGGGCTGTCCAAACTCGGTCCTGGAGGGCCGGTGTCCTGCAGAGTTTAGCTCCAACCCTAATCAAACACACCTGAAGCAGCAAATCAAGCTCTTACTAGGCATGCTGCAATCTTCCAAGCAAGTGTGTTGAGGCAAGCTGGAGCTAAACTCTGCAGGACATGGCCCTCCAGGACCGAGTTTGGACAGCCCTGCTTTAGGCATTGTTGAAAACTCTAGAGATAAACAGACTCACACTTTATTAGATTTTTTTTTTTTTTTAATGGCCAAATTTCATATTTATAAATGTCAATTTTCAGGAAAAATTCCATGTTTTATAGCATTTATAAATGCAGTGAATCATTATATCGAGTCCATATTGCCCTCAAAGAAACAAAAAGCTGCTCGAATTGTGCAAGTTTGTGCATTCTTTAATGTATTCCTGTGATATTGTTAAATCTCCCCCTAGCATTTTAAATTCTTTTGTATTTGTTGTAATTGAATTTGTATTGAATGTGTTGATATTCCCCTCAATAAAAAGCATTTTATATCATAATTATGATTTACCAAAGCATTATATTTTTTTCTTATGTGGCGGAAATGTGCTTCCACACAATTGTGAATTATCGAATTTATTTCATATAAAAAAAAAACAACAACAGATGCATCTAAATAAATAAAGTCCAAAGTTGACTTTCTCTGGGCCACAGAGTGCCTCTAGAAGCCGTTCCGCTCTCTGCTGCTCGACACTTCCGGTATTCTGACGTATTAACCAATCAGAACAGCGAACGTCGATCTCGCGCGGAATTCGCTTTTTCATTGTTCGCGGGAAACTGAGCATTTCTGAATGTAGCACCTATCCAGCAGGAGCTATGACTCTTTTTCACCATGTTGTTGATCGAGGCGTTATTAAAAGAAGATGTAATGGTGAGTATAATTTAGATATGTCAATGGTAATCTATGTGTTTACGCTTTTTCACTCAAAACCCCTATAATGCTCAGGTCAGCGTCGGGACTATCCGCTGTCCTCTCTGCTGGACGGGTACCGGTGCGCGCGACAGGACGAACACATCTCATACGGAGCCTCAGCTGCGGCGGTGCCGCCGTTTGGATGCACGTTTTCCTCTGGTACACTTTTAATTAAACGTTCACAATAAGTTTAAGTGTACTTCGAACCGCAGTGACCGTGTAAAGCCTGGGTTTATTTGTCGTTCAGCCCCTGGCCAGCAGAACAGCCTTGCTGTTGCAAACGAGGAAGGGTTTGTGACCATCTTCAATACTGGAGAAAAACAGAGCTCTGTGCTGAAAGGTTGGTTTAGGTTTACCTAGACTCAAGACTGGTTTTGTAGGATGCCTATTAAAGGCTTATTTTTTGTTAAACTGATTCATATATGTTGAATTTTTGCTTTACAGAGTGGCAGGCACATGATAATGCGGTTTTTGATATCGCTTGGGTTCCTGGTGCAAACAGCTTGGTGAGTTTTGTGTGATTCTGTGCTTTGTTAATGCTTTAGTTTATGTATCTATCTAGTATTGTTTTTAAATGGGCATATTCATTTACAGGTGACCGCGTCTGGTGACCAAACGGCCCGTCTGTGGGATGTTATTACTGGTGACCTACTGGGAACATTTAAAGGACATCAGTGCAGTCTTAAATCAGTGGCTTTTTCCAAGCAAGAGAGAGGTAAGTCTACTATTATAAAAGTCTAAAACTATCATCAAAATAGCATACTCTACCGTGCAGTATGTATACTGTATACATAATGTAAATTATGCATGCATGAAATGTCAATAACACTACTTTTATGTGCAACTTCTTTCTTGATGCATGTTTTGTTTCTGGAAATAAAGACATTTACACATTTGGATTAAATTTATAATTTTATTAACTTTTTTTTGAAAGAGAACTGAATTAAAGCTGTGCAGTTTAATAAGATGTAGCAATTTATATATATATATAAAAATAAACGAGTAGCAGTGTTGATATAGCTGATTAAAACTATTAAGAATTATTTTTAAGCAATTTAAATAAAATATGAATATTAGATGGGGAAAAAAGTTCAAATACAAAAAATTCTATAAGTGAAATTAAAATAAATATAAAGCTAAATAGAAATATTAAGTCATATAACAAAATGAATACAACTGAAATATAAAAGAATATTCAAAATATTAATAAATACTGTAATGTGGGTTTTCCTCAATTTATATTAATTGGTGGCTTTTTTTTTTAAACTGCTTGTTCTCTCAAAACAGCTGTTTTTAGCACTGGAGGCAGAGATGGGAACATAATGATTTGGGACACGAGATGCAGTAAAAAAGGTACTTTATTATTCTGACCACCAAATTTTAAGCTTATGGACATCAAAATGATTTCTAATGCTCACACAAATGTTTCAATCCATCACAGATGGATTCTACAGGCAGGTAAAACAAATCAGTGGTGCTCATATGAAACCTGAAAAGTACGCACCTCAAACTAAGAAAAGGCGTGGGATGGCACCTCCTGTGGTGAGTCACACAGTCCACAGTGAGGAGACATTCATTTGCCAGCTGTGTGTTGGAAATATGTTGCAGTGTAATACAGCCTTGATATATCATAGGTTTGCTCCATGATTGAGTTTATATATATATATATATATATATATATGTATGTGTGTGTGTGTGTGTGTGTGTGTGTGTGTGTTAAACATAATAAAAACTACGGAAGTTCCATTTGACACAGATTTTGCCTTTTTTAGGACTCCCAGCAGGGTGTGACGGTGGTTTTGTTCTGCGACGAAAACAAACTCATCTCCTCAGGAGCAGTAGATGGGTGAGTGCCTGATGGATTTGATGTACAAATTTCTTACAAAGTCACACTTTTCAGCTTCATTTCTTGGTATAATTCCGATTAAATGCTGATGTTTTCCCATAACATTCTGATCTCCTCATAGGATTATTAAAATGTGGGATTTGCGGAAGAACTACACTGCATACTACCACAACCCCCTCCCTCTACAGGCCTATCCTTACCCAGGCTCCTGCACACGCAAACTAGGTACATATCTCATGCCCACTCTGTCGCTAGACCAATAGTATTGTGCATTAATAATTGGTATTAATTTTCACTGTAATGTTTTCCTCTAGGTTATTCTGGTCTGTCACTGGATTCCACTGGCTCCAGACTGTTCTCCAACTGCACAGATGACAATATCTACATGTTCAACATCAGTGGTTTGAAAACAACTCCAGGTAAAGGTTTAATTTTATTTTTGCATTAATGTATAATATGATTTGAGACTTTTAATTTAAATGCATTTGCTTTTTACTTTTTACTTTAATTTTCCCTTCCCGTTTTTGTCAGCCATGGAAAAAAATTAACAACTTTTTTCTTTTTCTCCTCACAGTTGCTGTATTCTGCGGTCACAGTAACTCCTCATTTTATGTGAAGTCCAGTGTCAGCCCAGATGACCAGTTCCTGGCCAGTGGTTCAAGTGACCA
Organism: Barbus barbus; assembly: GCF_936440315.1. Classification (NCBI taxonomy): domain Eukaryota; kingdom Metazoa; phylum Chordata; class Actinopteri; order Cypriniformes; family Cyprinidae; genus Barbus; species Barbus barbus. The sequence goes on from NC_136742.1 coordinate 7,810,803, forward strand.
TCATGCTTATATATGGAAGGTAAGGACTAACCAAGAAGACTAGAGAGCTAGCCAGCCTCAGTCTGTCTGAGAACATCTGTGGTCACTGTCTGCATATGACATTTTATTTTTGTTCCAGATTTCAGACCCGAAACAAGCTCCCATGATGCTTCATGGTCATAGCCAGGAAGTCACATCAGTGGCCTGGTGCCCCAACGATTTCACCAAGGTTGCTACTTTTTATAAAAAAACAAAAAAACAAACAATAAATATCTCATAGATGTATGGACCGTTATTAAAAGTTTTATATTGTCATACCCATCACGCTTTCTGCAGATTGCTTCCTGCTCTGATGACAACACTGTTAGGATCTGGCGCTTGAATCGCAGACCAGACGGAGAAAATTCATCGAACCGAGATCCAAACCTCGTAGGTTTTACACTTTGTAAAATCCAATCACCACCAAGAGCACCTGGTAGGTCTCTTTTTGTGATGTTTTTTTTTTTTTTGTGCGTGTGTGTAAAACATTTTATTTCAGATTCAGAGCTACTGGTCAAGTTTGGGAAAAAAAAAAAGAATTCGTTTTAGATGTTTCTTGGGCTGCCACTAATGACTATTTTTATTTTGATTAATCTATCAACTAATTTATCGATTAATCGGTAAATCTAAACGATTAATTTCCCACTAAAAATCAACAAATTTACTTAAGAATATTTTATTAAGCTATATTTTATTAAACCAAATTAAATCCAAATTTCTATGAAATCCTTTTTTTTTTTTTTTTTAAAGCAAAAGTGCAACATATAGTGCAAGAAGCAAGTGTCCATCTCATAGTCCAAATCACTGAAATCAAAGTTCAGTATTATAGTGTAAGAATAACAACATCCACGTGTTCTAGTCTAATAATAATCAAATTATAATCAAAAAACACTTTTTAAAGGAGTGTTTACCAGAAATATTATTTACCACAATTTATTTAGGTGAAAAATGTAAATGTGCAATATTTCTGAAAAATACAATAAATAAATTAAATCTAAAATTAATTAATTGGAGATGCTTTTGATTATTATTACAATTTAATGGAATCCAGAAAATAATGGAAAACAGAATTTGGTAAAGATAAAACTGTAAAACTCAATTAATTAGGCTTTTTGATTAATAAAATTTAATTTAACCATTAAAACGGAGTATTGAAAATGGACAAAACTGGATTAGGAAATAAAACCGATTTCATAGGGCCCTATAATTATAATATATTTTTTTGTGATAATAAAAATAGAAGTGAACATTTTAAAAAGCTTTTAAAATGACTTAAAATATAATAGCAATGATGCAATAATTAGTTCAAATAAAGTATCAAAAGCAAGAAATCATATGGTTTTATTGAACAAAACTGTCAAAATACATAATGTATTATAAAGAATAGAGCTAATGTAGATTACACGTTACAACAAAGGCCTGCAGGGGACGCCAACGACCTGACGATTGAATTTGCACATTACTGTGTGATCTAATCCTCGTTTAATATTGACCAAGCACCATTTAATTCAAATGTCCACTTAATCTTTAGTATTTGGCCATTTCTTTAGGACAGAAATGCTATAGCCGCTGTAATTAAATGAATATGTGGACATCAAATATGTGGACTCGATTTTGAAACCGAGATGAACCGTAAGCAAGATAATTATGTATTATCCTGTGTTTGCGCTAGGGGTGGGCAATATGAGCTAAAATTCATAACATGATATTTTCCACTGTCCAGACGATATCGATATTATATCGCGACAAGGGGGGAAAAAAAAATTGAAATCACATTTTTGTAGACCTTAGTTAAATTAGAGGCAAAATATGTATCTTTGTCTGTCCATCCAATTAAATCCTTGAATATGTAACGGTATCCACAGTATAGCAAAATCCATATCATGGCATAACATAATACCGGTAGTCATGTTAATACCGGTATAGTGCCCACCCCTAGTTTGCGTAGATTTATAAATGATTTATCTTACAAATCTGATGAAACGGCGCACGTTGTGTTCCCAGATGAACGTTATAATAAACCCAAACTCACAACAACATGTAGAGATGGAGTTTGAGACACTCCACACATGTAAATCAGTTCCTGTGGAGTCACTGCGAGACGCACGCACTTAACCTACACGCATGAAATAAAGCGCATATACTGTATTAGAACTGCATCACATATAATTATTTAAATCGTAGCGTTTGTGAATTCACAATTATGCTTAATTATGATTTCTAAATGGGTTTAATATATCATGCAGCCTTGGAAAACAGTCTAATAATGTGTTTTATGGATTCTCGACCATGCAATGCACCACTTCAGCTATTTTGCCAAGACGGCATTTGTTTGATTCAAAATACAGCAAAAATATTAATAGTGAAATATTACAATTTAAAATAACTCTTTTAATGTATTTTAAAAATTTCATTTCTTGTGATAGTGTAAAGCTGAATTTTCAGCATCATTACTCCAGTCTTCAGTGTCAGAAATCATTCTAATGCTTAGTTATTTATATTGATAATGTTTCTTATTGTCTATGTTGGGGAGTTTTTGCTGCTTAATATTTTAATATTATATATTTTGAACACATTCAAAAGTCTTTTTTTATTGTATTATACATTATTGCAAAAAATATAAATTTCTTAAAATCTTACTTAACCCAGCTATTTAAATGGCAGTGTATCACAGTTTCCATAAATATTAAGCAGCAAAATAAAAAAGTTTGCATTTAATAAATAAAAATCACTAAATCGGTATATTATAATGATTTCTGAAGGATCATGTGACACGAAAGACTGAAGTAATGATGCTGAAAATTCAGCTTTACCATCACAGGAAAAAAATATACAGAATACAAAGCTGTTTTTGTTTTAATAAATAATATTTCACAGGATTACTTTTGTACTGTCTTTTTATTATTTTTTATAAATTCATAATTTCACTGATTCCTTTTTTTTTAATTGCTATTTATGATTACCATTTTTCCTCAGGCCCTTACAGCCCTGTTGAAGTCACTCCAGCCAAAAGTCCTGTATCAGAGAGGGCCGTCTCTCTGGCTTCACCCCAGCCTGCTGCTTGTGCCCCTACGGGTGCTGATTTACCCCTGCCATCAAACACATCTGCATCTTCAGCCAAGGTCAGCAGCCCCAAAATGCCCTCGTCCATCCAGCAGTGGATCAGCCGCGGTAGTTCCCCCGGTCACCGCAGTACATCTCCTCTTCGTAATGTGCTCGCACCTGTCCTCCAGGGCCCTTCCTCTGAACGCCGCGCTAAGCGCAGACTGGAAACAGGTGATGGGTCTGGTTTGGGAGAAGAGAGTGACGGGCTGTCTGAACTGTATCCCAACGTAAAGAGGAGCAGGAGTTCAGTAAGCACTCAGAACGAGAAAGGTGATCTATTCAGTTTGCAAACAGAGGAGAGGCTCAGCTCGGCTGGACAAGTTGGCACTGGCAAAGAAAACAGCTCTCCGAGGAGGTCTGATTGGCTTTCTGTGATCAGCCAGAGATTTAAAGGATCGGCTCAACCAAAAAGCCCCACCGGCAGCAGCAAACGGCACGATGCAAGAACACACAGCTCTCCAGTGAGTAGATGCATGGAAATCTATATTGATTTAAAAACAATAAAATTAAAAATTAATAGTTCTAAGCCATTGACCAAACCAACTCTGAGATGAGAGAAAACACAAATTATTTCAGATTTATTTTATTTATTTGATAAATGTAAAATTCAAATATACACTACTGTTCAAAAGTTTAGGGTCAGTAAGGTCTATTTAAATGAATAATTTTATTCAGCAAGGAGGCATAACATTGATCAAAAGTGACAGTAAAGACATTTATAATGTTAGAAAATTAAATAAATGCTCCTAATTGAAACTCAATATTCATCAAAGAATCCTGAGGTCACATTTTCCACAATAATATTAAGCAGCACAGTTGTTTAACATTGCTAATAAGAAACATTTCCAACAAATCAGCATATTAGAATGATTTCTGAAGGATCATGTGACACTGAAGACTAAGAGTAATGAATTATTTATTTTTTAATTTGTAATATTTTGCAGCGTTTCTGTTTGTACTTTCGAAACTGTTACTTATTTTTTTTAATACATTTATTTCATACTAATTATATTTAAAATCCATTAACATATTTGACATCACTTACTGATATAAAATTATAAATCAGCTTTATTTGGAGTATTTCTTTATTGCACAATGCACATTTCCTAATATTATGTCTGAATTGTTTTAACATCACTGTTAATTAGGATTGTATGGTGAATAATATCAGTCTATAAATGAAAGATATTTAAATTGTACCTTACAAAATAATAGTTTCACTTTAGCACAATCAAATATACTGAAGCACATCTTTAGCTGGACTTCAGTACTACTTTGGCACAATTTAGCAGTCTTTAAATATGCCATTTTAGTATACCAAAGTACAATTGCAGGTTATTTTTATTAAGCACATAAATGTACGTGTATTTGTAGAATACTTGATGCAAAATAAATGGATTTCAAATACGTTTTTATATATATATTTTTTTTTTTCCCCACTAGGTTCTCCTTTGTTATTCATTTAGTAGTTCTCTAAAAATGTGTATGTATTTGTCTTTTTAGGCAGCAGTCTCACCATGTCCAATAAGAGTTGTCTCTCCACCGCCAACCAAGAAAGCATCACCATCCAGACCCATGAAAAAAATCTCTAGCTACTTTGTGAAACGAACCCAAGATTGATAATTGTGTGGCAAGAAATCAAGAGTCTGTCTCATATGACACATCTATGGTTTAAGTTCAGGTTCAGTTTTTTTAGACCAAGCTTATGTATTTATGTTTCTGATGTGTATATATTTTATCTAATTGCTTTTAAATATAAGTTTCAAAAAGGGTCATGTTGATGATCGTTTTGGTAAAGTTACAAAACTAGATGAAGTCATTCGAGAACGCAATTAAACTCTACAAGTTTTCTGAAGCTTCCACGTTTATCTGTGATGCACTGGAAATAGTTTCGAGCTTAGTACATGATTCAACACGCATTTTAAAGTGACTGGCATTTATATCAGATTCTAGCTCAATTTTTTTTTTTTTATTTTGACTTTCCAGAAGTGTGACGCCCTTTCAGCTTGCTTTGATCCTGAACGTGGGTCACATTTTCAGAGATCTTTATTGATTGTAAAGCAGCACTTTACATAACAAATCCATTTTCAATTAGCTCAGTGCTTTTTAGTCATTGAATATCTATAATGCAGTGCGTTTCGAAATGATTTAAACTTTTTTTTTTTTTTTTTTTATATATATATATATATATATATATATATATATTTTTTTTTTTTTTCTCTATGACATGGGTTTTTTCTTAAGTTTGCAGGTTTGTCTGGAATGTGACGTGACCTGATATTCTGGCTTCCATGTTTTGATCCTGCTTGTTCTGGTCTTGCGTGTGTGTTTTTTGGTTTGTTTTGCCTCTGGTGTTTAGCATGGTTGCTCGAAACTATTTTACTTCTGGACTCAAGAAGTTCAGTTTTAGCTATAACCCATTTAAAACAAAATATGGAATTCTGTGTACTTAAAATGGTTTAACCTAGGTTTGAAATTACAATTTTCATTTCTATGACTTTTTTTCTTTGTGATGGAGTTATGGAAAATAACAACCAAAGTCATTTACTTGCATGGAAAAAAGGATGCATGAACTGACGGTGTCAATCACTATCATTCATCTATCGTTTGGGTTCCAAAGAAGAAATGGGGTTATATAGGTTTGGCTGAGCATTGAGCAGTTTGTTTTATTTTTTATTTTTGGGATGAACCTGACTCGTTTAACTGGCTACAAGTCTCACAAACTGTGTATAAGCGCACTATTATTTTGTGATTTCTCGTTGATATTTTGTTCTTGCATGTGCACGTTTTGTATAGTTGCTCTTTTGAGTGGTTCAACGTTTGTGAACATTTGCTGCCTGTTCATTTGAGTTCAAGGATACACAACCACTAGCATTGTATGTTTCCCGAAATACCATTAAAACAAGAATCTGATTGGTCAAGGGGCGGGGCTTACTGTCTGCGCGGACGCTCATTGGATGAGTGTTCTGTCACTCAGGCGCGCCACGGGGTTTTATTTTTAGCCCCCAGTGAGGCGCAACAGCAGCTGAATGAAGTTCAGCGGATCCGAGGAGTTTCACGGCGGATTCACGTTAAACTCTTTCCTCGCGTCGCCAATACATGGAGCCGGTTCCAAGCGACTGGATCACCGTGACTCGCTTTTTTTGGCTGTGTGTCGGCTGACTTTGAATGGTGTTACGCGGAGTAATGAGGCGCGCTTGTAGAAACATTTCAGCATGATAAAAACCTACTATTAACTACGTTTTTACAGTCATACGTGACCAAATTGTCATCGCAGGATACCTGTGGGTTGTTGGAGAACATGCACCCTTCATGAGTGGCTTCACTGCGTGTCATTAGATGGGGTCTACAGCGCAGTCAATGGGACGTCAGTCAGACTAGAAAACATATAGCTAGGGCACTTTCAGTCAATGTAAACGCAGCTCGTTGGATAGACCTGCTTTGGAAATGTCGGCGATATCCGCGTCAGAGAAAGTGGATGGATTCACGCGGAAGTCAGTGAGGAAGGCTCAAAGGCAGAGGGGTTGTCAGGGCTCGTCTCAGTTCGCGGCGAGCGGCAGCAGGCCTGCGGCTCCGGAGATCTCCGCGCTCCCGCGGCTCAGAGGTAAGAGGATAAAGCGCTGGAAATAGACTCAAAACCTAGTGCGCTGCCTATCTAGACAGCATTGTGCTAGCTCGGGCGCCTGAGTTCCCAGAATGCTATAAAGTTATAAATAATGCAAATACACTAAAATAAATGGCACCTCAATTGTTATATGAGTGTAATTTGGCTCTGGGGTTATATATTGATAAAGCCACGAGTGAATTATTTACAGTAGGCCCATAACCGTCTGCTGGAAAACTCATGGTGTGTGTTTAGGTGTAAACTGTAAACACTGTGTCAACATTATCAAGGGAAGCATGGTCCAACCTGTGTTTTCCCACATTTCCTGTCCTCTTTTTGTGTTTTTGGAAGTCACGTGGTTGTCAATTCTGTAAATCTGTCAATAGAGCGCTACAGTGCCCACCCACTTTTTCAGTGGCCTTGGTTCCTGAAGTGTCTTTCCCATAGGGATTTAAAAAATGTCATAGTTAAAGAGTTATAAGTCATGAACCGAACCAACAACCCTTATGAATTAATTTCTTTTAAAGAATATCTGTCGCCAAACAATTTTGGTTCCATTTGCCTGTATTTCTTGTCCATACAGTGGATGTCAAATGGAACCAAGATGGTCATATTATTGGGAAATACCATCATCTTTGGCTCTGTGCCAGGGGTGACCAATCCTGTCCTGCAAAGTTTAGCTCCGGCCTCAATTAAACACACCGGAACCAGCTAACTAAGATCTAGGCAACTTCCAGGCAGGTGTGTTGAGGAAAGTTGGAGCTAAACTCTGCAGGACAGTGGCCCTCCAGAACCGAGTGTGGACACCCCTAGGGTTCTACAAAGGTCCGTCGTTTAAAACAAAGAACATGCATATTTCACTTTAATGCGAAGGAATCAAAATTCTTACAATATGAGTCAGATCTTTTCAATCAGTTGATTGAACTGGTTCATAAAATCTCACAAGCTGTTCTCAATTCAACTGACTGACTCACTCAACCGAAAACTGGCTCTTTAGAGGAAATCTAATTCCTAATGAGTTGAGAAAATAATGAGCGATCACTTGTGTAATCATGACTGCAAACTGAAGGACACGCTATTACAACAAACACATTGATTTATCATTAAAATAATAATTGGAAAAAAAACTAGTAATATGTGCCTACATATTGGTTTATTGAAACATTACAATATATGCCACGCTGGGACTTTAGTGACCATGTGATTACGTAATTAATTACGCCGTGGTGTGAAAGTGTTTGTGTTTACATGACGCCATTTTCAACTGAATTTCTTTATTTTGTGTTTTGCATTTTGGCTGTTCGTATAGAAGACACCTGCATTTTTGGGGCTTTAATTCATGTGTATGGGGATCGTTTTGACAATGTTGTTGTCTGTACACAAAACTCAAGAACACAAAGGAAAAACTTCTCAGTTTTTAGTTGTCATTTTCATGTAAATATACCCAGAATCTTTGTTTTTTGCTTGTTTTGTTTACCCGTTCCTGAAAGCAAACGCTAAGTGTAAATGAGTCAAACTTTCCATCCCTTAGAGAGGCAGCTGTTTGCCTTTGCTGCATCACTTGTGTCATCAAATGTTTCCAAACAAGTTTCCTAAGCATACTGGTAGCCACGCCCCCACTTGATTCAAGTTTTCTGCCTATTGTCATAACAGACAGATGTTTTATTTTTTGCTTTTGTTTTGTTTTGTTGGTATTCCAAAGTTATAAAGAAAAACAAACAAGACATTCAGTCAGTGTTTATAATTTGTGATACCTGTTGAAATAAACAGCAAGTAAATAAATGCTTAACCGAACATATACTATCTTGATTGTTGTGGCTGATTTCACCCTTTTTCCCTGAAAGTCAAAAAGTAGAGTTAAAACGCCTAATAAAAATGAATAATAATAATAAAATACAGCTTTGCTGAAAGAATTTATATTCACTCGTGTTAGTGTTTCGCATAACTGCATTTTAGTTACCGAAATTAAAATCATTCATTATATTTACTACTTACTGTATGCTTATTATATGCATTGCTTATAGTGACTCGGGGAAACAAGACAAAATGCCCATAATATATATATATATATATATATATATATATATATATATATATATATATAACTCAGAACTCATTTACTTGTTCCATGTGCTCAGTATAGCTGGGTAATGCATTTGCAGTTTTGTTATACTGACATTATGACTCCCCAGGCACGGGCCATGTATCCATGGCAACCACACGCCCGGGGTGTTGATGGGAACCTCAGCAAATTCAATGACTCCTCCTGTGTGTGTGAGGACAAATAAAAGTCAGGCAGTCGATGAACATGTTTCTGATGTTCGCTCATTTCTGCTGTCACTTGGCTGCATTTTGTGAATGCAGTGACTTAAAGCAGAAGTTGTCTGGGAAAGACACAGGGACACTGGCATTCAGATGGGTTACATAAGGTGTATTAATAGAGCAGTGGGGTTGTGTTAGCACCCCTCCAGCCCTTCCACCGCTGTTCTCTCACTGTTAAATCCTCTCAGAGTGGAAAAATCATCATGAATTGAAGTTTACAAGAAGCCTGGAACAGATAGACAGCGGCTGTAAGAACCAGAGTACAAAAAGAGCCTCAAAGAATTAAAAGAAAAAACATTTAGATGACATTAATAAAATGACTTTTTCTTGTGTGGTGTGTATTACATTGATCTGCACTGTATTTTATCTCCATTGGACTACTGTATCGGTACCATGGCTCAGTATTTGATATTTAACATGGTATAGAAATTAATTTCAATTATACTTTCAAGAATGCAACTATTACTACGTTGCACTACCATTCAAAAGTTTGGGGTCTGTTGGGTCTGTTAAATGTTAAGTGAAAAAGGTCTATTATGGTCACCAAGGCCTTATTTATTTGATTTATTATTACGTTTTAAATAAATGATTTCGATTTTAATATATTTTAAAATGTGATTTATTTCTGTCACGCAAAGCAGAATTTCAGAAGCCTTTACTCCAGTCTTGAGTGTCATGTTAGAAATATTATCAATGTTGGAAAAAAAGTCGTGCTGCTTAATATTTTTATTGATACCGTGATACATTTTTCCAAGATTCTTTGATGAAAATTCAAATGAAAAACATTTATTTGAAATAGATTTTTTTTTCACTTTTTTTTTCTCACTTTTGGTTAATTCAGTGCATCTTCACTGAATAAAAGTATATAAAAAAATTAAATCTGTAAAGTTTTGAACAAAAATAATAAAAAATAAAATAATACCATGGTTGTTTTTAGAGGTACTTTTACAATGTGAAATGATTGTTTGGGACATAAGTTTGGGCCTAATATTCTAATCAAGTGCCAAAATGTCAGGGCTTACAGATTATTTATGCCGTTCATGGCCAAAGTTCAGGTCAAGTAAATGTCAGTTACGATCCCACTGGTATTTATAGAGCGTTGTTGATTTATTATTAGTGCACACAGTGTTCCTTGTGTTTATTATATTACCGTCTATATTACAATCAAGTGTATGGCCTGTCAAGATTCCATATCCCGTGTGAAACTAGACCATTATGTTAGAACTGAGTATGTATCCTATGGCACTAATATTTAATTAGTAAATTCTCTACAAGGCTTTGCATGTGGTAAAATGTTCTGATAGGCAGAGTGAACCAATGATAGTACGCTTTAACCCTTAATAAATGCTGCAATGCAACCAGTTTTATCAGTGACCTGTTCATGTGTCACTAACCCAGCTGAGGTCACTGGTATTATAGTGTCTTATGTAAGATAAGATCCTTCGAAGTACTTCTTGGAACTTCAGCGGCCCAAAGGCTCCAGGCGTTAGAATAGAGAAACAAATGAGGAATGGATGTGGATCGAGGACCAAAAAGACATGATAAATATAGTCCATATGAAACGACTCAAAGTTCTAAAGTTATATGAAAAATCATGCTAAAATTGTACATGTAGTGTTTAATCTTTTTAATTGAGTCCTGTTGGATGGATGAGATCATTTCTCTTTGTCTTTGCTGCACACATGGCATGCATGCGAGACTTTTTCTCTGTTCTTGATTTATTGCATTGGTTCTCTGTGTTGGCATAACTTTAGGTTATTTGTAATACCAACTCTTGGAAAATGTTCTCCAAATGACTAGAGATCTTCCCAACTTAGCATTTGATGGATTTGTAGGATGCATTTTAAGGATGTGGAAGGAGCTGTGCCAAGCGAATTGCAAATATGAATCGCCTACATTGGGGAGATTATTGGATTTCAGTCTAAGAGGGATTCAGCCATATGTCTGAACATGATCTAATGTGGCTCAGTGGAGCACAAAGTGCTATAGGTCAGAAGTTCAGGAGTTTTTGCTTGGCTGAACATTTTTATTTATCGTTTTATAAATTAAACTATGTTTGACAGTAGAGTAGATGTTAGGAGTATCAGTAACAGTGGTAGATTTAGTAGTATCCCATGCTGGAAATGTCTGCCCTAAGCCAGGTATAACGGTCAGTTGTGCTGGGAAGTGGTACATAGTTTGACATAGCAGCAAAATGTGTGTATGTGCAAAAAATTTTTTACTCCCGGAGTAATCTTTGATGACCAGCTGACCTTAAAGGACGACACTGCAAAAACTGCTCTGTCAAGCATGGCTGCATTGCACAACATCAGAAAGATCAGGCCTTTCCTAACGGAGCATGCTAGAACAGCCACAGGCTCAGTGCCTTCCTACTTCCACTCACTCTTATGAGTCTTCATCCCCTCCAGAAGCCTGAGGTCAGTCACTGAGCAACGCTTCATGGTATCATTACAGAGAGGCACAAAATCACTTTCCAGAACATTCCTGGCTGGTGGAATGATTTGCTTTCACTTTCCTTAAACTGTACCTGTTCTAGCTTGTACTAATCTGAACATTGTCTAAAACTTTGTATTACAAGCATTTCCTGTGTTCATTTGCCTCTTTTATTATGAATCGCTTGTTGTATTCCTCAATTCTAAGTGACTTTGGATAAAAGCAGCTGCTAAATGAAATGTAATGTATGGTATAATATTTTGTTATAATATTGTATTTTAGAATAATTCACAAAATAATGTGAACATCTATTATTAGAGGAGATCATATAATTTGTCCAGGCCACAGTGGGGGAAAAACTCTCTTTCTTTCTGATTGATGCACATGATGCATATCCCAAATGCTCAATCGGAATTTGGAGACCAAGGTAACACCTTAAACTCTGTCATGTTCCTCAAACAATTCCTGAACAATATTTGCAGTGTGGCAGGATACATTACCCTTCTGTAAGAGGCCACTGCTATTAGGGAGCACCACTGCCATTAAGGAGCATATGTGGTCTGCAACCATCCTTGGTGGGTGTCAAAGTAACATCCTCATGAATGCCAGGACCCAAGGTTTCCCAGCAGAACACTGATAGAGTATAACACTAAATCTGCTGGTCTGCATTTTTCCCATAGTTCATCCTGCTGCCAGGTAAACAACACGCATGCACCTGGACCGGCTATCCACTTGATTTAAAAAAAAACTGATTCATCAGACCAGGCAACCAGGCACTGATGCTGGTTCACCATTTGGTCTTCCTTGAACCACTTTTTTTAGGTACTAACCACTGCATGCCAGAAATGCCAATACTTGCCGTTTGGAGATAATCTAACCCAGTCGTCTAGCCATCAGTATTTGACCCCAATCCAAAGTCACTCAGATCTTTTCGCTTAACCATTTTTCCTGTTTCCACCACATGAATTTCAATAATGGACTGTTCACTTGCTGCTTATTATATCCCGCCTCTTGACAGGTGCCATTGTAACATTATAATCAATGTTGTTTACTTCACCTCTCAGTGGTTTTAATTTAAATTAAAATGTTATTCCATTTGGGCCTGCAATAGAGTTTTGATAGGGAAACATGTACACCATCTCTGTGTTTGCTAAAGCTAGATTCATGTGCGGCTTAGAAAGCGAAACGTCATTATGCCATCAGATTGACATCAGCAGAAGAGAAAGTCACTTCAGAGGAAGAATAATAACATTTGGCTAAACGTTACAAAGACAAACATATGTATTTCTCTACAATGAAGTCTAACAATTAATTGTTCAAGAAAACTAGGTAGGTACATTTATAAAGTAAAAAAATGATGCAAAAAAATCTGCTGGTGGAATTTGTTTTTGAGCTTCCCAGCTGTGGTATGGCCTCCCTTCTTATTCCAGGGGAGTTCATCCCGATTACTGGCATTAGACACACTCCCAAGTGCATATTACAACATTCCTGTCCACTCAAGCACTTCAGCTAGCTCAGTGCATGCATGTACACTAAACATAATTGCACTTGACTATATCAAAGATATTAGTTTTAGTGAAATAAGATGCAGATGTCGTTGACCACTGCATGCATGTGATTTCTCTATAGCAACACTGTCAATGTTTAAATGTAGATGTGATTTAATGTTAATTTAAATGCCAAGCGTAAGTGTTTTAATTGTAATTTTATCAGCTAAATTGTTGCAGTTGAAAAAATCTAAATATTTAAATGTTATGTTGTCATGTTCCAGTAAGAACATCAGTCTTTATTGAAATTAAAAGCAAGATGTTAATTAGAAGGAAGTGTCTAGATACATTTGATCATGTAGTATTGTGTAAATGCATATATCTGATGATTTTGATGCTAGTAATTTTAATAATTTTCGACCCATCTCAAATCTTCTATTTAATAGTAAAGCACTGGAGAAAACTGTTTATTCAGCTACAGTCGTTCCTTAGAGCAAATCATATTTTTGAAGCTTTCCAGTCTGGTTTTAAGCCTTAATGATACTTTGTTGGCGACTGATTCTGTTAGACTTAACCTCGGATTTTGCTACAGTTGATAATAAAATTCTTTTATCTCGACTAGAATATTTTGTGGGCATCTAGGGAACTGTTCTTAGCTCAAATTCTAAATCATATTTAACAAATAGAAGTTTCTCTGTCAGATTGGGTAATGTTTCGTCGTTGCCTGCTAAACTTTCCTGTGGAGTGCCGCAGGGTTCTATTCTCGCACTCATTCTTTTTTCTTTGTATTTACTTCCTTTTGAGCTCTATTTTCTGAAAGCATGCTGTATCATTTCCCTGCTATGCAGATGATACCCAAATTTATCTACCTCTGAAAAGAGATAAACATGCTGCTCTGGAACCTCCTTTTGCATGCCTTGATGAAGTGAAAACATGGTTCTCTCAAAAATTGTAATTTCTGAAAGATTCAAAGTTATAGTCTTTGGCTCTAGTGAAAATTCAGGGAGCATAAGTATCGATCTGGACTACCTTGCTCCGTTTACTTCTTCCTGTATCAAGAACCTAAGTGTTTTCTGGGATAATTTGTTTTTGTTCTGTCATGTTTTCTTTAATTGTCATGATTTTTTTTGTTTTGTTTTTGCTTTGCATTATTTTGTTTTTGTTCTGTCATATTTTTTGTTTAGTTGTCATGTTTTTTGTTTTATTTATTTTTAATTAATTTGTTTATTTTCTTGGTTTTGTTTTGCTTTTTACTTTGTATTGTTTTTGTTTCTGTTCTGCCATGTCTTGTTTTGTTTGAGTTAAATTGCCAAGTCTAAGTGTCTCATTATTTGTTTATAGAAATATTTATTAATTAATTGAAAGTACAGGAGAATAAATCTTTTTTTTTTTTTCATTGTTTCAGATGCATCTTCTACAGAGCAGCATGAGCTGTTCATGCAGAAACTACAGCAGTGCTGCGTAATATTCGACTTTTATGACACAGTGACTGACCTAAAGAGCAAAGAGACCAAACGGGCCACTCTCAGTGAACTTGTGGATTACGTGTCCACTAACAGAGGAGTTCTGGTAGAGCCTGTCTATCCTGAAATCACCACCATGGTCAGCATCCATGTGATGTCCACCAAACTTTAAAGATCATTTATTTGTTTTTAGCAAAAATAGAAATCTCTTCCTTATTGTCAATGTAAACGCCAAATCCTTTCTGTTTACAGGTTTACACGAATATTTTCAGAACGCTTCCACCCAGTGAAAACCCTGACTTTGACCCAGAAGAAGATGAACCCACTCTAGAAGCCTCCTGGCCACACATGCAGGTCAGCTCTCACATTTTATAGCTCATTGTTTGCTTATTTACAATGTGTTTTATATGTACTATTATATTAACTTTATGCACAGCATGTGAATAAATTAAACAAGTAAATATTATGTATGTATTTAAGCAAGCTATATGTTCTAATATTGTTTCTACGTGTGTCAAGCATTGGAGAAATATTAAATATTGTTTATTTTTCGTCATTTTTTTCAGTTGGTGTATGAGTTTTTCCTTCGATTCCTAGAAAATCCAGACTTCCAGCCAAGTACTGCCAAACGTTATATTGACCAGAAGTTTGTGCTACAGGTATATTAACTTTGTATTAATGAATTTCAATTCTATAAATGTAATATAAAAATAATTCGTATTATTTTTCAGAAAATCATACTTTGTAAATATTAGTAATTATTTTGTTCTTACTATTGTTCTTGGCATTTGCAATTTTATTTTAAAGCAGCATAATCCTATTGCATAAAATATATATATATATATATAAAAAAATGATACGCTCGGTAGGCTTGTCAGTGTCTGTTCCTGCGTGAAGCAGTGGGTCATCAGCTGTCCGTATCGACCCGGTCATTCCCCCTGAGCGCACTGAATGCTCTGGAATGTAGAGTCAGTGTGGAACCTGGTAAAAGCGAGTTTCCATGATGCAAGCGTTTCCTGGGCTGCTTTAAATAGGGCCCTGTTGTTTTCACCACAGGAAGGAAAGAGGCAGCACTATAGTCCAGGCTGGGATGGAGAACATAATGACAGACAGCAGACACAACCAAAAAAAGAGTCGTTCTAGTAGATATGTGGTAGAGAGTGTTAGTGCATGCCTGTTGTTTTTTGCATTATTTTTCCATTTGGAGATGTTGTTGCACAGAAATGATACATTTTAGCTTTAACGAAAAAAAAAAAAAAAAGGTTGTGCATTTTTGAACAGAGCATGATATTTACCAAGATGATACTTGATTTTATTTATTTTTCAAGATGGTACTTGATTTTTTTATTCTCTATATTTTATATATGTAGTCTATTATGCTCAACAAGGATGCATTTATTTAATTAAAAATACACTAATATATTGTAAAATATTATTACAATTTAAAATAATTGTTTTCTTGTTTAATATATTTTTAAATGTAATTTATTCCTTTGACAAAGCTGAATTTTTAGCATCATTACTCCAGTCTTCAGTGTCACATGATCCTTCAGAAATCATTCTGATATACTGGTTTACTGTTCAAGAAACATTTATTATTATAATTAATGTTGAAAACCGTTGATATTTATTTATTTTTATTTACTTTTTTTTAATCTATTAGTGCTGTCAAAACAATTAATCGTGAATAATCGCATCCAAAATAAAAGTTTTTGTTTGCATAATATGGGTGTACTGTGTATAGTTGTGTGTGTATATATACACATTCATACAGTATCTATTTTGAAAATATTTACATGTATATAATTTATATTATATATAAATATATTTAATATACAAACATAACATTTTTCTTAAATCCAGTGCCCTCCAAAAGTATTGGAACAGTAAGGCCAAACATTTGGGTTTGACATCAAAAGATGAATATGAGATGAGAGATTAACATTTCATCTTATATTTACAGGTATTTTCATCTGAATCTGATACACAACGTAGAAGATAGCATCTTTAGTTTGAACCCACCCATGTTTTATGTTACCAAAAGTTTTGGACCATGTGACTGACAGGTGTGTTTTGTTGCCCTGGTGTGTCCTATTAATTGATTATTCAAATAATAAATAGCACCGAATGTCTGCGCTCAGTTTCAGATCCGTGCAGACTGCATTTATAGTTAGACGTGTAACCAACATGAAAACCAGAGAGGTGTCTATGAGTGAAAAACGAGCAATTGTGAAGCTGAGAGAAGATGAAAAATCAATCAAACCATTGCACAAACACTGGCAATAGCAAGTACAGCCATTTGGAATCTCCTGAGGAAGAAAGAAACCACTGGTGTACTAAGTAAAACACCTCAAACGGGTAGATCAAGGAAAACATCTGCAGTTGATGACAGAAACATTGTGACAGCTGTAAAGAAAGACCCTAAAACAACTGTTAGTGACATCAGCAACAACCTCCAGAGGGCAGGAGTGAAGGTATCACGATCTACTGTTCGCAGAAGACTTCATGAACAAAAGTACAGAGGCTACACCAGAAGATGCAAACCACTCATTAGCAAGAAGAATAGGAGATGAGCTTCAAAAATTCTGGGACAAGGTTTTATGGACTGATTTTATGGACCAAAGTGTTTGGAGAAAGAAAGGATCTGCTCATGATCCCAAACATACAAGCTCATCTGAAACACACTGTACACAGGTGTACATAATAGTACACATTACAAAAGTAATGTAATGGCTTGGGCTTTCATCGCTTCTTCTGGGACAGGCTCATTAATCTTCATTAATGATGTAACACATGATGGCAGCAGCAAAATTAACTCAGAAGTCTACAGAAATATTTTGTCTGACAATTTACAGAAAGATGCAACCAAACTGATTGGGAGATCCTTCATCATGCAGCAAGATAATGACCCAAAACATAGTGCCAAAACAACAAAGGAGTTCATCAGGGGCAAGAAGAGGAAGGTTTTAGACTAGCCAAGTCAATCTCCACACTTAAACCCTGTAGAGTATGCATTTTACCTGCTAAAGAAGAGACTGAAGGGAGTAACCCCCCAAAACTGAAAGAGGCTGCGGTGAAAGCCTGGAAAAGCATCACAAAAGAAGAATGCAAAAGTTTGGTGATGTCAATGGGTCAGAGGCTTGATGCAGTTATTGAAAGCAAAGGATTTGCAACTAAATATTAAGTCTTTTTCACTTTAATCTGTTAATTCTATCTGTTCCAATACTTTTGGTAACATGAAACATGGGTGGGTTCAAACAAAAGGTGCTATCTTCTAAGTTGTGTATCAGATACAGATGAAAATACCTGTAAATAAAAGCTGAAATGTTAATATCTCATCTCATATTCATCTTTTGATGTCAAACGCAAATGTTTTCAGTCTACAGCAAAAATAAAGGAATTGGCCTTACTGTTCCAATACTTTTGGAGGGCACTGTATATACATGCATGTGTTTGCATTTATATACACATAATAAATACACGTATATTATGTAAACAAAAAGATTTATTTTGGATGCGATTAATCGCGATTAATTGTTTAACAGCACTACTAACTCTCTAGAAAAATACATAATATATTTTGTCTTAATGATAGGTGACCACTTAACTGCGTGAATGAATTAAATTTCCATTTGAAAATGCTTTATTTTAGGGTGATAAAGCTATGGTCTTATTCATAGTCATTTATTGAAAGAAGTTAAAATTTTGATTTAGAGTTACTAATGTTTTAGACATCATTAACAGCCTCATGAAGGTGATTGAGGTTGGACTCATTTACTTATAATGTCATGTTGCATAAAGGCTGTTGTCAAATACATCACGCATGGCAGGGATTCATTGTCTGGAGGCTAAAGGTAGCATTACATAACGCAGTCCTGTGCAGATAGTCTAATGTGACATAACCGTTGACGCTGCCAGAACAAACCATTCCATAAAACCTTCCATTAAGAGTCTCAGCTGGGTACAAATTGTATATTGCATGGCATTAAAGACTTTTTTTTTTTTTGTTTTTGTCTTAATTTATACTTATTTTCAGTATTTCAAAAGCTTAACAAACAAACAAACAAGATGATTACATTATTTCAGGGTTGCAACCTCATACTGTAATAAGAAATGATTATGTGAGAAAATGAACTCCTTGCTTTTTTTTTTCTCCAGCTCTTAGAACTGTTTGACACTGAAGATCCTCGAGAGAGAGAGTTTTTAAAAACTATTCTGCATCGCATCTATGGGAAGTTTCTGGGTTTGCGTGCCTTTATTCGGAAACAGATCAACAACATTTTTCTGAGGTAAGAAAACACTTATTTTCTCACTCGTATGTATACACTGCTATTCAAAAGTTCTTTAAAAGAAATAGTTTTATTCAACAAGGATGCACAAAATGAATAAATACATTTATCAAAAGTGACGGTAACAACATTTATATTTATATTTCAAAAAATGCTGTCCTTTAAACTTTATATTCCACTGAAAAATATTAAGCAGCACAACTGTTTTCAACACTGATAATAACATATGTTTCAGCATATTCAAATGATTTCTTAAAGATCATGTGACACTGAAGACTGGAGTAATGATGCTGAAAATTCAGCTTTGCATCACAGGATGAAAAATATATTCAAATAGAAAACGGTTATTTCAAAATGTAATATTATTTCACAGTATTACGTATTTTTGGTGAGCAAATCTTTTGTGAGCAAAGAGACTTATTTCAAAAACATTTGAAGAATCTTACCAAACACAAACATTTTAATTGTAGTTTGTGTTTGTATTTTTTTGTCATTCTTCCATGGCTATGTAATCTTTATGTAAAAATGGTTTTTGCATGCAAGGCAAAAGTTGGTGAAGTGCTATTCTCTATGCAATATTAAATACTATTTCCATAAATGATAGCTGTGTGAAATGCTTTGGGGTAAATATTGTCAATTGCTCGACTACTAGTAATCTTTCCAAATCCAGGAAGAATTATTACAAACATTTCTATTACAGAATGTGGGGGGAAAAATAAATAATAATAATGTAATTATATATATTTCTGACTGGCATATGAATTTTGAATTATGTACAGAGAACTTTTGGATTGTGCATATAGTTTATATATTGTAATTATATTATGTTTATTATATCATTTATATTTTATTTGGAATGTAAATCATTCATATAATTTTCCCAGATACATCTATGAAACTGAGCACTTTAATGGAGTTGCTGAACTCCTTGAGATTCTGGGCAGGTGAGTCTTTGCTTCATTTCCTTCATGTTCTGTTTACTGAGATCATTTAATGGAGTTGGTGCATTTGAAAGCGTATAGCGTCAGAATGCATGCTGGGTAAAAGGTTATTTGGCAGCTGGTGTAGGTGTTGGCTGCCTGTAGTCACCTAATTGTAAAACTGTCGCTGTCTTTGTAATCGCAGTATCATCAATGGCTTTGCTCTGCCGCTGAAGGCTGAACACAAGCAGTTCCTCATGAAGATCCTCATTCCCCTGCACACTGTTAAAGGACTTGCGCTGTTCCACGCACAGGTAACCCCTAAAGCCTGCTCTATCATATCTGATAATGCAAGTTTTTAAATGATCAAAGCTGAAAAACTTCGTCTGAATGATAGTTTATACTTTTTTAGTAAGTTAAAGGCCTTTAGTATAATACTAAAACTGTCCACCTTCATGTGTCTTTTTGCGGTGAAATAGCTACTGATTTTTAAAAAGTAAACCTAAGAATATCTTATGTATTGTTAGTGATATTTCAAGATCTAACTTTCTGAAGTATGATGATTTATCCATACATCATATGATGCATCAGGCTTTTGAGGAAGGTTTATTTGTCATCTTTGTATTGCACTGCATTAGGCTATTATTGGAAAATATAGACGTGTATATTAATTTTATGCAAGTAGTGTGCCATGATGTTATCAACTTTTTTTCAAATTTTTTTTTTTTGGCCATGAATATCAGCAACTGCACCAAATTTCATATTTTTCTTATTTTGTGCCTTTTTGATTAACTTTTTTAATTCAAATATGAGCTCATAAATGGCAGATATGATACTTAACAAAAACACATGTTAACTTTCCATTTATCATATGTATTCTTTCTGAAACCGTTGCAGGAAAAATGTATGTTAACCCTTTGAATTTACCCGAATGTCTGCATAAATTGTTCATCAAATTTGATCTGTTCATAAATTAAAGGCTGGAATACACTACATGACTTTTATAATCTGAACACATTTTATAAACATTAGGCACTGCACACTGAACACAACAAACTCATGCTTGACTAATTAAAACGTGTTCTAACATCGGCTCAAAATATCATGCATCATGTAATATAAACATGTTTTATATCCTCTGACTCAGTAGAATCATAGTGTAAAGCTAAAAAAAAAAATCACAAAAGCAGCCTGGCTCTGCTTTTGCTGAAACAAATAAAACTCAAACAGTGATGGATTTTAATGTCTTTATTAAACATACTGTGTCAGGGTTTGTGAGTTGATGGTACAGTATATATCTGTACATGTGCATTTGTTGCTACCGTTTTTGTGCAATTGTTTTCCCGCTCACCAAACTTACAAAATTGAGCGTGGGAAAAAAACAAAGTCCGTGTACCATCAGAAAGATTCTGATACTTATACTTTTTTTGACAGTTGCTTTATATTGTTGAAATAATAATTGATCATCTCAGGTGGGAATATTTGGTAGGCAAAAGTATGAATCCTTGGATTGACCCTCCTTTGGCAGCAGTCACCTATTAAATGTTTCATGCAATGGCCAGGAGAAATGGCATACTCTTGTTTACTTTTTTTTTTTTGAAGAACATTCAAGGTAAAATCCACATCCCATTTTCCCCTGCAACTGTGTTTAGTTTTACAGTTACGATTATACGGCCAGTAGCCATTTAAAATTCAAGCATGCTGATAAGAAAATCTTTGGCAGGTTGATTGTTTGCACAAACCATCTCTTCTTTAGTGTCTACTTTTCACATCCACTCTTCACCTTGTTGTGTTTCAGCTGGCCTACTGCGTGGTTCAGTTCATAGAAAAGGACCCGACCCTCACTGAAGTGGTACTGATCACCTCACTCTCACCCTCACACCATCCCATTTCAATTTATTTGAGCCACTAACACACTTTTTTGTTGTTGTACAGCTACACTCTGAAAGTTCGAATTTATTATGGAAAATTTAATTATTTTAATTCTAATTGGATAATAATAATTATTATTATTATTGGATAATAAAAAATAAATTAGTAATTTCTGCAAACTAGTGTCCCTAAATAGAATTGCAATTTATTTAAATTTATTTGAGCCTGCACCAATCCTTTTTTTTTTTTTTTAACAGCTACACTCTGAAAGTTAGAATTTGTTTTGGGAAATTGAATGATTTTAATTATAATTAAATAAAATTACATTTATTTTAGTAGTAGTAGTTGAAATGTGCACTTTCTGCACACTAATGCCTTTAACAGAATTGCAAAAAGAATGCCTTATTAAAAGTTCCACCACATGATTTTGGTAGAACAAATATATAATCGTGTCCAAAATAGTTGTTGATGGTCTGGATGGCTGGTAGGCTTTTACCCAGAAGGTCAAGGTTTAGCTGGTCTAGCTCGCATAATTACAAAAAGTAAACTTTGAGATCATGTGAAGTGTGCATTTGTAGACTGCATAAAAATGTGTGTACACTCTATCAGTCAGTTTAACAGTCACTCTGAGAAATAAAGGGACAAAATCTGTCACTGGGACTGTACATATATATATATAAAATGTGTGTGTATATGTGACCCACTGACCCTTGACCACAAAACCAGTCATATGTAGCACAGGTATATTTGTAGCAATAGTCAACAATGCATTGCATGGGTCAAAATGATCAATTTTTCTTTTATGCCCAAAATCATTAGGATTTTAAGTAAAGATCAAGTTCAATGAATATATTTTGTAAATTTACTACCGCAAATATCAACTTAATTTGATTAGGAATATGCTGCTTTTTCTTTTTTTTTTTTTTTTTTTTTTCCGCACCCTCAGATTCCAAATTCTCAAATATATATATACAGTGGGGCAAATAAGTATTTGATACACCGCCGATTTTAAGTTTTCCCACTTACAAAGAATGGAGAGATCTGTCATTTTCATCGTAGGTGCACCTCAACTGGGAGAGACAGAATATTTTTTTTAAATCCAGAAAGTCACATTGTACGATTTTTGAATAATTAATTTCCGTTTTATTGCATGAAATAAGTATTTGGTACAGAAACCTTTGTTTACAATTACAGAGGTCAGACGTTTCCTGTAGTTCTTGACCAGGTTTGCACACACTGCAGCAGGGATTTTGGCCCACTCCTCCATGCAGGTCTTCTCCAGGTCTTTCAGGTTTTGGGGCTGTCGCTGGGCAACACAGCGTTTCAGCTCCCTCCATAGATTTTCTATTGGGTTCAGGTCTGGAGACTGGCTTGGACACACCAGGACCTTGAAATGCTTCTTACGGAGCCACTCCTTAGTTGCCTTGCTGTGTGTTTGGGGTCACTGTCATGCTGGAAGACCCAGCCACGACCCATCTTCAATGACCTTACTGAGGGAAGGAGGTTGTTGCCCAAAATCTCGTGACACATGGCATCCATCGTACCCTCAATACGGTGCAGTCGTCCTGTCCCCTTTGCAGAAAAGCACCCCCAAAGCATGATGTTTCCACCCCCATTTTTCA
Source organism: Barbus barbus (assembly GCF_936440315.1). Classification (NCBI taxonomy): domain Eukaryota; kingdom Metazoa; phylum Chordata; class Actinopteri; order Cypriniformes; family Cyprinidae; genus Barbus; species Barbus barbus. Next base: position 7,833,938 of record NC_136742.1, read on the forward strand.
CAGTTGGGATGGTGTTCTTGGGATTGTACTAATCCTTCTTCCTCCAAACACGGCGAGTGGAGTTTATACCATAAAGTTCTATTTTGGTCTCATCTGACCACATGACCTTCTCCCATGCTTCCTCTGGATCATCCAGATGGTCTTTGACAAACTTCAGATGGGTCTGGACATGCGCTGGCTTGAGCAGGGGGACCTTGCGCGCGCTGCAGGATTTTAATCCATGACGGTGTAGTGTTACTAATGGTAACCGTTGAGACTGTGGTCCCAGCTGTCTTCAGGTCATTGACCAGGTCCTCCTGTGTAGTTCTAGGCTGATCCCTCACCTTTCTCAGGATCATTGATACTCCACGAGGCGAGATCTTGCATGCAGCCCCAGTCCGAGGGAGATTGACAGTCATCTTGAATTTCTTCCATTTTCTAATAATTGCGCCAACAGTTGTTGCCTTCTCACCAAGCTGTTTGCCTATTGTCCTGTAGCCCATCCCAGCCTTGTCCAGGTTTACAATTTTGTCCCTAGTGTCCTTAGACAGCTCTTTGGTCTTGCCCATAGTGGAGAGGTTGGAGTCTGATTGATTGAGTGTGTGAACAGGTGTCTTTTATACAGGTAACGAGTTCAAACAGGTGCAATTAATACAGGTAATGAGTGGAGGATAGGAGGGCTTCTTAAAGACAAACTAACAGGTCTGTGAGAGCCAGAATTCTTGCTGGTTGGTAGGTGATCAAATACTTATTTCATGCAATAAAATGGAAGTTAATTATTTAAAAATCATACAATGCAATTGAGGGGTTTTTTTTATATTCTGTCTCTCACAGTTGAGGTGTACCTACGATGAAAATGACAGATCTCTCCATTCTTTGTAAGAAATCGGCAGTGTATCAAATACTTATTTGCCCCACTGTATCTTGGCCAAATATTGTCCTATTTTAACAAGCCATATATCCATGGAAAGCTTATTTATTCAGCGCTTAGATGTATAAATCTCAATTTCAAAAATGCAACCCTTGTGTCTGGTTTTGTGGTACAGGGTCACATATGTATATGTATAGACCGGATGTGTACTAATTTGACTTCCAGTGCACTTATTACAGAGAAAATCCCTCTGGAGTAACTTCAAGTTAAGTGCCTTTATCAAGGCCACAATGATGAATGTTAAACCCCTCCAGCAGCAATTTATGAGCTTATAAACTACACCAGATGTTTAAGCACTAGGCTGAGGCCCCGTGGGAGCAGGTACTCATGCCACACTTCCTCAGACATCAGAGTGTGAAGATGCTGAGGGGCTTCTGGAGGTTTGGCTCGGTGTTGGGTTTTCAAGCCGCTGTCGCTGGCCATCTGTGTATTTCTCAGCCAGTGTGATAATACGGTGGCTGCTGGGTTTGGTTGAACAGTCATGTGTGAACACTGACTTCATTCTGAGGACGTGCTGCCAACCGCAGTGAAGCCCAGAGTTCATCATGAGCTCATTACCACTGCTGTTCGCCTGTGAGCAGGAATTAACTCATGGCTTCACACAGGCATGAATCCCCCAGTTAGAGAGCGATGGTGTTGAAGGCAGAGCTATAAATGATATGGTACGATGAATGATATTTCATATTTCTGGGTTTGGAGAGTGAAAGTAAACTGCAGAGGAAAGGGCACAGCTGGACTTAATGAAACGTCCATCTGATGCAATAAAAATAGCACAGCACCCACACCACCGTGATTTATCTGTCAAGTACTCAAAGTAGACAACATAGCCAAAATGTCCATCCCTAGTTCGCATGATTTTCATAAAAAGGAAGAATTAAAAATGGATAATGGCAGTCAGAAGACAGGAAGGTGCCAAATGTACTTTTACATAGTTAAATGCTAGTAGCTATTTATACAGTGCTTTCTTATCAGCACAACAACTGAATGTCACAATTTGCATAATGCATTTCTTGTGATACATTGAAATAAAACTTTATTCATTTACAAAACTATCTAACAAATTAGACAAGAAAATAAGCATATTCCACCTTGTAATTGAAGCGGTGTCACTCATAATATAAGTACAAGAATAAAAAAAAACACAATGATGATGATTGTTTATAATTTATCATAAAATAGCAGACATTTATATGATATTGTCATAAAATATAAATTATTAGTTATAAACAATAATAATAATAAAGTGAGGCCTTTTTTTTACATCAAAGATAGTTTTATCATTTATTTTAATATATAATACATATTTAGATGTTTTTATTTTAATGTATAATTTAATACTATACTTTAATATATACTTTAATTTATTTGTAATATTTATTATATTTTTGTTTATACACACACATACATTCTATATATATACAGGTCCTTTTCAAAAAATTTGCATATTGTGATAAAGTTCATTAATTTCTGTAATGTACTGATAAACATTAGACTTTCATATATTTTAGATTCATTACAACACAACTGAAGTAGTTCAAGCCTTTTATTGTTTTAATATTGATGATTTTGGCATACAGCTCATGAAAACCCAAAATTCCTATCTCAAAAAATTAGCATATTTCATCCGACCAATAAAAGAAAAGTGTTTTTAATACAAAAAAAAAAAAAAGTCAACCTTCAAATAATTATGTTCAGTTATGCACTCAATACTTGGTCGGGAATCCTTTTGCAGAAATGACTGCTTCAATGCGGCGTGGCATGGAGGCAATCAGCCTGTGGCACTGCTGAGGTGTTATGGAGGCCCAGGATGCTTCGATAGCGGCCTTAAGCTCATCCAGAGTGTTGGGTCTTGCGTCTCTCAACTTTCTCTTCACAATATCCCACAGATTCTCTATGGGGTTCAGGTCAGGAGAGTTGGCAGGCCAATTGAGCACAGTAATACCATGGTCAGTAAACCATTTACCAGTGGTTTTGGCACTGTGAGCAGGTGCCAGGTCGTGCTGAAAAATGAAATCATCTCCATAAAGCTTTTCAGCAGATGGAAGCATGAAGTGCTCCAAAATCTCCTGATAGCTAGCTGCATTGACCCTGCCCTTGATAAAACACAGTGGACCAACACCAGCATCACTGACTGTGGGTACTTGACACTGGACTTCAGGCATTTTGGCATTTCCCTCTCCCCAGTCTTCCTCCAGACTCTGGCACCTTGATTTCCGAATGACATGCAAAATTTGCTTTCATCCGAAAAAAGTACTTTGGACCACTGAGCAACAGTCCAGTGCTGCTTCTCTGTAGCCCAGGTCAGGCGCTTCTGCCGCTGTTTCTGGTTCAAAAGTGGCTTGACCTGGGGAATGCGGCACCTGTTTCCTGCACACGCCTGTACACGGTGGCTCTGGATGTTTCTACTCCAGACTCAGTCCACTGCTTCCGCAGGACCCCCAAGGTCTGGAATCGGTCCTTCTCCACAATCTTCCTCAGGGTCCGGTCACCTCTTCTCGTTGTGCTGCGTTTTCTGCCACACTTTTTCCTTCCCACAGACTTCCCACTGAGGTGCCTTGATACAGCACTCTGGGAACAGCCTATTCGTTCAGAAATTTCTTTCTGTGTCTTACCCTCTTGCTTGAGGGTGTCAATGATGGCCTTCTGGACAGCAGTCAGGTCGGCAGTCTTACCCATGATTGCGGTTTTGAGTAATGAACCAGGCTGGGAGTTTTTAAAAGCCTCAGGAATCTTTTGCAGGTGTTTAGAGTTAATTAGTTGATTCAGATGATTAGGTTAATAGCTCGTTTAGAGAACCTTTTCATGATATGCTAATTTTTTGAGATAGGAATTTGGGGTTTTCATGAGCTGTATGCCAAAATCATCAATATTAAAACAATAAAAGGCTTGAACTACTTCAGTTGTGTTGTAATGAATCTAAAATATATGAAAGTCTAATGTTTATCAGTACATTACAGAAAATAATGAACTTTATCACAATATGCTAATTTTTTGAAAAGGACCTGTATGTATATATATATATATATATATATATATATATATATATATACAAACTATGCATGTATAGATATACATATACACACAGATATATTACTTTCCCTTTATTTCATGATGTATTTCTATGATATATTTCAGGTTCATTAGAATTGCATAATTTATCAAATATGTATCTTTTCTGTTTCCTCTTAGGTGGTTCGTGGCTTTCTTAAAATTTGGCCTAAGACGTGTAGTCAGAAAGAGGTAAACCGTCTGATAATTTATGGGCCAGTCATTACAAAAAGTAATGAATGCATTATGAGTGGCAATATAATGGCTGTTCTCTTTTTTCTACTATATTTGCAGACTGAAGTGAGTTTCTGTGTTCTGTCTCTGCTCTGTTAGGTCATGTTTCTTGGGGAAATTGAAGAGATCCTGGACGTTATCGAACCTACGCAGTTCAAGAAGATTCAGGAGCCTTTATTTAAGCAAATCTCTAAATGTGTAGCCAGCCCTCATTTTCAGGTAGAGAGTAGTGTTAGTATGTGATCAGAGTGTCCGGTTAATCACAGCTTGTAGGGAAACAACAGCTGATTACAAATGTGCTTTTCAATTACTTTACTATGGAATCAAATCCATGCCACATACAGTTTCACAGCAAGGTTTAAGACTAATCCTAGACTAAAATCTAAGCCTGAGCTGTTTCAACTAAACGAAACGTGCTCTGACTGATCTTAAAATATATCAGTGCCTTTATTTTGTCTCAAAATGCACACCGGAAATATTTATAAAAAATATTTAAATATCCGAATTGAACTATGGCCTAATCCTGGTTTAGTCTAAACCCTGTCTGTGAAACCAGGTCTATATTTCATAAATAAATAATTGCAAAGAAAAAAAGTAATTGAGAAATTTTGCAAACAAAAATAAATGATTGCAAAATATAGAATGATAAAATCAAATTTAATTAAATGCAAAATAAAGAGAATTAATTACAAAAAGTCAATGACCCGCTATAATAGCTTTGTTTTTTTTATTTATTTTTTTTCTGCAACAGATTTTTAGCACCAATGATTCTGCAACATATATTTTATCATTCCATACCTATCAATTCATCTACAGCGCTTAAATCTGTTTCAGTCAAGTGTGAGCTTGTGATACGATTCGAACTTTGCAGTATTGCCTTGTGCTCGGTTCACTTTATGCCATATTATGCACATTATGCAATTCTTTATGCCCAATACTTTATTTTCTTTTGCAAAAGTTTGTTTTGCAAATGTGTGTGGCATGGATTTGATTTTATCCATTTCTATTCCATTTTTATTGAAAACAATTGCGCTGCTAAATATTTACAGGATTCATTGAAAGGAAAATTAAAAAGTACAGCATTTATTTGAATTAGAAATTTTTTGTAACATTCTAAATGTTACTTTTACTGTCACTTTTAATCGATTAAATGTGTCTTTGCTGAATAAAAGTATTAATTTCTTAAGCTGATGCCAAACTTTGGACTGTAGTGTACGTTTCATTATCTCTGATATTTGCAGGTAGCAGAACGAGCTCTGTACTTCTGGAACAATGAATACATTTTGAGTCTAATCGAGGAGAATAATGCCAAAATCCTTCCCATCATGTTTGGAAACTTGTACCGGATCTCCAAAGAACACTGGAACCCGTATGTTGTGGATTTTTCATTCGATCATTGCCACATTTAATTAAAGGAATCATTAATTACCTTCGTTCCAAACCCAAACGGACTTTTTCTGTCAAACTGAAAAATAGAAATTTTAACGAATGTACTAGTTGCTCCTTAAATGCAGTTTGGTGAATGGTTGAAACAATAAAAAAAATAATTAAACCCATTAATGACATGCAGTAACTCTCTTTTAATTGTCTCAGGACGATCGTGGCCCTGGTGTACAATGTATTAAAAACACTGATGGAGATGAACAGCAAGCTGTTTGATGAACTGACGGCCTCTTACAAATCTGACAGACAGCGGTAAGATCACGTCTTTACGCTTCTCATTTAGTTCACAATCACACTGCTCATGATTGCCATCACTTCTGTCCTCAGAGAGAAGAAGAAAGAGCAGGAACGTGAGGAACTGTGGAGGAAGCTGGATGAACTCGGACTTCAGGAGACATCAGCCATCCAGAATAACAGGCATGAGATCCAGTTCACTTACAGCAACAACAATAACAACAACAACAACAACCTTCGCGAGAAGGATGAAAACCCAGCAGCAGCCATTACTGACAGAATTAAGAGCGACTCCTGGGTCAAATGACACTGCCCTCTTTTTCTTTCCTCTGTATTTTTCTGGTTTACAGATGTAAACCAATGTAGAGAGCAGTAAGGATATGGACCTTAATCATTTATAAAGAAGATATTGATTTTTTTTTTCCAAAAGCCTATGTAAAACTAAATCAAAATGCTATTTTCTCCTGCTAAAGGAAAATATATTTTCTGTATGTAAGTCTATTTTGGATGTAAAGTGTGGTTATAGTAAGTCGTGAAAGTGCGATCACATTTACTGCTCTTAGTGAAATTGAGAAATTTCAATAGAAATCCAAGTGATCTGGAATTTTGCATAAGGGTGAAAGTTTTCCCTGCAGATTTCGCAGTGGGTTCAGGTTGATCACGTGGATACACCATGCTGACCAATAGAAAGCTGCTTATCTGTCTATGTGCTCCATACATCGCTACACTACTGCCAACAGACGATGGGCCTTTCCTCGTAAATTTCACTAATGGGACTGCAGTTATAATCAGTATTTTTGTCTGAAATTGTCAATATTTTTAAACAAAATACATGTAGGATATAATTAATAATAGTTTAAAATAGTACTTTTGTTATATTATAAGTGTATATATTAAATGAATTTATTTTTAACTATTCTTATTCGATTTGGCTTCTAGTTTTTATTAGAAAACAAGACAAAAGTACTGATAAAAGAAAATTGTTTTGGCGGTGAAGGCTATATTAAGACACATGAGCATGATCTGTTTAAAAAAAGCAAACACTACCATGAGTTTGAAATGTATTTTATTATAAATGTGATCTGAGCTGAATATTAACGTTTTTATGCCTATAGTTCACAAGTTATTTTGTCAAAAATTAGCCTTAGAAATGCAAAAAGTGAAGCACAAATGTAGTGAACCTGTTTTAAAACTTTTTTTTATCATAATACCAGCCTTGCATTATAAATGCAACATCTTTAAATACTATATTTTATTAAAAACTCATTGCTTTCTGTATCATTCGGATCCACTGACTATGCATTTCGCAGGTTGGGGTTAAAACAAATCGATCATTCTTAGACATAACTTCACTCAGGGATAACTAATGCTCCCCACATGTTATAGAACGGTGACCAAGGTTTTTTGTGTTTTATTTTCTCAAAAATAGGAAAAAATTGTAATATGTTTAATGAAGCAATAGATATTATAAATGAGACTCACTGACATTCCATTTAACATTCTATTTTGCTTCAACCAAAAATGGTCTCATCGCTATGCAGTTATGTTTTCATGAGATTTCCTGTGAGAATGTGTAAAATAACCTTGTTGTAATGTGCTTTGCTGCATTAAAATGCCAGGCTGATGTTATTATTTTTTTCTGTATGCGTGGAATAACAGTCACTCTCTTTTACTGTTGCCATATATAGTCATTACAGTCAGACACCAAACATAAAACAAGTTATCTGAGTGACCAGCAGGTGATACATGGGTTACATGATTAAAGGGATAGTTCCCCCAAAAATGAAAATTCTGTCATTAATTACTCACCCTCGTGTCGTTCCAAAAATGGCGATATCGGGTGACGTGGAGGAGACAAATTGTTGAATAAAGTTTTCTTTGCGCACAAAAAGTATTTGCGTAGCTTCATCAAATTACGATTGAACCACTGATGTCACATGGATTAGTTTAATGATGTCCTTGCTACATTTCTGTGTGTTGATCGTGGTAGTATCCTTGCTGTCTATGGGAGGGTCAGAGAGCTCTCGGAATTCATCAAAAATATCTTGATTTGTGTTTTGAAGATGAACGAAGGTCTTACAGGTTTGGAACGACATGAGGGTGAGTAATTAATGACAGAATTTTCATTTTTGGGTGAACTAACCCTTTAAAACAATGTTACATGGTGTAAAGTTTGAATCTATTTGAATAAGTAAACTGATGGGTCACATGCTTGATTTAAACACAAATGCTACACAGTTGAAATACCCACTGCACAAACAGTTTCTATTTTTATTATTTTCAGATTTAATAAATAGTGTTTTTATCAGATAAAATATCTTAGGTTTTGTTTATTAAAACCTTGTTATTAACTTGCATCTGATTCGGTGTTAACGACAGATAGCATTTAAATAACTTGTTAAAGGCGTTCCGTTTTGTTCAGTTCTCCACATGCAGAAGTGTAAGGCCTGAAAGGTGTTTATGCTTGGACTGGAAGCGACTGGCTGTGGTAATGATCTGGGGCAAGTTATTGTCATGATGGATGATGGAAACGGTGAGCTGCTTTAATCATGCAGACTTTGAAATAAAGGTCAGTTAGCAGCGTGAGATGAATTTATCGCAAATATAACACGATAAATGCCATCCTTTGATGATGAGCAGTTGATTTAAATAGTTAATAACAGTGTTAATATGGCTGCCAACCATCCTGTATACGTTATCACAATGTAGATGAGTTTGTTTCTTCCTCAGAACCGATTTGGAGAATTGTAGCATTGCATCACTTGCTCACCGATGGATCCTCTGCAGTGAATGGGTGCCGTCAGAATGAGAGTCCAAACAAACAGCTGATAAAAACATCACAATAATTCACAACACTCCACTCCATCGGTTAACATCTTGTGAAGTAAAAAGCTGCAAGTTTGTACATTTTTAACTTCAAACCATTGCTTTCAGCTAAAAATATGAGTCCATAATCCATAACATTGCTTTCTCCAGTGAATAGCAATATGCTGCCTTTTACATGGAGTTTCTTGACTATTTGACATTTTTCAAAGGAAGGGAAGTTTGTCACTATAATTTCATAATGAACCAAACACTCAATAAGTTTGAATGTAAAAAACTAACATAAATATCAGTGAATAATTATGGCTAATTAGTCAACACTGATGTAATTATAAGAAAAAATCCAGGAACAGGGAGTTTGTGTTCTGTCATTAGAACAACATCCAGTGCAGTTAATGGTGATTTAGCCTACGGTTTTGTTTTAAATGAGGGCACAGAACTGTCCCTGGAGCGACACCCTTTATACTATCATGTACCTTTAAGGTACTAATATGCACCCTTTAGGAGTAAATAAGGATGCAAATGTGTAACTTTACAGGGTGCCACCACAGTGACAGCTTCTGTAGCCTACCTTTTTTGTAAGAGTGCTTGTGTTCATCATAATCATCATCTAAAATATTATTATAAAGAGTGGACTGACGAAAGGTGTATCTCATTCCTCCATGTCTTGCCTAGTTTAGTCTCTAAAGGACACTGTTTCTCCAGATTTTTGTTATCTAGCTTGTCTCTAACCTGCTTGTGTGTCCACATGATGGCGTTTCAGGAAAGTACAGTAATAGTTACAGTACAGAATAATGATACTGGCCGCTCCCAGTTCAGAATGAATATCAGAGGACGCCACCTTCTGGCTGAAAAACCAATTAAAAGCTTGATTGGTCACGTGGACAGTTCTCCTCAATCTCTAGCATTTTGCAGTTCAATAAATTAAGCTAATATGCTATTATATACACAAGATATAGTAAACTCTTTAACATGATCATAGTTTAGATGCTATAACTTGTTACCATTTCTACAAGTTTTTTCACTACATTTAATCAACATTTTGATATATCTCTAGGTAATTTCAATAGTGTTGTGATAAATTATATTTTATTGAAATTATGATTTATTATATAGCTACAATTAATAAAACGCTCCACGATTTATTGTCATGTTACACTGCAGGACATGTTAAGGTATCAAGCTATTCTGACACTTTGTCAAGTAAAGTTTTTAACTATACATAATACATGCATTAATGTTGATAATTTGTGGTGTTTCTTGAGAAATGTTGGTGTACACTTTATTTTAACCCTTAAATGCATGAATGTTTCGCCAGTCATTATTGCATATCCGGGTATTTAGCAACCCAGACTTTTCCAGCACAGATGGATCTCTACTGCTGCAATATAAAAAAAACTCTCTTAATATTTTAAGAACAATTACAGAAGAATAAAATTAAATATTCCATTACCTTTTGAAACTTAAAAGGGTTCAATTTGAGAAGATGATTTTACCATAGCTGTCATCATCAGGCTGTCATCATCAGAGCGTACTTCCACAGTAGCTACATCGAGCATCTGGCTCATGTTCACAATCTCAAACATATTCTCAAAACTATTGTTTTCAATGACTTCATATTCAATATTTTGATCACTGGCAGCTTATTTACCACATCCAGCATCAGAAGGCAGTGACATTTATATTTCATTGACTATAGTAATTGCTCTGCAGTAAATCCATTCAAACCAGTTGAATTTTTGCTGATGATATTCGTTTGTTTAATACCTGCGGTAATTTTGAGTGAAACATCAGGTCATTATTGTGTATCAAACAGTGCCACTTCGAGGAATAAAGATGCATTGCATGTATTGAGTCATCAGATATGTAAATATAATCATGCAGGAAAAAATACTTACACATTTACACACATCGGGTCTCTAGCGACCCTGTACACTTTAAAAAAAAAATTAATCAGAAAACAGGCATTATTTTATAATTGACTTTTTTTTTTTTTTTATATATATATATATATATATATATTGATTAGAATGAATAGAATGAGGAATACTAAGAAAGTTGATGTCTAACTTTAAAAAAATGTAGAGAATGACGTCCCGGGTCGCTAAAGACCCAAGATATGCATTTAAGGGTTAAGGTGTCCTTGTACTGAGTTATCTTCATTAAAGTCTCAGGTTACATATGTAACCATGGTTCCCCGAAGGGAAAGAGACGGTGTGTCGAAAGCTTTGGGAACGCCCGGGCGAGACACCGTACTGAAGCATGTGTGAAATCAGTTCAATAGCGAAGCGAGACGTCACGAGCGGGGTGACGTGAGCAACCAGGAAGCATAAAGCCGCATCCGGCAAGTGCACATGTTAGCTTCTGCGGGAGCGAGCGCCTGCAGGGATGCAGGGAGTATGGAAAGGAGACGCAGTGTCTCGTTCACTTCGGGGAACCATGGTTACATAAGTAACCTGAGATGTTCCCCTTCAGGAACTCAAGCTGCGTCTAACGCTTTGGGAACGAGAAAAGCCACTGTGCCATACAAGCAAGTCCCTGTCCGGTGTGTATCTAGCGAGCACATCAAGACGAGAGGACTTGGAACCCTGGGGTAGATGTCAGGTCCATACTGTAGAACCTGATTAATGTGTGCGGAGAAGACCAGCCCGCTGCAGTACAAACATCTTGGAGGCCCACGCCTACTGATAAGGCCTTGGAGGCCGCCATACTCTGGGTCGAGTGTGTCTCGACCACCCACCCGACTCATGGTTTGCTTGGTCGCTGGAACCACTTTCTTAGGTGGACCGAAGCAAATGAACAACTGCTCTGCTTTAAGCCACTGGGCAGCTCTGTGAACATGAGTGGACACAGCAGATTGAGTCTTTCCTGGCCTGCTTCCTGGAAGGAGTGGAGGGGGATAACCCTGCGGAGTGGAGGGGGATAACCCTGCGGAGAAATGCTCCCGCAGAAACTCCAAAACTGAACCATCCGGGCAGTTAACTGGGTCTAGCAGCGCGGTTCAATAGACGCAGATCTATGATTGGACGCAATCCTTCTTCGGAACGATGAAGTAACGGCTGCAGAACCCTGATTCTCTCTCGAGTGAGGAGGAACACGTTCTATGGCCTCCTTCCTCAAGAGATTTTCTACTTCTTGTTCCAATACCAGAGCCTGCTCCGGGCCCACTAATGTAGGAATAACCCCGTTGAAGTGAGGTGGATGAGAACCAAACTGAATTCTGTAACCTCTCTACAGTACGCAGGACCCATAGTGAGACATTTGGAAGAAGTTTCCACGCTGTCAGAAATTCTACTAAGGAAACCAGTCTCTCGAGACTCTGGTGTTACTAGAAGAGCGAATTCGATGCCCTGAAGCGGTTGACTGGCAGGGAACGACCGACCCGACAGCTCTAGCGCCCTCCTCTGAGGGGACGAGCTTTCCCTTGCCGTATCGTAAGTGGGCGGCAGCTGAAAAATTCGCTCGTCGGAGCTCACTGAGCCCAGAAGCACCGGGGGTGGCAGGGGTATCAGTGCAGCCCCCTGAGGGAACTGAGGAGGATCGGGCCCCGTATACTGAGGTGTGTACCTCTCCTCCCCAGGGTGGGCTACCCTCAGGGTCCTGACGGTGGTGTTGTCAGGACCGCTTGGCCGAGGACCTCTTAGACAGAATAACGGTCCGCAGATCCATTTTCTGCTTCGAGGCCCCCGGCCGACGCTCTGTTTCTGGGTCTGGCAGTATGAGGAGCTGGATGACTGGAACTGTTCCTGCTCAGCAGTCCTAAAGACCTGGGAATGGCGAGGGAGAAAGTGCTGGAATACCACTGCCTGCTTCTTCGCCTCCTGAAACCTCTTGAAGATGAAGAGGCTAGAGGGCGATAGCGGGGCATCCAGCAGGAAGTCTTTATCCTGTAACTCAGACAGATTCAACCACAGGTGTCGCTCCGTGGCCACAAGCGCTGCCATGGAACTTTTCCTTGATGGCAGGAAGCAGCAGATCTGTGGCCCGACGTAGTTCAGCGACCACGTCAGATTCCTCTTCCCCCCCTATCATCCAGGTCTTTTAGCAGGTTGACCTGGTACACCTGCAACACCGACATTAGTGTGCAGACACGCTGCCTGACCTGCCGCCATATAAGCTTTCCCACCCATGTTAGATGTCAGCTTTACTGGCCTGGTGGGAAGCTTCGGGGCCTTCAGGGATGTTGCTGAGGACAGGGATCTGAGAGATAGCTCGCGAGTGTCTGCTCCACCGCTGGCATAGTTCCATATCCCTTCTCATTCAACCCCATGATGTTAGCATAATTAGACACAGTGGCGCTGAAGAGTCGGGACGAATATGGCTTCTCCCACGATCTCGTGACCTCAGTATGGAGATTGGGGGAAAAATGGAAAGCCGTGAAGGTTGTGATCTAGCTTTCAGTAAGTGCTCGTCCAATTTGCTCTTAGGATGAGCGTCCTATTTCTCGGCTAGCCATTCGATGTTCTGTTTGGCTACAGCACGAGTCAGCTCCTCATAAGCAAGGGACTGTGGCGGCGAGTCCACATTCTCCTCCAAGTCGACGCTCATCACATCAACCTCCTCAGAGGAAGATAGATGAAACGTCTGGCCCTCTCTCTGGGGGGAAGAAACCGTGGGGCGGGCTTCCGATCCCTGAGAGGGGGCGGGTGAAGACTGAGATAAGGACAAGCCCGTCTCGGATCCCTCCATTTAATCCACTTGCAATCCCCACAACAACAGCCGCTGCTGTGCCTCAACAGCAGCGGGGCCGGACCCAGCGGGACCGCGAACCTGGCTGCTTTCATCTAAGACAACCAGGCGGGAGCGGAGCACACGGAGCAGGAGAAGCTTGCAATCATGACAGGCAGCCCCCTCGAGAGCTGCCCAAACAGACGACGCACAACTCATGATGTTAAACGCCGTCCGCTCGCCACATTCTTTGATTTACACTTAGGCATTTTCTCACTTTCTAACAGAGTTTCACTGACTGACTGAGTGCTTTGCATACAGTCACACACACACCACAGACACGCTCGCTGAAGTGCAGAAGCTAACATGTGCGCTTGCCGGTTGCGGCTTTATGCTTCCTGGTTGCTCACGTCACCCCACTCGTGACATCTCGCTTCGCTATTGGACTGATTTCATACGTGTTTCAGTACGGTGTCTCGCCGGGGGCGTTCCCAAAGCGTTTGACGCAGCTCGAGTTCCTGAAGGGGAACTATATGTACGTACTATATGGTTAGGGTTAGGATTAGGGTTTGTGTTAGGGTTACTTGCATGTAATTATGCACAATTTATCGTTTGTAGCATTTGGACTAATCAGACACACATTTATTCATTATATTTAATGAATAAATAAGTCGTGGGGAAGTCGTGGCCTAATGGTTAGAGAGTCGGACTTGTAATCCAAAGGTTGCGGGTTCGAGTCCCCGGCCGGCAGGAATTGTAGGTGGGGGGAGTGAATGTCCAGCGCTCTCTCCACCCTCAATACCACGACTGAGGTGCCCTTGAGCAAGGCACCGAACCCCCCACTGCTCCGGGTGTGTGTTCACGGTGTGTGTGTGTGTGTGTGTGTGTTCACTGCTGTGTGTGTGCACGTTGGATGGGTTAAATGCAGAGCACGAATTCCGAGTATGGGTCACCATACTTGGCTGAATGTCACTTCACTTATCACTTATTCACTTATTAAACCGGCAAACCCTCTCACTGTGAGGGTCTATGGACCCTTCCCCCCGAAAGAGTACCCTAAAGGGCTCAGTTACCAGGGCAAGCATCTGATAACACTGTTTCATTGTTCAAAACTATGTGAGATGTGACGTGCCATAAGAACGGACCCTTCTGAAACCCACGCAATGCCCATACAAACAAAACTTCCCTCCTTGTCACTCATAGACCAACCATTCTACGGGCAAACATGCATCCCAGGACATTGTGTGTACGATTTTAACTATTAGTGTCTCTTGCATTGTATTTTGTTTTATGCATGCTTTATGAGTGAAGTACTAGTTAATGTAACCCCACCTATATCGTGTCTCCTACCAAATTAATGCTCATTTGATGGCGCACACTTTAGTGTACAACACCTCCTCATAGAATGCCACGTGTGTTTGTAATTTAATCAAAGTATAGACTGCCACAGCCATTCGAACCATGCTCTCAGACAAAGGGTCATAAAACCCCCCAATATTTCCAGCCTCCCGCTTGGAAATTCAGCCTTTCTCATTGGTCAAGCCCATCCTAAAAGGTGTGACTCTTCCCTGACTTTAAAGGGCTCACGCACAGGTCTGCCTCACTTCTTCTGCTAAATCTTCTAATTGACTCACAGAGCGCCTGATCCGGTGCTGACGCGCCGGGCAGGCCCCAACATAGAGCCGTGTGCGGTATCCCCAGCCTGGGGAGATGGCTCTTGACCACAAAGAGTCAGACTAATACCACTGGAGATCATCTTCACTCAACCCTGGAATTCACCATCATGAAAATGCCCTTGCTCAGACATTTCTCTCTCCCCGCTCAGTCTCTGCATCTTCATCTATGGATTGCGGCCTGCAGTTCCACTGTGGCCCACAGGGCCAACCGACCTCATTTTAAACCCGGCCATGTGCTTACTTAGGAGAGAGAGGACTCTCTCAACCCCAACAGAGTCAGGAACAACCTCGGAGTTTCAAGAGATTGCAACTTCGGCCATCGAATGGAACCATCCAGACCTTCTTCAGAAGCTTCACGGAACTCTCGTTCCACAGCCAAGTTCAAGGTTCCAAATGCAAGTATTTTTCCTTTCACCACACAGAGGTTTGTTGCCTCATTTCCCCTGTTTCTGTCCGGTTTCATTCATCCAGTCTCACTTACCATTCCCATGTACCATGTATGTGTGATGCTTGTGTGTGTGTTTGTGTGTATATACACTGAACAAAATTATAAACGCAACACTTTTGTTTTTGCCCCCATTTTTCATGAGCTGAACTCAAAGATCTAAGACTTTTTCTATGTACACAAAACGCATATTTCTCTCAAATATTGTTCACAAATCTGTCTAAATCTGTGTTAGTGAGCACTTCTCCTTTGCCGAGATAATCCATCCACCTCACAGGTGTGGCATATCAAGATACTGATTAGACAGCATGGTTATTGCACAGGTGTGCCTTAGGCTGGCCACAATAAAAGGCCACTCTAAAATGTGCAGTTTTATGACACAGCGCAATGTCACAGACGTCGCAAGTTTTGAGGGAGCGTGCAATTGGCATGCTGACTGCAGGAATGTCCACCAGAGCTGTTGCCCGTGAATTGAATGTTAATTTCGTGTACACAATTCCTGTACACAATTCCTGGAAGCTGAAAACATCCCAGTTCTTGCATGACCAGCATACTCACCGGACATGTCACTCATTGAGCACGTTTGGGATGCTCTGGATCGGCTTTACGGCAGCGTGTTCCAGTTCCTGCCAATATTCAGCAACTTCGCACAGCCATCGAAGAGGAGTGGACAACCTGATCAACTCTATGTGAAGGAGATGTGTTGCACTGCGTGAGGAAAATGGTGGTCACACCAGATACACCAGAAGGTCATTTATTTCAAATATCTTAAAGTACTTGCTCATTCGTTAGTTAGTCAGTTAGTTAACTCTGCTTTAAATGTGTTTTATTTTTACCAGCTTTTGGGTTCCTGAGAAGCAAAATGTTCAATGACACTCAGGAGATTGTCATTTCTGTATTTAACAGTTCATAATTAGTCCCGTCAATGTAATTTCATTATTTTACTTGAAATGGTGAATACATACATTCATAAATCAAAATTTTCTTTAAATTGATTAAACCAAATGGCAAAAATATAAGAGAAAAACTGCATGTAATTTTTCTTTTTGGACAGTAAAATTATACCCATTTAATTGTATTATATAAGTAGCTACATTTTATTCTATATTGTAGTGCCATTTATAGTATATTTTAATAAGCAGGCATCTGTTTTTCATTTTCTGCATGTCAACTATAGCTAGTGAAGAACAGTCAGGACCCCTGTGAGTCAGCAGACGTCAGCCGTTCCCTTCAGAGTCGCTATATTGATGCTCTCAGGAACCCCATTGCTTTCAATTAACCTTTCGCATTAGACCACTGACGCAAATTCAGACACGATGAGAGGAGATTTGAATGTCTCATCAAGGTTTGTTTGTAATAAAAAGCAATAAAATCCAACTGTAATGCTGATTAACCACTAAGTCCTATGGTAATGTCAAATTTGACATGTTTTGGAAATAACACAATTAAACAAGACTCTATTTGTGGTCTCAATTTGGTAGGCGATGCATGTAGGTAGTTATTTCGAGCTACTTTTAGGACTATGTTATTTTCTCTCTATTTGTCTCGTTCTCAGTGAGGTCTATTTATGTATTTGTACAGCTTGCCTTTTTTGTTCTTGGTCTTTTAATAGTGCCATAAATTGTGTTTGTACAGATAGTCCTGAAGCTGCAGTGACCAAAAAGCAGCAATTGAAAGGAGAGACTGTCACTTGAAGACTTCCTTCTACGATCTTCAAATGAGACTAAAATATCCTTTTGGAAATTTACTCCCAGATGGTCACTTGATTTATAGCAGCACACCTGCTGCACCTTCTGCTGATTTCTTTACTATAACTCTAAATCTAATGGCAGTGATTGGTTGATCAGAGCGTTCCAGGAATAACAAAGGATGTTGATTCAAGAACATGTTCTACTGGAGAGCCGCATGATGACCCTCATTCACCAGTCATTTGGAGCACAAGGCCTTTCTTAATTAATGTGTATTTGACCATGACACCTGATCTTTCAGTCATATTTACAGTGGGAAAAAAATTATTTGATCCCCTGCTGACTTTGTACGTTTGCCAGTATAAAAGACTTACCTGTATAAAAGACACTTGGCAGCCAGAAATCTTGCTGACTGATAGGGGATCAAATACTTATTTGACTCATTAAAATGCAAATCAATTTATAACTTTTTTGAAATGTGTGGATTTGTTGTTGTTGTTGTTATTCTGTCTCTCACTGTTCAAATAAACCTACCATTAAAATATAGACATAATTTCTTTGTCAGTGGGCAAACACACAAAATCAGCAGGGGTTCAAATAATTTTTGACTGTATTTTTGTACATTTTATTAAAACAGGAGCTGGTTTTCGTAAAAACAAACACGTTAAAAATATCCAGTGACATCAAATGTCTATAAATGAGAAATTGGAGGGACATAGATCATTTAAAGAAATATTAATTTGTTTAAATTAATTGTATGCTTAAGCTGTGTAGAGTTGTAATTTTGTATTTGCATATTTGCACAGGAAGTGAGGTAGAAAGCAGCAACAGGCTAGTGCAGAGGGATCCTGGAGCACATGCTGAAACATCAGAGAAAGTGCAGTCGTCAGCGTTACGTAACACTGAGTTAAGGACTCCTGCGGCCCCAGGGCTCTGTCAGATGCATCAGAAGAAGCCCTTACACAGTCAAATGCTCAACAAATGTATAATTAAGCTAAATATGAATAAATAAAGGATGCATAGGGCGCTAAAAAAGGAAACTATAACATTTAAAAAGTAAAACTTGATATATTCTGCCTTCTGCATTTCTTATTCACAGCATAATGAAATGTCATTTTGTTTTCAGTTCTCTTGGAAGGCACTTTTAGGCAAATATAGACACATAAACGAACAAGTTTATGTGTCTATATTTGTATTTCATATGAGTTTTGTTTGTGTCTAATAATAGGCATGTGATATATTTAATTAACTTCACTAAATAATATTTACCTCTTGCCTTTAAAAAAACCACAAGTCTGATGTAAGAAAAGGTTATAAAATGCTCATTAAATTCATTATTTATTAAACATTCTTTCAGCCTCTTCAATAAATCATAAACTCGCTCACAGTCTTATTTTTGAACGCCTGCTTAATTTCAGACTCTAGGTTTGTCCTCGTCAGAAACGTGAGGGCATCTGATCTCAGCTGACGTGGGAAGAGACTGGAGGTTTTGACGCTGATAGAAGCTGAAGCTGGAGACACATAAGAGGCTCTGAGAGTCCCTCACATGAAAGAGGAAAGTCACAGCTGTGTGAGCCCTATTTGTATTATTTAATCAGCCCACAAATCCTCAAGCTCTCGCTCTTTTCAATTCCTCTCTCTTTGCGGAAAAGGGCTTGAAATTTGGTTATAAAACGTTTTAAAAACCAGTTTTAAATCATACAGCACCTACAAGCTGAATATTAGATTATTTAATGTTATATTAATGCCATCATTTCACAATTAGATTTTCCATGAGGTTACATTACTCATCACTCATTTGTTAGGTGTCAACCATCTTGCATTATAAAGAAGTCAGCCAAACTCAAACTGTTCGATCTTTAGGGGCCGTTCACACAGAACGTCATTGCGTTTAAAAACATGAAAAGCTGAGCAGTGAAAAAAAAAAGGGTTTCGAGATGTGTTTTTCAAAAGCTGAAATTCCTAGAAATTGAACTTTTGAGTGCTGTGTCATGCGCAATAAACTGCAAAAGATATGAAAATATGACCATCTAGCATGTTTACATAGAAACACAAAGAAAAATCAGCTGTGTGGAAAGCAAAAACGCGTTCTGTGTGAACAGCCCCATAGAAAGTTAATTGGCTGTTAAACAATCAAAATACTGTTAGTTATAATAAAAAATTATATGTTTAGAATTTAAATTCATTCATATAACACTGACTCTGTCACTATCAAAACATTGCTCTATGTGTTCTGATTATCCCGACCAGCTTGAAGGCCTTTTGACACCATGATGGATATTGGAGGGAAAATTCGGTCATATAATCCACAAGTAATCTGCAAGACTCCAGTCCATCAATTCATATCTTGTAAAGCAAAAAGCTGTGTGTTTATATAAGGCAATTTTAACATCAAACTGTCACTTTTAGCTAAAATACTAGTCCACAATCCATAGAAATGCTTCCTTCAGTGAAAAAGTCTATCCCCTGTTTCTCTCACACATCAAAATCAACTGATATATTTATTTAAAATTATTTTAGGCTGTTTTGTCTTGTAAAAGGGGTTTGGTCTGTGCATATTTCTCTCCTGATCCAGATGATTTGACTTTTTCATTGGTGAAAACAATATGATTGGAGGACTCTTGAGTTACTTGTGGATTATTATGATGTTTTAATCAGCTGTTTGGACTCTCATTCTGACGGCACCCATTCACTGCAGAGGATCCATTGGTGAGCAAGTGATGGAATGCTAAATTTCTCCAAATCTGTTCTGATGAAGAAACAAACTAATTTACATATTGGATGAGCTGAGAGTGAGTACATTTTCAGCAAATTTTCATTTTTGGGTCAACTGTTTCTTTAAGAGAGTAAATATATATATATATATATATATATATATATACTCAGTACACAGTGAGACATCACAAATAACAGATCAGTGATTTTTATAGCTTTTTAAAATATTTATCGTTACAAATCAGAACTTGACTGATTATCAAAATAACTTCTGTGGCTTATCATCAAAATAAAGATTTTGAATACATATTTAGCATCATATATTTATTGAACAGACAACTGGGACATTAGTTTATGATCGCAAAATACAATAATTATGATAATTTAAAAATACATCCCTTTTGACAGGCCCCTTTCAAATGAATGTTTAAACACAATCAGTTCAGCAAGAAATGTTTGAGAATAGAAGGGCAATAATATCAAGGCTCTTTACAATGAAGCAGAATTTAGAAACATGAATTTCTTTCTATATTCTATAATCTAATTTCCTAGAGGAATTCCAACTCCCTACAACTGCAGAAGCACAGCAGTGGATAAAGTGGCAAAAATAATGATTATTTAACTGAAATTTCTATACCCAAACATGCACACAAACACAGTTCTCAGCTTTAATGTGTGCCCTCAGCCCAACCACTTGTCAAAGATTTATTTTCCCTTAGGTGGACACATTATGCAGCATTCCCAAATAGAAAGAGAGGCTTGGATGAAGATGATCCGAATTGACAACTTTGCTGAGAAGGGGCAACTATTTTTTTTTCCTTTTTGCAGGAGAAAGAGAGAAGAGAGATGAAGGAGACGGGAAAACCCCACACTTACTCAACCCTCTGAGGTAGAGTAACCTTAACAGGGATGCTCTTTGATTTACAGTGTAAGAAAGAACAAACCAAGGCAGAAGTTTCCATTTTTGGGGTATTACACTCAGTTCTATCATGCGATGTGTGAGTTTAGATCAAAGAGTTTTAGCAATCTAAGGCACCCAGCAAACAATATCAAACTTGTTTTCGTAAACATGACGTGACAAGCACTAAATGATGGGTTACTGATATTGTAATATGTAACTATGTGAAACTAGGACGTTAATACAATAAACATTTATGCATGATCTCCTGACATAGATTATATTTCCTATGTGCTAGTAGTAGCAACAACAAGCACATTTGACATTACTAAGTAAGTTGAGATGAGAAATGACAGGCCCACATGATCTCTATGCACATTTTATTCCACTTTGGATTTCCAAATCTTGATTAGGACATGAGTTTAGATTAGACAACAGTTGTGATGACAGTTCATGGCCAGTAAAAGGGAAAGCAGTGACTTTTGATTAATTGCTCTAAAATTGCAAATGCATACAATGTTAGAATAGTACAAGCATTGATGTTTACACATAGGTCAAGTTTAACTCAATTAAATATCCAGTTAAAAAAAAAATCAAGGTGTCTTAATGATGGATTTGTTTTAGAAACGCAGGTTTTCACTTCTCAAGACATTAATTCATGGTCTGGAGTGGTGTGGATTACTTGTGGATTATTGTGATGTTTTTATCAGCTGTTTGGACTTTTGTTCTGACGGCACCCATTCACTGTGAGCAAGTGATGTGATGCTACATTTCTTTAAATCTGTTCAGAAACAAACTCATCTTGGATGGCCTCAGGGTGAGTACATTTTCAGCAAATTTACATTTTTGGGAGAACTGTTAAGAGATCATGTTCAAATTGTCTCATTAACTATTTCAAAGATTTTATTAAGACATTACGAACAAAATTGGCAATATATTTGAGCACTGTCAATTTTTGAATGGTTGTTGGTTTCATTTTTTAAAAATTGGCTTGGCTTGCTTTTTTCAATTTATTTTAGAAGTTTTTATTCATTTAAATTTTAATCAAATATTACAAAAACAAACATTTTCTTCCTTTGGAATAACAGGATGAATTGTGCACTATAACACCAGGAATGTATTTTAGGAAAGTGAATAGGGTCTCTTCGGATTTCATGTTGACCTTAAGAGATAATCTGTGCACTCATGGTTACAGCCCTGAAGCTAATATTTTTCATCTAAAGTGCAACTGCAAGTACAATATAATCCTATATAATTATATAATCCAGTATAATTTAAAAAATGAGATGTTACAATAGCTATAATGCAAACAAATAATTATTCAGACAAACATGGTGATGGATTAAAATAATAGTGGATATAAATACAGAAAAGGGGAACATGTGGATAGATGAACAATACAGTTCAATGTGAGTTTGAGTGTTGAAAAAACGAAAAGCGAATAGACCTTAGTCAGGTGAGACACCATATGACACCATACTGAATTTTACATGGATGAAAACAAGTCTGTACAGGAATATACTTACAGCCTTTACAACAGCACAAACTTTATAAAGGTCCTCGACATGTGGACCTTTTCACAACTCACACTCAATTTTAAAACTATTTTGTCTTTGAGTTTCTGTTTGCTGAACGTTTTTTTCCAAAAATACTTTTCATCAGCGACCATGCATGTTGTTCAACAGCATTACAATTCACTGGGCACACAGTACTTCTATTCCTCACAGCCTGGTTTTCATAGATTGCTGAAGGGATGACATATTTTTGTAGGCCAAAACCTGTAAATTAAGTTTTTAGCACTTCCTGTTCCATGGTTCTAAAGAAGACAATATGTTTTTGTAAACAGGTTTTTGGTTAAATGTCTGAAATATGGTCTGTGGTTAAGATCATTTCACATTTTATTCTAAGACATAAACTACATCAGTAAAGCCCAAAGTACACTTCACTTTTTACGCGTATGCGAGGGACAGCGCACAGTGCACGTGACACGAATTGCGTCATCAGAACAGTACGTGCACCACCCCATTTTTGTAACCGTGCATACTTTGTAAGCTCAGGTCGCACATGTGCACTGAAATTATTTTGCAGTAATCGGTTTTTCCACATGGTGGCGACACTGTCCCGGGCCCGCGCCGAGACGGACAACGACAACAAAATAGCAGAGATTGCAACAACAAACGCTCGTGACAAGCGCTTGTGAGCGAGAGGGTATGAGACAGCTCAGCTTTGGTTTAAAAGATTTTAAAAAACGCTAGCGTACGCATACAAAAACGAAGTATACTTTTAAGGAAAATATTTTTTTAAATAAAGAAATCGGACACTAATTGGTGGTGACGTTAAGTATTTAGTTCATTCGTAGCCTACATTTAGCTTTTTACTTCTGGTGAGGATATTTAGGCCTCAAAATTAATAAAATTTTTATTAATTTGTGAAGATTATCATGTTTAACAAAATTTCGAGGAAACTAGCTAAGCTTCGGGTTGGCCTACAAAAAATATGTCATCACTGCAGCACTCTATTCCTATCAGAAATTAAATATTGCACTTCCCTGACTAAGGTCTATGCTAATCATTAGCAAAGTTCACATATAAAATAATTTATTTTTTAATATTTTATTTGTTTAATTACTATGATAACTCCTGCAAAGATAAAATATTCACTGTAGAAACGGTTGCATCACAAGAACTATCTATTCAAATCGAAACCAGATGAGGCTGACACTTTGGGACTTGTTGGTTTTGAAAGACCTGCCTTTGTTTCTATTTACCCTTGAGCTCAGTGAAGAGCTAGCAGTTTGAGTTTTGTCTTTTTTCGAAATCCTCAAAGTGAACATCAAATAATACAGGCTTTACCCTGTTTTTATTGCACGCTGCTACGTCACCGGTCCTCAAGCAGCACCTGCTGACAGGTTGCCCTGCCCGTCTATCACTACATTACATATATTCTACTGACAGAGGATCTGAGCAGCTTAGAAGCAGCGTTTTTTTAACCTCAAGTATAACAGTGGTTTGGTTCCATAAGGCGAAAGAGATTCACATGCAATACATCCTCCAGCCCTCTAGATGGAGCTACGGCGTTTGGAGAGTCTTTGGTAATGTGCTGGGCTGAGCAGACCCGTGTACACCGAACTGGTGGCCGAGTGCTCCTGCAAGGCACTGCACGCGCAGCCGTTGGAGTGTAGGGCGTCGGAGGCCTCGCTGTGCTCCATGTAGGTGTCTGAAGTCGACAGATCGTGGGAGATAATCATGGGAATCGAGTAGTGCATCTTCTCCTGGCTTTTGTACCAGAGACAAGAGCACATGGACTGGAAATGAAGAACTTCGGCGTAGACGTTACACAACCCTTTCCTGGAGCCTCCTCCATGGCCCGCAGCGGATGAAGACGGCGGGTCGGACATGCAGTGGTTGGTTCCGGTGCCGCCGGTCTGCCTGTTTCGGGACAGCAACGTACGCTGTTCGGCATCGCGCCGTTCATCCTCAGCGTTCATGGTCATGAAACGCAGAACCACCAGGTTCAGGAAGGCGCCGATGACCGTGAGTCCTGTGAGGATGTACATGAAGCTAAACGCGACGTACTGGGGGTTGGTTTGTAATGCATTATCCTTCTGCAGGGCTACATAGTCCCCAAAACCAATGGTGGTGAGGGTTATGAAGCAGTAATAGTACGCGTGGAAGAAGCTCCAGTCCTCATAGCGGGAGAAAGCTGCTGCTCCCACGCACAAGGTGCTCATGCAGGATATTAAGCCAATGCACACCATGTTGGCCATCGAGACCTCGGTTTTCCTAAGGCCAAAACACTTTTTAAGACGGTGCAACAGGTACTTGACAAAGGTGTTGATGCGTTCACCCAGACTCTGGAACATCACCAGGGTGAGGGGGATCCCCAGGAGAGCGTAGAACATGCAGAACACCTTCCCACCATCCGTGCTGGGGGCCGCATGACCATATCCTAGAAAATATAATGGACGTAACTCGTTATTTTTAGTGTTGTCAATAATCAATCTCATAATTTGTAGAGATGCACCAGTCGACTGGTCACAACTTTGGAACCAGGTTTTTGGTCCAATGTACGATCGGTGACCACCCATTCTTTATTTTTAATTTGCCCGATCTCTATCCTGGAAATGCACACAAACTGCATTGCAATCTTTTGCAAAAATGTAATTTGTGTGGAAATATTATGAAGTCTGTATACAGGACGTTAACAGAGGCCAGAGGTGCTGAAGACGGTCACAAAGAGGAGAAAATACTGTACAAGCAGAGCAAACTCACTGTTCACGATGCACAAAATATGGAAAGAAAAATATAAATATTGAATTGGGGATGGTGGGAATGTATGAATGAACCACTGAAGGGAACTGACTGTCTTCAGAAAAGTTTTGATGGCATATCTTTTCCTTATATAAAATAGTGTTCATAAGCAGCTGCTTTGTTTGCAGTGGAAACACTGTAGGAAATGCTATATCACTGCTTTTCCATAAGTGCCACCTACTGTCAGAGAGTGAATTTACATTTTCATTTAATCTGTGTGCTGTTTTTGTTTTGTGCAGCTGTCTTTTAGGGGTGTAAGAAAATATCGATACACGTGAGTATCACAATATTTTGTTTGCTGATACTGTATCGATTCTCAAAGCTGGAATATCAATATTTAAAAAAAAAATCATACAAGATTCATGGCAGTTGTTTTGTTTTGAATTCATATCCTGACCACTAGATAGTAGTCTTCATCTTTGAACTTAAACAGTGACAGGAAATACTAACATTAGGGAACGCCACTAATGTTTGCGTTAATATAGTTTGATGCCAGTAATAGAGGATGAAAGAATTGTTCCAGTTCCCGTTTCGGTGTAGCGTGAGCTTCAAAGGTGAAGTGTGGCATCATTTGGGCTTTTGTGGTAATGTCCGCCCCGGAGCGGGCGCCACCTCGGTTCCGCCGCTTGCCGTGTCCTGTGTGAAGAGCCTCAACGTGGGACGTGGGACGCGGCGGGCGGTAGGGTCTGGTTATTGCAAATGCAGATCCCACTGTGTTCTGGTTAAATAATTAGTATTTATTTATTTATTTTTTATTAAGGTTTGCATATGGTGGTGTGTTCTTAATGACAGCTTTCCTAAAAATATATCCTATTCATAAAATAAGAATATACCAATATATCATCTTACTTACAGTATCGCAACATATCGTATCGCAACCCCTGTATCGTGATACGTATCGTATCCCCAGATTCTTGCTAATACACAGCCCTAGTGAATGAATGAATGATGAATGATGCATTTATATAGCACTTTATTGTGTATTGCTGTACACCCAAAGCACTTTACAATCATGTGGGGGGGTCTTTCCTCAACCACCACCAGTGTGCAGCATCCACTTGGATGATGCGACGGCAGCCACAGTACAACGGCACCAGTGCGCTCACCACACACCAGCTACAGGTGGAGAGGAGAGAGTAAAATCAAGTGTATAGGGATTATTAGGAGGCCATGATAGACAAGGGCCAGTAGAGGGAATTTGGCCAGGACACCGGGGTTACACCCCTACTCTTTACGAGAAGTGCCATGGGATTTTTAATGACCACAGAGAGTCTGGACCTCGGTTTAACGTCTCATCCGAAAGACGGTGCTTTTTGACAGTATAGTGTCCCCGTCACTATACCGGGGCGTTAGGACCCACACAGACTGCAGGGTGAGCACCCCCTGCTGGCCTCACTAACACCTCTTCCAACAGCAACCTAGTTTTCCCAGGAGGTCTCCCATCCAGGTACTGACCAGGCTCAACCCTGCTTAGCTTTAGTGGGCAGCCGGTCTTGGGCTGCAGGGTGATATAGCTGTGGCATATGGCTAGTGTCTTTTGTAGCATAATTTCACAAATCTAGAGGAAGACCATTCGGTTTTCTTTGAGTCTTGATATTGTACAATTTAATAAAAAATAAAAAAAACAGCTACTCATACAACATGTGTAGCATCTTTGTTTGGATCGTGATTCAAATGCAGTGGTTGCTGCTAATTTTAAATGGCTAGATATTTTTGTTTAAGGCCACTTAAACAAAAATAAGCAAATAAACAATAAATAAATTTGCTTAAAGAAAAATGTTAAAAATCTGCATCCGGTATCAGAATCAACCAATTTGATTGTAATAAAATGTAATTGGCAATAGAACACTGTTGATAGTGGAACAGACCGAGTACCAAAACAAACTTGTAGCCAATCACCAGTAAGGGGCGTGTCCTCACATGACGGGGGAGATTCCTGAGTTGCATAGCATATTTGTGAATTTGGGGGCAGAGCTATCAAGATAGGGGTTTGATCCTTTTAGGTAAGGGCATGTTTGTTTTGGTGATTTCAAATATCAACAGCCTTTCTCAGAAATCACTTACTGCACCTTTACTGGCTAATTTTGGTCCCTTTAGGCATTCTGTTGGCTAAGTAACTTTGCAACTACATATTAACTTGCTTAATTATTAGTAGAGTATTAGTAGATTGCTAGGTTGGGATTAGTAGAATAAGTTGACAAGTACTTGCAAAGTCACTTACAGAATGTCCTTTGGGGGAATTTATACAATACAGATTGTTTCAAAGCAGCTTCAGAGTAATAGAAAATAACAGCAAGTAAGTGTTAATGTTGCAGAATCCATCAATTTTAGCTGTAAAGCAGCACTAACGAAGATCATAGTGCCATTATTTAGTTTAATTTAATATTGATTCAGTTCAGTAACAGTGTCAGTGTTGCAAAGTTCATCAAAACAAATGAAATGTAATTATAAAGCAGCACAGACGACAACAGTGTCATAATTCAGATCTAGTCAGTTCAGTAACTGTCGATGTTGTAAAGTTCAAGTAACAAGTAACATGTTCTAGTCCAAGAGTAAACCATGTCAGGCCTGACATGTTTCTTTAAGGAATTCCCAGTGACAAGCTCATTTAAAGTATACACTAACTGACAAAATATGCTTAATCACTCATACAAGCAATAAAAGGTACAATAGGATAGAAAGGGAGGTTGTCCATGTATATAGTTTTGTAGTGTATTCTAAAATAAATTTGATTAATATAGAGTTGTTACATAATAAACTCAAACATACTTGACATATTATTGTTTTCAGTGTGATTGATACAACTGTAACTTTTATTATTTTTTATTATAAACAACATTGAAGCATAACTAAAGTAATTTGCTGATTGAACCATTTAGTGGCAAAATCAATAAATAAAGTGAGATTAAAGCCATAAAGTGTATTTGTATTTAACATAATGTTTAGTTATTGGGGTTTCATAGAGTTCAGTGTTCAATGTGTTTAATAGATGTATTTTGAGAAATATAGTCAGTGTTTTTATGCGAGAAAGAAATCTGCCATGTTCAGTGTATACTGTAGGTATGCTGTATGCACTTTATATTTTACATTTAAAGGGAGCTGTATGTGTTAACTGCAATGATTAAATTAATAATGATTAATGTTTCAAATATATAAATGTGATGAAAGAATGTTGATGGAGCAAACTGGTGTAAGTAATTGTGTAACAGAGACAAAAGAATATTTATGGAGATTTGTCTTAAACAGGCCAAATACTGAATATATTATGCAAATAACTTGCTTATCACAGGTTATGCCTGTAGTTAAAGATGTTCACGAGCACCATACGTTTTATTTAGCACTTGTGCTTGGACGACAGCTTTACAAAATTGCAGAAGCTAGACAAATAATGACATATTTAACAGAAACGTTTTTTTTTTTTTTTTTTAAGGAATAGTTTATCCAAAAACTGTCCTCCAATTAATGTCTTGTGAAGTGAAAATCTGCATGTTTGTAAGAAACAAATCCATCATTAAGGGTTGTTTATAGCCAAAATAGGGGTCCATAATCATAAGAACACTTCCTGCAGTGAAAAAGTCCATCCCCTGTTGTCCTCTAAAAAACAAATGCACTGACATATTTGTTTAGAACTGTTTAGGACTGTTTTCACTGGTAAACAGTGTTTGATCTGTGCATATATCGCTCCTGATTCAGACAGGATGAATTTTCACTGGAAAAAGCAATATTATGAATAAAGGACTCAATGGTTTTAATTTAAAAATGTTTTATTGATTTATTTGTTTATTACAAACACACTGCTTTTGACATTATGTGATGGACTGGAGTGGTATGGATTACTTGTAGATTATTGTGATGTTTTTATCAGTTGTTCGGACTCTCATTCTGACGGTACCCATTCACTCTAATGGTGAGCGAGTGATGTAATGCTACATTTTTCCAAATCTGTTCAGATGAAGAAACAACCTCATCTACATCTTGGATGACCTGAGGGTGAGTACGTTTTTGGCAAATCTTTATTTTTGTATGAACTATTCCTTTAAGGGATATGCGTGAGCCTCTCCATAGGAATCCAGTGTTCAAATTCTAAATCGTGTTTGCTAAAATATTAATGTTTGGGATGAAATTGCACTGTAAGTACAACAATATCCCTACTATCCCTGCTAAAATTCTTTAATTGAGATTCATCTTGCTTGATCATCTGTAATTGTTTTTGCATTGCACTTTGATGGAGTCCAGTTGCTCTTATTATAGAAGCAGCATGAATTATTTCTTTGAAAGCGGCGCAGTTGAGCCATCTGTACGTACAGGCTGATGTTTAGAGCTTATTCTCATGTCTCTGCTTCTCTTCATCCATTCAGCTTACATCTCCTAAAATAACTCCTTTTTTTCTGAATTATTGTCATCAAATGTTCTGCAGTCACTGCAAATCCATTCAGTAGTTGAACACATATTATAAAGGGGTTGGGGATTAAATACTTAGAGAAGGTGTGAGAGTTTGGGGGAAGGGATGGTGCGAAATTGAGGATTAAAGATGTTCGCCATTGGTTAAATTACAATATAAACTATATTAAGGGACAAGCATAAGGAGTGATAATAATAAATATAAGGGACAAAATGTAATATATATGTACCTAAGTGTGTGTGTGTTTGTTAAATGCAGATCAAAGGCTGATCTGGGACGCATCCACCTTTATTAGAATGACATCACTGTCAGCTCACCAGTCCTACATCGAGGATTAATTAAATTATTAATAATCAGATTATCCTATGGCACATATAAAACTGCTTTATAGGACCCTCCAAAGATGTTTTAGAATGTATGAAGAAATAAAAACCCATATGTTTATTTATATACATGATTATTTATATTTGTGTGTGCACACATGCTGAGGCGTTATGTTTAGTAGACTATATGTAACTGTAGCTGTGTTTTGGGGGTTGACAGACTCCGGTCAGATGTCCTGCTGCTGTCACTTTGAATCTTTCACATCTTCTTGAAAATCGAGATGGCAAACCAGTGCTGCAGAGTCGTGTGATTATATAATGCTATTTGGTTTTCTCTCTTACGTAAGACAGCATTTAGTTACTTGATAATAAATGTCATATTCCCTTCTTTGATATACAGTGAGGGAAAAATGTATTTGATCCCCTGCTGATTTTGTACATTTGCCCACTGACAAAGAAATGATCAGTCTTTAATTTTAATGGTAGGTTTATTTGAACAGTGAGAGACAGAATAACAACAAAACAATCCAGAAAAACGCATTTCAGTAAAGTTATAAATTGATTTGCATTTTAATGAGTGAAATAAATATTTGATCCCCTATCAATCAGCAAGATTTCTGGCACCCAGGTGTCTTTTATACAGGTAAGGAGCTGAGAGAAGCACACTCTTAAAGCGAGTGCTCCTAATCTCAAGTTTGTTATCTGTATAAAAGACAACCTGTCCACAGAAGCAATCAATCAATCAGATTCCAAACTCTCCACCATGGCCAAGACCAAAGAGCTGTCCAAGAATGTCAGGGACAAGATTGTAGACCTACACAAGGCTGGAATGGGCTACAAGACCATCACCAAGCAGCTTGCTGAGAAGGTGACAACAGTTGGTGCGATTCTTCGCAAATAGAAGAAACACAAAATAACTGTCAATCTCTCTCGGTCTGGGGCTCCATGCAGGATCTCACTTCGTGGAGTTTCAATGATCATGACAACGGTGAGGAATCAGCCCAGAACTACACGGGAGGATCTTGTCAATGATCTCAAGGCAGCTGGGACCATAGTCACCAAGAAAACAATTGGTAACACACTACGCTGTGAAGGACTGAAATCCTTGCCGTGTTTGGAGGAGGAAGAATGCTGCCTATGATCCCAAGAACACCATCAAACATGGAGGTGGAGACATTATGCTTTGGGGGTGTTTTTCTGCTAAGGGGACAGGACAACTGCACCGCATCAAAGGGACGATGGACTGGGACATGTACCATCAGGGTCAGGGCATTGAAGCCTGCCAGGGCATTGAAAGTGGGTCATGGATGGGTATTCCAGCATGACAATGACCCAAAACACACGGCCAAGGCAACAAAGGAGTGGCTCAAGAAGAAGCACATTAAGGTCCTGGAGTGGTCTAGCCAGTCTCCAGACCATAATCCCATAGAAAATCTGTGGAGGGAGTTGAAGGCTCGAGTTACCAAACGTCAGCCTCGAAACCTTAATGACTTGAAGAGGATCTGCAGAGGAGAGGGATAAAATCCCTCCTGAGATGTGTGCAAACCTGGTGGCCAACTACAAGACACGTCTGACCTCTGTGACTGACAACAAGGGTTTTGCCACCAAGCACTAAGTCATGTTTTACGAAGGGGTCAAATACTTATTTTACTAATTAAAATGCAAATCAATATAACTTTTTTGAAATGCGTTTTTCTGGATTGTTTTGTTGTTATTCTGTCTCTCACTGTTCAAATAAACCATTAAAATTATAGACTGATCATTTCTTTGTCAGTGGACAAATGTACAAAATCAGCAGGGGTCAAATATTTTTTCCCTCACTGTAGTATTACTACATTTTCATTCTTTTTAAAATAATTGTTATTATTTTAGATACATTTTCATAAATACAGGTTTCTTATGTCAACCAAGGCTGCATTTATTTTTTTATCTATAACAAAAGCAGTAATGTTGCTCAATATTTTTACTATTTAAAATATATTTTCTATTTTAATATGTTTTGTAATGTAATGTATTCCTGTGATGCAAAGCTGAATTTTCAGCATCATTACTCCAGGCTTCAGTGTCACTTGATCCTTCAGAAATCATTATAATATGCCGATTTGCTGATCAAGAAACATATTATCGATATTGAAAACAGTTTTTGCTGCTTAATTTTTTTTAAAAATCTTTGATGAATTGAAAGTTCGTGATCACGAATGTCATTTACTTGAGAAATTTGTTATATAATTTTTTAACAATGTAAAAGTCTACTGTCATCTTTGCCCAGGTTAATGCTAAATAATTAATAAAAAATAAATAAATACATAAATCTTTTAAAAGGTAGTGTAAATTTATTTTGCGTCACACTTCATGTCTTCCAACTTGTCAATTTATGTCCTTTTCCAAACGTCCTACATTGAAAAAAACAAACATACAAATGTATAGAAAAAAAAAAAAAAAAAAAATAGAATATCAGAAATTGTTAAATTCCACAATTACAAAGAAATGGCACGTAACGCACTGAATTAAATGTGACATTTTATTTTTTGTAAAACATACTCCAATAAACATTGTTTATTTTTGTTAACTTTGAACAATAATTTTTATAATGTATGCTTTATTTTATTCTGACTGAAACATATTGACATGAATAATATAATATAATACTCTCAGGAAAAAAAAAAGGTACACAGCAGTCACTAGGGCAGTACCATTTAAAAAGGAACACATTTGTAACTTATTGATTCCTTAAGGGTGCATAAGAAGTACCTTAAATGTACATTTTAGTACCCAAAGTGTAGATATTAGTACCTTAATGATACTTATTTGTACCTGTCAAAAAGGTACCACCCGAGTGACATCTTTTTTTTCTAAGAGCATCAAGTCAAGGTTTATTTGTATAGTACGTTATACAATATAGATTATTTCAAAGCTGCTTTACAGTGAGCTTTACAGAGTGTAATATAACTATATTTATGGTTATGGGGCGATAGAAGATCATAGCTGTCTTTCATGATGACTGATGGTGAATGTCCTTGCAAAACACCAGTGATGCTGTCACTACTGGGCAACCTGCCATGCATCACACTGGATGAAAATGTATCCACATATACAATATACGTAAGCATAATTGTACTGCAGAAAGTCATGCCAACAACATCCCAAGGCCATGTGCTTAAACTAATCTTTCTCAGATATCAAGTATCCCATTCATTGAATGAAATATTGATGGATTTGACAGCAGGTAAAACTAAATTAAGTGTAAAATTTTTATCTTGCCGTTTAGACACACTGGATTTTGTACATAATACCAGGAAATAATGATTTTTTCTGTTAGTTTTAGGGCAGGATATGCAGTGCATTGCATGTTGTAATCTCTGTATAACTTCCTTTATAAGTGTATCTTTGCACCATGGGTGTCATAAAATGGTCTATCCAGCTGGCTGGTGGACTGCAAATATGCTTTGGGTAAAGTGGCATATAAAAAAAAAAGAATCACATGCTGCAAATACAAGGCCTTGATAGCACCTTCATAGCCCTTTTGGGACATCAGCTAGGACACTAGAGCTGTCAAGCTGATCAACAGATTCACTATGTGAAAAGTTGCCTGAAATGTATAAAGTGCAAAAAGCCACAGATTCCAACTGATGTATGACCTGCAGCTCTGCTGGCCAGGAGGGTATTTGTTTTTTCAGTTCACATTCTTTCCATTCAAAACACTCCTTCCCCGCAGAGGAGGGCAGAAGAAGCGCTCGTGTCCCGCTGGACTGTCGCCGGACCCTGGAACTGTATTGATCCCACATCTTTCACGTCAACGTTCTGAGCATAAATTCTAGGAAGCAGATTATTCTAATATTTTGGAATTAAAATCCCCTCAAAATCTGTGCTGAACAACTTATATTTTCAAATTTTCAAGAGTTATGCTATTAATTGACTATTAAGTTTAAAACAGTATTTTGAAATCAATCAACTGCATATTTCAAAATTGACTAGCTGGTGGGTTGCATTATGAAAGCCCTGTATAATTAGGCTGATTTTGGGTTCATCAAAAATCCTATCGGAAACGTCTATACAAACATGAAAGAATGCACATCCAATTGACTGAAAGAAGTTTAAATGCACACCAAGTCCTACAAAATGGGCTTATGATATGCTGCCTAAACTATGTTACGACAACCAATAATTTGTGTAAAGTGTAATGATATAATGCAATTTAATAATAGGCTCATTGGAAAAACATGCGTCTACCTAAAATTTTCCAAAAAAACTTGCCTATACATAAAATTCACTGCAGTTTCCAGCTGAAATCAACACTAGAGGCAATTTTCCTTTAATAAAAATTATTACAGGGGCAGATTATTAATTAATAAACGCTTATTTTCACATGGTTCCTTGCACAATACTATGTTATAACCTCAAAACACTTTCACCATAATGTATGATTTGTAAACTAATACTGATTTTGATGTTTGCATGACATAACCAGCTCCATATGTATGGCTTAGTAAACTTGCTCGGTGGCTCACCTGGTACAGCACTGAACCTGAGAGAGCTTGAGTCCAGCAAAACACAAATTATGATAAAAGACCTCAAAGACTTGTTTAGGCAAGCTAAAATGATATGATGCTTTTTTATTTCACATTTGCTTTTGTTAACACTATCATTTTGGTTTAGGGTTGGGTTTACTGTAAGTAGTATTTTCAAATGTTCTACTGACTGGAAATTTAATTCACGTACAACAAACAACATAATAAAAATGGCCAAATTCACATTCATTTCTTTTGGAGAAAATGTAACACACTTTTAGCAGCACTCACTCGACAATTCAATTCAAAGCAACATAATATAATTTTGCAGAAATGTCGCAAAAAAGCTTTAAAAGCTTTCAAATGATCTTTTTAGCTATATAGAGTATGTGAGTGAGTTACTTGCCATAAAATCTTCCCATCTTTAAATCAATCGATCTGGTCACCATGCTAACTAAACCAGCCTGGTGACAAGAAGGATGTAACCAAATTTCCAAGATAGTATTGATTGAATCCTCATCTGGATATTCAATCCTCAATATCATTGTTGGTTAAGGTCCTGTTTGGTAATACAGAACTGTGGGCTGATAATTACAGACGAAACTTCCACTAGACTAATAGATCAGGTTAGCTGAGTGTACTAAGCTGATACCACAGACCGCAGATTGTAAACAGTTCCTTGTTTACAGAGTGTCCTCCATTGACAATAAGGTGCTGGCAGGCCGGTTGCTTAACTGATGATTAGATTACTCATGGCAAGTGTACACAGTAACTTGATCTATATAGCAGATACATGAAACAGACCTGACCATGGATGTGTCTGATAAGAGCAAACACAGCATACATGACAATGGAAAAATTAATTAAGTTGAGTTTTTGTGAATCCTAAAATGGGTTGAGATTTTAATATGATTTACGGTCCATTACAGTCGATCCAAACTGAATCTATAGAACCCTTGTGAAAAAGAAGTATACTTTTGCATACTTAAAAAAGAGCACTTGTTATGAAAATAATATACTTAAATCTATTATATTAATGTAATGTGTTCAGGAAACATAATTGTATGATAATTGCAATTTAATGAATATGTATTCTAGTTTAAATGTATAATAAATGCAGTTAGTTTAACTTAAGAGGTCTTTTAACCCACTTAAATAGGATTTAAGTACAATTTTCATAACTAGTTCAATTGTCTCTGATACGGTTAACGTTTATTACTGAATGTACTGACAAACAGTTTTAACAGTTAAAAATTGCAACCTTACATGTGCTTTAGTATGTCTGTCAACACAGCAAAATAAGTGTACTCCTAAAGCATAATATAACATTAAAACTGTATAACAAATAAAACTTTTAAAAAGGTTTAAAAGTGTACTTAAGTGTTTTAAGAAACATTGAGGTTTTTTTTCTGTTAAAGCACTTAAGTGGCCTTTCATTTCATTAATATTATATTAGCAAGTAATTAAAAAATAAAAATAAAATAAATATATATATACTTTGAAGATTTGAAGTATACTACAAGTACTCACCGAATACAGTAAGTTGCAAGGGGTATTGTTATTATTTAAAGAAAAAAAAATATTACATTTAACGCAAAATGTTTTATTTGAGTATAGTTGAGAATGATTTTAAGAGTTAAAAATTATGTATGTATTATATACAATACAAAATATGTATCATAAACGCATCAAAGGAAGTATATATTGTAGTAGCTCTATCTAGTCCCTGTTTATTTACTTATAAATAAAAACTTTCACCTTTTCTTTTGTTCAATATAAAACGCATATAGTCTAAAAAGTACAAAATGTAATGCAGTCTCTCTATTAATATGAGGCCATACATAAGCAAGTATAAAATTATACAAGAATAGTAAATTAATGTTTAAAGTCATTTTAGATTAAGTACAGCAGGTCACATGTCAACTCCATTTATCCTATTGCAGAGACAATGAAGCAGAGAGAAACGGACAGATGAAGGCACTGGTCTGTTGGTCTTTGGATGAATTAAAAGACCTCAAACAACCTTGTTCTGTCGCACACGCAGATTAGTGTAGCCTACAACATATGGGCGACCATACGATTAATCGTATTTGGACAGTCTTGTATGAGGAACTTGAACAGAACACAGCAATTAAACAGGTTTGACGAATGTGTGACATACCTATGGTGGTAATGACCGTGATGGCGAAGTAAAAGGAGCCGGCGAACCTCCACTGGACTCCAGCCTTGTGCGGCTTCAGCTGCAGCACGACCCGCTCCAGCTCGTCAAAATTCACTTTGCTCAAGTTATACTTGTCCATTAGCTCTCGCTTCCGATCGTCCAGGATCTTCTTTTGGGTGATCTCCATCTTGGACTCTAAAGCGTCAAAAACAGCCGCTCCGACGAGCAAATAAGTGAAAGTGCAGATGATTAAGACGAGGGTCCTGATGTTTTGTCTCTTCATGGTCAGAGCGAATGAAGCGAGCCGCAAACTTTGAGGACTGAGGACTGTTTCATCTCTGAGCTGTTCCTTCAGCACCACGGGTGCACATGTGCCTGTTGAGTCAACACATCTCAGCCGTGTTTCATCTTCAGAACCTCCCATTGGTACAAACAGACAGCTCATTTACAGACAGAAGATGGAGCTACAATAACCCGAACGTTTTAAATAGGCTGGGTTCAGCAAACATCGGGAAAAGTGGGACAAATAAAATTAATCAAACGTAACAAGGCTCATAAATACAATTGCATGACATCATCATAGTGGAGATGATCAAGCTTCAACAGCAAACTGACAAGTACATTAAAATCGCATCCAAAATAAAAGTTTTTGTTTACATAATATATAGGCTATGTGTGTACTTTGTATATTTATGTATATATAGCCTAAATACACACATATAGAGTGCATATTTAGAAAATGTTTATATTCATGCAATTTATATTATATATAAATATATTTAATATATGAATATAACATATTTCTCTTAAATATATACATGTGTGTGTGTGTGTGTGTTTATATATACATAATAAATATAGGCAGGCCTACACACACATATATTACGCAAACAAAAACTTTTGAATGCGATTAATTGCGATTAATCGTTTGATAGCACTAGTTTACATACTAAATGTGTGTGTACTGTTTATTTATTATGTATATATTAATACACACACACACACACACACGTCTATATTAAAGGAAACTGTTAGATTTTTAGATAAAAAATTATATTTATATATAGTATAATTGTACAAGTCTATACATGCAAATATTTTTTTTAATATATACAAAATTGTTTATGTATACATAATAAATATACACAGTATATTTTATGTAAACATAAACTTTTGTTTTGCAGCCCTAAAAGGGACAGTTCATCAGAAATTCACATTTTCAAGCTGTTCCAAACCTGCATGAATTTTGTCCTTCTGCTAAATACAAAGAAAGATATTTTGAAGAATGTGGATAACCACACAGTTTCTGGTCCCCGCTTGCCGTCAACTGTTTGTTTACCAACATTCTTCAAAATATCTATTTATGCTGAACATGAGAAAGAAAGTTGACAGATTCTGGACCTATCCTATATAGAGTCTGGATATTTGGTGATATCCAGATTGTAGCTATTCTATAGCACATGACGGAAAGTGGTTTTACTGGGTTTCTAGTTACAGCTTGCTGGTCATGAACTGGTCCAAGCTGATCTAGATAATGGATTAGCTGGAATACCAGGCTGTGAGGCTGAAATCAAGCTGGTAGACCATAATTGAGCTGGTTAAAGCAGTTAGTCCACCTTTCACCAGTAACATACCTGTCGCTATTTTAAACCCCCCAGCATATCCACCATAAGTTGATGAAATGCACATTTCCACAGACTTAACACTATCGTAATTATTGTATTTTTTATAGAACAAAATTGTTCTAAAGACTGTTTTGTAGTATTTCACATACTTTTAAAAGCACTGTCTCACTTAACTTATGATCTGTCCAATAAAACATGAAAAATAAGGTGTCTAACTATGCTCAAATGTCCATATCACATTATTAAATTTTGCAAAATCCACCAAAACTGTCCTACTTTTGCACACCTCACCCTATCATTAAACAAATTATAACGCTTTACAAAAATTCCACTGATGTTGATCAATAATTGAGCTTAATGTAATGACCTCTCTTTGAATTGTTCATTCTAATTAGATTCCCTCCGTTTCCCGAAGGATGCGGTAAGTGAGACTAAATGAATTAGGAACGTGATACTGTCAGCTCAGATAATCAGCCTCGCTGGCTCTGCCCAGATTCAGACAAAAGATATCACAGATGTTCCACCATAATCAACTCCAAAATGCAGCCATATTCATCAGAATGAAAATACAGCTGGCAACAGGCTAATAAAACTGGTAAAAGGTTAAAACATGTTTTATGTATCATTTTATGATTTATATTGATATGGCAATTCAAAAGCCATTTCTTAAAGTGCATCTTATAGTGATGCCATATATAATAATAACAGAAAGTTAAATGCAGGTTGTGATGGCTGAATGCTGAATGGTTTAAACGACTTCCACTCTTACTTATCTTCAGATCGTGCTCATATAATTGCTGAATGTCAGATGAATGATGAAGTGCACATGCGTCGACTGACCATGAGAGGGCGTAGTTGTGCAATACTTCCATAACTTGCAATAAACCAGAGACAAGCCTCTTTTCTGCATATTGAGGCCATCATAACGAAATGCACCAGTTCATGTGGCATCTGACAGAATGCATTAAATAATAAATCAAGTTTTGAACCTTGATGTTGCAGCATATTTTGCATGTTACACATTGGTTTAACATTTCTGTAGTTGTTTTGCCATGCAAATTACAGCCGACACATTTCCAAACCAGTATTAAAATTCACCAGAGTGAATCTAAACCTGTACTTCAGCTTGCAATATCTATTTGACATATCCAAACCAAAGTTTTCCTCCCCAAATCAGTTCAAAACACGGTTGGCCTAATTTACCACATGTGCACCTCAACATAGACTCTCAGTAAAGAAAAAAAGGGAAACATTTTACCTTTGGTAGGGACACAACAGCTTGCCACTGGGGCAGTTCCCACTAAGGGACACATTTGAACATTTTTAACCCTTAAAGGGTTCATACCACAAGAGTACATAGGCTATTGCTACCTTAAGGGTACACATTACCACTCTAAGTTACTAATATGCGCCCTATAGGTATAAAGAAGGTACAAAGATGTCTCTTTGAGGGTATTGCCCCAGTGACAAGCTGTTTCTGCACTTTTTTTTCCTGACACTGTACCCGCAATGTTGCAAACGTTAGTGAAATAAGAGAAGAGCAAATAAATCAGTCAGAGACGTTATTCCAAACACGGACACGTACGATATAAATCATATATCGACAGATTGCAAAGGTAATTTCAGTGCCTCGGGTTGAAATATAATTACCCAGAAGCAGGGCATGTGCTGCCGCTCATGTTACCTTTGGTTGACTAGTAGACTGCAGCTGGGCGGTCCTTTACTGCACGAGCTACAAAGTCACTAGAGAACAAAGTTTGAAATGAGTCCCTGCAAAACAAACCTGTGCAACGCACACTGAGCGAGCGAGCAATAATGGATTCAGCCAAGCGGGATGAACACATGAGCGAGCACGCTGCCAACCTACTGGGGACAGGACAGCGGTCCAAACGGACGCAGAGCGCCACCAAAACAGAGTCAAGATACTTGAAAATCCTCTGTGCGGTAAGCGAAGACTCATGGGACACTACAGGGGAAATAACAGCAGGTTTCTGAAACTAGGTTAAAGCAAGCCATGAGAGGGCTTCTCATTTAAGCTTAAATATAATTTATTTTGTTACTTATTTATTTATTTATTTATTTATTTATTTCAAGTAAGTTGATATAGAGCAGTGTATAATACAGCATAGAATAGTGTATAGCCCGCATATAGGCTACTATACACATGGATAATTAAGTTAGGTATTGAGGCTTAAAGTGGCACTTCATCAAAACAAGAAAAAAAAAATGTTTTCTAAAATGTATACTTTCAGGAGAATAATATATATGACGCTGGACCACAAAACCAGTCATATTTTTTTAAATTGAGATTTATACATCATCTATAAGCGCTGAATAAATAAGCTTTCCATTGATGAATGGTTTGTTTGGATTGGACAATAGGCCCTATTTGGCGAGATACAACTATTTGAAAATCTGGAATCTGAGGGTGCAAAAAAATCTAAATATTGAGAAAATGGCATTTAAGTTGCATATTACTAATCAGTTAAGTTTTGATATATTTGGTGTTACAAAAAAATCTTCATGGATCATGATCTTTAACTAATGCCCTAATGATTTTTGACAGAAAAGAAAAATCGATCATTTTGACCCATAAAATGTAATGTTGGGTATACCCCAGCGACATAAGACTGCTTTTGTGTTCCAGGGTTACACATGTAAAGTTTTGTGGCAATTTTTTCCCTGTTTCTTTTTTCTTTGTTTTTGTAAGTTCTATTTGACCATTTCTGCAGTTAGGAGTAGGCTGTTTTAACTGAGATTTTGCTCATACTTGCATCATTAATCAACAGCGTTCCCATGACCAATGAAAACCTGGAAACAAATGTGATATGCAGGCCAGGAAAAGTCATGGAAATTAATCTTTAAAGGTCATGGTAGTGTGCATTGTAATCATGAACAATTGGAAAAGTCATTGAAATTAATTTATCATACAATGCTGGAACCGTATTTTTTAAAAATGAAACACTACTGCACTGTTTGTAAAGCCTGAGAACGCCAGAAAGCAAAGCTGTGAAAACAAGTAGCAACTGCCTGCACTGGAGCTTCATTACTTCCAGAAGCCAGCATACAGTATCTCATTGTGTAATGTAGCGTTACAGTGTCTCTTTGAAATTGAGCTTGTCGAGAACACTAATCCATTCTTTTGATATTTCATAAATGCAAATTTGTGGCTAGTGTGTGTCATATTTAATCTTGATACCTTTAGGTTAATTATTTTCTAAACAATGTTAGTGCTCAAATGCCTCCTTCATCATCATTTACTCTCCCTCAAGTTCTTGTGAACCTGTGTGAGTTTCCTTCTTCTGCTGAACACAAAAAAGTCAATAGGGAACAGAAACTGTTTGGTTACCCACATACTTTTTTTGGTTAACAACTGTTTATTGAGGTTAATTTTGTGGTGGAACAGTAGCACAAAACAAAAAGCAGCTGTACAAATTTAAAACCCATCCCACCCCTTGGTAGACTTAAAAAATAAATAAATAAATAAAATAAATAATAATAATAAACACATTAATTTATATTAATAGATAAACAAATAACAATAAAATAATTTTTACAAGATTTTAGAAAAGAAGACAACATTAAAAGCCGAATGCCATGAATTAACAGTTTTCACGTTAGATCTATGCATACGAGAAGTAGAGAATTCAGTCCAGGTTCGTCTGTCCATTGTGTGAGGAGGATTCCAACGGTTGACCAGCAATTTTGTTGCTGCTGTGAGAGCAGCTAACAGTAAAGATCTTTGTTGGACGGACAAGGTGAAGTCCCAAAAGTCATTCATGAAAAAATGGCGCAGAGTCAAACATATCTCAGTAACCAACAAATATGATAGGTCCTGTGAGAGCTCAGTCCAAAAAGGTGAGAGAGGGGCACTCACAAAAAAAATGCAAAAATGTGCCTAAAACTCCTTGGGAACAGAGATTACACTGAGGAGAAGACGACAGATTCATATAAAAACGTTTCATTGTAGTCAAGTAAACCCTATGCAGCAATTTCCAATGAATCATTTGGTGATTTGGGTTTTTAGAAGACAATTTAAACATACCCCATACCTGATCGGAAAATAAAACATGCACATCCTCATTAAGATCCTTAGCCCAAACAGTAGTAATAGATAAAGGTTTGTATGAATGCTCAAGAAGAAAGAGATAGATGACTGAAGCAGAGGAGGGAGATTCCTCAGAAGGAAGGATTAGTCTGTGCAAAGTGTGAACAGGCAGTTGAGAGTTCCAAGGCATCCCATATGCCTGTAGGGGCGATCTAATACACAAATACATAAAAAAGGAGGTGCCTGGCAGATTATATTGAGTTTTAAGATTCTGGAAGGATTTTAAACCACTATCATCACAAATATCTCCCAGAGTGTTTACTTTACTATGAGTTCATTGCAGACAATGAAATGGAGTACTGCCTGACAAAAGGTTATTATTGTGGAAAATAAGCGAATGCCTATGCCATTTTGTAGCTAGTTGTGAACGTCTTTCAACATCCCTCCATGTGGAGAGGAGGTGGGTTACACAATGGCACCAAACCGAGATTTACACTGCCTAAGCGGAACTCCCGAAAAAACAAGATGCTTCAATTTATACGGATAAACAATAGATTCCTCAATTGCTCTCCAAGACACAGAAGCATCAGGATCAAACCAAACTGCTAAAGGGTGGAGGGTAAAGGCTTGAGCGTACAGTCTAAAATTAGAGAAAGAAAGGCCTCCATGTAATCTACATCATTGTAAGGTAGTCAGTTTAATACAAGGATGTTTTCCATCCCATATACAGGTCCTTTTCAAAAAATTAGCATATTGTGATAAAGTTCATTATTTTCTGTAATGTACTGATAAACATTAAACTTTCATATATTTTAGATTCATTACAACACAACTGAAGTAGTTCAAGCCTTTTATTGTTTTAATATTGATGATTTTGGCATACAGCTCATGAAAACCCAAAATTCCTATCTCAAAAAATTAGCATATTTCATCCGACCAATAAAAGAAAAGTGTTTTTAATACAAAAAAAGTCAACCTTCAAATAATTATGTTCAGTTATGCACTCAATACTTGGTCGGGAATCCTTTTGCAGAAATGACTGCTTCAATGCGGCGTGGCATGGAGGCAATCAAC
Organism: Barbus barbus; assembly: GCF_936440315.1. NCBI lineage: Eukaryota > Metazoa > Chordata > Actinopteri > Cypriniformes > Cyprinidae > Barbus > Barbus barbus. The sequence continues at coordinate 7,877,171 of NC_136742.1, forward strand.
CTGTGGCACTGCTGAGGTGTTATGGAGGCCCAGGATGCTTCGATAGCGGCCTTAAGCTCATCCAGAGTGTTGGGTCTTGCGTCTCTCAACTTTCTCTTCACAATATCCCACAGATTCTCTATGGGGTTCAGGTCAGGAGAGTTGGCAGGCCAATTGAGCACAGTAATACCATGGTCAGTAAACCATTTACCAGTGGTTTTGGCACTGTGAGCAGGTGCCAGGTCGTGCTGAAAAATGAAATCTTCATCTCCATAAAGCTTTTCAGCAGATGGAAGCATGAAGTGCTCCAAAATCTCCTGATAGTTAGCTGCATTGACCCTGCCCTTGATAAAACACAGTGGACCAACACCAGCATCACTGACTGTGGGTACTTGACACTGGACTTCAGGCATTTTGGCATTTCCCTCTCCCCAGTCTTCCTCCAGACTCTGGCACCTTGATTTCCGAATGACATGCAAAATTTGCTTTCATCCGAAAAAAGTACTTTGGACCACTGAGCAACAGTCCAGTGCTGCTTCTCTGTAGCCCAGGTCAGGCGCTTCTGCCGCTGTTTCTGGTTCAAAAGTGGCTTGACCTGGGGAATGCGGCACCTGTAGCCCATTTCCTGCACACGCCTGTACACGGTGGCTCTGGATGTTTCTACTCCAGACTCAGTCCACTGCTTCCGCAGGTCCCCCAAGGTCTGGAATCGGTCCTTCTCCACAATCTTCCTCAGGGTCCGGTCACCTCTTCTCGTTGTGCTGCGTTTTCTGCCACACTTTTTCCTTCCCACAGACTTCCCACTGAGGTGCCTTGATACAGCACTCTGGGAACAGCCTATTCGTTCAGAAATTTCTTTCTGTGTCTTACCCTCTTGCTTGAGGGTGTCAATGATGGCCTTCTGGACAGCAGTCAGGTCGGCAGTCTTACCCATGATTGCGGTTTTGAGTAATGAACCAGGCTGGGAGTTTTTAAAAGCCTCAGGAATCTTTTGCAGGTGTTTAGAGTTAATTAGTTGATTCAGATGATTAGGTTAATAGCTCGTTTAGAGAACCTTTTCATGATATGCTAATTTTTTGAGATTTTTTTACCCACAGTCAGTGATGCTGGTGTTGGTCCACTGTGTTTTATCAAGGGCAGGGTCAATGCAGCTAGCTATCAGGAGATTTTGGAGCACTTCATGCTTCCATCTGCTGAAAAGCTTTATGGAGATGAAGATTTCATTTTTCAGCACGACCTGGCACCTGCTCACAGTGCCAAAACCACTGGTAAATGGTTTACTGACCATGGTATTACTGTGCTCAATTGGCCTGCCAACTCTCCTGACCTGAACCCCATAGAGAATCTGTGGGATATTGTGAAGAGAAAGTTGAGAGACGCAAGACCCAACACTCTGGATGAGCTTAAGGCCGCTATCGAAGCATCCTGGGCCTCCATAACACCTCAGCAGTGCCACAGGCTGATTGCCTCCATGCCACGCCGCATTGAAGCAGTCATTTCTGCAAAAGGATTCCCGACCAAGTATTGAGTGCATAACTGAACATAATTATTTGAAGGTTGACTTTTTTTGTATTAAAAACACTTTTCTTTTATTGGTCGGATGAAATATGCTAATTTTTTGAGATAGGAATTTTGGGTTTTCATGAGCTGTATGCCAAAATCATCAATATTAAAACAATAAAAGGCTTGAACTACTTCAGTTGTGTGTAATGAATCTAAAATATATGAAAGTCTAATGTTTATCAGTACATTACAGAAAATAATGAACTTTATCATAATATGCTAATTTTTTGAAAAGGACCTGTATATCGTGAAACACATGCATCTTGTTGGTTCCAGTAGCCAACCGGTGGAGCGAGAGGAATCATGGAAGAAAAGAAATTGATACGTGGGAGAACATTTATTTTAATCACCGATATATGGCCTGAAAAGAAATAGGAAGACGAGACCAATTTTCCAAATCTGAGGATACTTTGGCTAGAATACCATTATAGTTTTTTGAGATGATTTCCTGCAGGGAAGGAGAAACATCTATCCCCAAGTACTTAAAGTTTTGAACCAATGGAATAGATATAGAAAGGGACATGGAATCAATTTTAGAATTGAGGGGAAGTAAACATGACTTACTCCAATTAATTTTAAACCCTGAGAGAGATCCAAAATTCAGCACACGAGGAATAGAATGTGACGGCTTTTCCAAAAACAATAAGATATCATCAGCAAACAAAGAAATATGATGATGAGTATTCCGTATATTTATGGGAGAAATAGTTTCAGATTGTCGGACCGCTTGAGCTAAGGGTGGCAAGGATAGGGCAAATAACAGAGGAGACAGCGGGCAACCCTGACGAGTACCTCGATGTATAAAGAATGGGTCAGAGCGAACAGCACCTCTGAGAACAGTGGCTGCTGGATTGGCATACAGAACTTTTATCATATTTACGAAACTCGAGCCCAGATCCAGATGCTGTAGAACCGCCCATAAATAGTTCCATTCTAGCTGATCGAAAGCTTTCATCGCATCTAGAGATAATACTGCGCAAGGATAGGACAAACTATTCTTCAAATTAATAATATGATATAACCTGCATAAGTTATCTGAAGCTGAGCGAGATTTAATGAATCCTGTTTGGTCATGATGAACTAGCCTATTCATAAATTTCTCTAGACGACGAGATAGTACTTTAGCATATAATTTAACATCAGTCCCTATCAAAGAAAGTGGCCGGTAACTAAAACAGGAAGTCGGATCTTTATCTTTTTTTTAACAAGAAAGAAATAACAGCTATATTAATAGATGGATGAAATGAGCCTTGAGTAACTGAAAAATTTATCATATCAGTAGTATACAATTCGATTGGAATGCCATCTATGCCTGGGGATTTCCCCTTGTTCATAGATCGAATTGCTGACTCCAGCTCCTGAAGAGAGATCGGTTCAGCCAGGTATTCCGAATCTGAATCTGACAGCCTAGGTAAATCAAGGCTGGACAGAAAAGATGCAAAAGAGCCAGGGTCACTATCAGCGGAAGAAGTATAGAGGTTAGAGTAAAAAGAGTGAAAGGCGATTTTAATGTCTTTTGGGTCTGTCATAATGACCCCAGATTGGGATTTCACTGCTGAAATATTATCAAACGTTTCACTGTTGCTTAATCTTAGGGCTAAAAGGTGACTTGGTCTACTCCCTTGAAAATAATAATTCTGCCTGGATCTTTGGATCAGGAATTGTCAATAATGAATTGAGTTCGGACCTAAGCACCATGATTTTACTGAGTGTATTGTCTGAGAAACAACGCTGATCATCTCTAGTCAGATTCTGGAGCTGTGATTCCAGTTCAACTATCTTTTTGTGTCGGTTTTTCTGAAGGAAAGAGGCATATGAAATTGAGTTATTCCTTATAAATCCTTTAACTGCATTCCAAAGTGTTTGAGGATCATCCACTGAACCTTGGTTAATTTCAATAAACTCAGCAAATTTATTTCTGAATTGACTGCAAAAATGTTCATCCTGTAACAATTTAGGGCACGAGATGGCCGAGGGATCAAAGATAATATGCACAAATTTCCATCATGATCTGATAGAGATAAGGAACAGATATCGGCATCACGAACAGCTGAAGATAAAGAAGAAGAAATTACAATATAGTCAATTCGCAAATAGGATTTATGAGTAGCAGAAAAGAAAGCGAAAGACTTAGCAGAAGGGTTTAATAAACACCAACTGTCCACCGAGGATGAGGTTACACATTGCCGAAGTTTGTCAGAACGTCTCGGGTTACTTGACTGTAACCCTGTTCCCTGAAAAAGCAGGAACGAGATGCTGCGCTTAAAGCGCTATTAGGGAACATACTTTGTTCGACCGGTTGTTGAAGCAAGTGTGTCAAACACGTCAAACTTTGGCTTATATAACCTTGGTTAGGTGGCGTCACTCGATTACGAACACCTGGAGGTTATAAATAGATGTGACGCGGAAACATCCTCAGGTCAAACTTTTGTCTGAAAGGACGTCCAGTCACGCTTACAGTGCGGCATAGAGGTGCAGCATCTCGTTCCTGCTTTTTCAGGGAACAGGGTTACAGTCAAGTAACCCGAGACATTCCCTTATCAAAAGCTACTCTCGATGCTGCGCTTAAAGCTCTATTGGGAACGAGAATACCAACGCCGCCGCACTGGAAGTGTCTGGACCCCCAACGTTGTGTAGTGTGAGCACAAACATTGAAGAGGTCTCAGACATGACTCTGGGATGTCGACTCAAGGACGTACGAGCCCGGAGTAGCATGAACATCCGAACTAAAGAATCTAACAAATGTGTGCGGAGAGGACCAACCTGCCGCATCACAAACTTGCTGCAAGGGGACACCTCTTGCCAAAGCCATAGAAGGTGCAACGCCCCTGGTTGAATGGGCCCTAACTCCTAGAGGCGAAGCTTGACCACGCGCCTCATAGGCTAGGGTAATAGCATCCCTCAACCAATGCGATACAGTATGCTTTGTGGCCCCCATAGCATATGAAAAGCTGCTCTGACTTACGCCACTGGCTAGTGCGGTGGACGTAGATTTGAAGAGCACGTACTGGACACAGTAAGTGAAGCCTTTCCTGCTCCGGTGTCGTGAACGGCGGAGGGCAGAAAGCTTCAAGAACAACCGGATTCATGGTCGAGAATGGAACTTTCAGAAGATAATTCGGGTGAGGATGCAAAATAACTTTGACCAGCCCAGGGGCAAAGTCTAGGCAGGATGGCGAGATTGACAGAGCCTGCAAATCCCCAATTATCTTAAGAGAAGTAATGGCCATTAAAAAAAACATCTTTAGAGTCAGAAACCTAATAGGCGCTGACTCTAGTGATTCGAAAGGGGTCATGACCAGACCCTCGAGCACAATAGCTAAATCCCACGAAGGGTGCTTTCCCACAGAAACCCTGTCAATGAGAACATGGCAAGCCGAAATGGTGGCCACATAGACTCTGAGAGTACTAGGACATGTGCCTGAGGACAATTTCTCGTGCAGGAATTCCAGCACTGAAACAACTTGCCAGTGAACTGGGTCTACAAGGTGTGCCATACACCAATTCTTGAAAATGTGCCATTTGAAAGCATAACTCCTTCTAGTGGAGGGAGCCCTAGCGCTTAGAATAGTTTCTAGTACGTCGGGCGGAAGCCCAGCATCTCTCAGTTTGTCCCCCTCAGGGGCCAGACATGAAGGTTCCAGAGCTCGGGCCGGGGATGAAATACTGTCCCCTGTGCCTGAGATAGGAGATCTCTCCTGACCGGAATCGCCCACGGCGAGCCGTAGAGGAGGGATATTAGATCTGAGAACCATATTCTGGTCGGCCAACGGGGCGCTATCAGTAAGAGGCGAGACCCCTGTTGACGGACCTTGGCCAGGACTCCCGGGAACGATCGGGGAAATGCGTAAAGACCCCGTCTGGGCCATGTATGGGCCATAGCGTCCAGACCCAGGGGAGCTGGAGGAGTCAGAGAGAAGTAGAGGGGACATTGTGCTGTCTCCTGTGAAGCAAAGAGGTCCACCTCCGCTTCGTAAAATCTGTCCCAGATTTGACTGACTACTTCGGGGTGGAGTTTCCATTCCCTATGTGTCACAGCTTGTCTGGACAGCAAGTCTGCTCCCACATTCATATGCCCGGGGATGTAAATCGCCCTGAGGGACAGGAACTTGTCCTGTGCCCAAAGCAGAACCTGCTGCGCTAGCCGGTTCAGGCGGCACGAACGCAGTCCTCCCTGGTGATTTATGTAAAAGACTACCGCTATGTTGTCCACCCATACTAGGACATGGTAGCCTCTCAACTGCTGGAGTAAGTATTTCAGGGCCTGAAATAGAGCCATCATTTCGAGGCAATTGATGTGCCATTCGAGAAGATGGCCTCTCCAGATCCCTTGGGCTGGACAGCCATCCAAGACCGCACCCCAGCCTGCGAGGGAAGCGCCTGTCGTTAGCATCTTGCGACGACAACACGGACCTAGAGTGGGACCCAAAGTCAGAAACCGGGGTCTGAACCACATAGAAAGGGTACGAAGCCCCTGGCGCGTAACCCTTATTTGCCTCTGGGGATTGGCCCTTGAATGAAATCTCCTGGCTCTGAGCCACAACTGAAATGATCTCATGTGCAGGAGGCCCAAGGGTATCACCGTGGATGCAGCTGCCATGAGACCTAGAACCCTCTGAAGGTAATAAACAGTAATTCTCTGGCCTAGCTTGAAGTTCTTTAGGGCGTTTAGAATGGATTCGACGCGTGCAGGAGACAGCTGTGCCTGCATCATGATTGAATCCCATACAACCCCCAAATACGTTGTCCTCTGAGCAGGAGAGATAACGCTTTCCTTGGCGTTGAGTATCAACCCCAGAGATTCGAGATGAGCTAGGACGACATCTCGATGTCGAAGCACAAGCTCTTGTGACTGTGCCAGAATCAGCCAGTCGTCTATATGTAATTCAAAATGCGGATGCCCTGGAGTCGCAGAGGAGCTTGCAATTCCTGTGTCAACAAATACACTCGTTCCGGTTTCACGGAAGTGGAGACCACGCCGTTGAAACGCGGAGTCTCTATGAGGGGGTGCTCGGCTCGCCACACTCTCTTTTTGTGCCTCACGCCTCAAAGGAACCGGGCCTGAGTTCCCTCGCAAAACTTTGCGTTCTCTCGCAAAGCATCTCTGTTTGCGTTCCCTCGCAAGAGAGAACGCAAACATCTTTGCGAGAGAACGCAAACATCTTTGTGAAAGTGAAGTGAAGTAAAGTGAAGTGACATACTGCCAAGTAGGTGACCCATACTGGGAATTCGTGCTCTGCATGTAACCCATCCAACGTGCACACACACAGCAGTGAACACACACACACACTGTGAACACACACCCGGAGCAGTGGGCAGCCATTTATGCTGCGGCGCCCGGGGAGCAGTTGGGGGTTCGGTGCCTTGCTCAAGGGCACCTCAGTCGTGGTATTGAGGGTGGAGAGAGCGCTGGACATTCACTCCCCCCACATACAATCTCTGCCGGCCCGAGACTCGAACCCGCAACCTTTGGATTACAAGTCCAACTCTCTAACCATTAGGCCACGACTTCCCCCAACGAGAGAACGCGAGAGAATGCAAAGTTTTGCGAGATTTGAAAAAATATTGATTATATTAATATATTTTGAAAAATATTTTTTCCTCCCACCCCAAATTTTTTTCACCCACCCCGAAATCTTTCCACCACCATAAGCTCTAAGGGGCTCCGTAAATGTCTTCCCTAGCACCTGATCTCGTATTTCAACAACCCTTTCTTTAAACTGAACAATTCATGTAAAGAGGGAATTAAAAGTGTGTGTACCATTCATGCTGGTTCAATAGAATGGTTCACCATTCAAAAGTTTATTTATTTGTTTATTTATTTATACATTCTGTGCTGTTTTGATGCGGTTTCTATTCAACAAATTTCATGGTTTCCACCAAAAATATTAAGCAGCACAACTGTTGGCAACATTAATAATAATAAATATGTATTGAGCAGCAAATCAGTGATTTCTGAAGAATCGTGAGACAATGAAGACTGGAGTAATGATGTTGAAAATTCAGCTTTGCCATCACAGGAATAAATTGCATTTTAAAATATATTCAAATAGAAAAAGGTTTTAAATTGCAATAATATTTCATACTTTTAACTGTAATTTTGGTCAAATAAACACAGTCTTGGTGAGCATAAGAGATTTCAAATTTTGAACTGTAGTGTACAGTATATGTCCACAGGAACTGAACTTTTGATCTTGCTGTTAGTAGTGAAATAGACCTACAAGGCTAATTTGCATATAAGTTTTCTAAGCAAGATGTATTTAGCAACATGTATGTCAAATAAACTTTTATTATTACAGCAAGTCCAAGCTAATTATATTAATGCAAATGATATATTCTTTACTGAATCTTGTAACTACAGCCCTCTTGTTTATTTTTTTCTCTCTATAGGTCCTTCTACTGGGCTTGCTGGCTTTAATTCTCACAGTCATACTTATACTCAAACTCCGCTGCAGTGATAAAGGTATCTCAGTTTTCTTCTTTTTTTTCTGGTCATGTTTGTAAAGCTCACTTTATATAATCTTTCTCATATAACGGGTGCATATAATACATATACAGTATCTATTATCACCCTTTAATCCACTGTGTGCTGATTTTTGGTGTCATGAGTTGCATGGGAATTAAGCCCTGTGTCATTATATTCACATATCATTCTGTTTACATGCTCTTTATTTTGTGTTTTCTAGTTTCTAATAGCTGTAGAAACCGCTGCTTGTCCAAAAGTCGTGACTCTGACGTGACATGCCATTGTGACGTTGCGTGTGTGAATGAAGGCACCTGTTGTCTGGACTACAAGGAAGTGTGTGTGGAACCAAGTAAGTGAAATTTCATGCATTCTGTGTGACCATTTCTGTTCAGATTCAATGTGAAATCTCTAGTTTCATAACTGCATACGGTACATCACTTTTGACGTCAATGTGTTACTGAATGCTGATAAAGCAGAAGAAAAATAAGAAAAAGTCATGTCTTTCAAAATCCACATGATTTTCTGTCTTTCTTGGATGCTTCAATAATATGAATGTGAATAGTGACCATGTGAAAGTTTAGTCTATTCTTAATGAAGACTTTAAATATAGTCAATAAGTGAGTTTTTTTGTTTTAATTTTTAGAGCTTGGCAACCCCTTCTAGTAATATTGCTAAACTTCCCCTTTTATGTTCCACAAAAGAATGAAACTCACAACTCATGTCTTTCCAAACCCGTAAGACCTTTGTTCATCTTCGGAACACAAATTAAGATATTTCTGATGAAATCCGAGAGATTTCTGACCCTGCATAGACAGCAAGGCAACTGACACGTTCAAGGCCCAGAAAGTTAGTAAGGACATCATTAAAATAGTCCATGTGACATCAGTGGTTTATCTGTAATTTTATGAAGCTACGCGAATACTTTTTGTGTGCAAAAAAACAAAAATTACAACTATATTTAACAGTTTCTTCTCTTCTGTGTCAGTCTTCACCACACGTTCATGTGTGTTGTATTGTCTATGCAGGGTCAGAAAGCTCTCAGATCATCAAAAATCACTTAATTTTTTCCCCCCAAAGATGAACAAAGGTCTTACAGGTTTGGAACGACATGGGGGTAATTAATGACAGAATGTAGATTTTTGGGTGAACTATCCCTTTAATACTAAGTGTGCACTCTCCTTTGGGTCACGCTGTTTTGTGTTTTGGTAGCCTGGCAAACCAGCTGTGTTTGTGAATGTGTCTGAGATAGAAACAGAAAAGGAAAATGAAGTTGTATTCATAGTATGTGTACAGACACTGACCATTTATTCAGGAGTGTAACAGCCCAAAAAAGGTCTGCAAACATTGGAAAGAAGAATGTCTGTTTACACCATCAACACCCACCTGTTGAAATCCCCTCAGTGAAGTGTTAGAGCTCTGTGGGTTTCTCCTAGTTTGGGTTTAAAGTCCCTCCCTGTAGTTTTGTTCCCTGATGTTTTGAATCAGCTCCATTTTCCAACACAGTAGCCGAATGTTCCTCCCTGTGGCGCCTGCCCTGTGCGCTGCATGTGTGGGATGGGAGGATATTGCTTTGGTGAATTACATGTAAAGGTTCAGTGACTTTGGGTCTGCTGAGACAGACTCTGTCTCCACCTGTCTCGTTTTTTCACATGTATAATACTTTAGAACTTAACCCTCGGTAGTACAGCTGTACTGTAGCTGTTTGTATCATACACACACAACCCACAGACCTACATTCAGAATGTTTTGTCGCTTTATCTAACATCTTTGTCCTAGAATGTCGATATGTGTCAAGATGAGCTCTTCTTCTGTCTGAAAACACACATGTACATAAATCTTTATCTTGCCAGCAGATGCTAGACCTCAGTGTTTGTGGTTAACTGGTGGTTTAAATTCGGAAAATTCAGTTATCATTTTATTATTCTCATATTTTCCAAACTTATATGACTGTCTTTTGTCTTCGGGATGTATTTTTAAATCTCCCACAGATCAGTCATGCTGTTTTTGCTGACTTGCATTCCTCAGATCAGTCATGCTGACTTTGTATGGACAGAAACAGTTGAAACATTTTCAAGTAATTGTTTGAGGTTTCAGGTGACAGAAAGCTGGGAATTTTTAAGGTATGTTATATGTAATGTTTTGTTACAAAAGCATAATAACCAATATTTTTATGATAGAACATTAATAGTAATAATATATCTTAAATAATACTTAGAACTTAATAATAATAATATAATATGATATTAAATATAAAATTATACATATACATAAAAAATGACAAAACAACAAAATTACTAAAACTTTAACTTAAATTAAAATTAAAACGGAAAATATTAAATATTAATAGTGTATCTCAATTATCCTAAAATGACACTGGTCCATGAATAGATGATCATTTTCATAATAAACTGAAAAATTATCATATAATTTAATAGTTGTGTGTGCGATATTATAGGTCCCTCAGTGTTTCTGTGAAAAAGACAGCAACGATAATAGTCAACGATTAAATGTTTGCTCACATTTTGTTTCCACTTGTCAGGATTGGAGCTGTTTAGTCATGTGTTTCAGTTCCTGTTTTACCTTTTTTGGTCACCTTCCTGTCCTTGTTTGGTTTGATCATTAGTTGATTCTCCTCACCTGTCTGTCCCTTGTTATCCTGAATTTATAAGCCCCAGTCTGTTTAGTTCATGTTTGTCAGGTCTACTTGTTTGCTACATGTGTTGCTCGAGCTCCAGTTGTGATTATTCCCAGTGTTTCCTTGATTAAAGACTGTCTTCCTGCAACAGTATAACGAGTCACCACTATATTTCATACTGTCCACTGCTTATCTGTGGCACTAAAGCCTGACAATCTTTTGAGCTCCTGAATATTAATAATTGTCTGTCTGCCCAAAATTATTTGCTGAATTAAAAGGTGTCCAGGTGGTGGTTGAGAAGAGACCCCCCCCCCCCCCCCCCCCACACACACACACATGATTGTAAAGCACTTTGGGTGTACAGCAATACACAATAAAGCACTATATAAATGCATCATCATTCATTCATAATTCATTAATTCAAAACGCTGGCTGAGTAAATGGGTATAAACTCTCCCTTTAGGAATCAGAAACCATTTTTTTTCCCTTGCATTGACTTTCTTCAAGTAATTTATTTTGTTTCAGTTGCAAATACAAAATTAGTTATAAATCAATGGTCTGCATGTAAAACATGCTGTATGTGCTACATTGGTTTTGAAAGCACTCCTCTAAACAGCTCTTAAGTGCTTTCATGATACCAAAATTTCAACAACCTTGGTCCTCTCAAACCTTCCCACATTATCTCTGTCCTGCTGTTTATCACGCCACTCGCTGTGTTCCAGGTCAGCGCTGGACGTGTTCTAAATTCCGCTGCAGTGAGGAGCGTCTGCTGAACAGCCTCTGCTCCTGTTCTGAAGACTGTGTGAAAGTGGGTGACTGCTGCTCAAACTACAAGAGTATATGTAAAGGTACAAGACTTGCTTTGCTCTGCATTCCATTCTCATTAGCTACACAACATGCTAGATGTCATTTATGTTGTATAAATGTAAATAAAGGCATTTTGGGTTGATACAATCTCATAAGGGTTGTATAAAATCCTCAAGCCGATTAGGTTTTCGTTTAAGCTTTGAACAGATGTGTATTTGTTTCACTGAAAGGCTCAGAAGCGTCTGTGAAGTTGTGATGGGTCTGAAGGATTTGTCTTTGAAGTTATTTGGGCCTGTATTTCATCTTCCCTCAGCAGGACAGAGAGCAGTGAAGCTTCCCTACATGGTGTTTTCATAGCTGGTAGTTTTCCTTTTTTATTTTATTTTATTATTTCAGGTCACTTTTCGGGTGTGTTTGGACAGAATAATGTCCAAATAGTTATATAGTATCATTATTGTGGTTTACAAGTCATCACATGTTTACTCCAATAAATAGGTTTGGTAACACTTTAGAATAGGGAACACTTATTCACTATTAACTACGAATTTTCCCTCAATAAATTCCTAATTTGCTGCTTATTAATAGTTAGTACACTGTAAAAAAAATAGTTGTTTCAACTTAAAATAATTTGTTATTTATTAGCTGACTTAAAATTTTTAGTTTATTCAACTAAAATATTCCAGTTTTCCCTTAAATTAACATTGAGTAACTTAAAATTTCAAGTTGACTAAACTAAAATTTTTAAGTCGGCGGGGTAACAAATTATTTTAAATATTTTTATTAAATATTTTTTATTAGTAAGGGAAATTTAGGTATTGGGTAGGATTAGGGATGTAGAATAAGGTCATGTAGAATAAGGCATTAATATGTGCTTAATTTGTTCTAAGAAATGACTAATATTCTAGTAATATGCATGCTAATAAGCAACTAGTTAAGAGACCCTAAAATAAAGTGTTACCATAGGTTTATTTTGTAGGGCAGTCGTGGCCTAATGGATAGAGAGTCGGGCTTGTAACCTGAAGGTCGTGGGTTCGAGTCTCAGGTCCGGCAGGGATTGTAGGTGGTTGGAGTGAATAACCAACACTCTCTCCACCCTCAATACCACGACTGAGGTGAGACCCTTGAGCAAGGCACCGAACCCCCAACTGCTCCCTGGGTGCCCACTGCTCCGGGTGTATGTTCACTATACTGGGTGTACACTTGGATGGGTTAAATGCAGAGCACAAATTCTGAGTATGGGTCACCATACTTGGCCACACACCACTTCCCTTTCCCTTTATTTTTGAAGGCAGCAGCTATTTGCACTAAATCTATAGGATTTTCTGCTATTTATAATACTTATTGCAAATAGACGCAATTATCTGTAACTCAGTATTGTAGTACATTAAAACAGTATGCAGTAATTACGTATTGAGTGTAAATTATAGTTTTAATTCAATTATTTATTAAATGTATGCTGCCTTATTGGGACAATAAGCCCTCCCTACCCTAACCCTAACTGATACTTTATTTTCAACTTTTCAATTATTTCCTTAATTTTTATTGAAAATATATGCCTTTCCGATATGACATGATATTTGAAAAGGGAGAAAAAAGGTTCGCCAGAAGGCAGATTAGACCCCCGGTCGATTGCGTCGAAAAGAGTAGAACACGCGCTGTATCCTCTATGCCAATTGATGATCAATAGCCATCTTTTGTAATGATGACTAGCCCAATCACACATTGGTGGGTGGAGTTAGTGTAAATAGCCTCTGCCAACAAGGTGGGCTATTTGCATTTAGTGTAAATAGACACTCCGATTTTGGCGATTCAATTTCTGTATTGGATTTTAAAGTCTTGCACTAAAAGCATTGCAATTTTCAGTTTTATTGTGCTATAAAAAAGATACAGGTTATGTAATGCATTTTTATTGTCACAATATACAGTATATATTCTAAGATGTCAAACTGGAAACCTGCCATTAAATAACCATATTTCAAAGACAATAAAAGTCATTATGAAATTACATATAAAGATGTACTTAAAGGGATTATGTCATCTATAGAAGTCAGTGGCTACCAAAAGCTGTTTGGTTACCACAACTTACCAGCATTCTTCAAAACATCATCTTTTGTGTTCTTCAGAAAAAAAAAAAAAGAAAAAAAAAATCATACAGGTTTGGAACAACTTGAGGATGAGTAAATGATGACAGAATTTTCATTTTTGGGTGAACTATGCCTTTAAGTTCTACTCAAGTGGGTCAAAAACAATAACAACAAAACACTATAAATTGCCTTTAATTTGCATTTAAGTGTTTTACATTAATTATATAACATTACATTACATAATCCAACTTAAAAATGCTACTATATAAAATAAAACCTTCTTAAAACCTTAATGGTTAATGAAATGCAGTTCTTGTGACAGCTTTATGTGTGACAACTAGCTCTGATTTCCACATTTTCTAAGCAGGATATTTGTGTGAGAGCAAAAAAAAAAAAATGGCTGTAGTTGAAAGCACAAATTGATCACATATGATGCGTGTTAAAGGGATTTAAGATTCCACATGTTGGCTGTGTTAACTCATAATTCCACTTCAGTAACTCTTCTGTACACTATCACAACCATGTTTGTTCCTGCTGTTGCATTAGCCGCTGACAGCTAATTATTATCACTTGAAAATCAGCCTGGACTGTGTCAGTTGTTTATATCATTAGAAAACTGTGATGTAGTTCCAGTATTTTTTGCTGTACTTTGCCTTAATTCCAGATTGATTACGTTTGAATAAAAGTGTGGTGTTATGGTCTTGTCAAGGTCAACATTTTCACCCTCTCCTGCGTTTGAAAACTGATCTGTTCCTTATCACCCTTTCATTTCTCTTTCTCACTGCTAAATCAATAGAAACTTTAGAAAATAGAACACTAAAAGAACAAATACACCTGGTCAGAGTATATAAGTTACTATTAATTCTTCCTTTTTCTTCACAGGAGAAAAACCTTGGCTGGAAGAGGACTGTGAGGACATCATGACTCCTCAGTGTCCTGCTAGGTAACAGACTTATGTTTATAAATGAGATGGCTCTGTATCAAGATCTCAATCAGGCTAATATCATTAACTCAAAGCTTAGAAATTAGCATCTCCATCTATAGTTAATGAGGCTTTATAGGCACATTGTGTGTGTGTGTCGACAGTATATGGTTACCAAATTTTGGTATAAAACTACATTTTGTTTCCTTTGAAAACGATCCTAATGTTTGTGTCCCGAAGTCCCATGCTGCAAAAGTTAGCCATAGACTTCACAGTGATTTTGTATGAGGGAAACTGGTTTCTGTTATGTCTTATGGTCTTGAATAAATTCATAAACCTAATGGTCATGTTATCCAGCATGATATGAGAATGATCCAAAAAGGATCTTGTTGTTCATTGGAAGGATCTCTGACAAAGACTCTTTGCAAACTCTTCGCACAAAGGAGATCTTCAGGGGTGCGTTTCCCTAAACTCTATTGGTAACGACAGAACTTGTGACCATAGTTGTTTTTGGGAAACGCACCCCTGGTCAGTATCACCAATTTACTAATAGTGGCCTAGAAATAGTGTTCACTTCATATCATAACATTTCTTTGTTGTAAATTGTCAGCATCCTAAAACTTTGTGTCTTTCCGGGTTTAAAAGAGCTTGGACTTAAGGTCATTGCACACTGAGTCCAAACTTTTCACGTGTGTTTTTCAGTTTTTTTGTATTCCTCTTTCCTATCAAAATGCATGCTACGAATGTGAAAATGCAGAAATGCTAACCTGATCCGAATTTTTTTTATGACGGACGAAAGTTTCGGAGCGTGAGGTTGTATTTATTTTTTAACGTGCAAAAATTTCAGACTCAGTTGTGCAATGACCTTTAGACTTTTAAATGGCACTGTATATAAATACATCTATTTAGATGCACAGAAACGTGTTTAGGCGTGTGTGTGTTTATGTCTGACTCTGGGTAAATGGACTGTGTGGTCAGTGTTGTTTTTCCATTAGCTATAATAAACGTACTCTGACGTAGCCTACATTCAGCTTTGGTTTGGGTGGCTTAAACACAAATAGACAACTTAATGAGCCATGTGCTTTAACTTAACCATTTTTGCTGCCATTGCATCTCATTAGGAAAAAACGAAAAGAAACAAAAACATTATGGGGAGCCATTTACCTATACTGAAAATAATAATAATATCTTATTTTAATATAGTTTGAAATTGAATTATCTTACAGTGAAGTAATGTCTTTATAATGTATTTTTTTCAGTTTTGAGGGAAATGGTTAAGGATGTTTGGTGGGTCTTTTAGAGGATGTTTGAATGCTAATGTAACTTTACAGTGTTGTCATTAGAGTCAGACAAATTATATTAGAAGGATATTGCACCTTTTGTAATATTTTTGCACTTAAAGAGTCTGTTAACCAAAAGCTGTATGATCAAAATGCAAAATACAAATAAGTTTTATAACGTCAAAAGTTTGCTTCTTATTAGGAGTTTCTGTTTCAAGTCTCTGAAGTAATGCATGTTCTTCGCTGTTATTCTGGTTGTTGAATTTGGCATTTTGGGTGTGACAGGTTGCTTTGGGCTTTGCCTGTAGACATACATCAACATCTGCTGTTCTCTGGGTGAAACTTTGCTCAAGTTTCCTATTGCTATTTTTACCCATGGGCACTTCAACTGAAAAAGGAAACTACTTTATTCCATGGCATGACAAGCATTTCTAAATACGTCGTATTTTTCTGTAGGTTTTCTAAACCGCCGCTGCTTCTGGTGTCTCTGGATGGATTTAGGGCAGGATACATGGAGGCCTACAGCAGCCTGCTTCCTGTCATCAACAAACTCAGTATGTCACATTCACTCAGAGTCTGACCCTGGCTGTGGAATAATGTCTGTCATATCTGTTAGGGGCATATAATGAACATTTTTAATAGACTTTTGTTTAAAATATCTTAACATTTGTCAGTCTGATAAATTAATTAGTCAAATTCATCTTATAAGAGAATTGGAGTATTAAAACCAACTGAAACATCTCTTCATAAAGTGAAGTAGGATGAAGTATAATACTCGCCATACTGTAGTTGGTCTAAACTAGGGATGCACGATATTTATCGGACATATAAATTATCGACCGATATGAGAGAAAATGACGTCATTTTTATTGCTCCGATAAATAAATTAAATCCGATAACTAGATCCGATAAAGTATGCTTGCTGGTAAATCAATCAATCAGTCTGATTTATCTGAGATTCATCTTCTTTCCGAGTGCAAGTGATTGCAGCTTTAAACTGCAGTGACTCTCGGCATGTGTTGTGCTCATGACATTTGCGAACATGTCTTCGCCGGTCTGGAAGTTTCTCGGTGGCAGAGGAGGACAATGCCATTGCTATTTCCAACGCATGTTCAGCAAGGATTCCGAAAGGAGGAAAAAAGGCATCAAGTAGGGTTGTGACAGTGAGGAAATTTTCCCACTGGTTAATCGACGTGTGTCAACACCTTACCGGTATCACCTCGGTGGATGGGGGGTGGACGTCGTTTGAGTCTTCTCTCTTTTCCTCGCTTTCCTTCGGTTTTAAATAGCTTGTAAGCTCTGTGCGCGGTTTATTTTCACTTTCAAATTAGTGGCAATTCGGCGTCAAGCAGTAACTTACCTAACAAATTTGAATGAATTTTCTAGTTGTTCATGATTTACTGGATAAAGATTAATAATACTTTATATTGGATAAAGTACTTTAAAAAAAATATTGTTTACTCATAAATTTTATGTGATAAAATGTTGTAGAGTTTGACATAACTAGAAAATGTAACTATTAAAACGTTTAAGTTTCCCCATGGCATTTTAAAGTCTTATTCACTTGCATGACTTTTCCAGGTCTAGAAGTCATGTTTTAAAAATTTGGCTACTTAATATATCCAGATTTTCCAAGACTGTGTTTTTTGGTTGTTTTGTCTTATTTAAAAAAAGTCATCTTAAATCCCCTTTGGAAGGTTTTTGAGGTGGGCCTTGGCCCCCTGGTTGTGAACTACTGGTATAAATTGATGTAAAAAAACAAAAACAAATCTCATCTTGTTTCTTCAGGGAAATGTGGGACCTCCACACCGTATATGCGGCCTGCTTATCCCACCAAGACCTTCCCAAATCATTACACCATAGTGACAGTAAGTGACAGGTAGAAATTAAGCCACAATTGCTCTTGAAGAACTACATATACATGTCAAAATGTAATGGTAGTTATCGTTTTTGTTTCTTTAGTAGACAGTTTTATGTGTTTGATTTGAATGTACTGTTTACATCAGTGAAGATACGACTATCAGTTTTGATAAGTGTTCATTTTGGACTCTGGTTTTAGAGTAGCCTTCCAATTTATTATTTGAACCTCAGTAGTTGTTAGTTGTGCCACCCCTTTTTTGCAATTCTTATAAAAAATAGTCAATTACTGTTAGTTCCAATGGTTGCTTTATAGACCATACAAGTTATTTTGCTTTGCTTCTGTTTTCTAATGAGCGAAATGATGTTTTCATAAAATCTTTTTCGTTTGCAGGGTCTGTATCCAGAATCGCATGGAATTGTGGACAATAAGATGTATGATGTCACTCGCAATGCCTCTTTCAGTTTGAAAGTTGATGAGAAATTCAACCCTGCATGGTACCAGGGTGAACCAGTGAGTATAAGCACACGCATGCAACTTAAAAATCAATACGCACAGATTTAACACATTTGCAATAATATAGATTTGTGATGATCTGTTTAATAAAGATTAGAGAATTTTCTTGTGAAATCTTTAAACTCAATTTACATCCTCTCAGTTTGTATTTATTCATTTATTTTGAAAGGTCTGGATAAGAAACTTAACTGATAACTGATTTGGATTTAGAGGGTAAATGTAAAGACAATTAACCATGCTTAATTACCATACTCTAATGGAAATGTTGTCATTACCATTAACAGCTGCCTACTGCCCATGACATTAAAATGAGACACAACAAGATAAAAACACTGCTTGTCAGGATACCAACACTATTTTTATGCTACTGTTAGTGCTGGGATCCAGTGTAACTCTTCCTGTTTTTGGTTCTTGTGGGTTAGTTTTCTGGAGTATAATGTCAGTAGTGTCTAATTTCTGTTTATAATCCTGGTGTGGGATCCTGGCACCTACTGTACGCTCCAGAAACAAAACCCACTTGGCCTCAGTTTGTGTTTCTGTTCGCCATGTGCTCCTCTCACCCCGATCTTTCATTTGCTCTGTGACTAGTTCATTTGCCTCACTTGTCAGATGTGATTTTCTTCCCATTTTATTTCCTATGTGTACTCTGTACTGTGCTTGTTGGTTTTGGGTGGGATCTGTATGTGAGCACTGTTTTCTGGTTGTTTCCACCAGATTCTTCTGGCACAGTGTTTGCAGTCATGTCCTATTCTGTCCTGCCCCTCCTTTCTTTATCATTTTGGTTTGTTTTGATTTCTCATGGGTTATTCTACCTTAAGAGCAAATAGTACAGCCAAATTAAGAGCAGACTTGGATAAAAATGAACGAATTACCCAGCCCCTAGTGTGAACAGATTTGTTTTCTTAAATTATATTTATGGTTTGGTTCAAACCTTAAATGTTCTAATGTAATATCAATTAACAATATTTATTTTTACCAAAAACAAAACATTCATGCAAAGCTTATTTATTATAAAGACCATATTTAATCAATGTCATTGACATGCACCAACATCCACAACAAATATCAGAATCAGAATCAGAATTAGCTTTATTGCCAGGTATGTTTACACATATGAGGAATTTGTTTTGGTGACAGAAGCGCCACAGTGCGACAGAATGACAGCGACAGGACAGGACACAGATAATAAAAAAATTATGTACAAATATACAAAATAGACAATGTGCAAAATAGCACAAACACAATATACAAAATAGACAATTCGGCATGTACAGGTATGTTAGGTGCAAATTTGAAATGTAATAAGTATGTGTGTTAAATAAAAAAAAAAAGTAGTGTTTTGTGTTGAAATGTTCATGAGATGGATTGCCTGAGGGAAGAAACTGTTCCTGTGCCTGGTCGTTCTGTTGCTCAGTGCTCTGTAGCGTCTACCAGATGGCAACAGTTCAAAGAGGGATTGTGCTGGATGTGAGGGGTCCAGAGTGATTTTGCCAGCCCTTTTTCTCACTCTGGATAAGTACAGTTCTTGGAGAGTGGGGAGGGTTGATGATTCGCTCAGCAGTTCGGACTACCTTCTGTAGTCTTCTGATTTGGTAGCTGAGCTGAACCAGACAGTTATTGAAGTGCAGAGGACGGATTCAATGATGGCAGAGTAGAACTGTTTCAGCAGCTCCTGTGGCAGGTTGAACTTCCTCAGCTGGCGAATGAAGTCCACGATCATCTCCACTGTCTTGGGTGTGTTGAGCTCCAGGTTGTTAAGACTGCACCAGACAGCCAGCTCTTTAACAGACTTGTCACCGTCCTGAATGAGGCCGATGACTGTGGTGTCATCTGCAAACTTCAGGAGTTTGACAGAGGGGTCCTTAGAGGTTCAGTCATTGGTGTAGAGGGAGAAGAGCAGTGGGGAGAGAACATAGCCCTGAGGAGCTCCAGTGCTGATCGTACGGGTGTTGGATGTGTATTTGCCCAGCCTCAGTAGCTGCTTCTTGTCTGTCAAGAAGCTGGTGATCCACTGACAGATGTAGGTGGGCACGGAGAGCTGAGTTAGTTTGGGCAGGAGGAGGTTTGGAATGATGGTGTTAAAGGCTAAGCTGAAGTCTACAAACAGGATCCTCACCTAAGTCCCTGGTCTGTCTAGATGTTGCAGGATGTAGTGCAGTCCCATGTTGACTGCATCATCCATAGACCTGTTTGCTCTGTAGGCAAACTGCAGGGGGTCCAGTAAGGGTCCAGTGATGTCCTTCAGATAAGCCAAAACCAGTTTTTAAAATTACTTCATGACCACAGATGTTAGAGCCACAGGTCTGTAGTCATTAAGTCCTATTATCTTGGGTTTCTTTGGGACGGGGAGGATGGTGGAGCGTTTGAAGCAGGAAGGGACTTCACACAGCTCCATTGATCTGTTGAAGATCTGTGTGAAGATGG
This sequence comes from Barbus barbus, assembly GCF_936440315.1. Classification (NCBI taxonomy): domain Eukaryota; kingdom Metazoa; phylum Chordata; class Actinopteri; order Cypriniformes; family Cyprinidae; genus Barbus; species Barbus barbus. The sequence goes on from NC_136742.1 coordinate 7,897,705, forward strand.
GGGCCAGCTGGTCAGCACAGGATTTCAGACAGGCTGGTGACTTTACTGCATGTATTTCAAGAGTGTGTTGGCCCAAAGCAAGCTTGGAGTCTTCAGCTCATTATGTTCATACAAACAGATATTGGTCCAGAGCATGGGATGCTGGTGTTTCCAGAAGGCTTCTTACTTAGCCTAAACTAACAAGGTTTCCTTGATCAATCAGAAAGCCTAAACCAACCTAAACCAACTTGGAAATTCATTAATGCTGGAAATCATTGTTAACCCAATAAAAAATATGCTGTTCAATTTTGGAAATGTCACAATCAGTCTTGGACTGTGACCATTATAATTTTTAAATAATACATAATTACACAATTCTGACCCATCAATTTGACCATAGCTATTGATGTATTTTAAGAGATTATCAACCCAGAACAAATTTTGAGTCTTTAGCACATTAAGTAAACAGGAGTTGGTCCCCAGCATGGGATGCTGGTTTCTCCAGTAGGCTTCTTAGCTAGAACAAGCAAGGTTTCCTTAATGAATAAGCTTCATCAGAAAGACAAATTCTGGTTGACCATCATGTTTAGCAGTCAGACCTGAATGTGTCCAGAAATCTTAGCAAATCCAATGCAAAATATGTTTTTTTCAGAAATGTCACAGTTGGACTTGGACTGTGACCATCATAGTTCTTCAATAACACACCCTTTCATATTCCTAGTTGACGAGTCTCACATAGGCACTGTTTGAAGTCCTGATGTTATTTTGGATTACACTCTTCTGGCCAAGGGTCAGAAATATCTGGTACCTGATGGAGCAGCTCCTGCTGCTGGTGATGTTTCATCAAATACTCATCTGAACTGCCAAGATTAAGAGTGATAGAGTGGAACGTTCTTCAAGTTCATGTGGTAGAATTCTTCCAGATTTATTGCTGTATCAGGGTGGAACGAAAGATACACCCATCCTCTGGCTGCACCCTTATCATCTTTCTCTTTAGAGTTCGCCAAGATAGCCGTTTGGGGTTAATGCAGATGTTTAACTCATATGGTGCAACCAAATTAAGAGCATACGTGGATTCAAAATTACAAGTGATTACTAATTACTAACCCTAGTGTGAACTTCACATCATAATTTAAGAAGGACCTTTCAAATTACTTGTGCAAAACGCAACATATGTTGCTGACCTTACCATCTATTTCAGACTTGGAATCTTCTGCTCATGTAAACAGATGTTGTCCAGGCACCTCCTTTTTTATGTATTTGCGTATTAGATCGGCCCTACGGGCATATAGGGTGCCTTGGAACTCTCAACTGCCTGTTCATCCTTTGCGCAAACTAATCCTTCCTTCTGAGGAATCTCCCTCCTCTGCTTCAGTCATCTATCTCTTTCTTCTTGAGCATTCATACAAACCTTTATCTATTACTACTGTTTGGGCTAAGGATCTTAATGAGGATGTGCATGTTTTATTTTCCGATCAGGTATGGGGTATGTTTAAATTGTCTTCTAAAAACCCTAATCACCAAATGTTTAACACTGCAACCTATTCACATTTGCAATCAAATGGACAGCAAATGGTCAAAAAATGCCAGAGCTCAAGGTGTTTCTGTGGTGGGCAGCTGAAATCATGAAAATCCAAGATCTATAGCAGTTTTTGTTTTCCTGATTAACTTTCCTATATCCTAGTTGGTGATGGACAGGGTTTCTGAAGTTCCTCAAACTCTTCACTGGGAACACAGGTCCTTCTGGTTGATCCATGCACTTTTGCTTTCCCCGTCCATGGTGCTGAAATGATGCAGTGTAAAACTTCTAGCATACTGGGATTTGTTTTTGAAAAGAGGCAGCTATTGGCATTTGAGACTCAAACTAATGGTCATCTAAATGTGTGAGGCATTCACATTCAGTGGTAGCTTGTGTTACATTGAAGACTGGGTTAGTATCCATCCTATTGGCTTTTACAGTAATTACAGAGACAAGCTTTGTGGTTTGATTGTAGGCGTGCTTACTTTACTTTTTAAAGCTTCTTCATGACCATATGTACTTTGCTATAGTAGCGACCATTTTAGTTTCTAATTTTGTCCTTACAAATGAACTGTGATTGAATGAAACAGGATTGCCAGTTCCTCAACCCAGGGTGATTATAGTCAACAAAAACTCATAACATCATAATATCTTCATCACTTGAAATAAAATACATAATAATAAAATATATAAATCACTGTATTTGTACTGAGTCTCTCTCTCTCTCTTATCTCACTTTTTTGCCGATGTTTGTTTGCTTTTGTAATTGTTAGTGGTGTTTTATCTTTTGTGCGCTGCATCTTTTGTCAGCACTTTCATTCAGTTCTTCCTGTGATTGTCTTTAGGTTTGGCTCACAGCCATGAAAAACAAACTAAAAACAGCTACTTTCTTCTGGCCTGGATCCGATGTGAAAGTCAATGGACATTTCCCAGATTACTGGGTGAAGTATGACAGGTGGATATTTACAATACCTAACTGTTATTAACTGGATTTTAGGTTTGATTTAAGGGTTGTGGGGACTGACTATGACTGGCAATTAAGACCAACACATTATATAGGTAATGACTCTGGATCTGGGCTTCTGCTGAATTCAATAGAAGATTAGAAGGGCTTTTAGAAACAGCCATCAAAAATGTAGTTCAATTTTGAACCAACAAACTAGTTAAATGGATGATATCATTTTTCTTTCTTTAGGAACATCTCCTTTGAAAAGAGGGTGGCAAAAATCTTTGAATGGTTGCATTTACCTGAAGGAGAAAGGTAATGTTTTTTTTAATGTTTATTTTTTATTTTTATTACTGTTTTGGCCTACACTGTAAAAACGGTAACTTACAATTGTTAAGGTAAAGAGCTATTTCTACCTTATTTAGCTCATAAAAATGTGTCAATTAATGTATTCAGGTTGATTAACTGACATTAAATACTATTTTGACTTGAATACAGTAAGTTAATTTAGATGTTATTTTTAGGTTATTTTTTAATTTACAGTATATTCACTCTGATTTAGGCCAGACTTTTACACCTTATACTTCGAAGAGCCTGATTCTGCAGGTCATCGACATGGACCAATGAGTAGCCAGGTAAACTGAAGACAAACCACATGCAGAAATAATTGACAAACTTCAATGTCAGTTTAGTTTGGGGGCAAATATCTGATGTAGGATATGAAACATTAAATGAACACAATCATTGTTATTTTTTGTTGACAAAGTTTTTTTTTTTTTGGGTGTTAGCGCTCATAAATTGTTCATAATCAGTAGGAATTCCCCTGCTTTGGATTCTACTGATGAAATGTTTGCAATTCAAATTATGATGGATTTCTGCATTACAGGTAATTGAGGCTTTACTGAATGTCGACAGGCTTATTGGGATGTTGATGGAGGGTCTCAAGGAAAGACAGTTGCACAGATGTGTCAACCTGGTTCTGGTCTCTGACCACGGTGAGTACTGTGTGTCTTTCCTTTACACTTTAATTTGAACATGAGACCAAATTTGAGCTTAAACGTGTATTGGCAACTGCTACAGTATAGCTGTATTTCAACTTAAGTCAAATTTATTTGTATAGCACTTTTCACAATACACAGTGGGTCTCATTCACTAATATGTTCGTACATACATGAATTTGTTCTTAACAGCTAGTAAATTATTTTGCTGTATATGATGGAAAGTATTTAAGATGAATTTTTTATATAATGTATGTATGGATTATATAATACAATTACTGCAACATACTTCAGTATAATTATAGTCGTGTTAGGATGAAATATAACGTTTTAACACTATTATAAGGCTTACAGAGTAAGTGCTTTTTGTGTATGTGTGGTTTCAGTTGTTCCTATATTTTTTTCGTAAACTTAGAATTAATTTTATTATGTAATTTTTTGGTGAATTGTGATTTTGTCTTAAAATTCGTACACACGTTCGTACACATTTCACGCACAATTTTGCACATATGCATGCTTAGTGAATGAGACCAATTGTTTGTAAAGCAGCTTTACAGAAAAGTAATGAATGTTGATGTTGACAATATCTTCATGATTTATATAACATAGTTTACATTTTGCAACGATACAAGCAATTCAAACAGCTGAGATTTGCTTTATGAAATGTATTGCATTGCTCCTGATTGCATACCTGATAGTGTACTGTATATGCAGATAAAGTTGGATATAATATATATTCAACTTTATATAGAATCTAAAAATATAAAATCACAAAAGTATTTTTTTTTTTTTATCTGATATGAACATTTACCAAATGTCACAGTCAGTCAGACATTAGTAAATATTTATTGGACTTATGTATTCCCAGTTTTTATGAAAACAATTGCAGTCTGCAGTCCAATAAGTATTAAATCTGGCCATGTTTGTGCCACTGTAATATTAGAAGATTTTTATTTTTTTTTGACAATTTGGATTAGACGGTGTTCCATAAAGCATTTATCTATTATCAATTTAAAGAGAAACGTACTTCTCCACCCAAAGGCACCCAACACTTGAAATAACATAATAAAAAAACGTATTTTATTGCAGCCGGTTGCATTATTTTATTTCATTTAGTTTAACTTGCTGTAGTAAAAAAACTGAAAAAACAATATAGACATTTTAAAAAATAATAAAAATGACATACAACAAAAACACTAAAACTTAAAATAAAAACAGAAAATATAAAAATAATAACTAATTTAAAAAATAATAATAGTATCTCAATGATACGAAAATAACACCCCCTGTGGGCACAGAAGTTCTTCAGCAGTGACATCTGCTTGACGTGTGTCTTCATTTGTGATGGGGGCAAATTAAAGGCGAGTGGGATTGCACATGTGTCTCCTGACCTTGGAGTACGCCATGAGGCCTGCTAGCATGCTAATTTTGACTCTTGGGTTTTTAATTTTCTGTTTCGCTCTGCCTTTGTGGTTGGAGTGATCGTGAATACATATTGAGTTTGTATGTTTTTTATGTGCTGAACTTCTGTTGCATCACTGATGTTTAATTAGTACTCGCTCAAGAATATAATGAAAGACGTGGAGGTTTGGCTGTAAGCCTTACTGTCAGTAAATTATATGCTTTTTTGACACTTCATTGAGAGGAAAAAAAGTTGGATGTTATAATACGCTGTGAATTGCTACAATGAGAACATCACTTGAACTTAATGTTTTTAATTCAGTAGTTTACCCAAAAATGTACTCACTTCTTTTACTTAGAAAGAGAATTCATTCTGGTTTGGGTGAGGAAATCATGATAGAATTGTTTGGGTGAACTATTCCTTTTAGCACAACTGAATGAGCAATCTGTGAAATATAGTTCATTTTGAATGCTTGATTTGCAGGGATGGAAGAAGCGTCATGCAAGAAAGCGGCGTATGTCTCTAACTATCTGGAAAACATCGATGACATAACTGTCATCCAGGGTCCTGCAGCGAGAGTCCGTCCCAAACTTTCGCCTGATGAATTCTTCTCCTGTAAGCAGACAGATTTGACCCACCACACGTCTTTGTATTTGAGAGTTTCTTCAACTATAGACACTTTTGTGCCATAGCAGTTCATTTTTATTTATTAAAACTAGCAGGTTTGTGGGATAAAGGTTGCATTAGCTATAAAATGGCTCATGGTTAATTTTTGCTGGTTTTTGTATATCAGTGATATCATATATATATCATATATCAATATATTTGCTGGTTTTCAATATCTATTGAACCATTTCAATATCTGTGTAATGTGACATGAATTTATATACATTTTTACACAAATTTCAGCTAATTTCCACTGTGACCAACAATTTTGTTCCTAGTGAAGTTTTATCAAAAGATAGTGTACTTGTTGTACAATGACCATAGTTGAAGAAACACCCATATAATGTTATAATGTTTTGTCCATTAAATGTAAGTCAAAGGATCCATCTCTTCTCTTTTCCTGTATTCATCTGGCAGTTGATTATGAAGGTCTGGTGAAAAATCTTTCGGTACGGCCCTGTCACAACATCTCCACACCTCAATTACATACCGTATCTTCCACTTAATCATGTTGAAATCTTCATTCTGTCCTTTTTTCTTTCTGTGTTTGAAGTGCAGAGAACCTGATCAGCCGATGAGGCCGTATCTAAAGGAGCATCTGCCCAAACGGCTTCACTTTGCCAGTAACATCCGTATAGAGAGAGCACATCTCTACATGCAGCCCGGCTGGCAAGCAGCACTGTGAGTTTGAGTTTTGGGATGCTTGTCATGTTAAAATGAATGCTCAAAAATAAAATTGGTCTAAATTTAAGATGCAAGTATTTGAATTGCATATAAAATGTCCATCCATTTGGATTATGCATGGGGGTTTATGTTGAAACTGCAAAATCCCAATGTATATTAAACTTAATGTAATTCATATTTGTCAGTTATGCAAAAAAATTAAAATAAATGCACATAAATTAAATACACATTTCTTTCAACCTCATACATTTTAACTAACTGTATATTTATTTTTTTATAGGTAGCCATATGTTCTTAATTTTTACTGAAAAAAAGATATATGTTGATTCTAATTAGAATAAATGCAATTTGAGAAAAACAAATGCATACATACACACACACACACACACATATACAATCACATTGATGCTAATAGATGATAATATATTAGAATTAAAAAATATATATGCATAGAAATGCACATCACATTAAATTTAGTTTATGCTAAAATTGTGTAACCAAATAAATATTTTTTTTATTTGCAATTCAAATTCATAAATTGTAAATCTAATAAATAATCGTTAAATATTTTTGAGTGTATAATGAAAGAATGTAATATCCCTATAAAAAAGTGATAATGCGTTTATAAATCCAGATGAGTTTAACCTCTAGAAGTTTTTGGTTTTTGATCATTCTGCAAACTTTTCTGTTCTTAAAAGGTAACTAGAATTTGATCGAAGGCATTTGAAGATTCTCAAACTGGCATTTTCACAGTATTTTTCTCCCACCTTGATCTACAGCAAACCAAGTGAAATTAAATACTGCAGGGGCGGCTTCCATGGTTCAGATAATGTCTTCAAGAGCATGCAGGTTGGTCTTTAAAACACTTTCATATTCAAGGCACATGTCTTGCGTAATAAAAGTGAACAAATTGCACATTCATCTTAATAGTGATGCTATAGCAGATGTTTGTCTGATGTTACCAATAGATTGGCTTTACCCATCTAAGAAACATAATCATGTTTCATCATAATCAAGTACTTATTATTACTTGTTTGTCTCAATGCCTTTGAAAAACATTTTTCTTTTGAAGAAGAGTATGGTTGGCAGTTGCCAAACATCAGTTCTCCATTACTTCTCATGGTGTTTTCTTCTCTTTCAGCTTCGCTTCCACACCATCAACATACACCCTTAACCACTAAATGAAGCATTATCCCTTAAATCCAGAGAAAATATTTCTTAAATCTGTCATAGACACCAGTAAACATTTCTATCTTCAGTTTCTGCTTCAGGTTCTGTTCAAAGGCTTCTGTGCTGCAGTGTAATGAGGTTTAGTTGACCAAGCATTTTGATGGGGATTATACTAAATTCATTATTAAATGATCGGAGTAAATTCCCATGAAGGGGATTATGATCCCTAGGGTCTTTCCACAAAAACTGAGAAAAATCCAGACATGCCCTTTAAATGAACTCTCAGCTATTGAATATAGCTTCTCTGTGCCAGATTCACACTTAGTGGTTCCTTCAAACTGGAAGGTGTTCAGATGCAGTTTTAAACACACGCTCAACCCACACATTGGACCTATGACAGAGTCTAGTTTATGTCTGTGACGCGTGTGAGTTTCCAGCCATCTGCGCCCCCTTGTCTATGTGGTTGTCTAGGAATGTCTAATGCATCTGACTTTACAAAAACCTCTTACAGGAACTCTTATAAGGCAACGGTCTAACTGGTTGAGGTAAATTGCACAAACTAGTCACAACCACAGGGATGGTTATTATGACAAGAGCTTTACTTTAGGCCATCTTAATAAAGTGAAATCTCCTGTTAGGAGGAATGAAGATCATTTTCATCTTTGTGACTCTGTGTCAAGGAAATGAGATCAGTCTAGTTTCTAGTCCTCAAATGTTTCAGCCAGAGGCGAGTGGAATGTGTGTCTCTCAGCGACTGCAAATCAAAATAAGTGCTTTTAGTTATTTTTAACTGTGGTCTGTGTTTTTGGAGCTGTCGTGGGTGTTTTGTTGTCATATCCAGGGGCCCCAAATAGTACTTGGACTCTAAAGCCGCACTTAAAGAGGTCTAATTTTCATCACATTAGATAACGTTAAGTGGCACCTGCAAATAAATAACCTTTTCTCAGAACCATCTTCTCTCTTTTTTAATGAAATATTAGGCAAAATGTTCGACAAACACTCTTTCAAACTTGAAGACTACCAAATGGTGTGATTTAATGAATGAAATGTAACTGTTTACAGGCAATTTTTATTGGATATGGACCAGGTATCCATTCGAAGGCGAATGTGCTTCCCTTTGAGAACATTGAAGTCTACAACCTCCTATGTGGTAAGTTTATTTTTCTGTGAAGTATCATGAAAGTTTGAAAGAGTTCCTTTAATCATATATCATTGACATCCCGGTAACACTTTATTTTGATAGTCCACTTTAGACATTCCACTAACAGTAAGTAACTGCAACTGCATGTCAACTAGCAGTCATTAGAGTATTAGTAGACTGTCTGTTTAAAGGTGCCATAGAATGCATTTAATACAGTATTTTAAATTGTTCTCTGATATCTACACAGAAGGTATGTGGCTTAGGTAAGGGCAAAAAATCTCCAGAAACGATTTTACATGTCCATTTACAACCCTAGGATTTCTCCCTAGAATGAAACGGTCTGTTATTGGCTTATTTGGCAGGGTCATGAATAATAATGAGCTCTGCTCTGATTGGCTGTTTCACAGTACGGCTCATCAGCAAGAAGGACGCACAGGGAGGAAAATATATATTTAAATACTTTCTCTCGCAGTTATATCGTCGGGTAATTATACTGTATATAAAACGCGGGCATCAGGGAGCCGTTATTAATATGCAGGGCATTGAAACTGCTTTTGAACGATCCATCGATCGCGTTATAGTTTCAAGAGACGCGATCACACAAACTATGATTACATTATGGAGCAACAGTACTTACCACACATTTCACAAGATCAGATGCTTGTCAGTGGTGCTCAGGATCTGTAAGTCATTCGCCATCATCCTCATCTCTCCTTACTGAGAGTGAAATCGTATGTACTGTAACAGGCTACCGCTAGCAAGGAGCTAACCATGTCCCTTTAGTGGCTCGTGTTATTTGCTTTCTGTGCCTTTCTGAATACAGACACCAACCCATCCCTGCACTTCACACCCCCTGCACGGCCTGGAACATAACATTTATTGTGTTATTTTCGCTGTTGTCCGCGCTTGTTTGTTTACAATACCTGCAGAGCTTCTGATGGTTCGGCCGGCTTAGAACAAGTGCGGGTTTATGCAAATGTTGGGGGCGTAGTGATCCTGACTGTTGCGTCACAGTCGGTGTTATGTTCTGATTCGCCTGTTTTTCAGTGGTCTTTTTTAATCACGAGATTTACATATGAAGGAGAAAACTATGGTGTTTGAGGCTCACTGTATGTCATTTCCATGTACAGAACTGTTATTATTTAAATATGCCAGGGTAAAGACAGTTTTTCATTCTATGGCACCTTTAATATCTTCTAACACTTTATTTTGATGGGTCCACAACATACAACATACTGACTATGAGAAACTTTGCAAGTATGTCAACTTATTCCACTGACCCTAAACCTACCCTACTGAGAGTTAGTAGACATGTAGTTGCAAATTAATGATAATTAGATGACATGTAGTTACAAAGTTACTTATAGTTAGTAGAATGTCTAAAGTGGACTATTAAAATAAAGTGTAACCGACATCCCTTCTCCGCTATTGACGTTTTTAAAAGTACGCTTAAGCATACTTTTAAAAAACAATATTAATTACATATTAATTGCAAATAAAAATATAATAGAGTTTAAAATTATATTAAACACACTTAAGTAGAACTTAAGTAATCTTTACATATAATTTCATATTTGCTTTTATTATCTTTTGTTAAAGTGTACAGTGTTGTAAAGTGTTACAGTGTACTTGCAAGTATTTATAGTAAGCTAAAATATAATGTAACTTCTATTGAAATGTGTGTGTCATGTATGTGAATACGTTTGTGAAAAAATACCTCTTTTATACACCTGTACAGATGAAGTGCAAATAGTGCATTTAGAAAAGAATAATATAAATTTATAACAATTAACTTGAAATGTAATATCAAATAAGACACTGCCATTAAAATTACTTAAGTGTACTCTCATTAAGTACACTTAAGTGGGCTATTATTTTATTAATATTATATTTTCTGCAAGTACAGTTGTTTAAAATATACTTTTAAGATTTGAAGTACACTACAAGTGCACATTCAATACAAAGCGTACTGTATTTATTTTAATAAGGTTGAGTAACTGCTGTTGAGATAAATGGGAAATTCATCCAAAATGTGCTGATGATTGCAGACATGCACTGTGTCTGATTCCTTCTCTTCATCTTTGATTTGGATCAAAGTGTGTAATGTGTTATTTAAATTATGATGATTATGTTCACACATTCTTTATCACTCATAAGTTTCTAAATCTAGTAGCATACAGTATACTAATGGAATGTGAAGTCTTGAGCTCATATTGGTTTACATCCAAGAGAAGTCTTGTGGGAAATTGTGCAGGACTATGAGAGTATTTTTTCCCGTCACCATCTCCGTCATTCACAATCACTGCCAAGGACTTAATGACCCACTTCGAGACAAAGTGGCCATCATTGGCAGCTTATTGTCTGGCACCTCTGTTGGGAAGTTACATAGTTAGTGACGCCACTAACTTATCTAAAAAAAAAATATCCTTACAGCCAAAAAAAGGCCATAATCAAACACCTTCATATAATAATCCATTCTTGTTAGAGAAGCAAGTCATTTTCTTTTCAGTGAATCACTTTGTTAAATGAACCAATTCAATAATTTTACGTCATTGTTTTGGTAGCAATCTAGCTACAGCATGATTGCAAGTGTGAACTTGCTTTTGTATGACAGTTCAATAAACAAGATATTTTGGTTACTTTAGTTACTGTCTGTTTCCTGTGGAGGCCCTAAGGGAACATGGTGATGGAAACATCTCTTTAAAACCTATAATTTCATAAACAAAGCCAAAGCATAATTAACTTGCTTGTGTCTAAGCAACATGCAATATTAATCCTTCAATGCTGAATGAATTGCTGATTTTGATTGAATTTGTTAAGTGAATGATTCAGTGACTCACTAGTCATCACCAACTGGCTGAAAGGAAACTAGAACTGTTTTATTTATTTCAATAACTTTACAATTAATTGAATGCTGAGGCTAATGCTGCTGTCCAACCATGTTTAAAATGTTGGATTAAAATATTGTTTTCCAGTTGTGTTTAGTGGAAACTGATCTTTTGAAAATCTGTTAGTGTAAAAAATTTAGGACGGGGACAGTTCAAATGATTGAGTTATGACATTCTGATTAAAAATGGCAAGGTCAAGTAAAAAAAATGTAGCTAACTAATTTTTAAAGTGTAGATTGACTAGATTAACTTGATTAACTTAAAATGAACCTGACAGGCTGCAGTTTTAAAGCTTCCCCAACATTGTTACATAATGTCTGGTTTTCTCACCCACTCTTCTTTTCTCTTCACTCTAGTTATATGTAAGCATCCCAACTGGGTATTTAGGACTACAAATAGTACCTGTCACTGGGATGTTTAACAGGATTTCCTACTCTTTTAGGCCGATGTCATCAAAATCTCACTATAGCAAGGCAACCCTGATGTTAGTGTGATGCTCCACCCAAAAATGAAAAGTCTGTCATTTTCTCACATTCCATTTATTTCTGACTTTCTTTCTTCTGTTAAACACACACACACACAAAACGTTTGAAGAATGTTGATAACCAAACAGTTTTAGTTCCCATTGACTTCAGCTGTATAATTTTTGTCTGTACAATGACAGTCAACGGAACCGTAACTGTTTGATTAGTATATGCTTACAGAGTTGTCATTTTTGGGTGGACTATCCCTTTAAAGCCTATCTTAAAGGGATAGTTCACCTAAAAATGAAAATTTGATGTTTACCTGCTTACCTCCAGGGCATCCAAGATGTAGGTGTCTTTGTTTCTTCAGTAGAATACAAACAATGTTTTTTTTACTCAAACCGTTGCAGTCTGTCAGTCATATAATGGCAATCAATGGGACTCACGGCTTTGAGAGGAAAAAAAAGCATACACAGAAAAAAAACTAATTAACCCTGCGGCTCGTGGCGATACATTGAGGTCTAAAGACATGAAACGATCAGTCTGTGCAAGAAACTGTACAGTATTTATAGTTTTTTACCTCTGATCCGCTGCACGGTCCAACTGTCCTGAGCGCGGTCACAACTGCCGGCACATGACACGTCTTCTTCTTCTTATAAGTGCATTACCACCACCTATCTCTCAAATGGGCCATTGACACTCTATCTACAATCCCAATTAGGAGTGTCAATGGTCAACGCCGGCAGTTGTGACCGTGCTCAGGACAGTTGGACCGTGCAGCGGATCAGAGGTAAAAACTATATAAATACTGTTCAATTTCTTGCACAGACCGATCGTTTCATGTCTTTAGACCTCAATGCATCGTCACGAGCCGCAGGAATTAATTTGGTTTTGTCTGTGTATGTTTCTTTTCTATCTCAAAGCCGTGAGTCCCATTGACTGCCATTATATGACTGACAGACTGCAATGGTTTGAGTTAAGCAGATAAACATAATATTTTCATTTTTGGGTGAACTATCCCTTTAACATAAAGACTGTTCTTACCAGTATTTGACAATAGCATGATTTTTGTATTGTATTGTAAGTAGTTTTGGCAAAAAGCATCTTCTAAGAACAGTGTATTCTTCTGTGTATGTCTCTTTAGATTTGCTGGGTATTCCTCCTGCCCCCAATAACGGCACCCATGGCAGTTTAAACCATCTGCTAAAGAACCCACCCCACCAGCCGGTGTACCCCGCAGAGCGCTCGGCACCATCGACATGCACCCCTGTTAGCAGCTCCTTACGGGACCCTCGCGGCTGCACCTGTGACTCTCTCACTGAGGCTGAGGTCAGCACTTTAAAAAGAGTAAAAGTAGAAATGACTTTGGTAACACTTTTGCAACCCAGGCTCATTCGAAATATGTGCCTCTAAATACATTTCTGCAACACTGTTATTACGTACCTTACTGCACGTTTCGCGGCAGTTTCGAAGTGAAACGTCCAGTGAGTGGCGCTAAAACGCAGGTTCAATACGTGACCCTGGCTCGTTTTTGTTGCGTTGATATAGGCACGTATTGCTGTGTTTGTATTACGTTGCTTCAGGTACGTATTGCAGTGGTTCATAATTCAAATATTCGGGGGGTCTTGCTAAAAGTTAATGCTCTATCGCGTTGAAAATATCCCCTACATGCTAAAATTAGGCTTTATTAATTAAAACTGTGGACCTGCAAATTATTTTTTGTGTGAAATGGAATAAAAGTTGTCTGAGTTTTGCTGCCTCTAGTGTTCATTTCACCTGGAAACTGCTGCGATTTGTGTGTATAGGTACGTTTTTTGAGTTCCCCTTCAATTCGGTCACTCAACATTGCTTTGGGAGAAATACATTTTCCTCGAATATTACTGAAGCCTTATTGAATCACACCAGTGAAACTGGCCAATGGCGTTCAAGCGCGCGAAATATGAGGGGGCTCGTCACTATATAAAGCAGCGCTTGTACGTCATCCATTCAATTTTTTCCTTCAGCAAGAAGCCTGTCAAAGAATCTACCACTCACCGTGATCTACACGCTGCAGCGGACGCGCCTTCTTCCCCTGCTGTGTTCCGGTAAGTGAGCTTCGGGCGAACAATGATGACCTCTCGCGATTGCCTCTCCTGTGTAGAGCCAATCGAACCCTCTGATGGCCACGAATCGTGCGTCTTCTGCCTGGGTCGCGCCCACGCAGAGGCGGCGCTTGGGGGGTCGGACTGCCCCCACTGCGGAGATATGAGTCTCCGGACTCTCAGGCTCCGTGTGGCCATCGTCCAAGGCGATGAACTCGCCCAACTAGCTCTGCCGCGCTCTTCCTCTGAGCCAAAGAGTAAAGTGTCGCGAGTTTCTAATGCGGATCTGTCCGGGTGGGGTGACGAGACCGTGCCGGCTCAGTGCCCACACGCTTCTCACCCCCCTCCTGCAGGTCCCCTCCCAGTGCGCTTCATGGCCGCTGATCTCCGCCCCTCCCCCAGCGCGCAAGATGTGGTGTCTTTCGGAGCCATGGAGGAGGATGATGCCATCTCGGTGGCAGCGTCTGCGAGAGAGGAGTGGTGCAACAGCCCACTGGATTACACTGCGCCCGGCAGTGACGCTGGGGACCTCCATCACAGTGATGTTGAGCTCCTACGCGTCCTGACCAAGGCGGTTGATGAGCTCGGTCTGGAGTGGGCGCCTCCTACCGAGCCGGCCAGAAGCCGTCTGGACGAGTGGTTCCTCCAGTCGGACAGCGGCCGAAAGGACACCCCGCGGAGACCAGGCCCCTTTTTCCCGGAGGTGAAAACGTCCCTTTTTCTGGACGCTCCCATGAATCCCTCAGGTCTCTTTGGAGCGGCGGTAGAGACGTTCACGGAGCGCTTCGTTGAAGCGCAGAAGCAATCGAAGGCCATTAGCCACTTCTTACCAAAGCGCGCTGGCGCGATCCCTCCTGCGCGTTCCCGCTCATCCTCAGCGCAGCGCGCGGGAAGACCGTTCGCCCCTCCTACTGCGGTTCGGCGCGAGCATGAGCCGGCGGTGAGGCCGAGACAACCTTGGCCGAAGCGCCGCCAGGGCTCGAAGGGCCAGAGACCCCGCCCTGACAGAGACAGCAGGCCACCGGCTACGGAATTAAAGCCGCGTTCCTGATGTTGTCTCTCGGAGGAGGAAAGCTACACTCAGCGCCGAAGACGAGCCACTGAGAAAGTCTGCTCGCTCCGCTGTGTGTGTTCACCACGCCCCCTTGCCTGTGGCGGGCGGCGAGAACAATTGTCATGTTTGTGTTTTGACTGTTCCACAGTGCAGTGCAATAAAGTCAAATAAAATACAAAAATCACCTCAATATCAGGGCAATTTTCCTCCTCTCACTCCCCTCTCCCCCATCACTCACTCTCACACTCGTGTGGTATTAAACTCCCCGCCCCCCAACGGCGAGTTATCCCTCACGGTGTGCAGTCCGCCTCGCCCGCTGTCACAGTTCACAGAAGCGTGGCAGGCACTGCCAGGGGTATCAGAGTGGGTTATGAAATCAATAAAGAACGGCTACACGCTTCAGTTCTTCCGCAGACCGCCCCGTTTCAACGGTGTGTTAATGTCCACTGTACGGGAGCAGAATGTCTCAGTTCTGCGAGAGGAAATTCACAACCTTCAAGCAAAGCGCGCTGTAGAGGCAGTCCCCTCTCACAGACCGCGAGAGCGGCTTCTACAGTCGTTATTTTCTGGTGCCAAAGAAAGACGGCGGGCTCCGCCCAATCTTGGACCTGAGACCGCTGAATCGCGCGCTTTCAAAGCGCTCGTTCAAAATGATTACGCTGAGACAAATCCTCTCACATATCAGAACGGGAGATTGGTGTATCTCCGTGGATTTAAAGGATGCTTATTTTCACATTCAGGTAGCCCCCCGTCACAGGCGCTTCCTGAGATTTGCATTCGAAGGGATAGCGTACCAATTCACGGTCCTGCCCTTTGGCTTATGTCTGGCCCCTCGTACGTTTACGAAATGCATGAATGCTGCTCTCTCTCCTCTGAAGCAGAGCGGAATGCGCATCCTAAACTAGCTCGACGACTGGCTAGTGTTAGCCCAGTCAGAGAGCGCGCTGCTCAGCGACAAACTCAGACTCCTCGCTCACGTTCAGAGCTTAGGACTGACTGTAAATATGCAAAAGAGCATGCTGGTACCGAGCCAGAACATCTCCTTTTTAGGAGTAGAGCTGAACTCAATCAAAATGCGAGCGCGTCTGTCGGAGGAGCGCTCACGAAAACTGATCAGTTCTCTCGCAGTCTTCAAACTAGGGCGTTCTCCCCCGCTGAAATGCTTTCAGAGGACGCTCGGCCAGATGGCTGCCGCCTCGACAATGTGCAATCTAGGGCTCCTACATATGCGTCCGCTTCAGCTCTGGCTAAAGAGCCGGGTGCCACAGAACGCATGGCGCACGGGCACCTTGCGCATCAAAGTGACGCGCGACTGTTTGCATACGCTGAACCCTTGGCGCGATATGACTCTATATCGCCGGGGTGTTCGTATTGGCCAAGTGATCAGGAGAAAGAATGTCACGACAGATGCATCGAGTACGGGTTGGGGAGCCGTATGCGATGGCAGACCAGCCTTCGGGACGTGGTCAGAAACGGAAAAGTCATGGCACATAAACTGTCTGGAGCTCCGTGCTGTGCACCTAGCGCTCGAGTGCTTTCTCCCAGACATTCTTCACCGTCACATTCTCATCAGGACGGACAGCATGACAGTGGTAGCGTTTATAAATCACCAAGGCGGTGTGAACTCACGACCACTGCTGCAGCTGGCGAGAGACCTCCTTCTGTGGGCAGATCGACACCTCCTCTCCATCCGGGCAGTACATGTCCCCGGACGCCTGAACTACGGCGCGGATTTATTGTCGAGGGGCGGGATAATCCACGGGGAGTGGAGATTACACCCTTTGACAGTCAAAATGATTTGGAGTGTATTCGGCAGGGCGGAGGTGGATCTCTTCGCATCAGCAGAGAACACTCACTGCCCGCTGTTTTATTCACTGACACACTCTCCCCTGGGAGTGGATGCACTAGCTCACAACTGGCCGAAAGTACGCAAGTATGCCTTTCCTCCGGTGAAACTTCTGCCTCGCGTGCTTTGCAAAATCAGAGAGGAAAAGGAATCTGTTCTGCTAGTGGCACCGAAATGGCCCAATCAGCCGTGGTTCCCAGAACTGGTGGAGATGCTGGTAGCCCCCCCGTGGACTATCCCACTGAAGAGGGACCTTCTCTCTCAAGCACAAGGGACGATTTGGCACCCAAATCCGGAGTCATGGAGCCTTCATGTCTGGCCGCTCGACGGAGCTTGCCAGTAACAGATGCGCTTCCTCAGCGCGTGCTGAACACAATATCAATAATCCTTGTCTTCCTTCAAGAGCGATTTGATAGCGGTCGTATGCCATCCACATTGAAAGTGTATGTGGCCGCTATAACAGCCTTTCACGCGCACGTCGAAAATCGCCCGATCGGCAGAAATGACCTGATCATACGGTTTTTAAAAGGAGCAAGAAGGCTGAACCCTCCTCGCCCTTCTACTCTACCCACTTGGGACTTGACGCTAGTGCTTGACGCTCTCACGGGACCCCCGTTCGAGCCCATACAATCAGCGAGCTTGCGAGCGCTCTCTCTCAAGACAGCGCTCCTGCTCGCGCTGGCCTCTGTTAAGCGAGTTGGAGACCTACAAGCGCTTTCAATTGACGACTCGTGTATTGAATTCGGGCCAGGTGATTGCAGACTCACCTTGAAGCCTAGAAAAGGTTATGTGCCTAAAGTGCTTTCGACTCCATTTAAAGCGCAGGTCATATCACTATCTGCTTTCCGCCCCGAAACACCAACCGGGACAGAGCCGCTTAATACACTGCTGTGCCCTGTACGAGCGGTGCGTACTTATATCGAGCGCTCTAGACAGTTCAGACTCTCGGAGCAGCTATTCGTATGTTTCGGTGGACGTACAAAAGGACTGCCTGTGTCCAAGCAAAGGCTGTCACACTGGATCGTCGACGCAATTGCTTTGGCTTACAGCTCTAAAGGTGTGGAATGTCCGATAGGGGTTCGTGCCCACTCAACCCGTGGCCTCGCATCATCCTGGCCCGGGCAAATGGCATATCTATTCAGGACATTTGTACGGCGGCAGGCTGGTCGTCACCCAGCACTTTCGCGAGGTTTTATAACCTAGATGTGTCGTCGCTTGCCTCGCATGTGCTGTCAGTGCGAGCAGCGCACGCGCTTACTCAGCCATGATCTGAGATGTGTACCAATGGTTTCGACTAGGTCGTATACACCCTGTATAGACGCACCACCAATTCAATGCTGTCCCTATCAGTTTATCACAGTATTATGATATAGTTCACCACGTCTTCTAGGACTTGGTCACCATCATACCGGTACGGCTGTGCATTATAACATGATTTCATTGAAATTAAACAATTTCAACTAATCTATTTACTTTACTTTACTTTACTTACTTTTGTCATTTAGCAGACGCTTTTGTCCAAAGCGACTTACAAATAAGAAAAAGTAACTAAAACTAAAAAGTTACAACTCTATAAATACTATCTACCCACATATTTAAGAAAATAAAGAAATTAAATAAAATTAACACATGCATATAACAACAACATTTCAATAATAAACATATCAATGAAAAAATTAAATAAAAAGCTACTACTATCCCTTGCCGGTGTCCCTGCCCGGTGGAGTCGCACGGTAGAGTCGATGGTCTTTACACTCTTTACTTTTTTACTTTTGTCATTTAGCAGACGCTTTTGTCCAAAGCGACTTACAAATAAGAAAAAGTAACTAAAACTAAAAAGTTACAACTCTATAAATACTATCTACCCACATATTTAAGAAAATAAAGAAATTAAATAAAATTAACACATGCATATAACAACAACATTTCAATAATAAACATATCAATGAAAAAATTAAATAAAAAGCTACTACTATCCCTTGCCGGTGTCCCTGCCCGGTGGAGTCGCACGGTAGAGTCGATGGTCTTTACACTCTTTACTTTTTTACTTTTGTCATTTAGCAGACGCTTTTGTCCAAAGCGACTTATAAATAAGAAAAAGTAACTAAAACTAAAAAGTTACAACTCTATAAATACTATCTACCCACATATTTATATATATATCTATTTGTGAAAGCGCCGAAGCCGCCGCCATTTCACATTCTTTGTTTCACCGGAGTTAACTCCGCCCCTGATGTGACGCAGCATCGTCTAGCTGCCGCGCCCCTGACTTTACATGGTTTCGACTAGGTCCTGTAGACCTGAGCTGTGTTTACTAAGAGCGCCAATATCATTGCCGTTCTCATTACGGCTCCGAATGTGAAACTTGACATACTTAGTCGAGCTTGGCTCCATCGCTGTGACACGGCGGGATTTTATACGTTCCCAAAGCAATGTTGAGTGACCGAATTGAAGGGGAACGCTCTCGGTTACTCACGTAACCTCGGTTCCCCGAAATGAGGGAACGAGACATTGCTCTTATTGCCGTGTCACCGAGCTCAGGATCTTACAATGCTTAGTTGCTTCAGTCAAAGATTCTGAATGGATGACGTACAAGCGCTGCTTTATATAGTGACGAGCCCCCTCATATTTCGCACGCTTGAACGCCATTGGCCAGTTTCACTGGCGTGATTCAATAAGGCTTCAGTAATATTCGAGGAAAATGTATTTCTCCCAAAGCAATGTCTCGTTCCCTCATTTCGGGGAACCGAGGTTACGTGAGTAACCGAGAGCGTTTCGCAGAGATGTAGGTAGGGAATAATTCTCACTATTAACTAGTTGCTTATTAGCATGCCTGTTATTAACATATTGGCTGTTTATTATTACTTATAAAGCACATATTCTGCATGACCATATTCTACATCCCTAATCCTACCCAATACATATACTTAACAACAGCAGCAAATTAAGAATTTATTGAGGCAAAGTCATAGTTTATGGTTTGTTAATAGCGTGCATTGGACCTTAAAATAAAGTGTGACCATTATTTTTATATATAGGCCTTTTGAGCATCTTACCCCTAATCTTAACCACTTCTCAAAAATAAAAAAAACATGTAACAGGCAGATAAATGTGCAATCACAGGCGTTTATAGCAAAAAAAATGGCCATAAAACAGTATAACAGTATTACAAATTGTTGTGTTCCTTTTGAAGCCATGCAACATCTTTTATGAAGAGAGGAAAACAGAACGAAACTTAACACAGATACATCTGATTCAAAAGATAAATCCAAACTTTATCATGATGTAATTCGGCATGAGACATGCAAGAACCAATCAGATTTCACAATCAAGGTTGATGTAGTAGGCGGCAGTTTTTGAATGTGTTTGTGATTTGAGCATTATGTTGGATGGAGACATGATTGCTTTTGGGTGTGTTTCTTATAAAAATCAATTGTTTGGCTTAGAAAACTTGGAATATTTGGATTGTGATTAGCTGGTTTTGTTCTATATTGAGAAACGCTTAGGTTTAGGGGTAAGGGTCAGGTTAGGTACTCAGGAATGTCTAAATAGTAAATTATAAAAATTATTGGTGCTGTTTAAATTTAAAACCATACCCCAACATATGTCATCATGACAGTATTATTAATTGAAAATGAAAAAGGTGGTTAAAGTGGTTTTCAGTGCTTTAAAAAAGTGATCCATGAGTCCATATGTGACGTATTGTAGTTTGATACAAATCCATCTGTCGCTTAAGATTGAGTCAAATTAGCACAGATGCCAACAGGGACAGATGACATGCCCTTGTTCTCAAAAACCATGAACAATACTACACGAGGTAGAAGAAAATATAAATCCATACTACACTGATGTAGCATGAGATCACAAAGCCATCAAAATTCTATTGTTTATGCAATTTTATTTTCCCCTTTCACCTATAGTTTCGCAAGGTAATAATAGGTACTAATATGTACTTTTAAAGTACTAAATGTACATTTAACATACTAATATGTACAAATGTAAATAAGGTACAAATGTATAGTAAGGTACTGTCCCAGTCACAGTTTTGTACCCTTTCTTATGAGGGTGTATGCTATGTATATAATTTTGCATGTTGATGGATTAATGCAGGTCATGATATTACAAATAGATTGCTATGCCTGATTTTAAGGACATTTTTGAGCATTCTTTATTTGACTTGTTATGAGCCAAGACTAGTTCCCTTCAAAGGCCAAGCTTAAGTTTTAAATCAGATGTCTGCCGTGTTTTATGGTGTAATCCTGTGTCTTTGAACTGGCTGTTATTAGATGACTCACTCTTGAGAACAGGATGAGTTTCCTCGTGGTTCCACCCAAGGTTTCCTCCTTGAGGAGTTTTTCCTTGGTATTGTTGCTTTGTGTTTGTAACAGGGGATTTGAATCTGAGATGTGGTGACGGCTGTCATTATACAAATGATATTCAGTTGCAGAGCAACCAGAACTGCATGTTTGAAAGGCTTGGAAAGCCAATTATATTACCCTTTCCATATTAAATTCTTTCTTTCCCTTTAGCATTGCAGTTAATGTTGTTGCAGAATGGATTACAGTCTGTAGCTCCAAGGAATCTCTTGAGTTATGTTTGTTGTTTGTGTGTCTCTGTTGATCCATTTCATATATTAATTTTTGGCTTTGTGGTGTTGTCTAGATTTCTTAATTTTTTTCCTGTGGTTTGTTACAATCACATAGTTTTTTTAGTTTTTGAAAGAGAAGTGAGTCAAGCCACTTGTGCTTAACAGTTACAAATAATTTAGTGTCTCTAGTTTAAATATACACATAGTACACATACATGACTCTACTGCGGTCAGTAAATTGTTTATAAGAAAGCAATATTCTTATTCTGCATGGATGCATTAAATTGTATGTGTGTGTGTTGTTGCTTATTTTAATAATAAAAAATATATATATAAAACATTTCCCCAAACTTTTTCTCAGGTGAACCGTCTGAACCAGCGTCTCATCGACTCAAACTCAAGTGAGTAAACTGTTTGTCAGGAATAGTTCACATTGACATTGTGTTAGAAAACACTGTGTTTGAAACTCAATCTTTCTTTATTAATCTTTTTATAGACTCTAACGTGAAGCATGTTCATCTGCCTTATGGAATCCCGCGTGTTCTTCAGGAGCAGTCAGATTACTGTATACTTCACCACAGTGCCTACGTCAGCGGATACAGCAGAAACATCCTGATGCCCCTTTGGGTCTCATACTCTTTGAATGCAATGGTAAGACTAGTCTTAAGACCCCATGAAATTAATTGATAAGCACCTCAGTTTTTTTTCTTTGTGAGCATATTCCTACTCGTATTGCTATGTCGAGTCATGTAGAGCATCCCCCAAACAGATACATGTGTATTAGAAGTACACTAACATAATTAGACCATAATTATTATTATCTAAATACTAACAGTTATGACTGACTGTGATATCATGGGGTCTTTAAAACGGAGTTTATTGTAGACGAGACCTCTAAAACAATAGCTAATTTTAAGCTGTTACAATATTGCTCTGCAGGGGTTTTCATTTGATATTTTCCTGTGATTATTTTCTGAAGATGTCCTGTGGGATTTAAATGAGCTACACCCCTTTTTAATTATTGCATCACACATTAAAAATCTCTTGTGAAAAGATGTACACTTCAGCATACTTCTAAAAAGTAATACTACTGTATATTATAGAAATAATATGCTTAAATGCAAATGAATGTAATGTTTTCACATACTTAATTGCTTTTAACTGATACATGAAAATGTAATATAGTTTAAATTTATATGAAATCAATTAACTAAGGTTTAGAACGATTTTTTGAGTAGCCTAGATTTTTTTTTTCATAAGTTGAATATTATTTCACAGTTTACATGTTGCCAAATGTACTGACAATCATTTATGGTTAACTAAAATTTACTTGAATGTAATTTCTGTTGAAATTTGTATGCAATAAATACTTTTGTATACATCTGTAATGATGAATTTGCAGTTTAGTGCATTTTAAATATATTATGTTATGTTAGTCAGTACGATTATTAAAACATAATGATTTAAAATGTACTTTAAAGGTGCACTAAGCAATTTTTGCCAAGCGTTGTTGATATTTGAAAGCACCAAAACACTTTTTTAGAAGTGTGTTAAGAAACATAGTCATAAAAGTGTTCTCTCTACAGAGTAAGTATACTTAAGTGGCCTTTACAGGTTTATAAGTACAGTTTAAAAAATACACTTATGATTTGACATACACTACAAGTGTATAATCAATATAATTAAGTGCACTTCTTTTTCACAAGGGTGAGTAACCGCTGGTGAAATTAGATGGGATTAAGTGCAATTAAACGCACTTCTTTTTCGCAAATGAAATTTGTAATGACAGTTCAAACAGGAAGGTGTACATGATGTGCTTAGTGAGGTCAGGAAATATGACAGACGGCCTCACTCTCCACCATTCAGCATGTGCTGCTCATTTTGTGGGCTGACCGCCGAGTAAATCACACTCGCTAACACTCGACACAGCGAGACAGTGACAAACTGCAGTCGCTCA
The DNA here is from genome assembly GCF_936440315.1 of Barbus barbus. Lineage (NCBI taxonomy): Eukaryota > Metazoa > Chordata > Actinopteri > Cypriniformes > Cyprinidae > Barbus > Barbus barbus. The sequence goes on from NC_136742.1 coordinate 7,921,088, forward strand.
TCAAGTGTTTTCATGCAGTGTGTTACTGTCACTTTTTCTCAATTAGCTTAAAGAGATAGTTCATCCAAAAAATTAAATTCTGATTATTTACTGTGCCGTATACGGAAGCGTATTGCATTCTCTTGAGGAAAAAAAATCTACTCTGTTTTTCTGAATTAATGAGTTAATTATCTCAGAATTACGAGATAATTTTTTATGAAAAAAGTTTTTGCTCTGTTTTTCTGAATTAATGACTTAATTATCTCAGAATTACGAGATAATTAAGTCATTAATTCAGAAAAACAGAGCAAATTTTTTTTTTCATTAAAAATTATCTCGTAATTCTGAGATAATTAAGTCGTTAATTCAGAAAAACAGAGCAAAAACTTTTTTTCATGAAAAATTATCTTGTAATTCTGAGATAATTAACTCGTTAATTCAGAAAAACAGAGTAGATTTATTTTCCTCAAGTGAATGCAATACGCTTCCGTAGCCGTATGTATACAAATCTGTACTTTTTGCTTTCTCCCATACAATACAAAAATTAGTTTTTGAAGTATATACTAGTCACTCTTTTCCATATGATGAACGCGAAAGCATAGTTCAGTTTTGACCCAAACTCTTAAGCCCAAAGTATACTGTTTTGTTTTGTTTTTTCACAATCAGATACACAATCTTTGTATACTTCATTTGATATTGTTTGCAAGCACAGCTAGTCAACACATGTGCACTAGAACTAGTACTGTACTTGACTTTCCTGCAACGCTACAATCCTGCAGATTCAAAGTTGGTGTACTTTTAATTCAGCTAAGAAGTCATGCCAATCTTCTATTGGTCACATGTTTTCACATTCGCAGGGCAGAGTTCACCAAACTTGAACTCTGGAACGCAGTGAAATTCTCATTAACTTGCATCCTGCATTCAGAATGCTTATGCTTATGTCAGATGAACGAAAAGTAAAATACAAAAGTCACTTATAAAGTCACAAATACGAAATAAGCACTTTCATCCTTAGTCTTATCAGTTTCTTTGTGAATGTAAATACATAAAAACAGAAGTATACTCTGGGCTTCAAGCAGCATTAAAGTTGTCCAGAATATCTTGCGCACTACAGTTTTCTGATGCCATGCGATAGCCTTTTGTGGGGAACAGCCTGAAATTGAATTTATTAAAAGAATACTATTAGTGAAAAATTGTTACAATTTTAGCCTATTTCTTAAATAAATCCATTAATTGGTTTTAATAGATTTTTATGGCCATTTAGATTTTTTCAATATTGAACCTGATGGTGCCAGCACATATATACAGTCATGGCCAAAAATATCGGCACCCTTGGTAAATATGATCAAAGAAGGCTGTGAAAATTAATCTGCATTGTTAATCCATGGTGATGGCGCAGTGGATAATGGGGTGGTGGCGCACCACCCCATGGTGATGGGGTGGTGATGCCGCAGTGGATAAGACACATGCCTTTGGTGTGAGAGACCCGGGTTCGAATCCACTGTGAGACACCAATGTGTCCCTGAGCAAGACACTTAACCCCTAACTTAGTTGCTCCAGAGGCGTGCGACCTCTGACATATATAGCAATTGTAAGTCGCTTTGGATAAAAGCGTCAGCTAAATGAATAAATGTAAATGTAATCCTTTTGATCATTTACTTAAAAAAATTCACAAAAATCTAACCTTTCATTGGAGAATAAGAATTTAAAATGGGGGGAAATATCATTACGAAATGTTTTTCTCTAATACATATTGGCGACAATTAACAGCACCCTTTTATTCAATACTATTTGAAACCTCCATTTGCCAGTTTAACAGCTTTAAATATTCTCCTATAATGCCTGATGAGGTTAGAGAACACCTGACAAGAGACCAGAAACCATTCCTTCATCCAGAATCACTCCAGATCCTTCAGATTCACAGCTCAACGTTGGTGCTTCTTCTCTTCAGTTCACCTCACTCATTTTCTACAGGGTTCAGGTCAGAGGACTGGAATGGCCATAGCAGAAGCTTGGTTTTGTGCTCAGTGACCCATTTTTGAGTTTGTGTTTGGATTATTGTATGGTTGGAAGATCCAGACATGGCCCATTATATGATTTCTAACAGAGTCAGTCACTTATTGATTTTTTATCTGTTGGTATTTGATAGAATCCATGATGCTTTAGGATTTGATAGAATCCTAAAGAGAAGATGTCCAGGACCTCCAGCAGAAATATAGGCCCAAATATAGGCCCCATTTGAAGTTCCAGTCGTGTCTGACAACTGAATATGCTGGAGATTGTTTTTGAATGAGCTAAGAGAATTTTTCTTGAAACCCTCCCAAACAACATGTGGTGATGTAGGTGCTGTTTGACAATTTTTTTTAAAAGGTTTTCTGACCCCGAGACTCAACTCTTTTCTGCAATTCTCCAGCTGTGGAGAGTCTTTAGCCACTCAAACTCTCCTCCTCACCGTGCATTAGGACGATATAGACATGTCATCTTCCAGGCAGTTTCGTAACATTTTATGTTGATTGGAAATTATTAATTATTGCCCTGATGGTGCAAATGGGAATTTTCACTGCTCTAGCTCTTTTCCTAAAGCCACTTCACTAATTTGTGAAGCTCAATTATCTTTTGCTGCACATCAGAAATACATTATTTGTTTTTTCTCATTGTGATGGATGATTAAGGGAATTTAGGCTTTGCTTTCCCTCCTATTTATATTTCTGTGAAACAAGAAGCCATGGCTGGATAATTTCCTGTTCATAATCACCTTGGACCGCTCAAAATTGTGACTATGAATGGGAATATACTTTAGAGATATTTTACTCATAAGAAGTTCTAGGGGTGCCAATAATTGTGTCCAATGTGTATTTGAGAAACATTTATTGATTTTTGTGAATTTTTAAAATAAAAGGATTAACAATCCCAATTAATTTTCACAGACTTCTTTGATCATATTTACCAAGGGTGCTGATATTTTTGGCCATCATACTACTGATGACTGTAGTATTTTTTTTCCCCATGGAAAAACATGTTGTCAGGGTCAGTAGATAATGATAGAAGCTTTGTTTATGTGAACTAAATGAAATCATCTGTATTCTCTAATTTTCTTTATACATAAAACAACTTCAAGCCACAACCTGAGGCTGTGAAGTGACGAATGTGACCACAGCTGGAGTTTTTCAGAATTCAGGCCTGATCTTGTTTTGTTTTGCATGGGAGTAACTTCAAGAACTTAACATCATGTCTTCACCATCCCATACACAGTGTTTAAAAATCAGATTGAGAAGCATGTATTTTAAGGACTATTAAATCAAGATTAGAGACATGTTTCTTAAGCAAATCTCGAAAGACGTAAATTTGCTATAGGAAATCTCTGTTAAGTGGCAAATGCTGAGGATAATTTGCTTGCAATGTGTCTAACAGGAATTCTATCATGAACAATGATTGTTTTAAACACTAAGCACTGTTTCCTCTAATCATTTATTTTCTTTCTTCTCTTTGTCAAACAAAGGTGAGCGTCCAGCCCTCAGCAGACACATGTGTGCGTGCAGATGTGCGTGTGATGGCCAGCGCGAGACAGTCCTGCTCATTCTATAAGAACAATTCCACTCTGACCTTTGGCCTCCTGCATCCGCCCAGTGAGTCCAACAGGATCTCTATATTTACTTTAAGACCTTTACACAAAACTCACTATTCCTTTCACTTTCTGGCCTCTTTCACTTATGGGAAAAGGTCCTAGAGTTCGATTAGAGCTATGAGTGATATTAGCTAATAAATGATTTTTTTTCAATTTAATTGGAATTATTTGCTACATTCTGGAAATAACCCCATAAATACAAATATTTATAAGCGATTTAATTGAAAAACAAGCCTACAGTTGCTTGTTATATAGTAAGCAAATATGGTGTGTTGCCATTAACAACTGGGAGATATATAAGTTTGAGGTTGGTCAATTTTTTCATGTTTTTGAAACAAGTCTCTTATTCTCACCAAGGCTGCAATTATTTAATTGAAAATGCAGTACTGAAATATTGTGAAATGTTATTACAATTTGAAATAACTACTTTATATCTTAATATATTTTTTACACATTTCTTATTATCGATGTTGAAAACAGTTGTGCTGCTGCTTTATATTTTTGTGGAAATCTCTTTGTGGACTCTTTGATGAATAAAAAGTTCAACTGATCAACACTATTTGAATATAATTTTTTTGTAACAATCGTCTTTACTGTCACTTTTGATCAATTCAATGCATCCTTGCTGAATAAAAGAATAATTTATTTCAAAACAAAACTCCTACTGACCCCAAATTTTTGAACAGCATTGTACAGTTTAGTGGTCATTATACAAAAATGTTTAAACATTCAATTCTGCAATTTGGCCAATCAGTGTATCCAGAGATCTGGGTAAGAGAGTTGTGTTTACTCTGCTATATCTGTTGTGTTTTGCATGACAGGACTCTAAATGTTTTATTTCTCCCTCAGACTTCAGTCCCACAGGAACTGAGCCAGACTCCTTAATTACAAGCAACATGGTGCCCATGTTTCCTGCTTTCAAAGGTAAGCCGTGTTTTACATTCAGCTTATAACATTACACAGACTGCAGGGAGACAAAACCTGACAACTGGGATCTTTCTTATTTGCACTTTTTGTGATTTATTGTGTTATGCCATGTACGCTTGCAATTTGCATGTTTGTTCTGGCAAGAACCGCATGATGTCATTCTTCTGACTGCCAATACGAATAGATGTGCTGTTTACTTGTATACTTGGAAAGTAAATGGAAAGTTAATGGCATGCTGGAATGAATCTCCAAATCCAAATTCTACGCATAATTAGCTCTGAGGTTGGTTAAAATGTAGATGTTATTAGGGATTCAAGCACGAAGTGCTAGGAAACATTATGGTCATTATGATTTATTTGTTATATTTGTGCAAAAAAACTGTAAATTCAATTACACGCACAACCTTTGTCAACAATAGCAACAAAAAAAAAAAAAAACACATGGGTCTTGAGTGCCATTGTCTGTAATCATCAAATTAAAATACTGAACTTTGTGTTCAGAATGGGTTTCACATGCCAGTAAACATGTTGCCTGCTTTGATTAAAAGGCTGTAATTCTGCATTCCAGCTCATGAAGTCAGAATTTACAACTTTCTGTTTGGAAAAGTGTATTACATTGACACTAGAAGTCAGAAAAAAAAGTAATGCAGAAATGCTTAAAATAACAAAAGACTTTGCCCAACATAAACGCACCCATGAATATTTATACTGATGATAAACATTCACTTTAAGGGGTTGTCCAAACCTGTGGAGGGCCACTGTCCAGCAGAGTTCAGCTCCAATCCTAATCAAACACACCTGAAAGCAGCTAATCAAGATCTTACTAGGCATACTAGAAGCTTCCAGGCAGGTGTGTTGAGGCAAGTTGGAACTAAACTCTGCAGGACAATGGCCCTCCAGGACCGAGTTTGGACACGTCTGACTTTAAGCAAGTAGAATGTTAAAGTTCCTACATTGCATGAGAATTAAAACTGTTTTGCAAGTTTTTGCATAGACATGGGTGTGAACCTTGATCTACAGTGCCGTCTCACTCTACAGATCTACAGAGTGAGCGTTATCCTACTAAACTACTAAAGCACATTCTAAATAAATGAGACTATATATGAGAAAGCTGTGCTCTAATTTAATAAAGATATGCAACACTCTCTGAAAAGCTAAATGTTCTCCAGTTAAAGCTGCCCTATAATTAGAATCAGTTGATCACAGCTGAATCGAGGCCAGCAAGTATTTCTACCAAAATCAAAGAAAGAGTCCCGCAGGAACACTTGACCTGCCAAAAAAACACAATGCTCAACAGCGCACCCAAAGAACTGCAGGTTTCTCAGCGTAATTTCATGGCTCTGTTATCCGAGTGAGACAAAAATGGGCTTGATGAGCGAACAGAGATGAGAGATGCTGTTGTGTTTATATGGGCCTTTAGACAAACATAAGATTGGCATCTCAGCGATATTTCATATAGGATCTTATATTTTACATCTTTAAAGGGATAATTCACCCAAAAATGAAAATTGTCATCAGTTACTCGCCCTCAAGTTGTTCCAAACCTGTTTGAGTTTCTTTCTTCTGTTGAAGACAAAAAAAGATATTTTGAAGAATGCTGGTAACCAAACAAGTTTCCGGTAGCAATTGACTTTTATACAATTTTTTTCTCCCATACTGTGGAAGTCAATGGCGACCAACAACTGTTTTGTTCTTCTAAATATCCCATTTTTTGTCTGACAAAAGAAACTCATTCAGGTCTGAAACAAATTGAGGGGGAGTAAACGATGACAGAATTTTGTCTACACTGAATGCGACAAAGCTTTAGGGGAATTCAGAAATCCCAGAACAAACTGCATAAATAACATAAACATACAAAGATGTTATTGGCGTTATAGAGCAGCGTTCTTTTAATCGTTTTGGATGCACATTATGGCATTATTGCAGGCCCACCTTGGAAATTGTTGTACTCTGAAAACCCATCTCAACAATTCCAGAAATCAATTAGAAATATTTACGCCAGGTGATCCTCACAAGTCATAGTGAAGGCAGATCTGCTGTATTAATAAGCAGTATTGAGCCATTTATGCCTGTGAACCAAATTAACTGATGTTTTGCTTTAACCTCAGAGACTCAACAGTGGTAATTGCAACATCTGTGTATGGTAAACACTTTCTTCACTCTGTATTGTGCAAGTATTCAGATTAAAGTGACAATGACTCATTTCATTTCCCAAACTAAATCCACCAACATGACGTGCATGTAGAACATTAACTATCTGCATTCCATTAGAAATCATTCATTGGAGTTTTAGTTCATCTACACAGTCAGTGATAATCTGAAAATGTGTGGTTTGTACTTTGGGTGCACCAGCATTTCATAACACATTTATCTGTTATCGGTTGATTACACAAGTACATATCATTTGGTGTTATCATGTATCATAAACCTCTCCTGTACTGTGTGTCTCAGTTTTATTTTGTTTTACATTTTTGTTATTGGCATTTTTAATGTTCTTTTTTTTAAAATGTCTAAATAGTTTGTATTAAGATTTAGTTTTAGTTATTTTAATATGTTAACTTGAACTAAACAAACATGAGGTGCTGCCTTAAAATGCTAACATAAAACTTTATGTATTTTATTTAAGTAAATGTTTATATCAGTAATATATTGATTATAACACTGCTGTGTCTGTTCTGTGGCTCTTAGGTCTTTCATGTTTGTTCATAGTGTCACTGTTGTTCATGTTTAATGTCTTTGTGACAGATATCTGGAATCGCTTTCACGATGTTCTGCTGGTGAAGTATTCACAAAAGCTGAATGGAATCAATGTTGTGAGCGGACCAATATTTGACAATGACTTTGATGGGAACTATGACTTTATGAACAAGGGAACCCCGTAAGTTTGCAAAATGAACCAGTGTATGAAAGATCCCCTTTTTATATCACGGACCAGTTTCGTTTTGAAAATATTCCAGTATATATATATATATATATATATATATACAAACCCGATTCCAAAAACGTTTCTATATTTTATTCAGAATACAACATAGATGACATATCAAATGTTTAAACTGAGAAAATGTATCATTTTAAGGGAAAAATAAGTTTATTTTAAATTTCATGGCATCAACACAAATTTTGATTCGTCTGACCACAGAACAGTTTTCCACTTTGCCACAGTCCATTTTAAATAAGCCTTGGCCCAGAGAAAACGCCTGCGCTTCTGGATCATGTTTAGATATGGCTTCTTTTTTGACCTATAGAGTTTTAGCCGGTAACGGCGAATGGCACGGTGGATTGTGTTCACCGACAATGTTTTCTGGAAGTATTCCTGAGCCCATGTTGTGATTTCCATTACAGTAGCATTCCTGTATGTGATGCAGTGCCGTCTAAGGGCCCGAAGATCACGGGCATCCAGTATGGTTTTCCGGCCTTGACCCTTACACACAGAGATTGTTCCAGATTCTCTGAATCTTTGGATGATATTATGCACTGTAGATGATGATAACTTCAAACCCTTTGCATTTTTTCTCTGAGAAACTCATTTCTGATATTGCTCCACTATTTTTCGCCGCAGCATTGGGGGAATTGGTGATCCTCTTGCCATCTTGACTTCTGAGAGACACTGCCACTCTGAGAGGCTCTTTTTATACCCAATCATGTTTCCAATTGACCTAATAAATTGCAAATTGGTCCTCCAGCTGTTCCGTATATGTACATTTAACTTTTCAGGCGTCTTATTGCTACCTGTCCCAACTTTTTTGGAATGTGTAGCTCTCATGAAATCCAAAATGAGCCAATATTTGGCATGACATTTCAAAATGTCTCACTTTCAACATTTGATATGTTATCTATATTCTATTGTGAATAAAATATAAGTTTATGAGATTTGTAAATTATTGCATTCCTTTTTATTCGTAATTTGTACAGTGTCCCAACTTTTTTGGAATCGGGTGTGTATATATATATATATATATATATATATATATATATATATATATATATATATATATATATAAATAATATCTGATCTCGAGTGTCACATGCTCCTTCAGAAATCATTCTAATATGCTGATTTGCTTCATAAGAAATATTTATTACTATTATCACAGTAGAAAACAGTTTATATTATATGTAATATTTTTGCTTGATTCTTTGATGAATAGAACATTCAAAAGAACTATATATATCCTGAAACAAAAATATTTTTTTAACATTACAAAGGTCTGTCACTTTTGATCAATTTAATGCATCCTTGCTTAATAAAAGTATTAATTTATTAAAAAAAAAAAAAAACACTTTACTATTAATCTAATTCAGATTTAATTTTCCTTAAATTCCACTTTAACTGTGGTTTACATGTTGGTCAGATGGTGTTTTCCTGTCTAAGATGACAAGTACAAGATACAAAGTGGACCAGACTTTATGCTTAAGTCTAACATCTGTCTATATGAGAAAGTATTTTATTAGGCCAAATGCACCATTTAGGAATAAACCTATTGGTAGTTCACATACTGCCTACTAGTGGACAAACACTGCCAAAAATGGATTTAACAATGCATTCGACTGAATACTTCCCTCATATAAATGATTCTCTTCTGCTTTCAGGAACGGGGCTCCCATCCCGACACATTTCTTTGTGATTCTTACAAGTTGTAAGAACTCGTCCATTCCCATCCAACAGTGTGACGGTCCTCTAGATGACGTGTCTTTCGTTCTTCCTCATCGAGCTGATCGTCTGGAAACATGTCATGTATGTAATAATCAGCCATTCATGATCTAAAGCACAGTGACTGTAAGACTGTACAGAGGAGGTAGCCGAGTAACTTGCTTTTTAGGTAACTTGTTAACCACTTAAGTAAAAAAACAAATAAAATGAAACTAGTTAAACAACAAACATTTGCATTACACTTCAGCCATATTTCAAAGATTATAGAACTTAATATAAAAGTACTTAAAAGGATAGTTCACCCCAAAATCGAAATTCGGTCACTAATTACTCACCCTCATGTCGTTCCAAACCCGTAAGACCTTCGTTCATCTTCGGAACACGAGAGCTCTCTGACCCTAACAAAGCTATGAGAATATTTTTTGTGCAAATAAAATGAAAATAACGACTTTATTCAGCAATTAGTCTCCTCCTTGTCACCCTATAGCACCATTTTGGAGAGTATCACATACGTCAACAACGCATGCAACGTATGTACGCAGATACGTTGTTTACGTTCAGATCAAAACATAAACAACCTAAACTATGTATCCGTCTACAGTGCTGCTGACACAGAACAGCATACGTTGTTTACATATGTGATACTCTCCAGGATGACACTGTAGGGTGACGCGGAGACAAGTCGTTATTTTTGTTTTCTTTGTGCACAAAAAGTATTCTTAGTAGCTTCGTAAAATTCCGGTTGAAACACTGATGTCACATGGATTATTTTAACGATCTCCTTACTACGTTGCTGAGCCTTGATCGTGGTAGTATCCTTGCTGTCTATAGGAGGGTCAGAGAGCTCTCAGAATTCATCAGAAATATCTTAATTTGTGCTCTGAAGATGAACGAAGGTCTTACAGGTTTGGAACAACATGAGGGTGAGTAATTAATGACCGAATTTTCATTTTTGGGAAGCCATCCCTTTAAGTCCTATCAGAATGGGTTAAAAATTCAACTAATTGAATTTAATGTAGATTTAAAGTGGCTGAAAACATTACATTCTGTTCACCCTTGAAGTATATTAAGTACTCTTAAAAGTATGCTAAAATGTACTTTTTCACAAGGGCAAGTATAATATGGAATAAGTCATTGAAAAATGTCATGAGATGAATCAAATATGTTTATTATTTTTGTGTTTCTATCTCATATCTCATTATGCGATTATTTTTACACACCCTGTTTTGTTTTATCGTTGATTTCTCCAGAATGGCTCAGACTATTCATGGCTCCAGGATTGGGTTCAGTTTCACGTGGCGCGAATCAGAGATGTTGAGCTTCTGACGGGCTTGAGTTTTTACCATGACCGGATATCTGTTGCTGAAACATTACAACTCAAAACCACACTCAAAACTTTCTAGAAACGCTACTGCATCTGCAGTCTGCAGGCCTCAAATGGCACATTCAGAACGGAACGGAACGGATCAATGAAACGCAGCTGAGCTTTACCAGACTCTGAAACCAAGACACAAGTTCATCCAGAGAGTGTTTGAACTGCTAAAATGGGAGAATAAAACGTTTTATGATTTTTGCTTTAATTAAATCTTTATTCTCAAAGGCAATCTATTTATAACTGGGGAAGTACCGAATGTACCAGAAACTGGCCCAGCAGTTCCAGAAAAACTAAAATGATCTTTTTCCAAGAAAAAATAAAAGCTGTTTTGCAGCACACATGTTAGTGATTTAACTGTGGTTCCTGCATTCAGCATTCAGCCAAGAGCTACAGCCAATTAATGATTTATTTACTCGTGTAATAGTGGTTTGTACTGCCCATTCAGGCCAGAATGCAGAATTACATCAGACAACAAAAGCAAAACTTATGTCACTGTGCATCTTTTTCTGGAGATTAAATGGATTCACTCTCTCAGGTCAATTTTGATACCAATAAATTTGCATCAACATTCTTTATAACATTTGCATGTTACTTTTGTTATTCAAAGTCCATAATGTGCAAGCAGAGATGAGATTGTACAGTAGATTGTCTCATTTAGTGAATATTGATTCAATATTTAATATTTGTGTTATATATATTTTGTTTGTGCAATTTGTTGTGGTTCAATACAATTAAGCATCACTGTCAAAATTATCCTCTTCAATTAGGGATAAGTAATATTTTAGTTTAGATCAATAATGTGATTTGATTTTTTTTTTTTTTTTTTGGTCTGGACCTATATATTTATCATAAAATGTCCAATAAATACACTAACATTCAAAAGCAGAAAGTCAGTAATTAAATTTTTTAAAAATAGTCAAAAGAGACAAATAAATACATTTCATTTGAATGTTATATTAATTAAAGAATCCTGAAGAAAACTGTTGTTTTTTTAACCTTAATAATAATAATAATAACAAAGTCTGAGCACTAAGCCAGCTTTGCTTTCTGAAGGATCATGCTAAATATTTTGAAATATTACTTTATTTCTGTGAAAAATGCAGCCTTAGTGAGCACAGGAGACTTTAAACAGTCCAAAATTGAAAAAGTAGTGTACATATTATTAATATTTATAATACGAAAATATAAATATATTTATATGCATGTATTTTTTATAACAATCTTATAATCATGATGAAGAAAATAAAAGGCTGGAAGTATTTTATATAATGTTTTGTACTGTGTTTTTTTTTAAAGCAAGGTGAGCTGTGAAGCGGTTTTGTTTTAAAATATTAATATTTAAAATCTATTTGTGGTATGAACTAGCAGGAAACAATTTTGCTGTCACTTGACAAGAACCTTTAATAAAAAAAAAACATCAGGACCCCAGCAGACCTTCATGACTGTTTCGAGGAAAAAATAAAAATAAGATAAGATCATTTTACCTCCTTGTGATATCAGTTTAGTTCAGGTTGTTACATTTATGTTCATGATTTAAAAACAAATCTTTTTGCAGTGTAAAATACGTTTAAAAACCTTTTTTTAAACACTGATTAACATGTATACTCTCACATTATATGCATTATAAGCTAAACAAAAAAAATAGCATGTTAGAGAATCTAAACTGCTTCTGCGACCTTACATAGCACTCTTCAACTGAACATACAGTTCCTCTGGTTTATTTCAGTTTCACAGACCTGTGTCATTATCACGTGAACAGGAAGGATGTGGAAAATGACGAACAACTCTGTCTCTTTATATAGAGCTGAGATTGCAGATCTCTGAGCTGTCAATTCACATCATCGTATCAAACTGGCTGGAAGGTAAGTCTGCAAGCAATATTTTATCTCGACGACGCACCAGTGTGGCGATTATTATAATATACAATCATCAAAGCTGCCAAATTTGAATGGGCTGAAGTTTATTAACAGCATAGTGTTGCATGTTTTAGTAAAGTACATCAGTGTCAGTAAACTTTTTTAATATTTGCAAGACCTGTTGTAAATAATATTGCTGTTTTAGTTCTTGTGTTACTTAACATTTAAAAGTCATATTAACAGAAATATTGTCAATGCTGTTAACCAACAGCTTAAAATGATTTTTAGGGCTGTCAATGTGTGCAAATACAGTTGTGAAATATGAAATATCCTCAAATGTCATTCTGCTGTCAAATGAGTTGATTCTAATATTGTAGTACAAAAAGGTGTATTCATTTTTAATCAGCATAACAGATTTTCAGATGTTTATTTATTCATTTTTTTAGCATATTTACAAAAAATCCCTCTATAGGGTATTGCATGACAAATTTAGAGAAAGGTTTTAAGTGCATGATGCACGTAGCTCAGCTGAAAGAACTGAATCAGTCACTGCAGATCAGTTTAGTTTAGTGCCTCGTGCTTGGCAATTCAAACATATACATGTCTCAAAAAAAAAAAAAAATATGTCAAGCTGATTGAAAACATCTGATCTATGGGAAGCTGATTGTCATCTCACTGCTATGTATATAATAAATACGTGAGGCATTTGTTAGATAAACCTTTTCCTGGAAGTGGCTCTTGCAGCAAAAGCCCCTCGCAGAGAGCTGTCAGGGTCAGCCGTTGTGGGCTCCCGCATAACCCAATCATTGCATGACAAGCGCAGTTCACCAGATATGAGTCCACCAGAGACACTTCACGTAAATGAGCTCACGAAGAACGTGGGAAATTACATTTCCCACACTCCATGTATATGTTGACTCAGCTTTACTGTGGCTATAGGTCCCTCACACATAGTCAGAATTATATTATATATAAAAAAAGAAAAAAAAAATCTGCTTAAGATATGGTTTTGTTATCAGCACTACGCATGGTAATATTTTCTGATGGATTTTTAACTAGGGATGCAAACATTTTAGACAGCAGGTTTAATGATTAATATCTCAATCAGTGTTTGATGAGAAAACCCCAAGAAATATTGTTGCAGATTATTGAATAGTGCTACAAAACAGCGGTAGCCTAACACAATGTTATTGTAACATTTTTGTTACAAAAGGTGGTTTTAGAACTCAATGTAACCCTTTTGTTTTTTGAAACGAACTAGTCGAGTTTCAGTTTATCCTTATTCTTTTATTAGCATAAAAAAAAACTTATGAATGTATATCAACTCGGAATACAGGCGCCTCGTTTGTAAATAAAGCTGCCGAGAAACTTACCTCAGAATCGAGCGTTCGTCAAGTCACACATTCAAGTCGCAAACATAATATGAAAGTAGTCTAAACAAAACAAAATCATTTTATTGAAAACAATATAATAACGATGCATTCAAAATGATGAAAAGTGTTACTTTTGGTTATTTTCACATGGTATCACAACACTACATCTGACTTCTAAATGATGAAAAAAAGATTACCGTGATAGTTGAGTGTTGAGTTAAAACCATTCACTCCAGACTTGATTCCGCTCGCTGATCTCTAGATTTAGATTATAACCTACAATCAAGAGTCCAAACTCGGTCCTGGAGGGCCACTGTCCTGCAGAGTTTAGCTCCAACTTCCCTCAACACACCTAGTGTGGAAGTTTCTATCGTAGGCTATGTTTAGTAAGACCTTAATGGGATAGTTCACCCAAAAATGAAAATTCTGTCATCATTTACTCACCCTCAAGTAGTGCCAAACCTGTATGAATGTCTTTGTTCTGCTGAACACAAAGGAAGATATTCTGAAGAAAGTGGGAAACAGAGGAGTTCTGGGGCACCATTGACTTCCATAGTATTTTTTATTTTTTCCTACTATGGAAGTCAATGGTGGCCCAAAACAGCCTGGTTACAAACTTTCTTCAAAATATCTTCCTTTGTGTTCGGCAGAACAAAGACATTCATACAGGTTTGGAACTACTTGAGGGTGAGTAAATGATGACAGAATTTTCATTTTTGGGTGAACTATCCCATTAAGGTCTTTAATTAGCTGTTTCAGGTGTGTTCATTTGGGGTTGAAGCTATAAACTCGGAAGGACAGTGGCCCTCTAGCAGCAGGACTGGACACCCTGACCTACAGCATGTTATATTTCATCTATAGCCTATTATAATGTTTCAAAATGACCCTGCCAATGTCACAAAATGGTGCTTATTTGGTAGCAGCTGGGGCAGTGCTGACTGCGAACTGATAAAAAACATGTCTTGTTTTATATAAAAATTAATTTGACTAATCGGACGCTTTATTTAATATTGATTGAACACTTTTTATTTGATGAAAATCCTAATAAGAACACCATTGACCATAGAACAATTTTTCAGAATCTGAGCAAAGTGGCGTCTCCTGACCTGAACTGAGCTGTGGAGGAAATGAAACTCAAACAGGAAAACTGGGACATATACGATCACGTCTGCCCTATGGATCTCGGGTTATTCCAGGCTTTGGAGAGAGAAAGAGTCCTGGAGGTTCTTCAGAGAGACAAAGCACTTCGAACCATTGAAGCAGACAGAATCAGGCATGCAAATGTTTCAGAACAACTTCTTTAGAACATATGTGACTCTGGACCACAAAACCAGTCTTAAGTCGCTGGGGTATATTTGTAGCAATAGCCAAAAATGCATTGTATGGGTCAAAATTATTGATTTTTCTTTTATGCCAAAAATCATTAGGATATTAAATAAAGATTATGTTCCATGAAGTTATTTGGTAAATTTCCTACCGTAAATATATCAAAACTTAATTTTTGATTAGTAATATGCATTGCTAAGAACTTTAAAGGCAATTTTCTCAGTATTTAGATTTTTTTGCACCCTCAGATTCCACATTTTCAAGTAGTTGTATCTCGGCCCAAATATTGTCCGATCCTAACAAACCATATGTCACGGTGCACACACGAGGGAGGAACCAGGAACACGCAGACGAGGATATAAACTCAAATAACACTTTACTGACATCAAGGCAGGGCAAGACAAGGCAAGGCAAGGCAGGGTAAGACACAGACATCCAACACCGGGGATAACGAGTAGACCAGACAGCACGAAACTCAACAGGCAGGAACTTAAATACACACGCTAATGAGACGAACACGGCTAGACAAGAATTAACTGATGATTACATATGACAAGGACAGGAAAAACCAAATATGGGCACAAGGGGCAGGAACACATGACAGACACACAACAGTTCCCTGACATAACTCCCCCCTCCCGAAAGGCTCGTCCCGAGCCTTAACAGTTCCATCGGGGAGGGGGGGTGGGCGCTCTGGAGGCCTCTCAGGACAGACACGGACCACAGGACGGGGACCTCCAGAGCGGAACAGACAGACAGGACCCATGGCGGAGCAGGGAGCTCAGGAGGCCATGGCAGGTGGTAACTGTGGCCATGGCATCCTTCGTCGGCCCACCCACTCCACCCAGAGCTCTACTACCCCCCCCCAAAATTTCCATGGGGAATCCAGGGGGTATCAGGAGCCCTCCGGGGCTAGACAAACAAGACAGTACATGACACGACAGGAAACCCTCCAGGGTCAGACAAACACGACAAGACATCCCACAGGAACCAGAAGCCCTCCTGGGCTAGCTAGGAAGCTGAGGCTTCCTCTGGGCATGACGAGGAGTCAGGGGCCCTCACAGGGTCCCTCAGCGACCTCCTCCACTTCTGCGACAGGGGGGGCAAGCGGCTGCGACTGGCCTCCATGGCCACAACTCAAGGAGCCGCCTGCCCCAGACGAGTCTCCATGGACAAGACATGACACGACAAGGTAAGTTTAAAATGTTCCTGTGGGCACAACGAACACAAACACGGCTCTCCTGGCCGTGACATGTGGACTTGATCCACGGAGAGGGTATCGGCGACCGGCAGGCTTGAGTCAGCGGCAATCCGGTGGGCTTGAGTCAGCGGCAATCCGGTGGGCTTGAGTCAGCGGCGGACCGGCGGGCATTGAGTCAGAGGCGGACCGGCGGGCATTGAGTCAGAGGCGGACCGGCGGGCATTGAGTCAGAGGCGGACCGGCGGCGTGCACAGGGGAGCCGCGGACGGCGGCGTGAACAGGGGGAGCCGCCGACGGCGGGTTGGCTTTCCCCGCGGACGGCAGCGTTGATCTCCCGCGAACGGCGGGCACGGTGAAGCCGCCGACGGTGGGTTGGCTTTCCCCACGGACGGCGGACTTGGGTGAACCGCAGGTAGCGGCGTGATCTCCCGCGAACGGCGGGCTCGGTGTGCCGCGGACGGCGGCGTGAACTCCCGCGAACGGCGGGCTCGGTGTGCCGCGGACGGCGGCGTGAACTCCCGCGAACGGCGGGCTCGGTGTGAGCGGCGAGGTTGGGAGCCGCGGACAACGGCGAACTTCTCCCGCGAACGGCAGACTGCAGGGCTCGCGGCCAGTGGACTCGCGGCACTCGCGGTAATCCTGCCGAACTCCCACGCCGACTTGACGCGGGCTAGGGCAGAAGGACGAGTGGCGACTTCCATACCACGAGGGACAAACAGAACAGGAACAAACAAAAAGACTTTTCAAAACGGAAAACAAAACGAGGTGAAGGGGCGCCGCTTACTGTTTTGGTCTGGTCTTCTGTCACGGTGCACACACGAGGGAGGAACCAGGAACACGCAGACGAGGATATAAACTCAAATAACACTTTACTGACATCAAGGCAGGGCAAGACAAGGCAAGGCAAGGCAAGGCAAGGCAGGGTAAGACACAGACATCCAACACCGGGGATAACGAGTAGACCAGACAGCACGAAACTCAACAGGCAGGAACTTAAATACACACGCTAATGAGACGAACACGGCTAGACAAGAATTAACTGATGATTACATATGACAAGGACAGGAAACAAACCAAATATGGGCACAAGGGGCAGGAACACATGACAGACACACAACAGTTCCCTGACACCATACATCAATGGAACGCTTATTTATTCAGCTTTCAGATGATGTATAAATCTCAATTTCGAAAAATTGATCCTTATGATTGGTTTTGTGGTCCAGGGTCACATATGTGTCCTTATTTTGTCAGTGTGCAGAAAAAATACAAATGCGTTGTACTATGACATGTAAAATAACATTTCAAACTAATTTGTTTTAGGAGGCTAAAGGTAGAACTTCAGGGTATCTGTCGACAGGGTGCCAAGACCATCATGCACTATGAATATGGTCAAAGATCATGTGCACGCTGTCAGCGGCTTCTGGGAAAGTTCTGGGACTGTGGATCAGTGTGCTGCGGGTGCAGTCATCGCATCTGTAAGCGCTGTCGGGTCGTCCAGTCTGCACAGAAGTGGAAGTGCACAATGTGTCATGCATACAGGTAAAGACAAAACCCCGTGGATTTATACAAAAGTATTCAAATCTGTGAGAAATACATTATTTAACAGTCTTTAAAGCTTTGAATTAATGACATAAGTTAGATACATTTTCATAACTTCTTTGCAGGGAATTTAAGATCAAGTCTGGTGAATGGTTTCTGGAACAGCAAGAAAATAAATTTCCGGATGTCAGAGGTTTGTCTGTTTGCATTAGCTAACTGTTAGGAACAATTTCTGAGGACAACCGTTGTTTTGAATTTACTCAGTTTCCACTTTAAATATTAGAACACTGCTCACTGGAATACTGGAGTTTGATTGGTCAATCACTGCATTCCTCAGCCAAAATGTTTTAATAATCATGATTAATTGTATAATTGGCCATTGTCTACACTGTCTATTATCCACTAATACTACATATGGAATATACGTATGTACATAAATCAAAATTTCATATATTAAATATATTGTCATATAAAGTAAAATCAGATATGAATCCCATTAGAAATGAGAACAGTTTCATATATTAACATCTATACCTAGCCAAAACAAATATATATATATATATATATATATGTTTATGTATGTGTAATTAACACATTATGGACATATATATTTGATGTATATGAAGCTCCATTCTAAAACCAGTCATTATATAAGTAAATAAATATTATATATGATATTATATAACTAAATATAAAAGATAAACATGAATTTAAAAATGTACTACTGTAAACATACAGATTTTTGTATATATGTGGAGCACAAAAGCAGTCTTAGGTCGCTGGGGTATATTTGCAGCAATAGCCAACAATACATTGTATGGGTCAAAATTATTGATTTTTCTTATATGTCAAAAATCATTAGGATATTAAGTAAAGATTATGCTCCATGAAGATATTTTGTAAATTTCCTACTGTAAATATATCAAAACTTAATTTTTGATTAGTAATATGCATTGCTAAGAACTTCATTTGAACAACTTTAAAGGTGATTTTCTCAATATTTAGATTTTTTTATTTTTTTTCAGATTCAAGATTTTCAAATAGTTGTATCTCGGCCAAATATTGTCCTATCCCAACAAACCATACATCAATGGAAAGTGTATTTATTCAGCTTTCAGATGATGTATAAACCTCAATTTCCAAAACTTGACCCTGACTGGTTTTGTTGTCCAGGGTCACAAATGTAGATTTAATAAAATTGCATATATAAATAAAATGTATATTGTTGACTTGTAGATGCTACATCTAAAATCATCCTATGCTATAACATTTGCATAAAATATACAACTTTTACTATAGGGATTTAAAAAAAAAAAAAGTAAGCCATAAGTTTATAACACACACACACACATACACACACACACACACACACACACACAACTGATGGTCTGTGTGTTAAACTTAGCTTGGAATTAACCATGAATGTTGTATTTCTGTATTGTATTTTTAGAAAACAGTCATGAAACCATCGGAGACAAACTATTACAATCTTATCAACGGCTTAGGTTGGAAACCCTCAAATATAGACCTTGTTATAATACTCAATATAATAATCAAATTTACTTTGACAATTCAAGCTCCTTTTAATCAATGATTTCAAAGTGTTTTTATTGTTATTATTTTGTTTTTTAGCTTTATTGCAGTTGTGCCTCCAACTCCTCCGCCTGTTTATCAAACCCCATCATATAACAGATTGATTCATTTAACAGAACAGGTAAAGAAGACAGTCATATAGATTTTATTTTATTTTTCTGTGCATTTCTTCATCTAATAATGTGTTTGTGTGTCTTTGTATTAAACCAGGACCTCAAAAAATCAAAGCCATTTACTAAATCTGTGGAGAACCTGATGGTGTCTGTCAGTGCTCGCATAAAAAGTAAGAAAACAAAACGAGCCTACTCTATGTTGATTGTAATAACTCATATATCCACAAGAGTCTCTACAACAGCCTGATCTGGGATGTTTTGTCTTGTCCTGATGCTAGAGTTCTCCAAATCTCAGAATGATCTGAGTGTGGAAGCGGGTCAGCTGACTGTGGATCACGGACTCCTGCAGAACTCTAGACACAAGAGCCGATCAGAGAGTGCCATCAACAAAGCCAGAGTAGGTCTATACAGTACTGCCTACAAGAATTTATATTACAGTACATGTCCTGTAATTCCCATTCAATGCCATGTGGGACATTCCCTTCAAATGAAGAAGAAAGGGTGTCGTCTTTCATTACTGTTGATTTATGAACGATCAAAATTTGAATCTGTCCATATATCCACTTTGGTTTTCCAGCCAACCAGGTTTGACTTGAAAAACGGGCAGATGAAAATTCATTGCCTGCTGTGTTTGAAATCTCCAGTGGTTCTCAAATTTTTTTTATTCACCGTCTATACCCAGTAAAATACTTATTAACATCGTTAACATCTTTAATGCATTAGCTCGCATTAACCATAAATGAGCAGCATATTTATTACCGTATTATTCTTTATTAGTGCTGTCAAACGATTAATCGCGATTAATCACATCAAAAATACAAGTTTTTGTTTACATAATGTGTGTGTTTTGTGTATATTTATTATGTATATATAAATACACACACATGCATGCAGCCTAAATATTTCATAAAAATATGTTACGTTTATATATTAAATATATTTATATATGATATCATTAATATGAATATAAATATATACATGTAAATGCATGCTACATGCTGTAAATATATGCTGTTTGTGTGTGTCTTTATATATATATATACATAATAAATATACACCGCACACACACATCTATTATGTAAACACAAACTTTTATTTTGGATGCGATTAATCGCAATTAATCGTTTGACAGCACTCTTCTTTATTAATGCTAGTTAATTAACACAATGTTAGTTCATGCTCAGGTCAAATTAAATAACATTAATAGATACACCGAGTAATAAAATTAAAAATAAACATTAGCGAAGATTAATAAATGCTTGTTATTTCATGTTAACGGTTGTCAATAAATGAAACCTTATTGTAAAAATATTTCAAAAGTAGAACAAATGTATATTTATGATAAAAATGCCCATTATATTGACTTTTCCATGTCTAGAAATCACACTTAAAATGAGGCTTCCTCAAATACTTTCAAATCCTGGTTCTTCAAAAATGTATTGATTATTTTTTAAATCATTTCAAGTCATCTTGAGGCCCTTTGGGAGTTTGTTGTGACCCCCTTATAGTCTAACCTTTGTGAGAATCACTGTTTTACTGTGTAAGTTTGAAGGCGAACTTTAACTAAGAATGAGATTGACTAAACATTTGACATTCGTGTGACGTCCTGATTGATTTTGTCTCCTTACAGCTGTGTAAAGCACCCAGTCTTCCCAATATATCCCAGAACAGCAGAGGCACAAAGCAGTACGCTTCCACAAGTACACTTTACCTGACAGATGACGATGCTTCATATACATCTGCATACAGCGATGAGCAGAGGGTATGTATTCACGTGCTATTTAATTCTGCTTGATCAGATAACTGATGTGCAGATCTCTCAGGAAGCAAACTGCCTACGGTCTGCAAAATTCTGCAAGATAACTTTCTGCAAAATTGTCTGTTAGATAACACTTACAGGCTCATGGGGATGAGGGATGTATTGTGCATTAATTCTCTCTCACGACTTTAAACATCAACATAAAAAAGTGTAATGTTAATAAATATGAATTCATTCAAAAACATGTTTTGCACAGGACATCAACAGTAGCACGGATTGTGGGATCTTTGAAAACACTAGTGTGACCGGAGAAGTTGAGGTTGCCTTCGGTTACAACAACAGGACGTCCTGTTTGGATATAACTATCAAAGCCTGCAAAAATCTGATGTTTGGACATATGAAGAAGAAATGTCATCCGTGAGTTGTTTTGTTGGAGTGCATGTTTGCTGTGTATTACAGATTGAACAATGTTAGCAGGACATTATTGCCGTAATGTATTTGGCTCATATACAGTTGGCCTAATAAGAAATTGTCTCTTTCTGAACAAACAGGTATGTAAAGGTCTGTTTGCTTCCAAAGAAATACCACGATTATAAGATGAAGACAGCAGTCAAAAGGGGAAATAACCCGGTTTACAATGAAGCCTTTACTGTGAGTATTTACAACCAGAATTTACTGGTAAACACTGTTTACAAAATAAATAAATAAATCAAAGTGTAGTTATTATTATTTATTATTTTCCAATTTAATTTGAGTTAGTTTCAGTCATTTTGCTGTGTGTTTTTTTTTCATTTTCATTATTTTTTATTAAAACGCCAATATAGTTATTTCATTTCACTTAATATATATATATATTTTTTATATATTATTATTTTTTTGTTCTAGTTTTAGTTCTCTATAAGAACCCTGCAATGAACGTGTACATTAAGTGGTGAGATAAGCAATCATTATTAGTGAGAGTCAATAAATTAGCAAAGTTAGTCAATTTTGCAGTAAGAAAAGCAAATTTACAAACAGATGCTGAGAGAGCAAAATATTATTTGTTATTGCTCTCACAACCTATAAAAATGGTTTGAAATTTCACAATCACACAATGAATGTTTACAGCCAGACACTGGAAACAAAACCAGACTTTAGAGCAAAGCTTAAAAAACAGTTTAACCTTTAATAATCA
Source organism: Barbus barbus (assembly GCF_936440315.1). Taxonomy (NCBI): domain Eukaryota; kingdom Metazoa; phylum Chordata; class Actinopteri; order Cypriniformes; family Cyprinidae; genus Barbus; species Barbus barbus. Next base: position 7,943,584 of record NC_136742.1, read on the forward strand.
TCGGAATACTGTAGTTTTTGGGATTTTAATTCAATTACATTTTATTCAATTAATTATTATTTTTGTTTTGTTTTGCTTTAAGTGTCCCTTTGCCCTAAATGGTCTTGTTGTGGCATAACTCAGCTGACAAATTTAAAAGAAAAGCAGTAGCTTTATTATTATTAATTATGTATTTATTTTTAATTGTGACTTTTTTTAGTGTGTATTAAGTCATTTTAAATTTAATTCAGCTGCATTTATTTAAAAGTACTATTTATTTATTCACTTACACATTTATTTTTTTTATTTGCACAGATAGAAATGCAATGAAAGTATGACTATATTTGGAGGTTTTTGTTGTGCTGAACTGTTTGGTGTGTGTCTGCAGTGTGTGGTTTCTGCTGAGCAGCTGGGCAGCAGTGTAGTTCAGGTGTCAGTGTGGCACTGCAGGGGACTCAAGCGGAAGCTCTTTCTGGGCGAGACACTCGTGCGTCTGGCTGACTTGTGTCTGGAGAGCACAGACTCTCAGCGCTCTGTCTGCTACGCACTCGGTCCAAAGGTAAGATCAGTCAAACTGGGCAAGCTGTATAAGACAAATTGCCCACATCTGCTCATGTTCTGAGGTAGGCTATATCTGCTGATCTGTTGAACACTGTAGCTTGTTCTTTCATAGCAGGGTCATCCACTAGATGTCGATGGCGAGCTGCTGCTTAAAGCTCATTTCCAGTTCCTGTCACAGATTTACCTACACACAGCTGGTATGAGACTAGCACTCCATTATAAATAGGACTATGAATGACTGTGTGTGAATGAGTCAAAGACTGTCTTTTCTGGGCTTTGTTCTATTCTTTTAGTGCTCATTATGTTCAAATGTATTGAAACAAATTATTCCTATTTCAGAATAAAAACATATTGAGTGTAATTACTCTATCTATACAGACCTTTTGATTGGAGCAGCAGGACAGCTCAAAGTCGTCATCACTGATGTATCGAAGCTGTGCTTTCTGTCAAAAACAGCTTACATTGAAGGGTGAGTGACATTGACTGTGTGTATGAAGCCTATGTCTGAAGAAGTTCCAATACGCTTGTATAGAGAGCAATGATATGGTTGCAACACTAGGCATAAAATATAACATTTTACTACAAATTATAAAGGAGTTTTAATGCATAAGTTTCTGCTAAGCTATAATTTAATTTTAGCATTGTAATATTATTATAATTATATAATATTATATGCTATAACATTATACACAAAGACACCTTTTGATCAATGTAATGAATCCTTGCAGAATAATATATAAAAATATACACACACACACACACACACACACACATATATATATATATATACATACATATGTATATACATACAACAGTACAGTACAATACAGTAATGAACAGTACTGAATAAAAAAAAAAAAGTAGTCTCCTTTCCACAAGAAAATGTTGTGCCAAAATCTGAAGGCATATATGGCACGTGACTTGATTTTATGTGCATTAATTGGGTATTAATGCCTTCCCAGAATCCTTTGCCTTCCTGGAGATCGAGAGCTGGTGCAGAGAAGTCCAGCGTTGAAGAAGACTGCCGGTTCTGTCCAAATGAACTTCAGCAGACTGACGCTTCAGGAGCTCCAGCAGGCCACGCTGCTGCTCAACTTGTATGAGAAAAACACCTTCAGCTTTGCTGACCATTTACTGAGATCAGCACGACTGACCGGAGGTGAGCTCCACACACAAAACACACATTAAAGGTGGCCTGGGTATTTTCTACTGAAAGTTTAACACATGTGATGGATTTCATTGGATGTACACTCACATGAGATCAAGACTCCAGTCATAAATGATTGACGTCAGTAGTGTTTTGTACATCTATAAATGTGCACCAGTAGACTTCTCTAAAAATACTGTCTGCACACTCAAAAACACACATTAAAAAATATGGGCTTGTATGTAATCCTGTCTGCTTATTTCGGCAGAATCGTCATGGCAACGTCTGCAGCAGATGCCAGGAGAGTGGCATGACTTCGTTCTTCCATTTCATGCAAATGTCAGCACAAGCATGAGGTCATAATAACTGAAGAACGTGGATGCTTTCCATCAACCCACAGATCCTGGCGAGTGACAGTTGTACTTACAAGCTCAATCCGGACAAACCAATGCCCAGATTGTCTTTATTTCTTCAGACATGAACGGGTTTCTTTGTTGTGGTTTTATTTACAGTATATTTTATATTTATATTCATCATTTCATAACTTATTTAATAAACTAAATATTTTCACAAAGATGGCATACAGTATTCTGTTCTTAAATAAACACACCCAGATCTGGTCATCATAAATCTTTATTTCTAATATAATAAACACCTTTTAGGGGGAAATAAATAAATCCAGTTGATAAACTTGATATTTGAGTTTATATTATACACATAAGTCACACTTTAAAATGTTAACCCAGGGTCAACTAGTTCTTAACCTGGGTTAGTTACTAGCTTCGTAACCCAGGGTTAAAAACAGCGTTAAGTCCTGTAAAAACACTCCTCATCTGCCTCTGGTCGGTAGTGCGTAGTGTGAAAAGCTTATTTGTGTATGGACGATCTCAAGTAATATTTTAAACACAAGCGCTCAAAGTGCTGCGAGTGATTAAAACAGCTCATTTTGATGGTGGAAAATCAAGAATGAGTTAACAGTCAGGATCATTTGGAGAAAACTAATACATTTAAGACCTTAAGCCTATGTAAAACAAAAGAAAAACAAAAAAATACTATTCTATTTTTATGAAAGTGGCACCACATGGTTACAGGCATCACAGAAACAATTTAGTAAATTGTCATATTCGCCCATTTGTATGTTACTCATAAAACTCCATACTTCTCTTGGATATATTTTACATTTGGTCCCACCAGCAGAGTAAAGGTGTCTTAACACTACCTGATTTGTGCTATTTTTTTAATAGTTTTAATTAAAATATGAAGAGCTGCTAGCAAGTCCGTGAGAAACTCTGCTCACAGATCCACCAACACAGCATATATCAAAATCCATTTAGATACCTACTGATATTAAAAAAGTCTATTAAACAAATCTTCCTTCATCCCACGGTCATGGCAATAAACATTCAGTAACTAGTACAAAGTCATAAAAATCAGTTTGTATCTAATGTAGGAAATCTAAGACGCATTTGAACTTAATCCAATATATATATAAAAAAGTATAACTTGCATATGAATCTCTTCAAAAAAGGAATCATGATGGGTCAGTACATAATTCAATAAACAAATGAATCTGTACTGCCATTATTAAGGAAGAAAAGTACATCTACCCATAAACCATAACCCAAAGACTGAATAAATAAACACTATAACAAATATTCTGGCAAAAGCCATATTCAACATGAATTAAAGAGTTTTAATATCAGACAATACATAAAATGAATCATGCCAAGCCCTGTGCTGAGTGGATCATTAATAAGAAAAAGGGGGAGAAAAAGTACCACTTATTACAACCCAAATCTAATTAAAATTATATTTTGGCCAGATTATAGAATTACTAACATATATTTAACAAAAGGAGGATGCATTGTTGGCACGTGTATTTAAATATCATTTAGCTTCATATTTTTATGGCAAAAGCAGATTTATTTCAGTACATTCTGTGAAACTGGTGTGTGTTTGTGAAATTGGTAACGTTTTACAATAAGGCTGTGTATGTTAACATTAGTTAATTAATTTAGCAATTTGCTAATCTTTGTTGATGTTTATGGCTACATATACTGTATAAATAAACATTAAAAGTTATCACTAATGAGTACTGCAAACAAAGAATGAGCAAATTACCAAAAAATTAATGATGTTGTTCATTGAAATTGTAAATGAAATTATTCATTGTTTGTTCATGCATTAAATAATGCTACAGTACAGAACCTTACTGTAAAGTATTACCGTGAAATTCAATGTACACCACTAAGGGGTAAACATCATGTGTCAAAGTGTGCTTTTTTTTATAATTTAGTTTTTAGTGCATGTTGAACCAGTGTTCATATCAAACGAATCAAATCTGTTGCATTACTGTGTGCATGTACGTGTGCGCACTTATGTGCTTTTGTACGCAAGATGTGCCTCTTGCATTGACCACTCTGACGTAGGGACAGAAAGAAAATGGACAAGGGCTTTGAGAATCCTTTCCTCCCTCCCTCCCAAAGTTTCCTGGTCCAGATATTTTATAAGGCTTCAAACTCATCAATCCTCTGTTTAGTGTTGCCCTGGCGGATCTGCCGGAGAGTTTTGTATTTGTCTCGGCCGGCACGCACGTTCTCTGTGTGCAACAGGTCGTTCTGAGTCTTCTTGGTGTCGTCACGAGCCTGGGACAACTCTGAGGTCAGAGCCTGTAAAGAAGATAACGTCAGCGATTTAGTGATGCTTCTTTGATCCGTGACTGAAGAGAGCAATAAGAGCTGAATCCATGTGATTTTGCAGAAAAGGACTTGAAACAAAAAGTCCTAACCCTACACCCTAAAGTACGATAAATTTGGATTAACAACCTAGAACAACATTGCTGTGCAGACCTAACCCAATGTAAGCCCCTAAACCCATTCAGAACAACTGGATATCTAGTTGATAACATTCTTATTAATCTATAGTTCCCTCCGATTTAGGTTAGGAATGTGTTACAGTTGGGTTTTAGGGGAGGGATAGTGTTTGGGATAATAGTGTTTGGACTGTTTGATAGTAATGTTGTTTTAGGACAGATAAAGTACAGTATGTTATTTCAGGAACATAACCTACTTGGCAAAATTACATTGACCATTCCTAACCCTAACTGTTACCTAAACCTGCAGGCAGAGGGAAATTATGGGTTTGTAAGTCAAGCTCCACTCCAAACCTAAATCCTAAAAGCCTAATCCCATTTCCAAAATCTGTTTGGTTGATAAGAGTGTTGCCCAGGACCAACAAAGATCTGTTAGCTGTACCACAGTAATCATATGAGACAACCTGATGAACAAAAGTAAGACATGTTTCATGTTTAGGCATCCCTGGTGCTAGACACCTAACTATTCCTGGCAACCAAAACTAGCTCTAGGTCTAACCAACCCTAAACCTAACCAAATTGCTAGATTATGTTTTTTTCGGGCAGGGGTTAATCATTCCTACTCACAGAGAGCCATATTAGCCAATTTCTGATACACAGTAGCTACAGTACTCCCCGAGAAGGCCTAGAGCCCTGAAGTGGACCAGAAGAGACTTTGTTCTCTTGCATTTGCACCTACAATAGGAACCCATCGATGATACAGGATGGCAGGATCAGAGCTGCACTTTTATAAATTTAGATACTTTTGTTGGTTTTATGTTATTTACATGGGAGTTGGAAAGGCAACGAGACAAATCAACTGCCAACTTATGTGCAAGTATTTACTCAATCAATTCCTGATTAGTTCCTTCAGTGGGAAAGGGGCTATTCCTAGTTTAATTTAATTTACTTCTAAACCTGCTTCAATGCATCTAGATTTAATTTTTAATAAAACCAATGATCTTGAGAAGCTGGTTCAGGGACTACAGTTAGAAATAAATTCTGCAGGAAAGTGGATCTCCATGAGTCAGAATGAGTAACCCTGTTCTAGACCCTAAACCTAAAATCAGAAAGCAATGACAGGTTATAGGAATGTTGTATAGGACAGGGTTATTCAACCCCACTGCTTGAGACACACTGTCCCTCCAAATTCAGGTCCAACCCAAACCAAACACACCTGAACCATCTAACCAAGGTGTTCAAGATTACTTGGATCCAGCTGAATACCCCTGATCCAGGACCAATAAGGCCTTATAAGACATTACAGGAAGGTAGCTCTCTGAAGCGCAGGAACAGTTTAGTTCCAGAGTAAACAAACCTGGTAAAGACCTGGATTAGTTGGCTCACTGGTGTTGAACTACAGTTCATGAAGGCACTATAGAACAGGGTTGTCAAACTCACTGTCCTGCAAAGTTTAGCTCCAACCCTAATTAAACACACCCAAACAGCTGATCAAGGTCTTCTGGATTGCTAGAAACTTCCAGGCAAGTATTTTGAATCTGATTGGAGCTACACTCTGCAGGACACTGGCACTTTAGAGAGTTTCACCCATGTGCATTGTGCACTAAAAGAACCAAACTTTAAAGGGGCTATATTACAGAAACAATCTTACTCTAGAATACCATTTTATTTGTTCAATGGCCATGGTGATTTTAGTTAGGAACACGCTGGAGTCAGATCTTAACTTAAGACTTTAGGAAGTATGAAATCCAACCCTGCCCTCAGAGGGCTACCATCCAGCATAGTTTAGCTCTAACTCTTAATAAAACACACCTGGACCGGCCAATCAAAGTGTTCAGGATTACATGAAAATAACAGGCAGGTGTGTTGGAGCAGAGTTGGAGCTAAATGTAGCTTTCCAGGAGCAGGGTTGGCTATCACTGCCTAAAGCCCTAAACACACTGCACAATTTTCAGCTGTCGCAGACGAAAGATTGGCATTGTGAAACAATCATGGCGATTTCTGTGATCGTGGCTCCTAATCGGTGCTCCTGTGTCATACAGTAAGGAAGGTTCAAAGACAAAGACAGTCTTGTGACCAAAGAGCCTACGATACAGCAAGATTATTGCACAGCGCTGCTACGATCCACGTTTACTGACCAACCAATAAAAATGCGCCATGAAATCAATGCGACATCGTGCCAAAACATAAAACTGCTAACCTCAAGCTCTTATCACTTCCTCTTTCGCCGCTTCCACCTTTTTTTCAGCTAAGGTGCTAAACTGTTAAAGTGTGCTTTATCATACACTTTTTTTTTTTACCACTAGCGCATGCTGATGACTCTTGCAGTGTTTCGGGATTTAGGCTCTAATCCTGGAGCCTAGGAAAGTTGCTCCATCCAGTTGCTCCTGCAATGTTATACTTACCAACAGCTGTTTCTGAACTCGTTCATTCTTCTCGGCTTCAGTGATTCGCTGTTCTTCGTAGCGGTGGTCATTGATACCGCCTGTCTGCAGGTCTGCACTGTAGCTACTGTTGCTCTCCACATCTTCATCATTATTCTCATCAGGTTCATATGCAGGTGGTGGAGGGAGAGGCGGTGCTGTCATCACCATGTGAAGCTCCTCACGGGTCTTCACCAGGTCATCTTGGGCCTCTTGTGCCTGGAAGAACACAATCCAACATCAAATATCAGACTACCAATCCAATTCTTGAAGAATGTAAGAGTGCACTACGGCTACGGATATACAGACAGCTTTTGGACAAATTAGCAGGAACGCAAACTCATCAGGGGTGAGTAAGGTGAAGGCTGGGACACACCAAGCCGATTTCAAAGAACTAGCGGCGACGAAAGCCAACGGTGTTGTCGCCTTGCATCTGCAGCGTCGGACCAAAAAGCTGTGCTTGAACACACCGCACAGACTACAGCCGACAGCAAACTAACACGTGCGTTCTGCGCATGCATGAGAGGAATTAACTGTCTATATCAGCAGCTATCAACAGTATATATTCGTCATTCAAAAGGAGAAACCGAAACAAAGATATGCGAGAAACACATACACGAAACGTAAACAAAGCAGCGCTTGCTTACCATTTTGAATATCAGTAATGTTGATAACTTTAATCATTTTATGCGGCTCATGTTTTTATGAAAACATTGGCGTATAAGAATGATTGGGATAGTTCACGTAACATTTAAACAGCCTTTTGTCTGTACCACCTTCATTTACGTGCTCGTTTTCATCACTTTCGCTTTAATTCTCAGCCACTGATTCATTCGCTAAACTGAACATCCAATCAGAGTTTTCACTCTCGCCGACAGTATCGATGCCGATTCCAAACTGCCGCCGATGAGAGCTGATGAGTGGAATACACCAAACAAACTAGCCTAACCGTCGCTCGCCATTGGCCGACCGTCGGCTTGGTGTGTCCCGGCCTTGACAAAGATCTTGAGGTGACAGGGTTTATGTCCTAACGGTCTTACTCTGTGCTGCCATGTCATGGCTTCCTCCTCCTTGCGTTTTTTGGATTCCTCCAGGAGTGCAATACGAGTAGTATGTTCTGCCAGCTCAGCAGCCTGAAAGATTAATGGGGATGATTGTTAATGGGGGAAACAATGATAAACGCAAAGTAATTTTTCGGAGAAAGAGTGTTGGGTTCTCACCAGCTGTTCTTGACCCTTCAGCTGGTTCTGGGCTTGACGGGCTAGTTCCTCCTTTGCGAGCAGTGCGGCCTGCCTCTCTCCCTCCAATCTGGCTGCCTCCTCCTCTGCCAGCCTCCGTTCACTCTCCAGCTGCTTGGCCCTCTGCATTTGCTCCTGTAGGTCTGAAAACACACATCCAGATTTAATTTAAAGTGCAACCATCATTACATCTTAAGTATGGGTCTGGGCCTCACTATGGATGGTGATGCCCTAACAGTTACAGATCTGGGATGTTAAAAGGATCATGAACTCAGAAACCAAAATTCCCTTGATCTTTTGACATATAAGAGGTCATTGTACAATAAAAAGTTTCTGTACTGTAAGTTTCAGAACTCAAAACTTTCTCGTTAGTTTAAAAACGGCTTATATTGAAGCCAGTCTGCCAAAACGACAGGTTGTGGAATGTACCACTCTATGATGTAATAGTGTGCTAACTCCGCCTCTGCAGAAGGTCAATGCCTGCTTCGCTGCCTTTTTAGCCCTGCCCACCAATTCCCACATGTAGTGTAAATAACGAGAGAATTGAATGCAGGTCTACGCAGAAAAAGATAAAGATGCCTATGAAGGTACAATTGACCTATCGCCCCTCCCTTCAAATGCAGATGAGCCAATGGCAGTCGAGTATCAGTTGCACGGTGAGCGGAACTCGGACATCTTTAGGTTTCAGCGCCATAGAGAAACATTGGAAAATCCAAAGCTTTCATCGATTTGATGGTGTTTATGCCACGAAAATGAAAAAAAAAAAAAAAAAACAGATGTGCCTGGGGTACTTGTAACACCGATTCCAGGTATCCTGAGAGGATGGCCAATAGAATTAATTTTATTACAACCCAGAGCAAAATGTCCCCAAGCATTCAACCCCAATCCCAATGAACAAAAACGTTCATTTTCTGGTTGTCATGCACTCATTAAGTTACAATTTTCATCTGCGTTTCAGCAAGGTATCTCTGACTAAAACTAGCTAATGGTAAAGTTAGTGAGTCAATGCTATTACAAACCTAAATAGCGAACTGTTCTCACATCATGTACAGTGCAAGTCAAAAACACAAAAACGAAGGTCTACATTTCAGTGCCTCTCCTTATTAAACTGGTAAAATGTACATTAATTTAATTGTACCCTGCGATACATGAACAGTGTTGATCCTGCATGTATGCGTTTTTGACCTAAATCTCAGCAGCATCCATCTGTGAAGGTTGTCAAACATACACAACTGTTATCCAATCATAGCAGTGGGTGTTTACTTTAGAGTCTACAATCCGCCACACATATTCAAACGGAGCGTTCTGATGAGGGGGTTAAAAACAGGACAGAAAATAGCCTATTACTTCTAAATTACTTTTTTAATTTTTTGGTCTTGATAACATTAAAAAACCTCAGAAAACAGTACAAAATAATAAAGGCAGTTCATGACCCCTTTAAATCAAAACTTTTCTGGTTCGATACAAGACAGTTGCGACCAAGTTGTTTTAGCACTTTTGCTTTAGCAAAGAAGTTTTAGTCCCTGTAGGCTAATTATTCTACTTTGAAGGGATAGTTCAAAATCGGTCAGCATTTACTCATGTCATTCCAAAACACTATATGACCTTTATTTCATGGAACACCAAGAAAGAATTTTAGTAAATATTCATGGAGGTTTTTTCCCCCCATACAATGAAAGTGGATGGGAACCAAGGGCTGTCCAATGATTAAAGTACTAATGATTCATGCACTATATTCCAAAATATGTGAGGCTGTACAATAGCTTTCTGTGTAGAACAGTTGATATTCACTGAACTTTTGTTTGAAAGCAGTGGACACCATTCACTTTCATTTTATGTAAAAAGAGAAGCTTGGACTTGCTGCTACATATAATTGCATGAAAGAAAGTCATATATACATCCCAAAAGACATACGAATGAGCATACAATGAATGATGAAGCTGATGAAAAAGGCAGAAGTAATATCATATTGTGACAGACCTCATAAACGGACATTTAGAAAGCTTTGTTGGACTGTGTTTAGTCAGAGATGACTGATAGTTTTAGCATGCATGGCCACAAGATTCAGTAATATTATTTAATCCAGAATAACGACACACAGATTACGGGTTTCACATATTACTAATTTCTGAATGACAAATTCCTTGTCTAATAATGTAGTCATATACTGATTATCAGAAAGGCAAGCTTTGTGACAAACACAAAAGAAATATGACGTGCGAACAGCAGAAACAGGTGCAGTATGACACCATCTTGTGTTTGTATTGCCAGTCAATGGTATTGTCAGCTGGAGCACAGTCATGATCAAAGTGTAATGCCTCCGCTTTATAGAATGACAAGCTAAAAGGTTATTTTATTACATAAACATAAAAGACCAAAGTGACTGTATCCAATTATGAGCCACATTTTCCATACAGACTCCCAGCAAAACAACAGTCGCAATAATTGTTAGATTTTAAAAACTATAATCCATATTGAGTTGTTTAGAAAAACTAAATACTGACCATTAAAATTACATCTCTTTTCTGAAATAAAATCATATAAACATGATAAAGCTTTACATTTTCCTCAATCAAAACAATTCAAATGTGAAATTGCTTATGTGAATGCAGTCAATAAATACAATAATCTTGCATTAGACATGAAAATATTTTAAAGAATAAAATCATCATAACATTTTTTATGACAAACACTCCTGGCGTCTTACCTTTTTCTGCTTTTTTGGTCTTCTCCTCAAACTGGTAGAGTCGCATCATCAGCTCCTGCTTCTCCCTTTCCACCTGCTCTCTCTCTCTCTCTGTGGCCTCTCGTCTCTTCTTCTCACTCTCCAGCTGAGCTCTGCAGATAAGACACAACCAAAGAGAAGTACAGTGACGTTTGCTCAGGACGCCGCTCTATATCCACACTCAAAACTCATCTCTCATACTGTCCTTCCCAAGGTAGTCATAGTTCATTGACCAGCTGCAAAAACAGCTTGTTCGGAAATCTTTATGACGTCAAAACCATGAGCAGATTGACGTACGACCACTCATGTTTACATATCAACATCTATTCAGTATTCAGCATCTTAGCCCACCCTGATCGGCAGCAACATGAACTTTGATCAGCCAATCACAACAGAGATCATTTATATATAAAACTGTTTAAATGCCAGCCATTTGGAAAGTAATTTGTAGCAACAAATTAACTGGAGTTGACTAAAGGCAAAAAACAAAAACCCTAACACAAAATAAAAAAATATTACAAAAATTAACTAAACTAAACTAAACTAAATCCATACCAGGCTTTGCCAAGCTAAAGCTTCTGTGAAATAAGATGCTAAACGTAGAATATGGTGTAAAATATGGTCAAACAAACAAAACAATAGAACAGAACAAAAAACGAAAAAAAAACTTTATACCAGGCTTTGCCAAGCCAAAATGTGTAGTTATAAAATAACATGCTACACAAGTGTGGAATATGGTCTCTTTTATATATTGCAGCATCTCCTGATGAGACAGCATCACTCCTCACATCACCATGGAGATTCATCCTCACCTCTCCATCTGTTTGTGTTGTTTCTCCTCTCGAGCCTGTGCTTTCATCTGCTGCACCTCGATGGTGTCCGGCTTCCTACGGCGCATGTAAAGCTCATGGTTCCCCATGCACAGCTGTAGGATACGTTTATTAATGCGCAACCGCGGGGAGTAGAACACAAAATCCTGCAGGGTTAAGAAGGAAGAGACAAGATGTAAAGGCAGGGGTTATAAATCAGTCAATTTATGGATCGTTGATAAGATTGATAACTATCACAGGACTTTATTATATAAATACACAATGTAAATCCTACAGAAAGCTGTTGTTCTTAGCAGCCGGTTCTGACACTCAGAGATAACGCTCTATGAAGGCCAGCTTGTCAGAGGAGACTGACGTGTTTATCAGTCAAAACAGCCCTGCTGAAACTAATGACTCGCTACTGTGAAAACGCAGACGTTTGCAGTGATTTAGTGTTTGTCAAAACAAAGCTGAAGCAATCCCTAGAAAGCATCTTACCATCATTTCAAGCCTTTTTGAGTGTCACTTCGCAGTGTCGTTCCAGCATTTTTTATACACTCTAATAGTATTTATAATACTGCTGTGCTAAAAGCCTTCATCTTATTTGTTGTTCCCAGTCATCTCAGTTTTTGAGTGGGGGAAATATATATATATATAAAATATATAATATTCAGTTCAGATCTATGAATAAAATAAATCCAATATTCAGTAATAATATTCCATAGTGACAGATTTAAAAAGTTTTTTTTTTGTTGTAGGCTGCATATTTATGATCGGGAACACAACATGAGGATTAATATTTTGAATTAGCTTTTATTTGTATATTTTCTTAATTTTAATGTTAAAGTTCATTTTTATACAATATTTTAACATTTTATAGCTTTATATTTATTTTCATTTTAGTACTTCTATTTATTCATTCAAGTCAGTTAAACAAAGTTTTTTCATTTAATATTTCCATTTTATTTTAGCTTTATTTAAATTAAAAACAAAAACTTTATAATTTTTGTTTCAATTAACAATAATAATAATAATAATAAGATTTTTTTTTTTTTCTATTTTCTTTAATCTTTCCTTGTCTAGCTTGTACTTATCTGAACAAAGCTTGAAACTTGGTATTACAAGCACTTCCTGTGTTTATTTAAGATGAATCGCTTGATGTATTCCCCAATTGTATGTCCCAAATTTACCTACAAATGATGCAGCCAATTAAAAGTTTTTTACTTTTAACACTTTTAATCCTAAAACTCTAGATTATGTATCCAAAATGAAATCCTAGATGTTTTAGCATTAGTGTGACATAGAATGATTGTATATTAGAGTGGAATAAAATAAGTTCCCTCTCGAGAGCGGTCTCTCGACATGGCGTAAACGCCTTGGGGACTCCCTTCCTCCCCGCCGCTATATAATGCGCCGTTTTGGCGGCATAACTCAATCTTCCTCTTTCACACATCCTACTGAAGACAGCTGTGGAGAAGACGCAAAAGACTGATTTCCCTCTCGGCGTTCCAGCATGTCCAACGTTTGCATGCTGTGTTCGGGACCCATCAAGGCCCCGGACACTCACGAGTTCTGTATCCTGTGCCTGGGTTTCGCCCATGAGGAGGCAGCACTCAACAAGTCGGGCTACCCGCACTGAGAAATTAGAGAGGAGAGATTAATAACAAAATCAATGTTATTAAATCGCTCCGTACTGGCCGAACAGACCTTGGTTTCCCGATCTGCTGGAAATACCGGGGCTCGTTGTCTCGCCCTTCTAAAAGACACCTGTACGCCTGTTAATGGGCAGTGTTTGAGAGATGGTGTGAATAGAATGGTCGAGACCCGGAAAACTGCCCCGTATCTGACATTCTGGATTTTTTGCAACAACGAATGGACGACGGCAGTATGCCCTCCACGCTTAAGGTTTATGTTGCAGCTATATCAGCATTTCACGCCGCTATCGACGGGCGCTCAGTGGGAAAACGCGATCTAGTTATTAGATTTTTGAGAGGTGCGAGAAGACTGAAACCCTCTCGCCCTCCTACAGTTCCATCCTGGGATTTGGCTCTGGTGGTGGAGGCGCTAGCCTTCCCGCCCTTCGAGCCACTTCAGACAGTCGGCTTGAGGGAGCTGTCGCTTAAAACCACGCTGCTGCTCGCCCTTGCTTTGTTCAAGCGCATGTGGGATTTGCATGCATTTTCGGTGAATTCGGACTGCATGCAGTTTGGACTGGGTGATTGTAATGTCACCCTCAAGCCGAGATTCGACTACGTGCCGAAATTGCTTTCGACACCATTCAGAGCACAAGTGGTGGCGCTTTCTGCTTTCACTCCAGAGTCGGCGGCTTCATCGGATGCCACTCCTAATCAGGTGTTGTGCCCGGTGCGGGCTTTGCGAGTTTATCCGAGCAGCTATTTGTATGCTTTGGAGGCAGCACTAAGGGGCAGTTCGTCTCCAAACAATGGCCATCACATTGGGTGGTTGAAGCTATTGCTTTGCCAGGGAATGGAATGTTCTATTGGTGTCACAGCCCATTCGACGAGGGCGGTTGCCTCCTCGTGGGCGTGGACTAAGGGCAGTTCGATCAGAGATATTTGTATGGCGGATGGACTTTGCAGAATACCTTCGCCAGAATTTACAATTTGGACGTGTGGTCATTAGCCTCACAGGTCTTGTCGGAGAGTACGACCCATGGTTCTACCTGCAACCACTAACCGTTTGACTTTGATGGTGGTTTCGACTAGGTCGTATAGAGGATCAGGGGCGGAGCCATCGTCATGTTAAGACTGTGGAACCCCGGATGTGGTCGCTCTCTAAGTGTGTATATTGTTATAAGTATTGTGCCCGGCATTGCCGTTCACATGTTGGTTACACTGTTACATTACATGCTTGTATGTATGCTTTCGTTTTTACTATAATGCTTTAGCCTTTGTAAGGCGACGGAGCTACATCGCTCTCTCATTAAAAGGCTTGCCATCGGACATGGATTCTGAGTAACCTGATTGGATCCCTACGCGGGAACCTACATCCAATCCTCTCGAGACATCAGCGGTGTATATGATTGGTTGAGGATTATTCTTAGTGTTTTGCTAAGAACTGTTCATGTGAGCTCCGCCGAGGCTGAGCCTTTTTACTTCGCTGCTTCCACGGCGTTGTTCTATACAGTCCCCAAGGCGTTTACGTCATGTCGAGAGACCACTCTCGAGAGGGAACGTCTCTGGTTACTATCGTAACCTCGGTTCCTGAGAGACGGAAACGAGACATGAAGTAGGCCGCCGTGTTCGCTGCTCAGGTCTGCTGTGCTGTTAGTTCAGTCGGAAGATTCTGAGTTCATGTCGCCAAAACAGCGCATTATATTGTGGCGGGGGCCCCGTCCCTATTAGTCGTCTTGGCTGGCATTGGGCAGTGAGAGTTGCAACTTCACTGGCGCTGTGCAATAAGATTTCAGGTAGGTTAGGAAGGAAGGGAGTCCCCAAGGCGTTTACACCATGTCTCGTTCCCGTCTCTCAGGGAACAGAGGTTATGATAGTAACCGGAGACGTTTTATTCTCGTCAAAGCAGTTTTTCAGTTTCTGTGGGACTGTGAGGTATGAAGGCGGCTCGTGTCACAATCATGGTTTCACTTACTTGAGCTTTTTTATCTATAGGCTTGATGACAAACTTCTTATCGTTGAAGGAAATGTTTCTTATTTCGCTCCAGGGGAATCCAATTTTCGGAGTGAGTCTGTAAAGACAATGATGAAATCATGAGAGGTGTTCTATATTCATAGCAAACAGTCACGCAAAACAAACATTGTAGGGTGGATGAAACATGAAATCCCTATTTTAAAAAAAAACGTGGACAACAACGATCAGATCTCTGATTGCTGATCGAGCAAAAATCTAAAATGTTAGCACGGAGATGAGTTTGTAATGCAGTGAGAATGTTGTAGCACAGGAATGATGGTCCAACGTGGAGATACTCGAGGAATGTCAAGACAAGGACGGGCCTGTGATTAACATGAGCGGATGACATCATAGCAGTGAGGAGTGTGCTTTGCGATCTCTTTGTGGAGCTCATGGGAGTGGCGTTACAACTACGCCTTCTAATGTGCATGTCACACCGGCTCTATGCGTACCTAAGAGAACACAAAGCTACCGCGGCCCACCTCGCATGACACACCACAAACGTTCCATAAAACAAATGACATAAACAGTTAAATTAATTAATGATGGTAATAAAAATGGTATGTAACATCCTGCACTTGTAACTCATTCAATTGTTATTTTTTTATTTTTTTTTTATAAATACTCTTTAAAAAAATAAAAAATAAATAAATAATAATGTAACCATATTTTATAACACTTTACAATAAGGTCACATTAGTTATTGCATTAACTAACAATGAGCAGTGCATTTGTTACAATATGTATTCATCTTTGTTAACATTCATTCATTGTTAAATAATTTCCATTAAATAATGTCCACAGATACAACTTTTGTAATAGTAAATGTTGAAACTGACATTAAATAAGATTAATAAATGCTTCAGAAGTATTTTTCATTGTTAGTTCATGTTAATTAATGCAGTTAACTAATGTTATTTAATGGGATCTTATTGTAAAGTTATACAATTTAAACAATTGAAGCAAATATGGTAGTTTAATATACTACCACTAATAATAATAATAATAATAATAATAATAGAAAATCATTTTTCATTGATATTCCATGTTTTAATGTTTTATATTTGCAACTATGGTATTTTGGAAGATTTACGGTACATTTAAAGGGTATGGCAATATAGCAAAATAGGATTTATTAAATCAAAAGGCTATGCGATTTAGCATGATGGTTTTTATCTCTGTTTTGTGGTACATGTCTGTGTTTGGTATCGCTGGTGTGGTCAAAGACAATCATGGTTGATAATAAAGGTTGTATTGTATTGCATTGTATAGAATACAACACGACTCTTGACTGTTTAATTTTTCCTATCATATATTTTATATAATTTATATTATTTTGAAGAGGCAACCGTTTTTGTCCTCGTAGTGCTATGATTGTACATTTGGTCTATAAAATGTCTCTTGCTATGATTTGATTGGCTCTGATGGGAATAGAGCTCCAGAAAGATTGTTGCGTGACTTGGTCTTGGTGGAATAGAGCTGCTAAAACGTGCTTGCTTGGTTTTTCCTCTTGTGGACAGAAGGGATACAGTTTAAATAGGGATGTAACAAATCACTCAACTCACGGTTCGATTCACAATTGTTTTTTTAACAAAATCAGATTTAAGACAAATTATAAATTAAATGTATCCTTTTTATTACTGCTTGGACAAAATGCTGCACATTTCTTTGTGAAATTGAAATTTAACACTATAATAATATACTAATATATCACTTGTATATTATTGCTCTTTTGTTGGTTTTGATTGCTTCTGTTGTCCTCATTTGTAAGACGCTTTGGATAAAAGTGTCTGCTAAACAACAAAATTTAAATATAATGTAAATGTAAATAACAAAACTAAAATGAAATTTTTAAACAAGCCCCAAATCAAATAAATAACACAAATAAAATAAATCTCTTAAAGGAATTGTCTGTGCTCTTTCCATTTAAAATGAGAGGCAACCACTGCATTTTAATCATGATCCAAACAAAGATGCTGCATACATGCGACATGAGCAGTTTTTAATCTAAAACAGCTTGTATAATTTCGAAATTTGAAGCAAAAACAGAATGGTTTGACATGAAACAGAAACAGCAGACAAGCTGAATGAGACGCAGATTCACTCTCTGCCAGCAGGTGGCGTTTTAAGCGTTTCCTTGGTTTCTGCACTTATGAACTTTAATATGCATTATACAGAGGCAAGATGCAAAGAAAAAACACCATCTAAACTTTTTCTAACGACAGTAAGTTCCCCTCAGACACACATTCATATAAACTCCAACCCCTAATTGAGTCACGATTTGTTTAGCATCTCAACCGATTTGAATAGTCACATATTTGAATCGATTTTCAACTGGAATTACACAAATGAGTAATAGTAACATGTACTTGGTAAAGGATTAGGTCTGGTTTACAGTTAGTTGCTTGTAATTATGCATGATTTACTGTTATTACTATATAAAGTACATGTAAAATGTGCAACAAGGACACTGCAAAATAAAGTGCTACCCAATTATCTAATAACAATGGTATTTTTTTTTAAAGATTAGAATTCTAATAGAAGCTTGTTTGTTCCTCCAAGTATTTACTGTTCTAACATTGGTTTGATGGGGATAGTGGAAAAATAAATTAAACAAAAACACTTTGTACTGCATTGTGGCATTGACTACATTACATTTTGTATCACTTCTCATAGCGTTAGGGTTAAATTATGACTACATGCTTTTGGAGACTGGCATGTTGTCAGTTAAGACAGTTCATCTGAAACAAATGTGAAAGATATGGGCCACTCAGCAGATACCTTGAAGCCGAAAGAGCACAGCTAACGCAACACAAACAAAGAGCCAATGAATGTGAACTATTTCACAGGTTGTTGTGCAACATGGTTTTCTTATCTTTACATGTGTGTACTTGCAAAGCCTTCTCTCAGTCACACAATCCTTGCCCAATGTTTTCAAGGACTGCATAGCTTGAAAAACCAGTCTTTGTTGCTATGGTTAAAATAGAGGGCATTGTGGGGAAAAAAACCATTAGTCGCCACTGCACTTACGTACACACACACACAGATCTCTGTTTGTGGAAAGACGAGCACCGTTCTATGAACAATGTCCTCAACACAAACTAAATCACATCACATGTCATTTGAAAAAAAAAAAAAGGACTCCTTAATACCTGAACTTTAAAAAATTAAGAAAAAGTAAATTAAGAGAAGATTATGGATAAGCAGGCCAAAGGTATTACCAATTAGCTTGAGATACCACAAAATGATCATGGTAATCATACAGTACATATTAGTAGCATTACCACAATCATACAGTGCATATTAGTATTACCATCTCATACCCTTATTTTACCATAGTACTGCCACAATGTAAAGGGAGAGCATTTAAATTGCATTTAAAAGAAGAGAAAAACATGTTGGAGTTGAAATAGCACTTGAGATGTGAATAATGTCAAATGAATGTAGGGGAAAGGCTGAACTCACTTGTCTTCTTTCTCATAGATATTTAGGCCCAGGGCATCCACACCCAGCCTCAGCTCGGTTCCCTTCTTGTTCTTGATGTCAAAATAGTTCACCCCATACATTTCCAGATCCTGAGCAATCTTCAGATACTCAAGCATCGCGTCCTCTCTAAGAACAGAGAATAAAACAACGATCACTTTCAGTTTCTAATAGGCTGGTGGATGATGTGACCAAAATCTTTCAGCACAGTATATATTATGTTATTTTATGGTAATAATAGTATATCACAATGTTGTCATAACTAGGGTTTTACACATTATATAATATATTACAAAATCATATGGTATAGTTTAGAATGACATAATCCAGTAAATTAAATACTAAAGGCACTTAATTTAATATAATTTAGTGTAAACTAACACTAAAGCTATTCAATGTTTTTTAGTAAATTAAAATAAAAATGAAACAAATGATAAATATTAGATTTAACAACTTAATAAAAACGGCTGTCCATAAAACTAATTGAAATACATTTTAGTCGAAGCACTTAAATTACAAAAAAGTATAAAAGTATAATTAAATAAATACACAAATGAATAAATAATTAAATGAATCAATAATACAATAAACTAAAATTAAAACTGAAAAAAAAAAAAATTAAATCCTTTCAAAATATTAAAGAATACTGAAAAAGTATATATATAAAAAAATACTAAAATAACCCCAAAATGATTATTTCCTTTTTATATGAAATTTTAATAGAAAAGATATAATTAGACATCAAACAGCTGATATAGGCACACCTGTGACCGCACTTCAGTTTAATTCTATGCTTATATGGAAAGTTGAGACAACCATAAACAACCTACAGTTTACATGGACTTGGACTTGCCAAGTGGCATTTATAATTGCATAGTATACTGTACGTGTCAAACCACCAAGTCAATTATTAGGCATCAGTCAATAAAAGTGCTTGACTGACCAACTGACAGAAGTGTTAGTTTCTTATTTCTACAATCAAAATCTACATTTAGCATTGAGGCCCATTCACACCAAGAACGATAACTATAATGATACTACAACAACAACAACTTTTGAGAGAACGTCAACCTACTTGAGCATTCCACAATGCTCCTCATGCCACACCTGAATCCTCTCCTCCCACTGGTCCCGTGACAACTTGTGCTGGTCTAGAACCCTGCAATCAAACAACAGGAGGAACAAAGACTCATTTCCAAAGTTTCTAAACCTTTAACTGTTATCAAAAACCAAATTCCGATGAGCAATGATGGCAGAATTCAAATCCAGGAGCACATGCCCCAGTTAAGCCAGTCCTGTGTGTCTCACCGTTGGGGCAGGAGGCGATCGGACGTCAGGTATCCAGGCCTGTGCACTTCCTTGCTGAAATCACCAAATTTGGCCTGCACTGAATAGGAGGCCAGAAGCACTGCAGTCTCTGGAGGACAGTAGATATCGTCACTCAGAATGGTGTCTTTCACTTGCATGAAGAACAGCTTCTGAGTGATATCCTGGATTAACTCCTCCGACACATCTTCTGGGAAGAACTTGGCACGGAATTTAAACTGGAGAGGATTGTCCTTCTTCACATCCTGAGAGGAGACCTGCAAAAAATAATAAAAAAAAGTGTGAGAAGATTGTATACTGTGCTTTAGCTGACTACTCATGAATGTTTTACTACTCCAAATATGTTTCAGCACATTTAGGCCACAGCCAAGGAGATATGTGTAGGATATAAATATATATATAAAACATAATAAATGAATATACTATTATATAAATAAATGTTTTATTTATTCACCAGTCAGTTTTTGTCCTCTAATCTGGGGTGCATTTATCAAAACCATCGTTATTTAACAACGGTAGCAAGTTTCATTGAACTCCATTGATAACGCATATTCAACTTTGTAATATTTCACTTTAAAATAATACAATAAACATTGTATTTATTAAAATAAAACTCTGGAATTAAAATACTAATATTTATGGCTTAATTCATTTTCAAACATTAAATCAGACAACTTTTACTCTGGGGCGTGTCGCGACAAAATACAATAGAACCCATTATAATCAATGATGCTGTCTACACTGGATGCAGTACAGCGCAACACGACACTAAACTGCTGCCGTGTTCTATTTATGATGTGTTAATACAAATTTCACTAGTCTAGTCTCAGCCTAAACATCTGATGCATATGCCACACTTATCTGGAAACACTTCAGGAGTTTCAAAGTCATCATCGGATTGGTTAGATTATACAGGATTTCCGGGAGACGTGCGTGTCACGTTCTTTAACGTTCTGGCTGGAAACAAAAATGCCGTAACGTCAAACTCCCACACGAAAGAAGAAAGCCGTCGTTTTTACAACTGATGACGAGTGCTTATCAGCTTGTCAAGTTCGCGGCATAGAATCTTTAAAAGAATCTTTTTCAGTCATATGGCCTCTTGGATGGGCCTTGGCCATTCAAAGCGGCCAAAGTTCCCAGACCTTCAGACTGACGGCTGAAGGTCTGGGAACTTTGGCCGCTTTGAATGATGACCGATGATATTCATGCGAGACTAAGTGTAGACAGACTTTAGCTGTTGCAGTGCGGCGCGACACGACAATCGTCACGTCCGGTGTAGACATGGTGCTTCTCTTTAGTTGACAACGTCTGAATCATAAGAGCTCCTTATTCCAATTTTGGGATAAGGAGCTTTTGGAAGACCAAATTTTGGAAGACCAAAAGAACGTATGTTGCGATGTTCCAACTGAGCCGTTCTGAGACACTGAACACATCAGACTGTGATCCGCTCATGTGTAAATGAACACAGTGCTGTGTTTCTCTCTGAAACATGCAGCACATAACTCAATTTAATTACATAACAGCTTTTGCGATTTGATACATGCACTAAGCCAGATTGCAATTCCAAATGATTACAATTAATCGTGCAACCTGAATGGAGCAGAGTTTTTTATTTATTTATTTTTAAAGTAACTGCACATTCATCAATAAACACCAAACCAGTCAGTTTTGTCAAATATGGGTGTTTAACAATAAGGGTTAAACGAGTCTTTTCATTTCAAGCTCTGATCTGTGAAGTGTTTACAAGCGGAATGAAACCAAGCAAGTTTATTTTCCTGAAAATCTCATTTTTTCTTTGACTGCTCCTGATTTATGGTGGGTTAAAATATCAGTTAAGAGCTGCATTAATTATTTCACACCTTTTTAAAATAACAGTCCTTCTAGGACACATACAGTGTAGTTCTGGCCATAGCTAGCTAGTAAAAATCATAGTCACATTAAATGCAACTTAAATCACATATCAATTAATTACGTACAATTCAAGTTCTGTATTCATAAATGTTTGTTGTACTGATCTAAGATTTCTCACTGCATGCACTGGTGCATATTTATTACAAAAAATGACATTTTGTATTCAGTAAATATGACTAACAGTGGGGGTTTGGGTTCAATTTGGGGTGTTCTGTGTAGATTTATTACCATGTGGATGTAAATGTGTCCTATTCATATTGTAAACGATATCAATTAGTAATTCAAATTAGTCCTCATTATGATAAAGTTCGTAATTCTTAATGGTCCATTTCTGATATTCATTTTACAATTTATATTAAAAGGACCAAACAGTGTTGCTGTGTTGCTCATGCTTGCATTTTGAAAGCTTAATCCTTATTCTTATAATTAATAAAACAACCAAGCTACAAAAATCAGACTAACACATTTGGGGGAAAAAGTAATTCATTTCCATGTATAAGGAAAACCGCTTTCCTCTGAAGTATATTGCAGCAGCTGTACAAAGACAACAACGAGGAAACACATAATTGAAATGTTCAACCTACTGATTGAGTCCAATGGGTGAAAAGCATGTATGAGTAATGTATGCTTGAGAATCTAAATGCCATCAAAAATGTCAAATACTTAAATGTATTATGAAGACAGAGTACTTCCTTAAAGTAGTGGACTGTAGTCTGGATAGAAAGCGAAAACCCTGACTAAATTCTATTAAAACACATTCTTATAGAGAAAATCAGAATATCATTGTTGTGCTAAATAAACAATTACCTTTTTATCAAGTTTCAGCCATGTAAGGTACCCTTTGCTGTCCATATACTGCAGTCCGAAGTACCATATTTCACGTAACCCGATGGTCTTCACCACCTGTCAGGAAAAAAAAATTACACCTTTTAGCACACAATAAATAGATGAATGAATTATGAAATTATGAGTTTGAAATCCAACAGAGCACAGGGTTACATTTCAATGAAAACAGAATAAAGGCCATATTTAAAGAATATACTGTATATATACACACACACACACACATTTTGGCCTTCTTCCCATCACAAAGTGCTGCAAGTCATTAGCTCATTCACACTCATTAGCTTTTGCAGGAGTGGAGAGTGATGAGCACCAGGTGCCCTGAAGGGAAAACTTTAGATTTCAATGGGTACACATGCACGTACACAATTTCCCAGAGGCTTTGTGCAAGATGGTATTTATTACTGTTTTGGCAAATGTTGCAGTTCTCATGCAATGGCCGTTACCTGCTGGTTCAACAGGATTTTAGATCAACACCCCAAGAGCATGCAAAATTATAGAATTTTCAACATTTGCACCACTGTTCAAATGTTTTGGGCAAGTAATTTTATTTTATTTTTATGTAAAGCCAACACTTAGCTAACATACTGAGCTATGGTGGTCCCGTCCTCTTTATGTGATACTATGAAAAATAAATGTATAAAATAAAACATGTACTGATCTAGTAAGTGTCACACATCAGTATGCATAACCACCTAAATAAATACACACACATCTGTAACTTTCCGAAACACAAAAACTGCACTGCAGGAAATAAGTGCAAATTTACTAATAGGTTTCATTTTCTCAGATGTCCGGTGTTTTTTTCTTTTTTTTCTTTCTACCACCTACGCAAATACAGTTTTCCGGAGTTTGATTGTGATTGGCAGCAAAGAATTACCCCCAAAGAATGTGCACGTATGTGTGTCAATGATATGACAGACAATTAGTTTCCAAGTGCAATTCCGTTTATAAAGCACACAACCAAACTCGCTTTTAAATTATAGACCTAGTTTCCCTGACGGGAGTACTGTCAGTTATAAAATAAGCTTGTCAGACTAGTAACCAACCAAACTGTATGTAGCACTCCCAACAGTACTGACAACAGTATTCTTCTTCTCTGTGAACGCAGCTGAAGAACACTTCAGTTAGGGGGAAATTATGGTAGAAAATCTATACAGAAACCATCTCATGATAAAGGTTTTACAGATCTGAATTTGATAAAAAAACAACATTTCAACAATATTTTTCTTCAACCAATCAGATCTTCTATTGCCTTTTATAACCATTCACAATCATACCGTATCACAGGCAAAAACAAACAAAAAAAATCAAAAAAAAGTTGGCAAGGACGTAACAAATGCTGTAAACCAGCTCAACAGTTTCTAAGCATCTCTAAGCTCACTGACAAAGCTATTCAAAAAAGTGGATTTATCCTAAATAGAGTAATACCTAGAATTCATTTAAACTTTTTTTTTTTCCCCCTTAAAAAAACAGCAATAGCCAGCTATAAAAATAGTTGTGCTTCAACCCAATGAGAAGAAATACAAGAGTCAATGAGACCCGGGTCACGGCACCAATTTCCAAGATTGAAGTTAGGTAACATAAGCTTTATTTAAATTAAACACCCTGCTCAGATTTATTTAATAAGAACATTATATAATTATACGTAATGCTCTGGACCTTAAGAACTCTTTTTTTTTTTTTGTCTGCCAGCATGGACAGTTGGACTGCCAGAGGCTTCAGTGCAAACCTCTCATCTATGCCACGTGCCATCCACAGTTCATGACTGGCTCATAGCACTCACTCTGAAGTGGAGACTGCTTCAGCTGTGGGTTCTGTTGTGAATGGGAAAACTAGAGTGTGATCATAGAGGGACGGCACTTATTCACTGTTTCCACAGTCGTGGCAGTCAATGAGCACATCAGTGCAATGGTCAGTGAGTCATACGTCAAGGGATATGCTCTTTTAAAGAAGAATAACCCTTCCTGTGAGGTTTTTGTGGCGTTCTGGGCCTTCTATTTGCAGGGGATTATCCCATGTCACCAAGCCGGTAATTAAATTAGGTCATCGGCATCAGTGCTACTGACGGATGCCCAGTGAAGCCTGAGTTTGTTCTGTGACATCCTTCACTGTTACTATTATTTTAAAAATATTATTTATATATTTATATACATAAAATTATCGTTTAAAATACAATTTTTATTTAAAAAAATATTTTTTTATTTTTATTTTTTATTATTAGTTTTTTATACATTTTATATTCAAATAATCCAATATAAATTTGGATTTAAACATTGTTTCTTCCAGCTCTTTTTTTGTGCGCTTAACGTATGCTTTGCACTCCTGCTTTTGCTTGAGCAACAAGTATTTGACTAAGAAAGCAAATGTAAATTTCTCTTTTGTTTCTTGATTTACCTTTTAACATTTCTCTGAATAACAGTTTACAATCTTTTTCCTCTCTGCTTCAGTTGAGGGACATGGATTTGTTTAAGATCAAGGAATTGTCAGAAGAGAATGAGAAGCTGTCATTGAGGGATTATAATAATTGATTGCAGATGTCAGGTATACACTGTCTGTTACACAACCACAACTGCTAAGAAATGAGTCTCTTTTTCATGGAACCCATTCAGGTAAAGTGAATAGTAAAATGTGAATAGAATTTGCAAACAAGTCTGCATTTTTGTGCGTACATCTCATTGCACATCAGAATGGGGGTGCATATCTCATCAACTGTGCTCTTTTGAAAAAAAAAAAAAACAAAGATCCTGTTATTGAATATCATTAAGTTAAGGTTTATGTTCATATTTTAAGTTAGTTTTGTCTTTTTTGCATGTAATAATAAATACAAGTTCAGGGAAATGGCAGAAAACAGCTACAGAGTTTAAGCTAAGACTGTTTGGAAAGCATGTTCCAGTATTCATGCACATGATCCTAACCAATGCTTGTTAATTCATCTATTTCTTGTCTAGATGTTTAGTTGCAGACCTGGTCAAATAGCTGCTTGCCAGTTGTGCTGGGCTGAACGGCAAACTCCAGCTCCGCATCCACCGTAGTGACGCGAACATTTACCTAAAAAGAGAGAAAAATTACATTAGCAACCACGGTTTACATTTGTGTTGTCAAATACAAAAACAGTTGAGAAGAAAATGGTTATTTATTAACAGATGGTTACAACTTTAGATTTTACAGTTTTCATTTTCTAGAAGCAATTTCAGAGGCAAAGGTAATAAAATAAATTCTGCAATGATGAGGCAATCACACGCTGGCAAAAAAAAAAACATGTTATGTTGATAACTTCAGTCTGATTGTGTAGCAAGCCGATGACCCAGATTATCATTCTTGAGGCAGACATGGCTTGAAAGAAACTGGGAAAACAGCAGGAGTGGCTTCACAGAACAATGTGCCTCAGCCACTATTTGTAAAGGGGAAATGCCAATCTATTCTACTGTTAATGTTTGACAGGACCAAGTCAACAAGAAAAAGGCTGAAACCTCTCTACAATCAAATTTGTACCCTTTTATGGGACAACAAAGTGTCAATTTAAAGCACTTTCCCAAGAAATATGAAACAGAGGCGTTTCCTCACAATGCACAGACAACAAACTCATAGAATCAAGAAACAAATCACATCTAGATGAAAGTATTAATTTTAGTTCTTATCCAAGACATCAATCTAAGAGGAGTTTCCAATAGACAAGAATTACCATTGTTAAAATTGTAAGGCACAATCACAAAACGAACATCGGATTCAGTGATCCAAATTCAAGTGATTACCATGTGAACTGTTAGCAATGATGGCGGCTGAACAAAAATAAGTGAAGAGACTATTGGTGGAGAATCACAGACACACCATACTGGGTGTGAGCAATGATTGAGTTGTCTGGGAAGAAAGAAAAAACATTTCTAATTATGTAACTGCTTTAAAACAATAGCTCCACTATGAAATGTCATAAAAAACAGAAACTCAAACAAGTGTTCAGACCAAAGCAGTGCAGACAAGACAACACATATTCCACCCTTTCCAGCAATACAAAAACAGTTCATATCAAAATGACAATTCTGTCATCATTTACTCGCACTATGTTTCACACTGTTTGACTTTCTGTTTTCCATGGAACACAAAAGGGGGTATTTTAAAGAACGTAGGCCACTTGTCATTTTTTCCAAATATAAAAGTCATACAGACTGCTTTTATGATAATTCAGTGCTGATTTTATGTCATTTTTGAAGCTTCATAGCACCAGTCCACATTGAATAAAAAGTCCATTGAAAAACACCAGTATTTACTTTATTCCATGGAATATGAGAGGAGAAAATGTGCCATATGGTGAACTTTGCGTATTAATATTGTAATAAAAATACATACTTTTTCATTAATAAAAAATAATTACGTAATTCAAAAGACAGTAATTGCTGTAATAATGTATATAATATAGAACACGAATTTAAAAAGGTAAAATTATTTCACTTCTGTTGTTGCCTTTGTACATGAAATATGAGGTTGGTACTTTTATTAATAATGTTTCTTCTTTAAAAAGTACTACAAATGACTGTTTCTGTGTGTAAAAGAAAAAAACAACAACAAACATCTTAAGCCATTTCAGAGCAAATACCATACACAAATACTGAGACGATAATACCACATCCCGGTCGATGCCATCACAGTGGAAAAACAAACTCCCAACGTCACCAGAACCGCTAAATCCACTGCTCTGGTACTTCTGGACATATGCTATGGATGCATTACTTCTGTTCTAACTTTGATTGATTGCTTTTTTTGGTATCATTTTCTTGCTTTAGATTAACACATGTTCTAAATGGAAAAACATTTTTTACATATAGATATAGATAGCCCTACTCAACTTAAAACTTTATAGACAATGACTATGAGCAGTCAGTGAATAATCAATCAACACCACAAGCATTATTATATGGAAAGAACTTCCTGTACCAAGCTTTGAGAGGACTGCTTGGACCTTTCCTGAAAACAGCGCTGTGATAGTAAACACACAATCACACAGAAATTCATAAATAAACAAATATACAATTACAAATAATCAACACTAAGAAATAACTTGATACAGACCCTCCACTGACAATAAAAAAAGAACCATAGGCCTGCTGTGTACATCTGAAATCTAGTTGTGAAGACTTCAGCTTAAAGACTGGCATCCAACTCGCCAAAGAGGGGGGAGACGGAGGGGTATCCATTTACCCAGCAAAACAAAGGGTCTCTTTCAGAAACATCCTCTCAGTGGTCCACCTCAGGCTGCATTTTAATAGAGTCTCACCATTTCTCTGCATTGCTCTCAAAAAGGTTTTAGCTGACTGAGCATGTCTTGTCCGAAAACTGAAAAGTGAATCTGGCAATGTTTAACTTTGGTTGCATGTATCGCGGCAGTTTGGAAACTAAATGTCTAGTGAGTTAATGCTCTACTGCGCAAATAATGTACGACTTGCACTGAATCCTAAAACGCAAAACCTAACGAAAGTGTTAACAATAGAAAATGTGACAGAAAAATGCATTTGCTAAGCAATCATGCCAGTTTAGCTTGCTTTTACAAGTTTTGGAGCTTTTTTATCAGGACTCGTACCGAAGCATACTGCAAGTGCAATGCTGTACCGGATGAGGTAACAAGCAAGTTTACTACATAAAGCCATACATATGGAGCTGGCTGTATGGTGCAAATGCCAAATTGTTTTAGTTTACAAATCACACACTATGGTGAAAGTGTTCTGAAGGTCATATTATAGGCAAGGCACTGTGAGAAAATTAGTTTATTAATCGATAATCTGCCCCTGTGATCATAATTTCTGTGAAGAGGATTAAAAGGCGTAGGTGTTTTATGCCACTAGTGTTCATTTCAGCTGGCAACTGCAGTGAATTGTATGTAAATTGTATGCATTTTGGGGATTTTTGCAAAACATGACAGTAGTCAGAGGCACACGGAGCCCATGTTGAAATGGTACGATGATGACATATACTATAAAAGTAGGGGCAAAAACTTAATGACACTTCTGTTAAGGGTTGCATGTCTTGAGTTACATGAACTTCTCTTTGCTCAAAACTGCCTTTTGCCTAAAGTTCCTATTTGGATGGTACTGTTAGTCTTTCACTGAGCTGGTTTGAGCTAAAGCCCGAGAGCACATGAGGATTGATTACAGCACAATGAGCTTTTGTGCTACATCACCGAAGGGCGTAACAGGCATCGTCTAGTTATCAATTATTCAGCAGAACAAGCAATAACAAAGATTTGAGAGGAAACACCCTCAACTGCTGAAAGTGATGATTATAGACACACCTGAAACATGCTATGAAACACGTGGGGACATATTAAGACAGAAACCCTTAAAATATCTTCATAGGGGAGTTCAATGTAGAAACTGAAAATAAAATGTATAATGTACTAAATTATATAATTTAATCTGATCATTTTTTTATTTTTGCTTGATTTAAAAGCCTCTAAATGACTGAAAAATCTTGAAGAAAAAGAACTGAAATCCATCACTTCCATCCAAACTGACTAAGAACAAGCCTGTATTCAGCATTTCAGCAGTGCTGAGGGCCAAGGATGAACAAGCTCTGAGGAAAGCATCATGATGTCATTTCCTCTGTGCTCTTCCTGACAACCCTGTTACCATCTTAAACAAACTGACAACATGCTGCACATAACAATAAATACTGTGTTTAAAGCAAATACATTTTAACTACATAAGTCACACATACTACAATTCTGTTGAGGGTAAACAAGCCAAAAGCAGACGTAAACGAGACCCAAACCTTATAAACTCTGCCTTAAAACAAAACAAATGTGCTTCTAAGAAGCAACTTAATGAGAACTGACAACATTTTGCTAACAAAATTTTATTTTTCAACATTTAGAAACTACGGTTCGAAGATAGAGCAAATAAGAACCAGACTTTCATTATATTGCAAATTAAATAAATAAATAAATCCTCCATCACATAAACGCTGAACAGAAGTTGAAAACATGCTAAACACTCAAACTGAGCGTGGTAAACACTTTAACAATAATACAATAAAACTCGGTAAATACTTACAGGTTTAGGCATTTTGAACCCTGCTGTAGATCTCTTCGGTCAAAGAATATTGTGTATTTCCACGGAGCCTCCCTCTGAAGCAGAAAGAGCAGCTCTAGTGAGAATGACTCGAGAACAGTCTGTCTGTCATTTAAAGATCAAATCTGACGCACTCCATATGAATCACGATTACAAACTGGAACTCAGGATTGTGACAGCCTCACCCCAAAGAGGTAACACCCCCTTTCGATTTAAAGTCCCCACCCCATTCTACAAATATTTGCTCCAGTCTCGGTTTCCCAAAGACCGACCCTTGATAGGGAATTAAGTCAAATATTCGGTTATTAAATATAGCAGTAACTGAATCATGCGAGATATTCAAGATAATCCCATAAAATATAAAACTAGCTAATAAAACTCATTGTGGGTATGTAGCCTATGAGACAGTTTTGGACATTTATGATAGTTTAAAAATGTTTGCATTAAAGTGTATGAAAGCAAATGTGTCAGACTAACTCATCTTTAGGACAACTTTAACACCCCCACTAATAATTCAAAAAGAATGAAAGAAATTTTTTTTTTTTTTGTCGCATTTGCTGCCCTCAGCTGTCTGTGTTTTATTTAAATTTGACATTAAATAGACCAGATGAAACAAACAAAACAAAAAAAAAAATTGCATTACATTTTAAATTTTATGATTACACAATGACTTTTTGCATTATACAAATACTGATAAAAATAAAAAAATGCGGTAAAATCTTTAGGATATTTAATTTAATCGTGTAATTCTCTTCACGTTTTTATAAGAACCTGTCATTGGGCCTAATTATTACAATCTTATGAGCCATATTCTACAATATAACACTAACAGTTCTGGTGTAGCCTATTTGAGTCGGACATGACAAAATTAATAGCAAAGTGTTCAGTGAGTACGTTAGTATTTCTATTTAGACGTGTTTTGATGCACTAAGAAGATCCGGTTCATGAGAGTCATTTATTCGGGAATCATTTCACGGCTCGCGCTGTATTTATTGATTCACTTAAACTTACTTTTTGATTCTTTAAAAAAAGAACCGGCTCATATGAAGCACTCACTTGGAAGATAGGCTTCGTTTGTCAGGCTGCAGGTGTGTTCTGGATTCACTAAGCGGCTCATAAGAGCCATTCGTTCGGGATTCGAACCCCAATGCCGCGTTACTTGTGAAACACTGTCAGAGTATTTAAGTAGGTTGATTCATTCGCTCCGGCAGAAGAAGGCACGTCTGACAAGCGTTAACGGAACCGAAAGAACTAAAGATGACCGTTCTCCGTTCCCATGCGTAGCTAGACACTCACTATCTAAACATACATTTGCATAGAGCTTTTTTGCCCACCTGGTAACGTTAGTCATCCTATAAAAATGGAAAGCTTGTAATTTGTTTTCCTTTTCATGTTTGTAAAAAGCCCCATCTGTATAGTAAGCTACAGGCTACCCCACCGCGATAGTCAGAGCAACACCTGTGGTAGAGATTTCTCTTTGAACTGGGCGGCGTCAGAACAAAGACAAACGCATGAACGATAGACGCACTAACCGTGTTGTGGTCTTTGACCCAAGCGATAATCGATCGGAGCAAATCTTACCAGAGCCGGTGAGTCAATTCAGTCCAGCTTCGGCCGAAAATCCCCGTCCCTCCCTCCTTCCGAGGAAGTGAGCACAGAGTCCGGCGGTGGGAATATGGCTCACCTTTGTGCGCTCAGCTGAAAGACAGCGGCTCCAGTTCCTGTTCCAGACGCGCTGCGGCGCGACGCCCACAATAACGCGCCCTGCTCCAGTGGCTTCAAGCCTTTCACATCATGCAAGCTTTGACCGACTTGAATGCAAAGAAAGAAAAATGTACAGCATTTAAGTAAAATAGGTGCCTGTTTAACGGACGTGCAAAATTTAATAAAACCGCGTGGCAGTGTTGAAGTACGATAGTGTGCTAGTAGTTGGCTATAGGTCTCACATTTGTGTCAAACTATCAATAAATATGATTTCCCTGCATAGCCTTCTCTTTTGCGTCACTTTTGATTGGTTGTAATATTTTCTTCACTGCATCGAAGGCAGCTATTTCCGTGCAAACTCTGTTAAAAAAATAAAATAATAATAAAAAAACAAAAAGGCCTAAAAATAAACAAATAAATAAATGTATTTATCTGTTAGTAAAGTGAAAATCTGACAGAGGAACTGAGCAATACGGTTGGAGATATTATTGACGTCACATCCTATAAAATAGTAAGGGAATTTTCAGGAAATGAAATATATTGTGAAGCTATCAGTTTAATAGCAAAGCATTGAGTTAATGTCAACATATTGATATGCTTATAGTTTAAAGAAACTCCTGATTTGAAGCACAATATATATGTATGGTGTGTGTATATGTATGTATATATATATATTTATACACACACATATGTGTGTGTGTATGTATATAATAACTAAATAAACGTGTGTGTGTGCTTCAACCCCAAGAATGATAAACAGGTCATTTGATCAGTGATTCACTCAAGAGACCCATTAGTCATTATTAGGCTAACTACATACAGGAAAATCTCTATATGAAACGGATGGGGCATTTTTTTACAGGCAGTAACTTTCCTGTGCATCTAAGAGAGAGAGAGAGTTCTATTGAATCTTATATTGTTCAGTCAGATGGAGCTTTTGCCCATACAAGGTCTCGGAGTACATCTATCTTTTATGTCGTGTTTATTTTGTAATGAAAGCTCATATGTTTGAACGATGTACAATAGTAATTAGGTCATTCAAACACTGAATAAGTAAGTACACTGTGACTCAGAGGTCTTTCCTTAACTTCGTATTTATATCAACACGCCTGTTTCTATTTGTGTTGCCAGAGCTGCGCCGACGGAAGTGAAACTTCGAAGCACCTAGTGGGCGTGGTCAAAGGTGGGAGTTGACCAATCCAGAAGCAGGACTAAAATAGAGCTGTATAAAGGCGAGGTGAATGAAGGCTTAAGCGGAACCGTAAAACAGTTCACGACACGGTGTTTAGTCAAAGAACCAGGCGAGACAGACAGGTGAAATAGTCATTCCGCTGAAAATGGTGTTTAGAAAGTTATTCAGTCGTAAAAAATGACCAGTATCTCTTCATAGTTAAACAGTACAGCATCATGGTCAAAGTTTGGAAGACTGCTCCTCTGTGCTACAGCATATATGAGGACATGTAATCAGAATTAATATACTCATAATACTCATATAATTCTATAATGCCACTTCTACAAATTTTAAATAGAATATTAACGAGAGTCGGTCACAAGTTAGCTGCATTACAGCAATAATGTGGCCAAGATTAAATAGGAGTTTAAGTGAAGGTCAGTATTTTCAGACTCCGCAGCACCAAGTACAGTGTTGTTCTTTAAGTGCAGTTCAAAACACAACAGGCATATTTTTCGAAATTTTATTCAAATAATACATTTATAATAAGAAGAAATGTATTCAGATTTGTATGAAGAATGCACGAACTCCTGTTATGACCTGAAATGAAAACAGATAAACTCTTCACCTCAACTTTAACATTAATTAAACAGATTGAACAGCGAAATTTGACATGACATGAAACTGACATTTAAATGAAAATCATTCAATACTGATAATGTGTATTATATTTTATTTTACAAATTAAATGTTTGATCCTGTTTACCTCTAATGGCAAATTGCATGAGGGAGTTTATTCTTTCATCCGAAAGGCCTCAAGTCTTTGGTCAGTGACGTCTTGAATGAGCACTAGACAACAATAGACTTGATAGATTAATCCCATGTTATGTATTAGACAGCAGAAAATATTTTACAAATATATTTTTTATCTGAGAAAACAATTCTCTGAAAATTGTTAACTCACTGTCAAGCACTGTTCTTGCTACATATCCTTGTTCTAAAGTACTGGTGACTTCTTCCATCAGCCAAGGGAGGAATCCGCTCTCTATATCTGGAGCAGAGATAATGAACGTTCATTCACTAGACAGTAAACTTATAATTCATGCGTTCATTCATTAAAGACCTTTTAATATGAATTAATACAGAGATTAATTGACATGCTGGGACACTTGCCTCTCTGCACAGGGTCATAGAAGTAGCCACAATCATTTAGATTGGAATAGACTGAGGGCAACAAGTCAGACAAATACTGCTGAGCAAATGCTCTCGCAGCAATTTTATCTGCTGTCTCCTTCTCTTTTTCCAGCACTGCCTTCTGCTGCTTTATCCGGTTCTCCTGCATTAAGGAAACAATATAAAAAAATATATTGAAACACAAGTATATACTTTAATTCTCTTAGATCTCTGCTCAAACATAAGATCAAGAAATGCATTTGAATAAAATTAATTTTTCAGTGATATTTAGTCTTTCAAATGATTTTTCAGATCATCGACCTCAAATATGGCTTGTCAACTTTTAAATTATGAATATGAAAAGGAATGTTTTTACTTTTAAAAATATATTTGTCTCACCAAAGGACCAGTTAAGTGAACTAAAAAAGAAAGGTAATTAAAATGATGAAGATTTCAAATGAGTGTTTATGAGATACAGCATCTGAAAAAATACAAATAAATAAATAAATAAAACCATATAATTTACATAAAAAAGCATTCCCAGAAGTCTTTGCATAACACATCAAATATAATTATATTTTAAATAAATATTTCTGTTTGTTCTTACTGTTGTTATTGGTAACATTAGGGTGTGTTGTGTAATGCTAATGTTTATTTCATCATTTTGAATGTGTTACTCTGATGGTGTTTTGTCTATATGTGAGTGTTAGCCATGGCTTTTTTATTTACTGTTTATATTGTCATGGTGGTTACCAGTACATATTATGGTAATACATTAAATAATTATAAAATAAATATATATAAAAAAACATTTTGGTAGTTTTAGATTAATATATGACCATTATATGACAAGTCCTAATCAGTTATACAGATATACAGTTACTGTATAGCACCAGTGTAAACCTAAAACCCTAAAAAAAAAAAAAATCAGTTTCAGACCACAACAGGCCTATCTATAAACTCTGTACCAGTTCGACCTCCGGCCACTAAATTGTGCTTTTACTTTAAAAAAAAAAAAAGGTTTTGTGGCCTGTTGCCATAGTCTTTACCTTTGACTTAATTAAAACCGCAGCATCACACCTGAAAACCTTGCTGGGTTTTTTTTGCTGAGCATCACGTCATGATATTGTTTATAGTGATTCTCACCTTCTCCACACGGAGGCGCCGTTCCCTCTCCTCCAGCCTCTGCACCTCCACCAGCTCAGCGTCACGGATCTCCTTGAACACCTGCTGCTGGGCCCTCAGGTTGGCCAGCTCCTCCTCCTCCAGCACTTCCAGCAATGCCTGCTCGATTGTCTTTCCCACCAACACCTGCAGCACGGGCTGGACCTCCATGTCAAAATCAAACAACTGCAGGACAAGACACATGCAAGTCTTACCAAACGATCGGCAGATTTAGAGATTTTAAATGCAACATTTTTTCTCAATTTTATTTTTTAGAATTGAATGCATCCATACTGCACCTCTCCCTCTTCTATCTGTGTGGCTGCATCTCGTCCAGTTTTGGCTGGGATGAAGAGGGGAGTGGCTGGTTTGTCCAGGAACATGTCTGTTTGGCATTCCACACTGACGTCCTCTATGTGATCGCTCAGCTCTTCCAGATACATCTCTAAAATACACATCAGTGAGAGATTTCAGCACTTGATTTCTGAATTTATCACAGTATTATCAGATGGAAAGATGCACGGCCATTCTGAGCAGCGCATGGAAAGGTTTGGTTTGGTTGTGTTGTTATACAAGGTCGCTTATAAAAAATGTTACACAATGAAAGTAGGCCAAGGTTCTTTTGGGGAGCTTTTGGCAACATTTTATTGACACATGCCGAAGTTTAACATTTGGGTCTGACGTGTGCTGCAGTGATGACTTATTTTTGTAGGCCGACCTGGAAGTTAGTATCACCCTGGTTCCCTTAACAAAAACCCAATAGGATTTTTGGATTCTTGAAGAAAGTAAGCTCTGTGACCAACAAAGGTATATGATTCTCACATTATTTGTTCATCATAATCTTCTGAATTTTATAAACAATTTCCAGAATTCGAAAGCTAAATGTAAGCTATAAACAAACTACATCATGATCACATGACTTCAACATCACAACTATTAGCCTTCCAACAGCTTAAAAAAAAAATTGTCCCTGAAATTTGGAGTTGCAAGAGTGTGATTATAAACACAGCTAAACTGTAAAAGCAGACTATTAAGTCAATGAATTTTCCTTGACAGCAACTGCCTTTTCAAGACAAGCAAAAGCTTTAAAAAATCACAAGGGGGTATAACTGATACAGTTTATGTCGTTAAATAAAACATGACAATATCTTGAGCTTGTGTCAACCACAGACGTTGTATATTTCAGGCATTTAACCAAAATTCATTAAAAAATCCATTGACTTCAAGTGCTAAAATAATAACTAATTTTATGTAATCTGTGCAGCACTGCAAAATCATTATACCTGTCTGCACATCTATGTTCATTCTGCCCTCTAGTGGTTCTGGTGTTTTCGGGCCAAACTGCTCCTTCAGTCGTTTTCTGGACAAAGCTCTTTTTCTGGCCTCCTGCTGTCTCAGGAACTCAATTGGATCTGGCTGAGATGTCTATTAAACATATATATATATTCATTTATATTCTATTCATGCATCAACTGTGCTCTCATCACAGTACCATATGAGCAAACACTGTGTTATGTATGGTTTGTAATACTAATGAGCTTGTGTCTGCTAGAATAAACAAATACACACAACTCTATAAGCTTATAAGAGAGTTATTTAAGATATCTACTGATACTCACAGTGGGTAGGATATGCTGAGCGTATGTATTTCCTCTGACAACACGTCGGTCATACATGATGTTTCCATAACTGCTCTGTTCTTCATTTCTGCATACAGTGAAGAAAAAATATATGATAAATAGAATTAACAAATAAAAAATAAACCAGAACGCTTATGTTTACACGACCGCTGTAATGGACAAAAGACTGTAACAATCTAGGTAGCCTAAATCTTAAATATATCAGCCTATCAATAATATTTAACGTGTTTATACTGTCAAATTGATCATCTGAAGTGAGATGTGGTGTGTGACTCACAGCAGCGGAGCGGCTTGTCTGTATTTGGGGCGGTTGGGAACCGCACGCGGACGGCTGGAGAACGTATAAACTCCGCTTTGCGTCTCGTGTTGCGGCTGTAAACTAGATGCCATTGTTCCTTTTAACTGTGATATCAAAAGCGTTACTGAAGGCTGAAATCATTCAATTTTGGCTGGTGAGAGCTGGACTCGTTTCCCCATCTGTAACTGTTGCAGTTGTTGTTACTGTTACCATGGCGACTGTCTCCATAAACCGTGGTCTGCTTTGTTTACTTCCGGTTTGGTTAGGCAATGTTTTTAGGTCTTCTGTGTAAAACTGGTCATGTCTTTAATTGTAATACAACATTTTGGTTACACTCTGTTTTAATCTGTCCCTATTGTGTAATTATAAGCGACAATGGTTTCCTGAACAAATTGCTCTTTCTTTTAATAATATTCAATTACCGGTATAATTAAAAAATTCTTAGGGATAAAAATCTACCTCAGCCCTTTTACATCACTATAAGGTTACAATTAACAACAGAGCCCACTTAAATACTATTTATTTTAACTATAATAATCAACGCTCAAAACATGTTGTTTTTAAAATAACTTCTAAATTATAAATTTTCTATTTGTATTTCTATACGTGACATTTTGTTGGCACCCAGCATCAGGGGGCATGGAGGGCGTTAGTGGCCCATATGGTGGGTGTGTGTACGGTGTTGTGTGCGATGGGGGGACGCAAGAAAACGCAAAAAAGCCGCTTTGAATGATGAAATAAATCACACCTAAACTGAATCTTGTGTTAAACTCCTCAGTGAAGAATCATGAAGGAGTTGTGTGCAAGTCAAGTTTGTGCCATTGTTGAGAGAGAGAGAGAGAATGTGTGTGTGTGTGTGTGTGTGTGTGTGTGTGTGTATCTGGTCTGCCCTACATTATCAAATGTCCCCTCAAGGATAGTAATACCAGTACATTTTGACCTTGTGGAGACTTAAGGTTTGGAGAAAATGGGATAGAATATACAGTTCATATAGAATGTTCCAATAAAACATGGAAATGTGTGTGATCAATAACAAACCGGTAATTTTTTAAGAGTAGTAATCACTGCTGCCACATACATATGTGTTTAAATAAAAACAAATAAATTATTAGCGTAATAAATCTTTAGTGTAAAACATCTTAACAACCAGTAGGGGGAGACAGGTAAACTGATGCATCAATCTGCCTGTTGTGAACAAAACTAAACAGAGGAGGAGCTGCACACAAGCTGACATGAAAATGGCCAAGTTTCATTTACAGTTTTTATAATATAGCAAACATGATCAGAAATATAGCCTACTAATGCACTACTTAGAAAAGGTGTACTAAATGTTGACAAAAACTATTGTCTGATGTTGTAACAAATAATCGTTGGGCTCAAAGGCTCAGTTTGTTCCATCTGCTATGTTTAGATAAAGGGTTTGCACTGTGATTTCTGGGGCACTTTCACTTGTGTATCTTGGGGATCTATAATACATTCAAAGCATTTATTTTAATCATCTTTTAACATCTTAAAATATATTGTCCTGTGTATTTTAACTCACATGGTACAGCATTATTCTTACACGAATACAAGTTTGTTTTTGAATTAAGAAGTTGAAATTTGTGACACAAGGAAGTAGTTTTGGGTTCTCAGTCTGAAGAAGAAGAAGAAAAAAGGAGAGAAATGCTAACAGAAATCATTTAGTCACCACAAATGTACACCAGTGATTAGCTCGCATGATAACAACACTGTGGTCATGGTTAAACATGCCAAACATATGAACAGGCATTGCAGTGCATGTTTGCTGTCTCAAGCATTATGCTGAAATATGAATTTTCAATTGATATATCATTTAACAATTTTGATTAAAAGAAGAAGGTCTGATTGCCATGCAGTGCTGTTTTTTATACATGTGAATTTTGCTAAACAAGCTGTGGTGTGCTTTTATGTTAGCCTTCAAATGTTCTGTTCAGTTTTAACAAATGTTTCATTTTCTAGCACTTTTAACATTATCAAATTATATTTAAGCCAACATCTATAGTGAGCATAAGAGACTTTGGGAGGAACCAAGGCTGACAGCATGATGCCCAGAGATTTGGAAGAAAAAGGCAAACAACTCAATGGAAAAATGATTTCTAAGGATACATTTTCAAATTAAAATGGAAACTTTTTATGCATTGTGCCCATTCATTTACACGACAACAGCCTTGAGAGACCTGAAAATGGTTTTCATCTCTGTGTAAAATATAAAACACCCCCACAAATTTATGAAAACAGTGACATCATGCGTGACTGCAGACATGCAGTGTTTCTTTACAATGTGACATCGCCATCTACTGGCCTGGCATGCATAAAACAGCATTTTTCTTTGTTTTTGTCATTTTTGTGGATCCAACAAAACGGGGATCAAAAAAGATATACCTTTCCGATTTCCGATCAATGCGTGAACTTCCACATAGTCAGAAATAGTAGCCCCTACTATCAGAGATCGAAAAACACATATTATACACTGTGTAAGATATTTTGTGTCTTGTAAAATATAATGTATGTCAATAGCATTATATTTAGCTGACGCTTTTATCCAAAGCGACTTACAAATGCTATATATGTCAGAGGTCGCACGCCTCTGGAGCAACTAGGGGGTTAAGTGTCTTGCTCAGGGACACATTGGTGTCTCACAGTGGATTCGAACCCGGGTCTCTCACACCAAAGGCATGTGTCTTATCCACTGCGCCATCACCACCCATTAACTATTTGCTTTTACATATTTTCTGTCATCTACATGATTTGTGAAGCACATAAATTTATTAAATTAGTTCATAGTGTGCCAATTTATCAAATAGAATATGGCGCTGCAGCAATATTAAGGCCAGTAAATGATGAAAAAAATGTCATTGTTTAGTGAACTATTTGTTTAAGGAACTCTCTTTGATATTTTTAGAGGAACTGAGCCATCATGGATGACCTCAACTTGATTACTTCAGCAGATCTCACAGTATTGGCGTTCTTGTTGGTTACACTCTAAAATATTATTACATTTCTATATTTTTGCAGTCACTCTCATAACCATGACTTGTCCTCCCTTCATTACAGACATTTCCTACTTAATATTGATTAT
Source organism: Barbus barbus (assembly GCF_936440315.1). Taxonomy (NCBI): domain Eukaryota; kingdom Metazoa; phylum Chordata; class Actinopteri; order Cypriniformes; family Cyprinidae; genus Barbus; species Barbus barbus. The sequence goes on from NC_136742.1 coordinate 7,983,800, forward strand.
GCATACTTGTCCTGTTTATCACATTACATAATTCCTTGCATATGCAATCTTTTGTGTTTGAACTTATGTGCAACTCTGTCTATCTTTTTATTTGTAGAGCACCCTTTTCAAAGTCATCGTAATTACTTTTAACGAGTGCCTGTTCAGACTATGTCGCTGGTTTTGCGTGCTTTGTTTGAGAAATTCAATATCATTGTTCCCTATTTAGATTTGTTGGTAATCCAATACTTGTGTCACAGAATAGTCACTAATTGGTTGTTAATTTAACTTTAAGCGTTAAAACATTCACTACATAAAGCGCCCATTCATCACTGTATAATGGACACAGCAGTGGCAACAGAGGGAGAACCACTGCGTTATGTAACTAAGAGACTCTGTCCATGAACACATGCTAGCATTCACAGTTTCATTATGTAACATTTATCCATTGCTTTATCTCTGAATGTTTATTGGCTTGCATTGTCATGTTTATGGTCAATTTTGAAGAAGTCCTTAACCTGCTTGGCATTTTCACTTTACAAATGTCACAAAATGTATGCTTCACTTACGGATTCAGAATTGACTTCATTTGGTGATTCTGATTCTTGAATTAAAAAATGACTGTATATTATATAAGAATATAAACCATGTAGTAGATAATGGTCTTATTGTCACTGAATGGCAACTGATTCATAATGATTCTTATCAAATATATCTATTTTTGTGTTTCACAGGAAGAACAACTGCATACAATTTTGGAACAGCATGAGGGTGAGTAAATACATTTTTATTTTAAGATGAAGTTCTCCTTTAATGGCTGCATATGTGTGCACGTTTCAGACATCTAAGTGGCTGATCAGAGCATTAGTACATTCGGTGCCTTGATAAGGATCTATAGAAAATTTACCCACATTACCCATTTACAGACTAATGTTAGTGTGTGCACACTGCACTATAGAAACCATGCTAACTGACATTTGACACACTGCAGTCTTTTTCTTAGTAAGGCTGAAAGAGGAGGAAATAGGGCATATCTATAGACAAGTAAGATGACAGACCAAATTCAGCGAAAAACCAAATCAGTCCACATGATCGTTGACTTCCTTTCTACTGCAGAACACGCTGTTCTCAATGACATTTTTTTCTGCATGTTACGCAACCCCTTGCCAAGCATGGGGAACAGTACTGTTCAAAATGCATTATGTATGAAAGTACAGGTTTCTGTAGGTTCCTCATAACCTCTTTTAACTCTTTTCCATTGGTATCCCTAAGGAACAAGGAATATTTCAAATTAAAAAGTTAATTCTGTCATTTTTTAACTCTAATCTCATGTCGTTCTAACCACAAAGAGTGTGACTTTCTTCTTGTGGAACACTCAAGATAACTTTTGAATTTTATTCAGGCCACTAATTTTTATTTTTGTTATTTTTAAGATGACAGATAAATGAAGGATCACAAAAAGTATCAAAAATTATCATAAATTTAATCTATATTCCAATTTCATGAAAATATAACGTTACCAAATATCTCAGTGTTTATATAATGAAATAAACTTCATAAGACTTAACAACGATTTGAAACAGTCAGAGATGAGTTCAAACAATGTGATCGCTAAGATTTTTTATTGTAGTGAAATAAAGTAGTAGAGATAATACATATATAATAAAGAGATAATACAGAGATAATAAAGTAGAGTAGAAATAATACAGAAATCATGTAATTTACAGCTGTACATTCTTACTACATCAAAATTCTTCAGTTACCACCAACTATTTTACTATATTATACAGTTTAATTATTTTAACTATTTACATAGCTTCATACTGGCAAGAGTTTAAAAATGATTCAATATTAGCATATGAAATTGCTGTAACACATTGAATTCTATGTGTCACTAATTTAAACAGCTTAATAGTTGCAGGTTATTTTAAAGCTGAAGTGTGCAATGTTAAAATGCATTACCCTATCATTGCTTTATGTAACTATAAGCAAGCCATTTTATGCGTTGATTTATCTGAAAAGTGTAAACATTGTGACACTATCAAAACATCACTCTGCTTGGTTAATCATACTGTCCAGCCCAACACAGCAACAATGTGTTGAGTGTTTAGGAAACCTGTTTGAAATCAATCATTGTTTTTGCAATTCCACTTGGTGATGCTAATCACAAACAAACTACACACTTCATCTTTAAATCGTAGCAGGAGTTCAGTACTGCAATTAAGAAAGAAACACTCACACATAAGATTCCTTTGCATAGGAGAAGTCATCAAGCACAGACTGACTACACCTGCTGGACACTCGTTCACGCCTCGACTGGGACACTGACTCAGACATGGTCCTCTGCCGGAACGACACCGCCTGTGGTTCTTCTAATTGAACGCTTTCTGTGAATGTTTCTATGGATTCTGTGGGTTCGTTAACTTTGTAATTGTCCAGCAGGTAGTCGTTCATGGATATGGGGCGAGATTTCCTGCCAAGCTCTCTGGCGTGTTGGACCGTCATGGCCCTGTACTGCGGAGGGGCCGGTTGTGCTCCAGTCTGCAGTGCTTGCTCATAGGATGGGGGGCTGCATGGCATACGACTATCCACATGTTGGAAGACCTCGATGGCTGAGAGAGGCCGTCGACGCCGAACAAGCTCATCAATGTTCTCTGTCTCGTTTTGTGAGTCCTCTTGTAGAGTTTCACATGGGAATACCACTTCCTTCTGGGACTCTCCTTTCTTCAGACTGCCTCTATTAAATGTAAAGTTTCCAAGGCTTTTGGCCCTCATTGACAGGGATCGTCGGGTCACTTCCTGGTCTCCTTGGACATTGATATGTCTAGGTTTACTCATGAAGGATGAATGTCTAGTAGACTTGCGGGGGCTTGCAGGGGATGGCAGGGGTGAAGTGGTTATTGATTGCTCTGAGAGATTTGAGGAAGTGCTATCTGAGGAACAGAACGAGGCGCAGGAACCAGCCTTAGATGTTGGAGAAGACACACTAATTGGCAAGTCTATGTTCAAAGTCTTGGCCATCTGGGATCTTCTGTTCTCACAGCGGCGGGGATGCAAGAAAGAGTCATCCGAGTTCTGCTTCTTGAGTGGTTGGTCGTCAAAGTCTTCCTTCTCTGTCGAAAAGTTGTCATGGCTGCGGGCAAGCTCTCTTAAACCCGTCATGGGGGCAGAAGGAAAAATGGAGGGCTCAGAGCACCGCCGATTGAAAGGATTTGTGAAAGTATCAAATATAGCTTCAGAGGAACATGAATGAATGTCAGAGTGTTCTAGTTTGCATAGACCTGGGCTCCCATGTGGCATTATGTTGTCCTCCTGAGACTGGCTCTCAGCTTCCACACAATCACAATCGACGTCAGGATCTGTGCTGTCGTATGCTGAGTCATGCTGGTGGACATCAAAAGAGATATCAGGGGACATCAGGGAGGCTGAATCTGTAGAAAATAAATAAAAGTTAAAAGGTCTAGGTGGCTGTGTCATGCTATCAGAACAATGCTCTGTACATTGGAGCATCCTGGCCAGCCCAAAAGAGCAACATTTGCTCAACCAATGGCATGAAGTTGGAGCTAGATTATTGGTGTTGCAATTGGTACATTTGAGACTTTGCCCTGTGTTTCGAAACCTGATAGATGGTCTAACATGTTAATTAAATGGCCTTTAGCTGGTCCAAGCAGATCATTAGCTTGTTCAAACTGGTAAACTTCATGAACCAGCAACAAACCAGCTAATAGTTTGTCATACCAGCTCTAGGTGGTCAAGCTGATTTTTGGAACAAAGTAGCTGATAAAATAGCTTCTGCTAAGTTTGCATAAGCTAATGGCCGGACCAATTAGACCAACTGTAATGTTACCAAAACACAGCTAACAGCTTAAACTGGATTTTCTAACAGCGATTGAGGTAATGCAATTCGATGTGGCCACACTAGGGGTGGAGAAACATCTGCTTTAAGGCCATTTTTGAAAATGCAAAAGTATTATCATCAGACGTGATCTTTACAATAATAGTTTAGTGAGTATCCTGTTAAGACTTGAGGTTGCGGTCAACCTCAAAATCATAAATGGAGCTCTTGATTGTGAGGATGTTAAATTAAGATATTGGGAAGTAAAATGACCTCAGAAAGGGCTCATGAATGGTGCATAGATGTTAATGTAAATTTAAGAATGATATTTCAATTATTATATATTTTTTTAAATAGTTAAGATTTATTTACCTGATTTGTCTATGGACTCCTGATCCTCTAAATCCCCCAAAAGCTTCAGGATAGCATTTCCAAATATCTCACAGCAATTTTCAATTAGGAACTGGATAAGATTTGTGGCCTTAATAAAAACACAAAATAAAAATATTAATGTCTATTTCACATTCTGTAATGTATTGAGTTTTGTATGCAACCCACAGTGCTTTTGGTGTTCTATGCATTTAAAACCACATCATGCATATGACAGTGTGTCTTTGACAGATTAGTCAAAATGAGACTGCAGAGGTGTAAAAAAAAAAAAAGAAAAGAAAAAACATTACTGAGACTTCTGACATACATTCTTGCTCACACACTGATCCAGACAAAGTTTAATGCTATAAGCCCATGTTGCCAGAACCAAGGCAGACTTCAAATAAATAATTTCATGACATAACAGATTATTATTTAGAAGTTTCTGACCTTTGCTACATCATCCCTGTCTAGGGGCTGGCTGTCACGATGCAGCAAGGTTGGAGCAATGCACACTGCTAGGTTCTTGGCATCCATTTTGTTGGTTTCTGAATGTTGACTGATGTGGTGGAACAGGCACAGCAGGTACTGCAGGAGGAGACTGTTTGCTTTGGGCAACTTCTCGGCCATTCTGAGAGTGGAGAACAAAAGAAAAAACAGTTAGGTCCTTTTTCTATTAACCGCTCCTTCCATTTTTTTGATGAGGGAGGAAGAACAAAAACAGAACTGTTCTTCTGACATTTTGTGGTCAGACTTCAACTTCTAATTTCCCTATTTTCAAATCTCTGAAGAGTACATAGAAAGTCCACTAAAAAGCCCCGTTTTTACCACCCTGCCTGTCCCAGGGACTTTTTTTTAACAGCCCCCAAATCTGCTGCCAGTTTCTCTCTACCATTCACCCTGACACTACAGTGAGTTTATTGCTAGGTCACGAGATTGTACTATTTACCTTCTCAGCTCCCTCTGAGCATCCTCTGTCCTCTCTTTCTCCAGAGCACTGATCCAGCTTTCATAGTGCTCAAATACCAGCAGGCCTCCAGGGAGTTCCTTCAGGAAAATCTGTCAGTACATAAAAATAAAGAAATGATTCATTGTTTCACAGACACATCAGAATGGAAAAAGGGGCGTTGACAAAAGACATACACAGGCAAAGGCAAAGGTTGAGCCTACTGTAAACATGGAGTATTATTCACCTTCAACAATCCAACCAGGAGCGTCACAGGCAGGGCTTCCATGTCCACCTGGGCTCCAGAGTTCAGCTGATCTTTGAGAGCATTCAGGTTTTTGCTGTTACCTGAGACTCTGAAGACACCCTCAGTAAATGGACCCTTCCTGTACAACAACAAGAGTATTTCCTGTTGGAGGACCAAAAACATTAGAAGTCTGAAAGAAAGTCAGTATCCAAAAACCCTCTTTACTTTCTTAAATACACATTCCTGGTCCTGTACATGATTCATCAGGGAATGCTATTCCAATAAAAGACAAATGTATGTCTTCATAATCTTTCATCAAAATGACTCGCTACATGTCTGAAACAATTTTCCTTTTTGAATGACATCAAGGCAGCTTCACTTTTTTTGCATGCCATCAGTTTCCAAGGGCTGTTTGGCAAGGATTTTGAGTGATTCTATAAAAACTACAAAACCTTCTGTAGCTTTGGCCATGTTTTTGTCTTTAATCAAAACTATCTCAAACACTTCTGATTGAGGTCTGGATAAGGTTAGCAAGAATCTGCACGACACCTATAAATAGAAACATTACATGAGCTACTGTACTGATTGCATCTTTGGCGCAGATGTATTTGTAGACAGATTACTTGTTCTTGGACCAAAAAAATTAATAAATAAAAATCATGTATCATCTTCTTCAAATCATGAAGTAAACAATAATACATCAACACAATACACTGACGTACAGTAATTGGTTTTGGAAGTGTGCCGTCATCTTGGAGATGTCGTCCAAACAGCAAATTCTTTGCATTGGACTCAGGCTGAGCAGGTACACTTGGGTTGGTGGAGCTTCTCTTCAGTTTGAAGAAAAAGTTCCTTTTGCCTCCATTCTCTCCTGAGGCCAAAAAAGTACATAATTAGTAAGACTTCAAATGATTTTAATTTTGTTGAATTGACCAATAAAGATTATTTACAATTTATTTAAAAGATGTATTACTAGCGTAAAGCAGTGATGGTCAACTTAGTCTTCAGAACTTAGTTTTCCACACCTCTGTATTCTTGCACTATATGTTTTTCACTCCCACTCAGTTTCACTGTTTTTTGTTTTGTTTTTTTCTTCTGGCAGGCACGCAACCCAACATGTGGTTTCGAACAGCCATTTTGACTAGTTTAAACTCACCAATAGAATGCTGTGCATGTGCCTCTTGGTTATGAAACTGCTTCGAGAGGGTGGAGATTTTGCCGTTGCCCTGGGAACAGGCACATGTTTGTCATGAGGACATGAAGTAGTAGGGTGTGACTTCAAATTACACACATGCAACTGTCAAATCTATGGTAAACTTTTTTATTCATTTTAGCATCCTTAGTTTTGTTGCTGCAGTCATTTTCAAGTGTCATTGGAGTGTAAATCTAATATGAATTGATGAAAATTTGAAATATTGAGTGCTCACATCAAAAGGCAACTCTGCAGAGTCCATCCCGACTCCACTTAGAGTTTTATTCTGCAAGATAAAAAATAATGTCAGTTCAGTATCTGTACTGTAAGACCCAATAGATTTTCCAAACACAGACCAGGGCCGAGGACTGACTTACGTCATCTGAGATAAAAGCCACAGAAGAAAAATATCCCATTCCAAGCATTTATGCGTTTTGACCTTTGGAAAGCTGATCACTAAAGTTAACGAATCAGAATCGCGTACCGTGGTATTGCCACTCAGCACCTTCATGAGGACGCTGGGCGGTGGAGAAGTGCTGCCTGCTCTCGATCTAGCCTCTGCAGTTTTCCTGTGAAGACATTTGAAATTGCATCATTTTCTGTTATGCGCCACACATTTAGTGACTTACAGCAAGAACAATTCACAAAAACTCTTTTGTATGCACAGCCGCTAAGCATGCATAATTAACTCAAAAGATTTGCATTTTTATTTTTTGCATTTTAAGCATAGTTGAATGAGAGTTTCAGAATTTGTTATTTATTATGCTCCACTTATGCATTTATGGCAGGTACTAAATGACACCTCACCTGTGTAAAGTATTTAGCCAGTGGTCCTTTAGCTCAGGCAAACTGCAAGTAAGAGAACAGCATGGTGTGAGTTAGTAATCCACAGACATTGCAGTGTACGTGAATATGTTTTGAATATGAAGAGGCCACACTCTCTCGACCTCTATACATCAAAAAGGGCAGGAAAGTCTCGGTGAGTCATGAGGGCAGGAAGCAGCATCACAGCTACAGCTACCACTTCCTCATTTGAGAGTGTGGCTTAGCGACAAGCGGAAAGTTTATCTGTGCGATTTGCAGTTCATAGATGCAAGGTAGGTTAGGCCAATAAGACACGTAGGATGGGCGATTGTGAAATGTGTGTAAACATTTATATTTTTGGATTAGTATGAAACATGGATCCTTTCTGCAGAAAAGGTTTTTTTTTTTTTTTTTTTTAAGTTCTGCCTTTTTCACATCTTGTTTCACACTTTAGGTGTGAGGTTAGGTGTACAAATGGGAAATACACATATGAGTAATCTATATGAATTATCCACTGAATATTTGGGTTGTGAAATAGCAAATACTAATCTATCAATCTATCATTTCATTATTTATTTAGTTAGCTAGTTAATGTTATACAGCCTAGCAGTTTCATTAGACACCAGAACAATTATTTTAGTGATATCTGACAGGTGTGCAAACTGAACGTAATGTTTTCATTTGCAGTTAAATCAAAATGTATTATAGTTCATTAAATGCAATTAGCTGAACTTTACCTTTTTGGTTTCTTGACCTACTTAAGATGCACTCAATAACATCTTTATATGTAATTTCATAATTACTTCTACTGTCTATGAAATATGGTTAAAGTGTGCTGCTGAATGTACTGACAAGCATTTATGGAAAACTAAAATATATTTTAATATAATTTCTATTATTACAGTATTTGTATGATGTAATTTAAATATATTATATATAATATATTTGTAATTACACATTTGTAATAAAGAATTTACAATTTACTACATTTGAAATATATTAACTTTAAATGTACTATAGTTCAAATTATAATCATGAACTCATCATATTAAGGGTACTTCTTAAAATCACAACAAATGTTTATTAAAACATAATGATTTTTTATGTAAAATTAAGTTTTAGTACATTTTAAGTGCACTTTTTAAAAGTGTGTTAAGAAATAGTCATGAAAGTGTACACCATTTCAGTAAACTTAAGTGGTCTTTTATTTCATTAAGATTATATTATCTGCAAGTATAATTTATGTATTTTTAAATATAGCTACTTTTAAGATATTGTTATATGTAGGTGTAGCTACACAGATGACACGAAGAAGAAGAATTCAAATACTTTAATAACCACGAGAATTAATTACTGTACACAAACACCAAAGTAGCGACGAGACCGAACCAAGGATGAGGAAAGCTATATACAAAGGGGAATCAACTAAAAGTCAAAACAGGTGTGCAAATTAACTAATTAAAGACAGGAACTCAAGGAGAACTAGATCACAAGATAAAAACTAAACTAAAACATAACTGATCTGTGACACATATGAAGTACTACAAGTGTGCATTCAATATATTTAGTACCCAGCACCTTTAAGTAAATGAAAAAGTTCTTCTTTCTCTCCTCTCTCATTGCCTTGATTCCTATTAAGTATTGTGGCATTATTGGAAAGCCTCTGTTGGCTTTTAAATCATGTGACTGAATCCACAGCTGAACTTCACTATTCCTGTTATACTATCTGCCATTTAATGTTGATGGAAGATCATCACTGACTTCCCTTTAATGGCTTTTGCCTAAAACCACATATTCAAACCAGTGTGAATGATCTGCTATTTCTGGTTTCATATTTTATTACATTAATGGGTTCTACTTTGTCAAGTCAGCCAAACTTTGTGTTACAACTTGCTCTTCAATGTTGCAACCAACTACCAACACCTGTGAGAACACCTACATGCACCACTTTCGAACAAGGCTATGAAGAACACCTACTCACTGTCTCGCTATGACTACACAAAGACCTTTTACACCTGCTCTAATTGCCCTGTGCTTTGCCGTCATATGCTAACAGTAGCATCCTGGCTACATATGTCTTTGGTACGCAACCTAGTTTCAATGTCAGCAACATGCCCACAGACTACCCACATGCTCTGCTGTTTGTTACATGGTCGGGTGAACATGCTCTCTTGAGCGTTCAATCATACTTCTGGAGATCTACTGACTTGCAAAGCTTAGTTCCAAACCTGCACTGTTTTTTCATAAAAATGAAAGTTACAAAAATTAAACCTCACCAGAATGAGGCCAAGCAAAGAGAAACAGACCAAGCCAAGACGATAGATGTTCTTAGATCAACATCTGTATCTTCGTCCTCTGCCTCGTCATCATCATTTTCAAAGCCACACACCCACAGGTCCTTCAGATCAATCCTGTGTTTCAGTCTGTAACTTGCATTTGACCTGTAAACACAGAAATCTCGGTTTTATTGTCTTATGTTTTGCAATATGGCGATGATCTCCAGGCACATGCATATTAAATTTGGACAGACATACACTATTGTAAGCAATCTTTTATCATTTTTAATCAGTGAGGGATTATGTAAGGCATAATGTACAGTCAACACATTACAAAATAAACTCTGACAGGTTCCCATGCGGTTTACTGTGAATATACATAATAACACATACATGTATGATGGAATTGCATCGTAATTATTTTACTATTTTAAAACAGAAAACCATTGCATATTATGCTATAATATATCATTTAAATTAAAACTAACCCTAATTTTAATAATTAAATAATGTGTACAATAGGACTAAAAGCTAAAAAAAAAAAACAGTGATATTTGTCTCGTTGCAAAATATAATCATCTTTAAATGTCTTAACCCTACACAATTATCCACCACTTTTGCCTTTTGCCCTACACTTAGGGTTCATTTACCAAATGAAAATACTCTTGGTACAGAAATATATTTTTACAGGGATAGTTCACTTAAAAATGAAAATTCTGTCATCAGTTATTCACCCTCATTTTGTTCCAAATCCCTTTCATTCATCTTTAGAACACAAATTAAGTTTAATGAAACCTGACATATTTCTGTTTCTCCACGAAAGTCCATGCAACCAAAACATTTTTTTGATGCTTTCATCAAAGACATCATAAAGACATTGTAAAAGACATCCATATGAATTGACCAATTTAATCCAAGTATTCTGAAGAGGCACAATCACTATAATATACAGATTTAATTTAGTCTTATTTCACATATAAACATTTATCAATCAAATATGGGAAACGGTGGATCAACTGCTCTTGCTTATGGTGTGAGGACAAACCTCATTGGTTCTCGTGTATCAAGTTTGAGCTTTGGTTGAACAGATTTTAAATTGAACCAGTCAGTATGGGACAACTTCACACATCTCAAAACAAATCTATTTTCTAAAAATTATGGAAGACAGTTTATTGCTTTGTAGAATATCAGAGACTGAATCAGACAAATTTAAGATGCATCAGAACATTGAAACCTGAGGAGCTGGAATTCAGAGAGGCCCCAAGGAAACAGGGCAATGTCATAAATTAGGTTCTGGCACCACTCGTCTGAAGCAAGCAAACTAACCAACTTTTTCACAGAACAGCTTACAACCTTGAGACAAAAGAACATTTATTGATAATTCCAATTCAGGAAGGAGACTGTCACATTTGGGGCAAGTAATCAGGACTGATGGTCAAAGAGATGGTTATCACATGGGTTCCATGCTGAATTCACGAGCTTCCTTATACTGACTACCCCCACACATAGAAGAGAAAGAACCCGACTGAAATTCCTTGGTTCACAAAGACTGTCTGCTTCCATATGCACCTAAAATCATCTTAAAAGACTTTCATTTTCATTTTTAATGAAATTATCATTTATATGCATAGCTGCATATTACGTATTTATCCCATACATTTGACTATCCTTGTTTTAATCACTCATTGTGTATGTCTTGCTTTTAATAAGTATCGAATAGCTTAAGCCTTAAAGGGTAATATTCATGTTTGGTATGTATCAGTTTGAAAATTCATGCTTTAAATGTTTCTTCCATTCAATTCTTTGTCAAATGCATCATAGTCTTGTTATAGATATCATGTTCAAAAGTATACTTTGCAAGAGCCTGTAAAGTTCGGACCTCTGACTGAACAGATAAAATGTTGATTTATTAGTGGGGCGGAGAAACAAAGCAATACCCCAAGCAAGGACAGTATTAGTCAAGACGTCCAGATGGGACGGTCTGAAAGCCGAGTTTAAAAACTCAGTACACCAACAAACTCTCTCTTCTTCTTAAAAATGCTCTCTTGGTCCTCTTAGTCACTCTCTCTCCTCTTCTTCTCTTTTGCCACCGCGTCTTGACGCTGCTCTTTGAGCGTGCTCTGGCCCACGTGCCAGCTGCTACCATAATGAGAAGAAAACCAACCTAGTCTTTACATCCTTTTATTCTTTTACTTTATTTTCCGTTGTGAGTTTCGTGTACTCGGTTAAGATTTGCCGCCACGCCTCGTCTCCGAGTTCAACTGGAGTCTGTAACCGCCTCAAAACTTCTACCAGCCACAACTCCATTGGCTTCCCAAGACGTCACTTCATGGCTACTGAGCTCTCAACCAATCAGACACTTCGGGGAACCCCCTTTCTGCAACGACGACGACACAAAGGAAACACTTTAACACAGGCATAGCAAGCAAGTAACACCTCCAGGTTCTAATTGAATTGGTGTATTTAATATAAATTTTAGTCTCATTGAGAAACTCAAAGCGAGGGTTAAATAAGTGATTGATGGTTGTTCAGGTCTATGCAATTGAACATATTGCTGTAAACTTGGGATTTCACATTTCCATTCTCTTAAACTCATCCTTTCCTTACTTTCTCTCTTTCTGCAACGTGTGAATGTGTGAATGCTTGTGTTCATGTGTTAGATTAGTTTACATGTCTTAGGTTTATCGAATAAAGTCTTATTTTGAAAAGAGATGTATCTTGTGTTTTGTGCTCACAGGTTAATGTCTTAATCTGCCGATCTTGTTACTGTGCTATTAAATAGTGTCTTCACTATATTTTGGATTTTAATATCCAGTGCAGAGTTGATGTTATATGGCTTGGTCCTTGAATCGCTGCTGCCTCAGTGATCAGCCGTAAAACAGTGAGTGAAACAGTGAAATTTGCCTTTTTTACCTCGACCCAAACAACGTAGTAACCGAAAAAACTGTTGATTTAATCTTTTGAACCCATCACATGTTTTAAGACAGAGATGAAAAAAAAGTGTGCTTGGCATCATTTTAAAAATGATTAAATTAAAATATCAACTCACAAATGTGTAAATTCTGTCACTGCACTTCATAACTGTAAAGTCTAAGTAAAGTTATGTAGTTGTTTTTGTTGTTATTTATTTACTGTTATGGGAGAAGATGCAATCAAAATGGCCTTTTACCCCATTGGGGAACTTTAGCCCTGATGTACCTTAAACATCATCATCATCATCATCATCATCACCATAAGATTAGACATAGTTTGATGGTCTCAAACTACATATAGTACTTATGTTATACTTATTATACTTATGTTATTCTTATTTCAATTTATTCATATACAACAGCTGCTTAAAAAGTGAATAGTGAATGAAACTAATGCAAAACCAGTATTTACTTTAGATGCCACATTTAGAAAAAGGAGGAACTAGCTTAATTTCCCTATTTCAATGACACATTAATTTCATTAGCTGTATAAGGGACACTGTTCCAAAAACGAAAAATAAAAATAAACTAATATTATCACACAAATTCACAAGAAACCAAAGCTGCTCAGCCATTTATGCATTCTGTGTGTTATGATTTAAGACTTTTTATATGTTGTTTTTGTGCCTTCGGCACCTCTGATAGATTGTTAAGCAACATGTATTGCATAAGCCTCACCATGGGTCCTGCATTATGTAATAGCAACAGTTCTCTGCAGATTAAAGGACCTTCTTTTATTTTAGCATTAAATCTTGGGTCACTTGTTCTGACCAATAAAACTCAATGAAGTATTTGCAGCTGAGATTATTGGCTTTCTCAGATCCTAAATGGGAGTTTACACAGGTGGTGACTGACTGGCCGAACCATCCAAGCATCCTTTCTGTTCTTTATCACATTAAGGTCAAACAGCTAGTCAATACGGAAGGAAACAGTCGATGCAGAAGATAATTATCTTTAAATGCATTTTTTTTCTACATTTTTATCCAACACTTTTGCCTTTTACCCTATACACTTGGGCCCCTGGTGACGTGGTGAATTTATTTACCAAATGAAAATACTCTTGATATTGAAATATATTTTTACAGGGATAGTTCACTTAAAAATGAACATTCTGTAGAAGTAGAAGAACTATGTGTGCATGACAGATGAAATCATACCTGCTGTATAGGAATAAATCACAGATAAAGGTCAAATTGTTTACATATGACAATGAAACAAGAGCGTGCCAGTGCATTTAGACATGTGCCTGAGATTTTTCACATTGCAGCTTTCTGTTCCTTTTTTAAAAATACATTTAGGAATCAAATTTGACCCAAAATATGCAGTATTTAAGATATAGTCTCTTAAACACATTCTTCTCTAAAACTAGAATAAAAACATATATCACAAAACCAGTCATAAGGGTAAATTTTTTTATATTAAGATTTATACATGAATAAAAAGATGAATAAATAAGCTTTCCATTGATGTATGGTTTGTTAGGATATGACAATGATTGGCTTAGACACAACTATTTGAAATTCTGAAATCTGAGGGTGCAAAAAGTCTTTTTTTAAATTGTTCAAATTAAGTTCTTAGCCATGCATATTACTAATCAAAAATTAAGTTTTGATATTTTACGGTAGGAAATTTACAAAATATCTTCATTTAATATACTAATGATTTTTGGCATAAAAGAAAAATCGATAATTTTGACCCATACAATGTATTGTTGGCTATTGCTACAAATATACCCGTGCTACTTATGACTGGTTTTGTGATCCAGGGTCACATATTATTTCACATATTAAGTCCTTATACTTTTTTTATTTATTTATTTATTTTATGTGTTTATTTTAAAAAGACCTGTATTAAATAGTATACAGTCATGAATGTATAAATTTCGTCGTTTCTTTTGCATTGCATTAAATGATTAATTTAAATGTTGAATATAGCATTCAAAGACGTAATATAAAATGAGACCAAACTAATACATTTAGCCTCAACTAGACTATGGGGGAATCCCATCACAAATCTTTGTTTGCTAGGTGATTCCCATATCATATCAAAAATGAAAGCAGCTCTAAATATAGTAGAATGGATTTTTGGACACTTTTAGTTTGTAAAAGTATGTTTATTCATGCATATCAGCAGAATTCACGATTCTTACTTGAGCTTGGCGATGATTAGGGCATCACTGAGGAGGAAGAGGTGTCTATCTCTGGTCTTCAGTCCTTCGGTCAGCTGAGCACATTCATCCAGAATCAGCTCTGAGTTCTCACTGGTCAATCCCAGCACAAAGGGACACTGATCCACCGCCACCAGACACTGAGCTTCTTCCCTGAAGATGAGAAAAGTTCTCACTATAAACCACCAACTCAGCAACTACAGTATGAGTTACAGATGAATGCAAAACAGTACAATTATGGAAATCCAGTAATGCGTGGTTGCTTTAGGTTAAAAGCGCTTTGTAAAATATCAATGAACAATAGCACTTGGAATATCTGAAAGAAGCATTAATTATTGTTTGCATGTGTCACACAATTTCCTGAGTTAAAAGTTTCTAAGTTCTGAGTTAAGTTCATGGTATATCTGTACTGAAAGATCAATCCATTTCACAAAAGAACAACACTAGATTTTATTATTATTATTATTATTTTCAAATAAAACATACCTTATTGGACTCCAAGTCATTCCTAAAGCTTTGCCCAGCACCAGGTTTGGTGCAGAACGTCTCCTCTGAGCCAGACCCCACAGGTGCTGTATAGAGCAGTCATTGTTTTATTCATTGTTCTTTCACTTTACTTATTTTGTTAATTAAATATTATCGAACAATAAAAAGCATTTGTATTGAGCAGATAAAAGAGTCAGGTGATGCACATCTTCAGCTTTCAAGTGTACTTTAACAGTCAAATACTACATATTTAAAGTTATGTCATCACAACTGTACGTTAAATAATGAAACAAAAATAATCTTTCTTAGTGAATATCTGGAAAAAAAATAAAAAAAAAATAATTGTTGTTGTTTTGCACCATTTTACATGAACACAAGCTTCCTCCCAGTGGTACTGCATTTTACACTGAAACCTTCTGGTGTAAAGAATGAAGTTTTATTATTAACTGCTGCCATGTAAGGCTGTTTGTTTTGTTATTTTTTTTATTGTCTAGGTTTTTCTTTGTCTCTCTGCTCTGGCTGTGTTTTGGTGGAATCAGTTCATGATGTGGCCATTGTGTTTTTACGCTCTGCGCTTTGATGTCCTGGCATTCATCCCTGATTTGTGCCATGGGAGCTGTGGGTCACTGCGGCTTATTTCAGCATTACAGCTGCCACTGCTTGTTTGGACGTTTTATGCTTTGTCAAAATGAAAAAAAAAAAGATTTTGCCATTTTATTTCACTATTTACATGTTTTAAGGCACAGTAAGATTTTATTAATTTTTTTTATTTATTTATGCTTTTTTCTGTTTTTTTATTTATTTTATTTTATGCTTTGTGTGGTGCTATAAAGCATATTAAATGTCTTTTGAGTAGTAGCAATAACTTGGTCAGTAGTATGACACAGCTTGCTATTTGGTCTAAACATTACGTTTTAAGTCTTAATTAAGTCCTAACTTAAGTCATTAACTCCTAATATCATGCAGGCGCGTAGATGGCACTGGGGACAAGGGGGGGGGGGCATGACCCCCCCAGATTCATAGCAAAGACTATAGAAAGCCCAAGACATGTCACTCGTATTGTTTTGAATGGGGAAAAATGCAACGCTCAATATGGCCGCTCAATCGCAGGAAGCCCCGCCTTCTGATTGAAAGAGCCAATCGCTAATCGGTAAAGTCAGCGGGTCACTGCAGCTGCCATTAGAAGTCCTGGTTGCTACAGAAACAGTCAGCCTCTGAGACGTGCACTCAGGACTGGCTGATCTAGCCTGAGAAATAAGCTTTTTATAACGCTATTTGAGCAAAATAAACAACATTCATGACACAGTTGTTGTCCGATTTCATTGGTGATTTCAAATATGAAATTTAATCGTAAG
Source organism: Barbus barbus (assembly GCF_936440315.1). Classification (NCBI taxonomy): domain Eukaryota; kingdom Metazoa; phylum Chordata; class Actinopteri; order Cypriniformes; family Cyprinidae; genus Barbus; species Barbus barbus. The sequence goes on from NC_136742.1 coordinate 8,000,428, forward strand.
CTTAGTGAACAGTTTTGGAGAATTTGATGTTTCCCCATTCAAAGAGATAGGAGCTGCACTTGGATGCCCGAGAGGCGTTTCAAAGATGGCCGCTGAGTGACAGGACTTGTCTTAAAGAGACTTTGTTCATCGTGACCCAATCCGTCCCCCTCACTATCTCTACGACAGGGAACATCGGTATACGGAGGATTAATCAGGGTTTCTGCTATGTACATTAGCCTAAGTAGTGGCGGCTAGGCCATATGCACTAAGACATTTTTGAAAAATGCTTTTGACCGCAGTGCCTGACCGAAACCCAAAACATGTGTAGCCAATCAGCAGTAAGGGGGCGTGTCTTGTACTGATAGAGAGAAGAGAGCGCTCTATTTAAGTGCACAGGACGGATATTAGCAGATCGACTATAGATGGCAGAGCGAGATGGCAGATAAAAAAAGAGGAAAATATCAGAGGAACAAAACATTAAAAAGAAGGATTACGATCAGGCAAGAGGTGGGACCCGCGTAAATATCGGAGCAGCTTTCCAGCGTTAGAGAGAAACTCAAGGAGCAGGAAGGGCTCAAATTGGACGCCGAGGTTGTGTTGTTTCTTCTTGATAGGTGAGTAACGTTGATTTTGCTTTGTCTCATACAACTTATCCATGTTGGCTTTTGCTTGAATATGCTTTTGTGTCATCTTCGCTTGTTTCCGCGATCTTCGTTGCCATGGTTGTGTATGTAGGCTACTTGTGGATGCAGAGATTTTTTTTTGTTTCACTTTCACTTTCTAGATTCCCGATCGCAGGTCCTCTACTATGGCGCAGTAGTACTCAGCCAGTACTTTGAAGCAAGATTCACGCTTCGGGCACACCTTCTCACCCCCCCCCCCCCCCCCCCCCCCCCCCCCCACACCTCCCAACAACTGGACTGCTGACAGCTTGGTCCCCCCCAGTTCAAAAAAATCCCATCTGTGCCTCTGATATCATGTGATTGTACATAATTTTAATATTATATTTCCTATTTGCCATTTTTTTGGATGACTTTGTGCAGTGTTTTGATCACTGGCTCAATAAAGCATAAAGTATACTTTAGTATAAAGTTTAGTATTATGAAGAATGTTTAATGATAAACCATGCCCATGGTGGTACAGGAAAACTAAATAATGGGATACTTAGAATTTTCACAAACTAAAATATGCTATACAGACATACAACATCAGATTGTATTCACTAAAATTCGATGGCTTCTGTAAAGCATGAATACGTAAATAAGAGTATGACCTTACAAAGCTGCCAGAATCCTGTCAGTTTTTCCCTGACAGCTCATTCAAACAAGATTAGGTAACTCAAGACAGGAAATGGCCAGCTGAGTTCCCATTTCCATGGTAACTAAGGCCAGTAGAGAAGGTAAACATACTGACCTTTAAGAGACGTGCAGGTTCATTTCTTTAAAGGCAGACTACTGCATCAGAGCAGAATATAAAAGACAGAGTTTGAATTAACTTTAAAATGCACAGCAGCAATTCAGCACTTCTGTGGTTTAGTGTCTTTAACGAAGCAGGGATTCAGAGCATAAGAAAGTTTAGGGGTCACCCATATAAATAGTGTTTTTCTTTAACAGTTGCTGATGATTCTGCAATCATCTTTTCAGTCTTTACACAACTCCTTTGTTTGTGCACCTCCTGTTGGTTAAGGAAAGAATGATCTCTAGTGTAGAAATCAGGTCTAAACTCTGATCTTTCAAGTGTGGGTCTCATTATTTCTTTTCAAATAAATCAGTTTTTGTAAACCACCGAACATCTAAAATGAGACAGAACATTCTGTTCCCATATTAGGACTGGCCTTGGCTCAGATTGAACACAGTTTTACACTCTTTGTTTGTAAAAGTTCATTAATCTGAGCAAGGGTCATTTAGACTTTATGCAAAATTAAACCTCCTCTTTCACCTTTTCTTTTTCATCACAAAACTCGTCACTGATCTTCACCGATTTGGCTTCTTCGGTGACAGTCAGGCTAAATTCTAACACAGTGGCTGCCAAAAAGCATTTGATCCCTTAGGTCACATTTAAAAATGCCTGAATGGCATTGGATGAGATACAAAATATCAAACAAATGCATACAAATGAGTCTGGAGGTGTTCTTAGAACGTTGTTTTGGAGCCATTTTGCACACAGAAAAACAATGGTGTAGAAACAATGTTCACACAGAAATTGCTAGTGAATTTCACTTTTGAGTGAGTCAGTGTTATACTTTTTAATAAACTGGTCTCAAGCAAAGTAACATGTGTAAAAGCAGAATTACCATAGGTGGAGTTTACCAGATTATGGACATATTCTGCTAATGTTTGACAACCAAAAATGTCCAAATACTTTTGACATGACATATGTTTTGGTAAATATTTGCTTCAAATGTGCTATATTTATTAAAAATACATGGCACTTATGTTGACATAAAGGGGCCACTTTTTGGGCCACTGTATTAAAGTGGATAAGAAGCTTTAACATTTGAGTTTTATCAAATATTTATTTATTTATTTATTTACTTGTGAAGCCAACAAATTTGTTTGACAATTTTCCTATTCGACTCATTATGAAATACAAAGAGCACTGTCAAGAGGTTTATAAAGCAGGCATGTTGGATAATGAAGATGTATTTCTAAAGTGATTGTGCAGACTGTCATGGCGTACATAATTAATTATGCTTTCATATATGTGAACAATTAAGCATTCCCTTTAGTATGCGCTTAACATTCACATATCATCAGGGTTTTAGAAACTTGACATGAGTCCCACTATAGAGGGAAAAACTATTCAAGCTCAGCATGCATCAGTTATTTAGTATATATTAATGCAACATGGCATAATTACAGAGCCTTCCTGGAACCTTTTTCCGCACTATTGCATTCTGGGGCAATTATGGGGCTCCAAACAATGATCACTTGTTCACGAAGCCAATGGAAAACAAGACTGTGAAATTTGTATAGCATGGAGCCAATTTATCAGTCTGTCTGAGATTGGCAATGAACTCTGGCTGCAAACACGAGAAATAGGCACTTTATTTATAACAAAGTAAATTCTATGCCATCAGATTTCTCTATTAGAAATGGTATTCTTCTGTATAAAATTCTTCAGTGTATAAAATTTAAGTGATGGCAAGCCAGACTCCACTCACATTATCCCACTTTAACCAGTGCTTATTGCTGTAACATAGAAGTCACCTTTTTATTTATTTAGTTAGTTAATTAAAAATAGTTAAACTTTGAAAACTAAACAATCAGTTAACAAATATACATATATTTTTTATTGTTTCACTTTCTAATACAGTCATGCTATGCACTGTAAAAAATGATTGTGATTTTAATGGTAAAAAAACTGTGAAAATGCTACAGTAAAAACCTGTTAAATGGTTAACGGTAATTTCCTGTAAAATTTTACAGGGAAAAAACAAACTGACGATCCCAGAATTCCCTGCGTTTGCATTTCAAATTTTGTTTGAATTAGATTTTTTTTTTTTTTTATCAGTTAAGTTGATTAGGGTTGTATGTTACATCTAATGTTGTTAAATTAGTGTTTATTGCATATTTCAGTTTAATGAGTCTCACCATGATGGTGTTTAATGCTTGTGTGAATGACACTGTGCACCTTCTTTATATGTTATTATTTAAGAGCTGCTTGTGATGGGCTTTGGTTCGTCATGTGACTTTATCATAACCACCTGTATTTGGTGGTTATCAGTGTATTTCAAAGGTACAAAACAGATTTCAGTACTTCAATAGGTTGGTATATTAACATTATATCAGTTAATGAAATGATGGTATTTAAAACCTAAAATGTTGTTACCATATTTTTTTTACGGTCCAATTCCGGCAATCACAGCTGCCAGTTTCTTACAGATTTTTTTTTTTTTTTTTTAACAGTGTGGTGACTGAACTTATTGACCTGTCAATAAGTACAAAATGTTTAAATTACTAAATAAATGAATAAATAAATATTTAACTAGTTAAATCTTCTTTGTATTGTACCACTTCCTGATACAATCATGCAAAGGTAACAATATATTAACATGCTATTAAGTGCTTCTTTCTAAATCGTTATTTAAAAGGTTTGCCAGATATTACTAATTAAAATATTGCCTCTAAAATTGTCTACAATTTGCATAAACTTCATGTATAAAACATGGCACAGACATCTAATTATGCTATAATAGCTCATATTAAACTTAATTTATCTAACAGAAAAAAAAACAAAAAACAGGATTACACTTTATTTTAAGGTGTCCTTGTTGCAGTGTAATTATACATTTAAGTACCGAGTAATATTAATTAACTACATCTACTTACTATATGGTTAGGGTTACGTTAAGGGTTACTTGCATGTAATTATGCATAATTTATTGTTATTATAATAGTAAGTACATGTAGCATGTAACAAGGACACCTTAAAATAAAGTGTTACCAAAAATTCTGTAATTTTTATTTTTTGTGTAATATTCTATCCATATAATTCTCAATGTGAAACTTGAGACAGAGAGGCTGTAGTGAAGGTAAATGTAAACAAATACAAATAAAACAAACAAACAAACAAACAAACAAATAAATAAATAAATAAACATTGGCATGCCAATAAGTGCATATTTGTCATAGTTATTTCAAACACTGGCCATATATTAAAATAAGCCACTCAATCCAACTTGAGTCCACATTATTTACAAACATGGCACACATATCTGCTAATACTGTATTATTTTAAAGTTGATATTATTGACCCAAAATATATTTAGTGTTATTTATAAATATTGTAAATGTGAAGCTTGAGAATGAGAAACTAGTCTCTGAATTAGCTTGTTTATACATCCATATTACAACATTAGAAAAATGGAATCATACAAATTTTTATTTGTTACTTTAAAAGCAATGCAAGAACTTGGGTATCCCCACCCTCAGAGCTACTCACTGGCTGTATGGTGGTAGTGGTGCCATCATAACTTCCTCTCCTCCTCATCCTGAGCACTCTTTAAACAGCACAGCCCACGTCCAGAGTCTCACACTGTTTATCCCGAAGGTCCTGTTCCCAAACCAGACCCTTTGAGAGTAGTTTCAGCACCCTGCTTACGATCCAGTTTAAAATGAACACTGGGTTCTCTTGACTGGCATCTTCAGCAGCAACTAATGAGCCTGAGAACAATGGAGGACCAGGGAGGACAAATGGGAGGAGAGAGCGGTTCCGCTTGACCTGGGCCAAACCTGCCCGCTGTGGCAGCGAATTATTCTTTGGGCTTTTTCCGCCATGTTTGACACAATTGAAGCTGCTGCTTCTCTGTTTACAAGCTAATGATGATCAGAGAACAACACTTGTGGTTTAAAATCACAAGGGAAGAAGAGTGACCTAAACCCACCCAAAAAGGAAACCTCACCTGAATTGACAGGGTACAGCCAGAGAGAGATAGAGTGTGCATATGCAAAACAATGTTTGCATATGCACATGCAAAACATATGCAAAACATATGCAAAACTGAATTCTGTTTGGTTATGCGAAAATGGTAGCACAGAAATTAAACACTTTAAAAGATGTGTCCCAAATTGTGTGTGTTGAGACATTGAAATTTCAAGTTATAATGGCTTTTGAATTATTTAAATGTACCATTTTCCCTCTGTAGCCAACCTAATTCAGAATCAGAATCAGAATCAGAATGAGCTTTATTGCCAGGTATGTTTGCACATACAAGGAATTTGTTTTAGTGACAGTAGCTCCACAGTGTGACAGAATGACAGCAACAGGACAGGACACAGACAATAAAAAATTAAAATTAAAATTAAATAAATAATGCACAAATATACAAAAATGGACAATGTGCCAAATAGCACAAACACAATATACAAAATAGACAATTCGGTATGTACAGGTATGTTAGGTGCAAATTTGAAATGTAATAAGTATGTGTGTAGAATAGAAATAAAAAAGTATGATAGTGTTTTGTGTTTCATGTTTATTGTTAAGAGTTCAAGTGTTCATGAGATGGATTGCCTGAGGGAAGAAACCGTTTCTGTGTCTGGACGTTCTGGTGCACAGAGCTCTGTAGCGTCGACCAGACAGCAACAGTTCAAAGAGGGAGTGTGCTGGATGTGAGGGGTCCAGAGTGATTTTACCAGCCCTTTTTCTCACTCTGGATAAGTACAGTTCCTGGATAGTGGGGAGGGTTGTACCAATAATTCGCTCAGCAGTCCGTACTACCCTCTGTAGTCTTCTGAGGTCAGATTTGGTAGCTGAGCTGAACCAGACAGTTATTGAAGTGCAGAGGATGGATTCAATGATGGCAGAGTAGAATTGTTTCAGCAGCTCCTGTGGCAGGTTGAACTTCCTCAGCTGGGCCTTTTTCACAATAGAGTCAGTGTGAATGTCCCGCTTCAGGTCCTGAGAAATAGTGGTGTCCAGGAACCTGAATGACTCCACTGCAGTCACAGTGCTGTTTATGATGGTGAGTGGGGGGAGTGCAGGGGAGTTTCTCCTGAAGTCCACAATCATCTCCACAGTTTTGAGCGTGTTGAGCTACAGGTTGTTAAGACTGCACCAGACAGCCAGCTCCTTAACCTCCTGTCTCCACAAACAGGATCCTCACATAAGTCCCTGGTCTGCCCAGGTGTTGCATTGTGTAATGCAGTCCCATTTTGACTGCATCATCCACAGACCTGCTTGCTCTGTAGGCAAACTGCAGGGGGTCCAGTAAGGGTCCAGTGATATCTTTCAGATAAGCCAAAACCAGATTTTCAAATGACTTCATGACCACAGATTTTGGAGCCACAGGTCTGTAGTCGTTAAGTCCTGTTATCTTGGGTTTCTTTGGATGATGGTGGAGCATTTGAAGCATGAGGGGACTTCACACAGCTCCAGTGATCTGTTGAAGATCTGTGTGAAGATGGGGGCCAGCTGGTCAGCACAGGATTTCAGACAGGCTGGTGTCACACCGTCTGGGCCTGGTACCTTTCTTCTCTTTTTCTTTTTGAAAACCTGGCACACGTCATCTTCACTTATCTGCAGTTCAGGTGTGGGGGAGAGGGGGGTTGCATGAGGTGTGCATGGTGTTTTCTTCAAACCTACAATAGAACTCATTAAGATCGTCTGCCAGTTGTTGATTCTCCACAGTTCTGGGGGATGGTGTCTTGTAAGTGGTGATGTCTTTCAAACATATTTATTTTTGCACCAATTACATGTACAACACTTTGTTTTACTACCAGATTATATGTATCTAATTATTATTCATATTTTACTTACACTGAAAATGTTTCTGTGACATCTCACAAGATCTCAGAAAAAAGTCTCATAATTTATTTCCAGAGCATTGTAACGTAATAAAAACGTAATATTAATATGTAATTTAAAGAAATAGTTTATTTTTAATTTAGCTCAAAGGGAATCTTTTCTGATTTTCAGAAAAATCACTGTTACGGCGATTCACAGAACGAGACGTATAACAAACTCTGCACTGGATATTAATATCTAAAACATTAACTTGTGAGCAGAAAACACAATATACTTCTCTTTTCAATATAAATAAGATTTTATTTATATAAACCTAAGATATAAACGAATCTAACACATGAACACAAGTATTCACACATTCAAACGTTGCCGAAAGAGAGAAAGTAAGGAAAGGATGAGTTTAAGAGAATGAAAATGTGAAATCCCAAGTTTACAGCAATATGTTCAATTGCATAGACCTGAACAACCAACAATCACTTATTTAACCCTCGCTTAAGGCTAAAATTTATATTAAATACCTTGAGTCTGGCGCCTTAGACCGCTCGGCCATTCTGACAGTTATGTGCAAGATTGTGAAGAATAGTTTGATGAATGGAATTGGTCAGAAGGCAAAAGAAAGAACACAAACTATAAAGTTTACTGTTTCAGCATTGCTTCCAATTCTAAAAGAGCCATTGTCAGAAGTGTGATTTGTACCCACGCCTCCATGTGGAGACCAGAAACCTCAACAACTGAGAAGGTGAAAATGCCTTGAGTCTGGCGCCTTAGACCGCTCGGCCATTCTGACAGTTATGCGAAAAGATTGTGAAGAATAATTTGATGAAAGGAATTGGTCAGAAGGCCAAAGAAAGAGGACAAACTATGAAGTTTACTGTTTCTGCATTGCTTTCAATTCTAAAATAGCCTTTGTCAGAAGTGGGATTTGTGTAAACTTTATAGTTTGTCCTCTTTCTTTTGTCTTCTGACCAATTCCATTCTTTATCAGCATTACTTCCAATTCTAAAATCACCTTTGTCAGTAGTGTGATTTGAACCCACGCCTCCATGTGGAGACCAGAAACCCCAACAACTGAGAAGGTGGAAATGCCTTGAGTCTGGCGCCCTAGACCGCTCGGCCATTCTGACAGTTATGTGCAAGATTGTGAAGAATAGATTGATGAATGGAATTGGTCAGAATGCAAAAGAAGGAACACAAAGTACATCATATACTGTCTCAGCATTGATTACAATTCTAAAACAGCAGTTGCCAGAAGTGGGATTTGAACCCACACCTCCATGTGGAGACGAGAAATCTCAACATCTGAGAAGGTTTAAATACCTTGAGTCTTGCGCCTTAGACCGCTCGGCCATTCATGCGTAAAAATGTGAATAATAATTTGACGAATGGAATTGGTCAGAAGGCAAAAGAAAGAACAAAAACTATAAAGTTTACTGTTTCAGCATTGCTTCCAATTCTAAAATAACCTTTGTCAGAAGTGTGATTTGGACCCACGCCTCCATGTGGAGACCAGAAACCTCAACAACTGAGAAGGTGGAAACGCCTTGTGTCTGGCGCCTTAGACAGCTTGGCCATTCTGACAGTTACGTGTAAGATTGTGAAGAATAGTTTGATGAATGGAATATGTCAGAAGGCAAAAGAAAGAATGCAAACTACACCATATACTGTCTCAGCATTGCTTCCAATTCTAAAAAAACCTTTGTCAGAAGTGTGATTTGTACCCACGCCTCCACGTGGAGATCAGAAACCTCAACAACTGAGAAGGTGGAAACGCCTTGTGTCTGGCGCCTTAGACCGCTCGGCCATTCTAACAGTTATGTGCAAGATTGTGAAGAATAGATTGATGAATGGAATCGGTCAGAAGGCAAAAGAAAGAACACAAACTATAAAGTTTACTGTTTCATCATGGCTTCTAATTCTAAAAGAACCTTTGTCAGAAGTGGGATTTGTGTAAACTTTATAGTTTGTCCTCTTTCTTTTGCCTTCTGACCAATTCCATTCTGTTTCAGCATTGCTTCCAATTCTAAAGCAGCCATTGTCAGAAGTGTGATTTGTACCCACGCCTCAATCTGGAAACCAGAAACCTCATCAACTGAGAAAGTGAAAACGCCTTGAGTCTGGCACCCTAGACCGCTCGGCCATTCTGACGGTTATGTGCAAGATTGTGAAGAATAGATTGATGAATGGAATCGGTCAGAAGGCAAAAGAAAGATCGCAAACTACACCATATACTGTCTCAGCATTGATTACAATTCTAAAATAGCATTTGCCAGAAGTGGGATTTGAACCCACGCCTCCATGTGGAGACCAGAAACCTCAACAACTGAGAAGGTGGAAATTCCTTGAGTCCGGCGCCTTTGACTGCTCGGCCATTCTGACAGTTATGCATAAGATTGTGAAGAATAATTTGATGAATGGAATTGGTCAGAATGCAAACGAAAGAACGCAAACTGCACCATATACTGTCTCAGCATTACTTCCAATTCTAAAAGAGCCGTTGTCAGAAGTGGGATTTGTGTAAACATCATAGTTTGTCCTCTTTCTTTTGCCTTCTGACCAATTCCCTTCTGTTTCAGCATTGCTTCCAATTCTAAAAGAGCCGTTGTCAGAAGTGGGATTTGAACCCACGCCTCCATGTGGAGACCAGAAACCTCAACAACTGAGAAGGAGAAAATGCCTTGAGTCTGGCGCCTTAGACCGCTCAGCCATTCTGACAGTTACGTGCAAGATTGTGAAGAATAGATTGATGAATAGAATCGGTCAGAAGGCAAAAGAAAAATCAAAAACTACACCATATACTGTCTCAGCATTGCTTCCAATTCCAAAAGAGCCATTGTCAGAAGTGGGATTTGAACCCACGCCTCCATGTGGAGACCAGAAACCTCAACAACTGAGAAGGTGGAAATGCCTTGAGTCTGGCGCCTTAGACCGCTCGGCCATTCTGACAGTTACGTGCAAGATTGTGAAGAATAGATTGATGAATGGAATCGGTCAGAAGGCAAAAGAAAGACCACAAACTACACCATATACTGTCTCAGCATTGCTTCCAATTCCAAAAGAGCCATTGCCAGAAGTGGGATTTGAACCCACGCCTCCATGTGGAGACCAGAAATCTCAACAACTGAGAAGGTGGAAATGCCTTGAGTCTGTCACCCTAGACCGCTCGGCCATTCTGACAGTTATGTGCAATATTGTGAAGAATAGATTGATGAATGGAATTGGTCAGAATTCAAAAGAAAGTATGCAAACTACACCATATACTGTCTCAGCATTGATTCCAATTCCAAAATAGCCATTGTCAGAAGTGGGATTTGAACCCACGCCTCCATGTGGAGAACAGAAATCTCAACAACTGAGAAGGTGGAAATGCCTTGAGTCTGGTGCCTTAGACCGCTCGGCCATTCTGACAGTTATGCGTAAGATTGTGAAGAATAATTTGATGAATGGAATTGGTCAGAAGGCAAAAGAAAGAACACAAACTATAAAGTTTACTGTTTCAGCATTGCTTCCAATTCCAAAAGAGCCATTGTCAGAAGTGGGATTTGAACCAACGCCTCCATGTGGAGACCAGAAATCTCATCAACTGAGAAAGTGAAAACGCCTTGAGTCTGGCACCCTAGACCGCTCGGCCATTCTGACAGTTAAGTGCAAGATTGTGAAGAATAGATTGATGAATGGAATTGGTCAGAATTCAAAAGAAAGTATGCAAACTACACCATATACTGTCTCAGCATTGATTCCAATTCTAAAGCAGCCATTGTCAAAAGTGTGATTTGTACCCACGCCTCCATCTGGAAACCGGAAATCTCAACAACTGAAAAGGTGAAAATGCCTTGAGTCTGGCGCCTTAGAACGCTCGGCCATTCTGACAGTTATGTGCAAGATTGTGAAGAATAGATTGATGAATGGAATCGGTCAGAAGGCAAAAGAAAGATCGCAAAATACACCATATACTGTCTCAGCATTGATTACAATTCTAAAATAGCATTTGCCAGAAGTGGGATTTGAACCCACGCCTCCATGTGGCGACCAGAAACCTCAACAACTGAGAAGGTGGAAATTCCTTGAGTCTGGCGCCTTAGACCGCTCGGCCATTCTGACAGTTATGCGCTAGATTGTGAAGAATAATTTGATGAATGGAATTGGTCAGAAGGCAAAAGAAAGAACACGAACTATAAAGTTTACTGTTTCAGCATTGCTTCCAATTCCAAAAGAGCCATTGTCAGAAGTGGGATTTGAACAAACGCCTCCATGTGGAGACCAGAAACCTCATCAACGGAGAAAGTTAAAACGCCTTGAGTCTGGCACCCTAGACCGCTCGGCCGTTCTGACAGTTATGTGAAAGATTGTGAAGAATAGATTGATGAATGGAATTGGTCAGAATTCAAAAGAAAGAATGCAAACTACACCATATACTGTCTCAGCATTTCTTCCAATTCTAAAAGAGCCGTTGTCAGAAGTGGGATTTGAACCCACGCCTCCATGTGGAGACCAGAAACCTCAACAACTGAGAAGGTAGAAATGCCTTGAGTCTGGCGCCTTAGACCGATCGGCCATTCTGACGGTTACTTGTAAGATTGTGAAGAATAGATTGATGAATGGAATCAGTCAGAAGGCAAAAGAAAGATCGCAAACTAAACCATATACTGTCTCAGCATTTCTTCCAATTCTAAAAGAGCCGTTGTCAGAAGTGGGATTTGAAGCCACGCCTCCATGTGGAGACCAGAAACCTCAACAACTGAGAAGGTGAAAATGCCTTGAGTCTGGCGCCTTAGACCGCTCGGCCATTCTGACAGTTACTTGCAAGATTGTGAAGAATAGATTGATGAATGGAATCGGTCAGAAGGCAAAAGAAAGATCAAAACTACACCATATACTGTCTCAGCATTGCTTCCAATTCCAAAAGAGCCATTGTCAGAAGTGGGATTTGAACCCACGCCTCCATTCGGAGACCAGAAACCTCAACAACTGAGAAGGTGGAAATGCCTTGAGTCTGGCGCCAAATGCGTCTCGGCCATTCTGACAGTTACGTGCAAGATTGTGAAGAATAGATTGATGAATGGAATCGGTCAGAAGGCAAAAGAAAGATCACAAACTACACCATATACTGTCTCAGCATTGCTTCCAATTCCAAAAGAGCCATTGTCAGAAGTGGGATTTGAACCAACGCCTCCGTGTGGAGACCAGAAATCTCATCAACTGAGAAGGTGGAAATGCCTTGAGTCTGGCGCCTTAGACCGCTTGGCCATTCTGACAGTTATGTGCAAGATTGTGAAGAATAATTTGATGAATGGAATTGGTCAGAAGGCAAAAGAAAGAACACAAACTATAAAGTTTACTGTTTCAGCATTGCTTCCAATTCCAAACGAGCCATTGTCAGAAGTGGGATTTGAACCAACGCCTCCATGTGGAGACCAGAAATCTCATCAACTGAGAAAGTGAAAACGCCTTGAGTCTGGCACCCTAGACCGCTCGGCCATTCTGACAGTTATGTGCAAGATTGTGAAGAATAGATTGATGAATGGAATTGGTCAGAATTCAAAAGAAAGTATGCAAACTACACCATATACTGTCTCAGCATTGATTCCAATTCTAAAGCAGCCATTGTCAGAAGTGTGATTTGTACCCACGCCTCCATCTGGAAACCGGAAATCTCAACAACTGAAAAGGTGAAAATGCCTTGAGTCTGGCGCCTTAGACCGCTCGGCCATTCTGACAGTTACGTGCAAGATTGTGAAGAATAGATTGATGAATGGAATCGGTCAGAAGGCAAAAGAAAGATCACAAACTACACCATATACTGTCTCAGCATTGCTTCCAATTCCAAAAGAGCCATTGTCAGAAGTGGGATTTGAACCCACGCCTCCATGTGGAGACCAGAAATCTCAACAACTGAGAAGGTGAAAACGCCTTGAGTCTGGCACCCTAGACCGCTCGGCGATTCTGACAGTTATGTGCAAGATTGTGAAGAATAGATTGATGAATGGAATTGGTCAGAATTCAAAAGAAAGTATGCAAACTACACCATATACTGTCTCAGCATTGATTCCAATTCTAAAGCAGCCATTGTCAGAAGTGTGATTTGTACCCACGCCTCCATCTGGAAACCGGAAATCTCAACAACTGAAAAGGTGAAAATGCCTTGAGTCTGGCGCCTTAGACCGATCGGCCATTCTGACGGTTACTTGTAAGATTGTGAAGAATAGATTAATGAATGGAATTGGTCAGAATTCAAAAGAAAGTATGCAAACTACACCATATACTGTCTCAGCATTTCTTCCAATTCTAAAGCAGCCATTGTCAGAAGTGTGATTTGAACCCACCCCTCCATCTGGAAACCAGAAACCTCAACAACTGAGAAGGTGGAAATGCCTTGAGTCTGGCGCCTTAGACCGCTCGGCCATTCTGACAGTTATACAAAAGATTGTGAAGAATAATTTGATGAATGGAATCGGTCAGAAGGCAAAAGAAAGATCGCAAACTACACCATATACTGTCTCAGCATTGATTACAATTCTAAAATAGCATTTGCCAGAAGTGGGATTTGAACCCACACCTCCATGTGGAGACCAGAAATCTCAACAACTGAGAAGGTGGAAACGCCTTGTGTCTGGCGCCTTAGACAGCTTGGCCATTCTGACAGTCACGTGCAAGATTGTGAAGAATAGATTGATGAATGGAATCGGTCAGAAGGCAAAAGAAAGTATGCAAACTACACCATATACTGTCTCAGCATTGATTCCAATTCTAAAGCAGCCATTGTCAGAAGTGTGATTTGTACCCACGCCTCCATCTGGAAACCGGAAATCTCAACAACTGAAAAGGTGAAAATGCCTTAAGTCTGGCGCCTTAGACCGCTCGGCCATTCTGACAGCTACGTGTAAGATTGTGAAGAATAGTTTGATGAATGGAATCGGTCAGAAGGCAAAAGAAAGATCGCAAACTACACCATATACTGTCTCAGCATTGATTACAATTCTAAAATAGCATTTGCCAGAAGTGGGATTTGAACCCACACCTCCATGTGGAGACCAGAAATCTCAACAACTGAGAAGGTGGAAACGCCTTGTGTCTGGCGCCTTAGACAGCTTGGCCATTCTGACAGTCACGTGTAAGATTGTGAAGAATAGTTTGATGAATGGAATCGGTCAGAAGGCAAAAGAAAGATTGCAAACTACACCATATACTGTCTCAGCATTGATTACAATTCTAAAATAGCATTTGCCAGAAGTGGGATTTGAACCCACGCCTCCATGTGGAGACCAGAAATCTCAACAACTGAGAAGGTGGAAACGCCTTGTGCCTGGCGCCTTAAACAGCTTGGCCATTCTGACAGTCACGTGTAAGATTGTGAAGAATAGTTTGATGAATGGAATTGGTCAGAAGGCAAAAGAAAGAACACAAACTATAAAGTTTACTGTCTCAGCATTGCTTCCAATTCCAAAAGAGCCATTGTCAGAAGTGGGATTTGAACCCACGCCTCCATGTGGAGACCAGAAACCTCAACAATTGAGAAGGTGGAAATGCCTTGAGTCTGGCACCTTAGACCGCTCGGCCATTCTGACAGTTATGTGCAAGATTGTGAAGAATAGATTGATGAATGGAATTGGTCAGAATTCAAAAGAAAGTATGCAAACTACACCATATACTGTCTCAGCATTGATTCCAATTCTAAAGCAGCCATTGTCAGAAGCGTGATTTGTACCCACGCCTCCATCTGGAAACCGGAAATCTCAACAACTGAAAAGGTGAAAATGCCTTGAGTCTGGCGCCTTAGACCGCTCGGCCATTCTGACAGCTACGTGTAAGATTGTGAAGAATAGTTTGATGAATGGAATTGGTCAGAATGCAAACGAAAGAACGCAAACTGCACCATATACTGTCTCAGCATTGATTCCATTTCTAAAGCAGCCATTGTCAGAAGTGTGATTTGAACCCACCCCTCCATCTGGAAACCAGAAACCTCAACAACTGAGAAGGTGGAAATGCCTTCAGTCTGGCGCCTTAGACAGCTCGGCCATTCTGACAGTTATACAAAAGATTGTGAAGAATAATTTGATGAAAGGAATCGGTCAGAAGGCAAAAGAAAGATCACAAACTACACCATATACTGTCTCAGCATTGATTACAATTCTAAAATAGCATTTGCCAGAAATGGGATTTGAACCCACGCCTCCATGTGGAGACCAGAAATCTCAACAACTGAGAAGGTGGAAATGCCTTGAGTCTGGCAGCGTAGACCGCTCGGCCATTCTGACAGTTACGTGCAAGATTGTGAAGAATAGATTGATGAATGGAATCGGTCAGAAGGCAAAAGAAAGTATGCAAACTACACCATATACTGTCTCAGCATTGATTCCAATTCTAAAGCAGCCATTGTCAGAAGTGTGATTTGTACCCACGCCTCCATCTGGAAACCGGAAATCTCAACAACTGAAATGGTGAAAATGCCTTGAGTCTGGTGCCTTAGACCGCTCGGCCATTCTGACAGCTACGTGTAAGATTGTGAAGAATAGTTTGATGAATGGAATTGGTCAGAAGGCAAAAGAAAGAACAAAAACTATAAAGTTTACTGTTTCAGCATTGCTTTCAATTCCAAACGAGCCATTGTCAGAAGTGGGATTTGAACCTACGCCTCCATGTGGAGACCAGAAATCTCATCAACTGAGAAAGTGAAAACGCCTTGAGTCTGGCACCCTAGACCGCTCGGCCATTCTGACAGTTATGTGCAAGATTGTGAAGAATAGATTGATGAATGGAATTGGTCAGAATTCAAAAGAGAGTATGCAAACTACACCATATACTGTCTCAGCATTGATTCCAATTCTAAAGCAGCCATTGTCAGAAGTGTGATTTGTACCCACGCCTCCATCTGGAAACCGGAAATCTCAACAACTGAAAAGGTGAAAATGCCTTGAGTCTGGCGCCTTAGACCGCTCGGCCATTCTGACAGCTACGTGTAAGATTGTGAAGAATAGTTTGATGAATGGAATTGGTCAGAATGCAAACGAAAGAACGCAAACTGCACCATATACTGTCTCAGCATTGATTCCATTTCTAAAGCAGCCATTGTCAGAAGTGTGATTTGAACCCACCCCTCCATCTGGAAACCAGAAATCTCAACAACTGAGAAGGTGGAAATGCCTTGAGTCTGGCGCCTTAGACAGCTCTGCCATTCTGACAGTTATACAAAAGATTGTGAAGAATAATTTGATGAATGGAATCGGTCAGAAGGCAAAAGAAAGATCACAAACTACACCATATACTGTCTCAGCATTGATTACAATTCTAAAATAGCATTTGCCAGAAGTGGGATTTGAACAAACGCCTCCATGTGGAGACCAGAAATCTCATCAACTGAAAAGGTGAAAATAACTTGAGTCTGGCGCCTTAGACCGCTCGGCCATTCTGACAGCTACGTGTACGATTGTGAAGAATAGTTTGATGAATGGAATTGGTCAGAATGCAAACGAAAGAACGCAAACTGCACCATATACTGTCTCAGCATTGCTTCCAATTCCAAAAGAGCCATTGTCAGAAGTGGGATTTGAACCCACGCCTCCATGTGGAGACCAGAAACCTCAACAACTGAGAAGGTGGAAATGCCTTGAGTCTGGCGCCTTAGACCGCTCGGCCATTCTGACAGTTACGTGCAAGATTGTGAAGAATAGATTGATGAATGGAATCGGTCAGAAGGCAAAAGAAAGAACACAAACTATGAAGTTCACTGTTTCAGCATTGCTTCCAATTCCAAACGAGCCATTGTCAGAAGTGGGATTTGAACCAACGCCTCCATGTGGAGACCAGAAATCTCATCAACTGAGAAAGTGAAAACGCCTTAAGTCTGGCACCCTAGACCGCTCGGCCATTCTGACAGTTATGTGCAAGATTGTGAAGAATAGATTGATGAATGGAATTGGTCAGAATTCAAAAGAAAGTATGCAAACTACACCATATACTGTCTCAGCATTGATTCCAAGTCTAAAGCAGCCATTGTCAGAAGTGTGATTTGTACCCACGCCTCCATCTGGAAACCGGAAATCTCAACAACTGAAAAGGTGAAAATGCCTTGAGTCTGGCGCCTTAGACCGCTCGGCCATTCTGACAGTTACGTGCAAGATTGTGAAGAATAGATTGATGAATGGAATCGGTCAGAAGGCAAAAGAAAGATCACAAACTACACCATATACTGTCTCAGCATTGCTTCCAATTCCAAAAGAGCCATTGTCAGAAGTGGGATTTGAACCCACGCCTCCATGTGGAGACCAGAAATCTCAACAACTGAGAAGGTGAAAACGCCTTGAGTCTGGCACCCTAGACCGCTCGGCGATTCTGACAGTTATGTGCAAGATTGTGAAGAATAGATTGATGAATGGAATTGGTCAGAATTCAAAAGAAAGTATGCAAACTACACCATATACTGTCTCAGCATTGATTCCAATTCTAAAGCAGCCATTGTCAGAAGTGTGATTTGTACCCACGCCTCCATCTGGAAACCGGAAATCTCAACAACTGAAAAGGTGAAAATGCCTTGAGTCTGGCGCCTTAGACCGATCGGCCATTCTGACGGTTACTTGTAAGATTGTGAAGAATAGATTAATGAATGGAATTGGTCAGAATTCAAAAGAAAGTATGCAAACTACACCATATACTGTCTCAGCATTTCTTCCAATTCTAAAGCAGCCATTGTCAGAAGTGTGATTTGTACCCACGCCTCCATCTGGAAACCGGAAATCTCAACAACTGAAAAGGTGAAAATGCCTTGAGTCTGGCGCCTTAGACCGCTCGGCCATTCTGACAGCTACGTGTAAGATTGTGAAGAATAGTTTGATGAATGGAATTGGTCAGAATGCAAACGAAAGAACGCAAACTGCACCATATACTGTCTCAGCATTGATTCCATTTCTAAAGCAGCCATTGTCAGAATTGTGATTTGAACCCACCCCTCCATCTGGAAACCAGAAACCTCAACAACTGAGAAGGTGGAAATGCCTTGAGTCTGGCGCCTTAGACAGCTCGGCCATTCTGACAGTTATACAAAAGATTGTGAAGAATAATTTGATGAATGGAATCGGTCAGAAGGCAAAAGAAAGATCGCAAACTAGACCATATACTGTCTCAGCATTGATTACAATTCTAAAATAGCATTTGCCAGAAGTGGGATTTGAACCCACACCTCCATGTGGAGACCAGAAATCTCAACAACTGAGAAGGTGGAAACGCCTTGTGTCTGGCGCCTTAGACAGCTTGGCCATTCTGACAGCCACGTGTAAGATTGTGAAGAATAGTTTGATGAATGGAATCGGTCAGAAGGCAAAAGAAAGATCGCAAACTACACCATATACTGTCTCAGCATTGATTACAATTCTAAAATAGCATTTGCCAGAAGTGGGATTTGAACCCACGCCTCCATGTGGAGACCAGAAATCTCAACAACTGAGAAGGTGGAAACGCCTTGTTCCTGGCGCCTTAAACAGCTTGGCCATTCTGACAGTCACGTGTAAGATTGTGAAGAATAGTTTGATGAATGGAATTGGTCAGAAGGCAAACGAAAGATCGCAAACTACACCATATACTGTCTCAGCATTGATTCCAATTCTAAAGCAGCCATTGTCAGAAGTGTGATTTGTACCCACGCCTCCATCTGGAAACCGGAAATCTCAACAACTGAAAAGGTGAAAATAACTTGAGTCTGGCGCCTTAGACCGCTCGGCCATTCTGACAGCTACGTGTAAGATTGTGAAGAATAGTTTGATGAATGGAATTGGTCAGAATGCAAACGAAAGAACGCAAACTGCACCATATACTGTCTCAGAATTGCTTCCAATTCCAAAAGAGCCATTGTCAGAAGTGGGATTTGAACCCACGCCTCCATGTGGAGACCAGAAACCTCAACAACTGAGAAGGTGGAAATGCCTTGAGTCTGGCGCCTTAGACCGCTCGGCCATTCTGACAGTTATGTGCAAGATTGTGAAGAATAGATTGATGAATGGAATTGGTCAGAATTCAAAAGAAAGTATGCAAACTACACCATATACTGTCTCAGCATTGATTCCAATTCTAAAGCAGCCATTGTCAGAAGTGTGATTTGTACCCACTCCTCCATCTGGAAACCGGAAATCTCAACAACTGAAAAGCTGAAAATGCCTTAAGTCTGGAGCCTTAGACCGCTCGGCCATTCTGACAGCTACGTGTAAGATTGTGAAGAATAGTTTGATGAATGGAATTGGTCAGAATGCAAACGAAAGAACGCAAACTGCACCATATACTGTCTCAGCATTGCTTCCAATTCCAAAAGAGCCATTGTCAGAAGTGGGATTTGAACCCACGCCTCCATGTGGAGACCAGAAACCTCAACAACTGAGAAGGTGTAAATGCCTTGAGTCTGGCGCCTTAGACCGCTCGGCCATTCTGACAGTTATGTGCAAGATTGTGAAGAATAGATTGATGAATGGAATTGGTCAGAATTCAAAAGAAAGTATGCAAACTACACCATATACTGTCTCAGCATTGATTCCAATTCCAAAAGAGCCATTGTCAGAAGTGGGATTTGAACCCACGCCTCCATGTGGAGACCAGAAACCTCAACAACTGAGAAGGTGGAAATGCCTTGAGTCTGGCGCCTTAAACTGCTCGGCCATTCTGACAGTTACGTGCAAGATTGTGAAGAATAGATTGATGAATGGAATCGGTCAGAAGGCAAAAGAAAGATCACAAACTACACCATATACTGTCTCAGCATTGCTTCCAATTCCAAAAGAGCCATTGTCAGAAGTGGGATTTGAACCCACGCCTCCATGTGGAGACCAGAAATCTCAACAACTGAGAAGGTGGAAATGCCTTGAGTCTGGCGCCTTAGACCGCTCGGCCATTCTGACAGTTATGCGTAAGATTGTGAAGAATAATTTGATGAATGGAATTGGTCAGAAGGCAAAAGAAAGAACACAAACTATAAAGTTTACTGTTTCAGCATTGCTTTCAATTCCAAACGAGCCATTGTCAGAAGTGGGATTTGAACCTACGCCTCCATGTGGAGACCAGAAATCTCATCAACTGAGAAAGTGAAAACGCCTTGAGTCTGGCACCCTAGACCGCTCGGCCATTCTGACAGTTAGGTGCAAGACTGTGAAGAATAGATTGATGAATGGAATTGGTCAGAATTCAAAAGAAAGTATGCAAACTACACCATATACTGTCTCAGCATTGATTCCAATTCTAAAGCAGCCATTGTCAGAAGTGTGATTTGTACCGACGCCTCCATCTGGAAACCGGAAATCTCAACAACTGAAAAGGTGAAAATGCCTTGAGTCTGGCGCCTTAGACCGCTCGGCCATTCTGACAGCTGCGTGTAAGATTGTGAAGAATAGTTTGATGAATGGAATTGGTCAGAATGCAAACGAAAGAACGCAAACTAAACCATATACTGTCTCGGCATTGATTCCATTTCTAAAGCAGCCATTGTCAGAAGTGTGATTTGAACCCACCCCTCCATCTGGAAACCAGAAATCTCAACAACTGAGAAGGTGGAAATGCCTTGAGTCTGGCGCCTTAGACAGCTCGGCCATTCTGACAGTTATACAAAAGATTGTGAAGAATAATTTGATGAATGGAATCGGTCAGAAGGCAAAAGAAAGATCACAAACTACACCATATACTGTCTCAGCATTGATTACAATTCTAAAATAGCATTTGCCAGAAGTGGGATTTGAACAAACGCCTCCATGTGGAGACCAGAAATCTCATCAACTGAAAAGGTGAAAATAACTTGAGTCTGGCGCCTTAGACCGCTCGGCCATTCTGACAGCTACGTGTACGATTGTGAAGAATAGTTTGATGAATGGAATTGGTCAGAATGCAAACGAAAGAACGCAAACTGCACCATATACTGTCTCAGCATTGCTGCCAATTCCAAAAGAGCCATTGTCAGAAGTGGGATTTGAACCCACGCCTCCATGTGGAGACCAGAAACCTCAACAACTGAGAAGGTGGAAATGCCTTGAGTCTGGCGCCTTAGACCGCTCGGCCATTCTGACAGTTATGTGCAAGACTGTGAAGAATAGATTGATGAATGGAATTGGTCAGAATTCAAAAGAAAGTATGCAAACTACACCATATACTGTCTCAGCATTGATTCCAATTCTAAAGCAGCCATTGTCAGAAGTGTGATTTGTACCCACGCCTCCATCTGGAAACCGGAAATCTCAACAACTGAAAAGGTGAAAATGCCTTGAGTCTGGCGCCTTAGACCGCTCGGCCATTCTGACAGCTACGTGTAAGATTGTGAAGAATAGTTTGATGAATGGAATTGGTCAGAATGCAAAAGAAAGTATGCAAACTACACCATATACTGTCTCAGCATTGATTCCAATTCTAAAGCAGCCATTGTCAGAAGTGTGATTTGTACCCACTCCTCCATCTGGAAACCGGAAATCTCAACAACTGAAAAGGTGAAAATGCCTTAAGTCTGGAGCCTTAGACCGCTCGGCCATTCTGACAGCTACGTGTAAGATTGTGAAGAATAGTTTGATGAATGGAATTGGTCAGAATGCAAACTGCACCATATACTGTCTCAGCATTGCTTCCAATTCCAGAAGAGCCATTGTCAGAAGTGGGATTTGAACCCACGCCTCCATGTGGAGACCAGAAACCTCAACAACTGAGAAGGTGGAAATGCCTTGAGTCTGGCGCCTTAGACCGCTCGGCCATTCTGACAGTTATGTGCAAGATTGTGAAGAATAGATTGATGAATGGAATCGGTCAGAAGGCAAAAGAAAGATCACAAACTACACCATATACTGTCTCAGCATTGCTTCCAATTCCAAAAGAGCCATTGTCAGAAGTGGGATTTGAACCCACGCCTCCATGTGGAGACCAGAAATCTCAACAACTGAGAAGGTGGAAATGCCTTGAGTCTGGCGCCTTAGACCGCTCGGCCATTCTGACAGTTATGCGTAAGATTGTGAAGAATAATTTGATGAATGGAATTGGTCAGAAGGCAAAAGAAAGAACACAAACTATAAAGTTTACTGTTTCAGCATTGCTTTCAATTCCAAACGAGCCATTGTCAGAAGTGGGATTTGAACCTACGCCTCCATGTGGAGACCAGAAATCTCATCAACTGAGAAAGTGAAAACGCCTTGAGTCTGGCACCCTAGACCGCTCGGCCATTCTGACAGTTATGTGCAAGATTGTGAAGAATAGATTGATGAATGGAATTGGTCAGAATTCAAAAGAAAGTATGCAAACTACACCATATACTGTCTCAGCATTGATTCCAATTCTAAAGCAGCCATTGTCAGAAGTGTGATTTGTACCCACGCCTCCATCTGGAAACCGGAAATCTCAACAACTGAAAAGGTGAAAATGCCTTGAGTCTGGCGCCTTAGACCGCTCGGCCATTCTGACAGCTACGTGTAAGATTGTGAAGAATAGTTTGATGAATGGAATTGGTCAGAATGCAAACGAAAGAACGCAAACTGCACCATATACTGTCTCAGCATTGATTCCATTTCTAAAGCAGCCATTGTCAGAAGTGTGATTTGAACCCACCCCTCCATCTGGAAACCAGAAACCTCAACAACTGAGAAGGTGGAAATGCCTTGAGTCTGGCGCCTTAGACAGCTCGGCCATTCTGACAGTTATACAAAAGATTGTGAAGAATAATTTGATGAATGGAATCGGTCAGAAGGCAAAAGAAAGATCGCAAACTAGACCATATACTGTCTCAGCATTGATTACAATTCTAAAATAGCATTTGCCAGAAGTGGGATTTGAACCCACACCTCCATGTGGAGACCAGAAATCTCAACAACTGAGAAGGTGGAAACGCCTTGTGTCTGGCGCCTTAGACAGCTTGGCCATTCTGACAGTCACGTGTAAGATTGTGAAGAATAGTTTGATGAATGGAATCGGTCAGAAGGCAAAAGAAAGATCGCAAACTACACCATATACTGTCTCAGCATTGATTACAATTCTAAAATAGCATTTGCCAGAAGTGGGATTTGAACCCACGCCTCCATGTGGAGACCAGAAATCTCAACAACTGAGAAGGTGGAAATGCCTTGTGCCTGGCGCCTTAAACAGCTTGGCCATTCTGACAGTCACGTGTAAGATTGTGAAGAATAGTTTGATGAATGGAATTGGTCAGAAGGCAAAAGAAAGAACGCAAACTGCACCATATACTGTCTCAGCATTGCTTCCAATTCCAAAAGAGCCATTGTCAGAAGTGGGATTTGAACCCACGCCTCCATGTGGAGACCAGAAACCTCAACAACTGAGAAGGTGGAAATGCCTTGAGTCTGGCGCCTTAGACCGCTCGGCCATTCTGACAGTTATGTGCAAGACTGTGAAGAATAGATTGATGAATGGAATTGGTCAGAATTCAAAAGAAAGTATGCAAACTACACCATATACTGTCTCAGCATTGATTCCAATTCTAAAGCAGCCATTGTCAGAAGTGTGATTTGTACCCACGCCTCCATCTGGAAACCGGAAATCTCAACAACTGAAAAGGTGAAAATAACTTGAGTCTGGCGCCTTAGACCGCTCGGCCATTCTGACAGCTACGTGTAAGATTGTGAAGAATAGTTTGATGAATGGAATTGGTCAGAATGCAAACGAAAGAACGCAAACTACACCATATACTGTCTCAGCATTGCTTCCAATTCCAAAAGAGCCATTGTCAGAAGTGGGATTTGAACCGACGCCTCCATGTGGAGACCAGAAACCTCAACAACTGAGAAGGTGGAAATGCCTTGAGTCTGGCGCCTTAGACAGCTCGGCCATTCTGACAGTTATACAAAAGATTGTGAAGAATAATTTGATGAATGGAATCGGTCAGAAGGCAAAAGAAAGATCGCAAACTAGACCATATACTGTCTCAGCATTGATTACAATTCTAAAATAGCGTTTGCCAGAAGTGGGATTTGAACAAACGCCTCCATGTGGAGACCAGAAATCTCATCAACTGAAAAGGTGAAAATAACTTGAGTCTGGCGCCTTAGACCGCTCGGCCATTCTGACAGCTACGTGTACGATTGTGAAGAATAGTTTGATGAATGGAATTGGTCAGAATGCAAACGAAAGAACGCAAACTGCACCATATACTGTCTCAGCATTGATTCCATTTCTAAAGCAGCCATTGTCAGAAGTGTGATTTGAACCCACCCCTCCATCTGGAAACCAGAAACCTCAACAACTGAGAAGGTGGAAATGCCTTGAGTCTGGCGCCTTAGACAGCTCGGCCATTCTGACAGTTATACAAAAGATTGTGAAGAATAATTTGATGAATGGAATCGGTCAGAAGGCAAAAGAAAGATCGCAAACTAGACCATATACTGTCTCAGCATTGATTACAATTCTAAAATAGCGTTTGCCAGAAGTGGGATTTGAACAAACGCCTCCATGTGGAGACCAGAAATCTCATCAACTGAAAAGGTGAAAATAACTTGAGTCTGGCGCCTTAGACCGCTCGGCCATTCTGACAGCTACGTGTACGATTGTGAAGAATAGTTTGATGAATGGAATTGGTCAGAATGCAAACGAAAGAACGCAAACTGCACCATATACTGTCTCAGCATTGCTTCCAATTCCAAAAGAGCCATTGTCAGAAGTGGGATTTGAACCCACGCCTCCATGTGGAGACCAGAAACCTCAACAACTGAGAAGGTGGAAATGCCTTGAGTCTGGCGCCTTAGACCGCTCGGCCATTCTGACAGTTATGTGCAAGACTGTGAAGAATAGATTGATGAATGGAATTGGTCAGAATTCAAAAGAAAGTATGCAAACTACACCATATACTGTCTCAGCATTGATTCCAATTCTAAAGCAGCCATTGTCAGAAGTGTGATTTGTACCCACGCCTCCATCTGGAAACCGGAAATCTCAACAACTGAAAAGGTGAAAATAACTTGAGTCTGGCGCCTTAGACCGCTCGGCCATTCTGACAGCTACGTGTAAGATTGTGAAGAATAGTTTGATGAATGGAATTGGTCAGAATGCAAACGAAAGAACGCAAACTACACCATATACTGTCTCAGCATTGCTTCCAATTCCAAAAGAGCCATTGTCAGAAGTGGGATTTGAACCCACGCCTCCATGTGGAGACCAGAAACCTCAACAACTGAGAAGGTGGAAATGCCTTGAGTCTGGCGCCTTAGACCGCTCGGCCATTCTGACAGTTATGTGCAAGATTGTGAAGAATAGATTGATGAATGGAATTGGTCAGAAGGCAAAAGAAAGAACACAAACTATAAAGTTTACTGTTTCAGCATTGCTTTCAATTCCAAACGAGCCATTGTCAGAAGTGGGATTTGAACCTACGCCTCCATGTGGAGACCAGAAATCTCATCAACTGAGAAAGTGAAAACGCCTTGAGTCTGGCACCCTAGACCGCTCGGCCATTCTGACAGTTATGTGCAAGATTGTGAAGAATAGATTGATGAATGGAATTGGTCAGAATTCAAAAGAAAGTATGCAAACTACACCATATACTGTCTCAGCATTGATTCCAATTCTAAAGCAGCCATTGTCAGAAGTGTGATTTGTACCCACGCCTCCATCTGGAAACCGGAAATCTCAACAACTGAAAAGGTGAAAATGCCTTGAGTCTGGCGCCTTAGACCGCTCGGCCATTCTGACAGCTACGTGTAAGATTGTGAAGAATAGTTTGATGAATGGAATTGGTCAGAATGCAAACGAAAGAACGCAAACTGCACCATATACTGTCTCAGCATTGATTCCATTTCTAAAGCAGCCATTGTCAGAAGTGTGATTTGAACCCACCCCTCCATCTGGAAACCAGAAACCTCAACAACTGAGAAGGTGGAAATGCCTTGAGTCTGGCGCCTTAGACAGCTCGGCCATTCTGACAGTTATACAAAAGATTGTGAAGAATAATTTGATGAATGGAATCGGTCAGAAGGCAAAAGAAAGATCGCAAACTAGACCATATACTGTCTCAGCATTGATTACAATTCTAAAATAGCATTTGCCAGAAGTGGGATTTGAACCCACACCTCCATGTGGAGACCAGAAATCTCAATCTGGAAACCGGAAATCTGGAAACCGGAAATCTCAACAACTGAAAAGGTGAAAATGCCTTGAGTCTGGCGCCTTAGACCGCTCGGCCATTCTGACAGCTACGTGTAAGATTGTGAAGAATAGTTTGATGAATGGAATTGGTCAGAATGCAAACGAAAGAACGCAAACTGCACCATATACTGTCTCAGCATTGATTCCATTTCTAAAGCAGCCATTGTCAGAAGTGTGATTTGAACCCACCCCTCCATCTGGAAACCAGAAATCTCAACAACTGAGAAGGTGGAAATGCCTTGAGTCTGGCGCCTTAGACAGCTCGGCCATTCTGACAGTTATACAAAAGATTGTGAAGAATAATTTGATGAATGGAATCGGTCAGAAGGCAAAAGAAAGATCACAAACTACACCATATACTGTCTCAGCATTGATTACAATTCTAAAATAGCATTTGCCAGAAGTGGGATTTGAACAAACGCCTCCATGTGGAGACCAGAAATCTCATCAACTGAAAAGGTGAAAATAACTTGAGTCTGGCGCCTTAGACCGCTCGGCCATTCTGACAGCTACGTGTACGATTGTGAAGAATAGTTTGATGAATGGAATTGGTCAGAATGCAAACGAAAGAACGCAAACTGCACCATATACTGTCTCAGCATTGCTTCCAATTCCAAAAGAGCCATTGTCAGAAGTGGGATTTGAACCCACGCCTCCATGTGGAGACCAGAAACCTCAACAACTGAGAAGGTGGAAATGCCTTGAGTCTGGCGCCTTAGACCGCTCGGCCATTCTGACAGTTATGTGCAAGACTGTGAAGAATAGATTGATGAATGGAATTGGTCAGAATTCAAAAGAAAGTATGCAAACTACACCATATACTGTCTCAGCATTGATTCCAATTCTAAAGCAGCCATTGTCAGAAGTGTGATTTGTACCCACGCCTCCATCTGGAAACCGGAAATCTCAACAACTGAAAAGGTGAAAATAACTTGAGTCTGGCGCCTTAGACCGCTCGGCCATTCTGACAGCTACGTGTAAGATTGTGAAGAATAGTTTGATGAATGGAATTGGTCAGAATGCAAACGAAAGAACGCAAACTGCACCATATACTGTCTCAGCATTGCTTCCAATTCCAAAAGAGCCATTGTCAGAAGTGGGATTTGAACCCACGCCTCCATGTGGAGACCAGAAACCTCAACAACTGAGAAGGTGGAAATGCCTTGAGTCTGGCGCCTTAGACCGCTCGGCCATTCTGACAGTTATGTGCAAGATTGTGAAGAATAGATTGATGAATGGAATTGGTCAGAATTCAAAAGAAAGTATGCAAACTACACCATATACTGTCTCAGCATTGATTCCAATTCCAAAAGAGCCATTGTCAGAAGTGGGATTTGAACCCACGCCTCCATGTGGAGACCAGAAACCTCAACAACTGAGAAGGTGGAAATGCCTTGAGTCTGGCGCCTTAGACCGCTCGGCCATTCTGACAGTTACGTGCAAGATTGTGAAGAATAGATTGATGAATGGAATCGGTCAGAAGGCAAAAGAAAGATCACAAACTACACCATATACTGTCTCAGCATTGCTTCCAATTCCAAAAGAGCCATTGTCAGAAGTGGGATTTGAACCCACGCCTCCATGTGGAGACCAGAAATCTCAACAACTGAGAAGGTGGAAATGCCTTGAGTCTGGCGCCTTAGACCGCTCGGCCATTCTGACAGTTATGCGCAAGATTGTGAAGAATAGTTTGATGAATGGAATTGGTCAGAATGCAAAAGAAAGTATGCAAACTACACCATATACTGTCTCAGCATTGATTCCAATTCTAAAGCAGCCATTGTCAGAAGTGTGATTTGTACCCACTCCTCCATCTGGAAACCGGAAATCTCAACAACTGAAAAGGTGAAAATGCCTTAAGTCTGGAGCCTTAGACCGCTCGGCCATTCTGACAGCTACGTGTAAGATTGTGAAGAATAGTTTGATGAATGGAATTGGTCAGAATGCAAACGAAAGAACGCAAACTGCACCATATACTGTCTCAGCATTGCTTCCAATTCCAAAAGAGCCATTGTCAGAAGTGGGATTTGAACCCACGCCTCCATGTGGAGACCAGAAACCTCAACAACTGAGAAGGTGGAAATGCCTTGAGTCTGACGCCTTAGACCGCTCGGCCATTCTGACAGTTATGTGCAAGATTGTGAAGAATAGATTGATGAATGGAATTGGTCAGAAGGCAAAAGAAAGATCACAAACTACACCATATACTGTCTCAGCATTGATTCCAATTCCAAAAGAGCCATTGTCAGAAGTGGGATTTGAACCCACGCCTCCATGTGGAGACCAGAAACCTCAACAACTGAGAAGGTGGAAATGCCTTGAGTCTGGCGCCTTAGACCGCTCGGCCATTCTGACAGTTACGTGAAAGATTGTGAAGAATAGATTGATGAATGGAATCGGTCAGAAGGCAAAAGAAAGATCACAAACTACACCATATACTGTCTCAGCATTGCTTCCAATTCCAAAAGAGCCATTGTCAGAAGTGGGATTTGAACCCACGCCTCCATGTGGAGACCAGAAATCTCAACAACTGAGAAGGTGGAAATGCCTTGAGTCTGGCGCCTTAGACCGCTCGGCCATTCTGACAGTTATGCGCAAGATTGTGAAGAATAGTTTGATGAATGGAATTGGTCAGAATGCAAAAGAAAGTATGCAAACTACACCATATACTGTCTCAGCATTGATTCCAATTCTAAAGCAGCCATTGTCAGAAGTGTGATTTGTACCCACTCCTCCATCTGGAAACCGGAAATCTCAACAACTGAAAAGGTGAAAATGCCTTAAGTCTGGAGCCTTAGACCGCTCGGCCATTCTGACAGCTACGTGTAAGATTGTGAAGAATAGTTTGATGAATGGAATTGGTCAGAATGCAAACGAAAGAACGCAAACTGCACCATATACTGTCTCAGCATTGCTTCCAATTCCAAAAGAGCCATTGTCAGAAGTGGGATTTGAACCCACGCCTCCATGTGGAGACCAGAAACCTCAACAACTGAGAAGGTGGAAATGCCTTGAGTCTGACGCCTTAGACCGCTCGGCCATTCTGACAGTTATGTGCAAGATTGTGAAGAATAGATTGATGAATGGAATCGGTCAGAAGGCAAAAGAAAGATCACAAACTACACCATATACTGTCTCAGCATTGCTTCCAATTCCAAAAGAGCCATTGTCAGAAGTGGGATTTGAACCCACGCCTCCATGTGGAGACCAGAAACCTCAACAACTGAGAAGGTGGAAATGCCTTGAGTCTGGCGCCT
Source organism: Barbus barbus (assembly GCF_936440315.1). Lineage (NCBI taxonomy): Eukaryota > Metazoa > Chordata > Actinopteri > Cypriniformes > Cyprinidae > Barbus > Barbus barbus. The sequence continues at coordinate 8,030,004 of NC_136742.1, forward strand.
TAGACCGCTCGGCCATTCTGACAGTTATGTGCAAGATTGTGAAGAATAGATTGATGAATGGAATCGGTCAGAAGGCAAAAGAAAGATCACAAACTACACCATATACTGTCTCAGCATTGCTTCCAATTCCAAAAGAGCCATTGTCAGAAGTGGGATTTGAACCCACGCCTCCATGTGGAGACCAGAAACCTCAACAACTGAGAAGGTGGAAATGCCTTGAGTCTGGCGCCTTAGACCGCTCGGCCATTCTGACAGTTATGTGCAAGATTGTGAAGAATAGATTGATGAATGGAATCGGTCAGAAGGCAAAAGAAAGATCACAAACTACACCATATACTGTCTCAGCATTGCTTTCAATTCCAAACGAGCCATTGTCAGAAGTGGGATTTGAACCAACGCCTCCATGTGGAGACCAGAAATCTCATCAACTGAGAAAGTGAAAACGCCTTGAGTCTGGCACCCTAGACCGCTCGGCCATTCTGACAGTTATGTGCAAGATTGTGAAGAATAGATTGATGAATGGAATTGGTCAGAAGGCAAAAGAAAGATCACAAACTACACCATATACTGTCTCAGCATTGCTTCCAATTCCAAAAGAGCCATTGTCAGAAGTGGGATTTGAACCCACGCCTCCATGTGGAGACCAGAAACCTCAACAACTGAGAAGGTGGAAATGCCTTGAGTCTGGCGCCTTAGACCGCTCGGCCATTCTGACAGTTATGTGCAAAATTGTGAAGAATAGATTGATGAATGGAATCGGTCAGAAGGCAAAAGAAAGATCACAAACTACACCATATACTGTCTCAGCATTGCTTCCAATTCCAAAAGAGCCATTGTCAGAAGTGGGATTTGAACCCACGCCTCCATGTGGAGACCAGAAACCTCAACAACTGAGAAGGTGGAAATGCCTTGAGTCTGGCGCCTTAGACCGCTCGGCCATTCTGACAGTTATGTGCAAGATTGTGAAGAATAGATTGATGAATGGAATCGGTCAGAAGGCAAAAGAAAGATCACAAACTACACCATATACTGTCTCAGCATTGCTTTCAATTCCAAACGAGCCATTGTCAGAAGTGGGATTTGAACCAACGCCTCCATGTGGAGACCAGAAATCTCATCAACTGAGAAAGTGAAAACGCCTTGAGTCTGGCACCCTAGACCGCTCGGCCATTCTGACAGTTAAGTGCAAGACTGTGAAGAATAGATTGATGAATGGAATTGGTCAGAATTCAAAAGAAAGTATGCAAACTACACCATATACTGTCTCAGCATTGATTCCAATTCTAAAGCAGCCATTGTCAGAAGTGTGATTTGTACCGACGCCTCCATCTGGAAACCGGAAATCTCAACAACTGAAAAGGTGAAAATGCCTTGAGTCTGGCGCCTTAGACCGCTCGGCCATTCTGACAGCTGCGTGTAAGATTGTGAAGAATAGTTTGATGAATGGAATTGGTCAGAATGCAAACGAAAGAACGCAAACTAAACCATATACTGTCTCGGCATTGATTCCATTTCTAAAGCAGCCATTGTCAGAAGTGTGATTTGAACCCACCCCTCCATCTGGAAACCAGAAATCTCAACAACTGAGAAGGTGGAAATGCCTTGAGTCTGGCGCCTTAGACAGCTCGGCCATTCTGACAGTTATACAAAAGATTGTGAAGAATAATTTGATGAATGGAATCGGTCAGAAGGCAAAAGAAAGATCACAAACTACACCATATACTGTCTCAGCATTGATTACAATTCTAAAATAGCATTTGCCAGAAGTGGGATTTGAACAAACGCCTCCATGTGGAGACCAGAAATCTCATCAACTGAAAAGGTGAAAATAACTTGAGTCTGGCGCCTTAGACCGCTCGGCCATTCTGACAGCTACGTGTACGATTGTGAAGAATAGTTTGATGAATGGAATTGGTCAGAATGCAAACGAAAGAACGCAAACTGCACCATATACTGTCTCAGCATTGCTGCCAATTCCAAAAGAGCCATTGTCAGAAGTGGGATTTGAACCCACGCCTCCATGTGGAGACCAGAAACCTCAACAACTGAGAAGGTGGAAATGCCTTGAGTCTGGCGCCTTAGACCGCTCGGCCATTCTGACAGTTATGTGCAAGACTGTGAAGAATAGATTGATGAATGGAATTGGTCAGAATTCAAAAGAAAGTATGCAAACTACACCATATACTGTCTCAGCATTGATTCCAATTCTAAAGCAGCCATTGTCAGAAGTGTGATTTGTACCCACGCCTCCATCTGGAAACCGGAAATCTCAACAACTGAAAAGGTGAAAATGCCTTGAGTCTGGCGCCTTAGACCGCTCGGCCATTCTGACAGCTACGTGTAAGATTGTGAAGAATAGTTTGATGAATGGAATTGGTCAGAATGCAAAAGAAAGTATGCAAACTACACCATATACTGTCTCAGCATTGATTCCAATTCTAAAGCAGCCATTGTCAGAAGTGTGATTTGTACCCACTCCTCCATCTGGAAACCGGAAATCTCAACAACTGAAAAGGTGAAAATGCCTTAAGTCTGGAGCCTTAGACCGCTCGGCCATTCTGACAGCTACGTGTAAGATTGTGAAGAATAGTTTGATGAATGGAATTGGTCAGAATGCAAACTGCACCATATACTGTCTCAGCATTGCTTCCAATTCCAGAAGAGCCATTGTCAGAAGTGGGATTTGAACCCACGCCTCCATGTGGAGACCAGAAACCTCAACAACTGAGAAGGTGGAAATGCCTTGAGTCTGGCGCCTTAGACCGCTCGGCCATTCTGACAGTTATGTGCAAGATTGTGAAGAATAGATTGATGAATGGAATCGGTCAGAAGGCAAAAGAAAGATCACAAACTACACCATATACTGTCTCAGCATTGCTTCCAATTCCAAAAGAGCCATTGTCAGAAGTGGGATTTGAACCCACGCCTCCATGTGGAGACCAGAAATCTCAACAACTGAGAAGGTGGAAATGCCTTGAGTCTGGCGCCTTAGACCGCTCGGCCATTCTGACAGTTATGCGTAAGATTGTGAAGAATAATTTGATGAATGGAATTGGTCAGAAGGCAAAAGAAAGAACACAAACTATAAAGTTTACTGTTTCAGCATTGCTTTCAATTCCAAACGAGCCATTGTCAGAAGTGGGATTTGAACCTACGCCTCCATGTGGAGACCAGAAATCTCATCAACTGAGAAAGTGAAAACGCCTTGAGTCTGGCACCCTAGACCGCTCGGCCATTCTGACAGTTATGTGCAAGATTGTGAAGAATAGATTGATGAATGGAATTGGTCAGAATTCAAAAGAAAGTATGCAAACTACACCATATACTGTCTCAGCATTGATTCCAATTCTAAAGCAGCCATTGTCAGAAGTGTGATTTGTACCCACGCCTCCATCTGGAAACCGGAAATCTCAACAACTGAAAAGGTGAAAATGCCTTGAGTCTGGCGCCTTAGACCGCTCGGCCATTCTGACAGCTACGTGTAAGATTGTGAAGAATAGTTTGATGAATGGAATTGGTCAGAATGCAAAAGAAAGTATGCAAACTACACCATATACTGTCTCAGCATTGATTCCAATTCTAAAGCAGCCATTGTCAGAAGTGTGATTTGTACCCACTCCTCCATCTGGAAACCGGAAATCTCAACAACTGAAAAGGTGAAAATGCCTTAAGTCTGGAGCCTTAGACCGCTCGGCCATTCTGACAGCTACGTGTAAGATTGTGAAGAATAGTTTGATGAATGGAATTGGTCAGAATGCAAACGAAAGAACGCAAACTGCACCATATACTGTCTCAGCATTGCTTCCAATTCCAAAAGAGCCATTGTCAGAAGTGGGATTTGAACCCACGCCTCCATGTGGAGACCAGAAACCTCAACAACTGAGAAGGTGGAAATGCCTTGAGTCTGGCGCCTTAGACCGCTCGGCCATTCTGACAGTTACGTGCAAGATTGTGAAGAATAGATTGATGAATGGAATCGGTCAGAAGGCAAAAGAAAGATCACAAACTACACCATATACTGTCTCAGCATTGCTTCCAATTCCAAAAGAGCCATTGTCAGAAGTGGGATTTGAACCAACGCCTCCATGTGGAGACCAGAAATCTCATCAACTGAGAAAGTGAAAACGCCTTGAGTCTGGCACCCTAGACCGCTCGGCCATTCTGACAGTTATGTGCAAGATTGTGAAGAATAGATTGATGAATGGAATTGGTCAGAATTCAAAAGAAAGTATGCAAACTACACCATATACTGTCTCAGCATTGATTCCAATTCTAAAGCAGCCATTGTCAGAAGTGTGATTTGTACCCACGCCTCCATCTGGAAACCGGAAATCTCAACAACTGAAAAGGTGAAAATGCCTTGAGTCTGGCGCCTTAGACCGCTCGGCCATTCTGACAGCTACGTGTAAGATTGTGAAGAATAGTTTGATGAATGGAATTGGTCAGAATGCAAAAGAAAGTATGCAAACTACACCATATACTGTCTCAGCATTGATTCCAATTCTAAAGCAGCCATTGTCAGAAGTGGGATTTGTACCCACTCCTCCATCTGGAAACCGGAAATCTCAACAACTGAAAAGGTGAAAATGCCTTAAGTCTGGAGCCTTAGACCGCTCGGCCATTCTGACAGCTACGTGTAAGATTGTGAAGAATAGTTTGATGAATGGAATTGGTCAGAATGCAAACGAAAGAACGCAAACTGCACCATATACTGTCTCAGCATTGCTTCCAAATCCAAAAGAGCCATTGTCAGAAGTGGGATTTGAACCTACGCCTCCATGTGGAGACCAGAAATCTCATCAACTGAGAAAGTGAAAACGCCTTGAGTCTGGCACCCTAGACCGCTCGGCCATTCTGACAGTTATGTGCAAGATTGTGAAGAATAGATTGATGAATGGAATTGGTCAGAATTCAAAAGAAAGTATGCAAACTACACCATATACTGTCTCAGCATTGATTCCAATTCTAAAGCAGCCATTGTCAGAAGTGTGATTTGTACCCACGCCTCCATCTGGAAACCGGAAATCTCAACAACTGAAAAGGTGAAAATGCCTTAAGTCTGGCGCCTTAGACCGCTCGGCCATTCTGACAGTTATGTGCAAGACTGTGAAGAATAGATTGATGAATGGAATTGGTCAGAATTCAAAAGAAAGTATGCAAACTACACCATATACTGTCTCAGCATTGATTCCAATTCTAAAGCAGCCATTGTCAGAAGTGTGATTTGTACCCACGCCTCCATCTGGAAACCGGAAATCTCAACAACTGAAAAGGTGAAAATAACTTGAGTCTGGCGCCTTAGACCGCTCGGCCATTCTGACAGCTACGTGTAAGATTGTGAAGAATAGTTTGATGAATGGAATTGGTCAGAATGCAAACGAAAGAACGCAAACTGCACCATATACTGTCTCAGCATTGCTTCCAATTCCAAAAGAGCCATTGTCAGAAGTGGGATTTGAACCCACGCCTCCATGTGGAGACCAGAAACCTCAACAACTGAGAAGGTGGAAACGCCTTGAGTCTGGCGCCTTAGACCGCTCGGCCATTCTGACAGTTATGTGCAAGACTGTGAAGAATAGATTGATGAATGGAATTGGTCAGAATTCAAAAGAAAGTATGCAAACTACACCATATACTGTCTCAGCATTGATTCCAATTCTAAAGCAGCCATTGTCAGAAGTGTGATTTGTACCCACTCCTCCATCTGGAAACCGGAAATCTCAACAACTGAAAAGGTGAAAATGCCTTAAGTCTGGAGCCTTAGACCGCTCGGCCATTCTGACAGCTACGTGTAAGATTGTGAAGAATAGTTTGATGAATGGAATTGGTCAGAATGCAAACGAAAGAACGCAAACTGCACCATATACTGTCTCAGCATTGCTTCCAATTCCAAAAGAGCCATTGTCAGAAGTGGGATTTGAATAAACGCCTCCATGTGGAGACCAGAAACCTCAACAACTGAGAAGGTGGAAACGCCTTGTGTCTGGCGCCTTAGACAGCTTGGCCATTCTGACAGTCACGTGTAAGATTGTGAAGAATAGTTTGATGAATGGAATTGGTCAGAATGCAAAAGAAAGAATGCAAACTACACCATATACTGTCTCAGCATTGATTACAATTCTAAAGCAGCCATTGTCAGAAGTGTGATTTGTACCCACGCCTCCATCTGGAAACCGGAAATCTCAACAACTGAAAAGGTGGAAATGCCTTGAGTCTGGCGCCTTAGACCGCTCGGCCATTCTGACAGTTATGTGCAAGATTGTGAAGAATAGATTGATGAATGGAATTGGTCAGAATTCAAAAGAAAGTATGCAAACTACACCATATACTGTCTCAGCATTGATTCCAATTCTAAAGCAGCCATTGTCAGAAGTGTGATTTGTACCCACGCCTCCATCTGGAAACCGGAAATCTCAACAACTGAAAAGGTGAAAATGCCTTGAGTCTGGCGCCTTAGACCGCTCGGCCATTCTGACAGCTACGTGTAAGATTGTGAAGAATAGTTTGATGAATGGAATTGGTCAGAATGCAAACGAAAGAACGCAAACTGCACCATATACTGTCTCATCATTGATTCCATTTCTAAAGCAGCCATTGTCAGAAGTGTGATTTGAACCCACGCCTCCATCTGGAAACCAGAAACCTCAACAACTGAGAAGGTGGAAATGCCTTGAGTCTGGCGCCTTAGACAGCTCGGCCATTCAGACAGTTATACAAAAGATTGTGAAGAATAATTTGATGAATGGAATCGGTCAGAAGGCAAAAGAAAGATCGCAAACTACACCATATACTGTCTCAGCATTGATTACAATTCTAAAATAGCATTTGCCAGAAGTGGGATTTGAACCCACGCCTCCATGTGGAGACCAGAAACCTCAACAACTGAGAAGGTAGAAATTCCTTGAGTCTGGCGCCTTAGACCGCTCGGCCATTCTGACAGTTATGCGCAATATTGTGAAGAATAATTTGATGAATGGAATTGGTCAGAAGGCAAAAGAAAGAACACAAACTATAAAGTTTACTGTTTCAGCATTGCTTCCAATTCCAAAAGAGCCATTGTCAGAAGTGGGATTTGAACAAACGCCTCCATGTGGAGACCAGAAACCTCAACAACTGAGAAGGTGGAAACGCCTTGTGTCTGGCGCCTTAGACAGCTTGGCCATTCTGACAGTCACGTGTAAGATTGTGAAGAATAGTTTGATGAATGGAATTGGTCAGAATGCAAAAGAAAGAATGCAAACTACACCATATACTGTCTCAGCATTGATTACAATTCTAAAACAGCATTTGCCAGAAGTGGGATTTGAATCCACGCCTCCATGTGGAGACCAGGAACCTCAACAACTGAGAAGGTGGAAATTTCTTGAGTCTGGCGCCTTAGACCGCTCGGCCATTCTGACAGTTATGCGTAAGATTGTGAAGAATAATTTGATGAATGGAATTGGTCAGAAGGCAAAAGAAAGAACACAAACTATTAAGTTTACTGTTTCAGCATTGCTTCCAATTCCAAACGAGCCATTGTCAGAAGTGGGATTTGAACCAACGCCTCCATGTGGAGACCAGAAATCTCATCAAATGAGAAAGTGAAAACACCTTGAGTCTGGCACCCTAGACCGCTCGGCCATTCTGACAGTTATGTGCAAGATTGTGAAGAATAGATTGATGAATGGAATTGGTCAGAATTCCAAAGAAATTATGCAAACTACACCATATACTGTCTCAGCATTGATTCCAATTCTAAAGCAGCCATTGTCAGAAGTGTGATTTGTACCCACGCCTCCATCTGGAAACCGGAAATCTCAACAACTGAAATGGTGAAAATGCCTTGAGTCTGGTGCCTTAGACCGCTCGGCCATTCTGACAGCTACATGTAAGATTGTGAAGAATAGTTTGATGAATGGAATTGGTCAGAATGCAAACTGCACCATATACTGTCTCAGCATTGCTTCCAATTCCATGTGGAGACCAGAAACCTCAACAACTGAGAAGGTGGAAATGCCTTGAGTCTGGCGCCTTAGACCGCTCGGCCATTCTGACAGTTATGTGCAAGATTGTGAAGAATAATTTGATGAATGGAATTGGTCAGAAGGCAAAAGAAAGAACACAAACTATAAAGTTTACTGTCTCAGCATTGCTTCCAATTCCAAAAGAGCCATTGTCAGAAGTGGGATTTGAACCCACGCCTCCATGTGGAGACCAGAAACCTCAACAACTGAGAAGGTGGAAATGCCTTGAGTCTGGCGCCTTAGACCGCTCGGCCATTCTGACAGTTACGTGCAAGATTGTGAAGAATAGATTGATGAATGGAATCGGTCAGAAGGCAAAAGAAAGATCACAAACTACACCATATACTGTCTCAGCATTGCTTCCAATTCCAAAAGAGCCATTGTCAGAAGTGGGATTTGAACCCACGCCTCCATGTGGAGACCAGAAATCTCAACAACTGAGAAGGTGGATATGCCTTGAGTCTGGCGCCTTAGACCGCTCGGCCATTCTGACAGTTATGCGTAAGATTGTGAAGAATAATTTGATGAATGGAATTGGTCAGAAGGCAAAAGAAAGAACACAAACTATAAAGTTTACTGTTTCAGCATTGCTTCCAATTCCAAACGAGCCATTGTCAGAAGTGGGATTTGAACCAACGCCTCCATGTGGAAACCGGAAATCTCAACAACTGAAATGGTGAAAATGCCTTGAGTCTGGTGCCTTAGACCGCTCGGCCATTCTGACAGCTACATGTAAGATTGTGAAGAATAGATTGATGAATGGAATCGGTCAGAAGGCAAAAGAAAGATCACAAACTACACTATATACTGTCTCAGCATTGCTTCCAATTCCAAAAGAGCCATTGTCAGAAGTGGGATTTGAACCCACGCCTCCATGTGGAGACCAGAAACCTCAACAACTGAGAAGGTGGAAATGCCTTGAGTCTGGCGCCTTAGACCACTCGGCCATTCTGACAGTTATGCACAAGATTGTGAAGAATAATTTGATGAATGGAATTGGTCAGAAGGCAAAAGAAAGAACACAAACTATAAAGTTTACTGTTTCAGCATTGCTTCCAATTCCAAAAGAGCCATTGTCAGAAGTGGGATTTGAACAAACGCCTCCATGTGGAGACCAGAAACCTCAACAACTGAGAAGGCGGAAACGCCTTGTGTCTGGCGCCTTAGACAGCTTGGCCATTCTGACAGTCACGTGTAAGATTGTGAAGAATAGTTTGATGAATGGAATTGGTCAGAATGCAAAAGAAAGAATGCAAACTACACCATATACTGTCTCAGCATTGATTACAATTCTAAAATAGAATTTGCCAGAAGTGGGATTTGAACCAACGCCTCCATGTGGAGACCAGAAATCTCATCAACTGAGAAAGTGAAAACGCCTTGAGTCTGGCACCCTAGACCGCTCGGCCATTCTGACAGTTATGTGCAAGATTGTGAAGAATAGATTGATGAATGGAATTGGTCAGAATTCAAAAGAAAGTATGCAAACTACACCATATACTGTCTCAGCATTGATTCCAATTCTAAAGCAGCCATTGTCAGAAGTGTGATTTGTACCCACGCCTCCATCTGGAAACCGGAAATCTCAACAACTGAAAAGGTGAAAATGCCTTAAGTCTGGCGCCTTAGACCGCTCGGCCATTCTGACAGCTACGTGTAAGATTGTGAAGAATAGTTTGATGAATGGAATTGGTCAGAATGCAAAAGAAAGAAAGCAAACTACACCATATACTGTCTCAGCATTGATTCCAATTCTGAAACAGCCATTGCCAGCAGTGGGATTTGAACCAGCGCCTACATGTGGAGACCAGAAACCTCATCAACTGAAAAAGTGAAAACACCTTGAGTCTGGCGCCTTTGACCGCTAAGCCATTCTGACAGTTACGTGCAAAATTGTGAAGAATAATTTGATGAATGGAATTGGACAGAAGGCCAAAGAAAGAGGACAAACTATAAAGTTTACTGTTTCAGCATTGCTTTCAATTCTAAAATAACCTTTGTCAGAAGTGGGATTTGTACTCACGCCTCCATGTGGAGACCAGAAACCTCAACAACTGAGAAGGTGGAAACGCCTTGTGTCTGGTGCCTTAGACAGCTTGGCCATTCTGACAGTTACGTGTAAGATTGTGAAAAATAGTTTGATGAATGGAATTGGTCAGAAGGCAAAAGAAAGAATGCAAACTACACCATATACTGTCTCAGCATTTATTCCAATTCTAAAACAGCCATTGCCAGAAGTGGGATTTGAACCCACACCTCCATGTGGAGACCAGAAACCTCATCAACTGAGAAAGCAAAAACGCCTTGAGTTTGCTGCCTTTGACCGCTCAGCCATTCAGACAGTTACGTGTAAGATTGTGAAGAATAATTTGATGAATGGAATTGGTCAGAAGGCCAAAGAAAGAGGACAAACTATAAAGTTTACTGTTTCAGCATTGCTTCCAATTCCAAAAGAGCCATTGTCAGAAGTGTGATTTGAACCCACGCCTCCATGTGGAGACCAGAAACCTCATTAAGTGAGAAAGGGAAAACGCCTTGAGTCTGGAACCCTAGACCGCTCGGCCATTCTGAGTTATGTGCAAGAATGTGAAGAATAGATTGATGAATGGAATTGGTCAGAAGTCAAAAGAAAGAATGCAAACTTCACCATATACTGTCTCAGCATTGATTCCAATTCTAAAAGAGCCTTTGTCAGAAGTGGGATTTGAACCCACGCCTCCATGCAGATACCAGAAACCTCAACAAATGAGAAGGTGGAAATGCCTTGAGTCTGGCGCCTTAGATCGCTCGGCCATTCTGACAGCTATGTGCAAGATTGTGAAGAATAGATTGATGAATGGAATTGGTCAGAAGGCAAAAGAAAGAACACAAACTATAAAGTTTACTGTTTCAGCATTGCTTCCAATTCTAAAATATCCTTTGTCAGAAGTGGGATTTGTACCCACGCCTCCATATGTGGAGACCAGAAATCTCAACAACTGAGAAGGTTTAAACACCTTGAGTCTGGCGCCTTAGACCGCTCTGCCATTCTGACAGTTCTGTGTATGATTGTGAAGAATAGTTTGATGAATGGAATTGGTCAGAAGGCAACAGAAAGAATGCAAACTACACCATATACTTTCTCAGCATTTATTCCAATTCTAAAACAGCCATTGCCAGAAGTGGGATTTGAACTCACGCCTCCATGTGGAGACCAGAAACCTCATCAACTGAGAAAGCGAAAACGCCTTGAGTCAGGCGCCTTTGACCGCTCTGCCATTCTTTGCTTACGCTGGATAATTAAAATTCTTGGGGAGTGAGGAGGGTTGAACCAATGATACGCTCAGCAGTCCGGACTTCTCTCCTTAGTCTTCTGAGGTCAGATTTGGTAGCTGAGCTGAACCAGACAGTTATTGAAGTGCAGAGGACGGATTCAATGATGGCAGAGTAGTATTGTTTCAGCAGCTCTTGTGGCAGGTTGAACTTCCTCAGCTGGCGAAGGAAGTACAACCTCTGCTGGGCCTTTTTCACAATAGAGTCAGTGTGAATGTGCCACTTCAGGTCCTGAGATATGGTGGTGCCCAGGTATCTGAATGACTGAATCGACTTCAGATGGTTCAAAAATGACTGGCACCCGCAGATTTGATCATATCTCTCCTGTATTATGCTTTTTACACTGGTTGCCGATCTGTTACAGAATCGAGTTTAAAACTTTATGGTTTGTTTTTAAAGCTCTGAGTGGAATGGCTCCTGAATATCTCAGTGATCTTTTAAATCCAAATACATCTTCTAGACCACTGAGGTCTTCGGAGAAAAGAGTTTTGATGGTCCCTAGATCTAGATGACCGTGCCTTTTCAATTGCTTGGCCAAAATTATGGAATAGTCTTCCAGTTTCCCTTCGATTAGTTTCTTCTGAATCTGAATTTAAATCCAAGTTAAAAACTTACCTTTTTTCAAGGGCTTATAATTGTCCTTAGAATATTTTTTTGGTGTATTGCGGTCAAAAACTGTTCATATTTATTTGTCTTTTATATAAGGTTGTAAGTGGTCAACTACTGTTGTTTTTATTGTGCTTTATAAATACATTTTGATTGATTGATTGATTGACTCCACTGTTGTTACAGTGCTGTCCATGAGGTCGAGTGGGGAGAGTGCAGGGGGGTTTCTCCTGAAGTCCACGATCATCTCCACAGTTTTGAGCGTGTTCAGCTCCAGGTTGTTAAGACTGCACCATACAGCCAGCTCCTTAACCTCCTGTCTGTAAGCAGACTCGTCACCAAGTCAAGTCACCTTTATTTATATAGCGCTTTTAACAATACAGATTGTTTCAAAGCACTTATGAGTATCAAATTGGAGGATAGAGTGTCAGTAATGTATAAAAATAAGATCCATCTGAATCCTGAATCACCATCCTGAATGAGGCCGATCAGTGTGTTGTCGTCTGCAAACTTCAGGAGCTTGACAGAGGGGTCTTTAGATGTGCAGTCATTGGTGTAGAGGGAAAAGAGCAGTGGGGAGAGAACGCAGCCCTGAGGAGCTCCAGTGCTGATGGTATGAGTGCTGGATGTGGATTTACCAAGCTTTACTAACTGCTGTCTGTCTGTCAGGAAGCCTGTGATCCACTGACGGAGGTGGGGACAGAGAGCTGAGACAGTTTATTCTGAAGGGTGTCCGTGATGATGGTGTTAAAAGCGGAGCTGAAGTCCACAAATCCTCACATAAGTCCCTGGTCTGTCCAGATGCTGCAGGATGAAGTGCAGTCCCATATTGACAGCATCATCCACAGACCTGTTTGCTCTGTAGGCAAACTGCAGGGGGTCCAGTAAGGGTCCGGTGATGTCCTTTAGCCAAAACCAGTCTTTCAAATGATTTCATGGCCACAGAATTTAGAGCCACAGATCTGTAGTCATTAAGTCCAGTAATTTTGGGTTTCTTTGGGATGATGGTGGAGCGTTTGAAGCATGAGGGGACTTCGCACAGCTCCAGTGATCTGTGTGAAGAATGGGGCCAACTTGTCAGCACAGGTCTTTAGGCAGCCTGGTGACACACCGTCTGGGCCTGGTGCTTTCCTTCTTTTGTTCTTCCTGAAAACCTAGCACACGTCATCTTCACTGATTTGAATTGTAGGTGTGGGGGAGAGGGGGGTTGCAGAAGGTGTTATTGGCTGTGTGGAGAGGTGTTCAGGGCAGGTGTGGGTTGTTTTTTTAAAACCTACAGTAAAAGTAATTCAAATAATCTGCCAGTTGTTGATTCTCCAGAGTGCTGAGGGATGGTGACTTGTAACTGGTGATATCCTTCATACCTTTCCACACTGAAGCAGGATCACTGGAAGATAATTTGTTCCTTAGCTTGACAGAATAATTCCTCTTTGCCACTCTGATCTCCTTTTCCAGTGTAAATTTGGCCTGTTTATACAAGACTTTATCCCCCTTTCTGTAAGCATCTTCTTTGGCCTGACGGAGCTGTCTGAGTTTTGCAGTGAACCATGGTTTGTCATTGTTGTAGGCTAAATGAGTCCTGGTAGGAATGCACATATCCTCACAGAAACTGATATAAGATGTTACAGTCTCTGTGAGCTCGTCCAGATCGTTGGCAGCATTTTCGAAAACAGTCCAATCAGTGAGAGAGAAACAGGCTTGTAAATCCCGCTCTGTTTCATTAGTCCATATTTTAACAGTTCTTAATACAGATTTTGTAGATTTAAGTTTCTGCCTGTAGGACGGAATAAGATGAACCAAACATTGATCAGAGAGTCCTAAAGCTGCTCGTGGAACAGAGTGATATGCATCCTTTATGGCTGTGTTCAGCAGGTCATCCTGGTAAAACTGATCATATTTGAGTAACAAAAAACAGGAAAAACAGTACAAACACTGAAGAGCAATGCACAGTAACTGCTATCTGCTGTGCCATCTCGAACAGATGAAATAGGCAAGTGAAATAAAAGAGCCTTTGTCAGAAGTGGGATTTGAACACACGCCTCCATTTGGAGACCAAAAACCTCATCAACTGAGAAGGTGGAAATGCCTTGAGTCTGGTGCCTTAGACCCTTTCTGACAACTGTGTGTAAAAATGTGAAGAATAATTTTATGAATGGAATTGGTCAGAAGGCAAAAGAAAGAATGACGCTCAAGGCGTTATCTCCTTCTCGGTTGTTGATGTTTCTGGTCTCCACATGGAGGCGTGGGTTCAAATCCTACTTCTGACAAAGGATGTTTGGATAAAGGGATGTTAAAGACAATTCTATCATTGGCATTGGTCAGATGACAAACTAAATATTTGAAACTAAAATGTTAAATTATAAAAGAGCTTTTATCAGAAGTGTGATTTTTAGCCACACCTCCCTTTGGAGACCAGCACAATTATCAGCTGGGAAGATGGAAATGCACCTTAGACCGCTTGGCCATTCTGACAATTATGTGTAAGATTTTGAAGAATAATTTTATGAATGGAATTGGTCAGAAGGCAAAAGAAAAAATGCAAACTATAACGTTTCATCATTGCTTCCAATTCTAAAAGAGCCTGTGTCAGAAGTGAGATTTGAACCCACACCTCCGTTTGGAGCTCAGCAACCTAACCAGCTGGAAAGGTGGAAATAACTTGAGTGTGGTGCCTTAGACCAACCGGCCATTCTGACAATTACACTTAAAGATGTCAAAAATAATTCAATAAATGTATTTGGTCAGAGGTAAGGTGGCCAAGAGAGCTCAACGCACTACAAATAGAAAAAAAAACCGCTGCAAATGCTCACTACACAACCAAATAAAGAAAACGCACTGCAAATAGAAAAAAAGGCCTGCAAATTAATCAGAATCAGAAAGAGCTTTATTGCCAAGTATGCTTGCTCATACAAGGTATTTGTTTTAGTGACATAAGCTTCCAGTACACAGAGACAACAACACACAGACAATAAAAATAAGATGAGAGTAAAAAAATAGACATATGTAAATGTAAGGCCTCAGAACAGCTTTTCTTGTCGGTAGGGTGGAACGTAGGACTCTATCCATCAGGATCTTGGCAGGAGAGTACTTGAGACCCATGACAGGAGTATTACGAAGAGTCAATAATGCTAGATGAGGGTCAGTGCCAGACTGAGCAGCTGCTTTCAACGTAATTTTGACAGTTTTTATGGCTCGCTCAGCCATGCCGTTGGACTAAGGGTAATGGAACTGATAATGGAACTGAGGGACTGGAATGGGTGATGTTGAAACCCCAATCATGAGCGAATCGAGCCATTTCAGCACTGGCAAAGGTTACATGATCTGCAATCAGGGTCTCAGACACACCGTGTCTTGAAAACACTGCCTTGAATTGCGCTATGAGTGACCCTGATGTTTTGTCTGACAGCTGTAGGACTTCTGGATATTTAGAGAAATAGTCCACTATCAGAAGAAATGTCCCTGAAAGTAAAAAATGTCAGCAGCTATCTTCTGCCATGGTCCCTCTGGAACCGGATGGGAGATCAATGGCTCCTTCTGATTTTCAGGAAGACTCTGTTGACAGGAACTACAGGCTTCCACCATGCAATGTATAGCTTCAGTGAGACCTGGCCAGTAGAAGCATGATCTGGCGTGTGCCAAAGAGTGCTGTATAACCTGGTGAGCCACATGAAGTCGTTTCAGCACTTCTGATCATAATGCATGAGGGGTTATAATGCGATCATCTTTCATGAGTAGACCATCATCTATGCTAGTTGCGTGTCTGATCGGCCAGTAAGCTTGCACGGCCAACGGGACCTTCTTCTTTCTGTCTGGCCACCCCTGCTCATGTAGCTGCCGTATCAGGCCAAGCTCGGGATCTGACTGTGTAGCTTGTTGGATGTTGTGCATGATGTTACCACAAAGCGATTCTCCATTCACTGCATAGATGATTTTCTCTTCACTCAGGTCTAAATTCTAAGTTACGTCAGATGGAATGTACGCTCTGGACAGCGTGTCTGCGATTAGCATTTGGTTGCTTGGAGTGAAGACAATGTGACTGTCATACCTTTGTAACTGGAGCAGCATTCTTTGAAGACGTGCTGGTGCTGCTCCAATGGGTTTTGGAGAATATCGCCTCAAGCGGTTTATGATCCGACTGGACTCTGACTGGAACGCCATAAACATACTGGTGAAATTTTCTCAAAGCGAACACAATGCCCAGCAGTTCTTTTTCTATCTGGGCATAGTTCTTTTCTGCAGCAGATAAGGCTCTTGATGCATATGCTATCGACTGTTGTTTCTGCATCAGTGTGGCTCCCAGGCCGTCTTTTGAGGCATCTGCCTGCACCTCTATGGGCTCTTTTGGATCAAAATGTCTGAGGATTGGTGCCGTTGTTATGGCTGTTTTCAAAAGGCATACAATGAAAGCGATACCTGCCCCATGGCGTGTTGAAAGCGCACAAGTCTGCTGACTCCTCAACCAGTTTAATCTGCCAATAGCCGTCCTTCTAATCTAGAATGGTAAACAGCGTTTTGCCAGCTAATTTACACCGTATGTCCTCCAGAGTGGGTATGTTGAAGTGCTGACGGAGTATGGCCCTGTTTAAGTCTCTAGGGTCCAAGCAGACTCTGAGCATTCCGTTTTTCTTTTCTGTGATGCACAGACTGCTCACCCATGGAGCAGGCTTTGAAACTTTGCTTATCACACCCCCGTTCTCCAGTTCTTCCAGCGTCTCACGTAATCAGTCATGGACTGCATTTGGGATTTTCCTGCAACCATGTTTGACAGGAGGAACATTAGAATTAGTGTGGATATGATGCAATCCCGGAAACTGGCCTAATCCTTGAAACACTGATGCATAGCGCGGCTGAGGAGTTCAGTTTTTGTGGTGGGAGATGAAGGTATGAGTGTCTCCACTTTTCTAATGAGGTCCAACTGCACGTATGCCTGTCTCCCCAGCAGGGCTGTATCCGATGCTGTGGTCACAAAGAACACATCGGTTGTTTTGTTTCCAGCCTGCACATGTAGTTAACAACACCTTCTGGTTTGATGCGGGTGCCTCCATATGAAACAAGCATCGTGTTTGTCTTCTGGACGTTTACAGGAATCTGAAAGCGGTCAATGATTTTCTTTGGAATGACATTCGCTTCCGCACCCATGTCTAGCTTGAAGGTAACAATCGTGCCTGCCATACGCAGATTTGTGTGCCTGTCTGTGTCAGCACAGTTTTACTGAATCATTGTACCAATAAACAGTGTGTCTACTTCTGACAGTTCAGTGTTTATATCAAGCACGTTCATTTTAGCTTTTGATTTGCATACAACGGCAAAACGGCAACGGTTCTTTTTGCCACATTTTTTGCATACTTCATTAAAGGCAGGGCACTGTCTTGGGAGGTGAATGCATCCATATTTGCCACAATTTTTTGCATGTCCTCCTTTTGACTTTGGAGTTTGTTTATTCGCTGCAAATTTACTTGATCTGTATGCAGACCGTGACCCCTTTTTTGTAACGACGTGCACAAATTGTGTTTCTGATGATACTGCCATTGCTGTGACTGCGCTTTTGTGACTTCTTTAGCTCTGCATATGTCAATAGCTTTTGAAAGTGTCAAATCGGGTATGGACAGCAGTCGTTCATGAAGCCCAGAGTCAGTTGTGCTGAATACTATCATGTCTCGTATCATGAGATCTTCAGTTTCCCCGAATTCACATGTGCGTGCTTTGTGTCTTAACTCTGTGACAAATTTGTCTATGCCTGCTTGCTCAGAAAATATGTGTGCCCAAAATTGATGCCGTTCAAAGACAGTATTCTTTAGCGGGGCACAGTATTTCGGAAAAGCTGCGAGGACCTCTAACAATTTTTTTAAGTTGTGGATCCTCATATTCAATCACAAGCGAGTTATAAATGTCTTGACTCAGACTTTTCCACTAGCGCTGAGGCAGTAAGGTACAAATTAAATCTTTGTTCCCACTTTTCGGCCACGTTCCCTGTCAGAGATAATGGCGGAGGCGAATGAAGTGTTTCCATTTTGTCCGTCGCGTTTAGCGTGCCGAGCTCGTTCTGATAATCTAGCAGAGAGGCTTTTCACTGTTCACTCGCACAGCGGTAATCTTCAGTCACTCCTCGAGGAGCGCGGTGTTAGTAAATGGGTACCTCCACTTTTTACACCTTTGTTGACACCTTTGACCTCCTGTTCCTGTTTCTTGATGTTTATGACACCAGGTGTCAAACTGGTACCTCTAACCTCCTGTTCCTGTTTCTTGATGTTTGTTTCTTGATGTTTATGACACCAGCTGTCAAACTGGTACCTCTGACCTCCTGTACCTGTTTCTTGATGTTTATGACACCAGTTGTCAAATTGACACCTCTGACCTCCTGTTCCTGTTTCTTGATGTTTGTTTCTTGATGTTTATGACACCAATTGTCAAACTGGTCCCTCTGACCTCCTTTACCTGTTTCTTGATGTTTTTGACAGCAGTTGTCAAACTGGTCCCTCTGACCTCCTGTACCTGTTTCTTGATGTTTGTTTCTTGATGTTTATGACACCAGTTGTCAAACTGGTCCCTCTGACCTCCTGTACCTGTTTCTTGATGTTTGTTTCTTGATGTTTATGACAGCAGTTGTCAAACTGGTACCTCTGACCTCCTGTTCCTGTTTCCTGATGTTTGTTTATTGATGTTTATGATACCAGGTGTCAAACTGAAACCTCTGACCTCCTGTTTATGGCAGTGACCATTTTGTGATCAGGATATGATTCGCCCTTTTTGTTTTACCATGTGTTATGAAGTGTCACAACGATCTCGGATGGGTTGTTCCGCCAAACGTTCGGCTTGTTTCACACCTTTGAATAAGAACAAGAATGAATGAGCTGAGAACCATTGAGTTCTTTTGTTTTGTGATGAAAAACTTTTCCAAACATTTCTCCCTATTGCTATCAAAGGGTGCTCAATTGATTAAAATGGCGAACAATTATCCAAGTCAGCAACTATCTAATCCATCCATGCGTCTGAAAAAAAAGTGATATGCCTGGACATGTTCTTTTTTAGACCCTAAGAGATACAGTACATTTTCCATTCGTGGAGACATATGAAGAAACAAAATAGTTAATAGTAGAAATAAAACAAAGTTCTAAGAGAATTTGCATGAGTTAAAGTGAGATCCATGCAGTCTGTGAATTAAGTTGTTCCCATACTTGTATGCTTAGCCCTCCTATCTGTGGGGTGTTGTTGCGTATTTGGATTACCATGTGTTACCCTGACTAGGAGTATCAAACTTATTGGGAAATTAGTCATTATCTAAACTTTTCACATGAATGTCCTAACTAGCCTAAAATCTTAATAAATAAATCTAAATCCTGACTTTCTGGGTCTGTACAACAGTGTTTATGGTGTTTAGTGTTTACACCTCACCATGGTCTGATCTATAGACTGTATGTTAATGTCTCTTATGTTAATGGGCGTCTACCTTACAGTGATGGTAGAATAAGGGTGTCATGTTTGGGGATGTTCTTTGTTTTAGGGTGAAGACCTCCAAACACGTGTCTACCTGATCTATGGGCTAAATCTTAATGGCTAAGACAAAAAAATCAAAGCATTCACGAAGACCATTACCCATCACACTGCTTATATCGTTCTGAAAAGGTTTTACGTTTAAAAAACATTTGTATGCATGCATCCTGACACTGTTACAAAAAACATTTGTATGCATGCATCCTGACACAGCACTGTGTAGAGTCAGTACAAGCTGATAGGCTATTGTTAAAAACTGAAGACAAAGAGCCATGCAATTTATTCAAACCACTACCATCCACCCATCTAATGTTTGGGCCTAACTGAGAAGGAGGGGCGAGAGTATCTTCGATAATTCTCAGTAAAATAATTACAACCACAAGTTTTAAACATGTTTAAAAGGTTAAACACATTGCGTGTCACTAAAGCAAGGCACGCTGTCTATCTACGCTTCAGAGTGAACATTTCTCATTTGACAGATCTGTTTCAAATTATTTACCCGAGGTGTTTGACAATCACAAGTATTGCATGTTGTTTTCTAATGTTCATTTATTGGTGTACATTTTTATACCTAGAACACAAAACATTGCTTTGATCCAGATTAAGCTTCATGCCAACCAAGTAGTTTTATACATTCTGACTATTTGTAGATATCATGTCGTTTTAAATTATTTATTAAAAGATTAAAAGCTCCAGAATCTGGGATTTTCAACATGAAAGAGATGTTCAAGCTAAGGATGTTTCAACTATTATCATCATTTCCTTTTGACCCTAATAAACTGGTAATGAATTCTATGGCAAGTGACACAGTATACAGTTCTCATACTATGTGTAAATAGCTGTGCTAAAACATTTGTGAGTATTTTTGCATGCCAACAGATTTTTTCATCTAAAAATCACAATATTTTTGACAGACATTATCAAGATTTCGGATGGCCGTTCACAGTTGTTTGTTGGACTGTGTATGTTTTTAGGTGAAGACTCCTCCTTGTGAGCTGTCATCATAATGGGAATAAATGAAAATTAAGAAATTTAGTAACAGTCTTTCTCTCTGAGATATTTCTTTTAGTGCAACTTCACAAAGTGCGATCATATGAAGCATCAACACGAAAATTAAGTCTTGCTGTTTACCCTTAAAACCATTACAACCTAAACTAATCAAACTATTGCAATGAAAGCTGTACATTCTTTTAAGTTTGAGCATCTTAAGGTTTCCACGCTCTTGTAAAGAGTATAGATAAATTTAATCTATAACCTTTTGAACATTCAAGAGACCAAATCACTAAGAAAGAGAGTATAGCAAGAACAGAAATGTTTATAAGGCATAGAGAATTCAGAAATCTGTTTCGTAAACAATTGTGAAAGTTTTTAAATGTGGATTTGTAAATTATAATTTTATCTTTTTTTTTTTTCAGATAGCAGATGACACAATGCACATTTTGTTTGTTTGGCTGCATTTGTTTTAAGACCCCTCCGTAAGTTCATGCTAATTCTTGCATGTGGAAAAGAGCATGATGAGCACATACCTCTTAACGTTGCATAATACAAATTTTTCATTTAAGAAAATTAAACATTTGACTGAACTTTTTATTATTTTGAAAAACCTCCATTTCAAATTATTTTCCCTGAGGTGTTTGTCCACAGAATCTTTTTCAATACAACGACATTAAACATTAAAATAATGTTATCAGTTACTATAGCCATCTTCTTTGACTCAAACAAAGCAACATCTCTAGTGTACGTAAGCATCTACAATGCGTGTATGTTTGGTGGAGGGTTAGGACAGTGCTTCTACACTTCTGTCATATTTGTTAGATGTAATGCAAACACATTTGAGAACTATGATGTTCCACACTTTTGTAAAGGTTATAGAAAAAATTCAAACATAATCCTTACATGGGAATTATCTTTGTGCAAAACAGATTAAATAAAACTCATAGTTGAATCAAATTAAATTGAATTACGAAATGCAAAAGTGTGTACGGCATTTGGCAAAAAAAAATTAATTTTAGCTATAATGAGGACATAAGACAGAAATCTTCTTTTCTGCTCTATTGTGAATTCGTGGTTTGGAAATAATATTATTGCACTAGAGATAATCAATGAGTCTGTTTGCATTTTGTTTTTGCATAGTTTTCAGGTGATGAGTTCTTTCTGATTGTGGTCAGACATGCAGTGTATGTTCATAGGAATTTATGAACCACTACAGCATAAAAACAAAAGGATAGTCCTTCTAGATGAGAGTGTTTTAAACTAAAAGTGTGACATCCTTTTCGGATGTCTTTTCTCATCTGTCTATGATCCTGTGGTTTCATCGTATTGTATTGACGTGTGTGATTGTAAAAGTTTCGTGTGTGAGTGTCTGTTTTCCATGTTTTTTTGTCAGGAAAAGCCATGCTGCTTTTGCATTTTGCAAACAGTACTGCTGTAAGTGAGCTCTTTGCGTTCTTGGCTTCTCTGTGTTCATATGCGTATTTGAATTTGCTTAATTTAATAAAGTATTTAACAACAAAAAAAAGAAAACACTAATTAACATTAACATTTTACAAGAGATGTGAATGCGAGTTCTCGGCTGATTTGTACATTATTAAATTAAAAATTCTATTAGAGGTCCTCATGAGCTGAAGGTGTAAACAAAAATACTGTGAAACAGCGTACTTTGATTTACCAACAAGATAATTTAATGCGTTACCTTCAAGAAAAAAACTTGAGGCAATTTAAGAGATAACAATCTCGCTGAACGTGCCAAAGCATCTGATGTTTTATGACTTTTGAAGGTGTCACATCCTCGTTTGTTTCACACCTTTGGAGTCCTACCTATATTCACAATTTGGTATTTAAATAAGGTTTAGGTGGCACATAGTTATCTGCAGAAGACATTCTGCATTCTCTTGTTACAATGGCTGCCGCTGTTCCAAACAGTCCTGAAACATCTAGAAGAATGATGTGTGTAACACCGCCAAGAAGTTCTGTTGAAATGAGAGAGGAGCTGACTTTAGCGTTTTTTGCGTATTTGCGTTTGACAAAGAGTTGCAGATTGTAAAACTCTACGTTTTGGAATCTTACAAAGAATATACATCCGAATGGGACTATCTGCTTTTGACTGCCATAGACTGGGCATACTTCTGCAATCAAATTTGGAGAGAATTTAATTTTGGTGGAAAATCTAGTACTTTTTCCAGTGGGGAAATTTACCCTATATTGGTAAATAAACACAGCAAGGATGCTGAAACAAACTTTTTGTCTCAAAGCAGCGACGAGTCTGACTATGAGTATGATAGTGACTGGCCTATTCAAGAGGACAACCCCTTCAAATGCTGCAAAACGAGTCTATATTTTGAGCAGAGTGACGTACCTGTGTTACACACCATTTTCTCGACAATAGACAAGCTGTCTAACTTGAATTTAATTTATTTTAAGCATTGCTGAATGATCAGTAAGTGTTTAATCCTGACGCATCAATATATATATATATTTTTTACTAGAACCATGTGTTATAGCAAACCTCTGTGGCATATACTCTATTGCGCAATAATATTGTAATTTATTGAGTCCTTGCTTCTGTTTCCATGTTACTACCTCTGTGTTCCTTGCTACCTGTTAATAGTTTAATAAACAGCTATTGGATTCAATTTTACCTTGCCTCTAAGACTCTTTTATTCAAATTGTGTCATAGGTTTAAAAGGTATAAGCATATTTTGAAACACATTAAAAATATTGTTTATGTATAGTGTTGAATATATTGTGTTCATCACATTTTAATATGGAATTGCCACTAAAAGTCTTTAACTGTACTTAGCATCTTAACATTATTAAGATGTTATAGAAGTTAAAGTTTAACCATCGTGAAATTAAAGTTATGGATCATGGATCTTATTATGAACAATACTTTTTTTACCCTCTAACCTTTAATCAAAATATCTTCTTGCAGTGATATCAGTATACATTTATTTTCTAACAACTCAGGGTCATTTTATATCAGTGAGACATTTAAATAAAGTTAACTGTGTGAACGCGTATTGCTAATTACTGTCTTTTTGTTCATTTAAGTTGACGATGGTTGTGGTTACAGTTTCATGTATGAGCCTTCATTGTATGTTTAGCTTAAATACTAGTTTTTAATCGGTTACAAAGGTGTCAGGCATCAAGCTTATATGTATTTTTAAATAATTATGATAGAGTTACAGGGTTTGGGTAGTTGGGTGCATTTAAACGGTGAAAACTTGTGACGGACAAGAGTGTTACTCAAACAGGCCTCAGTTTGAATTTGTTTACCCCAGTTTCACCATTCTTATCTTATTTTCCCACCTAATTGTAATTGTTAGCCTAACGCTTATGGCGTTATACACTTTGTTTCCTAGTTTTTGCTGCTTTTTTTCACATAAGCCAATATTTCTGTGAATATGGTTGATTTAATAAAATATTGCTTTAAACCTCATCTTCATTCAAGACATTTACGTTATATTATCCTACTTTTTTATATACACGACGGTGCCATTTTTGAAATCATTTAAGATCGTTTCTTATTAATTACTTTCCGTCTATGCTCGTACGTTCTATTCTGTCTACCTGTTTTTCTAATAAATTAAATTGATAACAAACAAAAAACAAACAAACAAAAACTTGCTATCTGTACCGCGTTAGACTATCCAGGACTCGTCACATTGCTTAGCCCTCAACACTTTCCTCATTTGTAAGTCACTTCGGATAAAAGATAATCTTAACAAAAAGAGCTGATAAAATGTAGAAAACTGTCATTTGAATGCAATGTAAGTCGTTTTGGATAAAAGCGTCTGCTAAATGCATAAATGTAAATGTAAATAAAAGCTTCTGCTAAATCGTTACATTTAAATGTTTTAAAACAAAGACATTTTTATGAACTCAGAGAACAGAATAATGAGTTAAGTGAGTCAGTCTTTTATTTCAACAATATATTGTTGAATATACATTCATACATTGAAGTAGTGAAGAAAATGATCAAATTGCCTTTACGAACAAACAGGAGTAACAACATATGAAACATAAAAGCTGTACCTTTCTTTTATAAATATGACACAACTAAAGACTTTTTGGATATATGAAGGATGCAATACTACTCTGTAAGTACTCAATATTAACATGAGATTGGGTGAAACTGTGTGTGTTATGTCCCCTTTTAAAATGTGTTTTGTTTTTTGTTTTTTAAATGTCTGCGTCTATTATATCAGTATGCCCTTTTCTCAGTTAATGCTTACCTTTTCTGTTTTGTCGGTTTTCCAAGTTGTTGTTATATAATCTATAAAGAAATAACATTTTACTTGTTTGTAGCTTATATGGCCACTCTTATATGGCTTATATGACCGCTGATTCGTGAGATTATGCACTTAACATTGCCCTGAATGGTTTCTTTTCTCCATCTCCGGCAAAGCAAACGTTAACTGAATTAGGCTATAACTGCCACTATTTAGAATTAAACTAATTTTGTATTTGTGATGACCCAAGCTGACCAAACAGTTAATTGTGAAATGTTTGCACTTTGTAGAGTACAGTATGGGCAGTTCAAGTACAAACCCGATTCCAAAAAAGTTGGGACACTGTACAAATTGTGAATAAAAACAGAATGCAATGATGTGGAAGTTTCAAATTTCAATATTTTATTCAGAATACAACATAGATGACATATAAAATGTTTAAACTGAGAAAATGTATCATTTTAAGGGAAAAATACGTTTATTTTAAATTTCATGGCATCAACACATCTCAAAAAAGTTGGGACAAGGCCATGTTTACCACTCTGTGGCATCCCCTCTTCTTTTTATAACAGTCTGCAAACGTCTGGGGACTGAGGAGACAAGTTGCTCAAGTTTAGGAATAGGAATGTTGTCCCATTCTTGTCTAATACAGGCTTCTAGTTGCTCAACTGTCTTAGGTCTTCTTTGTCGCATCTTCCTCTTTATGATGCGCCAAATGTTTTCTATGGGTGAAAGATCTGGACTGCAGGCTGGCCATTTCAGTACCCGCATCCTCCTTCTACGCAGTCATGATGTTGTAATTGATGCAGTATGTGGTCTGGCATTGTCATGTTGGAAAATGCAAGGTCTTCCCTGAAAGAGACAATGTCTGGATGGGAGCATATGTTGTTCTAGAACTTGGATATATCTTTCAGCATTGATGGTGCCTTTCCAGATGTGTAAGCTGCCCATGCCACATGCACTCATGCAACCCCATACCATCAGAGATGCAGGCTTCTGAACTGAGCGCTGATAACAACATGGGTTGTCCTTGTCCTCTTTAGTCCGGATGACATGGATTGTCATTCAAATTTTGATTCGTCTGACCACAGAACAGTTTTCCACTTTGCCACAGTCCATTTTAAATAAGCCTTGGCCCAGAGAAAACGCCTGCGCTTCTGGATCATGTTTAGATATGGCTTCTTTTTTGACCTATAGAGTTTTAGCCGGCAACGGCGAATGGCACGGTGGATTGTGTTCACCGACAATGTTTTCTGGAAGTATTCCTGAGCCCATGTTGTGATTTCCATTACAGTAGCATTCCTGTATGTGATGCAGTGCCGTCTAAGGGCCTGAAGATCACGGGCATCCAGTATGGTTTTCCGGCCTTGACCCTTACACACAGAGATTGTTCCAGATTCTCTGAATCTTTGGATGATATTATGCACTGTAGATGATGATAACTTCAAACTCTTTGCAATTTTTCTCTGAGAAACTCCTTTCTGATATTGCTCCACCAATTTTCGCCGCAGCATTGGGGGAATTGGTGATCCTCTTGCCATCTTGACTTCTGAGAGACACTGCCACTCTGAGAGGCTCTTTTTATACCCAATCATGTTGCCAATTGACCTAATAAGTTGCAAATTGGTCCTCCAGCTAGCTGTTCCTTATATGTACATTTAACTTTTCCGGCCTCTTATTGCTACCTGTCCCAACTTTTTTGGAATGTGTAGCTCTCATGAAATGCAAAATGAGCCAATATTTGGCATGACATTTCAAAATGTCTCACTTTCAACATTTGATATGTTATCTATATTCTATTGTGAATAAAATATAAGTTTATGAGATTTATAAATTATTGCATTCCTTTTTTATTCGTAATTTGTACAGTGTCCCAACTTTTTTGGAATCGGGTTTGTATTTTCATAGGATCTAATTAGTAAAAAAAGACTTTGATTCTCGAATTCATCCTTGTTAAAGGTCCCCTGAAATGCTTTGAAACACGCAGCGTTATTCTATGTGTTGACGTCATTTTAACTGAAACAGGAAGACAGGGCGGGACCAGAGCCATAGATGGCTATTCCCATAGATAGCTCTGGGCGGGAAATATCAAGCAGCCCCGCCCCTTTTTAAAATAGCCAATACCATTCGTTTATATCACAGCTTGGGCTAAAGCTGCTCTGAGCCGGGATGAAGACGCACTTTTTTCCAGGGGTTTCAGAACAGCTTAATCGAAACTGCGTCATCAGGTAGGCGTGGCCTATTTGAGAATCTGCATAGGTCACTGATCATGCTCAGTTGGGGAATAGCCATTTTCTTCAAATACCTGTCCTGTTCGCAGGGGTTTCGTGTTAAATACCTTTTATATTCATATACAGTACCTTGAGATACCTGTCCTGATCGTAGGTGTTTCATGTCAGATTACACTCATACAGTTATAACGTACTCGGTTACTGTCGTAACCTCGGTTCCCTGAGATATGGAACGAGTACTGTATCTTGTTAAAGACGCTATGGGAAAAAGCCTTTTTTCTCCTGAACTGAAGTCTTATTCAATCACGCAGTGAAACTGCACGCATATTGGTTCGTGCAGTGTGTATAAAACGAACCAATGGGTCGGCAGCAGAGCTGCACGAGCCTATGGCGACGAAGCCCGCCAAATCCTGAAAGAATGGATGGGGCTATCTGGCTATATAAGCAGCCGTTTCGCCATAGGATCCTCAGGTTACTTCGACTGAAGCGACGCAGTACTCGTTCTGTATCTCAGGGAACGAGGTTACGATAGTAACCGAGTACGTTCCCTGTCAATACTCCACTCGTACTGCGTCTTGGTAAAGACGCTATGGGAACAGAATTCAATCACGCCATGCTAAGGTAGAGGAACGACTGTAAATATACCTCCATAAGCATTTAATGCTCATAGGGAAGCACAATAGTATACTCCGGGCTAAAGCGAGCTAAACTCATAGAGGTTATGCTCGGCCTGGGTGATCATTCCATGTAACTCTTGCATACTCAGTACGTATAGGACCGAAATATGTAAGGAACCCACCAGAGAGCTTGAGTGCTTTGCAGTCAAGAGTTCTCTGTCAGGGTTGTTCCCACACGTATAAGTCATGCTCATCTAAGCAGAGAGGACCCTGGCCTGTAAGGCCGGTACGTCCAGTTTATAAAACCTTGCAAATGTGGACGGCGAGGCCGGCCGTCGCACAAATGTCTGTAATGGACACACCGCTAGACCAGGCTCATGACGAGGCGATGCCTCTAGTCGAATGGCCTCGTACTCCAATGGGGCATTTAAGGCCCAAAGAAGAGTACGCCAGCATAACAGCATCCACTATCCACTTAGAGAGTCTCTGCTTCGCGACCGAGTGCCCTTTGGTGCGGATACCGAAGCTAACAAGGAGCTGTTCTGTACGCCTGAAGGAGGCGGAACGCTCAAAGTAGATCCTCAAAGCTCTAACAGGGCATAACAAAAATAACTCCCGGTCCTCCTCAGAGGGAGGGAGCACGTAGAGTGTAATGACCTGAGCTCTGAACGGAGTCAAAAGTACCTTAGGTACGTACCAGTGCCTTGATTTTAGGACGACCTTGGAGTCGTTAGGCCCAAATTCCAGGCAGGCAGGGCTCACAGAGAGCGCTTGTAGGTCTCCTACTCGCTTTACCGACGCCAGTGCTAATAGCAGAGCGGTCTTCAGCGACAGTGACCGAAGGTTCGTAGACTGTAGCGGCTCAAAAGGAGGGCCCTTCAGGGCCCTCAGTACAGTGGGTAGGTCCCATGTAGGGACGGTAAGGGGCCAAGGCGGATTCAGCCTCCTGGCTCCCCTTAGAAAGCGGACAATTGCATTGTCTCTGCCCACTGACTGGCCCGCTATAGGGGCGTGAAAGGCCGCTATAGCCGATACGAACACCTTGAGAGTAGAGGGAGAACGTCCTTTATCCAGCAGCTCTTGCAGGAAGGACAGAATCACCGCTAACTCAGAGGGGTCTTCACCACGGTTTAGGCACCATTCGGAGAAAACCGACCATTTAAGGGCATAGACGTGTCTCGTAGACGAGGCTCTATCTTCAGAAATGGTGTTCAGCACTCGCTCTGGGAGGCCGGTAGGCTCCCATCGAGCGGCCAAAGGTGAAGGGCCCACAGTTCGGGATGGGGGTGCCATAATGATCCGTTCGCCTGAGAGAGAAGGTCCTGTCTCAGGGGCACGGGCCAGGGGGCTGCGGTTAGCAGCTGAGTCAGCTCCGACAACCAAGGTTGGTTCTCCCACAAGGGGGCCACCAATAAGACCTTGTGTCCTTGTTCCCTGATCCGCCTGATGACCTGTGGAATCAGGGCGATTGGAGGGAATGCATAAAGGAGGAGGTTGGGCCAGTCGTGGGCCAACGCATCCTTGACCTTCGAATAATAAGCTGGGCAGTGAGAGTTGTCTTTGGAGGCAAAAAGATCTACTCCGGCCTTGCCAAAGATCTTCCAGATCGTCTGAACCATCTGCGGATGGAGCATCCACTCTTCCGAGGGGACGTTGCTCCGAGATAATGTATCTGCTCCTTGGTTCAGTCTGCCCAGCAAGTGTGCTGCTCTCAGCGAGCGCAGGTTGAGCTGAGCCCACTCCAGAAGGCGCTCTACTAGAATGAAGAGGCGCTTCGAGGAGAGACCTCCCTGGTGATTTATATAGGACACCACGGACATGCTGTCTGAGCGGATAAGCACATGGTGCCCCATTAGCTCTGGCAGGAAAAACTGACAGGCTCGACATACTGCTAGCATCTCTAAGCAGTTGATGTGGAGGCCTTTCTCCGCCTCCGACCAAATGCCAAAGGTCGGTTCGCCATCGCACAGCGCTCCCCAACCCGTGTTGGAGGCGTCTGTCATGACAACTTTCCTGTTGCAGACCATCCCCATGGTCATGCCCTTTTCCAACCATCGTGGGTTCTTCCAGGGGGCCAGGGCTGTCACACAGGCCTGGTTCACCCTGATATGTAAGCGACCGTGTCGCCATGCGTGGGGTGGAACCCGTGGTTTCAACCAGCGCTGAAGGGGCCGCATGCGGAGCAGGCCCAGCTGTAGCACTGGTGATGCTGCGGCCATGAGGCCCAGCATTCTCCGAAACGTTTTGATGGGGCGAATAAAAATTGTAACCATGCAGCTGTCAGCTACAGTATTGCATCAGATCCCCGAGGAACAATTCCGTTCAGCCTGGTTTCTCCCAAGGATTTTTTTCTCCATTCTGTCACTGATGGAGTTTTGGTTCCTTGTCGCTGTCGCCTCTGGCTTGCTTAGTTGGGGACCCTTCGTTTCCAGCGATATCGTCGACTTGATTTCACAGATAGTATTTAAACAAAACTGAGCTGGACGATGACATCATTGAATTCAATAATGAAATGCCTTTAACTGAAAATTGAGTATTTAATCTTGTCATTTTTCATTATTGACACTATTTTCTATATTGTATTTTGATATTGTAAAGTTGCTTTGACACAATCTATATTGTTAAAAACACTATATAAATAAAGGTAACTTGACTTGACTATGTGAGATCACATGAGTTTCTCCCTCTGGCATAATAGTCTTAAAAAAATATCTTGTAGTGTGAGATGTGCCATGATTTTCAATTCTTGTAATGTGTGTATGTTTGAGATTTGGGAGAAGAAAATCTGTGTAATGCAACCAGCTTTCACTTCCGGTTAGGATTTAAAAACACCTGTAGTGTGAGCATGGACTTAGACAAATAAACAAACTTATTTAAATGTATATATTTTCAATTAAACTGATTTAACTTGATAATTAATTGACAGCTATTTGCATAGGTAATTCCATAAGCACAGACAGGTGTTTTCCTGCATGGCAGAGGTTGCTGTGGATGCCTGTACAGGAGAGGGTGTGGGAAAAACGATAGATATTTAGCGATATTTTGCACTGGGATGCCTCAATAAGCAGGAATGGAACAAGCACAGAGCAGGCGAAGGAGCAGATCACATACACAGCGTCTATCATGGATGTGTGGTAATGAAGCCAAGCCACAGTGCAAGAGATGCCATATGGTTCAGGCACATACTCGCCCCATCTGAACAGCGGGAAGGATGACCAAACAGCAGCAATTTACCATGTAGCTACACACACCAGATGGATGTTAGCTCCTTCTAACCACATAGCTGGAGATGCAAAGAAGGTCATTTTGGTAAATTCATCATTAATGATCTACATCTACATAATTGATCTACATAATTAGACCTCAGAATTGTGATGGTCAACTATTATTACCATTTTGATGTATTTCAGAGTAACACAGCGATTTATGAAGGAACAAAAACAGTTGATTGGCTGTTGATTGGACTGTGAAAATTTGAATTGCATACATTTCCATCTAATTCTGGGTCAGTATGACCTATACGTTACATTACAAACTTAGCTGGGATTTCAGATATACATTACATTGTTTTCATGCAAATTATAACTGGATACATTTAAAATATCAATATAGGATCATGACATAGTTTATTCAAGTACCAATAACATTGTAAAACATAACAGTGAAATTCACTAAGTTACCAGAAATTAATTTAATCTATTATTGCCGTACAGTCTATGATTATTATGTCTACGGCTGACCACAAAATATTTAAAGAAGTATGAGCTTAATTTATGATTTCTAATATTCTTTTTTTCGAGAAGTCACGTTTGTATAACATAGGGCTCTAGGTTATTATGCTTTATATCTCCCATAACTAATTAAATAGCCTAACTAAACTGTAATTTTACCTTTCATAACTAGATAAGTAAGTGATAATATAATAAATACATAAATCTATTTCATATTAAGCCTACATTAATCCTTTTAAAAGTAATTACTTTTACTCGAGGCAAAATAATATTTGGATATTTTTTAAAAACTGCGTGCATTTTTCAGTCAGTCATGTCTGCTCCGCACATCCCCTGCTGCTTACTTATGCACAAAAAGTATTCACATAGCTTTGTAAAATTAAGGTTGAACTACTGATTTTACATGAACTGGTTTACTGATGTCCTTACAATGTTTCTGGGTCTGGGAACATTTCAGTTGCCTTGCTTTCTATGGAGGGTCAGAGAGCTCTGAGATTTCATAAAAAATATCTTAATTTGTGTTCCGAAGATGAACGAAGGTCTTACAGGTTTGGAAAGACATGAGGGTGAGTAATTAATGACATGATTTTCATTTTTGGGTGAACTATCCCTTTAAAGTGACAGTTCACCCCAAAATGAAAATGATCATCATTTACTCACTGTTATGTCATACCAAACACATACAAATCTTGTTCATCTTTAGCACAAAAATGAAGATATTTTGAATTCTCCCTGACCATTTTGTCAATCCATTGAAAGTTTAGACAATCACGTCACTTCTTTTGTGCGCAAAGAAAACAACAACAACAACAACAACAAAAAAGACTTTATTCAACAATTATTCTCCTCCAAATCATGCCTTCCGCTGTTATCTAGATTATCTCTATATGACGTAGAACATGCATGCGCAGAGCCTTGTTTAAATGCTGAGGAACACACACGCATGTGCCGTGATGCTCTCCATAATGGCACCCTAGGGT
The DNA here is from genome assembly GCF_936440315.1 of Barbus barbus. Taxonomy (NCBI): domain Eukaryota; kingdom Metazoa; phylum Chordata; class Actinopteri; order Cypriniformes; family Cyprinidae; genus Barbus; species Barbus barbus. Next base: position 8,062,209 of record NC_136742.1, read on the forward strand.
GACGCAAAGGAGAAGAATTGTTGAATTAAGTCATTATTTTTGTTTTCGTTGCGCACTAAAAGTACTCTTGTAGCTTAGGAAAATTCTCGATGAACTACTGATGTCACATGGACTTTACCAATGTCCTTACTATGTTTCTGGGTCTGAGGACATTTCAGCTGTGCTGCTGTCTACAGATGGTCAGAAAGATCTTGGATTTCATCAAAAATATCTTAATTTGTGTTCCAAAGATGGAACGAAGGGTGAGTGATTAATCACAGAATTTTTGGGTGAACTATCACTTTAAGCACTGTTTTTCTTACTGTACTGCAATAAAGAACCTTAGATTGTTCAATTAAATAGTAATGTAAATTAACAAATTCAATTCAAGCTCTAAAACATTCAGATGATATTCAGCCCTGAAAAACCCACTGATAAACCAATCTGGAAGTTAAAATTAAAGTACTACAGTGTTTACCTAAAAAAAAGCTGCAGTCTTATTAGATTTTTTTAATTTTTCCAAATCTCAAAATTGTC